>NC_143015.1:155377405-156577405 GCF_055824585.1 Amblyomma mixtum
CGTGGAACGAGGAAAATAGTAAACTCTAATATCAACCTGAGTACGACCACGCGGTTTCCGAACGAAAAACCACCATACCCAACAATTCTGGTCGAAAGTATTCTTGAACAGGACAAAGTTTATGATAGATTTTTTTTTCATATATTGTAAGATTTCACTGTAACAATCAATTTATCCGCAGATCTCCCGTCGGCAGGCTTGAATATCTTTTCTATTAACGCTTTTGCTATCGTCAGAAGCGTTCCCCATTGGTTGTCTATGGCACTTCTTAACTGCTCGACGCGAGTGATGGAGAAACTTTAAAAGAACGATTTCGGTGCACATCGAAAGAATGGACCATTACCTTCACTATTTGCATTACAGGATCTTACAATTTTCCCATATTCAAAATTTTTATATAAGAATGTTGGACATGCAGAGGCAGTGATCCCGGTTTCGAGCTGCGGACAAAATTTCTCTTCGGCTATAACGAATAATCGACAAAGATGTACGGGCTTCTGCATATGCGTTATGCCTGAAATCGGGGATGGTAATGGTAATTACTGCCTAGTTAAAAAATTCCATACCACCTTGCACGATTCCAAGAAACATGCAGCCCTCAGGATGTACGGTATAGCGACGCATTTGTTCCGCCGTTTCTGTGAAACCACGGCGTTGAAAAAGCTTATATCGTCATATACAGCTTAAGTCTGCAGTGAAGCTCCGCCCAAATTCAGCCTCCGCGCACAGAATTCCTCCCCGACGAAAAAGTAGTCCGCTGCTTAAACGTTTCATGTTACGTAAACAAGAAGCTTATCACAAGAAAAAAAAAATATGAGCTCTGGAACATTGATACGTGGATTGTTTGATATAGTGAAACATTAAAAAGATGATTCCGTTTATAGTTGCGATTGGCAAGCGGAGTAATCCAGGACGCCGCGGACCACGTCCCAGTGTTAGCAACTGCAGTTTTTTTTTTAAGTTGTATCCTACTAGGTTCCCGACAAAATATGTATCGCTGTCCAAAAGTACTCTTTTTTAGGGGGCTGTATACATTACACAAACAACAGTTGCAGCGCGAACGCGCCAAGGACGCGGAGGGGAGGGGGGGGGGGGGGCGGTAACTAAGCTCCGAGTAAACCAGCCGGAATACCAACAGATCCAGAGCGACAGTGTTGATTCCCGCAAAGACGGCCAGATAATCAACAAGATTGCCAGGAAACTCCGAGTCCGCGTAGTTTGTTTTTTTCTTTTTCTTTCGGTGCCAAACAAATTAGGAGGTCTCTGCAAGGGAGTCAACCAGGTCGATCCGACAAAAGGCATGCGCGCGATTGAACAAAAGAACAGCGCCTGTGTTGTCTATCTTCATCGTCGTGTTACCGCTCTGTTCCAACCCGTCACGGTAAACTTGATGGTTGTCTGGCACACTCTAAACAGAAAGAGAGTAAACTGTCCTCTATTGCACTGCACTCCCTCTTAGAAAGGGTGGGAGTCCCAAAGCAACTTGGGCTATGAGGGACGCCGTAGTGGAGGGCTCCGGAAACTTCGACTACTTGGGGTTCTTTAACGTGCGCTGACACCACACAGTACCTCTGCAGTACCACAGCACCACACAGGACTCTGGAATTTCGCCTCCATCGAAATTCGACCGCCGCGGCCGGGATCGAACCCGCGTCTTTCGGGTCAGCAGCCGAGCGCCATAACCACTCAGCCACACCACGGCGGCTTAGTCCCGTGTAGGCGTATTCATGTTTACAGACCATAGTCGCTAACACTTGTCACGTGCCAAGGGTATAAGACCGAACCCACATTCTAGTCATGCCAGGACCTACTACTGCAGTCATTTCGCAAAGCACACAGAGAAAAGAGAGAGGGAAAGTGCCTATACGTATAGGGTAATTAAAGATTGCACCAAAACCGAGATTTTTTTTGTTGTTCCGTTGTTCCATAGGGGTATACAGAGGCAAGTTTTAAAGCGCTGTCTCCTACATTCCTAGCACAAAAGGAGATATATACGACGCGTGCGAGTCTTACGCAGGTGTGGACAAAACAGACAGGCAGCAGCTCACCTATACTCGCAGTGCGTGTGTTTGCGCGCGGGAAATTAACAATAGAGCACACTTCTCGCACGGAGGAAAACAAACAAAAACGAAGAAAGGCGCGATACAGCGAGAGACAAACCGAGAGAGAGAGAGAGAGACAAAGGAAAAGCAGCTTTTGTTTTCAGTTTACTTTTTATTTCACAATACTGCCACGCAGAATCGACTCAGCTGCAGGAGGGGCATGGACCCGAACACATATAACACTAAAACACGCAAAGGAAAGAAAAAACAAACAAAACAAAACACCGTGTATGCGGTACACAATAGAATAGAGTAATTCAGAGAAGAAAACATAAGGAAAACGAACTTAAAAAGCTTCCTCCTTGTCCTCCCCCGTTTCTTCCCGGCATGCAGCGCGCACAAACTCGCGGGGGGGGGGGGGGGGGGGGGAGAGTAAACAACGCCGAGATCACCGCGCTGCGCTAGCACACATGGCATACACAGACAAGCGGGTCCCAAACTAACTCGGCCAGGGGGGCGCTCGCTGTCTGAGCCATAGTGCGCGCGCTATGCCGTTGCTACCGCTGCTGCTGTCGGACACACAAAGGAGTACACACAACGCCAGAGCGCCGCGTTCGCCGAGCCATATAATACAGCGCGCGCCAGCGAGAGAAGAAAAAAAAAAGAGGAATCCTTTCTACGGCGATTCTTTCTCCCTACAGCTCGAGAGCGGGAAACAAGCGCGAGCCTCAGCGGTGGCAGTCGCCTTGTGCGAGTGTACGCGGGGGGTTTTTAAGAACAGTGCGCACGGCGTTTTCCCTCCCAGCCGAAGAAGAAGAAAAAAAGGGGCTGGAAATGAATAAATACACAGAAAAAAAGTGGTAGGATTTTAACGTAGTTAAACCGAGTGGACGTGCGAAAGCACGGGTTTAGCCTGGTTGGCTCATGGTTTTGGTTTGCTGGGTCTTCGGCACATATGGCGACGATATCAGTTCGATAGTAGTGTTAGCTGGTGTAGACGATCACGTGCAATGCACAGCGCGAGGGTGTTTTGCGGTTTAACACTGTGGTGGTGGTAAAAAACATTTATCGTCTATCAAATTTTTACAGAGAGGTGATTGGGGTAGGACCCTATTGGCCCTTTCCCCTAACAATACTAGGTGGAGCCCCTATTCCGGGGCCCCATTGGCAAGCAACGCCGCCCGCGTCCGGTGAACCAATGCCTTTTGGGTCCTTAGGTCTTGACAGCCGAGCAGGGCCGCCTCCCAGTCCTCTCTGGTGGGGTTGGGGGGGATAGATGGGTTTGACTGCACGCCCAAACCATGTGGAAGGTATCAGCCACCTCCCCACAGAACTGGCACGCGCCATCAAAGGATGTATTGAAATGTTTAAGCACCGTCGGGCACAGTACAGTGTTAGTAAGAATTTTGATGAGGAGGCGCTCGTCAGCGCGATCCAGTCCCTTACAAGGGGCCGGGTTGCGCCGGTGCTCCTCCTTGTAGTAATCGGTGATGTGTTTGAAAGTAAGGGCCAGATTGTCTGATTGGGTGTAGGCTTCCAAGGACAGGGAGATAGACCGGGGAGAGAGTGCGCGGGCGGCCTGATCGGCCTGATCGTTTCCCTGGAGCCCCCGGTGACCGGGTGCCCAGATCAGGTTACGTGGTGTTGGATCTTCGCGTCGGGAGCTATATTCCAGTATGCGCCAGACAAGCGGGGGAGCCCAGCCCCGCCCATAGTTCTGACAGGCACCTCGCGAGTCGGTGGTGATGTGTTTCGACTTGGGATTAGTGAGAGCCAGAGCAATGGCAATCTCCTACGCAATAGGCAGCGTGATCGGCAGCGGCGATAGCGCAGTGCCCTCGTGCAGTGGCCAGCGAAGCCGATCTCTTCACGCCGCTGCGGATTCGAATTTCAACTACGGCAATATTTATTTATTTACTCAAAGCCAAGGCTTCAGCGATGCCCACTTTTGCAGCTTTGGTCGTGAAGTAGAGCTTACGGACGGACACAAATCAACCACACTAAGGGAAAACAAACAAACAAGCAAAGAGGGAAAGACAGAAAGAAAGAAAGAAAAAAGAAGGAAAGAAAGAAAGCAAAAAAGAAAGAAGGAAAGAAAGAAAGAAAGAAAGAAAGAAGGAAAGAAAGAAAGAAAGAAAGAAAGAGAGAAAAAAAGACAGAAAGAAAGAATAAAAGAAAGAAAGAAAGAAAGAAAGAAAGAAAGAAAGAAAGAAAGAAAGAAAGAAAGAAAGAAAGAAAGAAAGAAAGAAAGAAAGAAAGAAAGAAAGAAAGAAAGAAAGATTACAACCCGGTCAACACGGCAGGGCAGACCCCAATTAGGCGAGCAGCTAGGCGATTAAAGAGGACTCACGAAGTAAAAAAAACACAAAAAAAACAAATACTGCATTAGCGGTGATGTGAGTGGACCTGGGACGAAACAAAAAGGTCAACGATAACGAATGTTTCCCTACATCGAAGCCCCTGCACCACATCCGTGCCTGATTATCGCTACTCCGGCGACCTCGCGTTAGGCGAACATGTCACGTGGTATACCCACGACGCCATATATCGTATCCCGAAAACTAATCAGTTAAGAATACCCTAACACCTGAACACGGCCAATTCGAAACAATAGAACACGGTTAAGGGCCCACAACACGGAAGAACCTACATGCACACCAAAACGCAGAAACAGGCTGGGAAATAACAGCGTAGTGAACACAACATACCGGAGTGACCGTGCTCACGGGAGCCAAGTTACCAACAGACCAGAGAATGCGAGATAAAAAAAAGAAGCACAATGAGAGATAATAAAGACGCCCCGACATAAGCAACGTCCGCACGCGCGTAAAATAAGCCGGCGTCGAGTCGAAGGGACGGGATGGATGCTCGTTACACGAGAAACTGGAGCGTGTTGAACTCGCGAGCTCTCCCCACGCGCGAGTTGCCGAGACAGAGAGCTCACGCCGGTGAGCTACTATACAGACGACGCTGCCGCTGACACCGCCACCTACCGCTCGTTTCACGCAGTTCCAAATATTTGAGCAGCGCCGCTGAAAAGCAGACGGAGAAAAGAGGGCGTCTCGCCGTGGACGAATATCTGCGTGCAGCGAAGGGGAAACGTACGCCGCGCACCTAAAACCCCGAATAAAACAAAAATATATAAAAGAATGAAGAGTGGAGATTCAAGAAATGACGGCGTTGAGAAACACGCGTGGGAACGTGCGAAGAAAGAGGCCGGTAGCTATGTAGGGGTTATTATACGCAAGTTGCTGACAGCGCGCGCGGTATACCTCTATAGCGTTCTTTCTTTCTCAACGAAGAAGGGCCTATTAAAGTCGAGTGGGGGCGCCTGTGAGCCGCTGCAGTCTAGGGCATATATCCACGGGTGGCTGGGCACATGTTTTCTGCTGCACGCTGTACGTCGTCTCCGAAATAAACGGTTTCGTAGGAAGAAGGGCGAGACACAGTAAAGACAGCCGTAGCAGACCATACAGTCCAACGCGGAAGCAAGCGTAGAATACGGAGGGATGTGGGAAAAAAACGCAAACCATCTCACGATCTTCTGTTTTGCTACAACGGAGCCCTGCACCACATCTGTCCCTGATTATAACTACACCGGCGATCTCGAGTTAGACTCCGCGCTACCGACGTCCGCGCTATTTGGACGTTATTTCGTCATATTTGGCCCTAATTAATTAACCAATCATCCTATCGACATAATTTTTTACGGCGCAGCATCCTCACATCATCCTCTATCGATCACAACCACTCGTTTGATGCTACTTCTTCTGAAAACGTCACATCTGCTGCGGACACGTTTTGCGGACACGTTTTGCGGACACGTTTTGCGGACACGTTTTTCGGACACGTTTTGCAGACACGTTTTTCGGACACGTTTTTCGGACACGACCCCGCCGACATAGCCTAGAAATCCTTTCTTATTAATAAACACCTGACGTTAGCCTGTGCAGCTACATTCATTAGACTGCGCAGATCATTAGATTTATTGTTGATTGTCTGGTAGCCGCGCGGCTTTGGAAGCGGCTTTCACAGTCTATATAGAGAACCAGATGGGGCGATCTAGGCAAATGTCTCGCCCTTTGTGCAGTCGGACAGTTCCGCGTTCTTTCATTCTGAGTATACCGACAGCTGTGCTGACTGGAACTAGTTCCTGGGGAGAAAACTGCCGCCATAATTTGGCGGCTAATGGTGACACAGGTACACAACCTGAACTCCACTGACCGTATCAATAAAAAAATTGCGAGGACACTGGCAACTAAAGTGGTGAGAGGCGAAAGCCGAGGACATTATGCCGTGACGACTTCGGGTGGATATGACGTCACACCGTTCCCATGGTTATATCGATGCCCAAATCATTCGGGGATCTTAAAGGTGCACTGAAGAGGAATCTGAACTCGTCTTTTTGCCGCGGGAACTCGATCTACACGTTCCTAGCTTTCTTAGAAAATTCGATTTATTGACCTGTGTGGCCGATTTCCGTAATTAAATCGAATTAACGTCCGGCTCCCGCCTTTTTTTTTAATTCTCCCTCGTACGGTGGGCGGAGTCTACCAACGCGCGGAGTGCCTTTCACCCAGTCCCGTGGCGGCTTGCCGCTCTGCCATCGGCGGAGTAATACGTAGTAATCCGCAGAAGCAAATAGTCCGCGCGTATTTTTATTTCTGCGTGCTTATTTTGTGGGTATATTATCTGCGAATGAAACTATTTATTCACGGAAACCCGAACAACAACATAAAGCGAAAGCAAAGCCTCCCCGGAGATGGCTGAAAGGCACTCCACGCGTTGGTCGACTCCGCCCACCGTATGAGGGAGAATTAAAAAAATAAAGGCGGGAGCCGGACGTTAATTCGATTTAATTAGAGAAACCGGCCACACAGGGCAATAAGTCGGAGTTTCTAAGAATGCTCGGAACGTGTAGATCGAGTTCCCGCGGCAAAAACGCGAGTTCAGATTCCTCTTCAGTGCACCTTTAAGTGTTAATTACGCTTAATTACACATTTTTCCATCTAATTTGACACGACTCCGACGCTTTTCCGACCATTTTGTGACAATTTTCACTATGCCGTGACGACTTTCGGTGGATGTGACGTCACACCGTTCCCGTGGCTACATTGTCGTTCGGGCTATTTCGACGCTATTCCGAGATTTTTTATTATAGTTAATTAATTAATCTACAGTAATCAAACTTGGCCTCTAGCTTCATTTTTCCCTCCTCTATCTGAAGCAACCATTCGCTTTCTCCTATCTTTTTTACTTCCCGAGTGAACACGAGTTAAACGCTGCCAAAGGTGCGACACCCTCTGCTAACGTACGACAGCCTGAGCCATTAAAGACTTTCGCCTTAAAATACTGGGCAACGTTCGGAACATGTCAGTCAATCTTCATGGGATCCAGGTGGGCTCGACATAGGGCGCTCTCGTTCAGTGGTACGATGAAGGTGGTTTTGAACCTTGCTGGCTGTTGTGTGTTGCTATTATGATGTTGCTATCATGTTGCTAAACTTGCAACAACCATGTTCAGAATTGTGTACTTGCTTGTGCTTCTTTGTACTAAGTATTCTGTGTTGGCATGTACGGTCTATTGTTTGCTACATACGCTTTTTTTTGTTACATAATTTATTTACCCTTTTCTTTCCCTCAGTGCTGTGACTTTTTCTTATTTCCCCCCGAAGACCTTGGTGTGGAACTTTTCGCATAAATCTATGTTAAATGACTGTTTGTGCCAAACTGTGTGCGGGGCAAGAGCCATCGTCAGGTATTTCGCCTTTTGCTCTTGCTCCTCTTTCTGTATCAGAAAGGAAACAAATAAAATCAAAATCAAATCAAATCACGGTACCCTGTTTGATAGCGATAGTGTCGTCATTGCCGTCGTGATCGCATCATCATCGTAATAGCTATCTTGTGAGAGCGAGAGTTCTCCATCAGGACATACTACAGCGACGTCCTTAATCCACGCAAAGAGCCTTATGTTGAGCTACTTCGGCAAAACAACGAACTGTCAATCAATCGCCCTTCTTTACAAAGAGCGCGATAAAAACTAGCATCCTATGCGTACTACACACTCCCTCCAAAATTTTGTGCCGTTGGTTTCCGCTATGGGACGTCCCACGAAAAGCACACCACTGCTCCTGGCAAGTACGGCAAGCATCGGGCACAGCAGCGGGGAGGATGCGGCCACAAAAGTCCCGGAAACGGCGCCGGCTGGAACAGCGCTCCAGAGGACGCAAACACAACGTCGCGCTCCTCTCTCAGTCTACCTCCTCCTCTCCAACGCAGTCCCTCTCCCGTCCACATGGGCGCGCGTGTGTGCGCCAGTTCGAGAGCGACGGTGAATCGCGCACCTCGTAAGCGCGGCCGCAGTCGTCGCCGCAACAGTCATCGCGGCGCTGTGTTTGCTCCCGACCGGCGCCACCGCTTCCGTCCTCCGCGTCCTGGCGGAGACGGCGACAATAAATTCGTCCCCCGTCACCAGCTTTCTCTCCCTTTCTCGATTCTTTTCGTCCTTTTTGTTTCGCTCTTTGACTATACTATTTCCTTCGCTCCCTTTTCTTCACTTTGCTATCCTTGTTTCTCGCATCTTTCTTTAGGTATTTCTGACTCTTTTTTTCTTTCTCGCGGCGTTCTTTCCTTCCATTCCTACCGGTCACGCGCCTATACCGGTATGCAAGGATGCGTGGCATAGATCCACATATCCTGTTCAGACACAGATACGAACAGTCGGGTACAAAATGAGCTGATTACGTTTCTTGTCCGGACCTGCTATACGCGCGTAAAGTCACAGTGAAAACTATACAGGCACCCCACTTTTAAATCTATCAAGGGAGAGACAGACTGTCATCATTAATTTTCCTCCTCTCCCCATCCCCCTTACAATATTATCAGCGGCAGAACGGGCTACAAGAGCCTCAAAGCACTGCCTAAGAGTCTACTTGGTCTTCGCATATTTTCGACAAAGGAATGGCTCAACATAGAAAGGCACAAGCTTTCTCCTGAGCTGGACTCGGACAAGACTACTACGCAAACGACACAGCGGTCCCCTGCTGCAGAGACTCGCGTACCTGTGAAGCGCCTACTCTACGCGACCGCAGTTGACGCGATTATGCGTGAAATGACGCCACGCTACACACGTGAAGTCCAACTGCATAGATGAAATCGCAAGATGGCACTTTCCCGCGTATTGCCCCTTCTCGTGAACTGAATGCTGCTTGGAAACATTCGTCATCATTTTAACTACACCCAGCCAAGGGCGTCCACAGAACTTTTTCCAGGGGGGTGCACCCGATGTCCGGGGATGGGGGCGGCGGTATACGTTAGCACCAAAAAGGAACTAGAGCATAAATAATATCTGTAATTCCAGGGGGGGGCAACCGCCCCCCCCCCCCCCCCCCCGTTCCGGACGCCCATGCACCCAGCTCAAAACAAAGGGTGCTCATGTTAAACAAAGCATTAGAGATATCGGTTCTTTGTTTCCTTTTTTTTTTACTAAAGAATGCGTCGAGGTTTAAAACGCTATAGTTTCTTCAAAACATTTCCCAATCCAAACCGCATGTCGGCGCCGTTTAAGACGCTTGCCCGGTCAGCTGAACTGTTCCGGTTTGCATCTCAGGACGCAATACTGGCGTCGACAAGTCTTCAAACACAAATTAGACGAATGACAGCGATTAAAAGGGGGGACATGCAGTAGGTCGAGTTCAGTGGGAGAGGGCGAAGGCAAAAAAGCGGTAGGGCTTCCGCCGAGTCGGAAGCACGCTTCCGTGAGCTCCGGCCTCGTCGGGGCACGCAGCGCCACGGCGGCACGCAACACCCTCAGAGAAAGAGAGAGAGAAGATGGAGGAAAGGAGGCGACGGTAGTGGCGTCGCGTGCATGGCGCGTGCCGACGGAGACGATGCGTAGGCTTCCCCGCACCAACTCGCCCTCCTCCACCTTCTTTCTATCGCCGTATTCCTCCTCATCCTCGTCTTTCTCGAGCGTGCTTCGCGGACGAGTACGGTTTCACTATCATTCTTCTACAGCGGCAGCTTTGAAGGGGACTTTTGGCGTCGTAACACGCTGAAACCTAAAACGGTAAGTGCAAACTTTATTTGCCACTGCCGGCGCTATGAGGGACCCTCTCACCAGGGTCTTTTGTTTATGGTTTATGTAGGTTTAACGTCCCAAAGCGACTCATGCTATGAGGGACGCCGTAGTGAAGGGCTCCGGAAATTTCGACCAACTGGGGTCCTTTAACGTGCACTGACATCACGCAGTAAACGGGCCTCTAGAATTTCGCCTTCATCGAAATTCGGCCGCGCGGCCGGGATCGAACCCGCGTCTTTCGAGTCAGCAGCCGAACGCCGTAACCACTGAGCCACCTCTAAAGTAGAAAATGACCTGCTCCAGTTTTTTGTACAATGTCCCCTCCTCCACTTAGAGCCTCAGGCTGCAACTGCGCGAGAAAGGGTCTTCGTATTCCCTTCCAAATGTGAGGTTTCCCTTCTGGATATGAACAAAGAGCTCAGGTCGCGGCACATCCGTGACGTCAAAGGCGGCACATGTCAAGCAGAGGAACCCAAAAAGACGCGCACGCATCCACCATGCGAAATAATGAAAGAAGAGGAGAAAACACGAAAGCAGACGACATAAAACAGCGGTGTTGGGGTCAGTGAGCAGACGACGCCCAGATAAATGGGCGCATCTTCAGAGGAAATCCTTTGTGTCGAAGCACGCCTGCCTGAACATGGCCAGGATGAGCAGACGACAGGCCTCGGCGTCGCCTGGAAATGCCGCTGAAACGTGGCGAAACGGAAAAGAAAAGAGAAAGAATGTGCTCGAAAGGTCACGCTTTGGCGGTCTTTTTGTCTCGTGTGTACGCCGCGCAGTATCCGACGCGCGAAGCGGCGTCCGCCTCTTCTGTCCGCATATGCAAACTCACTCGCGAACGGATGCGCAGTCGCGTATGTAGCGTGGATTCGGACGGACGTCCGGTCAGTGACAAAACAATTTCATTCATGTGCGTAGGC
This sequence comes from Amblyomma mixtum, assembly GCF_055824585.1. Taxonomy (NCBI): domain Eukaryota; kingdom Metazoa; phylum Arthropoda; class Arachnida; order Ixodida; family Ixodidae; genus Amblyomma; species Amblyomma mixtum. The sequence continues at coordinate 155,388,450 of NC_143015.1, forward strand.
AGCTTTACGAGGTTCACGGTGGTGCCAGTCTCTGTACTCTGTCTGCGTTTCTCGGGGTGGCTTTACATATTCTGCGTACACATTTTTCAGCGCGTGTATACCACGCTTGAAGTTGCGTAGCAATGCTTCAGCATATAAGGCGCGCCCTATATACAAGTTGTGTCACCTAACACTTTACACAATTTTTAAAAATAGGCTTCTTGAGTTCGAAGAGCGCTGTTTACGGCATAGCATTGTCAGCGGTGTAGTACATAATACAGATAAGCCGTGCTAACTAGCAGGATGGTTAAGAAATACTGAATGGTTAACTTGTTAACGATTACTGTTAGTCTTCCTAATTGTTCATAAGTGCGGAGGCCACGGCAAATAATATCCATATCAGTTTTTAGACTTCCCAAAACGTGGTTGCCCTCGGCGCTATGGCCCCACAAATTTTGGCTATTTCGAAGTGTTAAGTGCACTGGAGGGGATGCTTTGCCTGCAAGCTTCTCGACAGCGCATACATTTTGGCGCGGCGTAGCCAAAATTTGTTGGGCCATAGCACCGAGGGTAACCGCCTTTTGGAAGGTATAAAAACTGATATGGATATTTATCACTGTGGAATACACGCCTCTCAATTATTCACAAGTCTAACAGTAATAGTTCATAAGTTAACAATTGAATATTATTTAATGTTAATATTAACGATGGCCATGACGTGTAGGAAATGTTTACATCACGTGAGGCACGAAAAAAATTAAATACAATCGCTGAAACGCATTTTCAGTTCACTATACAGCGCTTAAGCCAACTTGTTTCAAGAACTGAGATAGCAATAGTAGCAGGCGTACCCCAAGGAAGTATTCTTGGTCCCTTACTCTTTAATTTATACATTAATGACATAGTATGTATATCATCTGACCTGAAGTTTGTTATATATGCAGACGACACTAGTATATTTGTGCCTTCATCCTCTTGTGCTGACGCGTGCGTTAAAGGAAACATAGCCTTAAAAAAGTTGGAAGCTTGGACAGACAGTAATCAACTCAATATTAATACAAAAAAAACAAAAGCAGTAATTTTTCACCCCAAGGGTAAGCAGCTATTTACCGATTAGGATCTTCTATTTAGAGGCACAAGGATTGAGGTGGTCGAAACTATAAAGGTTTTGGGCGTTTTCTTTTCCAAGACGTTGCAATGGGATGACCCCGTAAACCATATCTTACAGAAATTATGTTCCATAACAGGTATACTCAATCGAAATCGTTATGTCTTTCCAATGTCTGCAAAACTAGCCATTTATTATGCCTTATTTTCCTCCTACATAAAGTATTCCCATTTAGTCTGGGGCACAACGACCGACAAAAACCTCAGTAGCCTTTTAAGGATGCAAAAAAAAAAGGTTTTACGGATCATTAATAATTTGCCTAAGTCTCACTCAAGTAAACTTATCTTCAGAAATCTTAAGGTCATTCCAATAACTAAAATGTATCAATATAAACTCCTACGCGAATATAAACTCAGCATCAAGGAAAATCAAAGGCTCTTTTTGGACATATCGAACTTAGAATTAATAGGCAACGCGGCCTATAATACAAGGACAACAGACCGTTGGAACGTGCCAAAATGCCGTACGAACATATTAAAGCAGAAACAGATATTTTAGAACTAAATTTCCGGAACCCGAAGGCGTTGCTTTATTAATTTGCATGTCCCTAATACACACCACGCATTTCATAAACAAAACACCTTGCAGAGATATTTCGCCACTGTTCCATTATAACTGTCTTTATTCCCCGACCGTGACATGAGCTTGTCGGCCGTATCATTCATAAAAATGTCAAATTATAATTTTGTTTGTTTCTATATATTTCTGTACATTTTGTTCTGTACATTTGTTTCCGGATTGTGTTGCTTCGTTGCCGTCAATGCCAGGGGGACCAAGATTTTTTTCAAGCCGTAAAGGAACGGCTTTTCTTCTTGGCCCCTTTCAAAATGTGCACGTCATGTTGTGAATAACAAATAAAATGAATGAATGAATGAACATCAAACGACGCATCTGCAGATATATTAGTTTTTTTTTTTTTTCACGCCTAACGTGACCTAAACACACCTAACACACCACATTCATAGCCAGGTTGATGAATCCAAAATCGAAACTACATATGAGAGAAGAAATTGAATTAAAAACGATTTAGCTGCGTATACGCGAATATCAAGAGGTCATCCACGTATTCTAATGTCTTACGCATCATAACACGCAACTAAAATTGTCTATATACATGGGGCTTCGCCATCTCAAGTCACCACCGGCTTCCCCGTCTCTAGGCATCACTGGGTGCCGCTAGGTATCCCTGGGTACTTCTACTGGCTACACCTAGGTACCCATGGTACCCAAGGGGAACCCCTTCCCACCCCTACATGTCCACTGCAGATCTGGAAGCCGACGCGTCGTGCTCGCGCATATCAGCAAGTTACAACTGCACATGCCACAGGAGTCTCCCCCTGCTGGAGGATACTGTATTCGTGCCTACAGCTGTTCTATACCCACGATAAGTTTCGCTCTTTCCCTCTCCATCCTCCTCTCCCCGCAAATGAAGCCCGCGTCCCTGCCAAGTATCCGCTGAGCGGCAGCAGTCGTTACACAGCGAGGCGCTGACAACAGTACAAGAAGGATCGGGTACCAATCATCGCCGAAACGCGAGACTCAGAGCGCGTTTTTTAATACCTTTTTCTTGCACGCGGGTGCACAGCTGACAGCTGGCGTTTCCTGCGTGCACAGAACGCGCACGCATCCGAAACAGGCCCCGCGCGGACGGTTCGTGTAACCTGCCACGAGTCGCTACACCGGTCGACGACGATGATGCGGGCAATTGGCTACATCGCGCGCTCAATCCCCTATTCCCTCCCCCCCCCCCCCTCCTTTCTCCACCCGATGGCCGGCGCGAAAACGGATTTCCAGACACGCAACCATCACGGGGAGTCGCGTGTTTGAGCACGCACACTCTAAACACTGATACGCCTATATGGGGAGTAAAGAGGGAGTATAAGTTGTCCTCTAGCGCAATCCCTTTTATAAAAAGATGTGCGCTAGATGAGAGCTAACTCCCTTCTTACTCCTTTCTGTGAAGAGTGAAGGGAGTGCGCTAGATGACAGCTAACTCCCATTTTACTCTCAAACGGACCCATTCGTGGTTAGAGTGTACTCTTGGCACATAGCCCGGAACTACAGGAGACGCGTGGCCACGGGCGCCGCCAGCAGCTGACGGCTACCGACTCCGGACGTACGGCAGACGCGGTGGCCAACAGTTCCACCGTCCGCGCTCCTTCCTTCGTGCGCGGCAGCGGGGCAGGCAGGCAGGGTGTGCGTGCCGCTACACGATATGCCGGACGGCGGCACGCGAACGCTTTTGCCGCGCACGCCATCGTGAGCGCGCGCGGAACGACGCCTTTCGGAACCTGGCCGCCGCACATTTCGAAAGCCCCTCCCTTCGAAAAAGCGAAAGCTGCGGCACATGTCCCGGCCTTGGGCCCATAGGCGGCAGTGCGTGCTTGTGTCCCAGCATGCGCAACGTCCTGGTGGAGGAGGTCGGGTCAGCGCACTGTCACGCGTGAACGGGCGTCAGGATACACCCGGGACCAGCCGCTCTCGAAGACACCCAATTGCCAAAAACTTAGTCTATAGAGTGTCTATAGACTTCTGTCTATAAAGTCTATAGAAACTCTATAGACAAATCCTAGGGAACAGTCTATATGCGATACAAATGCTACGATTGTCCACAGACTTCTGTCGATAAAGTCTGTAGACTCTCTACCGACAAATCCTAGACAACAGTATATATCCAATACAAAAGCTATAGACAGTCTATAGACAATCTATAGTTAGTTAGTTTTATGGGGTTTAACGTCCCAAAGCGACTGAGGCTATGAGAGACGCCGTAGTGGAGGGCTCCGGAAATTTCGACCACCTGGGGTTCTTTAACGTGCACTGACATCGCACAGTACACGGGCCTCTAGAATTTCTCCTCCAAAGAAATTCCAGCCGCCGCGGCCGGGATCGAACCCGCGTCTTTCGGGTCAGCAGCCGAGCACCATAGCCACTGAGCCACCGCGGCGGCCAGACAATCTATAGACTTATGGCCATGAACATTTAGTATACTTTTGTCTATAGACAGTGTATAGACTATGAGTAGGCAAAAAAGAAATGTCTATACGAATGCAATAGAGTCAGAAGACTACAGACTGTCTAAAGACCATTTTTATAAGGGAACAGCGAGACCGCACTAAACTCAAAGTGGACGCTCTTGGTTTAGTCAAGTTCTTGCGGCATTACAGTCCTTTAGAATAGGGTGACGCCATCGGTTAGGAGCATAGGGGAATAGCGGGGGGGGGGGGGGGGGGGGGGGGGGGGGGAGGAGGCAGTGCACCAGTGGGTTAGGAACCGATGTTCCTAACCGATAGCGCCACCTTATTCTAAAGGTTTCTATTATCGAAATGATGCAAGGACAACAACGAGTAGAGAACCACACATACAGAACGCTGAACTTTCAGTTCAGTGACCTGTCTGTGTGCTGCTTTGCTCCTCCGTGCACAAAAGTTCGTGTGTAACAGCCTCTGAACCGCGTACACCGTAAAAAGCGGATAGCTCTGTTATAAGCTGACAGCTATAGAGACCATACTTGTGGAGGTGAAAGAACAGGATTTTGATTTTCACCTCTTGTAAGGTATCGGTAGCGTTCGCGGGGGTCATCGGAACGCGGCTGGGGGCACTCAAAGCGGAGCGTCTCCTTTCTTGGAACGCGGCCGCTCGCGAACGCGCCGGGAAGTACGGGTGTCCACCCGACACGCGGTACCGAGCACGAATGTATATTTGTGTTTATTTTCATTTGACACGACCGTGCGTTTGGGTTTGTGGAAAGGGCGTTTTGCCCTACGGAAACTGGAGGGCTGGCCATGCCCTGGATGAACCAATGATGTTAAGGCCGCAACATGATTGGAAGTTACCGAATGTGGGCTGGGTCTTTAGGGCTTTAAAACCGGGCCCCGGAGCTGGAAGCGGGGTTCTGCGCTAAGGTGAGATGCAACGCATCTTCGGCAACGCCGAGTAGGGGCCTCCCCTAGTATTAGCCAGATCCACCTTTTTGTTGTTTGTCCTTGTGCCGTTAATTTGTCTCGAGTGTCTAAACTTCTGTACGCTGTAAATATCTGTACATAAACCTCAGTTATTGCCTTTTTTTTCATCCCTGCGTCTGTACTCATCGAGGGACCGTCTCTGACGGTGCACCACTGGTGCGAAGAGCTTCAGTCCGAGTTACCAACCGTCTCTGACGGGGCACCGCTGGTGCAATAAGGAAGACGAAAGAACCTGTGAAACTTTACTGGCGCAGTCGACAGGATCCTGCGGCCATCGGAAGACGGCGCAGGAAGAAGACTTGAAGGCAGGGTGAAAGGCGACGGTCAGGCAACAGGTCAGCGTTCGAGGAAGGACCTGTGGAGAGACGCCGGCAAGGATGCAAGGACCACGGCAGTAGTGCAGCGACGCGGGACTGCGTCCGGTCAAGGAAGCAGCGCGTCGGGAACTCGACGGTCACCGGCGGCGGACCAGCGGTGTGCGACAGCTCATCGCAGCGTCCGATGAAAGTGGCGGTGGACTGCGACGCCAAGGAGCTGGCAATGCGGATCGACGCATCGAAACTGTGAGTTTCCTTCGTCGCATTGTTAGCGTCCCTGTGCATGTGTTCGAGCCGGTAGGACAGTTGAGGAGTACAGACGGCGGTATGGAGAGTTATCCATGCCGGCCCTCACTCGATGTGAGGTACCAGGTTGAGTTAGCGAAGGCGCGCTTAGCGGACCTTCAGGCTCAACTCGCGAAAGTGAATGGCGGAAAGGCGCTGCTTCGAGAGGAAGAACCTCAGGATGTAAAGTATGTCTTGAAGGTTATAGAAGCAAGACGCCAGCAGGTAGAGCTCGAGATCTCTAAGATCAAGGAGAGCAGAAGAGCCAGTCAGTCAGCCACGGAGAACTGCTCCGAGTCCCGAGAGATGAGGCCGCCTGTGCTGGAAGACAAAGACTTATCCTGCTCAAGCACAGGTGGAGGAAAGAGCAGTCAGGTCGCTGTAGGTAATCAGCCGATATGCGCGGACGCCTCTTTGTTGGGAAATGCCGCAGAGAGCGAAAACGAGATTTCTGAAGGAATCACAGCTTCGCCACTGCGGGCGGCTAGCAAAGAAAAAGAGCAGCCCAATTCTGATGGTCTAGGGCCAATCGAGACCAAATTGTCCGAGACCAAGCAGGAGAGTGATCTAATTCCTGCAGGCTCTATGAATGAGATTGTGATCTCTGACACGGAGCTAGTGACCGGAGAAAGGCTAACGTTGCTGGAACGGCACACTGTGTCGGCCATAGGGCAGGAAGTGCCTCGTAGCGTTCCTGGTGACAACAGCTCTACATCCGAGGCAGAGAGCGGAGGTGGGCCCGCTGGGCCGACCGGGCAGAGCGCCGCGCAGTTATCGAACGCACCCGGTGTGTGTTCGGACAGGTCATTTGAGGACCCGGAAATGAGTGGCGACTTGCCGCAAGGCAAGCTCGGGTCAAGTGACTGCGAGGGAGCTCATGGAGCCTCGGAGTTAGACAATGCCACGAAACCGGCAAATGCCTGTCAAGCAGGGTACGGCAACGTCAGTGTTTGCCCAAGCGGGAACGTAGCAAACGGCTCTAAGCGAGGCGAAGTGCCAGGTGACAGGCGCATAGCTTTCAAATTGAAAGTCGCTGCGTGGAGAAGTACGTTCCGTGCTGCAGTATGCCAGATCAAGAGTAGCAAAACCGGCGTCAGTGGTACGGTTAGACAGGGCAGGGGCTATGCTCCTTATGCAGCGCGCGGCTCGTACCGGCGCGCCAGAGAGAGCGGGCCCTCAGGTGCGTCGTGGGGTCAAAGATTTGGACTTATCGAGGATCAGGACGTTGTTTTCGATCCTGGAGGGCAGCAATTTTTGAATTCTTGCCCTGCTGTGGCACCAGCCTAATGAGCCGAGTGGCAGTTAGGCGTTAATTGTGTTGAGACGCGTAGTGGCTCGAACGCACACAAGGACGCTCGGTGCGACTAAGGAGGCTCACGTGGCCACTTACGGACGTCGTGCGAGTGCTACTGAACGCTCTAGTTGCGAGTGTCGGTGTGTGTGTCGAGCAGGACGCGGGTGTGCATGCTGGTGAACTGGGTGCAACGCACCAACTTGGACGCTGCGTTGCGGCGCACGGCAGGCATGCCACTGTGTGTATTTAAGTGTGCATTTTGCGTGATGTTGTGTTGGTGCCCGTGTGCATTTTGTTGTTTTTGGTTTTGTTGGTGCAACTGGTCGCAGCGCGACAGCTTAGACTTCGGTGAATGCGCTGGTTTTACAGGTGTGAAACGCGCATTTGAATGTGTACGTTTTGTTTATGTTATGTCACCCGAAGGGTAGTTTCGTGTCAGACACCGATCCCTTTTGTTTGTAATTCTAAAAGTGGCATTTGAGCCCTTTGTAGAATCTTGGGAAGGGCGTGTAAGGTATCGGTAGCGTTCGCGGGGGTCATCGGAACGCGGCTGGGGGCACTCAAAGCGGAGCGTCTCCTTTCTTGGAACGCGGCCGCTCGCGAACGCGCCGGGAAGTACGGGTGTCCACCCGACACGCGGTACCGAGCACGAATGTATATTTGTGTTTATTTTCATTTGACACGACCGTGCGTTTGGGTTTGTGGAAAGGGCGTTTTGCCCTACGGAAACTGGAGGGCTGGCCATGCCCTGGATGAACCAATGATGTTAAGGCCGCAACATGATTGGAAGTTACCGAATGTGGGCTGGGCCTTTAGGGCTTTAAAACCGGGCCCCGGAGCTGGAAGCGGGGTTCTGCGCTAAGGTGAGATGCAACGCATCTTCGGCAACGCCGAGTAGGGGCCTCCCCTAGTATTAGCCAGATCCACCTTTTTGTTGTTTGTCCTTGTGCCGTTAATTTGTCTCGAGTGTCTAAACTTCTGTACGCTGTAAATATCTGTACATAAACCTCAGTTATTGCCTTTTTTTTCATCCCTGCGTCTGTACTCATCGAGGGACCGTCTCTGACGGTGCACCACTGGTGCGAAGAGCTTCAGTCCGAGTTACCAACCGTCTCTGACGGGGCACCGCTGGTGCAATAAGGAAGACGAAAGAACCTGTGAAACTTTACTCCTCTACAAATGGTTCAAGTCCATCCACCGGCTAATAACAAAGCCGTGGGCTTCATTTCAGGAGCGTATGGTCCAGAGACTTTTGTGCCCGACTGTACTCGCGCTGTTTTGATAACGCACTCCCCCCCACCTCATTTCGGTGGAAATGGCTGGATATACTCACTTTCTCTAGCTATTTTTTTTCTTCAGAACTGAGCAATATTTCAGTTTGTCGGCGTTACTGAAGATATATTTCTGAAGTTGCCATTATTCCCATTAGTGCATACCGCCATCCGTAACCATCACACGAAAGATAGAGCGCGTGGTTTGGGCGAACATCAGCGCCGCCATGCGTTGGCCTTTGGGTCCGAGTCTATATATCTGACAAGGCGAAACTATGTATTTGATACGGTCAGGACGGCCCGTGACCACTGGACAGGAAATGGTCTGCTCTATTACAAGGCCTATAACGGTAAAACAGAAGTAGTCTGGAATTCCGCGCGCTGTTTTCGGCGCTGGATGAACCACTGCGGAAGGAAAACTGGACAACAGCGGCGCAGTTTTTCAGTGCCCAACAAGAGAATGCCGCTTTATGTACAGGATTGTGCCCGAATGCACGACTTACACGGCGCCAACTATACATATACGTCGACGATTGCTAAGTAATAGCTTCCAGAGGAAAGTTGGCGCGGAATGCGCGCTCCGCCAACTATACACAACTCTGAAAAGCCCTGGAAAGGTTTAATGACTTCACGCGTGACGAAAAGAGAAACGCATTTAAGGGGGCTCACGGTGGGCCTGAAGTAAAGGTAATCCGGGCACATGAAAAGGAAGGGGAATAGCGTCCATGGAATGCGGCGTGGTTTTTAACAACGCCGAAAATAGAGATGCACGCCAGTCGTGGAGGCGAGAGTGCCGAGACGCAAAGTGAGACTGACATCCTCAAACTGAGACAGCTCAGCGTCTCGGATGTGTAAGAGCTGGGGAGACTCGAAAAGAATGTGCACAAGGGGAGAAAAAAGAAAAGCTTGTTCGAGACAGAGATACCAAAACGGTTTCGGAGCTCTCTTTTTCTTTTCGGAATGTCCCGGAAATAGAGTCGAGAAGTGCTAGTTGTTAGAGCGAGAAAGCACGATGCATGCATCCATCATCCGGGCAACTCAGAAGCTAAGGTCATCTCGGGTTGCACTCCGAAGTAATCTAGGCTGGAGAGCAAATTTCTATATGCCGCTTTCACGAGAAATCTGCTAACATAAAACATCTGCGCGCAATGTATAGAAAGCCTACGGTCTTGCTGCCCAGTCTAGATAGTAATGACATACTAAACCGCCTTTATTCGTCGTATTTAAAGGTTCTGTCAGAATTACGCATCAATTTTCATTCAAGTAGCATCATTCAATACCAAGCTGGAGAGCAAACGCCTTTTCCACAATTAATCTGCTAGTGCACGGCTATGGTGCTCGCCTGCTGACTCGAAAGACGCGGCTTCAATCCCGGCCGCGGCGGCCGAATTTCGATGGAGGTGAAATTCTAGAGGTCCGTATACTGTGCGATGTCAGTGCACGTTGAAGAACCCCAGGTGGTCGATATTTCCGGAGCCCTTCACTGCGGCGTCCCTAATAGCCCGAGTCGCTTTGGGACGTTAAAGCCAAACCACATTAGCTAAACCAAACCAAATCTCTACCTTGTGTTCAACCATTCCTCCGATTTCCGCATTACGAGGGGGTACCCAAAAGAAACCGGACTAAATTTTTTGGTCGGCAAAGCTTCTGTGGTACCGCGTTTTTCCACTAGGAGCGCATAGAACGAACATTCCAGAGTCAGTAAGCCGAGTGCCGTCGTTGAAGGAGGTCAGACTAGTTTAGGCAGAGTTTTAGAGTGACGACTGTTTTGTGTGAATGTCGTTTTTGCAATGGCTGATTTTCGTGAACAGCGTGCGCCGGTGAAATTCTGATTTTTGCTCGGAAAAAGTTGAATGGAAACTCTTGAAATATTAAGAAAGACGTACAAGGACGATGCTAGGGGGACAACTCAAGTGTTCCTGAATCGAACCCTGAATGAAAGCAACAATCATGCCAATGGAAAACATCAAATTCGCCTCGCCTCAAGAAAGCTCGTCAGGTGAAACCAAACCTCAAAACAATGCTGATTTGTTTTTTCGACGTCAGAGGAGTCGTCCATTGAGAATTTGTTCCGCAGGGTCAGACAACCAGGCTTTCTACTTGGATGTTTTGAAAAGATTGGGCAACAGTGTGCGGTGGAAGCGGCCAGATTTGTGGCGGTCGGGTGACTGGTTTTTCCATCATGGCAATGCCCCTGCTCACACAGCCCTGTCTCTACGACAATTTTGGACCAAAAATGGCATGATCCCTATTCCTCAACCCTGATACTCTCCCGACCTTGCCCCGTGCTACTTTCTTTGTTTCCTAGAATGAAAAACTAGGTGAATGGAAAGCGTTTCGCTGATGTTGCTGAGGTGAAGAAAAAAACGACGGAGGCACTGTCAAGCATCACAAAAGATGAATTTAAACAATGTTTTGAAAAATGGAATGAAAGATTCGACAACCGTATCTTTGCAAGTGGGGAATACTTTGAAGGAGTTTGAAGGTCAGTGCTTAAAATGTGAACAAATAAGTTCAAACAAAAAATAAGTCCGGTTTCTTTTGGGTACCCCCTCGTATAAGATTACCATCCCGCTTTATAAGATTACCGTGATCATGTATGAAAAGGTGTAAGAAAACGTTATGTATGATTATGTATGAAAGGGCATCAGCGCATATGAACGGTGCTCCCACCAGGATCTGTGTTAATTAATCAAGTTAGGGCTCGTCCTGTCCACTTCTCCGCTGTCGTCCGCGTGCTTTTTGCGTTTTTCTACCCTTCTCAAGACCGACCAAGAAGCCCGAATTACTGCATTTGTGACTTTTGCGTACGTGTAAGCAGAGTGTAGTATAAGCTTGCAAACAAAATTAAGGTGAACCGTATATCCGTGGCTATATTTTCGCGTAGTAAACTGTGCAAAAACGTACCTTTGAACGACCAAGTGTGCCTCCTTCCGCGAAGATAAAAAAAAAATAAATGAGCGTCATTTCTGGAGAGATGGTGCCATGATTACGCTGAGGGAGTCTGTGCAAGGTGTACAGACTATTTCATTACAAAACCTGTACAGAGAGCAAAACGCTTGCCTAGAACACGTTCTGGGCGTGTTTCAGGCTGAACACGCGATATCTAGCGATAACACTTGGTTAAAAATTGTCTGTATGTAAGCCTGTGCAGTTAAACTCATAGGATTTCATCCTCACATTTTGCCTTCCTGGTCGCAGCGGCTTTGGGAGCACGAATGTTGCCATGCAAAGAATTCCAACTCTCCACAGTGCGCGGAAAAAAGCTGCATTTGAAAACGTTAGTACTGAGCAGCTGGACGCCCCCACCCCGGCTGTTTTGTGCTTTGTGTTGTGCGCGTGTGTTTGTACTGTGACCTTGCAGACCTTCACGCGCGTGCGACCTGTGTATATTTGTATTTACCATGTACAAGGGTGGTCAAAAGTTCCAAGGCCAAAGTGTATGCTTTTGAGCCATCTAGCGGGGCATTTACAACACTCCCGAAGCTCAATATATCTCAGTTGGACAGGAGAAGAATTTTTCTCACCTCTTAAAGCCCTCGTAGATTCATAGAGTTCTTAAGTGGCCGACTGTAATGCTTCAAAGCAGACCCTGTGGCCTGGCAACTTTTGACCAACCCTGTACATATGTAAATAGATTCATTTATTGTCAGTGTACCACTCCCCCTGTCCTTTCTACTATCCCCTCACCTCTTTCTTTTCACTTCTACACACTGCCTGCTATCCTTCATTTCCGCTGCCCCAGCTCAGGTGCTTCCAGCAGCGATGGCAGATGCCGGGGTAGCAAACATACTTTTACCTTCCATATGAAATGTAATAATAAAGCCACTACTACTACTTTAGTACGGGCAAAAAAAGATTGGATATTAAGATCGTGATGGCTCCCGGTTGCAGATGGTTTTGAAAACGATATATGCTTACCCTCCGAAAAGCAATTAGCAGAGTGGACTATTGGTCAAATGTTTAGGGGAATCCCCCAAGGTGGAGTAAATTTGTAATACGGGAGTAATTACTCATTGGCATCCACCCAAGCGCAGCCATAAGGCTACAAAGGAAAGCTATACAGCTTCCTCAGAAACTTCGTAGTTAAAGAAAAATTCGTCCTGGTCCGGGGTTCAAACCCGGGACCACCGCATCCTGCTTGGGTGGATGCCAATGAGTAATTACTCCCTTATTACAGAATGGACTACTGAGTGGAGAAGAAATGCACAGAGGTGGGGTGTTAACCATAATCATTCCTTCCTATACGGTGGACAGCTCCCTCATTTGCCCGATTGTGCGTAGTTTCGTTCTGGGCATCCCGAGCAACAGGTGGCTGGCTGGCCGCGGAGGCAACAGCCGTAGAAGGAAAGAGGGGGGGGGGGGGTTCTGTTCCGGATCTGGCGGTTGGAAAAATCTCGGCCCTCGTCCGCTCCCTCAGCGTCTGTGTGTCGGCGGCCGCAACAGCTTCGTCTCCTTCTTCTTCTTCTTCTCGTTCGTTCCCTTGGAAGTGGAAGGAAGAAGAACTGGGTGCGCGCCGCCGAAGAAAGAGTCCGCGACCCGCGGCGGAGCTAGGCGCGGTGGGACCGCTTCGCCCACGCTTCCATTTCCGCGGGCCGACCAAAGGCAAGAAGACCCCTAGAGGCAGGCAGAGGAGGGCTGCGTGGTTTTGCCTCCGCCGCTGCCGCTGTGTGGAGTCTTCCCCTGCATGACTCACGCCGGCCTCGCTTATTCATTTACTTCGCGATGCCGAGATCCGTATTCTTCCTCCTCAAGCTGGGGTGCAATACGTAAGCGGAAAAAAGCTTTAATGAACCGGCTTCCAGAGATGATGACCAGGAGGACGACGAGAAAGTAAACAGAATGCTGCGGGCAGTGACATTTGAAGATAAAAAAAAAAAAAAACTGCGAGGACACTTTGGCAACTAAAGTGTTGAGAGGCGAAAGCCGAGGACACTATGCCGTGACCACTTCCGATGAATGTGACGTCACACCGTTCCCGTGCCTATGTCGATACCAAAATTATACATCTTTCGGAGATTTTAAGTGCTAATTACGCTTAATTACACATTTTTCCATCTAATTTGACACAAATCCGACGTTTTTCAGCTCATTCTGTGACAATTTTTACTATGCCGTGACGACTTCCGGTGGATGTGACGTCACAGCATTCCCGTGGCTATATCGACGCCCGCGCTATTTCGACGCAATTTCGACGTTCTTGACAGTAATTAATTAACTAATTATTCTGTCATCAAACGTGGCTTCTAGGTTCATTTTTTCCTCCTCTATCTGAACCAACCATTCGTTTTCTTCTGGCTTTACTGCCAAAGCTGTGACACCCTCTGCTAACGGACAGTTGCACTCGGATGGTGTTGAAGTAAGAAGCCTACAGCGCCGGTGGCTCGATTTCCCCCCTTCTTCCGGAAGCTGCCGTCTTCGCGGGAAGTCGAGAGGGGTCGGAACAATGACGGTGCGTCGCGCGCTTCGGACGCTGTCCAAGGCCTTGGGTCAGATGGGCGGAGTGAAACCACAAGCGGCGTCGTCAGGGTCGCAAAGGGCCGACGGCCTTTTTCCGTCGAGGAGGGGACGAGCTCTCAAGTGGGGTCGTCATTAAAGTCGACGACTTCTCAGACGACCCGGCTGTCCAGCTAAGCGATGGGTTTCTTTTCGCTATCGGCGGAGGCGGTAAAGCCGATGCGGGGGCACCTCGATGAGTTGCAGGTGTAGCGAGATGCATGTGCGAAACCGCGCGCCCTGCGGGGTCCACTGAGACGGGCGAGCCCTTGGATCCGTCCACTTGTATACGTGTGCTGCCGTTGCACTGCTATTGGTCGAAATTGGGCTAGATTAGATTTAGTAAAGCTGCGCCCGATTATCGAAGGGTTTAAAACCACCAGGTGAAAACAAAGAAGACTCGGACACTTTTAAACAGCCTTTCTTTTACACCGCCTTTTTCTCGAGCTGCCTTGTGTTTTAGTACCGTCCTTAATAAACCAGTCTTGAGAAAGAGTACTTCGGGTGTTCGTTCGCTCGTCCGGCGACACTTTGCCGGGTAAGTGTCGCCGGACGAGTGAACGAACACCCGAAGTACTCTTTGTGCTGCTAACCGCCGTGTATGCTACCACCGGCCAACGTGCCATCGTCATTAAATGGTCGTTCGCGACCAGCATCCGACCAGCCCAAACCGGCCATCCGACGTTCGAAAGTTTAACTGATGGCACCATTAGAAACTAACAAGCATAGAATGTAGGGCTAGCTGAAATTAACTGAAAAACTAGAGGCGCGTAGCGCTCGCCGAAATTAAGTGCAAAGAAGGTTTGTTGGTCAGAATAACGGTGGTGTAAATGCACAGGCAGGATCCGGCTTACAGAGTCGTCCATTGCTTCGCCTGAGTCACTGATGTAAGCGACTGCGTCTCTATACCACTGTTCCACAAGACCAGTGGACCTCTAAAACCTGCAACAGTGGTCGTGACGCTCCTCCATCATGGAGGCCTCCAAGGCATCAGTGCTCGTCACCACATTAATTATTTGCCGGATACACGAGAGGCCGGATCTTTACTGGCTGGACTTCATGCAGTTACAAAAGAGAGTTTTAGCACACCAGTTCGGGAAACATACTAACTATACGGTGACTGCGACGGTTCTGCAGATGTTTGGTCTGGTTTGGTTTATGGGGGTTTAACGTCCCAAAGCGACCCAGGCTATGAGGAACACCGTAGTGAAGGGCTCCGGAAATTTCGACCATGCATCTGGGGTTCTTAAACGTGCACTGACATCACACAGTACACGGGCCTCAAGAATTTCGCCTTCATCAAAATCAAACCGCCGCGGCCCGGATCGAACCCGCGTATTCGTGGTCATCAGCCGAGCACCATAACCACTGAGCTACCGCTGCGGCTCGGTTCAGCAGGTGTGGTTAGGCAGGCACCGCAAAGGTAGTAACGGCAACGCGTTAACGTGTTTGCCGTAAGGCTGTCCGGCAGTGCTGGAAGTCTCTAATAACCGGGTACACGGTAACCAACTACTCCTCAGATTGGGCTTAATTGTATAGTTGGGCGCCGACGCTAACAGCACTGCCTTTTACGACGCTGCGCTGTCGTACAGATGATGGTATATAAGTGGGGCGATGTGCCAGTTGGCCGCTCCGAAAGCAGCGCTCGTGCAGTGTGCAGTGTCGTCCTTGGGCACCCTTTTCCTCGCTTCCTTGTTGACGTGGACTCCTTTTGGGTGATTCGACGCCTTCTTTATCCCTGCGCCCTTTTCTTTCTTTTTCTTTCTGCCGGCAACAGAGTATCTTTTCCTCAGCAGGCAGCACTCAACACCCCCTCGCGTTAAAGGCCGTCTGTCTTAAAGAAAGAAACATCCGGGTGACGGGCTTGTTTTCGCCTCGACGGCTGCTGCCGCCGCTTCCGCACTGCGGTTCCTGCGTGAAAACTCCGCGCGACTCGTATTTGCTTATGGACGGTTCTTCGGCTGATTTCCCTTTTGTCTTCGTTTAGTTTCTGTCAGACACTATTTCTTCGGTGTGACGTCATACAGCCAGTTTTGCTCACAAAATGTCCCCGCTGCGGGGACGTTTTCCTCGTGGGATGCCCGCCACGTGTGAGGAGTGTGTGTGAGGGGGAGGGGGTTCAAGGAGGAAGGACGTCTCCGATAGGAAATGCCGGGAATTTCCGGAAGCTCGACGTTTACGACAAAATTTGCACGCAGATAGTTGAAGCTTGGTTTCCTGCACTGTTTTTAACCACCTTTCCGGGAGACTCCTTATAGAAGCGAGGAATTCTGAATTCGACGCCTTCTATGGCAGTCAAAGCAATACAGAGAGGAGTGACATTGAAAGGCCTCTATGCCACCTTGTTCGTGCCTTATATCTCTACACAGCTAGTGCGCGCTTCTGACAGGATGTTTGAATACGATTCGTTGTATTCGGTAGGGTGTCAGTGTTAATTAATCTGCTTAGACATGTCATAACGCGAGACTTCATTTTCTCTTGAAGTTAGCTAGCCCTGACTTGTAGACGACGGTGTACAGCGGGTGTGTGTGTGTGTGTGTGTGTGTGTGTGTGTGTGTGTGTGTGTGTGTGTGTATATATATATATATATATATATATATATATATATATATAAACTCACCAGCAATTGAAAACATAACAGGGTTTAATTCACGACGTTGGCCCTCCAGCCGAAACGTCGTGAATTAAATCCTATTTTGTTTTTCAATTTCTGCTGATTTTACCTGACCTGATACTGATCAATCAGGTGCCAAGAAATCACTTTTGAGATATATACATGGTATATTGCGTGCAGGAGACAGAAAAAATGATGACTTTTTAATCACTGCAACAGAAGAGGGAAGGCGGTTCCAGTCTTTTGACCATGGGGAATGAATGCATCGAAGAATGTATTCGTATTGCGTGGAATTATGCCAACAAATAATTATAAAGGCTATAAAGCAAAGTTGTGCATAAGATTCGACAGCTGTTCAGCTCTCCACTGTGGCCGCACGGTTGCGCTCAGGCGAATGTTAGCGGCACTTATCTCTTCGACATTTATACTCCACCTATACGCAATTTCCCCTAAAACACGTTTCCCTTAACCAGCACCAGCGCTAACTTCTAACATACGCAGTCTGCTTCTTTTCTCGTTCGTACTTAATTAGTTTTCGCCAAGCAGTCCAGGTACACACGGGGATACCGACTGGTCCGGATCGCCACCACGTAACCTGTTGCTCATCCACGTCAGCAGTGATAAGCGCAGTTCAGGTCTTCGCTTTCTGCAGCGTGCAAACCCAACCACGCGCCCGCTGTATCGCGGCTGCTCCGATGAGCAACGACCTGTCGTCGACGCGGCTGCCATCAGTGGCCGGTAGTTGGTGTGTCGTCCTCGTTTCCGCCCTTAATCTATGCAAATTGCCGTCGTGCCACGCTGCCGGCAGCTCTCGCTCCACTCAGTTACAGCGGGCGAACGTGGCTCGCCTTCAGAGTCGGCCATCTAACAACCGGCGTTGTTTGTGATTCG
Organism: Amblyomma mixtum; assembly: GCF_055824585.1. Taxonomy (NCBI): domain Eukaryota; kingdom Metazoa; phylum Arthropoda; class Arachnida; order Ixodida; family Ixodidae; genus Amblyomma; species Amblyomma mixtum. The sequence continues at coordinate 155,405,730 of NC_143015.1, forward strand.
ATCCTTCCTTCGCGTCGTTCGGCAAGGCCTCTCCGTTTCGTCGATGTCCTCAGTGGACAAAGTTGGATAGTTAGTGTTACACAACGTGCTGTTAGAGCACGAGCAAGTACGGTCATTGTGCTCCAAACAAATGCAGTGCTCAACGAGGACATTTCCTTTTCAAAAGCCAAAAAAATATCCATCGGCGTTCTGCAGAAATGGTATACAGTCCATTTAAAACAATCGCATCGCTTGAAAAGGAGTGGGACATGCAAATGTATCTTCTTCTGAAACCATTGTTCAGAGTGGTCCGGTTGGCATAATATGGCCTGGCATAGCCTGGTATGTATACGATTTGGTACAGAACGGAACTGTATATGGTACGGCACGGTATGGAACGGTCCGGTACTATACGTTACGGTATGGTACGGCACAGTCTAGTACGATACGGTGCGAAACGGTATGGTATGATGGTATGGTATGGTATGGTATGGTATGGTATGGTATGGTATGGTATGGTATGGTATGGTATGGTATGGTATGGTATGGTATGGTATGGTATGGTATGGTATGGTGCCCGCCCCGAAACTGCACATCAGCAATGAGAGACACCGTATAGTGGACAGCTTCGGATTGATTCTAACAATCCTGAGGCTCTGTAATGTGTGCTGACATCGCGAATTTCGAACAAGAGCTGAGGGGACAAAAACTCGCCAAGTTTGAACTAAACGGCACAACAACGCACAGCTTAATTTGTGAACCTGGATCAACCTGGATAAAAGCTCTCTGCACCGAAGCCAGCCTCCGTACCGAAACTAAAAAAAAAAGACCACCAATATCCTCGTATCAACTGAGAGTTTATCGCATTTTTCCGGCGCTGAGCATATTACCTATTACCTCCCCCCTATTTCCTTTACCATTTTCTTTGCTCGCCTATTCGTTTCTCGAACCTAGTAGCAAGGTTAAGTGGTGGGGGCTTCTTTCGCAAATTGTGAACGCCACTATAGAAAACCTAGCGGTAAGCCTAACCTTCCTGGTCTCAAAAATAATATGCGTAACGTAACCAACTTAAGCCTAACCTTAAATCTAAGCTAACCCAATCTACAAATGTCTGCGGTGGTCGCCCGCAGCTGGCAAAGGACAGGGTTAATTGGAGAGACGTGGGAGAGGCCTTTGCCCTGCAGTGAGCGTAGTCATGCTGATGATGATGGTGCGCTCTTATCTGGGCTCGCTCAAAATGGGTCGTTTCTCCGCCGCTCATGGCAACGCACAGGCGTTTTCGCATTTCGAAATGCAGCCGCCGCGGCCAGGATTCGATCCTGCTAGCTTTGACTCGGCCGCCGAACGTCACAGCCACTAAGCCTCCGCAGCGGATAAAACCAATAATCCGTATATATGAATACTTTCATTAAAGAAATTCGAGGTATGCGTCGAAGCAGTTCGAGTTATCGGCACGAAAAAGTAGCCGGACGACCAAAGGATATCTTGCACACACAGGATATTCTGGTCATTAGTGAACTGTGGGAACTAGGCAGTGTATTAGCTGACCTGACACAACTACCGAGCGTGTTGACTGAGTTTCGACTTCAGCTATTCAAAAGCTCTACCATGATGCAACCTTGACAGCCGGGTGTCACTGACCCCTCTTCCCAAATTACCGGTCTGTCCGGGCCCCATCATGCAACCGACAAACGACCGAACGCCAAAACAACACCAACGGACCCGCGGACAACGGCATCGCGTGACGACTACCGCACGGCGCATGCGCAAGGCGCACGCCGGTCGCGAGCGCGGCACGCGTCCGACAGCCGTCGGCCGCCGCGAGGGGCGCTGCATCTGCCGCAGCTGTTGCCGCGGCCGCCGACAGAGGGCGGAGCGCCAGCCCCAGCCTTTCACAACATTCCTCTCTTCCTCTTCAGCGGCGACTCGCACGCACGCCCGCAAGCGGGTAGGATGCGGACGGAGTAAGAAAGACGCAAGGAAGTAGAAATAATAATAATAGCAGAAGTAACCAACAAACAAGCTGAGCGTGGTTAGACGATGGCCGGAAGGTGCAGGCCTTCACTCTCGCCTTCACCTGAACCCCCCTTCCCTGCATAGTTGCCCCCCCCCCCCCCCCCCCTCCTTTTAGTAGAGCTAGTCGAGCTCCCCTCCATCGGGTTTCCTTGACAGGATTCGGGAAATCGCGCCGCTCCCCGCCGTTCGCCGCGCCGGAGTTTCTTCGCTCCTCGGGAGCTCGGACGGAGGTCGGGCGGGGAGGAAACGGGACCCGGTCACGCACAGAACAGAGCCGACATGCGTGAGGCATGCGCGGAGCATACAACAACGCCGTTGGTCAGCACCGGAGGTGGCGACTTCCGAACCGTCGACCGTATTCCGCGACTTCGGAATCAGCAAAATAATAATACAAGAATCAGAACGAGAAAGAAACTATGAGGATGCTTATTCCTTGCGGAGGTGGTGCGACACGTTCATATTTAATGTAATTATTCAAAAGTCACGATATGACAATACCGCCTGCGAGGGTGTAAAAAATTTCGCCCGAATAATGAGCACAATATCCCGGAAATGTCGTTCAAATGAAATATAACAAGTATTTTCCAGAAAAACCGCTGTTATTACCTGGCAAGTGGATAAAGTAGCAATAAACTCGCGTGTCAGCCCACAAACCATGAGTATGTCAGATGTACAGGCGAAAACGGCGCATTTCGCATCAAAATACAGCAGACATGCTTTATCTAACCGAGAGATATGAATTAACAGTTTGCTACTGGTTAGTAGGTTGTTACTAATAAAGTTGCATGCTTTTCTGCGGGCGGAATGGGAATGAGAGTACGCATTGCACGGGCGAATGAGTTGTGGCGAACTCAGCAGGTCGCGAATGGCAGTAGGGCTTATGCCACTAAATCTATGTGTGGCATCGCGCGTGCCGTCAAACTTAAGGCAGTAAGCACTTTAAGAGAGTAGGGATAGGATAGCATTAGATTTCACATTTGTTGCACCTTCGGTTGCAACTTCTGTGTGTATCTGCGTCAGTTTCTTCGCAATTTTCGGGCCGTACCAGCAGTAGCAGGTATACCCGCTATGCTGTGACGGTGCCTACATTTGCATACATCACATTTTTTGTCTCATTTCTGACCTTCGATTCTCTATCCAGGTTGCTGTCTAGAAACTCGGTCGCTCACGGCCCGGTCGGAAGGTTTTGATCCCGACACAAGGTCACGTGACCTCTCTCTACCAATCAGCGAACTTCGTGACGACAGCTCTAATGTCTCCGCATTAAAAAGAGGTAGGACGATCTGCAAATGCGCTTGGAAAGGCAGATTTCTGGCAGCTTGGATGAAAAAATCGACAAACGAAAAGAATAAACACAAATGAAGCATAAGAGATAAAGTCAACGGCACGTCCAAACTTGCACCCAAGTGCGAGTAGTCTAAACAGTTGAAAAGTTCGTGTAGCTTGGATTTAAAAAAAATAATCACAAAGAGCAATAACAAAAAGAGGAACGATTCAAAGTGACGTCGCGAGGAAAGAAAGAAATTTCACCCTCAGCACTCGTGCCTGTTTGAAACTTCGGATCGGCCACCACTGAGGGCTTTCGGGCGTCCAGGTATGGCGGTGTACAAGAACGCATTTGGGGAGAAAAAAAAAAAAGAAAGAAACAGGCGAAGCGAGAGAGAACGTCCGGCGTTTCAACGCTCGATTTTTCATCTCCATCTCGTTTCATTGAACTTCTGTTGTCTTCACCTCTCCTTCTCCTCCTTTATACCTTTCCATCTTCTCTTGACCTTTGTTCTCCTGCCCCCCCCCCCCCCCCCTCCCTCCTCCATCATCTGCGCAGCCGGCATTGAGAAAGAACCACCACCGGTTTCAGCGAACACCGAAGAGAAGAAAAAACGCCACTTTTCCCTATCTTGAAAGAAAGAAAGAAACGAAAGAAGGGAGAGAGAAAGAAGAGGCGGCGGTAGCTTCACAGGGCGCACGCTTCGGCGTCGCTCATTCTTTAGCCGGAGGCGCTCTTTCAAAGACCCGCCACCAGGTGTCACATATCAACGGGGCAATGGGCATCAGGGACAAAAGGGGGCTAAGAAAGGAAAAGGGGAGGGGTGTTGCTGTTCCTTTCAAAACTCCATCGCTCTTATATGTTTCCCCCCGAGGCTTGCTAGACGGATAGCCGGCTAGCTCGGTCCTCCATCTTTTCCTTTACCTGCGCTTCTGGGGAGAACCATAGGGAGAAGAGGCTGGGTCGACAGAAGCCGCAACAAGTATTCGTGCCGCGGTGTACACAGAAGAAGCATTTGCTGCACGGCTCCCCCCTCCCCATCTGCGTTTTTTTTTTTGCGAAAAACCGCGCAGAAGGACGGGGGACGCCCATTGTGACGGACCACCATAAAAGCAATGCGCCCAGGTAGGTAGGTATCCACACCGGTGTCCGCGGAAATTGTGTGCAACGCGCTCGAAGGTACACCCACGGTATCTGCCTGCCCACCAGTTAGCATTATACTGCGAAGTAACATTTCACGCATCAGAAGATGTCCGTCTGTAAGGCTGTTTGATGGCACACATCCACTTTACTCGGTGCTAGTAGCATCCTGGAAGGGAGCAAAGACTCTGGTGTCCAACGTCCATAGGCGTGCAAAGAAGCTCTCTGCAGCCTGAGCCATAATACTACGCTTCCCTACTATCCTGGAACATTTTCAACCAATACTCCCTTGCAATCATCTCGTCACAGACAAGCAGAAGACAGTGCACAGAAGAAACAAGGCTTGAAGTTCAGATGGACAGTTGTGGTCAAAAATCTTCAGGCCAAAGGCATTTCGCTTCAGCCGCATAACAGAGCCATTACGGCCCTAATTAAGCACCGAATGACCTTGAAATGCTAGCAGAAGGCTTCTTGCTTTAGTAAAGAAGCTTCCTGCTTGACTTGTGTTTGGAATGATCCGCTACACGGAGCATCCCAGGAACGTTCATTTCGCTGCAGCCGAACGCTGTGGCCTTAGAACTTTTGACCAAGACTGTACGTGATGTGGGACTTACTCGTGGTCACGGCGCCCTGTGTTGGTCGTCTCTTTCTTATGCCGTTTGTACCCGCTGTTTTCCGCTATGTTTGTCATTTACCAAGTGCCCTATTCCAGACTTATCAAGTCCGACAGACCACCGGTTGAGACGCGAACCCCTTCCAAATCCTGAGCTCAGTAATCACCACAGCAGCGATCCCTCGATTCCGTTTGCCTTTGCTTCGCGTCCACTCTGACACCTCAAGAGATAACAGGGATCAAAAGCAGCGGACTCGCACCGATAGGACTACCTCTTAGCGAAGAGCGCTGGAGGGCTTCTGTGCACGAGGCATGTTGCACGCAAATTACACGGAGACAGGGAGCTCAAAACACGAGGGTAAGGGGGCTCCTCTCCTTCTCTGCTCTCAACCTTCCTTCTCCAAGAAAAAAAAAACGGGGTTGTGGGGGGGGGGGGGGGGGGGTTGAAGGCGTAGCGTCCAAACTGACGCTCGTGCCCCTTCAAAAGGTCGACGGGCCGCAGCCCCTTTTGAGGCCCCCAAACTGTGGGGCATAACAAATGAGACTCGCGCACAAAGGAAATTGACGACAAAGAGGTCGACGGGTGGCCCGGGCCCCATGTCGGGTTCACGAAACACACAAAAAAAAGACGAACGTGGCGCGAGCCCAGCACGCGAGCCGCGGAGCGGCATAAGGCAAGCACGAGGGACCGACAATCCGCTGCTCCTAACCCCACCTCCCCAAACTTTCTTCTTACCTTTTTCGACCTTTTTTTTTGTCTGATTATGCGTGTACCTCTATACTATAGTGCCTAGGCACTATATCTATACTTCGCTCCTTTTTCATTCTTCTTCACGGCTTCTGTGTGAGGCCACGAGCTAAAGCCGAAAGCCAAGCCTAGACACACGGTCAGCAGGCCGCAATGGCGCGTGCTGCGGCCCGTTGCAGACGATACGCAGACGGCGAGAAAAAGGAACGGGACGTTCGTTCCCCCAATCCTTTCTTCCCTCCTTCCTGTTCAGTACCCGACCTACCTTGCCCTACTGCGCCTTCATCTCTTCTTTCTTCCATTTCTGCTTCATTTTAATTTATTTTCTAAACCTTTTTGAACTTGCCGCCAGGGGGTCAACAACGGCAACCAGGACCGCAGCAGACGAACCGTGAAGCCTAGCAGACGACGGCGCGCGAGAAAGGAAAGCAGGCGACGCAGAAAAAAAAAGCAGCAGACGAAGCCGCGCGGAGGACCTCCCGCGGCAGAAGGCGTAAACTACGGGGGCGGTCCCCGCACGCTCCTTGAACAGCTTGGAGGAACTGGTTCGCATAAACGGTCTTCTGGAGATGGTGGCCAGAGGGCCGTTTGGAAACGAGACCCGAGTGGTGTGTAATGACCCGGGGTTATTACACGCGAACGCACTGCGTGACGGTATATACACGGGAAAGAAGCGGAGGTGCTTGAAGAAGATCGTGTGCACGAAGCTACACACCCACACAGAGGCTGCGAGCAAACAAAGGCTTTCAGAATTGTCGTTTTCAGCGATATCATGTCTGCTGAGATTTAGACACTCAGTGAACACGAAACGCTGTAAATTTATAAATTAAATATTCCTTGTGATAAGCGTTCGTAAATTTCGCAAGAAAGATCTGCTCGTTCCCTCACGAATACAAGACATTCAAATTGAAAGAACATGCGATTTGAATTTAAGAACTACAAAATATCTAATCCAAGCACTGATCATGAAACCATGCCACTTAATTTTTGCGCTACATCCGTGCGGAGTGTCTATGCAAATGAATTGAAATCTAGCCTAAAAGACGAAAATGATGATGATGATGATGATGATGATGATGATGATGGAAAATCTCGTTCAGAACGACTGTTGAAGATGACCTGCGCCGATTCCTTCCGTCTGTTCTATAACTAATTTTTTTTACTGCTTTTTCTTTATCTACGCTGGCTTAAAAACAACAAGCGCTATTTTATGTTGCGTGCTTCTCGTGCCTTGTCGCCTGCATATTTCTCTTCGCTAACAATTTTAACGGCCAGCCTGGTTAGTGTAGGCCCTTCTAGACAAATAAGTCCCTACAGAAAGTTTCCATATGGCGAGTCGAATAATTCCATACGTTTCCTTAAGAAATTATACGGAGTCAGTAAGGAGCATACGGAGTCGGTATGGTCTAAACAGAAGCACGTACGGAAACTTGCGGACTCTGTATGACGTCATGTACATTGTATGAAAACCGTGTGAAAAATAAGTAGAATTCCTTAGGATTCCGTGCAGACAAGATACGGATTTCCATATATTTGACCATATCTTACGGACTCCATATTCCCATAATTCTATACGAGCGGCTCATACGAAACATTTCAGCTAAGAGCTCTGCACTCTTTTCCGAGTGCACACAGTTCCAGCTCTTCCCATACCGCTTCCATGTTGCAGCCCACCGGCCTCGCAGACATCCCCCCTCCCCCGTGACTTGGAATCCCAGCGGCGTGCCTTTGGCACGCGTGGCGGCGAGGCAGGGCGCGCACGTCAGCCGTCGGGCGGCTCCTCGTTGCCGGCGTGAGCGATGGGCAGCTGCTGCTGGGATGCCGCCACTCGCGAGACACCCGCGCGTCACGACACACACGCAGCCGCCGCTGCTGCTCGCGGTCTCGCCTGAACCGTGCAACGCCCCGGGAAGCCCGAAGGGCCAACCTTACAGCCAGTCCGCTGAGCGGTCTTCAGACCTGAGCGAAAGTATACAGTTCCGTAGCAGTTTGAGTCACATACAGTCGAAGCTCATTATAACAAAACGGTTTATAACGAAATAACGGATATAACGAAGGAATAACCATCCCCAGGCCGGAGCGGTAGCAGTTCAAGTCACATACAGTCGAAGCTCGTTATAACGAAACGGTTTATAACGAAATAACGGATATAACGAAGGAATAACAATCCCCAGGCCGGAGCGGTAGCAGTTCAAGTCACATACAGTCGAAGCTCGTTATAACGAAACGGTTTATAACGAAATAACGGATATAACGAAGGAATAACTATCTTCAGGCCTGAGAGAAAGTATGCAGTTCCGTAGGAGTTCATCCAAGTCACGAAGAGTGGAAGCACGTTATAACGAAACGGTTTAAAACGAAATGATGAATATAACGAAAGAATAACGATCTTCAGGCCTGGGTAAAAGTATGCAGTTCCGTAGGAGTTCATCCAAGTCATATAGAGTGGAAGCACGTTATAACGAAAAAATGAATATAACGAAGGAATAACGATCTTGAGGCCTGAGCGAAAGTATACAGTTCCGTAGGAGTTCATCAAGTTATACAGTGTGGAAGCGTGGAAGTACGTTATAACGAAACGGTTTATGACTAAATAATGGATATAACGAAGGAATAACGATCTTCAGCCCTGAGCGAAAGTACATAGTTCCAAAGGAGTTCAAGTCACGTACAGTCGAAGCACGTTATAACGAGACGGTTTATAACGAAATAACGGATATAACGAAGGAATAACGATTCCCCTTGGAAGCTCGGTCAACACGGGCTACGAAGGAACGACTATAACGAAGTTATCAACGAGCCCCTTCAACTTCGTTATAACGAGGATGCGGCGATGGCATAGGTTTCCGGAATAATTTCGACCACCCGGGAATCTTTAACGTGCACTGACATCGCACAGCACACGGGCGCCTTTTTGCGTTTCGCCTCCATCGAAACGCGGCCGCCGCGGTCGGGTTCGCACCCGGGTACTCCGGCTAGGTAGACCGGAAAACTGCCCAGCCTGGTGACATCGCAGGCGGCTGGCAGGGGTAAGGGCGACGTCAAGACAATCGGTAGGAGCCACTGACCAGAGGGCTTCCTTATAGTTGCATTTGCAGCTGGATTCTTGAGCAGCGCATTTGACTTCAGGAATACTGCATGGCATTACAGGAAACGAGTCTGAGGGCGGAGGGCCGACAAACACGGTTCGATCTGGGCTCACGCCCGTCGGCGCAGTGTAAAAGCGGGCGACATGCTTCCTCCAGGGTGGCCCGCACTTCTCGCGAAGGATCGCCTTCGTCGAAGGCGAACGCGGAAGGAAAAGGTCAAGGCGTTCGGCGGTGGCGGTGTACCATCTCCCGCGAAGCAAAATCGCCCGACTTCTAGTAAACACTCGAGACATGGGGTTCGCAGCTATGGCAGCGTTCGCGGCTGTCGAGTCTCTTTTAGCGGTAAAAGGGTGCTGCTTCCGTCAGACGGCGCAGTCAGCAGGTCTTGGTTCTGGGAAAGTTGGCTGCAGATCAGGCGTATATGTAGATACTGAGTTAATACGAGATTTCATTAGTGCCAGCAGGAGCGTAATGCTTTCGCCATTACTGCTTGTTTGTTGATGCTTATGAGGAGGTACAGTCTTGGTCAAAAGTCTTAAGGCCAAAGGCTTCTCGCTTCAGCCGCACAACAGAGCCATTACGGCACTATGAAAGACCGAATGGCCTTTAAATGATATAGCAGAAGGTTTCTTCCTGCGGTTAGAGAAGCTTCCTGCTTGACTTGTGTTTTGAATGATCCGCTATAACACAGATCATTCTATAGGAACATTCATTTCGCTGCAGCTGAACGCTGTGACCTTAGGACTTTTGACCAAGACTGTACATGCACTTTAATTATCACTGGAGATGTTTGCCTGATAGGATACCTGACAGGCTACTCCTGCTACATGCTACACCTGGCAGAGTAGCCCCTGTATACCCAGTCGTCTTATTTTCCGTCGTTTTCTCCTTTGCGCTATTAATATGACCATATAAGTGCACAACACTACTTGGATCATTTGAGCTTGGCATATATGTGCGTCATGTCCGTCCTACGGCAACGTCCCTGGTTTTCTTGTTCCTCCCTCTCTCTGTCACCCTCCATCATCATCATCATCATCATCATCATCATCATCGGCATCATCATCAGCTTGACTACGCCCACTGCAGTACAAAAGCCTCTACCACATCTCTCCAATTAACCCTGTCCTGTGCCAGCAACGGCCACCCTATCCCCGGATCAAGCTCCTCTGATCGAACAGACCAAGCTCATGACGAACGGATGGACGTCCATCTTGCGTGGGCAGTACAGTAAATCAGAGTTGCCACGGGCGCGCCTCCGTTCCCAGAACGGTATATTCAAACACACACAGAGCTTCACCTCTCCCCTAACCCCACACCACTCCTTCCTCCCATCCGCCGACGTCCGTCCGGCCGTCGTCAGCATAGTGCCATGTGGGACGAATTCCGGGACGCGCTTCTCCTACACCCTCAAATGCGATCGCCGCGCTCCACTCTCAAAGAAGCGCATCACCCGGGAGGAGCGGCGCACAGCCGGAACTGAGTGAAGCGGCGGCGGCTCCCACGTCGTCCCTGGAGAGGACCACCAACCGCACAGCCGCGCACTCTGCGGGCCTCAACAACCGCCGAGAAAGCCGGCGTCAATTTGTGGAGTAGCATATAGCGGTGGTGACCGGAGCGGCGCGCACTTTTTGGGCGCGGACCGCATTCGCCGGTGCCGCCCCGGCACAACTCGGCCTCTCTCGCTGAAGACGTCGATCCCACCGGGAGCGCCGTAGGAGGACCACCGCACGTGCGAGCGGGCCGGCGATCAGCGCGGACCACACGGAACGAAGGTGGGAGGAGGGGGAGGGGGAAGATGCGGACGGAGGAGAGGGGGAGAGAGAGAGGATTTGCGGACGCGCGGGCGACGTTGAAAGGTATACAACGCGTCGAGGAGACAAGTACGTACCGCTTCGGCCTTCGCGGTACCGACAAGGGAAACGCGTGCGAGGCGTCCGCTGATTGCTCGGCTTGCGTGGGCGCAAAGTTTAAGTATAGGCACAGGTCATGTACAGGCATTAAGCTTGGACAAACTCGGTGCATATATAAGTCTACTCTCTGCATATATAACTCTGCCCTATATAAGTCTACATTCTATACATATATACATCTACTCTATATAACTCTACAAAGTCTATGTAAGCGCAGTCACAGTCTGTGTAAGCCTAAACAAGCTATAGAAAATGCATTAGCAGTGTCAGAGCAGGTATGAGAATGCCCATACGGGCACAGGTACAGTCTGTGTATAGCCATAGGTCTGGCTATGAGGGTGGAGGCTCCGGTGTGGCCTTTTCAAGGACCTTGTATGCAGAGGAAAACTCTATATATTAACAATATTTGTACGCTTACGCAAAGCTTACAAAGCTACGTGCAAAGTATACGAAGGCAAAGGCTAATTCTGCGCAGACTTTAAGTGAGACAGTTTACGTTTTGCCTCCGCCAAAAAATGAACAACTTTTAATCTTATCCACACATACACATGAGGATCAAAAAGTGAAGAGGACACTTAAGGGTATGACCAGATAGCGTTATGTTGTGAAGGTATAGGATGCGCAATCAAAGGACGAACCACGAAGAAAGACACAGAGACACACACAAGCGCTTGTGTGTGTGTCTCTGTGTCTTTCTTCGTGGTTCGTCCTTTGATTGCGCATCCTATATCTTCACAACATCATGTACCAACTAGGCCCAACACAAGTTTTATTGAAGTTTTACAGATAGCGTTAATGTGTCAATGCCTATATATACATAATTGGTCATTTTCGACTTTACATCCATAGATCGCTGGGAGTTCTCGTTCAACTTCTGGCGCAGTGGTGCAGCGGTTAATAAGCGATGCGCCACTGCCATGCGATGGAAGGTGCTGCCACCGGTGGGGGATTGTGCGTCCCAGCTTGCTCTCCCCCAGCAACCTCTCTCTATCAACCATTAATTCAAATGCCAACCTGCCACGGTGGCCAGTTTGCTCACAGTCCGGTGGGCAGGTTGTGATATGACGCCACAATGTCACGTGACCTAGGCGGCTCATCCAGTCGGAAAAACGTTTGCAGTGCTTCGCCAAGCAGCTCTACACAGGATAGCTGAGCGAGGCGCGAACGCAATCTGTACATAAAGCGCCCTTCAAAAATGCCGTGCTGCTAATTCACTCCAAAAGGGAAGCGCGCTACGTCCTTCGTTTTATTCGGTGCATGAGTACGAAATTTCGGCGACTGAATCAGCTGGCTTCGCGATATCACCCACACTATACTGGGCGTTTCGTTCTGCTCAATACGTGCAGCATTCTGCCTAATAGGACACATTGAAATTAAATAAGCGATGTCCGGCATTGATAGTTACAAATGAACTCGAACAAGGTATACGTTTAGCCGCACAGCCACAGTTCAGGATGTGTGATCCGTGGTTACAATCAAATTGTAACAAACAATCTGCAATGAACAAAACTATGACTCCTTTATTTATTTATTTACAGATACTGCTGTCTCAGGAATGAGGCATTTCAGGAATGGTTACATAGAAATGAAAGTCACAATCCATATAAGTAGGCACTTATTTCACAAACTGCTCAGGTGGTAGCTGTCGCAACGAACCATCGAGTTCATTCCACATCTCAACTGTGTGCGGGAAAAAAGAAAATTTATGGCAATCAAACTTTAGACCCGTGTACCCCTTTCCACTGCAAGGCGAGGCAGAACTACTGAACCCTCAATCGCAAAACAGCCCCCTCCCACCACCCCCTTCCCCTCACCATATATAAGACGATCGCAAACACCAGAGGCTTATACGCGAGCAAAAGCGGCACACACACACCACAGACCCTCACAAACGCACACACAGGTATCGCAGTGTGGCCGGGCGAAGAGGCTTTCTCGGGCACTTCAGCGTGCGGAGCAGGAAACAGGTACGAGGTCATCTCCTCTCCCAGTCCTCCTCCCTCTTCTTGCCGAAACGTCTTCCCCCCTCCTCTTCCAGGCCCATCTTCGGCGAACAGTCGAAGCAGTTGCTGCCGCAAAGGAGACTCCCCCGCGCGCAGTCCGGGCCGAGAGGAAGAAGACGACGGAGCCGGAGGAGAGGAGAGACCCTGCCCCGTCCGTCCAGCCTCGTCTAAATAAGACCTCCGGGGCGGCGTGTGTGGCAGGGGGACTTTGGCGGACGGAGGACCGGTGCTTTTACGAGCGCCGAAGAGAAACCGCCGAAGCCGCGCCTTCTCGTTCCGGAGGCGGCCGGTCGGTGATGCTACCGCCGAACGGCCGCTCGCATCGGCGAACGGCGAGGTCCTGTCCAGGCGCTTTGCCTAAGCCATCGTCGGATTTCGAGGTACAGGTGCGAACAGCATTAACGGGAACATTTAGTTCACACTCAGGAGTCGGATTTATTTCTACTTCCACAGCGCAGTTGAGGAGACATCAGAGGGGTTGTGCGTCTAGTTATGTTAAACCTGGAAAGCGCAATAAAAACAACGGACAACAGAAAGAGACAGACACACGAAGCGCTCGTGTGTCTGTCTCTTTCTGTTGTCCGTTGTTTTTATTGCGCTTTCCAGGTTTAACATGTCTAACCAACTCGCCCAAACGCAGCCATTATTGTGCGTCTAGAGAGAAATAAAAAAATTGCTGACGGTTTAGCATTGCCAACCACCAACCGAGAAAGCAGGTTTTTGCAGGCAGACACCAACGCCCAGGAGCTGTTGTTGTTGTTGTTGTAGCCTACGACAGAATGGAGCTGGAAGAGCGATTGAAGCGCGATTTCTTTCTTTTCGTAACTTGTGTACAGACGGAAGTTGAAGGAAACGACGACGCGCAACGCACAGCGCGAGAATGAGTTGCAGTTTAGCACGAGGCCATACCATCAGCTTGGCTCCTATTTACCTTCTTTTGGCTCTCCTCACTGAACACTGGCCTGTCCCCCGTCGTGGGTATGTGCCATGCTACTAAGGCAGCAGCAACACGAGGCGTGATCGGCTCTGCATCGCGGAATACTGCGTGTGTACCTAAAGCATTTGGTATCTGAGCAGCTTTTATTTCCATGCAATAAAGAAAGAAACTGCGGCGATAGACTAGTGCGCTCTTGCAGTGGCCAGCGAGGATGATTTGCTCACTGCGCCGCGGGTTAGAATCCTAGTCGCGGCAGTATTTTATTTCTTCGGGTTGGCCAAGGTCATCCTGATTCAAGGTCTTGTTTACGTATCGCCATTTCTCGCATCACGTGACTGACTTCATAGATTCCGCCACGCACCGACATAATCAGGTTAGGAGGCCAATAGTGATTTCCCACACACACACACACAAAAATATGTTTTCCTCTGTTATACAAGTAATTTACTGGGAATTCCCCCCGCCAGTGCCGCTAAGCCTAACCCCCTATCGCGTTCTGTTCTGCAGCTTCTCAGTCATTCTTTCTCTTTCTTACGTCATGAATGACGTCAACACGATATTTTTAATGTTCATAGCAATGCGCCAATTAGTGGCAGCCAAAGGAATTAAAAGCGCTTGCCACGTATTTCTGGTCACGAATAATCGTTGGCTGTACACTAAAAGAATGTTGCCTTTAAGAATGAAATCTGCATTCGTTTCTGCAGCGGTAGAGATTGAGTCATCCGTCCGTCTGTCTCAAAGGAACAATACTGCGCAGGCCTCGAATGGATATTCCTCTTTTTTTTTTTTGTAGCGCGAAAGGAAATGGGAATACACTGCCCCTGGCCTTGGTCAACTCCCAGACTTAACACGAAGCACTACGGCGAATAGCACCAGAGTACGCAGCCAAAAAGAAATACAGAAAGAAAAGACAAAAAACAAAAACAAGAAACTTCCATCCGGACATTGACGCCGACTCCGAGAGGCGGGTTCTCGACGCAACCACTAACTCAGGCGCAGCTTGACGGGGCGGGTGAACTAGAAGGGGTGACCATGCACACTGCAGCCAAAGATGCCACAATAAAACATAGAAATAAAAATATATAAAGAAACGGCGACGACAGAACAGAACGCGAGAGTGACAAACAGCAAGCGGAAGCTTACGCCAGCGAACAAAAGCGCCTCTGTAGTGGAATAAGCAGCGAAAACTACGAATCCGAGCTGAGAAGACCGAACACAAAGGAGGGGGGGTCTCTCATCGAGGCACGCCGGCAGCTACGCGATGTATGTGAACAACGCTGGTGTCATGTAAGTACTACACAGAGAGGGCCGGAGTCAAGGAACCCGTCGCCGCATACAGCAGTCGCGCAGACGCGTGCCAATCGATGCTGGCACGGCCGAGGCTGGGCGCGAAGTCCGTGACAAGGCGCCGCTCGCCGACACACGGGGTTTCTCGAGAGGAACGCGACCGCGCTAGAGAGAGGGATTTAGATAAATACTCGAAAGGACCTCCAAAGCAAACGATCAGTATACATGCATATACAGGAACCACGGCTGACGTCACCGTAGACAACGACCGTAGGACGCTGCGACTACAAGTAAAGTTCGGGCAAAGGAGAGTGCGTAGGCGTACATTCTAAAACAGGAGTACGCCTATATGGCACTAGAAAGGGAGTAAACTGTTTTCTGTAGCACTCCCTTCTATGAAAGGAGTGCGCTAGAGGACAGCTTACTCCCCTTTAAACTCCCGTATAGGCGCATTCTGGTTTAGAGTGGAACTTTCGTAAAAGCAAGGCGGATATTTGGGCGAGTTGGTTAACTATGCATGATTTTGTTCACAGTGCAACAAGAACGGGAAAGACGAAAGAGTGACACAAACAAGCGCTTGTTTGTGTCACCCTTTCATCTTTCCCGTTCTTGTTGCGCTGTGAACAAAACCATGAACCTCTGGAAAAGGTAACCCCCCCCTCCCCAAACATCGCCACCTCCTATTAGCGCGCCGGTCAAAGTTCGCGTTTTGGGTGTCACATTGAGCGCGCCAGCAACCATAATACAAATCTATGCAAAAGCAGTGTATGGCGTCATCGTGGACAAAGTCCGCAGTGCGCTGCAAACACGCGTGCACAGAGCTGAATTCAAACGTAGTTCAGATTTGAAGCTTAAAACTTAAAAACAACCCGCTCGTCCGAAAAGAAAACCCGCGGATGGATCATTACGGTATTACACAGTAAAACTGACAACAAAGGCAGACGTTAACGGCAATATACAGCCAAGAAGCTTCCGTTTGACTCCGAAAAATGACTCCATAAGTTATTTCGAGAACATTTATATCGGCAAGTAGTCGAAGATGAAAGTTTGTATCATTTCCTCGTCGTACAGAGTGGGTATAGGTCCTCAAGCACATTTCCAAGGGGTAACTCTCAAAAGCCGTCCATGCGCAATGAATGGCGAGCGGCTGACTCATGCGGCGCAGCCGAAATTGCTCGACCGTTTGCTTCCCCGCAAGGCATCTCTCGAAAAAATATCCCCGCTCTCTGTATCTTTTATCGGAGTCTTTTATGAGCCCACCAAAGAGGTCGAGGAACGCTCATCTATAGCGAGCACGTATCCGTACGGAGTTTTGGCCGAGGACTTCAGCGATCGATGTAGAGGACAAAAGCGACTAGGAGCCGAACATCCACCAGCGCAGATTCGTCGGAAGGTTTTATACAACAGGACCCGGAGTCGTAAAGAAGTCTTCGGAGCGACGACCCAGTAGACGCAATGTCTCCAGCATTCATTGCCCGCTGACACGTCATTCCGGATGTTGCCCCACCGCTTCTCGCTCCGAAAAACCAAAAAAAAAAAACACGAAAAAGTTTGCTCTCTCTTATGCACTTGTTTGAAGAAGGGAATCACTCCCACGCCTTTCCTGCTTTTAAGAAAGGAAGACTGATAACAAACTAAAAAAAAAAAAGGAGGAAGTCAGTAAAGGGCGTTGCAGGCGACTCTGTGTACAGCCACCACGCGTCGAACCGTCGGAGCGGAAATTATTCGCCTTTCCTGTCCTTAAAAGCGTACACGATGTTTAACCGCGCTTGCGGGGGTAGCCACGCCTCCCGTGACGTCAGGAAACCGCCTCGTGAAACGCCCTCGACGAAGCGCAAACGATAGGAAAAGAGAACGGATATGCTATACGTTTGGTTATGTTTTTGCGTGATCTCTTATAACGTAATGCGTTTTTAGTAGGAGTGACCGGGTGAACGGTGACTCGGAGACGAGTAGCGGATGTGAGTCAGGCACGGGCGCTGACACCTACCTAACGCCGGTTTTAAGCGAGAAGCTGTGCTTTAATTTACTGCCGTAACTGCTTTCGGGCGTTTCTCTCTAAATTGACGTCAGAAAATTCTTATTGCGAAAGCAATACTACGCCAGGTCTAACCGCTCGTCGCGTGGTCCGTGGACCCCCCTGCTCCTCGAGGAGCCGCCGCCGCGCCTAACAGATGGTGTGACGTCAGCCTCTCCGTTGACCTTGAGTCGCCGTTGCCTAGCAACCGCGATCTTGTGCCGTTGCCTAGCAAATCGAGTTACCCGAGCTTACCCGAGTTACTCGGGTACTGTCGGGTAAGTTCGGAAGAGCGTCGCACCAGCTGCGCGAGAGGTTTCTCCGGAAGAGCAACATGGATAGCACAAAGCCTACGGGTGGCTGTGGTAGAAACATCCACCTGCCAGTGCAGTGGAACATCTCTTAACCGCTGCGCCACTGCTCTGGTAGTGGTATATGAGGACTCAACGCCACCTATGAATGTTAAATCGAGAATGAAAAATTCTGCATACATGTGCATTCACCCTCTGCTGTTTTTGCTTTCGCAACAAACCAGGTCTAACCTGAGGTAAACCGCACCATTTTTTGTTTATTTTTCATTGAAAATCCGGAAAGGGAAGAACAGAATACACGTTATTTTACTCCATGTCATGAATTAATTTAAAAGACAATTTTTTTTTTGCGAGATTTACTCAGACCCCATCCCGTTACTGCCTGCACCTTTAATGGCGATGATAGAATCATTCCATAGAACCTTCGCAGCGAGAATAGCCCATAGTGCTCCACAAGGTTATTTAAAGTACTGTCACACTATTCTGATTCAAAATTTAGAGATTAACCTCTAGTCTAACTTGACTAACTAGGAACAGACGTGAGCAATATGAAAGGTAACAAAGCTTGAACATTCATTTATTGATTAGTCCATAATTACGTGCGACAAGCACATTTTTTTATGTTGTCTAACTAGTTTTCCTCTTTGCGCACATTATGCAAAAGCCATTCTCAAATTTAGTGAAGAAACAACCGGATAATACAATTTTTTTTCTGCAAGAAGTTTGTTGGCGTACAGAGTGGAGCACATTGAACGGGAACAGTTGAGCGCGTGGTCCTGCAGCTCGCGCAGAGCCACGCTGCGGGTGCATCGCACAGCTGGCGCACTGTAATTAGCTCTGGGCCATGCCATACTATACTGCTCGGTCACGTTTGGCCACGCGATGCAACCACAGGTGGCGCTGCGCGAGCCGTAAAACCGAACAACAGCACAAAATAAATAAATAAATTAAAAAATCCCCTGTGCCCCTTGGTTTCTGTGGCTGTTGGCTTCTCTCATATTTATAACGAGCCCTTCATTCCCCTTTCCTTATTCGCTGATATATATATATATATATATATATATATATAAACAAAAAAATGGCTGAGGCTTAACTTGGTTAAGCCTGGAGAATGCGAAGCAACATCGTGTCGCGTAATTTGGAGGCGCACAACCACAGCGACGGCGCGAGGTGGGCCCCCGTTTCTCCACTGTCGTGACGTCATCGTGTCACGTGGTGTGACGTCATGTATCACGTGATTTGGAAGCGCACAACCACAGCGACGGCGCGAGGTGGGCCCCCGTTTCTCCACTGTCGTGACGTCATCGTGACACGTTGTGTGACGTCATGTATCACGTGATTTGGAGGCGCACAACCACAGCGACGGCGCGAGGTGGGCCCCGTTTCTCTACTGTCGTGACGTCATCGTGTCACGTGGTGTGACGTCATGTATCACGTGATTTGGAGGCGCATAACCACGGTGAAGGGCTGAAGTGGTAGCTAAAGTAGTATGCTTCGCATAAAAAACAGGCATGAAAAACGTTGCCTGGGGGCGATGGTTCGCGGAAGGTGGAGCGCCGCACACAGCTTGCAAATTTTAAACTACAGAATAAACCAAGCTACGAGGGTCTCCTCTCCAGAAAGCAACCGAGCTTTTGCTGGGCCGGGTCAAATTACGGGTGAAAGAGAGAAAGAATAACACAAAAGAAAAACAGTAGCCCTCCCACACACGAGCACACACCAGTGCTCCCGCCTCACCGATTCTTTCTTCCGAAATCCTGTCCTCCCGGGCGGCAAATTTTTTTATGGCCTTTTCTCGGAAGGCCGGAGAGCGCGCGCGCGAGCACATCAAAAGCTTCACCGCCGTGACGACCCCCGAAGAGAAGCTCACAATGCGCAGGTAGCAGGTAAACAAACAAACAAACAAACAAACAAACAATGTGAAGAGGAAGGAACAAAAAGGAGAAACAAGCGGACGGAGCAGAGGAAGAAGCGAGCGGTCGACGACAGGCGAAGCGTGGGTGACGACAGAAGTGGGAAGGCAGGCCTAGCTCGGTCCGCACAAGCCTATCTCTGCGCACAGGCCGGTTGACTCGCTCCCCTATTCTTTCTTCCCTCCCTACCCTGTTGGTGCGCATCAGTTGTTCTGCATTCTTCTTTGCCTACCTGGACGGCCACTTAGCGAGGAAAGGAGCGAAGTGAGCGTTGACGATGAGCAGAAAACGCCTCCCCTTTCGTCGCTGGGGAAACATGACTTTCGAGACGCTTGTTTGTTTTCTTCTTACCATACAGGATGCATTTTGGAGGTGCCCCCCTCCCCTTCCCAATGTTCCGACGTTTCCGCGGCTTTCTACAGAGGCAAGTTTTCAAAAAGGCTCCCGCGCTTTGAGGCCTATAAAAAAATTCAGGGGGCACTTTGACTGTCTAAAGTGCGTAGAGGCGAAAGCGTTTTCCGCACCACTTTCAGTGCTTCTGTGGCACTGGTGGCGTCACATGTAATTGAGTACAAATTACTAAGTGATGACAAATCACTAATTAATGGTTAATTACTGATTAATGCCTGAATACTAATTAACTGCTAATTAAGCTTAACCTTAAGCTTCGCCTTTAGGAGTGGAACGCGAGAGCGTCTTGCAACGCTGCCAGGGAGTCCATAGAACGCCATCGCCCATTTGGTTCTACGCCTCGCTCGTCGGTAAATTGGTTTTTGAGGAAAGGAAATGTATTTCTCTCTCATATCTCGGTGGACACCTAAACCTCGCCGGAAGGGAAGGGAGGACGATGGCAGTGAGCGAAGACACCGTATTCACTAGACGTGCCTTTGTTCATTCCAAACCATCGAGCTGGCATGGCGGAGTGGATAGCATGCTCGTCTCACACTCCGAAGACCGGGGTTCGATTCCCGAGCTCGACCAATTTCTTATTAGGTTTTATTTATTTATATGGCCTGACTAGAGAAGTTAATAAGGCTAATTGGGTAATTAAGCAATTAACTAAGCTCAGTCCCACTCACTTGGAGCATCACTATATGGTCCCTTCAATTGGTTGCATGGTTACTAGCCAAAGTACAATTGGCCCCGTTTGAAATTGGCGCACAGTGACGTCACGACCGTTTCGACCAACTGAAAAGCGTGACATTCTCTGTCGACAACTGCTGCTTACAACGATGAGACATTAAAGGCTTTCGCCTTAAAAATGGGAGGAATGCACCTAGGTGGTTGTAGATAGCATCTGCATCAAAGTCCACTCATGTCACTATCTAAAAATGTAATCTCCGAGCAATTTGCTAATTAATTACACTTGAGTTGGATTCCCTCTCTCTTGATCTCGTAGAGGGAAATTTAGTTAAAGATGATTGTTGTAGGATTCTTGACGTCTTGCAGATTCGTTTTGCTCAATCACATTGCAAGAGGACACTTCTGGAGAGGTTAAACTTTTATAACAATTAAAAGCACAAAGGAGGATACAAGCAAGGAGAAAACATATTTACACTTGACTGGCTCGCAGTTCTAGGTGACGAAACCAGCCCTCGGTCCTGCCGAAGCAGCTGGTTTTAAAACCAATGTCCCCGCCCTCTGTGGGAGCATAACCAATCAAGTACTATACAAACATCCACCCAATAACTTATTGGGGAAAGGAAAATACCACCAATCAGCACTTGGGGAAAGAATAACACAACCAATGAATGATTGGGGAAAGAAGGGAACTCATCGCGACACTGTACACATATGCACACTTTCCACCATCACGATTTCGGATAATTATGCTTTCCCGCTGCGAGCTTCGCGAACACTCGCTTTCCCAACGTCCGGTTGCCCCAAGTTCAAGGAAAGCCACTTCAATCCATCTCTTTCCCATCGTCGCTCCTCATGCATGCCTGCAGCTAGCGTGACAATAGGTCAAAGCACGCCGCTGGAGACATGGCACAAAGCCACGCACTGGGACGCGGGTTTGCTTCGCCGTACACACGTGCACACAGGATGCCGCCTAACGACTCCGTCCATGAGGGGAGTTTGACGTCTCCTGTAATCCCCCGCCATTCGGCGCCTCCCTTCTCCCGCTGGGTTCACTGACCCCTTTCTGTGCGGTTGTGCGGAGGGCCTAAGAAAAAGGACTTAATGGGCATTCCCATAAAGCGACCGGATGCGGTAAACAAACTACAGCACCGCGAACTTCACTCCTCCCAACCAAGAATGTCACACGGACACTTGTTGTCAGTGGGACATTAAAGTTCAGCCACGGTGTCCAACAACAAAAGTACATACACACGCACACACACGTACGTCGGCTGTCCGGTCAGTCCACCAACACGCACACATGCGCCGGCTGTCCGGTCAGTACACCAGCACGCACACATGCGCGCACACAGCGGATATTTCAACCCGCACACACAAGGCCGGAAACCAGTCTGCACATTCCAGAATTCACCATGTCAGATCGGTGCCCCAAACTGGCAGAAATAAATTCTAGCCACCTACATCTCGAAACAACACTTGTTTCTTTTGAGCCTTGCCCACAAGATTGGACCAAAATTTACAATTATTCGGCACAGCGCCGGTTGCAAAGGCTGCCGCCGCTATCAGATAGATCATGTCGCTTTCCTCAAAATCGACAGCGGTCACCTGCTCCATGCGCTCTACGAAAACTGCTGCCACCGCGTTTGCGATCGTCCCTTTGGAATTCACATTAGGGTTACGCCGGTCATCAGCTACCTCGCGTGCAGCCCTGCATAGCGCTAGCTCTCTGTAAGGCTGCCCGCCGATGTTCTCTTCAAAGAAAAGCATGCCCTCGTTCATTCTCTTCTCAATAGTTCCTTCAGCAGCTCGCTTCCGCACTGCTGATAACGAAGCATGTTGCTCCATCTCGAAACATAAAGAGATGGGTGCATTATTCAAATCCTGCAGTTCTCTATCTGCCTCGACCACTGTTACGGCGATCAAATGCGCATTTCTTACCCCTTCGGCATCAAATGCAGGCTCATCTTTCCTGGTTAGCCTAAGATAACCTGCAATAGCATTGGCAGCTTCCGGATCTGCCTCACGCTCCACCGGAGCCTCAGGTTTGTCTTGAACAGACTCACGCGCAGTTCTGAAATCTTCTTCAAAATCAGCTCTCTCATTTTCATCATGTAGCCGCTCTCTTTCTGTCTGCTCTAACAGCGAGTGCGTCTCAAGTGTTACCAACTTCGCTACACCGTCAGCTACATCTGCTGTCACTGCGCAGAGTGTCAGCTCCGGCTGGCTAACCGATTCATCTTTGGCAGCCAGCTTACCTTCGCCTGCAAAGGGTGTTCCCGTTATGCGCGCCTGCTCTAGCTCTTCGTCGAGCGTTACAGCTGCGCCAGAGTTTGCGCCAACCTGTTCTTGCTCAATGCTGAACTCCTGTTCACAAACAAAACACTCATGAGCCTCCTGGGTCTCCTCTATCTCGGCTTGCTCTGACAAGCAGCGCTTCAAAGGCGTGACTAACGCCCCTATGCCCTCGGCCATCTCTCCTGGCACGGCACACACGATTGGGCCCTGCTGCCTAAACGCTGCAGCTTTCACACCTATAGCCATTGGCCCACAGGTCACTCTCAATACGGGAACATGCTGTTCTCGCTTCGATTTCGGACAGTCAATCATTAGATGCCCAAATTCCATGCAGTCAAAACATTGAACTGCTGCCAATAACATCCCTCTATCAGATTTCGTTCCCTGGTTGAATTTAGATTGCATCTGTGCAAGTTTTATCTTTTCTCGTTCAATTTCGAGTTTCAACTTGCCAATTTCAAGCAGCTGTTCTGCCTTCTGCTCAGTCTCCAAACATCGCATCATGCCCTCCCGATCGTACCGCACGGCAGCCATCTCCCTTTTCCGTGCTATCATCTATAGCACGAAAACACTACACCGACATGGTGAGTTCGGAGGAAGCAGAAAGGTCTCCTACCTCGCAGGTTGCTTTCCTCTGCCACGGTAGTCACGTCGCCCTGAGTGACGACAGCGGGCTCCTTGATGCGGATGCGTTGAGTTGAGCCCCGGCTCTCACAGCAGCTCGCTGACTTGTCCTGCCTCGTTTGACTTGCTGGTCTCCTGGTTCTTCTCTTGAACCTCAACGGGTACGCCTGGTTCCTTCCGCAGCTCACGGACTAGGCACCTCCACGACACGTCGGTCGCCTGGCTCCTTCAGCTCCTCGCCGACTTGAGCCTCCTACGTCCCGTTGACAATGACCAGAAGTCTCCGAAGCTTTCAGCGTCGCTCTGACGCTGACTCACGTTCCTCCTTTAGGACGTACCGCTCTGCAGTTTGTCCACCGACTTGATCCTCCGCCCCTCCGTCAGATACCTCGAGCAGGAAGACGTCGCAAATCCTGTCGAGACTGCGCCAGTTGGTATCCTGACTGGAGAGGTTACCTCTCTTAGGTTACACAAAGGATGATCATAGCAAATCCTGTCGACTGCGCCAGTTGGATTCCCTCTCTCTTGATCTCGTAGAGGGAAATTTAGTTAAAGATGATTGTTGTAGGATTCTTGACGTCTTGCAGATTCGTTTTGCTCAATCACATTGCAAGAGGACACTTCTGGAGAGGTTAAACTTTTATAACAATTAAAAGCACAAAGGAGGATACAAGCAAGGAGAAAACATATTTACACTTGACTGGCTCGCAGTTCTAGGTGACGAAACCAGCCCTCGGTCCTGCCGAAGCAGCTGGTTTTAAAACCAATGTCCCCGCCCTCGGTGGGAGCATAACCAATCAAGTACTATACAAACATCCACCCAATAACTTATTGGGGAAAGGAAAATACCACCAATCAGCACTTGGGGAAAGAATAACACAACCAATGAATGATTGGGGAAAGAAGGGAACTCATCGCGACACTGTACACATATGCACACTTTCCACCATCACGATTTCGGATAATTATGCTTTCCCGCTGCGAGCTTCGCGAACACTCGCTTTCCCAACGTCCGGTTGCCCCAAGTTCAAGGAAAGCCACTTCAATCCATCTCTTTCCCATCGTCGCTCCTCATGCATGCCTGCAGCTAGCGTGACAATAGGTCAAAGCACGCCGCTGGAGACATGGCACAAAGCCACGCACTGGGACGCGGGTTTGCTTCGCCGTACACACGTGCACACAGGATGCCGCCTAACGACTCCGTCCATGAGGGGAGTTTGACGTCTCCTGTAATCCCCCGCCATTCGGCGCCTCCCTTCTCCCGCTGGGTTCACTGACCCCTTTCTGTGCGGTTGTGCGGAGGGCCTAAGAAAAAGGACTTAATGGGCATTCCCATAAAGCGACCGGATGCGGTAAACAAACTACAGCACCGCGAACTTCACTACTTGGATCCGCGGTTGCTCAGTGGTTATGGTGCTCTGCTGCTGACTGGAAAGACGCGGGTTCGATCCCGGCCGCGGTGGCCGAATTTCGATGGAGGCGAAATTCTAGAGCCCCGTGTACGGTGCGATGTGAGTGCACGTTAAAGAATCCCAGGTGGTCGAAATTTCCGGAGCCCTTCACTACGGCGTCCCTCATAGCCTGAGTTGCTTTGGGACGTTAAACCCCAATAAACCAAGAAACTAAACTATCATGACTGAAATTAAAATGAAAATTGGGTTTTGAGGAAGCTAAATGGCGCAGTAACTGTCTCACGTATCTCGGTGGACACCCCAACCGCGCCGCAAGGAAGAGATAAAGGAGGGAGTGAAAGAAGAAAGGAAGGAAGAGGTGCCGTAGTGGAGGGCTCCGGAATAATGTCGACCACCTGGGAATCTTTAGCGTGCACTGACATCGCACAGCACACGGGCGCCATATGCGTTTCGCCTCCATCAAAACGCGGTCGCCGCGGTCGGGTTCGAACCCAGGTGCTCCGGCTCATGTAGCCGGGCGCCTTAACCACTGAGCCACCGTGGCGGGTCTTAATGTGACCGGATAATTAAAGTTACAACGTAAGTGCGGAGGCACGAAATGTGCGGGGCCGATTAGACAACAGCCCATCCCTCATCATCCTTAGTGGTTTGCCTGAACAAAATGCATTCTCAACGCGACGGGTTTAGCAGGCGCAACTAATACAGCAAGGTTTTTGTGTGTTCACTGCGACATGCAGTAGCCCACAGCTTCCTATAAGTGTTGACGAAATCGTGCCTTTGGTTAAAGAGCACGAGCAACTTGATGGTGCGCGCTTTCCCTAATAAAGATGGTCTATAGACAGTCTACAGACTTCTTAATGACTCTATTGCCTTCCTGTAGATATTGCTTTTTGTCTAATCATAGTCTATAGTCTGTCTATAGATAAAAGGCTACTAAAAGTGTATGGCCACAAATCTGTAGATTGTCTATAGACTGTCTATGACATTTGTATTACAGACTGTTCTTTAGTATTTGTCTATAGACAATCTATAGACTTTATAGGCAGAAGTCTATAGACACTCTATAGACTGTCAAACATTTTTGTAAGGGTTGACCGACTAGCACGATCCAACTGCAACAGAGGAAACGAGACGACGTACACAGGATTTGCTTACTCATTTTCGCAGCAGCATATCACTGAAAGACATCGGATGGCGAATTACAGGCGAAGTCCGCGGGACATCGTGTTAAGAGCTTGGCGAGAGGGCGTATAGTAAGCAGAAACTGACGCTATAGAGTCTCCGCGTTGTTTTCTCAATATGGTGTCGTGCCAGCTAGCCCAATTCCAGACTGCCGCCGAGAGAGACAGAGACAATGGTTGAATAAATCAAGCCTATACTCCCTCACAAAAAAATTTTTGGACAGCTTATAGGCTGCCCAGACTTCTGTCTAAAAAGGCTATATACTCTCTATAGACAAATCCTAGCGAACAGTCTATAGGCAATACAAATGCTATCGACAGCCTGTAAACAATGTAGATTTATGGCCATACACTTTTAGTAGACTTCGTCCATAGACAGTCTATATAGTTCAGTAAAGCAGAAAGTTGGGCTAGTTGGTATCGATCCATCTAAAAACGGCGCACAGAAAAAACACGCAGAACACAGGGAGAACGGACAGGACAAGAGCGCTCTTGTCCTGTCCGTTCTCCCTGTGTTCTGCGTGTTTTTTCTGTGCGCCGTTTTTAGATGGACAGTCTATATACTGTGAATACCACAAAAATAGATATCAGTAGGAAGGCAATAGAGTCTATAAGAAGTCTACAGACTGTCTGTGGGCCATTTTGATAAGGGCTGACTGCTGTCACGACGTGCTCACGCGCAAGATTGTAATAACTCTGCATTCCAGGATCGATCTAAGAGGAGCACAGCAGTGCAAGGAAGAAGATACTGGAGATATGAACGCCTGGAAATCCAAACGGCATCAGCGGCGTTCTCGAATCCGTCAGCGTATAAGCACCCTCGGAAAAACGAAAACACGTGGAGTGTAGTGGAGTGTGCCAGCTAGTATAGGCTGTGCTAGCTGCCCCTCTGACGCATCGTTCCCAATGCCCGTCCCGGGCACACTTATAGAGTATGTATCAAGGTCTCTTCTCTGTACGCTTACAGCCTCCCGAGACAAGGACGAAACGGGAGGGGGGGGGGGAGAGGGAGAGAGAAGGACCCTTTTCTCACGACGGTCTGCTCCGTGCGTGCCCGACCCGATCCACAGAAGACAAGGGGGGGGGGGGGGGGGGGGGGCACGTACAGCTGAAGAAGACGCCAGGCGCGCGACCACACAATGCCGCGCCGTTTGTCCGGCACCGGCACACAATATACACACGCGCGCGCGCCCACATAGCGACCGCATGGCCCGCGGCGCGTTGCATCGTCGCGTCGCAGCATAAGCAGCCTGCTCGGATGCGCATCGCCCACCACCGCCCCTGGTGTCCAAAAAAAGAATCCGGGCCACCACCACCGGCGGCGCTGCGCTGCTGCAGACGACAATCGCGTTGCTCCGTCTTCATCACCGTATGTGGCCGAGCTGTCCCGCCCTTTTCATCTGGGCGCTTCGGGCAAAGAAGAAGGCGGCGCACAAAGCGAGCGTCGGAGTCAAGCCTCCAGAAGGGACAGGGAGGGGGGGGGGGGGGGGGGGGGGAGTTATGAGCGTGCCGTGGCGCTACGCAGGAGAGCGCCTTGTGCTCTGGCATCCAGCGTCGGAGTTGCAAGCGACGAGCGACCGCTGCGCGCACGTCCACATCGCGCACCGTGTCGACCTTTCAAAAATTTTGCTGTAGGCAATCTATAGACTATCCTTAGGCTTCCTATAGAAAAAATCTGCTGGCTTCTCTATAGGCAACACAAAATTCTACAGACAGTCTATAAACAATCTATTGATTTATGGACATACACTTTTAGTACACTTTGTTTCTATAGAAGGGCTATAGATTACGTGATTAAGGAATATGAAATATCTATGGGAAGGAATTAAAGCCTATAAAAAGTCGATGCACCATTTTTATCGGGGCGGTCAAGCTGGACGCAGTACACAAAATTCTATACAGTGTCTATAAACAATCTCGTCGTGGGTCGTGGGTTCGGATCCCACCGGTGGCATGTGGTTGTTTCTTCTTCTGCTTTTCTAATCAATTAGCTTTAAGCGATAACATATTCAGTAATATTCTAAATTGATCAACACCACAAAATAAATAAAATTAATTAAAAAAATCCCTTGTGCCCCTTGGTTTCTGTGGCTGCTAGCTTCTGTCATATATACAGGGTGTTTCACCTAAGACTTTCTGCAATTTTTAAAAATAAGCTATTTGAATTATATGAGCGATTTTTCTCGCATAGCATTGTCAGTGATGTAGTACATCATAATGCAGCTAAGGCGTGGTAATTAGCAGGCTTGTTAACCAATATTTAATAGTTAACTTTTAAACTATTACAATTGGGCTCCTTAATTTTTGAGAGGCACGTAGGCCACCGTAAGTAATGTCCATATCCGTTTTAGAATTTCGAAAACGCGATTATCCTCGGCGCTGTGGCCCAGCAAATTTTGGCTATTTCGACGAGTTAGGTTCACTGGAGAGGTTGCTTTGCCTGCAAGCTTCTCAAACCGCACGTATTTTGGCGCGATGTAGGCGAAATTTGTTGGGCCACAGCGACGAGGATAATCGCGTTCACGAAATTCTAAAAACGGATATGGACATTACTTACGGTGGGCTACATGCCTCTCAATAATTAAGGAGCCCAACGGTAATAGTTTAAAAGTTAACTATTAAATATTGGTTAACAAGCCTGCTAGTTAGCACGTCTTAGCTGCATTATGATGTACTACATCTCACAATGCTATGCCAGAAAAAGCGCTCATCTAATTCAAATACGTAGCACTGCTCTTGCTGCTCGACGTGTCGAGTGCGTTTGACAACGTCCACCGTGCGGTAATTCTCGCGAGGCTGGAAGAGGCGGGCGTGGCCGGTCGTCTGTTGCGTTATGTGCAGGGGTTCCTCAACGCGCGCACTATTCGCGTGCGCGTGGGAGCGGCTCTCTCTCAGCCCCGCCCGGTGGATCTAGGCGTGCCGCAGGGGTCGGTGTTGTCCCCGTTCCTGTTCAATGTGGCGATGTCGGCGGTGCCGGGCTGTCTGCCCACAGGCAACCGGCACCGCGTGTACATCTCCATATACGCGGACGACATCGCTCTGTGGTGCTTGGGACCTCCGGGCGAGGCTTCCCGCGTGAGAGACTGTCTCCAGGGGTCCCTTGACGCTATCGGCGACCGGTTGCGGGGCCTCGGCCTGGCGCTTTGCGCGGAGAAGACTGCAGCCATGGCCTGCGCAGCTCGCAGATGCGGCCGCCTGGCGCCGCTGACGTTGGCTGGGACGCCGCTGCCGTGGAAGAGCTCCGTGCGGTACCTCGGCCTGGAAATCGACCAGCGCCTCTCCTTCCGCCCCGCGGCGACCAGGGCCTGCCAGCAGATGAAGAGAACTACAGCCGCTGTGCACAAGCTCACCGCCCGGGGCCAGGGGATTTCTCAGCAGGCTGCGCTGCGCCTCTACAACGCCGCAGCCTTAGGGGCGATACTCTACGCGCTGCCCCTCGTCACGGTGCGCAAACCATCATGGAAGGCACTGGAGGTGCAGCATCGCAAACCGCTGCGGACCTGCCTCGGTCTACCCGGAAACTCGCAATGCGAGGCGACACTGGCCGAGGCGGGCGCGTGGCCGCTGCAGCTACAGGCCACGCAGCGCTCGCTGCACCACATTGACCGCCTTCACCGCGCACCAGACGGCGCGGAACTCCTGCAGCGCCTTCGTCACTACCCGCGCTCAAGAATGGGCGCGGCACTGCAGGAATATGACCAGCTGACGCGCGCCACGCCCCCCTACGGCCTCTGCTCCCCCTGGCCCCTCACGACGGAGGTACAGCGAGAGATCGTCGGCATCGCGGGAAAACGCAGCACACCACTATGTGCAGTGCAGCAGCTAGCCGGAGCCGTCATCTACGAGCAACTGCGCGACCATCTGCTTGTGTTCACTGACGGCTCCGTGGTGAGCGAAAACTGCTCGCTCGCCGCAGCGGCCACCATCCCCGCCCTGCAGCTGCACCGCCAGCAAAGAGTGGCTTACCTGGGCTCTTCGACCACGGCGGAGCCACTGGGTCTTCGCCTGGGCTTGGACCTGGTGCTCACCCTTACTCCGCCGCCACCCAGGTGTGCTCTGCTGTGTGATTCCCGTGCCGCCCTTAGCCGCCTGCAGACTCACGGCCGTGGCACCCCGTTGCTGTGCGCGTTACGCGAGCGCATTGAGCGCCTCGCGGAGCGCAGATGCAGTATTCGCGTGCAGTGGGTGCCCGGTCACTGCGGCATCCGCGGCAACGAGCAAGCCGACGAGCTCACCACCGCTGCACATCAGCTTCCTCCCAGCGACGAACCGCTCGCCCTGGAAGACGTGCGTGCGGTGATCTATGACCACCTCCGTCAGCAACACCCGGACCCTCGCATCGCGCGAGGAGAGCGCATTTCTCTCGTCGACGCGCGCTCACTGTCGCGCCTCCAGCGGGCGATGATCATCCGAGTGCGCGTCGGCTGCGTGTGGCCCGGGGAAAGACGGGTGCGCCACGGACTTTCGTCGAGCGACGCGTGCGCTGACTGCGGCGCAGTGGAGACATTGGAGCACATGCTCCTTCGCTGTACCGCTTCTGCAGTGCCGCGTCGCGAGATGCTCGCGGCCTACAGGGCGCTGGGAATCATCCCGGACAGTCTCGAAGCGCTCCTGTGGCCGCGCGGCAGTGCGCGCACCCGTGACAGAACAATGGTGAGCCTCTGTGCGTTCATCGAGCAGGCGGATTTGACTTCCCGCCTGCTCTACGCCAGGTAGTGCACGCGTGACACGAACGCTCCGTGGGTGCTACCTCGGACGGCATACGCGGTCGGGCGCCCCACCCCGGCCGCTAGTGCAGTGTGCCGCGCGCGCGATTAGTCCGAGACAGGACGCTACGTGCGCGCGGCTATGTACATACAGTTTACTTCTTGTGTGAGTAATTGTGCGCAGTGGCCGCTCGCGCGCACTTATTTTCGGACAATGCTTGGACATTAGCGCGCGAGCGGCGGGAACTTGATTACTTTTGTATTTTGTAAATAGTGTACAAAGCTCTCCCCTGTCCTTTCTCGCTGTCGCTCCGCTCTATACTTCTCCTCACTATCCTCTCCCTTTCCCTTTCATTTCCGCAGGCTGCAGCTCGGGTGCTTAAGATATTAGATAGCAATTGCCGCGGCCGGCAACACTCTTTTGCTTCACTTTTTTATTTATTTATTTATTTTTAAATAAACCACTACCACCACCAATTCAAATAGCTTATTTTTAGAAATTGCAGAAAGTCTTAGGTGAAACACCCTGTATATTTATTGCCATACACTTTTAGTTCATATTTTTCTATAGAGAGGCTACGGACGATGATTAGAGGAAATCAAATATCCGTAGGAAAGCAAAAGAGTCTATAAAAAGTCTGTAGACCATTCTTATAAGGGCGGTCAACCTGAATGCCCTCCACAGAGACACGACGGCTCACAAGACGCGGAGGAGCGGGGAGCAGTACGCTCCCGCGATTAGCATCCAGGTTGACACGATACAAAAGACTGGAAACAAATTCAGTTGGTGAAAATGGGTTTTGCAGGAAAACAAACAAACAGGTGACTACATGCAGCCGCGTGACGGCTGAGCGGCATCGTGCACATCTTTTCCGAAGCCGTTCCAGTGATTCTCCACTGTTCTTCTCTTCTGAGTTCCCCGTTCATCAAGCTGATGCATTGTTCCGAAATTCGAACTAGCAACCAAGTTACCTCTTTGCCTCCCCCCCCCCCCCCCCCAAATTTATTTAGACAGTCCATATCCTTCTGTCTATAAAGTCTATGGACTGTCTATAGAGAAATCCTAGAGAACAGTCCATAGGCAATACAAATGCTATAGACAGTCTATATATAGACGATCTATAGATTTATGGCCATGCACTTTTAGTAGTAGTTGGCAGCACCTTTAGGAAAAAAAATTCAGGGGGCACTTTGGCTCTTTAAAGTGCTGCAAGGCGAAATCGTTTCCTGGCGCTCTGTTTTTATTTACTTTTTATTTTTTATATTTTTTTTGCTCCTTTTCTTGTTTTTTATTTTTATTTTCATATCCTATTTTATTTTGTTTTTATTTTTGCTTATTTTCTTATTTTTATTTTCCTTTTCATGACTTTATTCCTTTTATTTTATTTATGAAACCCATGCATTCACTAGATGCGCCTTTATTCATGCTGGAACCTTGAGCCTTCGTGGCGGAGTGGTAGCGTCTCCTCTTCAAATACCAAATGCCCTGGTTCGATTCCCACCACCCTCAGCGCAGTTTCTTTTTGAGCAGTGACGCCGAAAGGCGGACAAATCTGCCGACGCTTCTGTCGACACGGCTGCCGACGCGTCTGTCGACACTCCTGCCGACGCGTCTGTCGACATTCCTGCGGACACAGCTGCTGACGACAGTATGAGGCATTAAAGGCTTTCGCCTTAATAATACACGCGCTGTTAAACTCGACGCTAAGCGTACCTGTAGGCTGCGCTCCCCTGCCCGCGAGGGGGCTGCATTCATCGGCGTTCCTCGACCGCGCGGCCTGACCTGCATATCATCCCGGAGGGGGGCGTGCCCGCCGCCAACGCCCGATGAAGACCTCACGCAGTGAGGGCGGCCCTATGTGTAGTGTGTGCCTACTTAGTTGGGCAGGGCAGCAACCGTCTTGAGTATGGTATGGTATGGTATGGTATGGTATGGTATGGTATGGTATGGTATGGTATGGTATGGTATGGTATGGTATGGGATGGTATCGTACGTTATGGGATGGTATCGTACGGTATTTGATGGTATCGTACGGTAAGGTGCGATAGGTTACGGTATGGTGTGTGGTGTGGTTTCGTATGGTATGGTGCGGTATGGCATGGTACGACACCGTACGCGGTACAAAACAGTATGACCTGATACGGTGCTTTACAGTCTTGATTGGCGCAATGTGGCAGTGAGGTATGGTTGGTTTATTGGTTTATTGGGGTTTAACATCCCAAAGCAACTCAGGCTATGAGGGACGCCGTAGTGAAGGGCTCCGGAAATTCCGACCACCTGGGATTGTTTAACGTGCACTGACATCGCACAGCACACGGACCTCTGGAATTTCGCCTCCATCGAAATTCGGCCACCGCGGCCGGGATCGAATCCGCGTCTTTAGGGCCAGCAGGCGAGAGCCGTAACCACTGAGCCACCGCGGCCGGTCGCAGTGTGGTATGGTACAGTATGGTGTGCATGCTATTTGTCATGCTGTTGTTTTGGTTCGTCACATGAAGCTGTATTTTGTTTAACTCTAACAACTGCGTCCACCACTGTGAGAATTACTCTAAGAATCGACACTATGGCGAAATAAACAAAAAGCTTGAAGAGAAAGCACGTTTTATTTGAGTCTGTCTGCACATTGAAATGTTGGTTTGGTTGGTTTATGGGGTTTAACGTCCCAAAGCGACTAACGCTATGAGAGACGCCGTAGTGGAGGGCTCCGGAAATTTCGACCACCTGGGGTTCTTTACGTGCACTGACATCGCACAATACACGGGCCTCGAATTTCTCCTCCAAAGAAATTCAACCGGCGCGGCCGGGATCGAACCCGCGTCTTTCGGGACAGCAGCCGAGCACCATAGCCACTGAGCCACCGCGGCGGCGTGCACATTGAAATGTGTGCACGCACCAGTCCGGAAGATACAATGTCGCCTGAACGGAATCAGAGGTTTACTGTACTGCACATGACCTTCAATAAAACTTCTTTTCGGGCTAGTTGGTGCATTTTGAATCGAAGAAAAGGCGCAGCGCCAAAGCATGCAAACACAGACGAAGAAAGGCTTGTGCTTGTGTCTTCTCCTTTCTTCGTCTGTGTTTGCATGCTTTGACGTTGCTCCTTTTCTTCGATTCAAAATGCACCTGACCATACGAGAGGCACGTAACCTTTTTTCTTTTTTCGAGAGGGGCCCATGATAATTTCTTGTATTCTAGGAGTAATGGCGGAAGCAACATTAATATGATTGGCCCCCTCAGGTCGACCCGCCTCTCTTTACATGGATACATGCCAGCTGCACAAGGCATGTATCAATACGCCGTACCACGTACCCTTCCCATATAGTACAGGGAGACGGGTATATGGACACCCATATGAAGCACGGAGAAGGGTAAATTGGTTCCCATATGGAAGGGTGTGAGGTTTCTCCAGCCCACATAAATCTTGGGGTTGCAGTTTATCTGGATCGATAAGGTTGTCACTACGCGGCAGCTTGAAGCAAGCATTCTCGTCCTGTGGACACACTTCGACGTCATCTTATCTAGAGAGAAAGGGCGACATCTAGATATCGCTAGAAAACAATACGCGCTAGAATTAAGCCGCCACGAATCTTATAAGAATGGTCTATAGACAGTCTACAGACCTCTCATAGACTCTATTGCCTTCCTATGGATATTTATTTTTGTCTAATCATAGCCTATAGAATGTCTATACACAAAAGTCTAATAGAAGTGTATGGACATAAATCTATAGATTGTCGATAGACTGTCAATAGGATTTCTATTGCCTATAGACTGTTCTCTACGATTTGTCTATAGAGAGTTTATAGGCTATATAGAAAGAAGTCTATAGACAGTCCACAGACTGTCCAAATATTTCTTGTACGCTAGGGGAAACTCCAAAGCGGTCAGCACGGTTCAGGTGTCCAGCGAGAGTGAGAGGGCACCTATGCCTTTCCTGACAAAACACTTCCATTGGCGAAGAGCGCACGGGTCCGGTCCAAAACAATCACCGCGCGGCGAGAGTCGCCGCTCCATAAAGGAGGAGGACCCCGCTCCATAAAGGAGGAAGGCGCAAAAGACGTCCTCGTCGAAGACGACAAAACCGCCCCTAGAGGGCGCCGCGCACGCATAAGCCACGAGGGCGCTCGCGGAGCATTCCGGTTGTCAGGAGGAGCTAGACGAGCACGGAGAAAACGAAGCAAGCCCGGTTCTCCGTGCAGGGAAGAAAACAGGAGCAGCAAGCATCTCGGCGGCAGCAGTCGTCGCCGGCCGCTCCGACGGCGAAGGAGGCAGGCAAGGAGAGGGCAAGGCAGCAGGGGCGTCGGTACTGCGGCTTCGGCGGCGGCATTTTTTCCCACGTCCCCGCTGACCCAAAGTCAGGGCGCGGTCGGTCTTCAGAACGACGACGCCGAGCTGCGCCCCCCCCCCCCCCCCCCCCCCTCTGCTTCTCGGTGGGCCATCGCCGCGCATCAGCGCCGCAACGGAGGGATGAAGGGGGCAGACAGGAGGAGAAAGAAGAGAAGAAAGAGATGGAAAGAAGTGCGCAGTCCGCAAGGAGTCGGTGAGCAGTGTATACGTAGGTGTAAGTGGAAAGGGCTTGCGTAGAGACACGACGAAAGAAGAAAAGAGGAAACGAAAAAAAAGGAAAAGGAAAAGAGTAGTGGGAAAAGATAGAAAGAAGAAAAAAACTGACGAAAAAACATGAAGGAAGTAAAGAAGAAGGAAAGACGAAGGAATAAAACTCGCCGCCTCGCCCAACCTGGCTGCAGTGGCCGACGCATGCCGCCTGAAGAGAGGGCCGTATGCCTTCTTTTCTCCTCGGAAAGACACCGAAGCTTCACAGGGAAAAACGAGGTCGGATCCACCCCGCAACTCTTTTGCTCTCGCCTCTGATGAAGTGGCGGTCAGCGAGGCTCTTCGGCGATGACGTTCGTGGTGTATATATATACGGTGACGATATCACTGCCTATACGAAGCGGGCTAGCCAGTTCTGAAGAAATATGGGTCACTTTAGCACGCGACCTTCTGTTCCCTTAAATACCTTGCTTGCTTAAATACTAATACCCGACCTTGCTTGCCCTAAATACTAAGCGCTCAATTTCCACACAATTCCGCGCTAAACTAAGCAGAGAGGTCTGTATACGCCTACATGATGTACGGTACAAGCTGGAGCCCTCTTGCGCATGCGCGGAGCAGCGAGCTATAAAAATTCGCTGTGGCTTAGCTTGGTTAAGCCCGGTAATTGCGAAAGCAATATCCGTACCTACGCCACGGTACAGCTGGTAGTGTAGCTGGTGGTGGTGCTTGTGGTTAGACTTGTGGTGATGCATCGGTTATACAATCCAATCCAATCCATTCCATTCCAATCCATTCCAGTCCACTCATATCCAATGCAATCCAATCCAATGTAGTCTAACTAATCTAATGTAATCTAATCCAATCCAGTCCAATCTAATCCAATCTAATGCAATCAAGGTCAAATGAAGGTCTATGGTGGTCACCGCCGCGGCACGATGGTGGTCACCGCCGCGGCACGGCAAAGGCGTGAAAGTGCAAGTAGTATTGCTTTCGCAATAATACTCCAGCGCGAATGCGCAGATCAAACCGAACACATCTCTTCGGCCAATTTTTGCGCGCATGCGCAGATAAGAAGAACCTCATCGTGAGCATCAACTTGAAGCGGGATCAACATCTGGTGTATAACTCCCTCAGTACCAGGAGAAAAGGAAGTAGATGGTTGCCTGACACTCACAAAGTGAACAACGATGGGGAAAGTCTCAGGGTGCTTGCAACCTTTCGACAGGAAGACTTGTCTTTGTCCGGGCAAAGCGTTCGTCATTGGCGGGGTCTAAACAGGGCGTTCACTCCGAGGAGGAAAGCCCGGTGAAGGGGAGGAGGGCGTGAAGTGGGGCCGGGCTTAAACAGCGCCTTCCTCCACGGAGTGAATGCCCTATTTAAACCCGGCCAATGACGAACGCTTTGCCCGGACAAAGACAAGTCTTCCTGTCAAAACACTGGCAAGAACCCGGAGGCTTTCCCGTTCCTCGTTCACTTTGTGACTGTGCCAGGAGAGTTATCGATAGACACGAAGCCCGGTCCATGTGAACGGTCGCTATGAGCGTGGAGACGCAGAGACAGCGAAAATGCTCTCCAACGCCATGTTTCGGTCGTGTTTCCCGTGTTCTGCCCGCCTCGTATTTCCATAGGAAATCTCGGATGAGTCCTCTCAGTTAAAGGGAACTTTGGCGATGTAGCCTCCAGGGAGTCGATGTCCCGGATAAACACCCAGCCCACATGGCAATTCGATTCAAACGCAACGAATTAAGGCGAACCTTAATAGAAAGAAGAATGACCGCTATATTGCTTGCGTCAAAAGCTGTCTCTTTCACAACCGTGTGCGAAGAGTCCGTATTCTAGCCGCATTACCCTGCCTACCTGGGGAGCGCAAAACGTTACGGCAATCGGCTGCTTCCAGGGCGACAGGGGCACGGTACACTCTAAACAGAAAAGGAGTAAAAAGGAAGAAAGCTGTCCTCTAGCGAACTCCCTTTCATAAAAGAGGACATCTAAAGAGAGTCACTACAGCGTCGAGTACTCTCTAAACATAAGTACGCCTATATGGGAGAAAAAAGGGAGTAAACTCTCTTCGAGCCCATTACGCGTAATATAGCATCAAGTACTCTCTAAACACAAGTACGCCTATATAGGATTAAAAAGGATGTAAACTCTCTTCCAGCCCATACCGCGTATCTAAACACAAATACTCCTATACGGGAATGAAAAGGGAGTAAACTCTCTTATAGCCCATTCCGCTTACTATAGCATCGAGTGCTCTCTAAACATAAATACGCCTATATGGGAGTAAAAAGGGAGTAAACTCTTTCAGCCCATTCCGCTTATAGCATCAAGTACTCTCTAGGCACAAATACTCCTATACGTGAGTAAAAAGGGAGTAAACTCTCTTCTAGTCCATTCCGCTTACTATAAGCGTCGAGTACTCTCTAAACACAGATACGCCTATATGGGAGTAAAAAGGATGTAAACTCTCTTCCAGCCCATACCGCGTATCTAAACACAAATACTCCTATACGGGAATGAAAAGGGAGTAAACTCTCTTATAGCCCATTCCGCTTACTATAGCATCGAGTGCTCTCTAAACATAAATACGCCTATATGGGAGTAAAAAGGGAGTAAACTCTTTCAGCCCATTCCGCTTATAGCATCAAGTACTCTCTAGGCACAAATACTCCTATACGTGAGTAAAAAGGGAGTAAACTCTCTTCTAGCCCATTACGCGTAATATAGCATCAAGTACTCTCTAAACACAGATACGCCTATATAGGATTAAAAAGGATGTAAACTCTCTTCCAGCCCATACCGCGTATCTAAACACAAATACTCCTATACGGGAATGAAAAGGGAGTAAACTCTCTTATAGCCCATTCCGCTTACTATAGCATCGAGTGCTCTCTAAACATAAATACGCCTATATGGGAGTAAAAAGGGAGTAAACTCTTTCAGCCCATTCCGCTTATAGCATCAAGTACTCTCTAGGCACAAATACTCCTATACGTGAGTAAAAAGGGAGTAAACTCTCTTCTAGTCCATTCCGCTTACTATAAGCGTCGAGTACTCTCTAAACACAGATACGCCTATATGGGAGTAAAAAGGATGTAAACTCTCTTCCAGCCCATACCGCGTATCTAAACACAAATACTCCTATACGGGAATGAAAAGGGAGTAAACTCTCTTATAGCCCATTCCGCTTACTATAGCATCGAGTGCTCTCTAAACATAAATACGCCTATATGGGAGTAAAAAGGGAGTAAACTCTTTCAGCCCATTCCGCTTATAGCATCAAGTACTCTCTAGGCACAAATACTCCTATACGTGAGTAAAAAGGGAGTAAACTCTCTTCTAGCCCATTCCGCTTACTATAAGCGTCGAGTACTCTAAACACAAATACGCCTATATGGGAGTAAAAAGGGCCCATTCTAGCCCATTCCGCTTACTATAGCATTGAGTAATCTATAAGCACAAATACGCCTATGTGGGAGTAAACAGTGAGTAAACTCTCTTTTAGCCCATTCTGCTTAGTACAGCATCGAGTAACCTCTAAACACAAATACGCCTATATGGTAGTAAAAAGGGAGTAAACTCTTTCAGCCCATTCCGCTTATTATAGCATCAAGTACTCTAAGCACAAATACTCCTATACGGGAGTAAAAAGGGAGTAAACTCTCTTCTAGCCCATTCCGCTTACTATAAGCGTCGAGTACTCCCTAACACAAATACGCCTATATGGGAGTAAAAAGGGCCCATTCTAGCCCATTCCGCTCACTATAGCATCAAGTACTCTTTAAACACAAATACGCCTATGTGGGAGTAAACAGTGAGTAAACTCTCTTCTAGCCTATTCTGCTTAGTACAGCATCGAGTAATCTCTAAACACAAATGGTAGTAAAAAGGGAGTAGGCTGCCCTCTAGCGGAGTGCGCTTGATGACAGCTTACTCCCATTTTACCCCCATATAGGCGCATTCGTGTTGAGTGTACTAAACGCTGTAGATATGAGAGAAGCCGCCGCGGTGGCTCAGCGATTATGGTGCTCGGCTGCTGACCCAAAAGACGCGGGTTCGATCCCGGCCGCGGCGGCTGGAATTTCTTTGGAGGAGAAATTCTAGAGGCCCGTGTACTGTGCGATGTCAGTGCACGTTAAAGAACCCCAGGTGGTCGAAATTTCCGGAGCCCTCCACTACGGCGTCTCTCATAGCCTTAGTCGCTTTGGGACGTTAAAACCCCATAAACCAGATATGAGAGAAGCCAACAGCCACAGAAACCAAAGGACACAGGAGATTTTTTTTACATTAATTTATTTATTTTGTGGTGTTGATCAATTTAGAATATTACTGAATATGTTATCGCTTAAAGCTAATTGATTAGAAAAGCAGAAGAAAAAACAACCACATGCCGCCGGTGGGATCCGTGGGTTCGGATCCCACTGGCGGCATGTGGTTGTTTTTTCTTCTGCTTTTCTAATCAATTACCTTTAAGCGATAACATATTCAGTAATATTCTAAATTGATCAACACCACAAAATAAATAAATTAATTTAAAAAAAAATCCCCTGTGCCCCTTGGTTTCTGTGGCTGTTGGCTTCTCTCATACTTATAACGAGCCCCTCGTTCCCCTTCCCTTGTTTGCTTAAACGCTGTAGAGACTCTTTTGACACTATAGCCCAAGCAGCAGAGGTAATCGGCCCAATAATGGAAATGGATGGTCTCTCTCTGGTCCTTTGTAAGACCGACCTTTACTAATATACTTCCAATATTGGGCCAATAAGCCGTGCTGCTGTGGTAACGTACAGAGAGCCGGCACACAGCACGCGTAACAGCAAATGTGCGTTAAGCGTTCGCGCTGTCTCCCACGGGTGCAATCACATCCAGACTCCGACGCAGGCGGGGGCGCCTTCCTGCGCGCCTCGGGTTCGACGAACCATCGGCGCTTGCTCCGTCACCGGCGGCGGGCTCTTGGATTTCGGCCAGGCCCCGCTCTCTGTTCCCTCAGCGTGCTTTGTGCGTGCGTCTGTGCGCGTATTTTGGGAGCCGCTGAGGAAGAGCCCCCCTTTCGTCGAGAGGGTTAAGTAGTAGCAGCAGCAGCAGCGACGCGTGCTTCGGCTCTAAACTCTGCGCCGACACTTCCGCAAACGATCGAAGCGGGAGACGGTGTGTACACACGCGATTTGAGAAGCTCGGCTGCCGATGAAAGAGCTGGAACGCTGCTTCCGCGGTGTACGTGTTTCTCTAAGTTACTAATTTTTCGTGTGCGTTTCAACGCCATAACGTTAAGGGCCCCGCGTCGCAGAAAGGCCGGCGGCGGTGTTGCCGTCGTCATTGTTTGTTGTAACACAAAAATCCCCAAGGAAGCAAAGCAACTGAAAAGTCAAGATAAATTAGTGCTAGAGCAAAGGGATTAGTTTCAAACGTCTTGGAAACGTTTAGAAATGCTAAATAAAGTAATCGCAATGAAAATCACATCTGGGTGATCACTTAGGTGGGAATCGAACCCACGACCCTTGGGTTGCAACACGAAGTCTCCTTCGTTCAAGCTGAATAAAAGTGGGCCTAGTGAGTGAGTGCGCTAATTAGAAATTAGGTAATGATGCGAAATTAAATGCTATCGCGTTCTACAGGCGAAGTTTAAGCGTTCCCCCAAGTTTTTGGAAACCAGCTAATGTGACCGGCCTGATATAAGAGAAAGAGTGCGACGAAAAAGAATGTCACCTAGACGGGTTATAATACTCCTCTGTATCGCTGAGAAAAGTTCTGTAAGAAAGAGGCGATTGTTTTGATATGTACGGATTACCGTCCCGAAGCAACACATAGGTGACCAGGGACACCGCAGTGGAGGGCTCTGAATTAATTTCGACGACCTGGGGATCTTTAACGTGCGCTGACATCGCACAGCACACAGGCGCCTTTTGCAATACAGTAAATAATTGAACAAATTGCTGCACATTCTATACGATCGTTCAAGAGTGGTCAAACCGACTTCCAAAGTGATCTCAGTTGTCTGACGAAAATCGGCACTAGAAAGAGAGAGAGCAAACTTTATTGCTCTCATAAAAGAGACTGGTGCTGGAGTCGTCAGATCCTTAGTCCAGCACCTCTGTGCCCGAGCTACCAGCTGGGCTCGGGTGATTAACATTCGCTGAACATCCAAGTCCGAGTTGTACATCTGCGCCTCCTACTTCCCCCAATTTGCATTTGCTATTGGTTCGGTAGCCCTTATTCGGGGGAATTGCCACGCATACGTGGTTATAAAGTGAGTGTTTACTCACACCAGGGACACGGATCTTTATCAGTGTCCGGATGTATTTTGGTATACACAAACAAGTTCGGAGAGGCGTTTGTTTGTGTTGTGTCCCCTTATTGCTTTTGTGTGTGTGCGACCACTCGCATCCTCCTCCTAACGACCACTCGCATCCTCCTCCTAACGACCACTCGCATCCTCCTCCTAACGACCACTTGCCCCTCGTCGCACGCTGTCGCCAGATGCCCCCCCATGGTGCGCCCCCGCATCCTCCTCCTGTTTTGGGAAGCCACTCCCTCCCGTGGACGCTTCTCCGCTCCCTCCTTTCTTCGGGCGGCCAGTTCGGCTCCTGCCTCGGTCGACGCTGGTCGCACCCTCATCGGCTTTAAATAAACGAAGTCTTAAAGTACCGTGTGCGTCTTTCGCTGCATTCAACACAGCGACCGGACACGACAGTGGCGACGAGAAAGTGGATTCGACCCGCGCTACGCAACGCTATTGACAAGCCATGGCTACGCGAGGGTTTCCCAATCAGATACCAGAGTTCAACGGCTCATCGTGGTCATCGTGGGTTGGACGCCTTCAGTTCTACTTTGAAGCTAACAACATCACAGACCCAGCCTTGAAGAGGGCCAACCTGCTGACGCTGTGCGGGGAGCAGACCTACGATACTGTCTGCGCCCTTATTCAGCCAAGCACACCAGCGGCAGTGTCTTACGACGACATCGTAAAAGCGCTGCAAAAGCACTACGACCCAAGGCCATCCGAGGTCTACAGCCGGGCTCGCTTCCAACGACGAGATCAACTGGGAGGAGAAACTGTGAGCGCCTACGTAGCCGCGCTCAAGAAGCTCGCTGCCGACTGCAATTTTGGAACGCTGTCGACAACAGCTACCGGGCAGGAGGGAGACGCAGCTTCTTCTGCTAACACCACCATGCTTCCCTTGGACGTGATGTTACGCGACAGATTTGTGTGCGGACTGAGTGACGAGTCACTGCAGCAGCGCCTGTTCGCTGAGAAGGACCTCACATTCAGCAAAGCTTACGACATCGCCGTTCGAGCGGAGAGCGCCGGTCACCAGCAGAGAGGGATTCGCCGGAACACCGAGCCGGTACACCAGACAAGCAACCAGGTGCGCAAGCCTTCTGTTGTTGTAAAATCGGTCAAAAAGGCACAACGCTGCTGGCGGTGTGACGACCAACACAACCCCCAGGGATGTCGATTCCAGTCAGCCACGTGTAATTTTTGCCACAAGCGAGGGCATATCGAAAGAGCATGCATTACGAAACGGAGACTTGCCAAGATAAAGTCACCTTCCCAGCCTAATCACAGCGTCAACGCCTCAGAGAATACGCCGCTATCTGATCTCCATGGAACAACATCAGCAACACCATCTGTGTTGTACGACCTGAACACCATGAATCTCGGCACGCGACCGAAGATTTTTACAGAAGTAAGCGTACATCACCAGCTGATTAAGTTCGAGGTGGACTCCGGCGCAGCCTGTACTCTGATCAGTGAGGACACGTTCCGAACTTCATGGCCATCTGACGCACCCGCCCTGCAACAAGACGACACGCACCTGCGAACGTGGTCAGGACAGAATCTGCCACTATTGGGCTCTGCCAACGTGCAGGTTAACTACAACGGCCAGACCCATACGCTACCTCTGCTTGTTGTGAAGGGCACAGGATCAAGCCTTCTAGGGAGAAACTGGTTTTCTCCACTAGGCGTGATGATATGCGGCATACACCAGACGCCGAGCCAGAACATGGTTGCGCAACTGCAAGAGAAATACGAAAGAGTACTCTCGGAAGAGATTCCAGGAAACGAAGGGCCCCCGGTCACACTGGAGTTGTTGGACAACGCGCAACCCAAATTTCTGAAGGCCAGGCCGGTGCCGTTTGCTCTCCGAGATTCAGTTGAAAAAGAGTTGGACAAACTGGAGCAGCAAGGTGTCATCGAGCCGACGCAGCATTCAGAATGGGCCACACCACTTGTCGTAGTTCGCAAGAAGAACGGAACCATACGCCTCTGCGGAGACTACCGGAGCACCGTCAATCTTGCGACTAAAGCGTCCTCTTACCCGCTACCGACACCTGAAGAAGTATTCAGTGTACTACGTGGCGCAAGAGTCTTCAGCACATTGGACCTCACCCACGCGTATCAGCAGCTGAAGGTGAGCGAGTCAACTGCTGAATTATTGGCAATTAACACACTGAAAGGCTTGTACAAAGTCAAGCGACTGCCTTTTGGCGTAGCTGCAGCCCCGGCCATATTTCAAAAATTCATGGAGACAGTGCTTCAGGGCATCCCAGGAGTTTGTGTCTACCTTGACGATGTCATCATCAGTGGCACTTCCACTGAAGAGCATGCAGTGCGCCTAGAGCTCGTTCTCGAAAGGCTAGCAAACGCTAATTTGTGCATAAGCAAATCGAAGTGCTGTTTTGCGGTGCCAGAGGTGCAATTTCTAGGACACCGAATTGATGCGGAAGGCATTCACCCTACCGAGGACAAAGTGCGAGCGATCACAGAAGCACGAGCTCCAACAAACAAGCAGGAGCTACAGGCTTTTCTCGGACTCTTGACGTTCTACGACCGGTTCTTGGAACAAAGAGCTACCGTGGCCAACGACTTATACCAACTCCTTCGGAAAGATGTGACATGGACATGGTCGCCACGCCATCAGCAGTCATTCGATGCCCTGAAAGACCTGATTCGAAGATGTACAGTCCTCCGCCACTACGACGAAAGGAAGCCTCTGCTTTTGGCTTGCGACGCATCACCGTACGGAGTCGGCGCGGTTCTATCGCAAACTGACGAGCAAGGAAGGGAAGCTCCCATCGCCTTCGCCTCACGTACGTTGTCGCAAGCAGAACGCAACTACGCGCAACTTGACAAAGAAGGGCTAGCCATCGTCTACGCGGCGACACATTTTCACCAGTACATTGCCGGCCGGAAGGTGACCTTTATAACCGATCACCGACCGCTATTGGGCATTCTGGGACCACAAAGGCCTATGCCACCAACTTTGTCTCCGCGAATGACACGTTGGTGCATCAAACTCTCAGCGTACGACTACGCTCTGGTCTACCGCAATGGGAGTAAACATCAAAACGCCGATGCGCTAAGCCGTCTGCCACTAGACGCAACTGTTGACGAACCATTTCCACCAGGAGACGTTCTGATGTTCGAAGCACTGCCAGAACCTCCGCTTACAGCAGGCACAGTTGCAGCATCTACGCAGAAGTGCGCAGCTCTCCGGCTAGTTTACACAGCTGTTCAACAAGGCAACGTGCATAAAC
Source organism: Amblyomma mixtum (assembly GCF_055824585.1). Classification (NCBI taxonomy): domain Eukaryota; kingdom Metazoa; phylum Arthropoda; class Arachnida; order Ixodida; family Ixodidae; genus Amblyomma; species Amblyomma mixtum. The sequence goes on from NC_143015.1 coordinate 155,450,359, forward strand.
TCAAAGGGGACAACTTCGACGCTTACCGCAGGCGAGCTACAGAGTTGAGCACCCATCGCGGCTGCATCATATTTGGGTCCCGAGTTGTGATGCCGAGAGAACTACGCGCACAAGCTATGTCTCTCATCCACGCCGGACATCGGGGCATCGTTGCAATGAAAAAGTGTGCCAGAAGCTACATGTGGTGGCCTGGCATTGACAACGACATCGAAACAGTGGTGCGAGAATGCAAGCCTTGCCAGAGCAGCCGGAGCGCCCCGCCGAAAGCTCCTGTCCCAGAATGGGAAAAGCCAGACACACCATGGCACACACTGCACATTGATTTTGCAGGACCAATTGAGGGCTGCACTTTCCTTGTGGTCGTAGATGCCTACACAAAGTGGCTTGAGATAAGGCAAATGGGACAGACGACTTCGACAGCAGTCATTGACAACCTCCGATCACTATTTGCAACGTTCGGCCTGCCGCGCAAGGTAGTGTCGGACAACGGAACACCGTTTGTGTCTGCGGAGATCCTCAAGTTTTATCGCGACAACGGGATCTCATCAGTTACATCGGCCCCCTACCACCCAGCGACAAACGGACAAGCCGAGCGCTACGTAGCCGAGCTAAAACGCGCCCTTGAAAGAGATCAGACAGGCTCGCTGCAGCGCCGCCTTGCGCGCTTTCTCTTCAAGCAGCACACGACGGTTCAGAGCACAACAGGCGAGACCCCCTCGAAAATGATGTTCGAGCGTGAAATGCGAACCCAGCTCACAGCCATCCTCCCCGAGCCAAAGGCAGAGACGTTCCGGGAAGAAAAAGCAATTCCGCGCTGCGGCACGCTTAATGAGGGGCAGCGCGTCCTCGCCCGACAGTTTCTGAAAAAGCCACGCTGGGAGGAAGCTACAATTGTCAGACGCATAGGCCTGCGCTCTTGGCTCGTCAACATACATGGCACAGTAGCACGCCGACATCTCAACCAGCTGCGTAGATTTACGACGCCGTCTGAGAGCTGTCCGCCAGCGGAGAGAACACGTGCACCATCTTCCCACATAGCCTGGCACCTCTTCCCGGAAGAAGAGACTTCGCCCAGGACAGACCTAGGAGACACAGCGAACAACAGCCAGCCTACAAGTGTTTCTCCCCCGAGCGCACAAAGCCAGCGCGCCTCCACGCGTGAGCGCCGACCCCCTGCACGATACCAGGCAACTTTCTAAGGGGGAAGGAAGTGTTGTGTCCCCTTATTGCTTTTGTGTGTGTGCGACCACTCGCATCCTCCTCCTAACGACCACTTGCCCCTCGTCGCACGCTGTCGCCAGATGCCCCCCCATGGTGCGCCCCCGCATCCTCCTCCTGTTTTGGGAAGCCACTCCCTCCCGTGGACGCTTCTCCGCTCCCTCCTTTCTTCGGGCGGCCAGTTCGGCTCCTGCCTCGGTCGACGCTGGTCGCACCCTCATCGGCTTTAAATAAACGAAGTCTTAAAGTACCGTGTGCGTCTTTCGCTGCATTCAACACAGCGACCGGACACGACAGTTTGTAACTGTCTCCAGGTATTCCTCTTTAGTTTATGCTCTGTGTGGTGGAGGCATACCCCTCTACTTTTTCGTAGGAATTATAATCTGCCTGGAAGACCTAAGCGAGGGGTGTCAGCTCGGGCGGACTGGCTAGGTCGGTGTAAGCTCGAATAATCTGGTCTGCCTTTTTTGTTCCCTGTCATGTCCTCAGGCACAGGAGACCATGTCATGTCGTGGTAACTGTCATCACTTGGCGGATTGCGCGCCAGAAATTTGGCGCCCATCTAGTTAATTCGGCCGCGCGTGAAGTCTCTGCTTGATTCCTGTGAGTCCGAAATGATGCCCCACGAAGTTTCAGAGCGAGAGCTCTGCTCCTCGGGGTACAACTTTCGATTTCGATGTGGATGAGACAATGACCTTCAATGCCTCACAAGGTTAAACCGAACATGACTGGGTGGTGGTATGGCCCAAGCTACAGCAGTATGACCACGTGATCATATTACTATGACCATTGGGTCCCTGACCTCCACCTTTGACCTTTACTCTTGGCCCTGACATTTGATTTCAGACAGTAGGCACCACATCGAAAATGGCCTGCAATGCTTCTCAAGGTCAAACCGAACTTAACTAAGTGGTGGTGGGCCAAGCTATAGGAGTTGGACCGCGTGATCATATGACTATGACCACTGGGTACCTGACCTTGACCTTTGAACTTTACTGTTTACCCTGACATCTGATTTGAGACAATGGGTATCACATGGAAAATGACCTTCAATGCCTCACAAGGTCAAACCGAACTTAACTGCGTGGTGGTATGGCCCAAAATATGGGGGTATGACCACGCGACCATATAACTATGACCATTGGGCACCTGACCTTGACCTTTAACCTTCACATTTGATTAGAGACGGTGTAGAGTCCACGCTTAACAGATCTTGCACTCGTATAACTAGGTTCAAGCCACGTTGAACACCAGCCATTTTTTTTCTTCTGTTCCCTTCTGCCACTGCTAGAACAATCGCAACGGTCCCAGCTTCGCGATGGGGGCACAATTTATAACCGAAGCGCTGACCAGTTCCTCACGTTGATGGCCACAATTACTGAAACTCTGCCGTTTTTGCAGACGGGGTGAGAAGACCTTCACTGTCCGTGTGCAGCGTGAAAGAAAGCGGTTCATCTAATGTCAGGAGATCTGCACTTTAACCTAGAAAGAACTAAAAGTGAGGCAGTGGTCAGTAATTTGTCGACTGACTACGCAGCCCAAACATTTACTCCTTCAAAGACTAAATGGTCATCACAGCTCATCGCCCGACGGACTAAGCGTTCATCGCGAAAATTAAGCTGTGCGGTTAGTAAAACATTACCTCGTTTATTTCCAATATAATTTTACCCGGACCTGGAATTTAGAAAGAAGTTCGGAAGAAGCGGGACTAAACAATACAGCCCTGTTCGGTGAATGCAATCGAAAAAAAAAACACAAATGTGATTAAGAATAGAAAGACGCGCATCCACATTTACCACCCTCCCCCGGCTGGAAGAATGGCACCGATAAGTGGTACCGATAAGTGGTACCGATCACTGGTACCACATCCCCCACACCCATCGCATGCACTCATCCCCAAAACGACCTGGATCACATGACCATAGGTTGCGGAGTCCAAACGAGTGATACGTGCCGGCATACACATCACATAGAGCTCAAACCCGCCCGGACAGCATCGTCTTCAGGCATCAATTGCCAAGGCGAGAGTTTTAGGTTGCAACGCATTACGCCACAGCCGCCGCTAACACCGAAGAAAGTGCGCCTCATACAAATATCGCTGGAAAGCTCGAAAGACAAGATGGAGAGAGCGCACGAGCACTGGGAATAATTAGCAGCAGCTGACCAGCGTGGCAGGCGATCGCTTATCCATAGCCCACACGGAGCTGCTACTCGAACGAGCCTGCATTTCCCGGAATGCGGAACCGCGCGCCCGCCCGAGCGCGTCCAATGACGCGCCCGCGCGACCACTGCGGCGGCGGCTTACATATGGTGCATAAGGATGGCTCCCCGCGGCAGGTAATCACATCACGGAAACTCATCGCCACCGAAGTGAGGAACCGGGGTAAAAGAAAAGGAAAGGAAAGAAAGAAGAAGGAACGGTGCAGGACAGGAGGCGTCACCACCCCCCGTGGGCGCGAGTCCGCGTTCCTCGGAGCCGCTCTGCTTTTTTAATTGGGCCCCACCCACCGCACTGGCGGCGGCTCCGCTCAGGCGCACCGCCGCCGACCGCCGCAGCCACACGCTGTGACCAGGAGGGAGCACTGGTCACACGGAGCTGCGGGTGACCGATGTGTGTTTTAGTCGTTCAGTATATCCGCAGCAGCGCAGCTAATCGGACCAATATTGGAAATAAGTTGGTAACGAATAATATTTCTTTATTTGTTCCTGTCTGAGGAACAAATAAAGAAATAAAGAAAGGCTGGCCCTACAAAGGACCAGAGTGAAACCATTCATTTCCAACATTTCGTCGATGGGAAATGTTCAATATTGAAAATGTGCTGGCAAAGGCCGGTTCTACACAGGACCACAGTGATATTATTCATTTCCGATATTGGGCCTATTGGTAATGTCCAATATTGGAAATGTGTTGGTAACTGCCGATTCTACAAAGTACCAGAGGGGAACCACTCATTTCCAATGTTGGGCCAGTCGGAAATGTCAATGGAAAAGGCCGGTTCTACAAAGAACCATAGTGAAACCATTCATTTCCAATACTGGGCTGATTACCGTGTGCTGCTTGGGTAAAAGGTGCTTGGCGCCGATGTCGTACATTGAGCTTGCACGCGGATTTCTTGCTCCATCGTTCCACCAAAATGAGATAAAGGGCATTACGTATATCATTTTTAATCATCATAATACATCATTTAGTTCCACCGAACACAGAATTTTAACGAGTGCCTTCCTCAAAGCAGTATAGGCACAGCTAACTTTTGGTTGGGTGTTTTCTTCTTTGTAACGAGGCGCAAGGCATTATTACACATGGATTACCACGTAGTATTCTCCTACGACTGCTAAATAATTTATAATCGAATTTCTTTCCCGTGCTCTTTGAGTTTCGGTTTCAACACCCGACCGCTGACTATGACGTCAAAGTATGGTTATAGGTCACGTGAGGCATGAAAAATCTGCAATATAATCGCTACTTCTACATTCGTTGCCATTCCGGCTCTTGAGGAAGGCTGGCCTCAGCGCTATAGCGAATTAAAACTATGAAGCGGCGATTATATCGCAGTATTTCCATGCCTCACTTCACATACAACCACACTGACATATAACCACACGTTCTCCGCTCAGCCCAGATGACTGTGCTCCCCTTGCTTTCGTCAATACTGACACGAATTAAACTGCATTCAATTCAGTTTATCTTCTCATGTCGGCATGAAGAAGGTCGAGGGGAAAAAAGCCGCAAAGTGCAGTTGGTCACGCCTCTCGTAACCTTACAAGCGTAGAAAAAAATAGAACTACTCGCCAAACTATAAACGAGAGTTGCTTAGCAGTTGAAGGAATGTAGAAAGATAAAAAAAGCAAATGAACCATAATATACAAAAGCAGAAAGCAAATCAACCATGCACATCGTGAAAACAACAAGAGAAAAATTGTTAAAGGCCGAAGCTCGACAAATAATTAGCGCTGGACATCTAATCTAATCTAATCTAATCCCCGCTTATCTCTTTCTTTCTCTGAATGCCATGCTGTTTTGCTTCCCATCGATAGATGCACTACGCTAGAGGCTGTGGAAATGCTCACAGTTTAGACAGCGCCAACTAGATGTCAGTTCGTTGTATTGTTCCACCAGGACGATGCCAAGGGGCAGATATTAGTTTGGGCTTAAAGAAAAGAAATAAGAAAAAAGTGCCCTGCCCGCACCATCAGACGACACAACGGGCAGAGAGAAATGATGTAGAGTGGTAGTTTGGGCCAGTTGGTTACGCGTTGTCTTTCCTTCTGGCATCCTTGTTCATTGCGCTGCTTCGCCTCCCGTTTAGCGACTGAGGCTATGAGGGAAGCCGTAGTGAAGGGCTCCGGAAATGTCCACCACTTGGGGTTCTCTAACGTGCACAGACATCGCACAGTACACGGGCCTCTAAAATTTCGCCTCCATCGAAATTAATCAATGAATGTTAATCAATGACGTATACCGACGGCGTTATTGGAGCACGTCTGTCCTAGTTCGTTTTCCCGCCGCTAGAACCCTGTTCAAACCCACACTGATCAACTCTGTGAATGACACTGGTAGGCGAGACCTGTGAATGGCCATCCCGAAGGACCCAGTTCAGAACGAGAAAACCAAGGTTGACGAAGCCGGAAGTGAGGACCCAGGATGTAGAAAAGGCGGCACGCGTCACTTCCGGGGCGCCGCTGCGCCAACGGGTTTCATTAGCAGTGAGCGATTACCCCGCAAAACTGTCGCCGTTTGACCAAATCGACCATCTACAACCGTTTCGACCAAAACGCGGCCGTGATAAGCGTATAAGAGCACCATCACCCTTTGATCGCGTCCTAGGAGCGCTACACTGACTCAGCCATGAGCCGATCAGTGCGAGACATCCCCAAGCAGCACGGGTAATCGGGCCAATATCGGAAATGGCTGGACTCACTCTGGTCCTTTGTAAGACCGACATTTACCAATACGTTTCCAATATTGGGCCGATTAGCTGTAGTGCCATCTCTGCTGGTCCTGAGCTGTGAAAACAGCCGTACTGCCGCTCCGTGTAAGCTTTGAAACAAAACTACTACCCCTCCCATCTCGCAGCGGCCAGCTGCGCGCGTCGCCGACAGTGGCCGATCGCGTCCGCGTTGGCGGAGAAAGTGTGGTGGTGGTCAGACACGCAGACTCCCGGGCGCCGGCGGAAAGAAGACGACGACCGACGACGCCACCGGCGAGTAACAAATAAAGAGAATAAGCCGAAGATCTCTCCCTTTTTCCCTCTGAGGCAAGAACAGCAACGCACGCAATACCGGAGCTCATTTGGAGTGGCCGCCGCCGCCTACTTACTCCTTTCCACTTTTCTCCTCGCCGACACGTGCATCCTGCGCCCTCTTTGCCCTTTCACCGATATTCAGTCGGCCTTTCGGCGCCCCGCTCAAAGAGCCTGCCGAAATTCTTGACCCCTTAATGATTTTGCACCGCTCATTCTGCTGCTGTACGCGCGAACGCGTGGAACTGTGCCCGGGCGCCTCGCCCTTAGCATCCAATGTAATCTCTTTCTTTCTTTCTTTCTTTCTTTCTTTCTTTCTTTCTTTCTTTCTTTCTTTCTTTCTTTCTTTCTTTTTTTATTTCTTTCCTTCTTTCTTTCTTTCTTACCTTCTTTCTTCCTTTCTCTCTTTCTTTCTTTCTTTCTTCTGCCTGCAAGCTCTGGCCATTACCTCCGTCGCTTCTTCTGTCTTAGCAATCCTCCTCCTCTTCTGGTGTCGATTCTTTGGCTCGGCGAACCATTCTTTCTGAGCTGTCCATAGCCGCCCCCCCCCCCCCCCCCCGGGAGCCCATATACGGGCACGGCTCGAAGAAGGCGAGTTAATAATGCTTTGACTTTTGACCGCAACTATGCGAGGTTGGCGCCAGTACCCGTGGCAGACAGACGACGGGATATACACATGCGCTGCCCGCGGTAATTAGCACGTGTCAAACCCTGGCGGGACCGTATATGGGCCAGTCGAGCGGGATAGGTTCTTCGACGAGCTTAATTACCGAGCTCGTCTTCGGCCAGTAATTATCCGAGGTGTCTATTAATTTACGTCCAATTAGCGGGGGCAACACACACGGCATAACGCATAACGATTTCGTCTACGGACCTCTTAGTTATCAAGCCACGGAGACAGCTGTAAGAAATATCTCCATTTGTATATCTACATCAAGGAAAGAAAGCCAATAGTCAATGAAACCCAGGAAAGCATAGAGGAAGGTTTCTATTTTTTATTTCTGTTGTCAATCAAGGATAAATTATCAGTGTAACATTGTTTTACAAAATGAGGAATTCTTGCAAAGAAGAAGAAAAAAGACCCCATGACGCCGGTGGCATCCGAGCCCACGACCTCCGCTTGTCGAGTGCGGTGCTCTACCTCTTTGGCTACGGCTGCGGCTCTCTAATCTTCTATTTTCGGGGGTATTTATGTTGCATTTAGCCTATTCTTGTTAATGTTCACCAGCGCCACCCTCGACACGATTAACAACACACATTAAAAGCAAACAAAAAATTGGCAGTGGTTTAGCTCTGGTTAAACCTGGAGGATTGCGAAAGCAACGAGGAGAGAGAGAGAGGCGATGGAGAGCGCGCGGCAGCGGCGGCGGCCCCGGCACGCTAGCGCTACTGCGCATGCGCAACTGGCGAGCGCGGCGGCGGCACCTCTGAGTCACCCGCGCAGCGACGGCGGCTGCGCGCCAGCTGTGCGCCGTGTGACTTCACTGCTCCTCGCGCATGCGCACTATGGCCTTGCCTCAGCACCGCGAAATGGCTCGGCGACTCGCGCAGTGTTGCTTCCGCAACAAAACAAAACGGTTGCATGGCGATTAATTCGGACACTTTTAAAGCGAAAGCTTTACTACTTGCACTTTCAGCCTTTGCCGTGGCGCGGCGGAGCCACCATTGACCTTTAGTTGACCTCTGTGTGACGTCATGTGTGACATCACGCCGAAGAGAAGGGCGACCGACTCGCGCCGTTGCAAGCCGCGGCGGTGCCACCACCGGCACCTAACTCCTGCGCTCTCCGCTAGGAGCGCAACAGGTGTTGTGACGTCACGCCGAAGAGAAGGGCGACCGACTCGCGCCGTCGCAAGCCGCGGCGGTGCCACCACCGGCGCCTAAAGGCCGGAATACATGGAGCGTTTTTACCGCGGCGAGTCGTCGATTTTCGCCCGACGGCGCAGATTTGACGCCCGGCGTCGAGAAAAACGCCCGCCGCCGCCGATCAGGGCCGGCTAGATTTTGACGCGCGGCGTATGGCGAGACCGGAAGCGGCGGCTGAAGCGAGCCAATAGCAGCGCAAAAAGCCCGCTCTTCCGGTCCTCTGCCTGCCGCCGCCAACATGGCCGCCATGGCCGTCGAGCTACGCCGTCTTTTTGGCACGCAAATGTTTTTTTCGTGAAAATAAACGCTTCGTCAGACTTTAAATGTCGCTTTTTTTAGAGAACACGGCCAAATCTTGGATCGGAATGCCTGCGCTCTCTCCCTGAAGCGAATGTGTCGAAGAAAACCGCAGCCACTGGTGTCCGCGGCTGAGCGGGCGTCGAAAGGTACGAGACGGAATGCATTCGAGCACGCAAATCTTTATAGATACTTAAGCGCGCGTGCTCAATTTTGTAGTACAGTGGTGTCGAAGTGACACTTTCCTGATTTTAACAGAATGGTCGGCGTCGCTGTTCTCACAGACCTCTTTGCACAGTTGGTGTTTGCCACTTGTTGATCACATTTGCTTTCGCGTCGAGGGATGCGCGGCGGCGCGCCGCCGCTTCAACGCTCCATGTATTTCCAGCCGGGCGTCGCGTCGCCGCGTCGTTTTCTGCCGCGCGAATGTCGTCGAAAAAAACGTCCCATGTATCCCGGCCTTAACTCCTGCGCTCTCCGCTAGGAGCGCGATTGTGGCGTTACGCTGAAGAGATTAGGCTCGACTCACGTCGCTAGAAAGCAGTGGGTGTGCCAACCACCAGCGGCTTAACACTGCTTCGCGATCTCGCGCCGTCTGTGTGCGACGGCGGTGCACATGAAGGCGGCCTGACTGGACTGGATTGTACTGGATTGGATTGGATTGTATAACAGATGCATCGCCACATGTCTAACCACAAGCGCCACCACCAGCTACACTACCAGCTGAACCATGGCGTAGGTACGTATATTGCTTTCGCGATTACCGGGCTTAACCAAGCTAAGCCACAGCGAAATTTTTTTCTATGGCACGCCTCATAGACTTCAGTGTGTATCTCTCCCGTAAGAAATCAATAAATCAGCCGAGAAATCGCTACATCTTCCATGCCAGATTCATCGGGGTTCGAACGCAGTGTTCCGGTTCATCGACTCTGAATCTTCGCCTTCAACACCATAGCTTGGTTCAGGGTGTAGTGAACCCAATCCTCTCCTCGCGGCCCCGAACACTTCTCGGGTGACCCTCCCTGGCAGCAACTACGCCAACTTAATATCCGCATCTCTCGATACGTGATTAATTACGAGCTCGGTTTAGCTGTCAAGCGAGAACCCGTTGGGGAGACCTCCTCGCCAACTGGTTGAGCGATGGTGCATTCATGGAACGAACTGAGTGTACGAACCCGACTGATTAAGTTGTACTGCACATACGAGCACGGTTTGTACTGGTCAGCATTTTTCCCCGGAGCATTAATCACTGACCGAATGAAAGACTTATGGTTAGTGTGGGAGCGCCCAATCGAAGAGCGAGGGGAGAAAGAGAGAGACAGCGAGACTGGCTGCACTCTATTCGTTCTGCGCTCGATGGAATCGGAGGTTCGCACTTCAAAGGAGGGCACACCTGGTTGTCAATGCATAATGATATATCCTCACGTGGATGTTGAAGTATTAGCTTTATGTGGCGCTTTCTTCGGTCGGTATGTTGTAATCTGAGGCACCGAAAAACAGACGCCACATTTTCTTCGTTGCACGTTGTTTTCCTTGGAATGATGCACGTGTCGTTACTAAACAACCACTCGGAATTTTCCTACACCAGCTAAAATATTTGTAATTAAATTTCTTCACAATTACAGTTTCTGTTTTGGTTTCAGAAAAAAAGAACGGTGGTTGTGACGTCACACGTAAGTCACGTGAGCTGAAAAAAAATATATAACAGCTATTCTCTGGCTCCTTTCCCTGTCATTCTGGCTCTTAGTGCAGGCTGGCGTAAGAGTTGGACGAAACAGCCATTATACTCAGTTTTTTTTGTGTGTGTGTGTGCGTCACGTGATTTAAGAGCTACTCGTTACGTCACCGCCAACGATCGCCTGCTGAAGTCGAAATCGAAATCACAGAGGAGAAGGAATTCAATCATAAATTATTTAGCTGACCACAGGCGGATTTCACATCGTCTTCCATGTTTGCCCACCTTTACAAAGAAAGCGAGACTGAGCGGCAAGTTTTGAGTGTCAAGCCCTGCAAGGAAGTTGCCTAATATGGACACCGCATGACTTGGACTGTGTGTTTCCGAAGATATGACGTATGCATGCCCTCCGCAGTGACGCGGTAACTAGCATGGTCTGCTACTGCAGAGCACGAAGGTAACGGGATCGAATCCCTATTGCTTAGGCCGCGTTTCGGTGACGGCGAAACAAAATAGTAATGTTATTTGAATGTGCAACTCATTTCACTTTTACAGTTCACATAACCAGCAATTCTGGACAAACGCAATTTTAAACGGGAAACCGTTTATGAACGCAATCTTATTCACATAATGTTTTTCATTATAACAATCAATATAACCGCAGATCACCCGACGGCAGACCTGTATTTTTTTTTTCTATTAACGGATTTGCTATTGTGAAAAGCGCTCCATTAGTTTTTCTACGGCAGTCTTAACTGTGCGATGCGTTCGTTGGAAACACTATTAAAATAAAGATTTCGCTACATATCAGAAGAACGGATCATTGCCTTCAATATTTCCATAACCACATCTTACAATAATCCAATATTCAAAATTTTTGTCCAAGACATCTGAACTTGAAAAAAATGCAGCCCACGAACAAACGATGTTCCCGCACGAGCATTCTCCTGAAGCTGTAAGAAACCAACAGGCAGGTGCAGATAACGCTAAAACGAGAAGTATGGCCGACCAACTCGACTGGGCGCGTGCAAGGGGTCAGCTGCGCTAGCGGAAACGTCCGCTGCTGTCGTCGGCTCCTTCGCGCAGGGATTGCTTCTGCGTCTCTCGCTGAACAGCCGGACCCCGTCGTCTGCGAGCGGCCATATAGCTTACAACATCTGCCGACAGGGGTCGGCACGTGAAGAGGCCACTGTCAGCAAAGACCAGGAGAGGGCAACGGGCCAAAAACAGCGAGCATACGCGTCCTGTCCCTGTATGGCCAATGGAAAGCTGTACCTTCTGCTTTCTACATCTTTCGTTTCTATTTTCTGTTTCCAGTTCCGTCGATACACTCTTTGACGTGGGTAGAGTAAATACACGTACAAAAAAAGCACGGGGAAGAATACAAAATGCAGAGTACCAAATACAGATACAGCAAAGTTTCCCCGAGCTTCAAAGGGAAGGGAAGGGAACAAGCAAGCCGCATCCGCTATCCATCCATCCATACATCCATCTAGCGAGCGCGTGCGCACGTCAGGCCAAACAACGTCCCTCCGCCGGGTTTCCCCTCAAGAGAAGACAGCAGTCGCATGCAAGTCGCGGACCGCTGACTCCCGACCTCGGCCTCCGGCTCCCGAAGCCGCCTTTCCTCCGCCCCGTCAACCCCTGACCCCGACGGGGGTCAGACAGAGGTCACGGGAAGGTCACCACCACCGCGGACGCTGGGGAAGCTTCCGCACGAGCGGAAGTTAATAGAACACAAACAGAACACTTGCACCGGCTTGGGGGAAACGCTTCCTGCCTCTTGAAAACCACGACCTATGTATACCTTTACTGAAAGGCCGCCTTTTCGGAACACACCCTTTCCTTTCCCCAAAGTCCCGTCTTCCTGTGAGAGAGCGGGGGGGGGGGGGGGGGGCAATCGCAAAAAGGGCGAAGCCACAATCGCAAGCGAAACAGACAGACACACTGCGCTCGCTCAGGCGGAAGTGAAGAGCCGCAAAAACTAGCGCACGCACGAATACAAATCGAGAAACGGAGAAAAAAAATGGAAAATCAAAATAGAAATAAGCGCCAGACCCGAGGCAGTGAACGGAGTTCGCGGGCGAAGTGGAGTTGCGGACGAGAGCGCCCCCTCTTATGCAGAAGAGGAGTCAACAGAAGGCGCCGACGAAACGGAGCACGACAGGCACGCTCCGTTTCGTCTGCTGCCTCTGATTGCAGACGACAACGCGCGCCGAGAGAGGAGGAGGAGACGGGGAACGCAAGGCACGAGCCGGATGTCTCAAAGGCCGGAGCCGGGGCTGGAGCCGCCAAAGTTAGAAAGAAAGTAAGAAAGAAAGAAAGAAAGAAAGAAAGAAAGAAAGAAAGAAAGAAAGAAAGAAAGAAATAAAGAAAGAAAGAAAGAAAGAAAGAAAGAAAGAAAGACGGTGTGAGGAGAGACCGCAGTACATAACCTGGAGCCGAAAGGAAGTGCGGCACGACACTTAACGGCTAAAGGGACACCAGTGCACGTACAGTTCTTTTCGAAGCCAGAAGCTCCCGAAGAAACCAAACGAAAGACAAAAGGGGAAAAAAAATGCATCCACGCGCGTCGTCTGCTGCTTCACCGCTCTAGCAGACGACGCGTGGCGCAGGCGGACCCGAGCCGGATGTCCTCCAGCTCCGATTCCGTCGGTTTCCAAAACGACGGAGGCGGAAAAAAGGCAAAAAGAGGTCTAATAACAAAAAAAAAAACTTTTCTCGCTCTGTGCACCGTTATACACGGCGGCGTTCTCTCGGAGGGGCATACACATACTTCACGTGTCCCACGCAATGAGCACGCGAGAGACTGCGCGGCGGTCAGCCGCAGACGACGACGACTATAGAGGGCACCACGTACCCCCCCCCCCCCCCCCCCGCTCTCTCCTTTCCTCCAGGCCTGCCTTCCTGTCCAACTTCCGGTTTGCGTAAATATGCCGCTTTTCCGACGACTGGAAAGCAAGACCCGTGAGTTTCTCGTTCGCAAGATGGAAAGATAGGCGTTATCTTTGTTACTGTCGCGTTCCAAAGCGGCGCTGAGAGTCTAGAGGTGTCGCTGCATACACACGCGATTTTTCAAGTGGACGCAGACGGTCAAGACACAAGGCAATGCTCGTCACAGATGACAACGAGAGTCCAGCAATGTATATCTGTTTCTAGATACTCTGGCACAGTCCACGAAGAAAATGCGGAAATAAAATGTGCGGTTATTCAGAAGTGTGAAGTAAAGGAAAATCGTAAACAACAAACCGCGCTGAGCAGTGGAACGAGACAAACGTTACCTTACGCGATAAAGCAACGAAGTAACAAAGCAGACGAAAGTTACTGAACGGAAACTTTTGGCTTCGAACAAGCGATTTAAGCTTTCCACAGAATGTTCCACAGCATATTCATACAGAAGATTTCGACAAAATATTTCAGCACAAAATAGGCCGATGCTGTGAGGCTAGTTGCATCGAGAAGTGAAAAGATCTGTCTAAATTAGAAGCAGCGATACAAAGCAAACAATTTAGTAATAGAGAACGCCTTGCATCGAACCGATACCGAAATTTTGTATTGATAAGAGGTCAGCAAGAAGCATATATCGCCGCATCCTGACGCCGTAGATACTTCACTGCACATCAATGCCAAGGGCACGAGGTGAGGTAAGTGGAATAATGTAGGCGCAATATTTACGTACGAGCCTCCGACGACGAACCTCCAGGTATACCGCCATTTTAATATCCATTAGACTGTAGGATAGCTTGTGGTTGGGGCTACAGAAACCACAGCCCAGAGAACAAAAACGCGATTTGTTGTGCGCATACGACCAACATGGGTCAGGGTAAGGCAAAGCAGACAACAAAGAAAACACGTCAGCCGTCTTATCTGCAGTAGCCAAAAGACTGCCACCGCTTCCTTGCGGTAAAACGCATGGGAAAAAAAAACAAAGCCTGCATCGCGGACAGCTAGCGAAGCAGACGAGAAGGGGACGGACCATCTTCCCACGACGAAACACGAGGAGCCAATCAACTGCGCAGTCAGGGAATGCAAAAGCAAAACGTCGTCGACGACGACGAGCTATTACGTCCAATTAAACAAAAGACCACCGCAACCCCGAAAGCTAGGACAAACACAGCGGGGTATTTATTAATCGAAGCGAGCGCACTCTCGGTAGCCCGGTTGAACAAAGAATGAAGCAGACGACACAAGCAAAAAAAAAACAAAGCAGACGACAAAGCGAGGAGGAGAAGCAGATGGCACAAGAAAAAAACCAAAGCAGACGACAAAGCAAGGATGAGAAGCAGACGACGCAAGAAAAATATAACAGTTGGAAGCAGACTACAAAAAGAGAAAACGAAGCAGACGACGAAGCGAAAAAAAAAAAAGCAGGAAGCCCGAAGCCAAGCCACAGGCCAAATCGCAGTCAAGCGCAGCGGTGCAAATCGCGCGCGGTCCCGTAATAGTAGCGCCGGGACGGTATACCAGGTGGCGCGCCTATAGTCCGCGGCACGCAAATAGACGCGACCGCTGCGCACGTACTACAAGTCAATTACGGCCGGCCCTCTTTGCCAAGCTGCAATAACCTGTGTAAACAATGGATGCCAGCACCACCGTCCCTTCTTGCCTTCGGGTCTTCCTAATGCTTGTTGTTCACTTTTTTTTTCTCTCTCGTTCACTTGGTGAGAACACGCGCGCTAACCTCCTTCGAGAACACGTGCCTCCCACGGCCCCGAACGGGGCAGCTGGTTCGAGAACAGGGAGCGACCCCTAGTCAGCGACTGCCCTCGGACACTGACGTCACAGGCGATGCTGCGGGATGAAGGGCAGCCAATCAGCAGCCGTCGTCAGTGACTGGCAGCGAGGAAACGACGGGAAACCGGAGCGCCCATGTCATGGCAGCGCCCGCCGTCAATCAAGCCGACCCTTGTTACGTGACCTCAAACGAAGCATCACCAGAACATTATTTTTTTTCTATACTTTCCTTTTGCTTTAAGGCGTCAACGGCCAATCCTGTCAATCACGTGCATACTGGCAGCTAGAGTAGCTAACCGTTAGTTACGCCGGCATCCGCCCAAGAGGACACACTGATACCCCGCGTATTCAATGGTAGTGAACGAGAAGCTATACGTAGTACGTTCACCTCCAAACCATGGTAAAGATCATCAACCTCCATCGAAGTTGCATTCAACAAGTATACGAATCTTTCTTTTCTTCCAAACAAAAGTGCTAAAGGCAATAAAAGATTCTGGGTGTAAGGTAAATGCTCTCACTTTCAAGGACGCAAGGTTAATGAACCTGACTCACATACTTTCTTAGCAGGCTCTAATCATGGCAACAATGGCAGTTGCTACTCGCAGGCTCAGCTATATCTAGAGCCTAGAGGTAGGTAGGTAGGTTAAAGGTGCACTGAAGAGGAACCTGAACTCGTCTTTTTGCCGCGGGAACTCAATCTGCACGTTCCGAGCATTCTTAGAAACTTCGATTTATTGCCCTGTGTGGCTGATTTTCCTAATTAAATCGAATTAACGTCCAGCTCCCACTTTTTTTTTTAATTCTCCCTCGTACGGTGGGCGGAGTCGACCAACGCGTGGAGTGCCTTTCAGCCAGTCCCGCCGCGGCTTGCCGCTCTGCCATCGGCGGAGTAATACGTAGTAGTCCGTAGAAGCAAATTTTTATTTCTGCGGGCTTATTTTGCGGCTATATTATCTGCGAATGAAACTATTTATTCACGGAAACCTAAAAAACAAAATAAAGCGAAAGCAAAGCCTCCATGGAGCTGGCTGCAAGGCACACCACTCGTTGGTCGACTCCGCCCACCGTACGAAGGAGAATTAAAAAAAAAAAAAGGCGGGAGCCTGACGTTAATTCGATTTAATTAGGAAAATCAGCCACACAGGGCAATAAATCGAAGTTTCTAAGAATGCTCAGAACGTGTAGATAGAGTTCCCGCGGCAAAAAGACGAGTTCAGATTCCTCTCCAGTGCACTTTAAGTAGGTACGTATATAGGTAGGTTAGTTTTTTATGGGGGTTTAACGTCCCAAAGCGAGACAGGCTATGAGGGACGCCGTAGCGAAGGGCTCCGGAAATTTCGACCACCTGGGGTTCTTAACGTGCACTGACATCGCCCAGTACACGGGCCTCTAGCATTTCGTCTCCATCGAAATTCGACCGCCGCGGCCGGGATCGAACCCGCGTCTTTCGGGCCAGCAGCCGAGCGCCGTAACCACTGAGCCACCGCGGCTGCCTGGTAGGTAGGTAGGTTAAGTAGGCAGGTAGGTTAAGTAGGTAGGTAGGTAAAGTAAGTAAGTAGGTAGGTAGGTAGGAAAGTAGGTAACATCCCCGCCTTTCCCCCTCTCTGTATCTCTCTAGGAAAGTAGGTAGGAAAGTAGGTAGGTGTGGAGTAGGTAGGTAAGCAGGTAGGTGTGGAGTAGGTAGGTAAGCAGGTAGGTGTGGAGTAGGAAGGTAGGTAGGTAGGTGTGGAGTAGGTAGGTAGGTAGGTGTGGAGTAGGTAGGTAGGTAGGTAGGTAGGTAGGTAGGTAGGTCAAGTAGGCAGGCAGGCAGGTGAAAATTTCTCCAATGCAATTCAGTCAGTGATCTTCAGCCGCCCTTTGTCACACCCGTTCAACCACCGGGCGCCGGTTGTCCAGGTGCGAGCTGGGGAGTAGCCTCCACACTCGCTCTAGGCTTCAGGAGGGGGTAGGAAGAATGGAGGGATTAAGCTGACACGCCCAGGTGATGTGAGAGCGGAAAGCGTATGCTGTGCAGTATGGATATTTCGCTGGGTAGAGTCCGTCGGGTAGAATTCGTGCAGAAGGCCTAGGTGTCTGCAAGTGTTGGTCTGCAGTTGGCACTGTACCACAACCTCCTCTCGGGTAAGGCGTCGTTGTGGTAGTGTATAAGACCTTTGCATCGGGCGAGGGAGTTGTCGAAAAGCCTCCTCTCTGGACTGTCGGAAACCTGTTCCGCCGCCGCTTCCACCGTGCTAGCGAGGGGTGCTCACGACAGTCCAGTGAAAAATATGGCAGCGCCCAGGGAGCCCTTATTGCAAAGGTCTATATCAAAGCCGTTTTGATCGGTAGTAAGCTAGAATTTCCAAAAGCTGTTTGGAAATGGCTCTTGGATACGGTGACCCGGTCGACCACTGGGATGCTGATTCCCAGTTAGCACGCAAGAGCACCACCGCGAAGTGCACATGAAAAAGAGGATAAAAAATCTGCCGCGCAAGATCTATAATGCACATCTGCAGTAAAAGGAGAAAGAGCGTGATGCAAAGGCGAGAAGGTCCGGTAAACTCCGTGCCTATGGTATTGTTGCTTCTCTGCTTTCCGGCCAGCCGTCTGCCCTCACCCTCCCCGCGCGCCTGCGCCCTACGCAGCAGACGACGCGGGTAACTGACCCTGACAGAAACAACAACGCTGCCGTCACTGCCACCACCTGCTTCTTCAGCCGCAAGGATTCCGGTATTGGCTTGCGTGCCAAACGCAACCGGCCGGCTCGGCAAAGCCGCACGCGGCGTGGGGCATCCCTGCTGGCCTCTGCCGACCCCCTCTCCCCACTGAAGCTGCCCTCGGTGGCGTACGGTTGTGAGAGCCGAAGTCAAAGGTCCCGCAAGCGAAAGAAAGGAGGTTTGCCGCTGCCGAACTCCGCGGGAGGGTCATTAGCAGGCCCCGTTCCTCGAAATCGCCGGGCGATTAGCGGGACCCCCCTCCCACCCCCCTCACCATATTCTCTCCTCTTCTTTCGAGAGCATCGATGACGCCATTATCGGGAGCGCCATCCGTCCGATTGTATCGCTTTCTTCGCTCGCGTCAGAAGGTTGGGATGGTGGTGGGGGGCGCCTCGAGCTATCTGAGCACCGGTAGCCCTCCGCGGACTCTGCTGGCCATCTTCATCCCAGCGGCACCTAGCGGCGGAGGAGAGCGGTAGCTAGAGGCTCCTGTTTATGCAGCACGGTTTTTGAGGCTGTAACAGGGATGCAGTTGAGAAGGTTAGAGGCCATTTTCGGTGTCCGTCGATGAATATACAGTTGAATCTCGTTGTAACGAAGTTTAAGGGGCCCTGCGATCGCTTTGTTATAACCGTGGCTTCCTTATAGCCTGTGTTGACTGAGGTTCCAAGAAGAATCGTCATTTCTTCGTTATATCTATTATTTGGTTAATACCCGTTTCGTTATAACGGGGTTAATCTGCAGTCATCTCAGAAGTAGATTACATGAGCCTTGCTTGTCAATGAGAAGCATATTAGAATGCGCATTGTAGTTTAAAGTGTGCCCTCTGCAGTGTCGTGTAGTTATGTGTCTGTCGTGCGTCAATAAAAACAAGGGATACCCTTAGGGAAGGGCTTACTGAAACAGACGTTTAATATCCTGCATCCTGCGTTGCAGCTTCAGTCTTCAGCTGGAGCTCCAGCCTTTTTTTTTTTTTTTTCAGACGTCGTCTTCGATTAAGTGGAAATACGTAAGCATTAATCACTCCCCAACTATCAGATCTAGACAACGCCGGTTCAATTGCGTGAGGGCAACTAATTAAAAGCCCCCCCCCCCCCCCCCCCCTCCCCCGACCAATGCTGTGACGATTAAATAGACGCAAGACACACGGGTACGGGTAATGCCGGTTCCCGCTATATACAAAATGTTCCCTCTCCCGGGTTCTCCAATATGAATAATATCTATTTGCTTCGTCCGGTGACTCGAATGTCAGCGTTACAGTTTAGTTTATTTTAGTTTATGGGGTTTAACGACCCAAAGCAACTAAGGCTATGAGAGACGCCGTAGTGGAGGGCTCCGGAAATTTCGACCACCTGGGGTTCTTCAACGTGCACTGACATCGCACAGTACACGGGCCTCTAGAATTTCTCCTCCAAAGAAATTCCAGCCGCCGCGGCCGGGATCGAACCCGCGTCTTTCGGGTCAGCAGCCGAGCACCATAGCCGCTGAGCCACCGCGGCGGCTGTCAGCGTTACAGTTCCAGATAATCATCAAAGATGCATGTATTGACAACGATGGAAAATTACGCACAAAAAAGACAACTGGATATATATGAGACGACCAAATGCGTCCGCGCGAAGTCAGAACAAAGCAAGCAATGACTGAGACAACGTATAAAAAAGTAGCGATGATATTAATGCAAAAAAGGAATCACTGCGGGGAATCTCAACCGCATACGCGATATACTGACGCAAAACAATCAACTTACGCGGAAAGGAAGATAGCACGGGTTTTCGACTTTGCTGCAAAATTCAGAATTATGCTCTGAAACCATCAAGTGAGTTTCTTCACAACCAACAACAGTACCTCTGAGTACTTCTTTCAAAATTTATTCAGTTTTTCCCACCATCTTTCAGAATTATGCAAACTTCGCATCAAAATTCCTCTTTGTCACTTCCACTACTACTGTTTCGCATATCAGTAGCTGTATATTCAGTCAATTTCTTCGAGATTTTAGGGCCAAAACTTGACAGTCTTCAATCGTGGGTATGCGCCGTTTGAGCGACGGACAACTACAAAAACCACGACAATGTTCACTCAAAGAGAAGCAGTAGGACATTTGGAAAATTTTGACATGAAAAAAAAAACTATATGAAACCATGAAGCCTAAGTAATTGACACTTTCAAATATTGCCCCCGACTCTCTTGAGAGGCGCAGTTTGATAAAGTGCTTTCCGGACGACAATATTTTCCGCGAACTCCAAAACTTCGGTAGAAAAACAATTTTTTCTCCAATCCCATCCTTGAAAGAAAAAATTCAGACCATTTTCGTCTTCCTACATTATTTCCTCACAAGTATGCCACGATATAACAACAAATAAACTCCGACGACAGGACGCTTGACGACGTGTCAGCTCGTCAACGCTGGAACCGTCCCTCTCCAAACTAACACGTCACACACCCAAACTTTTCACTGTCGCCATTTTATTTTTTTTTTACTTTCCTAATGGAGTGCTTTTTAAAGCGCGTCATCAATTATATTTGTTGACAGTGCGAGCGCCACGGGGAAGCCGCCTACCAAGCCAGGACCATGTCGGGCTTATGCGACGAAAGACCAGCAAAAAAAAAAACAAGAAGAAAAGTGAATTAGTATAAAAATAACCTAAATAGGGGGCTCTGCAAACTCGGTACAGCGGGCCGTCGTCAAATTTTTTACAGGCTCATATATCTCGGTCACGTCGGTCGTCCTTCAGTGCTTGAGTCAAGTGCCGGCATCCCTCAGAATAAGAGGCGGCGGCGGGGGGAAGGGGGGGGGGGGGATACTTTCACATCAAGAATATCCACGGGGTTTACAAGAAGCAGATCAAAATAAAGACACGAAAAGAACACAGTAGCGCGCAAACCAAGGCCTGCTACCATCGATGCGTAAGGAAGCAGGCGCGATGGAAGGGAGGTGAAATAAACCGTAGCAGACGACCAAGTAAAAGACGCAGACGACAGACGCGCGCGCACGCGCAGGTAACAGCAGACGACAACGTTATTATTAGGGGTGCCCCCCTTTCCTTTTCTTTTCTTACTTTCTAACTTCCTTCGAGTTTAGAGCCGGTGAAAAAAAAGAACTAAATTTTAGGCTAAGAAAGATAGCTTAGGCCTGACCTGCTTCGAGAAAAATGTTCGCGGGGCCGGGCGATGAGGGGGAGCTCCAAAGGAAACAAATAAATGGAAAGGAAACAGCGGCGGGCGCCCCGCACGAGTTCTGCACGCGCCGATGAAAAGCCTTGGAAGGAAGGCGGAGTTTGAAAGGGGGGGGGGGGGGGGGGGGTCGAAGGGGGCGTTTTGGGGTGGAGGGGAAGAGGGGCGGGGGGGGGGGGGGGGCAGCACCAACAGCAGTGGTAGCCCGCAGTGCCATCTGGCGCCCAGGAGGCTGGCAGCGCACCTGGCGGTCGAAAGCGGAACTTCGCCGAGGTGCCTTAAGACTAACTGCTAAAGCCCCCCCTCCCTCCCTGCGCCTGAACTCCCCCCCACCCTCTACAGAATCAGATACGACCCACCGCACGCACCTCTACTCGTTTGCGCATCGCCGCCCCTAATCTCGAGCTAAGGTTTCGTTTTCCTTTACTTCTGCTTCTTTTATTTTCCTTTCTTGAGGCTTTTGCACCTCCCCGGCTCCTTTCTGAGACGCCGTGCCGCTTTCTTGTCCCCCCCCCCCCCCCCCCCCCTCACAAGACGTTTCTTTCGGGTTTTGAGAAATCTCTCTTTCAGCCTTGGATTTTTAAGTTCGTACACAGACGTATTCGTTTATTTGCCTCATTTTGAGTATTTTTTTTTTCTCGCAGTGTCGCCGCCTGCTGTCGAGAGTGCTGCCGTCTGCATGTCGTCTGCTCCGCGGGGTAGGTCGGTCGGTCGTCGTCTGTTCGGATTGGATTGTTCAGGGGGAGGAAACGGAAACTCGGGAATAGAAGAAGAACCTTGAGACTCGCCAGGAAATCGTACAGAAGGCAGAATAATGATAACTTTAAAAAACTACAAATATAAAAACAACGAAAGAAAATGCAGAGAAAACGAAAGGGAGAGAGAGAGAGAGAGACGTCGACAATTCCACTGTTTCCTGTCGGTGTGAATTCAAAAGGATGAGGAGCGCGTTACGAAATAAATACGTAGGAAAACTTCGAGGAGCAGCGCCGTTTCCGAAAAGAAACGTCTCCGTTTCTTCTGGAGAAGACGTAATGTTCGTTTAATTTTAGAAAGCTGAAAACGGCCCCTCTTTCCGGCCCGGTTGCACCTGGAAACAATTAGTGCCCCCTTCTTAATGCTTCAGTTTATTCGTTTAAAGCTTCATTGCTCCTAGGAGGCAGGCGCGTATTGGCCAAACGATAAATATCTATAGTTGCACAGAAGACCAAGCTTTTCTGATACATTATCGAACTGTAAAGAAAAAATAAAAAATGATGGCAGTGCGCTGCATTAAATGCATTCTGGGGGCTTCCGCACTCGACTTACATTAATTTGTAGGCCAGCACTCCGAAGCTCACCCACGCCTGTTAGGGCAAACGGCTACTGAACCGGAGTACCCGGGTTCGAACCCGGCCACGGCGGCCGCGTTTCGATTGAGGCAGAACGCAAAATGTGCCCGTGTGCTGTGCGATGTCAGCGCACGTTAAATATCCCCAGGTAGTCGAAATTATTCCGGAGCCCTCCACTACGGCACCTCTCTCTCTCTTTCTTCTTCCACTCTCTCCTTCCTCTCTTCCTTCAAGGCGCGGTTGAGGTGTCCAAAGAGAAGCGAGAGCGTTACTGTGCCTTTCACTTTCTTAAAAAAATATTAAAATCACTCATGTCTATCAAGGTGTGAACTGCATCTATGGTCCGCGTCGGTAAGGGGACAGGTTATCCAAGTCGCAGAGTTTGTCAACATTGCCGAGAGGGAAAGCTGGCTGCATCGTCTATGCTAGTTTCTTGAAGAGAGACAGAGATAGCGTTTTATTTGGCAGCCTTGTTTTAGTCCTCGAGGATGGAGCGAGCTTGTCCCAACAGGAACAGTTGCCTTACAAAATTTTTTAACAGTCTATAGACTGTTCAAACACTTCTGTCTATAAAGTCTATAGGCTCTCTATAGATAAATTCTAGAGGAAAGTCTACAGGCAATACAAATGCTATAGACAGTCGATAGAAAATCTATATATTTATGGCCATACACTTTTCGTAGACTTTTGTCTATAGACAGTCTATAGACTAAGAACAGAAAAAAATACATACAGGAATGTAACTGACTGCATTAGAAGTCTACAGACTGTCTATAGACCATTTTTATAACAAGTGATCCTCAAACTGTTCCGAGGCCAACCAGGCAATTCAGGAGAGTGGAGCTGGGTAAGTGGGGTGGCTATAGGCGACAGGGAATGTGCAGAGGCAATATTGTCACGTTGTAGTGACGGCAGTCCAGCGGTCAGGAAGACACCAACCAGTCTTGGAAACGAAGCTCTTTATTTGGGCTGACTTGCGCCCGCAAAAGAACTGACTCACTCGGCGGCGCCGTAAGCAACAAGCGTGCTCGTCGGTCGTCGAACTACGAATCCCCGCTGCTCGCGGCATCGTTCAATTTAAAGCCGGCAAGGAAACTTCGAGATAACAGGTCAAGATCATCTAGAGTAATCTAGAAACAAGTAGATGCAGCTGTTCATGGCTGTGAACAATCGAGATTAGTCCGGTCGCTTCTCGCGTCACGAACAATATTCTGCTGGCAATATTCTGCTTTGCTAAGGTCCAGGGCAGTTAGGGCTTACTGGGACAACTCGGAGACGAAGTAGGTAGTACCGGGCGGGGGTGTGTAATATGTTTAGCTGTATTTTGCGGAGCATGCGGAGTGAAGGTGTTGGCATCGCTGGGTGGGCGAAGGCAACGTCTGGAGGGCCTCCCTGACGTTGCCATAGCGGGTGTTTACGTTGCGTTTGTACTCAAGGTTATCCTCCCATGTCGTCTGGAAAGGCCAGAGGAATTGCAGATGCCCGGGGCGAGATGTCGCGGTCGAGCTTATGGATCAGCTCGTCTCCTGCAATTCCAGAGTAGCCAGGGACCCACCAGAGCATGACAATGCGAGATCGTAAGCATTCTAGCGCTGGGTGCGGGAAGTCTCTATCCCAAGCACTCTATCCAATGAGCCCAACATTGAAAATGGATGCCTTCCCTCTGGCCCTTTGTAGGGCCCGCCTTTGCAAATGCGTTTCCCACATTGGGCCGATTGCATCTGCTGCTTGGGTATGGGTGGAGGAGAGTATGTGTCCATTCTAGAGCGCCCTTATGGCCGTCATGGGGTCAATGCACAGCGTATAATCATGATGCAGGAGCTCGGGAGCAGAGCGTACTATAAGTTTCACAACAAGCAGACTTATCAAAAGAAACGTGACCGCAGCGAAGCTCGAGCATGCCTAAATCCAACTCGGGTACCGGCATCTGGACCTGGTACCGCAAGCCCTCAACAAAAATGTCGAGGAACCCCATTTCTTAAACAAATAAACCAGCGACCTCACCTGCAAATCTGCACAAAAGCCCAACGCCCCGTTTTTCTCTCATCTTTCGGAAGACGGCGCGTGCAACGGACGTCCTCCCAATCCGAAAACATCATAATTCACCAGCGTCTAGACAAAGCGCGAGCCCACAAAAACCGACACACAAACAAAGAAGGCGAAAAGCAGGGGAAAAATGGAGGAGGTGAGGAAGGGCGGGGGAGGGGGGAGGGGGGGGGTGTTGTAAAAGAGCAGTAGTAAAAGAAGGACTGGGTGAGCCTATAGCTACTCCTCCTATCCCCCAGTAATAGCACCCACCACCGCCAGGCGCCGTTGCAGGCCCGGGCGACACGCACAAACTCTTCGCAAGCCGTCCGTGCAAAGGGACTCACGGCCACACCTTCCGCGCACACCTTTGAGCCAGATGGAGGCACGCGACCGGAAGTCGGGAGGACCGACGGAATCCGGGGTCCATCCCACAACCCCTGAACACTCCTCTTCTTTTCTCTATAGTTATACCAAACACACACACACTGCATCAAAGCTTTTCTTCCGAGTCAAAAGGGAAGAGAAAAAAGAAGAGAAAAAGACAAAGTAGTCCCGAGCAAAAGGGAAAAAGGTGGAAGGAAACCGAGAGACCGGATGCCCCGGATTTCGCGCACACACGGAATGATCTAAGATGAGGAGAACAGCCGTTCTTCCTTCCGCCGCCAGTCGCGTATTATGTACGGGGCGCCAGAGCGGAGATTCGGGTCCCGAGATATACGCGCATACGTCGCGACGATCCCAAGGAACAAGAATAAAAAAAGACGGAAAGAGACTGCCACGAGAGCTCCGTAGTGTACGAGGACCCACGAAGGCTGTTGCGACGCCGCGCATATGGCAAGCGCGGCTACTGTACACAGCCGTAGTATATACCATCCCCATCTCCCGATTCTATAGGTGCCAGTCCTTCGACGACGCCTCCCCCCCCCCCCCCCCACCCCCAAACACATCCCCATCCTTTCTATCTCTCCTTCCGACAGCAGTTCCAAGTTTCGAAACGCACCACCTCGGTACGAATCCCTTTGTCACGAACGCAAAAAAAGGGGAGAGGCTCCCTCCGATCCTTTTGAGGATACACTCCCCCGTCCTCTTTTCCCCTCAACTTGTGATCACGGCTCACCCCCCTGCCTCCCCTTCCTCCGACGTACCTAGAAAAGAAGAGCAGATCCTTTTTACAAATCCCTAAATCACGGCACACGGCGAACGAATGCTGCACGCCACACCTTTCTGAAAGACTCGCTTTCCTTTATCCCCCTTCCCTTCCTTTTTTTTTTTGACCACTTTACGTCGACTCGCCGCTCCCTCGCGTGGTTTCGAAAGAGCAGCCGTGCTGCAGCGGAGATTGCACAATCGGCTGCCGCTTGTGTCTGCTGCTTCTTCTTTCCTGGCTTAACACAGTGCGAGAGGATATAGAACAGCTGTGCGCCACTTTGAGCCAGACCAGTCCTCCACGAGACCGCGAGCTGTTTTCCGTGCAGCTGCGATCATCGAGCTTATCGTCCCACTCATACGATGCCGGCGCGTCCGTTTATACGTGGTGACAGTCGTTGTTCGGTTGTCAAACGCCATTTTATTCTTCAGTGATTGCGCACAGTTCTTCACCTGATTAGTGGCGGGCTTCTTCAAACAGCCTTTAGCAGCGACTCCTTTTATAGATTTTCTGCTCATATCATTCAGTTCATTCCATGACAATAGGTGACGCGACGATCTGAAGAAACCCAAAGTTCCACGAATTCCGTGGGAACTTTGCGATATGTGGATTACGATCACGTTCAATTACGCGAGTACAATGACTAAATAGACCATTCTTATAATGCACACATCGTTTAGATTTTAGTCGATAGGCGCGGCTGTCTTGAAACACCGAACTCTGTCCTAACACACTAGTTTTCTCGTTGTTATTATTGTTCATGAATGAGTGTGCCAGCTTAACTCTTTCCTGAAGACCACAACTCGTAGTATCGTTAGGTGCGTTTCGTGTTTTTCGTCAAGTACTTTCACCCTCAGTGACAAATTGTTCGTCTTAGCAAGCTAAAGTAGTGAAGCACGCCATCCGAATAACTGCAGCGACGCGCACAAGGCAATGTCTCCAAGCCAGGGACTCGCACAGACTTGAGGGACGAACTCGTTCCCAGAGCTCCACCTGCAGACGAATCCCAAACAGCAACGAGCAGACGAAGCAGACGAGACTGTACTAAGCAGACGACGCGAACAGTGGGCACTACAGCGGAGCCATCTGCCGGCATCTCGGGCGGTCGGTCGGTCAGGCCTAGTGCAGGACTTAATTGGCTCCGTCGAAGAAAAAGACGAAAGCTCGCCGCCAAAGGACGAGAAACAGACAAAAAAAGAAAGCGAACGAAATGAAGAAGAGAACTCGCACCGTCGCGCGCACTGCGGGATACCGCGAGAACCGCCAGCACGCGCCAACAGCAGCAGACGCGGTTGTTGGTGGCGGCGGTGGTGTCCAGTGCCCGAAGCGCTTTCAGGCTCATCTCTCCACGAGAAGTGGTGCTTCTTCTTCAAGGGGATCGCTCCATCCTTCTTTCTTTTCTTTTCTCTCTCTCTCTGGCAGTTTCAGTTGTGCTTCTTTCGAGCGCTCTTTGGTGAGGCGTTGTAAAGTGTACAGTTTCGGGCAGCACCTTGCCGCGGTGTTGCCGTCGACCTGAGTCGACATTCCGAAGGCTCTGGTTTCTTTCTTTCTTTCCTCCTCTCCCACCTCTCTCTCTCCTCGGTGGTGGTGGGCTTCTCTTCGCTGTTTCCGAGAACTGCCAGCACACAACGCCGGCCTGCATATCCTGGCGCCGTCGGACTTGAAAAACAAACAAAAAATGTTACCACTCGAGCAAGCTCGTTCAAGCGCTTAAACGTCGGTGGTTGTTGTCGGCGCTAACCTCGTGATTCACATGTATAAGCCAAACTTCAGTTAGACTTTAGCGAAGTAAATAAGTTGAATCTCGTCATAACAAAGTTGAAGGGACCTGGCAATTACTTTCTTATGGCCGTAGTATCGTTATAGCCCGTGTTCACCGAGCTTACAAGGGGAATCGTCATTCTTTCGTTATATCCATTATTTCGTTATAAACCGGTTCGTTACAACAAGGTTAGACTGTAAATAAACAATCGGTGAAACGCCTGACATTCAACAATTGCCTGTTTTCCAGATTTCTTCACCGCTGTCTCCTTTTCATCATCACTACTGTACCTGTTTATCGAAGGCAAACGTGTGAATATAAACAGTATGGATTAAAAGTATAAGAATGCACCTTATCTTCCTTAAAACCTTCAAGATTTTTGCGCTACGTTTAAGCGTGCAATGCTTCTATCCCTTACCTTTCTTACTCCTTGCAGGAGGCTTTTTTTTTTAGCACTGCCTAGAATGTTCAAACATTTGATAGTCGCGCTGAAACCTGAAACGATCTTTTGACCACTGCACCCTTCTTCCAGACCCTGCCGTTCACTTAAAGTTGCAAAGTCATTTATTTTATTTATTTACCCATTTAGCACATAGTGCACTCCGTTGGTCCCAGAAAGAGAAATTAGAAAACAAACAAGAACTATAAACAATTAGCCAATGACATCCAAATATGCCTTAATGTACCCAATATTAGCGACTTCAAGACACTGTTCGTTACTGGTTGGTTTATGGTTTATGGGGTTTAACGTCCCAAAGCGACTAAGGCTATGAGAGACGCCGTAGTGGAGGGCTCCGGACATTTCGACCACCTGGGGTTCTTTAACGTGCACTGACATCGCACAGTACACAGGCCTCTAGAATTTCTCCTCCAAAGAAATTCAACCGCCGCGGCCGGGTTCGAACCCGCGTCTTTCTGGCCAGCAGCCAAGCACCATAGCCACTGAGCCACCGCGGCGGCCTCTGTTCGTTACTGTTCGTTGTTTGTAGTTGTTGATTCTGAAGCGATGGCACATACCCACGGTGGGAGATTGGCCAGGGTCAACGTTACTAGATTACCTAGTAATGTTAGCCAGGGTTTGGTGTAAACTACACCACGTTCTCGCGCTGGGCATTGCAGAGTGTCGTCCTCATCAACTTCCACCTACTACGCTCGGCGGAACTGCCCTCTCATCGTCGTCTTCTACGTAGCACAAATCCGTGCTTTCGCACTGATTGGAACGTGGTAAATATTCTCTAGTTTTATTTTGATATTACAGCATCATAGCACCTAGACAGCGAGGCAGGTTCCCACGAGATCGCCCCTTAAACAACGCAGGTGTGCAAGCAGCTTTGCTAATTACTACGGCCAATCAACCGGGAAAAAGTCAATCACCCGCACAACCCTCCTCCCCACCCGTTCACTCCGCCTTCCCTCCCTTAACTGCACACTATACGTGTGCACCGATCCGACACACGCTCGTCCACTTCTTTTCCGCCCTCAGCGCCACACCGTATCAATCTCGGAAACTATACAACTCGCAAGGCGGCCCACAACTTCATTCACGCTCCGCATACGCTCACAGCTCACCACTGCACCACGCACGACCCGCTCTCCCCGACCCTTCGGTGGCTTCGGGGATCGTTAACCGGAACAAGCGTATCACAGGCGTGACGATCTCCTCCCGACCAGCGACCAACCCACATCGTCGACCCTGTCCTCCACTCCTCCCCCCCCCCCCCCCCTTCCCCCTGACTTGCGCAGGTTGTAAAAACGCTTATACCAACGACCGTTCCGGCCCAGTGCTCATGACTCCGCGGGCAACGGGGGGAAGTGTGGGGGGGGGGACCCCGTCGAACCGATTTTCGGTCACAGTTCGCCACGGCACGCTACACTTGCGAAGCCCCGGACGCGTCGACTCGCCCGCGTACGCACAAACAAAGCCGTTTAAATAAACACAAACAACAAAAGACCGCCTCTCCCACCCTCTGTTTTCCTGCAGGAAACAGTATCTACACGACCGTTCCGGCAAGCTCAACGGTAAAGCATTCGACGACGGCGCCGTGAGATGCAAGTGTATTGGCGCCGTCAGGACTTGTGAAGGGCGCCCGAGCGGTGTGTCGCACTCTAAAAAAAAAAAAAAAATACACCTGCACTTTAAATGCCAATACGCATATATGGGAGTTAAAAGGGAGTAAGCTGTCCTCAAATACTGTCATAATAAAAGGAATGCGCTAGAGGAAAACTTGCACCCTTTTTACTGCTTTCTGTTTAGAGAGTATAAGAACAGAAGAAGCTGTCGGAGCCGTGAACTAAGGGCCCCGCGTACGAAGACCTTTCCCTCAGACGCCCTTCCTTTTAATGAAACAAAAGTTTTTCACCCTCACCACCACGCCGACAAAGGACACAGCGGCAGGTCGAAATTTATCCCGAGCTTTCCACAAAGGCTCACCTCATATATTATAACCCAGACACGCAAAATAATCAAATGATTAACTGAATGAATCAAGATGTTGTGAAGGTGCAGGTTGCGCAACAACGGGTTGCGCTTGTGTGTGTCTCTGTGTCTTTTCTACGTGGTTCGTTCCGTGGTTGCGCAACCTACACCTTCACAACATCATGTGCCAACTAGGCCCAACCCAAGTTTTACTGATGACTGAATCAAGGACGGGAATGAATTCAGTCTGGTACCGACTGTATTTGAGGCCCAAGTGAACGCAGCCTACGGATACTAGGAAATCTGTCCAGCCTCCTCGAGATCTTGGCGTCAGAATGAATAATTGCCATGGTCCGGAAAATAAAACCCAGAACTACAGTCAAGCATAAAAAAAGTCGTTCCCCTAACCCAGCTCAGCAGAAATACCGGATGTCAATGCAAGGAGGAATTCATCAACGTACAATTCAAAGCACAAGAGAGAGGTCTGAAAGAAGCTCCATGTAACTATCACTTCCCTTGTGGTAGCCCAAGTAGTGTCAGTAGACGAGTCAAGATGTCGAAACTATAGCCGGTCCAAACCATCTCGGGATGAATGCCGGAAATGGAGTACGATGCGCTGCATTGCTAATTGTTTCCCAGCCGTAGGACATAGCTCTGGTGGAGTTTAATTGCGCGCTTGTTACAAAGACAAATTTTTCATAACGAGGGGTGCTTCGATAAAAGCGCGAAGTCAGGATAAGCTTGCGCATCGTGAAGAATCGCGCCATGCAACATTTTAGCGGAGGAAATTCATCATCATCAGCCTAACTATACGTCCACTGCAGGACAAGGACTTCTCCCACTTACCACCAATTAACCCTGACCTGCGCCAACTGTGTCCGCCTCACCCCTGCAAAATTTCTAATCTCATGCTGCCCCGCCTGACTCTCTGCCTCCCTCTGCTGAGTCTACCTTCTACTGGAACCCATTCCAGGGAGGTTTCTTTCGGTTAACCTCCCTGCCTTTCCTCTTCTATATCCTCCTCCTCCTCCTTCCATTACCACTCTTCTCCGCATTACTGCATGCCCTCTCCACACCCATTTACGGTCATTATCATTAACTCGCGTTAGCCCCTTAACTCATTCTTCTTTCAGTCCACTCAATTCGTTGCCCATTATCGTTGCCATTTTCCACAACGCGCAATCTGACTGCAATGAACGGGCGTACACGCTAAACACGAATACACCTGTATGGGAGTAAAAGGGAGTAAACTGACCTCTAGTGCACTACCTTTTGTGAAAGGGAGTTCGCATAGAGGTCAGTTCACTCCCTCTTTACTTTACTCCGTTCTGTTTAGAGTGTAAGACAACCACTGCACAAAGTGCCTTCCAGGGTTTCTTCCTGCAACTTGACTACATTGCTTGTTGTAACTTTGTCCAGCACCCACTTTACCCCTCCTCATCTATGCTTAACTTAGACCTAACTTGGTCGAATGTTTAGGGGAATCCCCCAAGGTGGAGTAGATTTGTAATAAGGGAGTAATTACTCATTGGCATCCACCCGAGCGCAGCCATACGGCTACAGAGGAAAGCTGTACAGCTTTCTCAGAAACTTCGTAGTTAAAGAAGAATTTGTCCTGGCCCGGGGTTCGAACCCAGGACCACCGCTACACCGGAGCAGTCGCTCTACCAATTGAGCTAACCAGGACGGCAAGCTTATGGTAGGATTTTTCTTTAACTACGAAGTTTCCGAGAAAGCTGTACAGCTTTCCTTTGTAGCCGTATGGCTGCGCTCGGGTGGATGCCAATGAGTAATTACTCCCTTATTACAAATCTACTCCACCTTGGGGGATTCCCCTAAACATTCGACCAACACAGTTCCCACTTCTAGTTATTGATCAATTCGCTCTCGTCCTACCATAAGCTTGCCGTCCTGGTTAGCTCAATTGGTAGAGCGACTGCTCCGGTGTAGCGGTGGTCCTGGGTTCGAACCTCGGGCCAGGACGAATTCTTCTTTAACTACGAAGTTTCTGAGAAAGCTGTACAGCTTTCCTCTGTAGCCGTATGGCTGCGCTCGGGTGGATGCCAATGAGTAATTACTCCCTTATTAGACCTAACTTATGCCTAACTTACTTATGCTGCTTTTATTCAGCGATGGTCCACTCGTCGAATAAAAACACAAAGCCACGAAAGCTGCGACCAGGGACCGCTACCCTCCAACCGCGTCGCTGAGGCCGCCAAGTGAAGTGGACCGCGAAGAGCGCCCCGTAGCGGTCATTGCCGCAGGGTGGAGCTGCGTGTTCCGGCCGGGGGCCACAGGAACCGGAGACACGCGCCGCCGGGTGACGTCACGCAAGCCTCACTTCCGCCCCGCTGGTCTCGTTAGCGCCGCCACGGACACGACAAACGACATGAAGCAAAATGTAGAAGCGTATACAGAGAGCCCCGCACGCCCTTAACCTTGAACAATGGTCGCAGCGGACGTGACAGGCAACGGATCATAAGTTATTACCACCACTCATCACGCTTGCTGCATCGATGCGCTAGACATCAGCGACCCGACAAATCAAGCGGTCGTCATAGGACCCACTCAGTTTAAGCTTGACTGAGTTGTGGCATCTGAAGCGCGGATAAACTGCATGCAATACACTCCCCGGCGCCGTTTATGGATTAAACATCATATCAATGTATCACTCTTCACTGCTTGACCAAAACTTCACTGTTTTTCATATATGCCGCTAAGTTATCGGCACAGAAGTGTGTACAGATTAACGCCAATGCAACACCCGTAAAACAGTGTACCACAGTGGAACACTGTGTAATAATACATGAGAAGCATCTGTGGAACTCATGTGCAACAGTGAATTTCAGCTGACCATCGGTATTAGATTTGCAGTGTTACACAGTGGAACACCAGTGGAACAGTGAAACGCTGTGGAACTAGAGAGAGGCCGGTAAAGCGCTAGAGCTCGTTTCCATACAAGCCGGTAAAAGAAAAAAGAGGACTGTGTGAGCCCGGCTCAGAAGCGCAGTGTTTTCCACCCTGAGAAGCCAGCAAGCTCGAAAATAAAATAAAAAATCTCCTGAACCTCTTGCCATCTTGCCAGCCTTAAGAAAGGTAGCCGCGCCATGCCTACCTTTCAGTTTACATATCAGTGCCCGCGAGGAAATATTTAAAATTAAGACCCATCAGAGCGCAGCTGTGCGGCTGCAAATGAACGCTATGCAACTTCCCCAAATATCTGAAGGAGAAGAAATTTTCCCTTCGGACTAATCTTTCTGCAACTGTGTTTCAAAGCTGAAGTCAATCCGTAGGCAATGCGCCTATATCCCCTACCCCACAAAAACCTATCTTCTGCGGCAGCCTATGACCTCTGCCGCATACAGAATAACATTGCAGGATCATAACTCCCACTGCATCCACTCTACACAACACTCTGACACATGCCCATGGCGCGGAGACATGCCTACTGTAATACACATCCATTGGACATGACACCCCAAGCCACAACGCTTAAAGCCACCCAACGCGGCACTGGAGCAGCCGGAAATACTAAGGTCACTGGAATGGGAAGTGACGTTAGGAGGTACAGCTGACCAGCGCCTCCCTGGAGACCCAGGAGGCGCTCATCACTATCGCCGCCGAGACAGCCGGGCCACAAAGGTCTTAGACTGAGGGTCCCACCCATCCCACTCCAATCCCCTTCCTCTGGATCTAATAACTGTTTATTTCTTCCTATTCAACTCCGAAGACTCATGAGTCGGTGCAGCTTCCCTCCAAAGTGACATCACTGCATTCAGGTGATTATTTGTTTATGAGTAACTAGCCCTACATAAACCCTACCCCAGCCGAACAGAAAGTGAATAAAACGTTTCCTGGAAGCAGCTTCCGAGTACGGGAACCGCACTTCGGCGAGAAATGCGGCTAGCTCGCGCCTCTGCTCGTGCCGCCATCTCCCGGGCAGCCGCTGCACCCAGGCTGTTACAAGGAGCGGCGAGAGATGGCGCCAGTGTCAACAGCAAGCCTCAGTTATTGACGCTGGCGCGGGGTTCTGGCAGCTTTACGATTTATCTATTGTTGCTTGGGGATCGCTACAAAGTCTTCACGGTGAAGAATAATGACAGGTGCACTAGTCGGTTAGGGCTTCACAACCGCGAGGCAAAAACGGACGGGAGTCCCATCCTGGAAAGCGTGCTCTGCCGCAACATTACCTTTGATGCGGAGAAGACAACCGCAGTTGGGCGGCACTAAAGATGAGGAAAAACGACAAAGTTGAAAAATACTCAAACAGAGTAGCTCCAGCATTTTACAAGCACATCTCATTTAACCAAAGGACGCATGATATCTGAAATTACAAGAAAGATGCCAAGAAAGAAAAACTAACGAAAAAAAACACGACAATGTATCTGCATGCGATGCCTGTCTTCGCCCAATATTGAACTAGCCAATGGTATGCAATTCATGGTGATAATAACAACAGTACAATATGTCCGTTATTTTCATCGAACCAATGGAGCTATGGGAAAAGTTTCAGCGCGGCATCGTGACACAGGCCAACAACCCTCTATGCAGAGCAACAACAGCGCAGAAGGAAATAAATGAACACAATAATAAACACATTTACGCCACCCCGCTGCCCTTCGCAATCGTAGACAAAGCACAAATCTACGCCGGGATCCCAAAATACACAGATCAATTTTCGTTAAGTGCTTCGCCACAAGTAGGATAAGCTTAATAGATGACGAAGGCGTGTAAAATGAAAGTGAACCAACCCACCCCGCGCAATAATGGTTCGGCCCATTACCTGGGAGGCATGCGCGTAGCACACAGGCATCTCTCATTTACGAAAGTGACCCGCAGTTGTGAGGATAAGTGTTCTTTAATGCTCTCATGCAGCGGGCTGAACACGGCTGCGTGACATAATGGACGCTCCAAAAGTTGAACACCGTGGTGTCGCGAGGCTTTTGACAGCTGAAGGCGTTTCCCAACAAGAAATTAGTCGCCGTACGGCTGCCGTGTAAAAGCACCGAAGTTTGGGCCAGTTGGTATTGATCCATCTTGAAAACGTAGCAGCACGAAAAACGAGGACAAAATAGACACAGGTATGACAGGACATATACGACAGCATATGTCCTGTCGTACCTGTGTCTATTTTGTCCTCGTTTTTCGTGCTGCTACGTTTTCAAGATGGTTGCCGTGTACGGTGAACATTGCATTTCATTGGCCACTGTGAAGCGTTGGAGCAAACGGTTCAAAGCAGGACGTGAAAGTCGCAAAAGCGATCCAAAACAGGGCCAAAGCACGGAAAATTGACAAATGGGGTCAGCTTTTTCCCCGACAATGCCCGTCCCCACGTCGCTGATGTGGTTAAAGTAAAACTGGCAAAGCTCAAGTGGGAAATGCTGCAACACCTGCCAAACAGCCCAGACCTGTCACCTAACGACTTACACATAATCGGGGAATTGAAAGAACAACTCAAGGGAACCAGACTCGTGTCGGACGATAACGTGAAAGAGTCAGTTATAACGACTTTGTAACTGGCAGCAGAGTTGTTTAACCTGCACTGATACCGCACAGTATAAATGCGTCTAGCATCAGTAAAGGTCATTACTACTACTTAAAACCATCGTTGTAGCGCAGCAGACGACAAGGAAGGACACAGAGTGAGAGGGCACACGAACAGCGCTAACTTCCAACAACGTTCTGTGTCCTTGTCGTGCGTTGCGCTACAACGATCGTTTTAGGTCAGAAGCAAAAAGCTCAAGTTTCAACCCTACTACTATTTACAACCACACCATGTACAAAGGGGTAGAATAGGATTCGAAAAGAATTAGAGCAGAATTCAGATAGACTGGGAATAGAATTAGAAAAGAACTGGAATAGAAGAGGGCAATAGAATTTCGCATTACCTGCAAGTCAGCTCCTTAAGTGCTGCCAGTAGTTTTATTCTTGAACAGCAGCCTCTCCGTCTATACTTGCCAAATTACAAAAACAGTACCCAGTATACCTTTGTTGCACTTCACCACCGATGTGCCACTGCTTGCTTATGGCTATCGGCTGCGAAAAACGTGTGACGGCTGCTGCATTTTTTGTACTTTAGTAGTACTAAGCGACCAGTCCTGGTTGTAAAAGCAGCGCAGACGGAGACATTTGCAAAATTTTTAGACAGTCAATAGACTGTCCATATACTTCTGTCTATAAAGTCTACAGCCTCTCTAGAGACAAATCCTAGAGAACAGTATATAGTCACTACAAATGCTACAGCCAGTCTATAGACAATTTATAGATTTATGGTCATACACTTTTATCAGACTTTTGTCTATAGACAGTGTACAGACTATGGATAGAAATATCCATAGGAAGTCTATAGACTGTTTATAGACCATTTTTATAAAGGGACCAGCTGCCATTTTTCTTCCCGTAACATTTGTTTCTATCACAAAACTCCCGCGCATTCTTTGTGACGTGCTTTTATCACGAAACATCCTAACACGCACGAAGACGGCGCAGTTCGCGGCCGAGATCAAACCCGCGCCTTCTGTGACAGTAGCCAAGCCCCATAAAACCTGAGCCACTGTGGCGGCTCGCCACAAGCGCAGTTGTTGCATCTGTTGCATCGTTCTGGCGTCCATTGCTCCCCACGGATGTCTTTCCGTCTGTTCCGACCTCTTTTTCATCTTTTATCAACGCGTGCATCTTGGGCGCTCATAGCCCAACCAATTAAAAACCCTGACTAGTCACGTGATCAGCGAGCGGAAAGCGCGTTCGGACGGCTGCATGCTCACGTGACGTCACGGCGCAGGGTCACGTGACCAGTGCTGGTCACGTGTTCAGCTTCATCAACGCCGATTACGACTATGCCGGATACATGAGAAACGATTCACTAACAGATGTCGCTGTAAAAAAAAAATGTTGCAGCAAGTCTGCTGAATGAACAAAGTCCAGCAGAAACCGATGATGGAGTCCTCGTCCCTTTGTCCACCAAACCTAAGATGCTGTGCAGTTCGGCGAGACAACGAGTTATCGCCAGGTGCCGGTCGTCGGTTGGTCGCGGGAGGGAGTCGACGGCTGTGAAGAGAAGAGGAGGAAAAAGGGAGGACTCACCACTGCGACGAAGTCGTCGAAGGTGATGGCCGACGTCCGGCTGCGGTGCGCCTTGGCAGTTAGGATCTCGCGCTTGGCCGGGCCCACGGCCTGGCAGAACTCCGGACTCTCCAGGGCGCGCAGGAAGTCCGCCCATGGGATCTCGCCGAAGCCCTCCGGGTCGAACTGCGAACACGCCACGGCAGGGCCCGACGAAGCGGTGAAGAAACAGCTGCCGCAGGTTCTTCGCGCGGGTTCTAAGGAAGAATACGCCTAGAGTAGAATGCAACTTGAAAAAAAAAAAAACAGAAGTTGCAAACACTGGACCGCTGTCCGCGGTGTTCTGTATTACTCCGCTGGCCAATCGCAACTGTAAACGAAACCATCTTTTTTATGTTTGAGTATACCAAACAATCCACGTATCAAAAGCCTAGAACTCGTAATTTTTTTTCGTGCGATAAGCTTCTTGTTTAGGTAACAAGAAACGTTTAATCAGCGGACTACTTTTTCGTCGTGGAGGAATTCTGTGCGCGGAGGCTGATTGTGGGCGGAGCTTGACTGCAAGTTGTATCCGACTATATATGTGGGAGTAAAAGGGGAGTAAGCACTAAAGCACTCTCTTTTATGAAAGGGAGTGCGCTATAGGACAGCTTTACTCCCTTTTCACTCCTTTCCGTTTAGAGTGGATACGACGCCCAGTTGAATCAGTGAGACAGCGAGCCCGTCTATATTAGTGGAGTAAGCGTCGATATGAAGGTGGTCGCTTTCGTTCCGGCAAATCAAACCAACAATTTTTTTCTCCTGTGACAAACCCTCATTCTCGAAAGCGGTGGTGAAGGACGCGTGGACGATGGTGCCAGCCATTGCCGTGTATTTCGTATGGTCTCTTCGAAAATGTGAAGTGCCGCAGAGCGCTTAATCAAAATAGGTTGGCCTTAAAGTAATCACCAAAACATTGATTCCGACTGTGTGTGCTCGCCATAGGAAACGGACAACACATCGGACAGGAAAGATAAAACTATGGGACACCCACTAAATTAACCGCGCAAGCTTATCTGCGAGACAAACGGGGAAAACAAGAAGTGTACGTACACTATAGGCAATACAAAATAGGGAAAGAAAAATGAAAACCTGCACCGAAGAAGTTATAAGTCAAACCATCGCTTCGCCGGCCAAAGAAACCATCGGCAATAAATACGACCTTACATTTGACGGAGGTGCTCGAGCATAAGCCATGTTTGTGCCTCTATCAGACACCCCAGAGCTGAAAAAAAAAACAACTCACAGAACGGTTACGACTGTGTAACGCGAATGTTTGAGCTTCAGATGTGGTGCCATAGCAAAAAAGTTTTCATATACGTCTTGTTTTTCTTTTTCCTCGCAAAGTTAGACCTCCGGGGGAGAATCCGGACCTGCCCCGGACTGCTGTGATACTGTGAAGTTAATTTATTCTAGAAGATGGCCTACAGCAGTGACGTTTTTAACCTTTACGTCTGTTTAGACATGCGCTGGGCTATACAGCGCTCGAGCTTGAACCTGAAGGCCCCTGTAAACGCAGTAACACGACCAAGCTTTGCGGGCTGAGGTGTTCGAAACTAGGTTTGCGCCCCTAAAGGTCGCAGCGGTGTTCGCGGAGCCTTTTCCAAGCGCATACCCCGCAGAAAGTCGGGAGCCGGGCAGCGAGACGCTTGTACCCATCCTTATCCTGCGGTGGGTTTCAAACCAACGACCTGCCGCAGCCAAATCGGACGCCCTAGTCACTAGGACACCTGTCGCACCAACCCTCTCTGCCTCTACCCTCTCCCTCACATCCCCTAAAAGTGGAGAGTGGAATTTATCTCTCTCTACTCCTACATCCCTTCCCTTCCTCAACTAATGTGTGGCATTAAAGGGCCTGCCACCACCCTCTGGTCGCAAACACTCTCTACCGCTCTTGGAGCGAGCCTCCTCTCCTTCCGTTCCCTCCTCGAGATTTTTCTCTCCCGCTCCTCGTCGAGTAGGCTCGGCAAGGCAAAATCACCCCTTCCTTCTCCGATGTAAGCCGGAGGCGTGGTGTCTGTGGAGTGCGTCACATGCCTACGTCATGGCCCCGCCTTCAATAGAATTCTTTTCTTGGTTTTTGCTACTGGGTCTGTTCGAGGGGAGGGGGGGGGCGCTGCGGGTTTCCTAACACCCTCTCTGTTTTGCTCTTTGGGTCTCATCGCGGTGTTTCGCCGCTAGACTTGTTAGCGAGCGCATCCTTTCATACATCTGTTTGTCATTCCCAGTTAGCGAGCCACCTTTTCATTTTTTTTAGGCCTCCCCACCGTTTCACGAACGGAGGGGCGGAAGTCGGTTGTGTTCGAAACACACGGCGAAGCGCGGACCCGGCAACCGCCCGTTTGCTTTTCTCCATGTGTGTTTGTGTTCTCTGTGTTTGTGTCTTTTCTCCGCTCCAAAGCCCATGCCATTCATTGGAGTCGAGGCGTACGCAAGATGCACGAAGGATAAGCGGTGTGTGTGCGGAGCGGTCAAGTGGGCGAGCGAGGGAAAGGCTCTGCTGCACTAGTAATTAAAACCTTATTTTGGGGGGCTTGCATAGAAGAAAAAACTGAGAAGGGAGCGCGCACGCAGAGCGTCTCGTGTCGTGATCACGGCGGGGGGGCGAACCAACTCACTCAGTTCTACTATTTTTTTACTTTTTATGGCTAGGGTTCAAGGCTGTCGCCGTACGTTCCCTCCGCAGTTTTCTTTTGTTGTTGTTGTTCCTTCATGTGGGTTTGTAGGCATGTGCAAAACAGAAGGCGCTGCGGAAAGCGTTGTGCAGACGACGCGACGCCAAGACGCCCAACCTCCTCCCGTCAGTCAGAACGATGCACCAATGGAGTGCCTTTAGCGAAAGTAACGCCCATGACGTCAACGGGGTTCAGAGTAGTGGGGCGGGGACGTTTTTGTTGAAGGAAAGAACGAACGGGCTTTGATTTGAATTTTTGCAGCTTTTCAGGGCGCGCATGGCTCTAGTATTTTGCAGAGGTTATCTTCGATGCCTCATCTATGCAGTGGGCTTGTTTTCCAAAAATTTCCGGACCCTGGTCAGTGGCCCTTTAAAAGTCAAGGCCGTGTAATGCGCCCATGCGGTCCGAGACCTGCATGCTCTGGACATCGCCTACAGAACACCACGCTCTACTCTTTCGTTCAATAAATTTTAACTAAGTAACTCACTTCACTCACTCACTCACTCCCTCCACTCACTCACTCACTCCACTCACTCACTCACTCATTCACTCACTCCACTCACTCACTCACTCACTTACGCACTCACTCACTCACTCACTCATGCACTCACTCACTCCACTTATTCCACTCACTCACCACTCACTCACTCACACACTCACTCACACGCTCACTCGCGCATTCTCTTTCTACTCTGTCACTTGCCTACCTAGGGGAATCCCCCCCCCCCCCCCCCCCTTTCATGCGGACATGAAGGGCTGCTCTTGGAATAAAGGCGTCCGCTCGAGCGGTGGCTCCCGATATGACTTCCCTCGAAATGAGACCTCCGGAGCCTCGGAATAGAGGGTTTTGCAAATGCCACGATTAAAGAGCACTGGCTGTAAAAAGAACTGCGTGAATGTCTCAATATTAAGGGATTCCGGAAACCAAGCTACAAAAGCTAAGGAAAGTTGAAAACTCTGCCAAAGAGCGCCTCATATGCCGCGCGGCGCCTTCGGCGTCGATTAGTTTTCGCCGAGTGCCCCCTCAACATCGTTCCTTTCATATCGACGACGACCCGTTGACGACCGACCGCCAGTTACGATCGCGGCTGTGACGACCCGTGCAGTATTAAGATATAAACGGATCCTGATCACGTGATCCACGCAAATGACAGATAAAATAGGAGAAAGTTAAACACCCTGAACGCAAACTGCACCGCCTCACCGCAGCCGCGCCCAATGCAATAACACGGATCGTGCTTCAATAACGACCCGCTAGGGATGTATAGAGCTGGAATATGACGACCACGACGGCGCAGGGGCCATTGGCGCGGGCTTTTATCGCGTTGACTCGAATGGATCATCTCGGCGAGGACAGTCCCAGTAATTGCCGTCGTATTATCGGAAGCGTGTGCATGGAGGAAGAGCGGGGCAAAGCCTTGTCCTGAACCGTGTCCCACCGTTTACGGCTCGTCATCGTCTTTGCGAGGCCGTCGATTGTAATTACCTCGCCTGCGCGATGTGCGGGAAGCGCACGTGGCAGCGTCAGCTAGAAAAAGCAACACAAGACACTGGCGGCGAGCCATTCACTACATACGAGAGCAAGGTTAAGTCTGCACTGCCAGCTGCGTGCAAATACGTGCAGACTCCTATACGATCTCCCAACGCGTGAATTAGGAATTGGTTATGAATGCAATCCGAAGCAGCTTTTAAAAAAATTGATTGCAAAGTAATGAGTAGAAAACTAACAAAATATCTGGCTGCCTGGCTCCTTTAGGCGTTTTTTCGTATCACAACAGAAAAACATTATCAAAATTGCACGTACTGCATCCGCTACCGGGACGATACGAAGGCTGCCCTGCTCGGATGCCTTATAAAACTGCGTTTCTAATGGGGGAAGGAATACTAGAATGCTGGTATGCTCACAATTTCCACTATTATTAGCATCTCTCAAAGCCCTGGTGTGGTCTTGGAATGTTGTCACGTACTTGTCAAAGGTCCTATTTTAACAGCTGGCATCGGGCAGGAGGACCAGTAGATGGCTATCGTTATGCGAAAGCGCGAACACTTCATCTACTTCTTCCGGGTCAGCTCAGTGACACTTGATAACACTACCCAAGCAGTACAGGTAATCGGGCCAATATTGGAAATATATGGCTTCACTCTGGGCCGCAAGTGGCAAAGGACAGGGTTAGTTGGAGACACATGGGAGAGGCCTACGCCCTGCAGTGGGCGTAGTCAGGCTGATGATGATAATGACTCTGGGCCTTTATAGGATCGGACTTTGTCAATACGTTCCCAATATTGGGCCAAATACCTGAGCTGCTTGGGTAAGTGGCAGTATATAAACATCGATTCATGCTTCAGATAGCAGCGCGCAACCTCCACCAAAGTAAATATTTTGGACATCTCAAAGAACATCTCATTATGCACGACCAACTTCATAACAGAAATATTCGACGAAGCGATGTAATTACTGTACTGCTTCTCGAGCATAGTTCTCTTACTTTTTTTTTTGTTCATCATAGTCTGAAACTTTTTGGTCCGGCTATGACCGTTAACTGAAGAGCGGGGAAACACCGAAGTAGACAACTTTCGTGTCCAATATTTGCGGTTTATGCCAATCAGCGGCGATTCCTTGTCTCCGTCCTCAGGTTACGATGTGTAAGGAAGTTGCAATGTAGGTTCACTTTGCATGCAAGGACTTTCAACCGGACCAGTGGAGGCAGCGCTGAATAAGAAAAGTCCGTCTCTATGTATTAAGAAAAGCGACAGAAATGGAGTGTTACGCGGATATGCGTTTTACCCCGAAGGGAACTTCTCTAATGACAATTCATAGCTCATGGACTTTTCACCGCTTGAGTCATGAACCAAGCGCTCTCCGACCAAAAAACAGGAATCATGCCAGGGTAACCGGAAACTTACTTTGTCGAAGAGTCTGCGCCATTTCTGTAAAAAAAAGAAAGGAGGAAGAAAAATCAGGTCATACTCAATGAAAAATTATCAATACGAAAATCTAATATCCCATATAGCGACGACCAAAAAAAATTAAAATATACCTTTAAGAAGCACTAAATCAAATTAAGCTATGACTTCGAACAACGCCCATTTATGGTGCATGCTCTCTGTAAAACAGCAGTACCGCCTGTTCCGTATTTATCTGTCCGTGTTAGAAAAAATTCTCTTGCGCAAACTACTGTACTATATGGGCTCAAACGCCGACTACAAGGTAGTTTATGATGGTCTTCGTCTTTCGATAAGTAATTTAACATCTAAACTTGCCTGCATTTTCAGGAATCGGCGAAAAACTGCATTCGGCTGCGGCAGAACTTTTTGTCCAGGCGATCAAAGAAGCCACTTTGACAGGCTGCGCCATTTGGCGAGCGGTGAGGCAACCGGTTTCTTCGGATGTGCGTGTCGTCTGCTTCTTGAGATTAACACCGCTCGCCAGATGGCGCAGTCTGTCACACTGGCTTCTTTGCTCGCCTGGACGAAAAAGTTCTGCCGCAGCTGAATGCAGTTTTTCGCCGATTCCTGAAAATGCAGGCAGTTTTAGATGTTAAATTACTTATCGAAAGACGAAGACCATCATAAGGTACCTTGTAGTCGGCGTTTTGAGCCCATATAGTACAGTAGATTGCGCAGTGGAATTTTTCGTAACACGGACAGATAAATACGGAACACGCGGTACATCTGCTATTACGAATGTCAGCTCCCCTCGTCCGCATCATACTAGTTTTGAGAAATAAGCTCCAGTCGTAAAGTAAGCAACAGGACGAGCTACTAATTAACGTGGAGTGGTAATTAACACAGATCTATTTCTGACATCCCAGTATGAAAAATCAGAGTACAGCTTTCCATAAAAAATGCCAAGCAACACTCAAATAAAAGCTAACTGTAAACTTCTTTGAAATCTGATTTCCTTAAACACGGCCACAGAGAAAAAAAAAGTCAGAAAGCGTGGCAAAAAAATAATAAAAACATGGGACACAATGCATCCACTTGCAAGCTGTTAAGCAAAGTAATTTCCCGCTGCTAACGCCAGGTCAGAAAAAAAGCCTCAACTTTCGCTGAATACTGAGTGGAGCGCCATCTGACAACTGCAAATGATACCAACGCTACAGTCAGCCCATGCCTAACATGGTTTGCAATAGCCCACCTTCTTGCCAGCTGTAAGGCGACAAGAGGCT
The DNA here is from genome assembly GCF_055824585.1 of Amblyomma mixtum. Classification (NCBI taxonomy): domain Eukaryota; kingdom Metazoa; phylum Arthropoda; class Arachnida; order Ixodida; family Ixodidae; genus Amblyomma; species Amblyomma mixtum. The sequence continues at coordinate 155,493,885 of NC_143015.1, forward strand.
CACATTCAGCTCTCGCGTTTGTATCGCTGCGTAAGCCGGCATTATTCATTCTTATAAACACCCTGTATAAACTTTCCTAAGCCTGGTCAAGCACCTGACAGACTCCGCGACAACTGCAAGCCGCGCACGCAATATGAGCGCAGACAATGAATACGAGCCACTGAAAGAACGGCTCTGAGGGTTACACGCCCTGAAAGGTTAACCTGAGCGGCCATGACACTCTAGCCTGATCAGTGAAATTGTGACGCTCTTGCGATCCCTGCTCATTTTCCATCACCCCGCATTTTAGTGTAAACTAGGTTCATTTCACTTTTTTTTTTCAGACTGAATCTGTCCGTCTTAATTTTACACCTACTCTATTTTCGGTCGTCCTCCTTTCACAAAAGCCCAAATAAATAAATAAAAAAACTTTGAGATCACTGCGGCGACCCTCACTGGAGCAATGCGAAAGCAAAACGTTCACATACTACAGCGACGTCCACGGCTGTTGTGATGTCCATGTACAATATCGACGTCCGTGGTTATTCTGACGTCTAAGTGTATTTTTTCGCATTTGATTAATTTACTAATTACACCTAATCAACGAAATTTTTCCCACGGACGTTCACATACCATATCGACGTCCGTGGCTGTTCCGATGTCCGCGTGCTACATCGACTTCCTGGGGTATTTTGACGTCTGAGTGCATTTTTCGAGTCTTTATCCGTTTAATTAATTCAATAATTAGTTGCACCTCATGAACTAAATTTTTTCCACGGAAAATTTTTTCACACACTCTCTGTCACAGTCACAATTTCACGCATTTATCGTAAGAGAACGACATAATCGCGCGGACAAAATTGCCGACACTTTTTGCTGACGCGACAGAACCGTATAATGCTCTGGCATTGATAAATAAATCCCGCCGGTGTCACCGCGTACTTACGTCGTTCAGGAGCAGGCTGCGGCGCAAAGGCGACTCGAGTTCTCCGGCTACGACGAGCACCTCTTCGACGAACAGGCCTTCGTCCTCGCAGCCATGGCCGCCAACATCGTCGCGGGGGCCCCGCTGCAAACCGCCGCCGGCGTCAAGCTCTCCTTCTCCGATGACAGCAACCGAGCCCGATGGTCGCCGCGCGGGCCCCGGGCGTCGGCCCGGGCCCGGCGACGCGACCACGACGACCACGGCTGTCGACGACGAAGAGGCACGCGACGAAGAGCCCTCCGACGAAGGAGGCGACGGCGGAGAGGGCGGAGACGACGCCGACGCGACAGCGTTCCCGGTCGTCGCCTCTGCCCAGGGACCGCGCTCTCCCCTGTCGAGACCCAGCGCTGCGGAGGGCGATGCACGGGCTTCTTCTAGACCCTACGGGGTCTCGCCGAACCGGAAGTCGCTTTGATTGACCTCGCGATGACGTCAGCACTTGCTTGTGATCCGCCGGCGTCTGCTAAAGTTAACTGCTGAACATAGAGACACGGTTCTTACCAGGTCTTGCACAGGAAGTGATTGATTTGGTCGATTACTTGGAAGCTTCGCCGTCGATCCCGCATGGGCTACTCCTCTCTGCGAGTCCCGTCGAACCGGAAGTTGCCCTGTACGTCGTTGTGACGTCAAAGGATAGGATTCTTCGAATACCACCGCTTTTAATAAGGTATAACTACTAGGCGTAACTTGCAAGTCTTGCACTGAAATGACTGATTACGTATTGGATGACGTCAGCGTTGCAGTTTCTTTCTCACAGTCCACTCCAGCGTGAATAGCGCTTATAACTCACCAACAAAGTCACTGACGTCGTCGACTTGACCCAAAATGCGCGTTAAAAAATTATTCGCTACCACCAAACGAGTTCTCCGAAGTTTTCACACATCCGGTTTCTGGCTGAAGAATTCCTCGCTCTAAACTGAACGGGAAGGAAGCGAAGGGAAGCACTTACGTCGAACCGGAAGTCGAAGGCAGCTGCCTGAAAGGGTGATGTCTACAACCTTTGGCTTTTATTTATTTTCCCTTGGACCTTTCTCAAAAGCTCTTGCTCTTTATAGGACACGGTCAGAGCCAAAACATTGGTTTGAGGTGGTCCACGGGCAAAACTTCCCAGGCGTTCACAGTCCTAAACGCTTGAAGAGACAGCACACAATGTGGCTACTGGCAGTGAAGAGTCGTTTGCAAAGCCACTCAACAAATGCAACACACTTTTCTTGCTCCTTCGTTTTTTTTTTTCTCCTTCTTGCGCGTGCTTGCCAGCCCCAATGGAATTCAAGCCTCGCCCTTGAAAGACGAAAAAGCCCTGCTGAACACAGCCAACTCTGAGAACTGCATGTTCAGTGGAATCCCCGCATTAGGGCAGTACCGTTGCCCGTCGATGAACGACGAAAACCGAAGCGGTCTCCGCATTATGATCTCTCTAGGACGAGGATACCTTTCACAATAGGTCGGGCAGTGTTGTGTAGCAGAGGCAGGTGCGACGCCAACGCCCTCACGCCATAGATGCAGTCGCTGGTCAGCCAAATACCACTAATCGAGCGCTAGCTGCATTCTTCGCGGCTGGGCCTTGCTGCCTCGAATTCCTCCGCTTCATCAGTGTCGTCTCTTAATCATCCGCCATTGGTCGGGCCTCGCTTGGATCCTGCGCACAAGAAGCGAACGACGCCGACGTTAGCGGGCTATAAAACCCAACAGGCATTAAAACACCCATGGACGTCCTGCAGACGTTGAGGATGTCTGTAGGACGTCCAAGGTAGTTCTAATGCCCACTGGGAAGAAACGCGTACACTGATCATGCTAGGCACACATTTGAGAGGGCCTAAAGCACCACATAAAACGCGCCAATAAATGCACCTGCGAACATAAACATATGTACTCAAAAGTATGTTCACACAGTCCGTTACTCCTTGTCTCACGCAGCGATGGGGACATTTTCATAGAATAACAGCGCAACCTTCTGCCCTTTCTTGTGTGCGTCTGCTTTGGGCTGGAACCGTTACGCTGTTATTCTATGAACATGTCCCAAATACAGTACGAGTTAGCCCAGCAATTAGCACTTCTGCAAGTGATTTAGGAAAGGAAGGCTACCCTACCCTGTAGCCTACCGTTCTTTGCAAGGCGCCCAGAGAGGGTTGTCAGCCTTTCAACTAGCCCACAGAGGGAGGTTGGCCGTAAAACCTCCAAGCTCGGGTTAGCGAGCATTCCTATAATATAGACAGCCAGCCCATAAGTGAGACAGAGCGTCATTCGCTTGCCCCGAAATAAACTAGATGTCCACCGAGAGTGAAACAGTTACTACGCCATTCCCAGCCATGCCGCCCTTTCATGTATCAATAGATCCCTACTTTTCCCTTTCTTAACAACCCAATTCCCCAACAAACGGCATTGAGCATCCCTTTCTAAATAAACATTCATTCATTCATTCATTCATTCATTCATTCATTCATTCATTCATTCATTCATTCATTCAGCCGCCGCGGTGGCTCAGCGGTTATGGTGCTCGGCTGCTGACCCGAAAGACGCGGGTTCGATACCGGCCGCGGCGGCTGGAATTTCTTTGGAGGAGAAATTCTAGAGGCCCCTGTACTGTGCGATGTCAGTGCACGTTAAAGAACCCCAGGTGGTCGAAATTTCCGGAGCCCTCCACTGCGGCGTCTCTCATAGCCTCAGTCGCTTTGGGACGTTAAACCCCATAAACCAACCAACCAACCATCATTCATTCACTTACTAACAAACAATTTTCATCCCTTTCCCATCCAATGCGGCTCGTCCACCGCATCCATTCCACAGCACGCGTGACGCGTCCGTCGGAGGTGGGCCAATCAAGCCATACAACGGTGCGTCCTTGACTGCGTGCGTTTACGACAAGCTCGTAAACGTTTTCTCCTTTCATCTAGGGGCAGGGATGCTGGCCACTAAAGGCGTATTATTCCTGCGGAGTTTGCGTCGCTGGGTAGAACACTACCGGCAAATGCCATGATTGGATCGTCAGCGTTAACGACCAGTGTAAGCGTGATCAATGAGTGACGCAAAGGGCAACGCAACGCTTGATGCGATGCTTCAGATCTACAGGGTCAACGCACCGCTCACAGCCTGTGCGCATGCACTTTTTACAGAGGAGGCGTTCCAGGACGACATCCGCAGAAGATACACGTTTGGCTCGGAGATAAGGTGCCTCTAGGCGCCGTTGTAACGAGGCACCCTAGCTTGTAACTATAGTCCAGTGACTCTTCTCGTAAATAGAAGGCTTTACTCGTCACACTGTCGCGGAGCCCCTGGTTGGCGTGCGCACGCATTTCGCTTCCAACCACGCCTATGTCTTCCACCGCGGTCACATGGCCACCGCGTGCACGCAGGCCATGCATCGCGTACGGCTAGAGTAGGGTGCCTCGATGCCACCGCCGGCGCTGGCATCGAGGCACCCTAGGCGAGAGCCACCTGCCACGCCACCTGTCACCGCTGCCACGCCACCTGCCAGCGGTGACAGGCGGCGTGTCATGCTATGACAGGTGGCATGTGAAGAGCTGCGGTCAAATTTCACGCTACCTACTACCGTAATAGTCTGTGAATCTTCCCCTGCACTTTGCGAATTGCTCGAGCGATGCCGCGCCCTGCGTTTCCAGTTCTTAAATGTCATAAGCGAGGCGGTGGCAGAGGCGTGACGTCGCTTTAGTCACGCCTTTGGTCACGACGTATACGCGCCCAGCTCTCGTCGTCTCTCGGCAGACGACGAGAGGATTGCGGATGGACACCGGTCATCTGTTGTGGGGAAGAGAAAAGTAAAGGGCAATGCGATACGTAAGGCTATATGGCTTGGTGCGCGAAATGCTGATTAAGCCTAGCACGCACAAGACGCGAACAAGCGTCTTAGTAACAAAAAAGTCCTTCTAATAGTCAAGGACCTCTCAGAAAGCACTTCCTGCCAGTAATGTAAAAGCGATTACGTCTTCTTTCAATACCTTTTTTGTTTATGGGGCAGTGTACAGTAGTAGTAGCAGTACTTGCAGTAGCACTAGTCGTAGTAGTAGTAGTAGTAGTAGCAGCAGGTACCAGCAGCGTTAGTGGTTGCAGCAGGTACAGTGGTGAGCAGCCTTGTCTAGAGCGTTCGGGCGGTGCACTTCCTTGCAAACAAATCCAGATTTTGTGGCAGCCTCTAGGGTCCAGCTGCAACGCTTGCACGGAAGTAGCACCAGATAGCCTCGTAAACAAAGCAGGCATGAAAACTTTGTCCTGTAATGAGGGGCTGCTCTCTAATTTCTGTTTTTGTTACCAAGTGCGCACTGCTCAAGCGCTCTAGACAAGGCTGCTCACCACTGTACCAGCAGCGGTAGTAGCATTAGCACAAGTAGGAAGTGTAGAAGTGCAGTCAGCAGTGAGCGTAAGTGAAGTAAAGGATAGAGCCTGTCCTGTCACAGACGGGATGCGCACGTGCTGAATACCGAAAGCGCTTTCTGTAGCTCATGGGTCATCACCAACTTGAGCACCACCCCCACTCCAACCATTGTTTGCAGTCTGATCAGCCTCATACATCTAATCTTGTTTCCTTGTCGCTAGCTACGCTTCCTATCTCATCACCAGTGTCGTAGATCTCTACAGCTGAACATGTTCGATGTTACCTGCATTAAAGCGACCTCCTCTTTTCAGCTCACTTATAGCGCTCGATCACTTCGCAGCGGCCTGATCTTGTCACATCATACCTATTTCTAAAAAGCGACCTCCTCTTTTAAGCCCGCTTATAGCGCTCACCTCGCAACGGCCTGATCTTCTAACATCACACCTATTTTTAAAAAGCGACCTCCTCTTTTAAGCCCACTTACAGCGCTCACCTCGCAGCGGCTTGATCTTCTAACATCACACCTATTTCTGAAAAGCGACCTCCTCTTTTAAGCCCGCTTATAGCGCTCACCTCGCAGCGGCCTGATCTTCTAACGTCACACCTATTTCTAAATAAGCGCACAAAGAAACAACATAAATTCACGATCAGGCGATGGGAAATTGCGACAAGGAATCAATAAACGCTAAGCAAGCTCACGTTCTCCCGAAAACCCTGGTCTGCGCTAAACTAACAGCAGTAATTCCGGGACCCAACTAAGGGTGACATCGATTACCCCGGCGTGCGTCCACCGACAGCTAATCCAATTTGCAGAAGCACCTGCGGGAAAGTGCCGTGTTTTTCCTCCCCAAACTAATCCCAAACAGGAACGACGCGCGCGCTGAAAACTCCTGCGAAAGGTAAAGGCCTAAAATTGCGGGCGTAATCTCTTCGGCCTTAGGCGCTACAGAGCTTACTCACGCGGCTTAGAAATACATCGCGTAAGCTTTGCAGGAGGAAAGAGGGGGAGGGGAAGGGGTACGGTTGGTTATATACACACGACAACAACTCGCGTGGGCGATTTTTTTAGTGCACTAATGAATACAGTCCCATCTCGTAAAAAGAAAGCGTTCAAAAATCCAGAAGATGGTTTGGTTTGGTTCGGTTTATTGGGGTTTAACGTCCCAAAGCGGCTAAGGCTATGAGAGACGCCGTAGTGGAGGGCTCCGGAAATTTCGACCACCTGGGGTTCTTTAACGTGCACTGACATCGCACAGTACACGGGCGTCTAGAATTTCTCCTCCAAAGAAATTCAACCGCCGCGGCCGGGATCGAACCCGCGTCTTTCGGGTCAGCAGCCGAGCACCATAACCACTGAGCCACCGCGGCGGCAAAAATCCAGAAGAATGGAGAAGCGAGCTGGTTGGTTAGCATTCATCCTGGTAAATTAAAACAGGCTAAAGGAGATGCAAGGCACGAGGGAATAAGAGGTGTATATATTTTATTTTTGTATACTTCTTCTCTTGTACACTTCTACTCTATAGCGCGGTTTTTTCCAAACTCCTCGGAGATTCCAGGTAGATTCGGAACCGACCGACCGACTGATTGAAGGATCGATCTATTGATTGATTTTACGAGGCCTAAGACGCACTGCTGGCCATGATGCAAGCTATATTTGAAGGAGAAGACATACAAAACGCGGCTGTTGTCACTTTCGAAGTGCCAGGTAACCATGCAAGTATTTATAGTCTATTAAAGAACCCGAAGTGGTCGAAATTTTCGGAGCCCTTCACTGCGGCGTCCCTAATAGACTGAGTCGCTTTGAGACTTTACACCCCCATAAACCAGCCTAGCTAAATATTCTCATTGAGATGTTCGCGTTTCCATCGTACTGGTCGCGTTTCATAATTAACTGAAAAACAAGCAACTAACTGCAAGGCAATATATACGGCGAAGTACACGATCGCCTTTGTCGCTCCCCTGATGGCACCAGTCTTTTCGGAACGCCCACTGTCTCCTCACGGCTACCAAATTACCCGAACACATTCATCGCCGTCTTCAGAGTACTTGCCCTTCTATCATCGCGGTCAGTAACCTAGAGCTACAGGTGGTAGCCACTTTCTACGCGTACTGTTCCAAGCAAAAACAAAGAACGGCATCCCGGCGTTTAGACCGCTCCCCTGTAGAGCGTGCTTTGCCTGCGCGACACCGCGGTCTTGCGACAAAGCGCAATCAAACCGTCCAAGGGGGAACGGGACAGAGAGGAGAACGAAAAGCAGGCGAAGAGCAGTGAACCGATTGGCGAGACAGGAAATGACGTCCGCGGCCGCAAACGCAGCGACGCCCGACGCGCGTTCGAGAGAGAGAGGGAAAAAAAAGAAAGCGGAGCGGAGGGACGAGATAAACGTAGAGTGAACGACAGAGAGCGCGGGGTCAGAAACAGAAAAACCACCTGCTGTTCCAAACGGGTGCGGCGCCGACGACCTCGGACCGGTGTACGGGCGACTGCCGCGTTACCTGCCGCAGCTATAACCGTGCAGTCTTGTGGAAGGTACGAAGCTGGCGTCACCTAATTCGCTGGGCAGTGCCGGCCAGTCACAACTCACAAGCCAAGCCGCAATACCGTAGAGCAATTCTATATCTATAAAGCCAATCATAAGACAATGTGCAGCCTACCAAACACAGCCTCGAAAGAGGCTAGCAGTATGTTCCAAATAAAAAATAAAATAAAAAACGGTTCGCGCTTGCCAGTGGCTATTTAAATTAGAATTAACACCCGGCTGATGTTAATCGTCTGCCCCATCGCATTTCCCTTCCGACTGATGTTACCTCTTGGTTTACTCGCACTTCTGCGTATGAAGCAAAGCTGTACACTTCTTACGAATGCCCGAAGCAAAGTGCCTTCTTGTTTAGGGATCTAAAACTGTGATTGCCGCCGGACTCATACAGCCCCACTGTCATCTAACCTAACCAGGATGGATGACACTGTGGTGCCGAAATGACCGCGAAAAAAAAAAAGCGGAAATTATGTTAAGCCCCGATTGATATGAGACAACCGCAGGGCATAGTTGAGCGCAGAACCCGCGACAGCCTGCAGAGGACAAAAATGCCGCAGCAGCTATGCCACAGTAGCTGCGGCGTTTTTCTCGCCGTTTTTCCACAGCGGCGGCAACAAGGGGGAAGGAAATTTTCACTCAAGAACGAATTAGGGTTACGTTAGCGGTAATTTCACTAAGGCGGGCTTTGCACCGGACCTGTCTACATACACTCCGTCTGGCAATCTTCAGGAACTGGCGACGAAGGAAGCTGCTAGGCGTGTTGAGGCGCATGAACTTGGCGCAAGATGGAAAAAAGTCTTGACAGTGAAAGCGCTCAAAAAGACAAGGACGACAGAAAAGGAAAGACATACAAAGCGCTTACTTTCAACTGATTTTATTTCATGCGAAAAACAACTTTATACTCATAGTAATCACCTGCGCATGCTTACAAGAACATTACCAACGAGTGATAGCTGGCACGTTCTTTAAGGCAACCGGCATGCCCGATGTAATATAGGACATCTCTTTATCCGACAACAAAATTGACGGAGCGCTTACGCAATCATCGCCCGCATGTAAACATGCGCAGTTCTTGTAAGCATGCGCAGGTGATTACTATGAGTATAAAGTTGTTTTTCGCATGAAATAAAATCAGTTGAAAGTAAGCGCTTTGTATGTCTTTCCTTTTCTGTCGTCCTTGTCTTTATGAGCGCTTTTACTGTCAAGATGGAAAACCAACTCGCCCACTCAATTCCATTATGGAAAAAAGAAAGAAAGAAATAATGCCGATCATGTATTACCTGCTCTGTGCTCACACGCTCTTTATTGTTCAGTCATTATCGTCGAAAGTGTTTTGAAGTGGTGAATTCGTGAGCCACGCATTCATAAACTAAATATTGAAAACAACGTGCAATAAGTTACGCGGTACGGAACCTGTATTGGAGAAGTATGATGAATTTTCTCACTTTTCAGTAATATGTGGAAATGACCGCGTTCCTCTTTCTGAGTTGTGTCCTACCACGGTAACGGTGGCCTCACGGTCAACAGTACTTGTAAATATTAAAAAAAAAAAAGCTGGCGGGGACACTTAAGTAAAGGTATGACCTTATAACGTTAACGGGTTAATGCCCATATATGAGAAATTGGTCGTTCTTTGCTTTCAAATAATATATCACGGTCAGTCCCCATACCCCTCCTGGCGCAGTGTTGCAGCGGTTAAGCGATGCAACACTGCTGCCATGGGATGGCGGGTGCTGCCACCGGTGGGGGATTGGGAGACCCGGGTTGCTGTTCCTAAGCACCAATACACTGTAGCGCAGCAAAAGACGAGGACACAAGAGACGAGAGACGAACACCACGAGCGCTAACTTCCAACAAATTTTATTCTCCTGAAACATCACACTTTTATACACTAGAAAACAGTAATCACCCGTGCGAACAGTATCAATTCCTTAGAAAAACGAGCTCTTTATCTGAGAGGAGAATGGAAGGTATGCTTACACACGAGCATCCTGACCTATTTATCTTTTCGGTTTCAATGATTTCGCGCGTTACTCTTTCTCTACTTTTTCCTATTACCAGACTTTTATCAAAGAAAGGCTTATAGGTTTTTGACTTGCAAGCAACCTCTCGCCACCAATCATTTGTTGAACTGCCACCTGCCAAAGTGGGCAGTTAGCTCCCAATCCGGTGGGCGGGTTGTGGTGACGTCACAAGGTCACGTGACCTACGGGGCAGGTGCTTTGCTGGGAAATTTTCGCTCACGCCGCCGCTGACGACGGCGACACTCGGTTTTGAGCTGAATGGGACCCTTAACAATATCACGTTACAAATGAAGGCAAGCCCAACGATCTCACAGACATATTAGCTATGCTGAAGAGATGTCGTTACTGAAGGGCCATGGAATAGCACCGCGGCGGCTGACGCATGAGATGGTTATGTTTGGTTTGGTTAATTGGTGTTTAATGTCTCAAAGCGACGCAGGCTATGCGGGACGCCGTAGTGGAGGGCTCCGGAAATTTCGACCACCTGGGGTTCTTTAACGTGCACTGACATCGCACAGTACACGGGCCTCTAGAATTTCGCCTCCATGGAAATTCGGCCGCCGCGGCCAGGATCGCACCCGCGTCTTTAGGGCCAGCAGCCGAGCGCCATAACCACTGAGCCACCGCGGCGGGCATGAGATGGTTAATTGGAGGTAATTGGGAAATGCATTTGTATTAAAGTGAACTCTGAGTTCGGATGATAATTATTATCAACACGGCGATGATGAACGAGATGGCGATGACAGTTATAATGAAGCTGACCGCTTTTAAAAGCTAACGGCGTTTAGCTGCGGAGGTGCCCGCCACTTTAGAATGGAGAGTTCAGAAAACATTTCAGCAAAATATGCTTTTAGGCGAGTTAGATGTGCATGTTTAGAAACAACTCACTTCGGAATGCGCTGTCAGGTCTTCTTGCGTCCTGTCTATTTATTGCGCTAAGGTGGTCTAAGCGGAACACGCCATTGCCTGAATCAGCCTCTTGATTGCCTGACTACCGCCGTACCCTCCCCAACTTTGTATTAAAGTGAACTCTGAGTTCGGATGACAGCGCAAATAAAACGAGGCACAAGCCGAGAAACTGACACGAATACCACGCGCATTCCAACCGACGGCTGCTGACGTACGAATCCAACATATACAGGGTGTTTCACCTAAGACTTTCTGCAATTTTTAAAAATAAGCTATTTGTATTAGATGCGCGCTTTTTCTGGCATAGCATTGTCACTGGTGTAGTACATCATAATGCAGCTAAGACGTGCTAACTAGCAGGCTTGTTAACCAATATTTAATAGTTAACTTTTAAACTATTACCGTTGGGCTCCTTAATTATTGAGAGGCATGTAGCCCACCGTAAGTAATGTCCATATCCGTTTTTAGAATTTCGAGAACGCGATTATCCTCGGCGCTGTGGCCCAACAAATTTTGCCTACATCGCCCCAAAATACATGCGGTTTGAGAAGCTTGCAGGCAAAGCAACCTCTCCAGTGCACGTAACTCGTCGAAATAGCCAAAATTTGTTGGGCCACAGCGCCGAGGATAATCGCGTTCTCGAAATTCTAAAAACGGATATGGACATTACTTACGGTGGGCCACATGCCTCTCAATAATTAAGGAGCCCAACGGTAATAGTTTAAAAGTTAACTATTAAATATTGGTTAACAAGCGCGCTAGTTAGCACGTCTTAGCTGCATTATGATGCACTACACCACTGACAATGCTATGCAAGAAAAAGCGCGCATCTACTTCAAATAGCCTATTTTTAAAAATTGCAGAAAGTCTTAGGTGAAACACCCTGTATATTTTCGTCCTGCGTCTTCACTTGGTCGTGGCTGCCTACTTTACTACATAAGCAGCGTCAACTTAACCAGTAATTCACCCCACACCCTTCGCTTCAGTGGAAACTGTGGCACAGAGCATACTTTAAACAAAGATACTCCTATATGGGAGTAAAAAAAGGAGTAATGCGTACTCTAGCGCATTTTATCGAAGGGGTTGCGTTAGAGAACACCTTCCTAAGATACTCCTATATGGGAGTAAAAAAAAAGGAGTAATGCGTACTCTAGCGCATTTTATCGAAGGGGTGCGTTAGAGAACACCTTCCTACCTTTTTACTCCCTTGTGTTTAGAGTGCAAAAAAGGGAGTGAAAAGGGAGTAAATTGTCATCAAACGCGCTTCGTTTTATCAAAGGTAGTGCGCTACAAGACGGATTACACCCTTTTTACTCCCTTGTGTTTAGGGACTACAGCCTCCTGCATGCTGCACCGTTTTAAAGCCCAGAGACACGGGGCACACCACAGTGCCCACAATTTTGTCCGGCCGCTCGTGACGAGGTCGCCACAGGACGACGCCGACGAGAAGAGAATGCGGCGCAAAATGAACAGAACAATTCGAGCCCAACGAACGACCCTGCCACCCCCCCCCCCCCCCCCCCTTCCTGCGTGACACATGGAGCCGCGCCTCGGAAAACACCTGCCTCTGCCACTGCGGCGACCGCCAGTCCGGTGACTATAAAAAAGGACTGGCCTCGCCGTGACCCCATTTCGGGCCGCGTTTATCTTCCGACCCCTCTCTCTCTCCTTCTCTTCTCTCTCTCTATCCCTCCCTCTCTTCATTTCCTCGCGCTTGCAACGAGCCGAGAAAACAGCGACTCCCTTTCGCCCAAGGCGGCGACGCCGGTGATGAAAAGCCCGGATTCTGAAACAACTTGGTTCACACGTCGAGTTTAGCGCGTCCTTTTTTTTTCTCGCTCGCTTCGCTTTTTGTATTTGTTTTCATAGAATAACATTAAGCTCCTAGCCCCGTCGCCGTCAGGTAATTGCACACAGAAGAACGAAACGGCTTAGCGCTAACACTGCGTCTGCGAAGGAGAAAGATGGGGGCGATTACGAAATTCGATCCCCTAAGCTCCTTCCGAGCTGCAACAGGTCGGCGAATTCCCGGAGCAGCGAACGAATTGAAACGAGAAACGGTGCCCCAGGAGCGCCGTGAGACTACAACATCTCGCTTCGGAATGGATTAGGCGATGCATTTTTCTACGGTGCACATTTCGAAGAGCACGAAGTCACAGACAGACTTAGTGAAAAGTTTCCAAGCCAAAGCGTTCGCTGCCGAGCCGAGCAGCGGGGTTTTTACAGCGCCCTCTGCCACTTAACCCCACGCATTTCGAAGCTCCGGAGATACGACGGCGCAAGTTCATCTGCGCTTTGGAGGATCGGAAAAGCTACGGTTGCAATGGCAGGCGCACTGCGATGCGTTACGATAACCACTGTAGGCAGGATATTTCGAGATAATGGCTATACAAATACAAAAAGATGTGTCGTGGCTGAAAATCATTAGGCGTACATAGCGAAAAAAAAGTAAAACTTCATAACTTTAGGAATTGCAGCGAACAACAGAAATATTCGCAAACAAAGCACAACAGCGGGAACAGCAAAAGGTTTGATAGTATACACTGTATAACGCTCTGCAACCCAGAAGGCTCCCACGTGAGCAGTTAGTACTGATTTGTCCATCAAAAAGAAAGAAAGAAAGAAAGAAAGAAAGAAAGAAAGAAAGAAAGAAAGAAAGAAAGAAAGAAAGAAAGAAAGAAAGAAAGAAAGAAAGAAAGAAAGAAAGAAAGAAAGAAAGAAAGAAAGAAAGAAAGAAAGAAAGAAAGAAAGAAAGATGCATAACTAAAGGATGCCCAAGTGGAAGGCGTTAATAGGAGTCGCCATCACAAAGTTTCCAAGTTCAACAAACTGTGGCGCCAAAACCGCGCGCTCCAGCCCCCCCTTTCCCAAACAACCGCGGCGCACGAGCGCTGCGCGGTCATTTGGCGAAAAGCGTGCGCCTGAACGACGAGCGCCTAATTGAGTTTTCCAAGGCCGTGAGGCTCGCGCCTGCGGTGAAAGTGTCCAAACCGGCGAGGTCACGGAGCGGGCACATTAAACGATCGTTTTTCTCTCGGATAAAAAGGAGAAATAAAAAAAGTCTATAAAGTGAATAATGTGGAGTTTTTTTTTGTTTGTTTTTTTAGGCCAATGCTGCGATGGATAGGCGCGTATATTCCGAGAATACCCATGCATTATCTGTTGTTGCAATAGGGAATGCAATGGATACGTTCACTCACCCGCACGGCGGTGACCTAGAGGCAGAGGAAAGCAGCTCGAAATCAAATTAAGGGCAGCGAATCGGGCAATGGAAATGAAATTATACGCATACCACCTAAAAAAGATAGAGAGAGGGGGAGAGCATCCTGCATTAGGGAACGAACTCTAGTTAATGATATCCTAGGGGAAATCATGGCGGATTCATGGACTTGTGCGGAGCACGTGATCAGGATGAAATCAGGCAACTGATTGTATGTAAAGACAACAGATTAGAGATATAACCGGGTAGATTACACACAGGGGGTTGAGTGGGGAGATTAGGTGAGGACAGTTGATGGGACATAATGGCGCAGGACAAGGCTGAATAAAGATCGATGGAAGAGACCATTGGACTCAAGTGAACTTATCCTGGATGACACTGATGGGTATGCTGCTGCTGATGATTGTGATCACGAAATATACTGAGGACAAGATCTGCCAAATGCAAAGTCGCACGTTGGCAATTGGAGCTCAAAGCAGCGAATCAACCTTAAGAGATATAGGAAACAAATGGATGAAAGCCTCGTATCATAAATTTTTGCGACACTCTGTAGGGTGTTGTTAGTTACTACTAAGCTCAATCTGAGCCTCTTAGACTACATTGACCTCCTTAGGGGGCAGCGGTGATAAATCAAATTCTTTTGTTGGTTAAAAGCGCAGACAGAACTATACTCGACATAATTACTATAAGGCTAAACCCAATTTCATTTTAGCCGCCCTACCGCCATGACCATCAACATTCTTTACATTCAGGCATCACTTAAAGACTGTCGACCAGAGAAAAATAGGGCCTTCGTTGCTCGGTTGCTGGTACCCTGACCCCAGTTTCAATCACGACGAGTTCTCAGAGCGGGATACTTCATCGATGCCGTCTACAAACCCGTGATCGAACCTACCACGACATAGTGGTGATCCAACAATCAGATAATTACTGGCTGAATATAAACAACAACTATGACCTTTAAGTTGACAGCTGTAGGTGCCTTACCTCCTGCCCGCCCACATACTAAGGCCCACACTAGTGTATGTTATAAGGCGCCACTTAGGGGCCATTCCAAGGCCCACTCTACGGAAGCTCTGGGGACCACTTTAGAGCCCGCTCTGGGGGCCATTCTAAGGCCCGCATTAGGGACACCCTCGGAACCACTTCGGAGCCCACTCTAAAGATCCCTCTAGGGCACACTCCACAGCCTATTAATAGGGCCAGGACCCCACAGAACGGCCATTGTCGAGCACCTAGGTGGTCTTGAGGTGAACGCAGCAGTTTTCTTGAAACATAAGACAACTGCCGACAATGCTAGCTACCTACAGTACGACGCAACTCAAGAAAGCAGCGACAAGTGCGCCTCAAATCAGGCCCCCAAGCCAAAGGCTTCAACGGGATTAACCACAACGTCAGGACACTCGGTCGACGCCACCGAATGGAGGGCTTCCACTGAGCGACATTTGCCGCAGCATTCTCGAGTTGTATCCGACTGCACGAATGCCATCGCCGCAAAATGCAACTCAACAATGAAGCGGCTTTTCCCCGTCAAAAGATTCGGCAAATGACGTCAGCTGATTCTCGTGAGCCTGCTAGCGCGATAATGCGGGTAGTCGCAGATGAAAGCGAATAAGACCCGCCCTGCATAGCCACACCGCTCCCTGCCTTGTCACTCTAAATATAGTAAGCTTGCCGCCACGGTGGCTCAGCACTAATGGTACTCGGCTGCTGACCCGAAAGACGCGGATTCGATACCGGCCGTGGTGGTGGATGGAAGCGAAATTCTAGAAGCCCGTGTACTGTGCGATGTCAGTGCACGGTAAAGAATGGTCAAATTTCCGGAGCCCTTCACTACGGCGTCCCTCATAGCCTCAGTCGATTTGGGACGTTAAACCCCAATAAACCCAAACCATATAGTAAGTTCATTGGAATCGGCCAACGCCGTTGGCTGAAAGGGCACCCTTTTTCGGGGAAAAGCCGCTTCGTTCTTGAGTTGGTAACCGACTATAGACACCTACCCTCAGTCGTTCCCCCGATGATGACAAGATGAAACGCGTGCCGCCCGAGACAACATCGGGGCGATGAACCCCTCATCCGTGCCGTGGTCGTTTCGCGCGGAGCGGAACAATAACAGACCATTTGCTCACGCGCGATGACCGCGCCACGCGATTAATGTCCACTCCAAAATGAACCGTGCCGACGAACAGACCGACGGAGGCGGAATAATGTCGGAAGGGGGGGGGGCACGTAAGAAAGGGCGATGTGATGTGAGGGGCCCCGAGCGCATTCCAGGGCCGATGCGCATATCGCACGACCACAAACGACGCCGCGGTGGGGTTCTTTTCAAAAACGCGCGGCCAGCGGTGCGGTCCGAAATGACGCGTACCTAATCGGGTCGCCCCCTCGACCGCGCATGCGCACGATGAGAGCCCCGGGCTTGCTCCGGGGGCGCCCCGCGGGCGGTGTGCGTCACGCGTCTCCCACGCGACCGAGTCCTCCTCTTCCCCCCCCCCCCCTCTCTCTCTCTCTCCCTCGAACGAGCATTGTGGACTACGCCCGAAACACGATGATTCGCACGGTGATCTCGGGCGTCTCGAAACGCATTCCTCGGACCCCGTCCCGAACGGCACAATGCCCTCCAGAACCGGAGTAGGCATTGTAGTGGTCGGTTTTGGCAGTACAAAGGACCAGATCACCTTCGCATAAGAAGGAGCAAAGTTTTAGGAAATTAAAACATGGTAGGGTTTTGACGTAGTTAAGCCGAGTAGACATGTGAAAGCAAGGGAGACGAAGCACCCCTTGCTTGAAAGGTGCGAAAGCAAGGGACCTTGAGGGCGCCAAGGTCACCCTCCCATTGCTTACAGCTGGTGTGACGCTCCTCCGAACTAACCCGAGCTTACCAGAGTTACTCCGAGGCTTCGCGCAAGATTTTTGGTTGTAAACGTGTGAAGTAATGCTTTGGCACTATGTTTCGCACTATGAAAGAATGTTTGGTTTGGTTTAAGGGGGTTTAACGTCCCAAAGCGACTGAGGCTACGCATGAGGGACGCCGTAGTGGAGGGCTCCGGAAGTTTCGACCACCTGGGGTTCTTTAACGTGCACTGACATCGCACAGTACACGGGTCTCTAGGAAAAAAGGTCAACAGAGGATCATAGGACGTGATATGATAACGGTTGTACAGTCGTGAGCAATATGACGGGAAACAAAATTTTTCCATAAAAAGCCGAATTTGCTGATTATTTCTCCAACAAATTTAATAATGATTTTTGGATATTTTACACCGAGAAAAACTAGATATAAAATAAGAGAAAAATTATGTTTCCCACGTGTACTTGAGGATTAATCAACACATGATTGCCTGCCCCACAAACCTTGTTCCCACTAATATTTCTCACGACTGAACATTCCGTTGCTACAATGATTCGATGGCTTTAACGTTCCAGTGCTCAGTGGGCTTCTCGTGTCCGAAGGGTGGAAATAAGTGGATGGGCGGTGGGTAGGGACTTCTGGAGGGTGGGATTTGTGTGAGCTACGGTAGGGTGAAAATAGGTTTCTCAATGGTGCGTGGCGGTTTCTGGACTGTGAAGTCAGGAGGAGGCCCTCCGAAGGGTAAAGAGAAGCGCCACGGAAGGTGTAGGTGGGTTATTTGGTGGCGGGTGGAATATTCTGGAGGGTGGCGAAGGGTGGAATGCAAAGGCGGGCGGGTAGTTGGCGGAGGCATTGAGAGAGATATCGGCATCACGCAACCACCAAATAGATTTTGAACAAGCGATAGTAGTAATGCTAACGCTGTAATTAAAACAGCAAACGACAAAACAGCACAGAATGGTAGAACGCAGAGTTTTGCCATGCGCTGTTTTGTCACAGGGCCGTGCAATTGTTTTTGTATACTGTAACTGTGACATGTATCGTAACTGCGACAACTACTATGCTCAGCTCCGCTATTGACCGTCCGTGGCGCAGTCCTGTGTATCAGGGGCGCTTTCTCGTTGCTCGCATAGGCATCCATAAACATCACCCATTCCGAAGGCCTTACCCCAACGTCGCATCCAAAAACTCTGCTGGCGCCTCTTACGGATACTCCGAATCAGCCAAAGACACTTGCTTTACGACTCGCGAAAAATTTGAGCCACAAAATCATGTGTTATACCGCCAAGCCGTGTAGTATGCGACAGCTGGGAGGCAAGATTCGCCAATACGTTCCTTTCAATCAAAGTAGCTTTCATATGATCCTTTGTAACAATGGTCTATAGACAGTCTATAGATTTCTTATAGACTCTATTGCCTTCCTATAAAAATTTCGTTCTGTCTATAGACAAAAATCTAATAGTAGTAGTAGAAGACCTTTATTCGACCATAATTTACAGGCCGAGCATGTAGACCGCCTGGGCGACCAGAAGTCGCTGTTCTTCCTCCCCTTCAGCGCATAAAAGTGCATGGCCATAAATCTATCGATTGTATGTAGACTGTATTTTAGTAGACAATTGTACTGTCTATAGATTGCTCTGTAGGATTTGTCTATACAGAGTCGATAGACTTTATAGACAGAAGTCTATGGACAGTCTATACACTGTCTCAAAACATTCTTTAAGGGGAGGCAGCTCGACGTAACAGGCGAAATTCAATGCAGTCCCCTATAACCTGCGCGCTTCGTACATTTTCCAGCGTTCAGTGAAATGCATGCCCCGTGAATGCACCGCCCAGTGTTTAGCATGTGGGCGGCGAGGTGTAGCGATGTCTGCGCTAGCAGTTCCTCATTCCACGGTTGTTACCGCCGCCCCCGGAAGGGTGGCTGCTGAATTCTGCGTTTCCATAAACATACTTCAGCTGCCAGGTTACGCTGTTCTGTGTGTTACTTCAGGCTGTTAAAACATGAGCCACGAGGAAATCGAGCACGTGTATGTCTGGTTTGGTATATAGGGGTTTAACGTCCCAAAGCGACTCAGGCCATGAGAGACGCCGTGGTGAAGGGCTCCGGAAATTTCGACCACCTGGGGTTCTTCAACGTGCACTGACATCGCACTGTACGCGGGCCTCTAGATTTTTGACTCCATAGAAATTGGACCGCCGCGGCCGGGATCGAGCCCGCGTCTTTCGGGTCAGCAGCCGAGCGCCGTAACCACTGAACCATGGCGGCGGCTGCACGTGTATGTGGTTCTGTCTCTTCGGCAAGATGCTTCTTGTTGACCAGAACTGGTTTGGTTTAGTTTATGGGGTTTAACGTCCCAAAGCGACTAAGGCTATGAGAGACGCCGTAGTGGAGGGCTCCGGAAATTTCGACCACCTGGGGTTCTTTAACGTGCACTGACATCGCACAGTACACGGGCCTCGAATTTCTCCTCCAAAGAAATTCAGCCGCCGCGGCCGGGATCGAACCCGCGTCTTTCGGGCCAGCAGCCGAGCACCATAGCCACTGAGCCACCGCGGCGGCAAGTTGACCAGAACTATCAACACCTATTTTACTACTAAATGGAGCAGCGGAGGCCTAGTGGCTTCAGCCTATCCCGCCTCGAATGCAGGTGGTACCAGGTTCGAATCCCAGTGTCTCCGTGTACTCACCGTTTTTTGAGTGGGCACAATCTTTCTTTTTGACTGGTGCTTGACTTTATAGCGGATAAAACACTTGGAAAACGGTCTGAACTAACGCAACGGCTTGTTCAAAGACCCTTCCCCCTACCCACTGAAGAACCGGCGAGTATCCCGGCGGTGGCACTGGGGATCGAACACCGCACCTCCCACGAACTAAGCGGATGCTCAAATCACTAGGTCCCAGGCGCATTTGGGATT
This sequence comes from Amblyomma mixtum, assembly GCF_055824585.1. NCBI lineage: Eukaryota > Metazoa > Arthropoda > Arachnida > Ixodida > Ixodidae > Amblyomma > Amblyomma mixtum. Next base: position 155,513,639 of record NC_143015.1, read on the forward strand.
ACAAACGAACAACAGAGTCGGAGAGGCTCTGAAATGATAACGGCGACGAACACATAAGCGGCCAATCAGCTCGAATGACACCCTCGGGGGTACCTCGCGTTTCAGCTGGACCTGAAAAGCTAGTGTTCACCGCAGGCTTCACCGAGGCGATACAAAAAAAAAAAAGACAAAAACAAAAGAAAGAGACGAGGTCAAAGCACGGCAGATAGAGAGAGAGTGAGAGAGAGGCAGGCGTACAATATGACCACGGCGAACCGCGAGCGGCCACGATTTCACGATTATCGGCCTCTTTCGGGTCCCCCACACCGCTATCCCTTCCTATTTTGCTCTTCCTGCAAAAACGGCGAGGCAAAAATCACGCCATCAAAACTAGCCGCAGCCGCAGAAGCCGCAGACAAAGGGACGTTCTTCCACCACGCTCCCATCCGACACGGCGTTTTCACCTTTCCACGGTAATAATAACAGACCGCCGCCGCCCAAAGCAGAGCGCACACAACAAGCTCCTCCTCTCCACACGATTTCGTGAACGGGGGAAAAGGACTGGAGCGACCGAAAAAGAGCCACGCACGCCACCTCGCGGCGCAAGCGTGCACGCGCACTGAAAAGAGAGAGAAAGAGAGAAAGTGCACGTTCAGCCATTTCATTATCGCGCCACCAGATCTATACCAAGCAAAGAAGAAAGAAAAAGGTGGAAAGCAATAGCGTAACGCAAGTTAACGCGAAGAACGCAGGCGTGGCTTCATCGGGACCGAGTACGCACGGCGATGTGTCTCGCGCATCGATCAGGCCAGTAACCGCCCAGTTTCGACAGCCTCGGCCCGCACACTGTGAGCAGTGCAAGGACTTCATTCGTCGGCACTGGGAACAGCAATAACGATTGCTTATTACCTCGCTTCTTTTTAATCCGAGTGGATCATTCACCTCGCTGCAATTAACCCCTTCTGTTTTTCATGTTCAATCTCATTACAGATTAGGGAGACAGACACTACCTGGAGGATGCAAGGGCCTCAGAAAAAAGGAAGAGGTCATATGGAGAAAGTTACAGGCGGGAGTTTTTCCGAACCCACTCGCACTAAGCAGACGGCATCCGGCGATCCAAGACCCCAGGTGTGAACAGTGTAATGAAATAGCAGACATGATCCACATGGTGTGGACATGCCCTAGCCACAACGAACCAGACAGGAATATAGAGTCCTGGGAGGCTTTAATGGCCAGCCAGAAAGAAGAAGAACAAAAAGAAGTTATCCGTCTGGCCCTGGACACCGCTGAATCCCAAGGGATCCCAGCCTGCTGAAAGGGGAGGAAGATGACGGCGGTCAAGACTCGTCTTTTTCGCCCTCTGATTCCTTGACGGGTGCAAATAACGTTATTTCATCATGTTCAATCTTGAACTGACGATTAGTATGTAAGTTTTTTATTTGGGACAAAATTTACAAAAAATTCTGTCCTGGGTGTGTAGGCTAAAGGCGGTTTCCCGCCTGACGAGGCCATCCCACCCGTGACAGCAGAGGCAACTATTTACAGGGTTTGAAGACACGTGTAAAAAGTACATACAAACAGATTGCAACAGTGTAACTATAGACAATGCGTTTGAACCATGTATGCACAACATATTTGCAACAGAAAAAAAGATACAATATGTTGAAATACAAACAAAGAAAATGCCAGCTTATGTACATCAGAAATAAAATAAATCAGACAAAATAAAAAATAGCGTAATTGCATTTACATATTTAAAATAATATTTACATTAGGACAAAAAAAAAACAGGATACATATGATGCATGGAAATTTCACCTATACCTTCATAAGGCACATAAGTTTCATTGTTTTCTTGATTTTGTGTTGTGACGGATTGGCAGATAGTATTTCAGAGATGGCAGGATATTGATTCAGAAGTCTCGGAATTTTTGTGCTCAACCTGTGGTCTCCATTGTTCGTACGTGATCTGGGTATTTTCACTGTATATTGTCTAAGTTCATAGGGGGTAGATTTATTACTGTATTTAGCTTCAAATGTTGACCTGTCCAACTTATACTGGAGCATTATAAAATAGAATAAAATGACATGGACAAAACATGCAATGAGCAGAGATGACAACCGATAGCCTATCAACGGTGGGCAACAAGAGGAGGGAATATTTTTGATTCGTTGTCTGGAAATGAAAGGCGAGGTAACTCTCTCAATTATTGGTGGACACCTCAACCGCGCCGTACGGGAAGGCATAAAGGAAGGAGTGAGCGAAGAAAGAGAGAAGGAGGTGCCGTAGTGGAGGGCTCCGGAATAATTTAGACAACCTGGAGCTGACGATGATAGCACGCGGGAAAAGAGAAAACGAAACAAACTATGGCGGGATACAACCGGAACAAAATTCGAATATTCGTTCGAATAAAACGGCCAATGCTGATGCAAAACAAGCGTAATTCAAGGTCATAAAAAGAGGGAGGGGGGGGGGGGGGGGGTAAATTAAGCATCTGACGCAACCTGACCTAAGGTTTTCCGGTGAACTATTACAGAGGCTGGTTAATCCCTTTGGCGGTTTCGTTAGAGAAGCTCCATGCCCTGCCAAACGAAATGGCGGCAGATGAGGACGTCTCGGGCCAAGATTCCGCGCGAGAATGTCTACAGGGCACCCATTTCGGGCACATTGCTGCGAAAAAAAAAAAGAGCGCCAGAGGTCTGCGCGGAATCGCTTGCAAGAAACAGGTCGAGGCCCTTTCGATTACTCCTGCCCCTTTCTGTCCCACTCCTGTCTGTGAGGGACACTAGACATCTGCTCTGGAGCTGCGCCTCTTTGCACGCCATTCGGCAGAAGCACCTGCTCCGATGCGGACTGCCCCCAGGTCGACCGCCTAACGTAGACGACTGGATATTTGAAGGGGCCTGGCGATTACTTCGTTATAGTCCATGTTAACTGAGCATCCTAGGGGAATCGTCATTCCGTCGTTATATCCATTATTTCATTGTAAAGGTTTCGTTATAACGAGGTTCGACTGCATATGTAAATAATTTATGCCGCAAAGCACGCTGTCGCAATGAAAGGAAAGGTAGGTAGGTAGGAAAGACTTTTATTGCTCTAGAAAGGTGCTAGTAGCAGACGAGAAAGAAGATGGTTTGGTTTGGTTTATGAGGTTTAACGTCCCAAAGCGACTAAGGCTATGAGAGACGCCGTAGTGGAGGGCTCCGGAAATTTCGACCACCTGGGGTTCTTTAACGTGCACTGACATCGCACAGTACACGGGCCTCTAGAATTTCTCCTCCAAAGAAATTCTAGCCGCCGCGGCCGGGATCGAACCCGCGTCTTTCGGGTCAGCAGCCGAGCACAATAACCGCTGAGCCACCGCGGCGGCCGAGAAAGAAGAGGTCCATCTTCCTTCTTCCCACAGGGTCGGTGCCCCTATTCCAGGGCTCCACTGAGCCTCGCTGCTCGTTGGGCGTGCTGGATCAGACCTTGTTGGCAACCCAGATCGCCGCTGGAGAGCCGGCTCTCCCACTGTTCTGCACTCGGGTCTTTGCGAAAGCCAACGTTAATGGAACTAAACTCAGTTGCCAAACCGAGAGTGGTTTCGCGGCGCCGCCACCACTGGCTGTTTTGAGCGGCGCTGCAGTCGTACCAGGCTTCAGCCGGTCCGCTGTGCGCGCATGTCGTAGAGTGCTTTCGCGATGCGATTGCTGCTGTGATCGTTGTCTTTGTGCTACGGGCGCTTGCATGCAGAGCTTCAGGTGCTGTATCTGCCATGCCGACGTGCTGTGTGCCGGGCTGCACGAGCGGTGACAGAAACAACAAGGCTGCGAGGCATTTTTTCGCGGCTCCTCGTGACGCGGGTCTCCGTGCGGCATGGGATCGAGCCATTTCGTGTTGACAGAAAACTCTCCGACAAATCACGTGTGCGCGATCTTCATTTCCATTTTGAAAGGAGCGTGGTTACAAGAGTTTCTTCACCAAAGTAGCATATCAGACATCTGCTTTAAAGGTGGAGATCAGATCATCGCGAGGCTCATCGTAAGTTCACTTACCAGCTTATCTAAACGCGAATGTCTGGCAGGCGTTGGTGCTGTGTGCTTTAAACATAAATTAGCAATAGCTTCAGAGCGCAATCTCCCGCATATATGGCGCTCGAAAGCAGACCACAAGTACCTACGATTTCTGTGGTGCAGTTTTCCGAAATAAGCAGATTTTACGCACAGCGTTCACTTCGTGAATGACTCCGCGCGCTGCTCACAACTCGAGCTGCGAAGGCAGTGAACTTCCTCGGGTTCTTGAGTCGTCAGTTTCTCTTTCCCTGCAACAACGAGGATGCCTGATGCCAACTCCAGACAAGAAATTTCTGTATTTTGAGTTTACCGCTCTCCGTGTATTGTTCCTAGCGTGCGCTACCGTTCCAACAATATTTTTCGATCCTTCACGCAGTGCACTACAGCTGGACACAAATACAGAGATACTTTTACATTTTATTCACAACACATTTTGCGCACGCATCCATCGATGAGGCTTCACTTACCCCTCTCGATTTTTGCTTCTTCCCCATTAATAACATGGGTGTACGTCTTCAGTATGTCTTCTTCGTGAAAATGAAGATCGCACACACGTGATTTGTCGGAGTCTACACGGGGAATGGCTCGATCCCATGCCGCACGGAGATCCGCGTCACGAGGAGCCGCGAAAAAATGCCTCGCAGACTTGTTGTTTCTGTCACCACTCGTGCCGCCCGGCACACAGCACGTCGACATGGCAGATACAGCACCTGAAACTCTGCATGCAAGCGCACGTAGCACAAAGACAACGATCACAGCTGCAATCGCGTCGCGAAAGCACTCTACGACATGCGCGCACAGTAGCAGGCAGACATTCGCGTTCAGATAAGCTGGTAAGTGAACTTACGATGAGCCGTGCGATGATCTGATCTCCACCTTTAAATTAGATGTCTGATATGCTACTTTGGTGAATAAACTCTTATAACCACGCTCCTTTCAAAAAATACGACCGCCCGCAATTTCGGCCAACGGTAGCATTGGCTAGGCAGCGATGATCTACCACTCGAGTTGCTGCAGCAAAGATTTGTGGCATACTCGCCGCACAGGGTTCAGAACTGACTGGTGTCTTTACGATAAACATCGGTAAGTGCGATATTTGGGACGCCAGTTACTCAACATTACCGAAGGCTGCATGCTACGACGCTGGGCGGCCGGGCCTGCGGCGTCTGCTAGCGGCGGACAGCGGGAGCCTGTTTCGACGGCAGCGCCCCCTCGCGCTAAAATTTGCGGGCCGCTTCAGCCGCATGGAGAAGGCGGAGAGTTTGGCAACTTAGTTTAGTTCCATTAACGTTGGCGAAAGCTGTCGTTTTTACTGCATTCCCACGTGATGTGGTACAACGATGGTTTGCTGCCACACCACGGGCAAGTGTCCCGGTATTGCGTCGGGTAAATCTTGCTAAGGATATGCAGGTTTGGGAATAAAAAGAAACTGCGTGGTCCTCGAGTGGTATGGTCATGGGCGCGGTACTAATAAGAAAGGTGATGTCTTTGCACCCGTCACATAGGAAAGCGCGGTATATTTGAAAAGAACACTTGCTCTGGGTGCTTGTCCGTGAGAAGATAAACATGCGGCGGGCAAGGATAAAATGGTTACGACGAGAAAAGAATAATAAAAACAGCCTCAAGAAGGAATCATCCCGGGCATGTGCGAGAAAACGCGAAAAACTGCTCTAAAGCGCCAAGCAAAACTTTTTCTCAAGTCACGTTCGCTTAGAAATTATAATAACATCTTTGTTTTCTTTAAATTTTTTTTCTACTACAGTAAGTCCGGCCGGACGTACGATCCGAAATACAAGACACGTATTTTGCAGTGAAGCTACAGTGGCTGAACAAAAAAAAAAGTTTTTTTTTTTTCGAAATATGGAATAGAACTATTTTAAAACAGCAAACGAAAACCGAAACTAGGTTCGCGGCCAGGCACTATATGGTTCGGTTGACGCAGCGATAACGTCGGGCACATTATTGAAAAACAAAAAAAAACGAAGGAAGGAAAGAATTGAGGAGAGGCTGTTACGCCGCATTTTTACGTCACCTTCAGCACTGACAGCCGAACGCCGAAACCACTACAACAGAGTGCGGGAGACGCAAGTGCACGTTAAAGATCCCCAGGTGTTCGAAATTATTCCGGAGCCCTCCACTATGGCACCTCTTTCTCTCTTTATTATTTCACTCCCACTTTCCTTCCTTCCCTTACGGCGCAGTTGAGGTGTTCACCAAGAAGTGAGACAGTTACTGCGTGACAGTTTCCTGCGTGAGACAGTTTCCTTAAAAACCACGATTTAAGCCATATTTATGTACAGTCTCGTGAGCACGAGCCTACACCACCTATACCGCGCGCAGCTTCCCTTCCAAACATTTTTTAGACAATCTATAGACTCTCCACAGACTTCTGTCTATGATATCTATAGCCTCACTATAGACAAATCCTAGAGAACAGTCTATAGGCAATACAAATGCTGTAGACAGTTTATAGACAATCTATAGGAGGTATTCACTGAGGCCGCGCTACCAGACGGCGCGAGCGTCGTCGCCGCAGGCGCGCCATGTTTGCGGTCGTTTCAGGCCAGCTCGCGCAGTGTCACGGTGCGCCGTGAGGTACCCGGCCTGAACTGTTAGTGATCCGTAACATATTTGTACGTTGTTGAATACGTCAGCGACCACTTATCTTTGTGGAGCGCGTATTGTGCATGAAGTCTGCAGCAGAATTCTTCTGCGCCGTGATATAACCGAGCTGCCTCAACTCGGCAGCAAAACTGGCTGGCTGCGCTGCGCGCAAGAACGTACACGACTTGCAGCTTTTAATATCAATTGATAACTGTCAGCTAGTCATGCAGGGCACATCGTGGTTAAACAGCACGATTAATTACCGAAATTCCAGAACTGCCACCGCAGAAATTGATAATTCAAGCGCCTAGCTGTAGTCCGCGAACTGCTGACGCTTCTCAGACGTACGGTCTTTCAGCAGAAAGGCAAAGCGTCATAGCTGCCTTATTTACCCGACAGAACGACCAAACAAATACTGCCATGCGCTAGCAGCACGAACGGCAGACACAGTGAGAATGTTTTGCAGTTTTGATTGTAGCTACGTAGCGCTGCTTCGTATGCACAAGACCGTTTTCGCAGCAACGCAGTGTGCAGCCATTCCGCTAGATTCAGTTGAAACACGTCACTTTCAGCAGGTAGAGATGACAAGTTAAGCTACAGCTAAGGGAACAGACCCTTCGAATTACTCACCTCTTCAAAAACGGCACTTCGGCCGTCGACACCGCGGACGTCGGCACCCACAGCATGACTCTTGGACTCACCCGCTTGTCAAGTAATTGCACCCTCTCATAGGTTTATATCCTTTAATTCCTTGGCCTGCCAGCAAACTTAAGCCGTGCACAAGGTGGGCCTCGATACCGGTGAATTCAACGCGCGGCAACAGACTTGTATACGTCGCACACCATGCCGGTGCCTCCGCATTCCTACGGGGGGTCGACCTTTTCACAAAGTAGAACCTTCTGAGCGTGCCCGCTCTTTTCTGCTTCGCACAGTTCACGGAATATTCACTCAGTCACGCGGCGGCACGGGTCGGACAGAAATTACGTGCGGCGAGACGCGAAATACACTCACATTTCACCCATCACCAGCTATTCAAACGCTGCGGCTGGCTGCGGCGGCCGCGCGCGCGACCACCAACATGGCGAATGCCGCGCCGGCCGCTAGCGCCCCTTGCGGATGACGTCATGTGAATACCTCCTATACATTTATGGCCACACACTTTTAGTAGACTTTTGTCCATAGACAGTGTATAGACTATGAATAGACAAAAAGAAATATCTATAGAAAGGCAATAGAATCATAAGAAGTCTAGAGACTGTCTATAGACAATTTTTATAAGGGTGGTCACATGACATTATTACGCCACTATTCAAACGCCAGCTGGCCGAAGGGAAACCCGCTACCGTTGGCTAGGAGATGTTTCTACGTTGTGTTATGACGTCATCATAAACTTTCCACTCAAAAATGATCTCTGCTGGCATTCAGCTTCTTCTCGCAAGAAGTCTATAGACTGTCTATAGACTATTTTTATAAGGGTTCTACGTATACTGCGCTCGTCTACCCTGACGCGCTGCACGAGATAAAACATCTACCCACCGATTACCCCGGTAAGAGACGCCTGCGTGCGTCGGGCGTGTGCTGGCGGTCGCGTGCACTACTCCGCCGCGAGTCACGACTACCGTGCGGCCGCGCCGTGCCTACGCTTGCCCCCACCTCCCCTCCAAAGGAAACCGAGACGCCGCTTACCTGCACGCCACTCCTCCCCCCCCCCCCCCCCCCCCCTCCCTCCTTCCAACCCAACCTCGTGGCTTTCGCGTCTCCTGTTTTGGGGTCCGCGTGCCGTAATCAGTTCAATTCATCGCGGACAGCGCCGGCGGGAAACAGTTCGGCAGAAATCGGACACCGGCCATTACGAAACACGTGTCCGCTTCGTCCTTCTTTTCTCTTCATCCATTCTCCGACGCTCCCCTTTACGTAAAAGATGCTGGCGGCTGTTATACGAGCCTCGAACAGCGAATCTCGAGACGTGTATTGCGCACGTGCGGACGACTTTCTGGAGGGGGACGTAACGCGTCACGTTCAGCTGTTCATTTATTTGTTGTCTTCTCTCTGGAGCCATTCTTGTTTGGAACAAAAGTGGCAGCAGGTATGTAACCATGTGCAAGTGCGTCACCGCTTTGCATGTGTGCTTAGTACGGCCCACAAGTCAGCCTTTCCTTTCACCCACCGCGCGACGCCCCTTTCAGCTACAGAAACATGTTCAGTCGGGAGCAATATTACTCCGGAGCCCTCCACTACGGGACCTCTTTGTCTCTTTCTGCTTTAAAATTGGTTTTTGAGGGAAGGAAATGGCGCAGTATCTGTCTCACATATCTCGGTGGACATCTGAACCGCACCGTAAAGGAAGGGGGAAGTGATGGGAGTGAAAGAGAGAAAGAGGTGCCGTGGTGGAGGGCTCCGGAATAATTTCGACCACCTGGGGATCTTTATAATGTGCACTGACATCGCACAGCGCACGAGCGCCTTTTCCGTTCCGCCTCCATCGAAACGCGGCCGCCGCGGTCGAGTTCGAACCGGGGTACTCCGGATCAGTAGACGAGCGCCTCAACCACTGAGCCACCGCGGCGGGTGTCTTTCTGCTTTAACTCCCATCTTCCTCCCTGATGACGATGAGGATGATAATCATCATCATCATCATCATAGTCACCACCGCTGCGAAGTTGCAGCTTAGAAGAGGCGGCTTTTTTGAGTGCAATGAGATTACTCAAAAGAGGGAAGCACGATTTTGGGACTAAAATGAAGAAACATGAAAAATGTGTCCTAGCCCGCACCACTAACACGGGAGAAACGGTGACTTCAACCGCAGATATGAGCAGTTCAGCGAAAAGCATTTATGTAGATAATCCCCTCCAGTCCCTCGACCCCATCGTCTTTTTTTCGCGCCAGAAAATACCCGAGCAGTACTTGTTGCTCGGGCATTAAGGGAAAAAAAAACAATTATTAGATCTAAGCTAACTGGCTTAGCGCATTAATCAGCGAGAGCTGATTGGATTTCCAGAGGATGCCACAGAAGTTGAGAGGAAATCTTGTCCTCACTACTCCGAGTAATGGTACTTCAAGGGATGCTACGGAAGACTCAATGGGAGGCTTAGGAGGAAATTCAAAGGATTCTACAGAAGGCTCCCTGGGAGCAAATCTCTCGGGCTGTACGTTTGCGACAAAGGGTTGTGCGTGTCTTTTTAAACTCCGCGAAAGTTAATCAGCTACTTACCCTTTCACTCCAAGATCGAACGAAGCGCACATGTATTGTTGAGGATTTGACGTAGTGTGACGCATACCACTATGCACAAAGATTGGGTTATTGGTTTATCGAATTTTAACGCCCCAAAGCGACTCAGGCTATGGGAGACGCCGTAGTGGAGGGCTCCGGAAATTTCGACCACCTGGGGTTCTTTAACGAAGAGGTAAGCAATATGCCACCAGGAAATTTGCGGTGGGGCGCATTGCACTTGCATTGCCGTGCAGGGCAGGAAACCCAGATATGAGGGAGGCGGCAAAGAATATAAAACTCGAGGGATCTCAAGCGTCACCGTAATAAAAGAGAACCTTAACCTCACTACGTTGGAAAGCAGACGTAAGGTATCACGCCTTGCCTCTTATCGTAAATTATATTTTGACCCCACACCCTACTCCGCACCGCTAATTAGGGCCTGCAATGCGCACATTTCATCGACTTGACCACAATCAAATATCTAACCTCCATTTGCGCGAACAGACGCAGTCAGATTTTCGTTTCTTCACCTGGCGATAAGAGAATGGAATGCCCTCCCCCATTCTGTAGTTAACACTATTGATCGCGACCAATTTCTTTCAGTACTAAACGATAGTGGAACAGAATAGGTGTGTAAGATTTATCTATTGTATTTTGTTCTTTGTATTTCTTGCGTGTAGCCCCCCCCCCTCTCCTGTGTAATGCAAACAAGGGTGTTTAGGGTAAATAAATGAATATATACCGGATAGACAGAGCTCAGTTTTGAGTTGTGGGGCTCGGGCATCACGGTGGCGCTTCTTATTATTCATTCCATTATGTAACCACCTCGGTTACCATGGCAACCATTGGCATACAATGTCGTTGCTACGGATGCCACCATCTTGGATTCTATTCCGCGGAATCAGCATAACTGGGAGGCTCGAAACGCGACCAGTAGAGCTAACGCTAGAAAAGAAAAAATAAAAATAAAATAAACGAAGATACCGCGACAACCACTACGGGGCACGCACAGGAGAAAGGAGCTATTTATGACCTCATTCTGAAGCAACCGGTCCCCTCACTCCTTTTGTTTTCTTCCTAGACCCCTGTCTTTCGGAAAAGGGCAGGGGGGGGGGGGGGGGGGGGGAGGCAGGTGCACACGCAGCAGTCTCTCCTGCTGCCACCGGCTGCCTCGAGGAGAGGTGAACGTCACCGGGGGTCAGCCGAGCGTGTAAACGGCCCCGGCAAGGAAGGAAGGACGGGCGGCGGTTAGGCCCTCGGAACGAACGCACGAAGGAAGGTCGCCGCGCGCAGAAAAGCTACACAGTTTCGTCGTCGCTGCCACGTTAACTATACACGGAGCGGGGCCGTCAACCCGGGAAGGAAGCGGGAGCCTGGTTAACAACGGCTGCAGGACGGCGACGAACGAAGTCAGCCTGCAGAACTGCCGGAGGGTTTTGTTTTCTTTATTTATTTCATTTTTTCTCCCCCGAAGCCGTTATACGGGCGCTGCCTGCGACAATGCACTCGATTCTCCGTGCTTGGTTTGGTCCGTGCGGTGGCTCTGACGATGCGGCTCTCCTGGTTAGGATTCATTCAGTCACTTGATTCCTCATTTAATTCTGCTGTTCATTTATTCTTTCCATTCGTTCTACCAGCCCATCCATGCGTTCATTCAATTCGCTCACACTAAGTTCGTTGGTTTCTTCCTTCTACTAAATCAATCAGTATATTTGGTCATTAGCTCACTCATGTAATTCACTATATTCGTTCACTCAGTCAACGTATTCGCCCACTCGATCGCTCACTTCTTTCTTTCTTCCTTTCCTTCTCTCTCCATTTCTTTCTTCCTTCCTTTCTTCCTTTCTTTTTTCCTTTCTTTCTTCCTTCCTTTCTTTCTTCCTTTCTTTCTCTCTCTTTCTTTCTTTCTCTCTTTCTTATTCTTGTTTCATTCATTCTTACTGCATTCCTTCTCCTTGTTTAATTCATTCATTCTTCCTTCCTTCCTTCCCCTTGTTTCAATCACTTTCTTCCTTCCTTCTTGTTTCATTCTTTGTTTCTTCCCATTATTTGGCATTCTTTCTTTCTTTCTTTCTTTCTTTCTTTCTTTCTTTCTTTCTTTCTTTCTTTCTTTCTTTCTTTCTTTCTCTCTTTCTTTTTTTCTTACTTTCTTCCTTCTTACATTCTAACTTTGATTATACCTTCCTTCTTCCATTCTTTCTTTCTTCACTGCTTCCGCGTTGTTTCTCTCGTTCTTGCTTCCTTTTTGTCTTTCTTTCAATCAAACAGTCACTCCATTCAATGATTTCAATCGTTGGTTCACTCACTCACTCAATCACTCACACTTGAAAACGTAGCTTCGCTCCATACCACGATCCAACCACACCAGCACAAACCACCGCTTCACGACGACGAGCACAATCGATCGTTGGCCCCGTCCTCTCTCGTGTCCTCGCCCCAGTTATTTCGAGCTAGTCCTTCGCTTGTCCCGAAGACACTCCACAAAAAAAAAAGAAAAAAGGTCGGCCGGCTGCGTTTCCCTACCATCCCTAACGATGCACTCCGAGCTACGTGCAGTCAAATCCGAGGGGCGAAAACGACGCTCGTTCTTCCCGAGTCTTCTGGGCCGCTCTTCTTTTCGTTTTTTTTTTCCTTTCACGAGCATCTCAGCCGCGGGTGGCAGTTCCTCGTGCTTGCCGGTCGAAGGGGGGAAAGGGTGAATGGCCCGCGTCGACAGGAAAAGAAGTTTGCGGGCAAATTTGTGCCACACTTTTCTGCATGACATGCAGCCCGGTATTTCTGCATCGAGTACTGCACGCTCTTCACCTGTGGCACTTAGTGAGGCTATATTTTTTTTCTGGTTCTTATGCGTGGTGGTGTACGAATAGTACTCTATCAAAACCGAATCGAATACGGATGGCGTAGCATTTCTACCGCACCCAATACGAATAGTGCAGCCTAGCATCGAATCGAATACAAATCGAATATTGATAGATTCGAACCGAATACGATTTTTTACGAATATTCGCCCCTCCCTCTTCCTTCTTTCGGGAGGAAGGGAGGGGGGGGGGGGGAAGCGTCAGCGAGAGCTGAGTAACGCCTGCTGCCGGAGACGCGGCACCCATCAGTAACGACACTCTTCAGTTGCACACAAAGGCTGACGCGCAGTAAGCAACGGTAGAGGATGGACAGAATTAATTCATGTCCATCCGAAGCATCAAGCGAGACGGAGTGGGCTGGGGCAGCATGTCTGACCCTCGCGACCCCTCCTCCTCCTCATCATCATCATCATCACGTCATCCGGATAACATCTACTGCAGGACAAAGGCTCTCCCAATGATTTCCGGTAAGCCCTGCTCTTCGACAGCCGTTGCCTGCCAAAGCATTCGCCCCACTACATGCACGCATCTCTGCCTCCGTCGCCCACGTGTTTCCCTTTCCCATCGCTGCTGTCCGCTCTGCTACCCTGACAGAACGTCCGTTTTATATCTCCTCCGCATTACGTGTTCTGACGAAGTCCATTCCCTCCCCTCGTTTAAAGCCAAGATATATCCATCCCGAGTTGGCTTACAATCCAAGCTTCCCTCTTTTCAGAAGATGGTGCTCATCTGGACCGCAAGGGAAGAGTGAAAACACAAGCGAGCAAAGGAAGAAAGAAAGGCTGGGTTTATGGGGTTTTAACGTCCCAAAGCGGCTCAGGCTATGAGGGACGCCGTAGTGAAGGGCTCCGGAAATGTCGACCACCTGGGGTTCTTTAGCGTGCATTGACATCGCGCAGTACACGGGCCTCTAGAATTTCGCCTCCATCGAAATACGACCTCCGCGGCCGGGATCGAACCCGCGTCTTTCGGGTCAGCAGCCCAGTGCCACAACCGCTGAGCCACCGCGGCGGCAGAAAGGAAGAAAGAAAGAAAGAAGGAAGGAAAGGAAGGAAAGAAATAAAGAAAGAAGGAAAGGAAAGAAAGAAAGGAAGGAAGGAAGGAAAGAAATAAGGAAAGAAAGAAGGAAAGAAAGGAAGTAAGAAAGAAAGAAAGAAAGAAAGGAAGTAAGAAAGAAAGAAAGAAAGGAAGGAAAGAAAGAAAGGAAGGAAGGAAAGAAATAAGGAAAGAAATAAGGAAAGAAAGAAAGAAAGAAAGAAAGAAAGAAAGAAAGAAAGAAAGAAAGAAAGAAAGAAAGAAAGAAAGAAAGAAAGAAAGAAAAAGGAATTGTGGCTTTTGAGGAAAGGGAACGGCTCAGTACTGTCTCGAAAGACAGAAAAAAGAACGAAAAGGGCAAGTAAAGACAAAGGCAACGCTCTCTCGCCCGGTGACAAACGCGCGCTGTCCGATCCTTCCGCGCCCAGCCCGTGTAGTCGGCCTCCCACAACAGCAGACACTCCCCCTCCACTGAAAAGCGTACCCAGTGAATGAGAAAAAAAAAAAGGCTGACCGGAAGCGACGTGCCACACAGAGCGCGCCGTCGAGAAACACGGAAGCTTCTTCCCCCTCCTTATCGATGACCAAGACCGCCGAGCAAAGGCCGCGCCAGACGTGTTATTGTAAGGAAGTCTACACGCAGGCACGCCACAAGCCAGCGCCCTTCGACGTGCCGAGCTCCGTAACGCATCGCACACCACCTTCTGCGAGCTTTTATGGCGTGCCAGACCCGTGCGGCTCCTTTTTTCCGAACGGAGCTTTGAAAAGGGCAGAGCGCGCGCGCGTCTATTTTTCAATGCGAGAGGCTACAACAGTGAGTGATACGCCTACTGAGAGTACGGTTAGCGGCAATACGAATGCGGACGCATTGCGAGCGTTCAAGCAATGATTACTCCGTAAGTACGGCAGAGATTTCGCCTTTTTTTCTAAATAGTTCGGAAGAGGGCAGAGTGGGTGAGGGAGTGAGTGAGTGAAAACTTTATTAGATCTTTCAAGGGTTTCGCGGTTGTGAAGTCTCCGTCGTCTTCTCTGGCGCTGGCGACTTGAGGCTTCTCGTCAGCAAGGGTGGGCCCCTATTCCAAGGCTCCACTGAGTCGTGCTGCATCAGTCGCGTGCTGCACTAAGGCCCTTTGGGTCGCGAGCTCGCCTCTGGTGAGCCGACTTTCCCATTGCTCCGCACTCGGGTGTTCGTGTTGGTGGAATGCTTTGTTGCGTTCGCATTCCCACGTGATATGATAAAGTGTAGGTGTGGCATCGCACCAAGGGCAGGTGGCGCGGTTAATGACATCCCAGTCGAAATCAAGAGGAAGAAGTGGGCTTGAGCCGGGCATGTAATGCGAAGGCAAGATAACCGCTGGTCCTTAAGGGCAACGGAGTGGCATCCAAGAGAAGGCAAGCGTAGCGGGGGGCGGCAGGAAGTTAGGTGGGCGAACGAGATTAGAAAGTTTGCGGGGATACGGTGTCCGCAATTGGCGAAGGACAGGGTTAATTGGTGAGACATGGAGGAGGCCTTCGGCCTGCAGTGGACGTAGTCAGGCTGACGATGCTGGTGAGTTTCCGACCGGACGAAGAACACCGACGAGACCACGCGAATAAGGCTAAAATTCGTGCGTGCAAACTGAGAGGTGCCCTTCGTATTGCGTATTGCTTCTACCTGTATGCAAGTACCACCTCGGCCAAAAGTAGCCAGGCAGCAGTGGTTTGCTTCTCACTTGTGTAGTGGAGACCTCACGGTTTCCCTGAAGACCAAAAGGTGTTGGAAGGTGAGGAAAAGGGTTCTCCTTACCCTTGCACAGATTTACAGCTTGATGGGCAGCATAAGAGCTCCACTATACATTCTAAACAGCAACACGCCTGTATGGGTGTAAATAGGGAGTAATCTGTCCACTAGCGCTCTTTCTTTTATAAAGGAAGCGCGCTAGAGATCACCTTACTCCCTTTTTACACCTTTCTGCTTAGAGTGTATAAGCAAGAAGCAAACCATGCAGCCTGGTTACTTCTGGCGGAAACTGTACATGCAGGCAGGAGCAATACGAAAGGCACCTTTCAGCGCACTGGCATTTTAGCGCTATCTGTGCAATGAAGTTGAATGTTTTTTTTTTTACTTTTAGGTGCTCTTCGTCCGGAAGAAAACTGCTCAGAAAGAGGGCGAAATCTCACTCCTACTTAACGGAGTAATCATTCATTTAAACATTGAGCATCAGAATGATGCCCCAGGCTTCCGGCCTTGTCTCAGAAAATGTGACCGTGACCGCGCAGACCTATCTGCCTTACGATCTACCATGCCGATTCCTCCATTTATCCTAGGGAAAGTCTCTTTTCCCGTTTTCTACCTCTTGACTCAATTTTTTTCGTTCTTTTACGACCAGCTATATTTCCTGCCATTTTTTTTAATATGCTTTTATTCCACTCAACGTTCCCACCTTATCAAAAACTATGTATTTGTTGTTTTTTCGTTATCGCGCCGACATAACTCCCATCCATTGAAAACCTTCGGTCTTGGGGGTACCCCAAAATGACCTTGAAAAATAAATACACACCTGTCAATGTTTTATAAAAAGATAGTCTCTTAGCTCCCGTTTGAGTGTGGTACGTCACAAGCTTGAAAATGTGTATCATCGTGGCACCGTGCTAATTCGTCGGTAATAGCGGCACAACTTTAGCCGCGCACTGCTCTAACAACGTATGGTATAACGATGATACTCGATAATTATCGAAGCGGCGCGAGGAAAGGAGACAAACACCGATAATGAGGCACACACGAGCGCTCACGTGTGTCTAATTATTATTGTTTGTCTCTGTTCCTAGTGCCGCTTCGTTCGTTATGAAGTACCAACTAGCCCAACATTTCGATCTTGTGAGCAATGACACACTATACATACACGCCGCGGTGGTTACGGCATTCGGCTAGTGAGACCAAGGTCACGGGTACGAATTCCGGCCGCTGGGGCTACATTGCGATAGCAGGAAGAAAGGGGGGGCATGTGCCGTATACAAACCGAGGTAGCCGAAAACAAGACAGCGCACACCACTACGGCGTCCCGCTAAGCACAAATCTGCTCCTTAAAAGCGTCAAACGCCAACTTCTATGCCATAGCAATCAAGCCCAAGGACATCGATCAACAGTGCTACCTGCATCAGATCAAAGTTCTCAAACACAAAGTACACGGTCTCGGATCATACGTCGCACCCATTTCTAGTATCTGTGCGGTAGCAACATATACCATGCAAACATGGGTTCGTCGACACGTCACGTTACACATATCGTAAACGAAGAATTGAACAAAGCAGTCATTATAACCTTTGCAGACACAAAAAAAAAATATTTTTAACTAATATTTGCCTAACGCCGCTTCAGTTTTGACCAAAATGTTTTAGGGGAATCCCCCAAGGTGGAGTAGATTTGTAATAAGGGAGTAATTACTCATTGACGTCCACCCGAGCGCAGCCATATGGCCACGAAGGAAAGCTATACAGCTTTCTCAGAAACTTCGTAGTTAAAGAAAAATTCGTCCTGGTTGGACGTCAATGAGTAATTACTCCCTTATTACAAATCTACTCCACCTTGGGGGGATTCCCCTAAAACATTTTGGTCAACACTGTTCCCACTTCGAGTTATTGATCAATTCGCTCTCGCCCTACCATAAGCTTGCCGTCCCGGTTAGCTCAATTGGTAGAGCGACTGCTCCGGTGAAGCGGTGGTCCCGGGTTCGATCCCCGGACCAGGACGAATTTTTCTTTAACTACGAAGTTTCTGAGAAAGCTGTATAGCTTTCCTTTGTAGGCGCTCGGGTGGACGTCAATGAGTAATTACTCCCTTATTGCCGCTTCAGTTGTTGCATCGCAACAGAAAGCTCTGCGCGAGCGAAAAAAAAAATTCACCGTGAGCGCCGATGTAAATAAAAGAGAAAATATTAACGTTTACTCAGTTCTTGTCCGTTTTCTTTAATTGTTTTTGAACTAGTTTACTCCAGGCTCTCGAGCGTTAGCATAAGGCGTTTTCCTGTCTATCATCTAAGTAGGCATGAAAGCTCGTTTCGTTGCGTTAACGAGATATAAATATTCGCAGCGCGAAGCTGTCATCCTAAGAGTTTAAGCTGCACCAGTTAAAATTCAGAAAATCGGGTCTTAAGAGAGCGAGATAGAATCGCCATCGACCTCAACGACGAAACACGATTGGGAAGCCCACGCTTGGCCTTGATAGCATTCATTGAAAGAGCGATAAACCGATAACCTCGCTTGATCGTCGCGTCAAAATGCAGCAAGATTTTTTTAACCTCCCCGTGCTTAAAGTTGACTCGAACGCATTGGCGCGAAATTTGCGAGAACAGTCACATGGTTGTCCGCGCAGGGCGAAACGCGCTACAGTTGTTCCAGCACGGCGGAACGGCGAAAGTGGTTCAAGAGGAGGAGGGAGGGTTGGAAGAGGATGATGGAACGCATCTTCTCCGAGCGCGCTCCCGAACACTTACCGCTCAGGCTGCTTCTTCCGTCAACATCCCGTCACAATCGATGGCAGCATCGGTGGGGCACCTCCGCACGCGGGTTCTTCGGACAGCGCCAGGTTTCTTCGCATCCAGCGAAGGAATTCGTCAAGGTCCGCGCGTCGAAGCAGGGACTCACTAGCGGACCACACACACACGCACCGACAGGCGCGGACAGCAAATCGACGCGCGAATTCCGTAACTGGCCCTCTTCACTCCAAACGCGCGCCGCCGCCAACTGGGATGCCATGCGAAGCGGAGTCAGTGGCAGAGTCGTCGCCGTGCGCGGACGTCGTCGAGAACTGCAGCAGCGGCAGCTCGCCCGAGCCACGGCTGCTCCCGCACCAAACTCTCCTCTCGGCGTGAGTCATAATTTAATGGCAGCAGCGACGGTGGAGGCCCTCGGGAAGCCAAATTGCGAGCAGGGCCCGAGCCGATCCCAGCTCAAAGCAAGCACAAAAACGGAACGCGCCCGATCAACCCAGCGGAGAGCACCCGCTCGCCGCAGACGGCGTGATGCGAGTTGGGCGAGTGGCCTATTTGTGTGCGTGCAGTACTTCAGCGGCGCCACGCGCGTTCTCAGAACGAAGCGCTACTAAAGAGTTCCGCTTGACGTGAATTGGCGCTACAGTCGCTAGCGAGCATTTGATGTATGTACGAGATTTTTTGCTTGAGACGAGGAAGAGAAGGTTATGAATGAATGAATGAATGAATAAATGAATGAATGAATTTATTTCGGAAATGCTAAAATGCACAACTGCCGTCTCTGAGTAAACACATGAATGATGAAGGGGGCGGGCTTGTTTGGGAATCATCGTGGAAAGCGACAGCACGAAGCAACAATGACGAAAGAGAGACACGAGAACACAGGACAAGCGCTGAACTACCAGCTGAATTTTTATTGAAAACCGCTTACATTGAAAACGAGATGCAATGTACAGCACAAGAAATATAGCGCAATGGAACGTAAAAAACATACAGAACTTTCTATGGTAATCAAACATTAGAAAATAAACCACCGCGACTTCTTAACAAACTCGCACAAAACGATATTGACCTCCAAAATACTACACGCCACAAACTGTTCGAGTTTTTTTTACACGACACCTAACCTTTTTTTTCTGTGATTTGTTTACCAAATTCTTCTTTCTTTCACCATCATTGTAAGTTTTCTTTCCAGCCAGGACAATGCTGTTTATTTTATGCTGACTACTGTAACCTGATAAGAGCTTTGCTATATGTATTTTTTCCTTTGTTATCTGTATTTTCTGTATTTTCTTTTTTTGCGTGTGTGTGAAAAAAACCAAACCACTGCATTGCTGCCAAAGTGGGGGCCCGTGGCTTTGTCAAGCTGTCAAACGGCAGCTTTTACTACGGGTCCCCGCCATCATCTGTACCATGGTGGCAAAATAAAATTTGAATTTGTCCTGTGTTCTCGTGTCTCTCTTTCGTCCTTCTTGCTTCGCACAGCCGCCTTCCACATGAACAGTGGCTTTTGCTTGCATTGATCGATCATCCACGAAAGGCCCACTGCGCTCATCGAGCTTTCCTTACTGAAGAAGTGAGCGTTAGCGCATAAACTGAGATTAAAAAACATTCACAGGGTGTATGGTGTGAGCAAATGCCGTCCTTTAAACTGGAGTTTACGTTCACCTCTGACAACGCTCATAATCTTTTACAAATTCCGCTATAAAAGCTCGTTGCAGAGATTTCGCGTTTAATTGACGTTGAAATTAAACTTCTCCTTTGTACCCAACACATGCACGGAGGTGCATCAAGCAACAGATGCTGGTGCTTCATAATATTAAAAAGGATTAGGGTGGAGGGTCAACCAAAAGTCCGAAGGATGCACCGGCAATTGAATACACGCTTTGGACCTAGATTTTATGCTCGATCTGGTTACCCAACACTGCTTTCCTGTTCAACTCCATTGCCCTTGAGTTCCATCGTTTTCCTTTCTTTTTTTGTTTTTTGCACATAATCCCTTGCCAGTACATCAGTATTTTTTATAGCACGGTGTGCACAAGCTCTTCAAACAAATGAAGTATCACCAGTATCACGAGTCTCAACACTTGAGTGTGATTAGGAAAGTACACGGCGAAGAACCAGCGCTTTGTTTCACATTTTCCACACAAACGTAATTTTATTGAAGGCGCTTCATACCCAATTTTTTCCTTTTCCCTGACAAACAGAAAACAATCTCTACAATTTACTAGTGCGCATATAGTTACTAGAGAAATAACCGAGGACGGGCGAAAAAAAAAGCAAAATTACGAGAAATGACAAGAGCATCAAACCTAACGGGGCAGCATCTAAACCATACCTAAACCAACCTAAACCATGGCGGAAGCAAACTGTACAGTATGTGTCCGGCACACTTTAACTTAGTTTCGCGTCATACGCTGTCGTTATAACGACAGCGTATGACTCGTTAGGCCCGTGTTAGGCCCGTGTTAGGCCCCGCTGTCAATTAAGCTAACGTATATTTCTTTCCTTCAAATAACCTCGCTAAAAGATTTATATAAGCACCTCGCTGCAAAGTGCTCAGTCAAGCGCCTTGGCGACCGCCGCTTCTCGTCTGACTGCGGCGCCCCTAGCGGCACGTTCAGCGACAGGCGCAAGCGCTCCTCGCCGTTGTCTCACTATACCCTTGGAACAATGCAAGAGCGCGCGCTTGGCGCCCGCCGCGTTGCCGCGTGGCGCATGCGCGTTGCGCCCGGAAACAATAATGAGAGCGCGGTGGAAGAATGGAAAAGCGAAAGGAGGGTTTGCATCGTAACGGGAGGCGGCGGACGATATCGTTCGGAGTAGGAAGAGGCTCTCGGAGCGCGCTAAGAATGTAAAAAATGAAACGAGAAGCGACGCCCGTTCTCGTACGTTGCCTTCGAAAACTGAGCTGCCCGCCGCGACCCGCTACTTGCCGCTGCGCTGCCGTGCGTCGCGCTACGCTAAGCAACCCGCACGCTACACCGCACGTCACGCTCTGGCGGGCTCGAGGCCGCCGCCGCCGCATCAGAATGCCAAACTTGACTTCGAGAATGAAATCTCGGGGCGCTCTGTTGTGTTCGCCAGTCGGCGCTGCCGCCATTTCTGTGGCGCGGTCATTATCAGTGCTTTGCCTCGCGGATGCGCCGCGGAAATTGGCCGGAATCTTCTCTCACGCTGCAGTGCGTTTTCTGTTGAAACGGAACGAACACGGAGCCCCGGATGATGGATGGCTGTGGTCGTGACTTTCGAAATACAAAACCAGTGAATAAGTAGACAAATTGCGGCAGGAATTTAAAAATAAAAAAAGAAAGAGCGGGGGAATGCCTCCGCGAGCCGTCGTCGTGTTGAAGGCGAGAGCGGACCAGGACGATAACTTAGGCGTCATGTTTCGTGACGGCATTTTGTAGGGATTTCGGAGGACGGTACAAAATGGCACGTAATAGCATCCCTCTCGCTTTCTTGTGTGTTCAGTACCAGCACATGGGTACTCGCGGACACGATACTTGCAATACACCTTTGTTCACGACGTTGAATGCATTGGAAGAGACCGCTTCGACAGGGGAACGTGATATTGGTTTCCACCAAATGGCATGCTTTTAGAGTCGGTCCGCGTCGTTGCATCAGTAAGCTCGCCGGGCATCCTATAGCTGGGCCACTGCCGTTGTGGAATAGATGGTTCCCGGGGGCCGTCAAAAGGCCCTCTATGCCTTTCCCGTTGACCAAGTTTCGTTGTTTTTCATATAGACTTAAAAGACAGCACGAGGTTGTGCTACAACAAGCCGCACGATGGAGATCTTCGCCCAAGATTCTTACAGGCTCCCGCTTCCCAATTTGTCATACTGCAAAACGTCACATCACTTCATTCACCTTGAAGGCCCCCAATTTGTGTTTATTACATAAGAGGTGGGTAAAAGGTATAAACAAACTTATGTGCAAAAGTGTAATTTTTTTTTCATTCATTCTTTTTTATTTACACCAAAAAGATGTTGGTAGGCACCGGCAAAAAGCGAAAAAATTTTCGCTTGAAATGCGCCGGCGCCCCCCTGTACATGGCATACTGCGAAACAGCACACAAAGTAATCACATATCAATTCATACTCTGTTAGTTTGTAGATGAAAAACTATTAAGAAAACAAAAACAAAAATATACAATGGTACAGATCACTCTTCCACCATTCATTTACACTGACAAGTTATGAGAGGAACCTGGTTTTGATGGAACGCAAGCTGCATTTTTCCAATTGTACGTTGCTGGTACAAAAGGTATTTAAAAGTCGTGGCATAGTGGAACACAACATCTGGCAACCGAATCGAGTTCTAGAACTTGGAACGTGCCAGAATTCTTGATGCCGAAGTGTGTAAGTTAGTATATTGGCCTTAAGATCAGCTAGCAGCAGAAACACGTGCTGGTTATTATTGACAAATTTCTTGTACTTAACACATAAACAGTAGTCATATAAATTATGTACAGGAACAATATTGTAACGTTTAAATAGTCCGTTAGTATGAGAATAATAGTTTATGTTTGCAATATAACGGATTGACCTTTTTTGCAAAAGGTATACTCTGCTAACATTCTTCTGAGTAGAATTTCCCCATACCAAAAAACAGTAATTAAGATAAGAAAGAAACAAAGCGTTATAGATCAAAATCTTAATAGAAATAGGAAGAAAATAGCGAAATCTAGCGAGTATCCGGGCACTTTTTGAAAGTTGTACTTCGACATGTTCAAAGTGGGCATCCCATGACATGTTTGCGTTAAAGTAAACACCTAAAGTTTTTATTGTCTCAACAAATGTTATTCGGCAATTTCCAAATATAATTCATAGTTTGTTGGCATCACACGTTGCCGTGGACGAAAACAGACAGCTTTTGTTTTTGAGGTATTCATAAGTAGTGAGTCTAGTTCACTCAATTTATTTAATGCTAACAGGGTGTCATTAACTGTGTGCACCAAAGACTGCATTTCACTACCTTGAAATAATAATGTAGTATCGTCTGCATAGATAACATCGATTATCGATTAAATATGGCGGTTATATAGTTCAAAAACGTGGTTATCGATGTTGAATACCAATTTGCTCCTGCAGTTGGTAAGCGCCGTCTTCTTACAAAGTGGACTGGCTCAACAAGAGTAATACTGTGGTAGTGGTGAATAAGGTTGAGCGTCCCGAATGAGATAAGGTTATGAGGGACGCCGTAGTGGAGGGCTCCGGAATAATTTAGACCACCTGGGGATCTTTAACATGCACTGACATCACACAGCACAGGGGCGTTTTTAGCGTTTCGCCTTCATTCAAACACGACCGCCACGGCAGGGGTTGAATCCGGGTCCTTAACCACTAAGCCACCACTGAGGGTTTTGGGGATAATAAAATCTTCCACACCTACCACTTAAAAACAAACATGCAGGCAATTTCGATGGAGGCGAAATTCTAGAGGCCCGTGTACTGTGCGATGTCAGTGCACGTTAAAGGACCCCAGTTGGTCGAAATTTCCGGAGCCCTTCACTACGGCGTCCCTCATAGCATGAGTCGCTTTGGGACGTTAAACCCAAACAAACCTAAACAGTTAAATACTCCAATGTCGACACCATTGGATCCGGGGAAAACCATTATGTACCGATCCAACGAGCAGTTCACCGTGCAATGAAGGTAATTTTTTTTTTCACGCCTGCTCCACTGCATAAGACATTGCTTCACCGTCGAGTCTGGCTGTGAAAACGTAATTCCTCTTCACGCCCCGCTAACTGTTATGCAAGCAACAAATCCGCCCAAAATGCGTAGACCAACGATGTTGGCCTCTTTAAAGGCACTGTAGAGCGTTCCATCGGGCACACGAAGATGTCAGGACAACTGTCAGGTAGGACAAGATGTCAGGTAGTCTTTGTATACCTTTGCGAACAAGTAGATGCAGAACACCCGCGCTGCCAATTGCACCGTGCTACCGCCAGGTGCAGGCAACTATGCAGCGTGCAGCGTCCCAAGAAGCCCAATATTGCAAATGGCTCTCACTCTGGTCCCTTGTGGAACCGGCCTATGCCAACGCATTTCCAATATTGGGCCGACTAGTTGTGCTGCTTGGGGATGGCGGCGCCCACGCAGCCGGCATGACTTTGTCAAGAAAGAAACTAACCTAACCTAACCTAAGCGTGACAAGCAACATCACTGGCTGTCCCTCGTCAAGAGTTCCAGCGGAATAACACTCAGATCGTGGTGAAACAAGATACTTTGTGTATAGTATAGTATAGTATAGTATAGTATAGTATAGTATAGTATAGTATAGTATAGTATAGTATAGTATAGTATAGCATAGCATAGCATAGTATAGTATAGTATAGTATAGTATAGTATAGTATAGTATAGTATAGTATAGTATAGTATAGTATAGTATAGTATAGTATAGTATAGTATCAGAAGTGCTGCCAGAAATATTTTTCAGGGGGTGTTTTACGCCACTGGTAACCCAATAAAAAAGATCCTGCGCCCAAACAATATCTTACTCGATTTTTTGTTTTAATAAAGCCGAAGGGTTAGTTGTTTCGTTCACTCTAATATCTAAACCAAAATACGAGTGCCCACAGACCTCCAACGACGACGTGATTCGTAAAGAACTTTTATCTAAAAAAAAAAAAACACTCGTGCGAAAAGTCGCGGCTATTCACAATATTAAACTTCAACTTAATGGCGCTATCTGGTTTTTAGAACAGGAATCATTCTTGTCAACAAACCGACAATCTTATTATTTCCGTTTTTGCATTTAAATATATCGATGTGGTATGGAAATAGCATGGGCGAAAAAAAAGTCAAAAGGAGGAGCGGAGGGGTGGATGCAAAGCTCACAAAATTTCAGCGGTTGTTCTGACACCAAGACACCCTCCACCCACCTGGCTACGCACCTCTATAGTATAGTATAGTATAGTATAGTATAGTATAGTATAGTATAGTATAGTATAGTATAGTATAGTATAGTATAGTATAGTATAGTATAGTCAAGGGCGTCCGCAGAATTTTTTGCAGGGGGGGGCCCCATTGGTTGTTGGCGCCGGAGGGGGGGGGGTATACTCGTAGCAAAAAGGCACTATTTGCGGAGTAAATTTATTTATTTATATATAAATAAAAAAATAAGTAAAATACGCACATGAAAGAAAAATTACAAACAGCAAATTAAAGCGCGGCTAGGAGAGATACATTAAAGTTTATCAACGAAAAAACAATTAAAATTAATAAAAAATACAAAAAGATACTATCACTTCGTGGAGAAGAGTGCTCAGTCTTGCTGCATACGGGTTCTCGACTCACCCGGATTGATGACCAGCACACAGCACAATATGTTCACAAACACGCAACTACAGTCACTCAGTCAGTCTTCCTTGAACAGCAACTGTAGGCGCCTCGGATTTTTCTGGGCGAATTGTGTAATTACACGGGTGATAAATTCATTTCTGTGCTTCACTACACGCTCTCGGTGCATACTCATCATACACATTGAATGGAAAAACGGTTGAACGCGTACGTTGAAAACAAAAGACAACTATATATACAACAAAAACTTCTTTACAAGATAAATGCACGCTCGCCGCTTCATACACCTCGCTCCATCTTGCTCGCGCATCCGCACAGTCGAGCAACCGCACACACACTGCTCGCCGCTCGTCGTTTTCTCGTCCGCTGTCTTGGTTGTTCTGACCTTCGTTGACAACCGGCCACTAAAAACACCGAAGCACAAACACAGAGGCGCGCACACGTGCAAGGGCTTACTTGCCGCAATATCCCCGAATGCGCACTTTGGGGGGTGAAAGGAACGCCGCGCGACTTCCGAGGGGAAGGAACACTCGCCACTCCGGTCGGAAAATTTGTTGTTGTGTTTTTATGAGGTTCAGAGCCCCAAAACGCATCAGGCTATGAGGGACGGAGTAGTACAGAGTTCCGGATAATGTCGACCACCTGGGTCTGGGTCTCTTTACCGTGCACTGACACGCACAGTACATGGGCGCTGTTGTGATTTGAGACCCAGCCAGAGGTTACAGGCGAGCCAGGCAGGCGCCATCGGTCTGCGTTGACCAAAGGCGCTGGTTTTCGGAGAAGACGCAAGAAACGCTGGTGTGGGGGCGCCTCTGGAGACTGCGTCGCCGTGAACAAAAGCAGCTAATCCCCTTTGCCGAAGATTCTGAAAGCGGCGCTTCTACCGAACTGCGCTCTCCCGTGGATCGGAGGAGACAGCGAGCGGCGGCTGCGGCGCCAACCCACCGCCCGCTTGACCCTGAGCAGCCCGACAAAGCGGGGGTGGATACGGCTGATTTGTCCTTCCCTCCTGAAGAATTAATCGGTGGCCGGCGTACGAACGTATCCTGATTATAGCGAGCGACGAAGGCGAAAACAAGATGCCCTGTGCACTGTCTGCCTCCGTGTCGCTATCTGTCTAGAGATCAAAGAAACAGACACCCATCTCAAGGCGGCTCGAAACGCATGCTCGCCGGTGCCGCTGTATGTGTGCAACAGGTCGCCCTTCAACAGAGCTAACGACGGCGTGGTTTGAAAACGGCGGAACGACGCGTGCCTGGACGCGGCATTTCGCAGATATGTGACCCAAAGCGTGGAAGCGGGGCTGCTTTTGCCCTTTGGCTGAGCGCACCACCGCCCCTGGCGTGCGGCCATCACTCACGGTTCGAGTGAGTGATTTTCCAGGGGGGTGCAGCCGCCCCCCCTTGCCCCCCCCCTCCGGACGCCCATGAGTATAGTATAGTATAGTATAGTATAGTATAGTATAGTATAGTATAGTATAGTATAGTATAGTATAGTATAGTATAGTATAGTATAGTATAGTATAGTGTAGTGTAGTGTAGTGTAGTGTAGTGTAGTATAGTATAGTATAGTATAGTATAGTATAGTATAGTATAGTATAGTATAGTATAGTATAGTATAGTATAGTATTTATAGACTGATTTATCACGCCGTTAAAGAAATATAAAGAAAAAATCCAAGCGTGGTGACAACTGCCACTACCCTGTTTCAAAGGGGACGTCCTATCTTGCATGCACATTTATCAGCAGTCTTAACTGCTGTTCAACTTTGCAAGCCAGATCAACTTGTCGCTGAATATCCCTCATTACATTGTTATCAGGTTCAATGGTGTCTTGCGCTGTTGTCATAGAAGACTCCTTTTGCAGACAGTGGAGCCTTCAGAACATGCCCAGTATTTCGTATGCCCATTATAACGTTTTTGTTTTAATGTAGTGTTAGTAGTAGTAGCAGTAGCAGTAGTAGTATTAGTAGTGGTGGTAGTAGTAGTAGTAGTAGTAGTAGTAGTAGTGGTGGTGGTGGTGGTGGTGGTGGTGGTGGTGGTGGTGGTGGTGGTGGTGTTGGTGGTGGTGGTGGTGGTAGTAGTAGTAGTAGTAGTAGTAGTAGTAGTAGTAGTAGTAGTAGTAGTAGTAGTAGTAGTAGCAGTAGTAGTAGTAGTAGTGGTTTATTTAAAATAATAATAAAAGGAAAGAAAAATTTTTGCTAGCCGCGGCATCTGCCATCGCTACGGAGCACCTTAGCTGGGGCAGTGGAAATAAACATGGCTGAGGCTTAGCTAAGGTTAAGCCTAGTCAGATGCGAAGCATATTGATGGCTAGGCTTGGTAATACATGGCTTTCCTTGGTTGACGTTCATCCCGCTCTTCATCGGTCTCTGTGGCACGCTGAAGCTTTCGCTTCTCGTTCAAATCAGCCCTTCTTCTAGGCGGCATCCCAACACCTGGCCGCCTCGTAAGTGCCCGGAGAGCGAGGCAAGCTCAGTTTTATACCGCTGCTGTAGCGTCACGTGGTCAGCTGCAGCGCCTCTGATGCGGAGCCTCCACCGCCGCGGCCGACCGCGCGAGCCGGCAGCCCATCTCTCCTCTGCTGTGACGTCATGTTGTCACGTGGTCAGCCGCCGCGCCTCTGATGTGGAGCCTCCACCGCCGCGGCCGACCACGCGAGCCGGCAGCCCATCTCTCCTCTGCTGTGACGTCATGTTGTCACGTGGTGTCACGTGGTCACGCTAAAGGTCAATGGTAGCTCCACCGCCGCGCTCGACGGGCTGTAGTGTAGCTCTAGTAATATGCTTCGCATAAAAGCATAGCAGGCAGTCAAGAGAAATGAAATGGAAGAGCTGGACAGGCAGAAAGGATAGGGGGGAGAGAGAGGCACAATATACAAGTATTGAACTCTGCATTTTTTCCCTTCTGCAAAACACCTAATGTTCCACCTATTGAGACACCAGATGTTACTCTTTTTGAACGTTTTTTTCTCACAACTCTTATAAGAAGTGTTATGCCTAGCCATTTGTTTAATAGCTGCACATTAATATAGTCTTGTCTAAGTTTTCTCTGGCAATTAGTGCCAATATTTTTTTTTATCAAAATCATTTGTTTGTTTTTAATGGGTAGTCTATGAAAGCCTTTCCGTAGCTGAAGTTTTTGTTTTTTTGAAGCGATTATTATTGCCCGAGGGAATAAAAGGGTATGTAATGGTGGATAACGGTACGTAATATCATGATGGACTGACGCCAGCGTGACATTCTATCTTAACAGTGGCGCATTCTAGAAGTGTCAGACTGGATCTAGCCAAGCTTCTAGAAATTGCCAACTCTACTTGACCTTACTGAGCACTGTTTTCTTCTGATTACGGCAGTGTGTAATCTTTTCGCTTTCTACTGTAATGTCCAACCTGTAAGCCAAGCCTCACGGAGTTGTACTTTCAACTATTTATAAAACAGCGTTTTAAATAAAATTTCACCTTATTTTCCGTCTTTCATAATTAGCTCACAAACAATCCGAATTTCACCTGCAAAGCATTCGATTCGTAATCGATTCGGTTCTTTAATTATTCCATTTGTACTCGACTAGAACATCATCTGCATTATTCGTATTCAATTCGCGAACAAGGCTATATTAATCGTACTCAACTCGGTTTTTAAAAACTATTATTCGCAGCCCTTTTGTAGTTGTTACTCTTCGATACATCCGGTGTCACATAAGCGAGATAAAAAATGTTTGCGTGAGCATGATGGATATGTCTCAATTTCTCTCAGTCTTCCGCTTTTGTTGCCCTCAGTATTAACCGTTTCAGGGGCCGCTTAATGTGAAAGCCTTGGAAGGCTTTCACATTAAGCGGCCCCTGAATAGCACATAATAGCTAACTAAGCAGCACAGGTAATCGGCCTAATATTGGAAACAGATGGTTTCAATCTGGTTCCTTTGCGGGACCAGCCTCTGCCAATATATTCCCAATATTGGGCCAATTAGCTGTGCTGATGCTTGGGTGCCTAGGTACATCGCTGTTGAATTCTTCGATACCCAGTCTATACCCATTTAAAGAAATCAGAAAATATTACATGTCCAAGTGATCATGCCTGATTGTCACTGACAATCCGCAATTACACTTCTTTTTCTGTTTCTTAATACTTGAGTTTGTTTCTACACCCATATCCTTTTCAACTGAATAATTTCTCCTTACACTAAGTGACCATGTTTACCTACCGGATTTTTATTCTATTGTATCCATGCTATTTCCTCCTGACGAGTGAACTGTAATCTTGACTGTCTTCTCTTGCCTTACTAGACTATAACCGCCTGTGCATTTTGTTCTTATTAGTTCATAGAATTGATCTGTCATTGTTCCATGCCTTAAGCCAGGGTAATTTTATGTTTATCCATCATGTTGTATGTTCTATTCTATTTCTATTAATTTATGCCGTATATTACAAAATTTTACGCTGTGTTCTGTCTAGAAAATGGAATTTATTTATCAGGGTGTACTGTGAGCTGTACTGTGTATAGCATCTTTTTTTTTTTGCACATAAGCATTGCCACTGTACCGCTGCCAAGTGCATGGCGGCCTGCGGCTCTGTCAAGCTGTCGTTTGTGACAGCTTTTACTGCCGGCCTCCAGTGTCGACCGTGTACCCTACGACACAAATAAAGAGATTATTATTATTAACATGGCACATCCCTTTTACCGCGAGGCGCTAGATGCGCATGCGCGTACCCAACAGAACATGTGTATAGGTGACGCCAGATGAAACCGAACCACGGATCACGCTATGTCAAAAGATATCCACTGTCATTTTCGTCCCACTACGTATAGATCCTGTATGAATCTGAACGAAATCAGTCACATCTTTGGTATACCGGGTGTTTTTTTTTAGAAGGTCCAACATTTTTAAAGCAAGGTAAATTTCTTTAGATTTATTTTAACCCTGGGGCTATACTGAGGGCTACGGCGGACACCAGGTAAGAGGCAAACTACTTTAATTAGTTCGCTGATTAACTGAATACGTTAATTAACTTTTATAATTTTTATTTTAGGGGATATGTTGTATTAGGAGAATTGGAGATCGTCTTCCAAACAGTCCAGCCAAGAAAAAAGATTTTCATGAAAAATTTTTTGCGCGCGTAACGAAGCAAGAAAAAGTCACCCTGGTAGGCAGCTTCACACTGTAACACAGCGTCTGTGAGCGCCTGTGACGTAGCTCGCTCCGCCCTGCACTTCGTGTCAATGCGTTTTTGTTCCAGCGCGGCATTCCGTGAGGCCGCGGAGCGAAGCGAGATAAGCAGCGATAGCGTAGGCCGCCAGTCCGGGACGCGTGACGCAAAGCCCAGGGCGGAGTGAACTACGTCAGAGGCGCTCCCGCCGCTGCGTTACGGTGTGAAGATGCCTACCAGGGTGACTTTTTCGCGCCTCGTAACGTGCGTGAAAAATTTTTAAATAAAATTGTTTTTTCTCGGTTGGACTGTTTAGAGGACGATCTCCAATTCTGCGAACATATCCTTTAAAACAAAAATTAAAAAAGTTAATTAACATATTTAGTTAATCAGCGAACTAATTAAAGCAGTTTTCCTCTTGCCTGGCGCCCGCCGCAGCCTCCAGTATAGCCCCAGTGCTAAAATAAATCTAAAGCAATTTACCTTTTCTTAAAAATTTTGGACCTTCTAAAAAAAAAACACCCGGTATATTTAACTGCGCTCCACCTTGGCCGTTTCGTGCCAGAAGCGCTGCCTCTCCTAATTCAGTGCCCGATATTGTTAATTTCTGAGATTTTTATAATTATTTTTTTGTGCGTGATATAGGAAATGCGTAGAAACAACGCGTTCGGCACCAGACCCGTTTAACCGCCAGCCCTTACACATATAAATTATGCGGTCATGTGACTTGTCCAATTTCGGTGAGACCGTCTGCAAGCAGCGTTCCTCGGCGTCCCGCCACAAGGTGCCAGTCGGTAACTTGAGACAGTCTATAGACTCTCCATAGACTTTTGTCTATCAAGTCTATATACTGGCTGTAGACAAATCCTAGAGCATAGTCTATGCGGTCATGTGACTTGTCCAATTTCGGTGAGACCGTCTGCAAGCAGCGTTCCTCGGCGTCCCGCCACAAGGTGCCAGTCGGTAACTTGAGACAGTCTATAGACTCTCCATAGACTTTTGTCTATCAAGTCTATATACTGGCTGTAGACAAATCCTAGAGCATAGTCTATGCGGTCATGTGACTTGTCCAATTTCGGTGAGACCGTCTGCAAGCAGCGTTCCTCGGCGTCCCGCCACAAGGTGCCAGTCGGTAACTTGAGACAGTCTATAGACTCTCCATAGACTTTTGTCTATCAAGTCTATATACTGGCTGTAGACAAATCCTAGAGCATAGTCTATGCGGTCATGTGACTTGTCCAATTTCGGTGAGACCGTCTGCAAGCAGCGTTCCTCGGCGTCCCGCCACAAGGTGCCAGTCGGTAACTTGAGACAGTCTATAGACTCTCCATAAACTTTTGTCTATCAAGTCTATATACTGGCTGTAGACAAATTCTAGAGCATAGTCTATAGACAATACAAATCCTATATAGAAAGTCTATAGCCAATCTATAGATTGATGGTCATACACTTTCACTAGACTTTTGTCTATAGTATTTTGTCCATAAAGTCTACATACTAGCCATAGACAAATCCTAGAGAACAGTCTATAGGCAATACAAATCCTATATAGATATTCTACTATAACCAATCTATATATTGATGGCCATAAACTTTTACTAGACTTATGTCTATAGTCTTTGGTCTATAAAGTCTACAGAATGGCTATCGATAAATCTTAGAGCATAGTCTATAGACAATACAAATCCTATATAGAAAGTCTATAGCCAATCTATAGATTGATGGTCATACACTTTCACTAGACTTTTGTCTATAGTATTTTGTCCATAAAGTCTACATACTAGCCATAGACAAATCCTAGAGAACAGTCTATAGGCAATACAAATCCTATATAGATATTCTACTATAACCAATCTATATATTGATGGCCATAAACTTTTACTAGACTTATGTCTATAGTCTTTGGTCTATAAAGTCTACAGAATGGCTATCGATAAATCTTAGAGCATAGTCTATAGACAATACAAATCCTATAGACAGTCTATATTTATGGCTATATACTTTTACTAAACTTTTGTCTATACTCTTTGGTCTAAAAAGTCTACAGACTGGCTATAGACCAATCCTAGAATCTAGACAATACAAATCCTATAGAAAGTCTATAACCAACCTATAGATTGATGGCCATACACTTTTACTAGACTTTTGTCTGTAGTCATTGGTGTATAAGTTCTACAGACTGGCTATAGACAAATCCTAGAGCATAGACTATAGAAAATAGAAATCCTATAGACAGTCTATAACCAACCTATAGATTGATGGCCATACACTTTTACTAGAATTTTGCCCATAGACAGTCTATAGACTGTGATCAGACAAAAGGGCATATCTATAGGAAGGCAATAGAGTCTACAAGAACTCTATAGACTCTCTACTGACCACTTTTCTAAGGGGTGACCTTTGCTATACACTCAACGCCACCCTAAAAAAAAGATGCCCAGGCTTAGCTTGGTTAAGCCAAGAATGCGTTGCATATTGCGCGGTCTTTTTGAGCGAGGTATTGCTCGGCGGCACTCGATTTTCTCAGCAGCTTTTCCTCCGTGACGTATGTATGGATGGATGGATGGATAGGAGCGCCCCCTTTGAAACGGGGCGGTGGCAACCGCCACCATGCTAAGCCGTTCTTTTTTTCCTTTTTTATTTTTTTTCTTTCTTTTATTTCTTTTCCTGTTTACTGTGTTTGCAATTCTCATCAAGAATCGCCATCATCATTACGTACGGTTTTTCCTTCGGCTGTCGTGACGTCACGTCACGTGGTTTGGTGGCTGCCCGGCCGCGCCCAAGGGCTGAACTGAGTGATTGCAATATGCTACGCATAAAAGGTTACATGCTCTCGGTCGGGAGACCACCAGCGATCGGGGGCGTGTGTTTGCCCTTCTTCGAGATACTCGTTAAGCCGAACCGACGCTGACCTGACCGCCCTCGTCTGCACGGGGCGAAGGCGTGGGAAAGCGAACTTTGCCGTCCGCGCAAGCGGGTGCGCTGTATACAGTGGGAGGCCAACGCCGACGCCGAAGACGTTACCGGGGCGTTCGCGGAACGCTGCGCGCTGCAACAGCGCCGAATCACGCATGAACTGGTATCGAAACTAGTTCCGGGATGCGACTTGAAAGGGAGCCGACGGCGAAGAGAGAACAACAGTGAAAGAAAGACGGAAAAGAATGAGCGAACGAATGAAAGGAAAGAAGCACCGCTGACAGCGTCTGTGTGAACGAGTTTTGAGCCGGCCCCAATCGTCGCCGGTCCACGCAGCGAAGGCTTGCACGGCGTCTCCCGTGTACAATGTTGTTCCGGTTGCGGAAGATACACTCTTCCTTCTATTCTTATTTCTATTCATCTTTTCGCGAGGAGAAAGAGAAACAGGGTCCCCACCGGTCTCTTTTCGAAGAAGCGGATCGAATTTCGATTTCAGCGCCGGCGGTGGTGGTGGCGGCTGCAATTTCGCGATTATCCCCGGGGAGGTCGAAATATCTCCTCCGTCAGTGACGCTTTCCAAAGCTCCGAATCGCTCGGTGCTTCCTCGCCAGCTCGTCTTTTTTGAAGAAAAGCGTCTCCATCTGTCTTAGAGAAAAAAAAAACAGCTCTCCAGCCTGTGAAGAATGGAGAGACGGAGATTCCAAGCTTTTCTCGAGAAAGCGCCACCATTCCTCGCCTACGAACGGAGGCAGTAAGATCTCTATGTGAGATACCGTGCTCGCGTATCGCCCGTGACGTAACAGGCTTCCTGCACCGCGAGCGCCACCTATGCGATATGAAGAAACAGAAAAAAAAAGCGGGTGAGAGAAAGACTTCACAGAGTGAAATTGAAGGGGCTTCAACAGTTTGAGTAGAAGTTCATTCCATTCTATTCCACTCTTCGTCGTATCCGCCCCGATGATTGGCTGATCCACGCGATAAGAAGCACCTGGTGGCGCTGCAGGCAAAGAGATAAAAGGAATAGAAATATAATCTTTAAATCAAACGAACCATGCCATCATCATCATCAGCCTAACTACGCCCACTGCAGACCAAACGCCTCTTCCATGCCTCACCAACTATCCCTGTCCAACTTTCTGCCGACCCCCGCTACGTTTGCCTTCTCTTGGAGTCCACACCATTACCCTTAGGGACCAGCGGTCATCTTTCCTTCGCACTACATGCCCTGCCCAAGCCCATTTCTTCCTCGCGATTTTGACTAGGATGTCATTAACACGCGTTTATTCCCTCAACCACTCCGCCCGCTTCCGATCTCTTAACGTCACACCTATCGTTTTTATTTTCATAGCTCGTTGCGTTGTCCTTAACTTAAGCTGAACCCTCTTTGTTAGTTAGCCTCCACGTTTCTACCCCATTTGCGAGTACCGATAAGATACAGCTGTCGTATACTTTTCTCTTGAGGGGCCATTCATGATATGAGAGAGCCTACTACATGCGGTCTACCCCATTCTTATTATTCTAGTTATTTCCCTCTCATGATCCGGATCAGCGGTCGCTATCTGCCTTAAGTAAACGTATTCCCTCACCACTTCCCGCACCCCGCTACTAATTGTGAACTGTTGTGCCCTTGCGAGACTGTTGAACATTACTTTGGTTTTCTGCATGTTACTTTTAAGACCTACCGTTCTGCTGGGCCTGACTAACTCATTGACCATGCCTTGCAGTTCACCTCCTGGCTGACTTAGCAAGGCAATGTCATCAGCAAATCGTAGATCACTTAGCTATTCTCTATTAACTCTTATCCCCAGCTGTTCCCATTCCAGGCCTCGGAAGACCTCCTATAAACAGGAGGTGCACATACATCGTGTCTTCCTACCTGACACCCTTCCTTACTGGAATTTTATTGCTGACTCTATTAAGGACTGTGGTAGCTGTGCAGTTATAGATATCTTCCAGTATTTTCACAGACTCTTCTACACCCTGCTTCCGCAGTGCGTGCATGACTGCTGAGGTTTCCACTGAGTCAAATGCTTTCTCGTAATCGACGAAAGCTATATACAGAGGTTGGTTAAATTCTGCACATTTCTCTATCCCCTAGTTGATAGTGTGAATACGGTCTACTGTCGAGTATTCTTTATGAAAGCCCGCCTGATCATTTGGTTGATTGATGCTAAGGTTGTCCGGATTCTATTTGCGATTACCTTAGTAAACAGCTTGTATATAGCAACGGACAGTAAGATGATCGGTCTGTAATTTTTCAAGTCCTTGACATCTCGTCTCATGGCGTCCATAGTTCTTATTTCCACGTATAGCATATAGTAGACAAGTAAGCGATCGCTTCATCTGAAGCTCACTCCCCGTCCACAAAATTGTTCGTCTGGCGCCTGTAGTCGTAGGCGGCGTAGATGCGCCCCAAGCGACGCTCCATGGCCATGACGTCATTGGGCCACGAATCCTGCAACTCGGTGGCGTGGCCGAGGAACTTGAGCGTGTCAACGATCGCCTGCGCGTGTAATGCGCATGCGCGCAGCAGTGTATTAAGGCGACAGCCTTTAATGGCTCATACTGTCGTCAGTTAACAAAGCGTGTCACATGCGTTTAACTCGGGAACTAAAAAGATAGAATAATATCAATGATTGCATCAGATAGAGGAGTAAGAAATGAACCAAGAAGCCAAGTTTGATGACTGTAGGTTAATTAGTTAATTAATTATAGGCAAAAATGTCGAAATTGCGTCGAAATAGCGCGCACGTCGATATAGCCACGGGAATGGTGTGACGTCACATCCACCGGAAGTGGTCACGGCATAGTGAAAATTTTCACAGAATGGTCGGAAAAACGTCAGATTTGTGTCAAATTAGATGGAGGAATGTGTAGTTAAGCGTGATTAACACTTAAGATCCCCGAGAAATGTACAATTTGGGCATCAATATAGCCACGGGAACGGTGTGACGTCACATCCACCGGAAGTCACCACAGCATAGTGTTCTCGGCTTTCGCCTCTCAACACTTTAGTTGCCACAGTGCCCACGCAATTTTTAGTACTTCGTTTAGAACAGTCTCAATACCCGTACGACCGTCTCGAACAGTTAACGGGACACTGAGTAGTGACTCAGATTGGACTGTATTGATGGATATGGTCGTTTTGACGACGGTGAAGCTACATTCGCTGTAAAAAAGCCTTTACGAGCTAGAAACTATCAAAACCTGCAAGACAGGTGTTGCCACTACAAGCCATTTTCACTAACTGAACTGCGGTGTCATCGCATACTTTTAACGCGGATTTCAGGGGCTAAACCATGTTGCCAACTATATCTACGCGGCGATCACGGAGTCTCCAACTCATTCGACGTCATCATCAACGGCATGAGCTTGATTCAAGTGGCAAGAAAAAAAGTATTCAAAATTTAACTCTAATTTCCTCAGGCACAAATACGATTACTTTCTCCGGACAAACGCCAAATGGGTTACCAAAATCCAAGCTATCAAAGTTTGCTGAAAATATAAATTAGTTACGAACTTTCCTTAGTGTCGATCCTTTTGAAAAAAAAGAGCAAAACGCTGAGGCATCGTGTGAATATCGAGCGTTAGCAATATCGAACGAATATATTGCGCAATTAGCTATCTTCGCTGTATCTGATACAAACTTTTCGTTATATCCGGATATCCACTTCTGCAATGCCAACGTATACAGCGCAAGAAGACAAATCGTTTGATACCACTTCGAATGTCCTACGTCGATTAGTTTGGCCGTAATGGACGTTTGAAGCTTCAAGAAGTCACGGTTTGGGGAACCCGTCAATGCGAATCCCTCTAATAAGCTACGCTAAGATTCGACTAGTACTCGTGTGCTCTGTAAAACGCTGAATCGTTTGATACCACACTGAACATTCTACGCCAATTAGGTGGTCCACAATCTGAGTACCAACGGTACCACCCAGTGGTCACACTTGAATCACCTTGTATTTCATGCTAACGCGACCTTGAGTAATGCGAGTATTGGAGCTAACTCTCTTCTACACTGAGGCGGAACTTACGCGGCTGACCAGATTCTCAGCGTACAACGTCTCCGGTATGAACTGGTGATGCAGGCGACCCGAGTCGACGGCCTGCTTCACCGTCTGGCCCATCCACAGCACCCGCATCACTACCTGCGCACGGAAAGGCGAGTTCTTAAAATTTCGAGGACACTTTGGCAACTAAAGTGTTGAGAGGCGGAAGCCGAGGACACTATGCCGTGACGACTTACGGTGGGTGTGACGTTACGCCGTTCCCGTGGCTATATCGATAACCAAATTATACGTCTTTCGGAGATCTTAGGTGTTAATTTCGCTTAATTACACATTTTCTCATCTAATTTGCCACAAATCTGACGTTTTTCAGACCATTCTGTGACAATTTTGACTATGCCTTGACGACTTCCGGTGGATGTGACGTCACATCGTTCTTATGGCTATATCGACACCCAACTTGTACGTCTTTTGGAGATCTTACGTGCTATTACGCTTAATTACACATTTTCCCATCTAATTTGGCACAAATTCGACGTTTTTCAGACCATTCTGTGACAATTTTGACTATGCCGTGACGACTTCCGGTGGATGTGACGTCACAGCATTCCCGTGGTTATATCGTCGTCCGCGCTATTTCGACGCATTTTCGACATTTTTGCCTATAATTAATTAATTCTTCTAGAGTCATAAAACTTAGCTTCTAGGTTCATTTTTATCTCCTCTATGTGAAGCAACCATTCCTTTTCTCCTGTCTTTTTTAGTTCCCGAGTTGACACACTGCCAAAGGTGTGACTCCCTCTGCTAGCGGACGACAGTATGAGCCATTAAAGGCTTTCGCGTTAAAATTTCAGGACACCTTCGCCATTCTTTTCACGCCGTGTAAATCAGGCTTGCAGCCTACGCCACGGACCCAATTGTGGCGCCATCTCTTGAGCAATTTCGCAAACTGGCAGCTCTCACACTTTCTGACCGGCCAGTAAATCGTGGTATGAACGCCACAGCGTAACGATCAGGGTATGTGGCATATTTACGGGTTCTTCTCTTCACGAAAAAAAAAAACGAACCTTTAACGCTACCACGGGGAGAATAATTGACAGTATTTGTACCCTACTCCCTTCCCATGAGTGCGCACGAACCAATCCCACATGCCTGCTGAAAGCACAAAGAAAGAAATAAAAACGAATAACCGACCCTTCGACGTAACGGACGGCTTCGTCATTATCGTCACCATCGCCAGCCCATCTACGTACACAACTCTGTAGAGGTGGTCTCTGCGAGTATTCTAGTCTGATTCAGAAAGCTGTGCGTGGAACCAATAATTTACAAACAATTTTTCAAACTTGCCGCTCACAGCCGATTAGGGCGACACCTCACCGCGCGTTTTTACCCGCCCCTACCACATGACGTAAACTGGGCAGCCTTGGCCATGGACTGGGCGACCCTTCTCATTGGCTCTGCCAAATGACGTCACGCGCAATTTTTGCAATATTTCATTTGAAACTGAGCACTGATGCTCCTTGAAATACTATTTTATTGAATGCTTATTATT
Organism: Amblyomma mixtum; assembly: GCF_055824585.1. NCBI lineage: Eukaryota > Metazoa > Arthropoda > Arachnida > Ixodida > Ixodidae > Amblyomma > Amblyomma mixtum. The sequence goes on from NC_143015.1 coordinate 155,552,781, forward strand.
TTTTAGAACACACGTATACAGAGGTGAGAATCCAGCGCATTTCTTGAAATTAATGTGGTACTTCCGGTAAAGAAGGAAATCCGTCTGCTCACAAAAGCATGTGTTCTCGTCAAATCTTGGCGCCCGCCTTTGCGAGTTTCCTAGCTGCGCGGACGAGCCGTTGCTATAGTGTACTAGAATTATATATATCGCTGCTGTCGTCGCCCTGTGGGTCTCGGTATGGCGTGTACTGAAAGGCTCGAAGCCCATCTCAGCGGTGGCTGCACGCAGCCGCGCTTCGAGCTCCGGATCCATGCCGTTCGAGCAGCAATCAGGAGACACATGTGCGAAAACTTGGACGGCGCGCCGCACCGATCGTCATCAGAAAGACTGCCAGCTATACTCGAGCAGCGACAAAGCATGCCTGCTTATGTTGGGAGCTTTCGGCAACGGCACCGCTCGCGGGCTCTCCGAGCGACGAGCTCTGCTGCTGCCTGGCTGCCGTGGTCGTCGCTGGGCTCGTTTCGCGTCGAAGCCGCAGCGGCCGGCGCTTCGGAAGTCGCCTGAGCTATAATAAAAAGCTTACTCTACACATCGCTTTACAGTCAACAGCATCATCTCACAATAAAGTAATAGTATGGTCACTTTCCGCGACGCCTTCAGCCTCGAAGCGAGCGGGCGCCAGGCGAGCCGGACCCCAACGTCAGGCCAGCGCAGCTGCAAGGCGGTTGTGGCCAGAAATTTGCTCGTATCACAGTTGTTACCTTTACCAGCAGCTCAGCTAGTATTGGTCAGTGATCCTCAAAAATGACACATTTTTCACATTTCTTGGCCTAGGGTTTATTATTTACGTCAAGAACACTCTTTAGCTCATTTTTTATGACGCCGGCAGACCTGATCCAAACCGGTCGGCCGGCCGGCATGTTCGGCGTACTTTTGACGTTCGCACAAGGAAATACAAAACAGCCATTCTACAAGAGATGATGCTTCCTAGATTCGAGCAACGACATGTCTGTTCAAAAGTGGATCTTTCGGCAACGACACCGACTGCGGCAACGCCGGGCGACGAACTGCGCGCTGGTCCCAGGCTGCCCTAGTCGTCGCTAGGCCTAATGGTTTCGCATCGAAGCCGCGGCTGACTGCGCTTCGGAAGTCGCTTGCGCTATATCAAAAGGCCTACTCTTCACATCGCTTTACTGCGAACTCGTCCCATAATAGAATATATATTCGATTTCCACGACGCCTTCAGCAACAGAGCTAGCAGGCGGCAGGCGAAGCGCCGCAGCAGCACCAAAGCGGCTATGGGATGAAATTTGCTAATTTCGCATTCATGACTTTTACGATCAGCTCAGTATTGGCCAACGACCGTCAGAAGTGATGCATTTTTGACATGCATCTATCCCAGGGCTTGCTATAAACGTGAACAAACAATACTAGCGCGTTTTTCACTCGCCGGCGGCCGGCATCAAGGCTAGCAGGCCGGCCCGGCGTGGCTCGGCCCCGAGCGCCTTGAGGAGCGCGCTGTACGTCATCACGACGCTGCCGCTCTCCGCGCTCGATTTTGCTCCCGCTTCCCGTCGTTGCGTCTGCCGCGCGCGGCTCGTCGTTGACATCTAGCAAGTTGCACGCAGGCGACGAGCTGCGATCGGACGTTGCGACGCCGTTCGCAACAGCGCACCGCAGTGAATCGCACTCACTTTCGCACATGTGTCTACGACCACCGGAAGTAAACAAGCAGAGCGCCATTGCTTGACGTATACATGGGCGGAGCATCGGCCCGTCTTTTCTTTTTTTTTTCGGAGCGAGCCCCGCGTGTATGAGCTGAGGGTGGTATGTCGGGGAGAGGAGGAACATCATTTTTAATCGGCGATATCTTCGGTGTTGATGGAGTTTGCTTAACAATTTTTGCGGTGCGGCGAGAAGTGATGGAATACCGATCTCTCGTGGGCTTTTGCTAACCTTGGCAAAGAGCTTTTGAGGGTCCCTTTAAGGACCAGTGGTTATCTTGCCTCCGCATTACATGCCCTGCCCATACGCCAATTCTGCATCTCAGCTAGGATGTCATCAACTCGAGTTTGTTCCCTGGCTCATTCCGATCTCTTCCTGTCTCTTAACGTTACACCTACCATATTCCTTTCCACAGCTCGATGCGCTGTCCTTAACTTAAGCTGAACCCTTTTCGTTAGCCTCCCCGTTTCTGCCCCATAGGCGAGCACTGGCAATATATAACTTTCATATTCTGTCCTCCTCAGCATTGTTGGTAACTTGTTATTCATGTCCAGAGACCACGTTACCAGTATCACTCCAGATGAAAGCATGTTATTGTTCTATCTCCTGTGGGCGGCGCCATACATTTAGACTCGTCGGAGAGCCGGATTCCAAGACTTAATGCCTAAAAGGTTCCTTAACTGACGTGACTTGAGAATCGAGTGCACTCTGACGTCACCTGCGCAATGCCGGAGATGATGCGTCCGCCGCCACTGGCAGACAGGGCCATGACAACGCCCTCGCCCTCTCTCACGACCAGGGACGGGGCCAGCGAAGAGATAGGCCTGCGCCCAGGTGCCACCTGCAAGATAGGGTCACGCACACCATTTGTTTGTTTGCTTGTTTGTATGCTTGTTTGTTTGCTTGTTTGTTTGTTTGCTTGTTTGTTTGTTTCTTTGCTTGCTTGTTTGTTTGTTTCTTTGCTTGTTTGTTTGTTTCTTTGTTTGATTGCTTGTTTGCTTGCTTGTTTGTTTGCTTGCTTGTTCGTTTGCTTGTTTGTTTGCTTGTTTGCTTGCTTGCTTATTGCTTGCTTGCTTGTTTGCTTGCTTGTTAGCTTGCTTGATTGTTTGCTTGCTTGTTTGCTTGCTTGATTCCTTGCTTGCTTGTTTGCTTGCTTGCTTGCTTGTTTGCTTGCTTGTTTGCTTGTTTGCTTGCTTGCTTGCTTGTTTGTTTGTTTGTTATGTCCGTGTGCGTGATTATGTGTGTGGCTTGCTTTTTTATTCGTTTCCTTGAAAACTTAGGGTGTTTCACCTAAGGCTTTGCACAATTTTTAAAAATAGGCTTTCGATTTAAAAGAGCACTTTTTTTCTGCGTAGCATCGCCAGCGGTTTACAGGCTGGCTTTACAGATTTGCAGGTTGGCTTAGCACGAGACAAACGGGGACAAGAGTCCTGTGCCCCTCCCCCGTCCTCGTTTGCCTCGCGCTAAGCCAACCCTCAAATCATGAATCGCCAACTGGCCCAAAATCTCCACTTTGATAAAATCCTCGAGGTTTTTAACCAATCAGAGCGCGAGATTTTGAAATATGGGGCCATGGGGGAAGTTTCGCAACTATACAGGGTGTTTCACCTAAGACTTTCTGCAATTTTTAAAAATAAGCTATTTGAATTAGATGCGCGCTTTTTCTGGCATAGCATTGTCAGTGGTGTAGTACATCATAATGCAGCTAAGACGTGCTAACTAGCAGGCTGGTTAACCAATATTTAATAGTTAACTTCGAGAACGCGATTATCCTCGGCGCTGTGGCCCAACAAATTTTGGCTATCTCGACGAGTTAGGTTCACTGGAGAGGTTGCTTTGCCTGCAAACTTCTCAAACCGCATGTATTTTGGCGCGATGTAGGCGAAATTTGTTGGGCCACAGCGCCAAGGGTAACCGCGTTTTCGAAATTCTAAAAACTGATATGGGTATTACTTACGGTGGACTACATGCCTGTCAATAATTAAGGAAACCAACGGTAATAGTTTAAAAGTTAACTATTAAATATTGGTAAACCAGCCTGCTAGTTAGCAGGTCTTAGCTGCATTATGATGTACTACACCACTGACAATGCTATGCCAGAAAAAGCGCGCATCTAATTCAAATAACTTATTTTTAAAAATTGCATAAAGTCTTAGGTGAAACACCCTGTATATGATCAAAGAGCTCTGACTTGACGTACCTGGTTTCGCAGCCCCTTCGTCAAGTTGTACTGGTCGAACTCGAGAGGCAGGTCAAAGTCACGTATGACGTCATTGAAGAGCACGCCCGTCCTAGGGGACAGCACTGTCGAGCCGAACCTGTCAGCACGCGGACGAGCGCACAATTAAGTGATTCGGACGAAAAAGCTCTTCAGTCGCATAATACACCAGCGGTGAAACACTCGGTTGAAAACCCATGCATACCTCGTGGAAGCAATATCTGTCGGAAGTCAATAGAGTCAATAAGACTGTCTATAGATCATCGTGCCAAAATACATGCGCTTTCGAGAAGCTTGCAGGTAAATACCCCGTTAAAATCAAACAAAATTATATCATTATTATTACAGCGGAAATTTACTAGCACGGTCATTTGCCACACTAGCCTGGAACTAGTTGCTCGTGCGCATGTGGTCTCAGGCTCGTCCTGTATGTGCGGTATGTGGTATATGGGGTTTAACGACCCAAAAAGGCAGGAGCTGTGAGGTACGCCATATCCATGAGATCTCCGGATCAATTTCAGGGCTCTCCACACGGCATCAATCTATGCTGATACGTCTCTGCTGCGATGAAACTCTCACCTAACAAAAAATGTTTTAGACAGTTTATAGATTGTCTACAGACTTCTGTCTATATCTTACAAAAAAATGTTTTAGACAGTTTATAGATTGTCTATAGATTTCTGTCTATAAAATCTATAGACTGTCTGTAGACAAATCCTAGAGAACAGTCTATAGACACTACAAATTTCATAGACAGTCTGTAGACAATCTATAGATTTATGGCCATACACTTTTAATAGACTTTTGTCTATAGACAGTCTATCGACTATGAATAGACAAAAAGCAATATCTATAGGAAGTCAATAGAGTCAATAAGAAGTCTATACACTGTCTATAGACCATTTTTATGGGAGTCTATACCGAAGTTACGTCGCTGGATAAGAACATCAGTGAGCTACGTAGACAACGTCAAGCAGAGCAGCCTGCATCCCTGACTACGCGATTTCGTTACAGAGGGAGTTCGCTATGTGCGCGCCTCACATGGAGTTGAGCGAGGAGGAGAGCACGACGGCGTCCCCGTTAGGTGCCATGAAGCCGAAGTGTGCAGTGCCGGCACCCAGCGAGCCGCTGAATGGCGACCCGTAGTAGCCGGCCTCCGAAGAAGGCCCCAGGTGGCTGGCTATAGTGCGAGCTATCAATGCCCCGGTTGCCTGAGACGAGGCCTCGGCGACCACCTGCAGAAGAGCGCGTGAACAGTGACGTCACGTGGCTCTGCGCTGGCGGCAGCAGCGGCTAGCGCGCGTGGCGAGGGTATACGGTAGCGAGGCGACGGCGAACGCGCGTAAACCCGCGAGGCGAGGCTCGCCAGCTCTGCGCAGTGACGTCACTCGCGCATGCGCAGTATGGTCGACAGAGGGAGCACCCGAAACGGCCAGACTGTGGCCAATGTAGCTCACGCTACAAAAATTAGCAGGGAATTTTGATGATCTAAAATGCGCGAGGCGAAAACCTTTTAGCGCCGATGTGACTGCCTCTGTTGCTGATTGCACGCTATTAACGTCTAGGAACGTCTTGGAATGGCGAATGAATAATTACTAATTGATAACTAATTGCTAATTAATGAATATTTACTAATTAATGGTTACGACATACTATGCCACGATTAATTCAATGATTTTTGGTTACGGCGTATTACATCCCTGATGGCGTCATCAGGACGATTGACAGCTATAGTGTGATAGTTTTCGCGGACGGACGGACGGACAACGATGAGCCATTAAAGGTTTTCGCCTTAAAAGGCGGTCATACAGTACAACGCGAGCGGTTCACTGCGGGATTTATATGAAAAAAGAAGAATCTGCTCACTAACGCGAGAGATCAAGATGTATGGCAGCAACCATAGAAGTGAAGACGCGGAAACACATCACCTACCGCAAGGAATGCCGGGAACGGGTGGATTCGTACTTGACTTGGCTAGTGTTGGGTCGAAAATTCGGATTGAGTCGATGCAGCGCAACTTTTATTAAGGCAGTCTTCACAGAAGTGCTTCATTAATTTCTACGAGTCTAATACCAAGCATTCGCTTGCATGTGAAGCGAACGAAGTGAAAAAGCGGTCACGGCGGCCGAATCTATATTTTCGCCCAATACTAGGTGAACTGAACACGTAGCCACATCCCGGCATCCCCGCGGTGGATGAAGTGCGCTTTGAGAAACTCGCATAGAGAGTGGCGCCACTTTCTCCCCTATAGGTAATTGTGAGAAGCTGTATGGCAGTGACAGAGGCGACTCTACCGCGCAGCCAAGGGACTCCCTCCATTGAAAGAAAGCGATCTCGGGGCCATTAATTAGTCTTTGCCTCCATCACATTCTCTCTTCCCTCACCACATATACGCGCATGCAGTTTTCCTAGCTAATGTGGAAAATAGGATTATGGCCATTTTCTGATTATTACTTTTTGGTTTGGTTTAAGGGAGTTCAACGTCCCAAAGCGACTCAGGCTATGAGGGACACCATAGTGAAGGGCTCCGGAAATTTGGACCACCTGGGGTTCTTTAACGTGCACTGACGTCGCAAAGTACACGGGCCTCTAGAATTTCGCCTCCATTGAAATTGTACCGCCGCGGCCGGGATCGAACCCGCGTCTTTCGGGTCAGCAGCCGAGTACCATAACCACTAAGCCACCGCGGCGACATTACACTTTCAATGTATTTTCTTCTCGTTAACATGAACGCACGCTGTTCGAAAAATGAACTGTGTGAAAATGTTCAGAACCTGTTGGGGCACATATATATTCTTGGTGCGTTGACATAGACAATGACAAGAAGAAAATTTCGACTATACCTCAACCAGGACGGTAATTCCTTTCCTGCCGTCTGAGTGCAGGACGCCAGCGAAAAGGCAGTGGTGAAAATGGCTAAGTGGTGACTTTCAGTTTTCGTTTATTTTTTTTTTCCTTTTTTTTTGGGGGGGGGGGGGGTGGGGGTTGCGTTGACTTGGTAAGGTACCTATTCGATGAGCTCTTTCAATTGCCGCATTGCATAAATGGCTGCGCAGGAATTGTTCTGAGCAGCTTCTGCGACGCTGAAAGACGCGTTGAGCAGCTGTCAAAAGACTCCGCACAGATGTGTTCGCGGGAGCAGTCGTGGTAAGAGACGCATTATCAAGCCGTGAGACAACGTGATGCATCTCATTAACCGTTAAGCGTTTTTAACTGCGGTGTATTTTTTAACTTCCCACTAATCACACTGTATGTGGTTAACACCGATTTTGCTTCGAATAAGATTCTGTTATCTTTTCCTCTTTGAAGTTGAAAGAGTGAAAAAAAAATTAAAGTTTCAACGCCGTTAAGCTGAGTATGGCGAGGGAAATCACCTGGTTTCGCATTAGCATAACATTTGCCTAAATATTGCCCTAACCTGTCCTTCGAATTCGCTTGACGCTTGCCTATAGACATTGCCTTCCATTGTCTTCCAAGACAATTTCTTTTAAGCGAGGTGGTCTTTACAGACAGGGATCGCATGGTGACCTACAGAGAAATTACACAACACTATCGTTTGCAACGAGCTAGACTTCCTCCAGCGGATAGATCCTTGTCCAGATACCAAGCCATCAACTACTTACACCTTTCCAAACCCGGCCCTCTGGAGTCTTATGTACCCAGGGCAATTTTCAGAAAAATGCGCAAACTGCGAACTTAGGGCCACCTTGGACCACATACTATGGGAATGTCCTCATGCTCCCCGGGAGGGACGAGGTATAAACACAAAAGATCAATGGGAGACCTTGCTACTGAGCTCCGACCCGGCGACTCAGTTACAACTCGTCCGACTGGCCGAAGCCGCCGCCGAGAGTCAAGACCTTTCGGCCGTCGTCTAGGCGGGTAGCCCTCTGGCTACCCTCTTTCTGTTGGACATTAAAAGTTTTCCTATCCTATCCTAAACTTTCCTACCACGTGACCTTACCCTGGCCACACCGTGTTCAAGAGCTTTCAACTCAAAGGTCAAAAGGTCAAGGGTCAAAGGTCGAGGCTTCACAAACCTGTCGGCTTTTTCAGGCTTGCTAGTGAAGCAGTGCTTTCGCACTGAAAAATTACATTCGGAGTAAAAAAGGTGTGTTAACCACATATCAGTCCTTTTTTACACCCTCTCAGAACCCACGGAATAAAGCTTAACAGCAATACATGACTTCTGGCAGCTTTCCCAAGCAGCACACGTATTTGGCCCAACAATGAAAATGGCTGGTGTCACCCTGGTCCTTTGTAAGACCAGCCTTTGCCAATACGTTTCCAATATTGGGCCCATTTCCGGTACTGCTTGGGAGCCCAGGTAATTGGCCCAGTATTGTAAATGGCTGGTGCCACCCCTGGTCCTTTGCAGGACCGGTCTTTCCCAATACGTTTCCAATATTGGGCCAATTACCGGTACTGCTTGGGGCCCAGGTAATTGGCCCAGTATTGTAAATGGCTGGTGTCACCCCTGGTCCTTTGCAGGACCGGCCTTTGCCAATACGTTTCCAATATTGGGCCAATTACCGGTACTGCTTGGGAGCCCAGGTAATTGGCCCAGTATTGTAAATGGCTGGTGTCACCCCTGGTCCTTTGCAGGACCGGCCTTTGCCAATACGTTTCCAATATTGGGCCCATTTCCGGTACTGCTTGGGGTCCAGGTAATTGGCCCAGTATTGTAAATGGCTGGTGCCACCCCTGGTCCTTTGCAGGACCGGTCTTTCCCAATACGTTTCCAATATTGGGCCAATTACCGGTACTGCTTGGGGCCCAGGTAATTGGCCCAGTATTGTAAATGGCTGTTGCCCCCCCCTGGTCCTTTGCAGGACCGGCCTTTGCCAATACATTTCCAATATTGGGACGACTAGCCGTGCTGCTAGGGGTTGCGTGTCCCTGCCTGCAACGCACCCCGTCCATGTCGGTGTAGTGTGGGTCTCCCAGAACGCTGCGTCGTCCGAAGGCGAACTTGAGCGCCTCGACGAGTCTGTGCGCCGTCATGCTGTCGTCGGGTAACGAACTGTCGGGATGCTGCTCCACGAACTGACTCAGCACGCCTGCACGGGGGACCAGGAATGGTGTGCCGAGATTGTTTCAGGAGCATCCGTCTTGTCGTCGATCCGTGCCTTCTCAGGCGATTTCACCTTACACTTGAACGTATATGGAAAGCGCAGGCAGGACACAGACGTGAAGACGAAAGGGTGGCTCGATCCAGCTTCCTTCCCCTATTGTGGTGACATCTCCGGCATTTGAACCACGCGTTCATTCAGCCACGTCAAAATATTTCTTCGGAACTCGGGATTTCGCCCTCTTTGACACATGTGAGCGTTCAATACTACTTCCGCACATAAAACACCGTGGAGCCACCTACAGGCAACCAAACACACTGAAGCCTGCACATACGACGAAAACATTTTACATTTCTTGTTATTCTGTAGCCAAATGTTACTTCGCTGGCATCCGCGGTTGCCGTTATCGAAGGAATAACTCTCGCGCAGCTTTACCACCGTGTCTAATCAGATTGACCTCCATGGTTCTCTTGTAGTGCGAAAAAGAGTTATAACCACGAGGATGATCGCTGACGACGAATTGATTAGATATACTGACAAGAAGTGTGCGAGTACTTCTTAGATGTAATGAGATAAACTCATTAATTAGTATGGGGGTTGAACGTTCCAAAGCGACTCAGGCTATGAAGGTCGCCGTAGTGAAGGGCTCCGGAAATTTTGACCCCCCGCGTTTCTTTAACGTGCGCTGACATCGTATAGTGCACGGGCCTCTAAAATTTCGCTCCCATCGAAATTCGACCGCCGCGGCCGGGATCTAACCCGCGTCTTTCGGGTCAGCAGCCGAGCGCCATAACCACTGAGCCACCGCGGCGGCTCATTAGTTAGCAATAAGAACATGCGCTCACTCTTTGGAAATGATGCCGTCTAAATTGAGCCGGCATCCGTTTCGCTTATACTCACTGAGCACGAGGCCCAAGTAGATGCCTCCAGCCGGAGGCCTGGGGGCCAGTAACGTATACCCTCCGGCCAGTGGAAAGCGGATGGGTTCGGTCACGTTGACATTGTACGTGCCCAGGTCCTCCAAGGTCATGTGACTGCCTGCGGCGATGGCAACGGAGGAAACGGAAGGAAGAGCAATTGCCAAAGAGTTCCCTTCCTCCAATATTCCCACTTCCTTCTTTTCTTCATTCCTTGTCATTTACCGGGTTTGGTTTGGTTTGGTTTATGGGGTTTAACGTCCCAAAGCGACTCAGGCTATGAGAGACGCCGTAGAGAAGGGCTCCGGAAATTTCGACCACCTGGGGTTCTTCAACGTGCTCTGACATCGCACAGTACACGAGCCTCTAGCATTTCTCCTCCAAAGAAATTCTAGCCGCCGCGGCCGGGGTCGAACCCATCAGCTGCGATGTGACCCAGTAAGTGTAACACAAACCAAGCAACCCAAGTTCCACCGATTGCAAAACCTGTCGTGTGCCACTGCGCCACTCCTCCATGCCCACCAGCTACACCTAGGCAAGTAAGCCAACCGGTGGCCAGGTGAGCAGTGGCGAAGTGGCACAAGACAGGTGCTATGGCAGGTGTGGCCATGTCCTCCTTTCATTTTTGCATGAAAGAACACACACACACACCAACGACCACCTGAACCTTGTAGAGTAGCGAAGCACCGATGCACATCTCGCTAGAACACACATTCGCATTCGGGCTAATTACTCAAATAGACTGACATTTTTTTGCGCTTCGTATAAAGTACAAAACATCCAAAACCTTCGCCCAGCAGGGTTGTTTGTTTTGATCATTTTATTAATATTGAGTTTTGATTTGATAATTGTTGAAGCCGTTCGCGCTAGATGGGGCGACACGTGCGCGGGAGTCTGCGACCCTCGGATCCGTTCGGTGTTTCGCGCACTTCGCTCAAGGCGTGGAGAGACAAAAAGCTATCTTTCAAGAACTAGCGGCCCTTACAGGCTCGGCTGCTAGTTAGAGAAACCCCACCCAGGATCTTTAGTCAACTAATATCCAGAGCTGACTGCCGTCCAAAACTCTTGCACGCAGTACAGTCTAGGCTGCGTACCTTCAGCTCGCAGGTCTTGGACGAGTGTTCCGGCCAGTGTTCCATCGTAGACGGAGGCGTTCTCCTGGGCCAGCTCGCGTAGTGTTCCGGCCAGGGCCCTCTGAACGAGCACCTCGCCTGCCTTGAGTGGCCGCCCGTCACGCCAGAAGATGTCGCTGCATGCATCAATATGTTAGAGTCACTGAATCGAGTAACTCTACAATATGTGATTCTACAATACGGTAGGGTGCTTCGATATCATGGAGACAGTTTTGTTGGTTAGGGCTGTGACAATTGCGCCATTTTGTTTCATAAGTTAAACTTTCGGCGCCCGTTTATTACTCCTGAAGGCCGCATTTCCGGCTGCCTGGGTAGCCAGATCAACTAACACAGCTGCCAGCTGCAGAAGTATTCTTCTATTTGGAAGTTAAAAAGCTTCATATCTCTGTCAAAGACCCACGGACTCCTTGAGACCCAAAATGACGGCTCTCGACCGAACAGTCACCACCATTAATGAAGGCGTCACTATATGGGTCATTGGTGATGAGGAGAGGAAAGGCACAATAACTGGTCCATACAGAGTAGGCACGTCGACCACGCCGAATAAGATATATGGGGTGAAAAGATAGCGAGAAACAAGAACCGTAGTTGAGGGCTCCGTATTATTTCGGCCACCTGGGTTTCTTTGACGTGTACTGCTTCAAAAGGCACCCGTGTACTGTGCGATGTCAGGGCATTTTAAAGAACCCTGGGTGCTCGAAATATATCCGGAGCTTTCACTGTGGAGCCTCTTTATCTCTTCCTTCTTTCACTCCCTCCTTCATCCTTTCCTTCATGGCTCGGTTGAGGTGTCCACCGAGAAGAGAGACAGTTACTACGTCTTTCCATCCCTCATAATCAATTTACACCTCACAGCACACGGGCGCATTTTGCTTTTCACCTGCATCAAACCTGGATCAAACCAGCGACTTGGATTTGATAACGCGTCCTCGTGCCCAGCAGCCGAACGCCATAACCACTGAGCCAACGCAGAGTTGACGGACTAGTCCAACTGCAACCGCATACACATACCTCAGGTTGCTGGTTTCGGTGTTCAGTTCGGAGGCAATGATGTCGGCCAGCTCTTGGCCGATGGGAAAGCCCCTTTCCGCCAGATTGATGGCGTCGGTGAAGAGGTCTGCCCAAGGAACGGACGTGCCGGTAAGGTTGAGCAGCTTCTCCAGGGCGATCATCTGACCTGGCACACCAACGTAGACGGCTGCACACGAGGAGAAGCCGCAGAGGTGAGCGAAGTACCGCCATCATCATCATCAGAGGCAGCAGCATCCCGGTTAAATCCACTGCAAGAGACAGGCCTCTTCAACTTATCTCAAATTAGGCTTGCTCAAGCTGCGGCCACCCTATCCCTCGATAAATTCTACACGTCCTCCCTACGGTGGCTTTCTGGCTTCCCCTGCTGTTTTCCTTATTTCAGAAACCACTACCCATGTCCAACATTCTTGGGCTAAAAAGTTTGATAATTGGAAAGCTCTGAGGTTCTGATATGGAAATCTTGATGATAATGGTCCATTCTTCTGATATGTAACAAAATCTTTTTTCGTAGTGTTTCCATCGCTCGCATCGAGCAGTTAAACCAATAGGCATCGCTTTTTGACGATGGAGAAATCGTCAATAGCAAGAAAAAATGCAATCCTGCCGACGGGAGATCAGCGGATATATTGGCTGTTATAGTGAAATCTTACAATGTATGAAAAAATTGCGTTCATGAACTCTTTCCCGTTCAAAAATGCTTTTGTCCAGAATTGTTGGGTATAACGGCTGAGCGCTGGATACCCATCCTAAGTCTTTTTTCTTTTCTTCGCTAGTAGGCGGCGTAGCAGTGGCATCGCAATTAGAAAACTTGACACAGAGCACATGCCATGACCTCAGTTGACCAGCGTCTCTCGCTCTTTTGCCAGAAATGCCCTAGTGCCTTAAAAAAAAATTCGCTGTGGCTTAGCTCTGGTTAAGCCTGAGTGATTGCGAAAGCAATAGCTCCCTGGCTGCGCTTGGCTCTGCTGGTGGTTTGGCATGGCTTCGCCTTTTGTGCAACTAAAGGATTTACTCTGGACACAACACGGGAACTTCACTTTACCCGGCGTTGTTAATGTCGCGTATGCACTCGAGGAGTTCGGCCTTGGTTACACCGCTAGTGTACTTGACCTTTACCTCCATAATTCTCTCTTGTGTGGTTATTCTTTCTTCTGTGGTAATTATATCACTCTGCACTACTCATAGACGATTCTTCGGCATTCAGAGTCCATGAAACTACTCTCGCTCACTGAACTTGTAGAACGCCGCCGGGCTCGCCATTCTGCGGCATAGGCGCGTTGCTTAGCCAACCGCTCTTGCCGGTCTTCATCTGTCTCCTCGGCACGGCGCTGGCGTTTGCGCGCAGCACGCCGCTCCAGCGACGCCTTGTACGACTCCTCTGACATGACTAAGCGGAGCGCGCCTGCGGCGCCCCGTTTATCCTCTCCTAGCGAGCGCCCTCACGCGGCGGGCTGAGGAGGCCGTCATGTGGTAGCCGCCGCGCCGAGCGAAGGAACGACTACGGCCGAAGAGACGAGTTGGGGCCCCTGCTCTCCTCTGGTCATGACGTCACGCTGTCACGTGGTTGTGCGCCGCAGCTGCGCCGGAGCGAAGGAACGACCTCCACCGACGGCAGGAAAGTGCTAGCAGTATTGCTTTCGCAATAAAACCACTATCACCATCATCGAGATTCTACTGCACTGCCGGCAATCTACTGCAGAGCAGATCGTAAGCCTGTAGAACACCAGGATTACGTCTACTTGAGGACAAATGCCCCTTACAATAACTTCCAGTTTAGCCCTGAATTGTAGCGGTCAAAAATTTTGCCCATCTCTATCCCAGCATGCTCCTTGATGCATTCCCCCTCGACTTCCAGCCGTCCTCGGCTATACGACTTGAGCGATGCAACAGTGAGTATTGGCCGGCATTTTGCCCGCAGAGTAACAACTGACTATCAAGAGGCGTTACCATAACGGCTGCTACCGTGTTTGGCAAAAAAACATCGTCGGGTGTGCGTCGGAGAACGGCCGTTAAATCCGGCCCTGGCAGCTGGCAACCATGGAGAAATGAAAGAGAGTAAGAGAGGTCGTACACCAATGCTGTACACCTCGAAGAAAAGTGCGACGATTACGCAAATTGCACGGTGTTCGAAGCCATCTTGTCCAGGCATTCTTAGCGACGTTATAGTTGCTATGGCGGAGGGTCCCGTGGCATCTTCCTGTAAAAGTTCTATATACGTCTCGAAACCCCTAAATGCGACTGCACTGCTACTATGCAGAGAAAGGTGAACTAGAAGATATAAAATCGTGAGAAGAATATTATGTCCCCGGACAAGATGGCGCCGTACTCCTTTCCAGCTTCATATTAAGTGACGTCAACGGCTTTTCTGGCTTTTTTTCCCCTTCCTTCATATCTCCACAGCCACTTCCGGAAAAGATCTAAGGAGGTCACCTTCGGGTGGCTTGTTCTTTTTGTCGAAGACCTTCCAATTTGTGGCAGATGGCGCTGTTTCTCGACCGTCGATGACGACCGCACGCCTCGTCTTCCTGCGTCGCAAGTATTTGGTGTCACTGAAAATGCACTGCCCGATCCTCTTTCGCTGGGTGCGATGGTCAACAAGCCCCACATCATCATCATCATCATCATTATCAGCCAACCTGCGTCCACCTGCAGGTGTTTTTAAGTGAAAAAATGCTACACGCGTATTGGACTGCATGAACAGACTTGCTATAAAGTCTTCAGGCAACAGCATTTGAGACACCTATGTATCTCTAGATCTCTCAGGGTGACGCAAACTTCTTTCGGCACACACATACTGTAAGCTAACGCTTACTGAACCTGCTGTGTGCATCCGGTATTTTTTATCATTTCGTTTTCGGAAATCTACGATGTTTATCATATTATGCAGTTGTTCCTTGTGGTGTCTTTTCATTTCTGCACTTGTATTCATGTATATATAACTCTCCCCGCTGTTACAAGTTCGAATTGTACTGTATTCGAGTGTCGGTATGATTGTATTTTTTGGACCCATGACTAGCCCACGGCTACGGGTCCACTCAGTGTTAGACACATCTTTTTGTTCTTTGTAATATAAATAAAGAATTGAATTTGAACTCTCATCCTCACCTTATGGTTTGAAGACTATTGACAAATACTGTACACTGTGATAAAATAAGGATGATTTACCATGCACTTGTATCGTTTTTGTTTGTATGTTATTATAAATAACTCATAGGCTGCAGTGTTGAAGTGTTTCGTGAGCAGAAGTGCAGTTATCAGAATTAGCGGACGCACTGATTACGTAACAAGAAACAGTACCGAATATAAATGAAAGCATTGGTCACAACGTCCACAAAACAAGGAAGAACAAGCTACACACTGGTACAACAGCGCAAAAAAAAGAAAGCGATGGACAACAAGAAAGGAAGACAGAGGACAGACGCTGTCCTGTGTCCTCGCCAAACTAGATAGTTTGCTAAGAACAAGCAACGCCCATCATAAGCAGCTACGGGACAAGACTGGAGGGGCAAAACTGACCCTCGAGAGAGGTAGCAGCAAAGGTGAGATAGAAAATAAGCAAAAAAAAGGAAGTGGTTAATGAAATCAGACGTGCTGAAGCAATCCTCGGGGCTACGAGAAAGCACATTATTCCAGCGCGAAGGAACGAGGACTGGAGAAAACACACAACACCGGACGGGCCTTGACGGGCGCGTAGTCAGTTTGCATGCACAATGGCATTCGCTTCCGGGAGTATCGTTATAACAAAGTCGCCTCATTCGCAATATCGCTTATTTCGAATCACTTTCTCCGGGTTTCCTTTTTGTTTGGTACGGTACGGTATGGTATAGTATGGTATAGTATGGTATGGTATGATGTTGTATGGTTGGTTGGTTGGTTGGTTTATTGGGGTTTAACGTCCCAAAGCGACTCAGGCTATGAGGGACGCCGTAGTGAAGGGCTCCGGAAATTTCGACCACCTGGGGTTCTTTAACGTGCACTGACATCGCATAGTACACGGGCCTCTAGAATTTCGCCTTCATCGAAATTCAGCCGCCGCGGCCGGGATCGAACCCGCGTCTTTCGGGTCAGCAGCCGAGCGCCGTAACCACTGAGCCACCGCGGCGGGGCTGATGTTGTATGGTATGGTATGGTATGGTATGGTATGGTATGGTATGGTATGGTATGGTATGGTATGGTTCCCGAAGCTGGCACGTGAACGATGAGAGACGGCAAAATGAAGGGCTCCGGACGAATTTCCACCACCAAAATCCTTTGGTACGCACTTTTGTTTAGTTAGCCGTTAATTAACATTCCGAACATACAGTCGCGCTCAGTATGAGCTGCAACACAGGAGCTGTGGCCGGAGGTCAGTTCTAGAAGCAGTTCTGGAACCTTCGCGCTGGAGTAATCTGCTGTATCAATGAACCAACTAGCCTCGAGCAACATCCTGATTCTACGATACAGGCAGCATTAGTGGATTCTGGACTGATTTCAACCAAATCCCCCCCCCCTCCTTCCTTTTTTATATTTAGTGCACGCTGAAACCTCAGCTACACGGGCGTTTTCGTGTTTCGCCTATAGCATCCCCGAAATGCGACCGTCGGAGCTCAGCATGCGAAGGAAGAAAAGACACTGACGCCTTGTAGTAGATGGCGAAGAGGCCCCCGCCGATTCCGCAGCGGTTGGGCAGTGCGACACACATGCACAGGGTCACTGCCACCGCCACGTCTCCCACGGTGCCGTTCTTGCGCAGGATATTCCTGCAACGAACACAAATTGCCGTCATCGTCGTTATTAGCACCCATGAGACGCCCACTGCAGGACAAAGAGCTATATAATCCAGTGGTCTATAAACTGTAATCTCCGTCCTGTACTAGTTTCGGCCGAAATGTCCCAGCGTGTTTCCTCTGCTCGCAGGGTTATGGTGAACTCACTTCATGCAAAATATCACCTAAATTGATTCCCTTCGTCCTACTGTACTAAGCGCGATTCTTCCATTGCGTCATGGAGCGTTTGCTTCGTCGCTTCGCTTAAGCGAAGGTATTCGTGCACCGCTGTAGCGTTATAACGAACCTGCTTTATTCGAAATATCGCTTATTTCGAAGCACTTCGTCATACGTGACTACGCGCTGTTATTTTGTGGTTTCCTGAGACAGTTTTCGCAGTCATTTTGGATGCACGATGCCATTCGAGCCAAGGAGTATCGTTATACCAAAGTCACTTCATTCTCAGTATCGCTTATTTCGAATACCTTCTCCGATTTTCCTTTTGTTAGGTTCTGTTTGTTGGGGTTTAACGTCCCGAAGCGACTCAGGCTCTGAGGGACGCCGTAGCGAAGGGCTCCGGAAATTTCCACCACCTGGCTTTGGTATGGTATGGCATGGTATGGTATGGTTTGGTTTGGTTTTATGGGGTTTAACGTCCCAAAGCGACTCAGGGTATGGTATGGTATGGTATGGTATGGTATGGTATGGTATGGTATGGTATGGTATGGTATGGTATGGTATGGTATGGTATGGTATGGTGTACGCAGTGTTGTAGGCGTTACCGAAAAAAAGTAACTAAATACGCTACTCGTTACGCTATGAAAAAAAGAACGCGTTACCGCCCTACGTTACCTACAAAAAAAGGTAGCGCGTTGCCGTTACCGTTACCGAAAAAAAGTATCGCACGTTACTTTGCCGTTACTCCATGGCCATAAATTTTAATCAGTGCGTCTTCGCTGTAACTGTAACCTTTAACTCGTCTTCTCTGTAAGGCTTGTTTTCCAACCAAAAGATCTCAAACCCTGACGACACGCTCATATTCTTCAAGCGAATGGAAACTCCAGGTGGTCGCACTCCGCCTGCAACAGAGTCTAGGCAGGAAAAGGAGGGAAGCCGTCCTTAGTCATAGTGCTGTGGGGAGTGCGTTGTTCCTTGTCCTGGCTAGGGGAGAATAGGGGGGGGGGGGGGGGGGGGTTGACTATGACGGGAGAAAGTTGGAGCGACAGTGTTGTTGAGCAGAAAATTTTTAGAAAGTTTAGTATGAGGTTGCTCACTACTGCCGGCTCAGGAATTAACAAAGGCGCATTTCCTTTTTTCCTCTACTTCGGTGCTAGAGCCGGTTGACTGCAATCCCCTTTTCTGTGCTGTACCATTGTACTCTTTCGACGGCTCTCTTGGGGCCATCTTGAAGTAAAGTGGCGACATTCCTGAGTTTACTCAAAAGAGGGAACTGCTTCCACAAAGAATGCGAGAGTGTCGCCTGAGTGGGCTGGAAAACAAGCTTACGGAGATTCTGCAAATGGTCCATTGGTGGCTCGGCAAGCGTCCACTCTTTAGAGTTGTGTGTGTGAGTGGTTTGGGGGTGAAGACAAGTGTGTGAATGCGTGTTCGTACTTTTTGTTTTTTAGTTGAGTGCGTCGTCAAGGGTAGGTGTTTTCTGGCGTGCATGCGAGCCAGAAAACACCTTCCCTTGACGACGCAACAAGGGTCGTCGAGAGTACCAGTATAGGTTTTGTTTATTTGCAACATCACTTTCGGCTTTTTTTTCTGAAAAAGAGGCGGAGGGGGAGAATTGAAATAAAAAGTAACTAGTAACGTGACACCTCACGTTAGCGGAAAGTGTTAACGTAAGTACGTTACCCGTTACAGTTCCGAAATGGTAACGAGTACGTTACTAAGTTACCCAAAAAAGCAACGTGTTACCGGTAACGCCGTTACTTGTAACGCGTTACCGACAACACTGGGTATATGGTACGGTGTGGTATACGGTATGGTATGGTACGGTACACTCTAAACACGAATACGCCTATGTGGGAGTAAAACGGGAGTAAGCTGTCCTCTAGCGCACTTCAGTCTATGCAAGGGAGTCTGCTGGAGGACAACTTTACTCCCTTTTTACTCCTTTCTATTTAGAGCGCACGGTATGCTACGGTGTGGTGTGGTATGGAGTGGAGTGGAGTGGAGTGTTGTGTTGTGGTGTGCTGTGGTGTGCTGTGGTGTGCTGTGGTGTGCTGTGTTGTGATGTGATGTGATGTGCTGTGCTGTGCTGTGCTGTGCTGTGATGTGTTGTGTTGTGATGTGTTGTAATGTGTTGTGTTGTGTTGTGTTGTGATGTGATGTGATGTGATGTGTTGTGTTGTGTTGTGTTGTGTTGTTTTGTGTTGTGTTGTGTTGTGTTGTGATGTGATGTGATGTGATGTGATGTGATGTGTTGTGTTGTGTTGTGTTGTGTTGTGTTGTGTTGTGTTGCGATGTGATGTGGTGTGATGTGATGTGTTGTGTTGTGTTGTTGTGTTGTTGTGTTGTTGTTGTGTTGTTGTGTTGTTGTGTTGTGATGTGATGTGATGTGATGTGATGTGATGTGTTGTGATGTGATGTGATGTGATGTGTGGTGTGGTGTGATGAGATAACGCTCCGAAGGTGGCAGGTGAGCGATGAGGGACGGCAAACCAGAGAGCTCCGGACGAATTTCGACCAGAAGGGTTCTTTGATACGCGCTTTTGTTTAGTTAGCCGTTAATTAACAGCCCGCACATACAATCGCGCTCAATATGAGCTGCAACACAGGATCTGTAGCCGAAGGTCAGTTCTAGAAGCATTGCCAGTTCAGCGCTGTTGGAAATTTGTGCTCTTATCCGTTGATGCAAAGAACAATGTACACTCGGTGTTTGTGTAACTTCGGTGCCCTGTATAAGGGTGCATTATTTTCTTATACAGCGGAATCACCAGCAGGTTCATTCCGCGGACGCGGTAAAAGTCAGTACTGTGACGACCCCACATAATGCGCAGGTCCACACGGGACGGAGAGGCAAGAAGACACCGTATGGCTCAGTTTAAACAAAGTGATGTATTCAATAATTACACATTGTACATCAGAGGCTGGGGCGTCCGAGCTTACGTGGCGACGCCTTCATGGGGGCGATGGAGGGGCTCCGGAGTTGCGATCCGTCGGTGGCTGGCAGAAACCGCGCGCCGTCCGGCTTCGGCGCTCAAGGACCCTTTTTGTGTACGATGTCGTCCTGAGCGTCCTTTTCGTCCGCACTGGCCAGCTATATCTGCTCCGCCGGCCACGCCCGATCTCCTGTCTTCCTGGCTGGATTGTTTCCTTCTTCCTCCTTTCCACGGCGGCGCCTGCGGCACCCCCGACCTCCCTCGTTGGGATGTCGTTTGTCTCCCGCCGGCAGCTTTCTTCTCTTGTCGGGTTGTCAGCCTCTACTGTGTCCTTGTACGGCCAGGCAGCCTAATTGGGCTGGCTTTCCCTCCCGCCGGCGTCTTTGTACCATTGTACCCCTTCAGTGGCTTTGCCGCCGCTGGGGGCTCCGTCAACGCGGCGCCGTCGAACGCGGACCGTTTAAGGGGAGACAAGGGAGTATAGACGGAACGAGCTGCGTCCTTTGCCGGGGTGCCTCCGGGGTTCAGCACAGGGAAGATTCCGCCGAAGATATGGGCCCTCGTAGCGCACGCTCGGAACGTCACAGTACACTTCATCATCGTCAGCCTGACTGCGCCCACAGCAGCGCAAAGGCCTCTCCCATGCATGTCTCTGCTATTAACCCTGTCCTGTGCCAGCTGCGGCCACCGTACCTCCGCAAACTTCTTAATCTCCTACGCCCACCTAACTTTCTGCCGCTCCCTGCTACGTGTGCCTTCTCTTGGAGTACACTTAGTACGCATGCAGTACACATGCACTTAGCACACATGCAGTACACTTAGCATGACGCATAACACTATGATATACCTGGTGGTCTTCGCGCACTCCCGGTGGCCCACGATCCCCCAGCTGGAGAAGACACCCATCTTGGTCGGCGACACCGGCGGCCGGTGAAGCGGGCCGCGCCCCTTGAACACGCGCGTCAGGTTCAAGGTGAGCAACGACAGAACCACTACCGCGAACACCACGCCAGCCACGGTGCGCCAGATACGGTAAGCCTGGTCCATAGAGGTCGTGCTCGTCGCCCGGCCGCCTCCGCTGTATGCCATCAGTCGTAGCAGGGACAGAGGTAGAGAGCAGAAAGTAGAAAAAAAAGGTAGAATTGTAGAGTTACCCGCTAAACGCTGTGTGTATAACTTCTGCTCAAATGCGTTCCCAGAATACCGACTTCCTTGCCATGAATGGCAGCTAAACAATGGCATTCGCCGGTTGCGGTATCAAATCTTGCTTGCCATGTTTGCAGTTCGCTTGGTGTTATGCATATATTGTGGTTTCATGTTTTCTAATTTTAATAATAATAATGAGGGTCGTGATGTAATAACCACATGACCTCCCCACGCCAAAACGATTACACAGTACAACAGTGATGACGTCACTAAACAATTCCTCATTGGTCTGCAGATCGTTACGTCGTCGCACCACTATTACATAGTGCCTCTGAAAGAAAAGCAATTGCGTTGAAAAGGTTATTGTTCGAGCCGCGAATCGGGCCGCTGCCCGTTGTGCCGTAAGCTGGGCGCACTACCCATCGACCGCAGAGGAACGTTGGTTAATTAAGGGACTTTATATATATATATATATATATATATATATATATATATATATATATATATATATATATATACATACCGGGTGTTTCAGCGAACACTAAAAATTCTCATAAGTAGAATTTTTTTGGTAAAGATATGGCTTTTGCAGCACAGTATTACCAATGTTGGCGGACACCAGAAAACCGGTAAATCATATTAGGTAGTAAACTGGTTCACTAATTTTTTATAATTAACTTTTTAACTATAACAGTTAGGCGCCTAGTTGCAATTAGATATTTGTAGCCGGTCGTTAGTAATAGCCATAACAGTTTTTAGAATTTCGAAAATGCGATTATCCTCGGCGCTGTGGCTCGACAAAATTTGGCTTTTCCGACTAGTTACGTGCACTGGAGGGTATGCTTTGCCTGCATGCTTTCGATAGCGCATGTATTTTTCGCACGAAACAGCGAGACTTTGTCGAGCCACAGCGGTGATGGTAATTGCGTTTTCGAAATTCTAAAAACTGATATGGCTATTACTAACGACCGGCTACAAATATCTAATTGCAACTAGGTGCCTAACTGTAATAGTTAAAAAGTTATTTATAAAAAATTAGTGATCCAGTTTACTACCTAATATGATTTACCGGTTTTCTGGTGTCCGCCAACATTGGTAATATTATGCTGCAAAAGCCATATCTTTACCAAGAAAATTCTACTTATGAGAATTTTTGAAAGTGTTCGCTGAAACACCCTGTATGTATATATATATATATATATATATATATATATATATATATATATATATATATATATATATATATATAGGAAGCGGAGTTTGAGGGGCTCGTTCGTTTCTGTCATACATATATATATATATATATATATATATATATATATATATATATATATATTGTGGGGACGCCTTCGTCCCCTGTGTTCACTTTCCCGCATTGCACCCCACTGTTGTTAGCTGCCCCCGAAAAGCACTCCTCTCGGTTCGGTTACTTTTAACTAACAGGGGAGGGCGCTCGCGTCGCAGCGACACCAGCGCCGCTCTTCGTCGACGGGCGCCGCTTGGTCGGAACTTGCTCCCGCCGAGCCCGTCCCGCTCGGCCTCGGAGTTTATCCCTTTGCCCTACTGTGGGCGAACGTTCGCTCGTAACCGTGCTGGTGAGTCGGACATCCTCGATTCCTCAGTGTATTTTGTTGCTAGCTGGCGTTATTGTTGTTATAGCAATAAATGCCTTGTTTGTGTCAGCCAGTGTGTCGTTCCTTTGTTCCCGCAGAGCAAGGCCCGCCGTGGTCGGCGTGCGCTCGGTAGCGCTCGCGACCACGGGGTGGGGTCCGGGCGGCTTTGAACTGTGTCAGCCGCGGTTAAAAGGGGAGAACGCATTTATCTCTCCCGATTGAAACCCCATAATATATATATATATATATATATATATATATATATATATATATATATATATTGGAGGATCGTCTTCCGATCGAAACGCCGAGTCAAATAAATATGTTCCTTTGACGAATCGTATACTTCGTTATGGGTGCGTATATATATAATTTTTACTTTCAGCCATAAAGTAATTACATTATTGATTTCCCATTCATCAACACTACAAAAATAATATAAGTTTCAAGCATTGTTTCGTGCTTTCCTTGATATCTTGTGTGTCTGTGTGCGTTTGCGAGTGTGTTGTTTTGTTTCGTTTCCAGTGTATCGTTTTATCGCCGCAGAGGACCGACAAGATTGACTCACGGTTTTGGTGCCACAGATGTGGAACTCGAGCCGCTGGATTCCTGAATTCCCGTCTCCTCCTCACGCACACTGTTATCCGGTGGGCCAGTCCTCACAGGGCGAGCCGGACTCGGCTTGCCACTAGGGGAACAACTACCACGCCTCGATGACCTCCCCCGAAAAGCGCCAGTCAGAACGGAAGAACCGCCAATCAGACACCCCATTTTTGATGACGCAGATCTTTGCGCAGCCTTTCGTAGTCTTCTCGAAGTACCAGCAATTCCTGTGGCATCCTTGGGCCCTTCAGGGGGTTTTGACGTCTTACGGCTTACATTAGGTTGGCTTGTAGCAGACATCTCTCCTTTTCTATCCTTTGCTTCGCCGTCCAGACATTTAGAAGTTACGGGCTTCCCCGCATCCTCAAACACATCGTAGCGTTTGGTGTCTTCCGCCACTGGCGGCAGATCTGCGGCAGGCGCCTCCTGTTTTTCAGAGTCCTGGAGGAGGGCGTTATCTTCTTTGGGACATTCTGTCCCACATGCCTTAGAACTCTCAGGCTCCTGGGATTTCCTAGCTTTTCGAAAATCTGACAACGCTTTCTTAACTTTTAGAAAGCCTGACATTTTGCTTCCAGCAGTGGGAGAGTTCTTTTGACCTGTGGCACCGTCTTCTGGGTTTAGAGTTGTTCCCTCGTTACCACATCGCTTGGTGAGCGTCACAGCTTCAGTGCTGGCTGAAGAACCCGGATTGCTGGTTGCATCTATGTAGGAAAAATTGCACCGGCTGGCCCCAATCGCAAGACTCTGAGACTCGTCGCGACCCTCAGGACCGATGACACTTTCAGGACACCGGTTTCTCGTCCCCGACTCGGCAGTGGAGTTGCTTGCGGCAGCTGTGGTTCTCTCCGGCTTCTTTGCCTGCTTTGAGCCACGGTATTTTTTGCGACGACTTAGGCCCCTGTTCCTTCCATCGGAGCCTCCTGGACTGTCGATTCCTGTCTTGCTTTTGGCTTCCTTGTCGACCTTATGAACATATGTCACAGCTCCAGGGCTCGATGTACCGTTGGTCATTTTCCGACGCTTGTCGACGTTGACGTCATCGAGAACCGTCGACAACTTCGAAGCCCTTAGCTGGGAAGCACTGATCGACCTCCGAATATGCAGCTCAGGTTTGCTGGTCCTCTTGGAGTTCTTGCGACCGGAAGCCGCCTTGGAGTCTGGCGAAACTCGTGGTTGTGCGGTTCCGGTGGGATTCGTGGGATTCGTGGAAGATTCCATCAGATCTGTCACGTGTACGTTCCAGGCTTCAGGCGCCTGAACGGGCCTCGAGGTGAGTCTGTGTTTAAAACCAAGGCTGCCTGGAGGCCTTTTCCGGGCGCAAAGATTTTGTCCAAGCCCTGGTTGAGGTGAGGCTTGTCGATTCCGCGCCAGTGGTAGCAGCCAGGGGATCCGGATAAGGAGGGTTGTTGCTTCAGGATTTCTTGCAGATATCGAGCGCTAAGAGTTAGGTCAGTGGATTTCACGGTGCCCCTGATAATTCGAGACGTTAGGGGCGTGCGATGAAATGCAGTCGTACTCAATTTCCGGTTCAAGGACAGTTGAGTAGGCCTTTCTTTAAGCAAGTCGCTTTCTTCTTCTTCTTCTTCTCCTCAGTAAACTTGAAGAAGTGTTTCTCTTCGTCTTTTGTCACTGGCGCGTCTCCAAAGTCACAGGTTGACCACATCTGTATTGCAGCGTCGGCTCTTAAATATTTTGTTGTGCGGGGATCGTGTCGTTCGCATGAACTGACATAGCACGTGACCACCGTCTGTAATGTCATCGTCAGTCATGTGACCCATCAGTCACGCGACCAATAGGTCACAGGACCCCTCGGCGCCGGTCATGTTAATTCGGTATGTGGCTTATTAATTTTCATGTAACCCACTGTCAGTGAGTCATGCAATTGATCAGTCACGCGGCCAGTGGTTCGCAGGACCCCTCGCCATCAGTCACGTTAATGAGTTATGTGATTCATTTTCACGTGACCCGCTGTCAGTGAGCCACGTGACTCATCATTCACGTGGCCCCCTATGTAGGAACCAGGACGGGGCCTCGCAGGAACCTTCGTCATCGGTGACATTAATGTGTCACGCGCAAGGGCGTCCGCAGAATTTTTTGCAGGGGGGGGCCCCGTTGGTGCCCCGGGGGGGGGGGGGGTATGTTCGTAGCAAAAAGGCGCTATTTGCGGAGTAAATTTATTTATTTATATATAAATAAAAATTAAACAAAATGCACACATGAAAGAAAAATTACAAACAGCAAATTAAAGCGCGGCTAGGAGAGGTACATTGGAGTTTATCAACGAAGAAACAACTAAAATTAATAAAAAAATGCAAAAAGATGCTATATCACTTCGTAGAGAAGAGTGCTCAGTCTTCCTGCATACGGGTTCTCGACTCACCCGGATTGATGACCAGCACACAGCACAATATGTTCGCAAACACGCAACTACAGTCACTCAGTCAGTCTTCCTTGAACAGCAACTGTAGGCGCCTCGGATTTTTCTGGGCGAATTGCGTAATTACACGTGTGATAAATTCACTTCTGTGCTTCATTACACGCTCTCGGTGCACACTCATCATACACATTGATTGGAAAAACTGTTGAACGCGTACGTTGAAAACAAAAGATGACTATATATACAACGAAAACTTATTTACAAGATAAATGCACGCTCGCAGCTTCATACACCTCGCTCCATCTTGCTTGCGCATCCGCACAGTCGAGCAACCCCACACACACTGCTCGCCGCTCGTCGTTTTCTCGTCCGCTGTCTTGGTTGTTCTCAGCTTCGCTGACAACCGGCCACTAAAAACACCCAAGCACAAACACAGAGGCGCGCACACGTGCGAGGGCTTACTTGCCGCAGTATCCCCGAATGCGCACTTTGGGGGTGAAAGGAACGCCGCGCAACTTCCGAGGGGAAGGGACACTCGCCACTCCGGTCGGAAAATTTGTTTTTGTGTTTTTATGGGGTTCAGAGCCCCAAAACGACTCAGGCTATGAGGGATGGAGTAGTACAGAGTTCCGGGTAATGTCGACCACCTGGGTCTCTTTACCATGCACTGACACGCACAGTACATGAGCGCTGTTGTGATTTGAGGCCCAGCCAGAGGTGACAGGCGAGCCAGGCAGGCGCCATCGGGCTGCGTTGACCAAAGGCGCTGGTTTTCACAGAAGACGCAAAGAACGCTGGTGTGGGGGCGCCTCGGGAGACTGCGTCGCCGTGAACAAAAGCAGCTAATCCCCTTTGCCGGAGATTCTGAAAGCGGCGCTTCTACCGAACTGCGCTACACGTGGATCGGAGGAGACAGCGAGCGGCGGCGGCGCCAACTCATCGCCCGCTTGCCCCTGAGCAGCCCGACAAAGCGGGGGTGGACACGGCTGATTTGTCCTTCCCTCCTTAAGAATTCATCGGTGACCGGCGTAACGACATAGGCGAAAACAAGATGCCCCGTGCACTGTCTGCCTCCGTGTCGCTATCTCTCTAGAGATCAAAGAAACAGACACCCATCTCAAGGCGGCTCGAAACACATGCTCGCCGGTGCCGCTGTATGTCTGGAACAGGTCGCCCTTCAGTAGAGCTAACGATGGCGTGGTTTGAAAACGGCGGAACGACGCACGCCCGGACGCGGCATTTCGCAGATGTGACCATGCGGGGCTGCTTTTACCCTTTTGACTGAGCGCACCACCGCCCCTGGTGTGCGGCCATCACTCACGGTTCGAGTGAGTGATTTTCCAGGGGGGTGCAACCGCCCCCCCCTTGCCCCCCCCTCCGGACGCCCATGGTCACGCGACCCACTATATGCCTTGAACATTACTTTACGCATCTTCCCTCGCGCTTAACACGCTAACCCTTTTTGCAGGCAGAGCAGGAAGTGCCAACACACTCTGTTAACGCGGGTTTTTAGTTGGAAAATATCTTGCTGTTAAGTCAGCTTTCCCGCGATTTTGCAAGTTTTCTATCATTTTATTGTTTATGAAGTGTGAGTGTGCACGGTTTCAGAACATTTGAAATGCCCAACCATTCTTAGAGAAGGAGTAAAAATGAATTCATTTTGGATAATTAATAATAAAATAATGAATGAATGAATACAGAAATAAATAAGTAAATATATAAATGGTCACATTGCAAAAGAAAACCAAAATAAAATAAAATTACCTGAAAGAAAAGCACAAATAAAAATATAAAAAATGCCTCCTGGTATTGTACCTCGCCCCCTCCCCCTGGGTCAGAAAACTGTTCATGAGTCCCTGATTGGGGTGACACTATCTAACCACAGCACGCCTACGTTATCAAGGCATCTTATAAAGATTTATAAACTGTCTCAGGGGACAGTTCAGACGTCTTTGAGACAGCTAGTTTATCTTGGCGAGGTGCCGTATAGACGTCCAGTGGACAGGTTAGTGTTCAGTGGGTATAGTGTTCAGTGGGCATATCAGAAGACAGTGCCTTAATTCTTCTGTCGGACTAAGGTTTGATATTGTGCGATATCTGTTGCAGCAAAAAAATACTGATGCTGAGCGCACAACTAAAACGTAAGAAATTGCGCGCTTAGTGAGGAAATCTAACCTTTTAAGTTATCTCGCTGTAGAATCGCTTGCCTTCGCGCAGGCTGTCATATATGCGCTAAAGTTTGGGCAACTTTGAATGAATGAATGAATGAATGAATGAATGAATGAAAGTTTCTATTTTGTTCATTATCGTTGAGAATCGATGGACGCGTATGACCGAAATTCTAGCCGGCTATAAAAGTGGCAGCATTACGTTGATGCTTGGCTTTGCCTGAAGCTACTGCGAGCATACAACAATAAGAAGTTTTCTTCCGGAAAAAAAAAAAAAAAGAGTGGCCTGCGCAGGGATCGAACCTACGACCTTCGCGTTATTAGTACGACGCTCTAACCGACTGAGCTAGCAGGCCAACGGGAACGTGCAGCACATAAAATTTTTTTAACCTTACAGATGTACCAGTATAATGGTGAATTCCAATGGCAGATCGGGATCAAGTTTTTCTGCTCGGTTTGGATCAGTCGTATTCCAATGGTAAAATGGGAGCGCGAGTTGTATGTTCCAATGGCAGATCGGGATCAGACGGAAATCCCGGATCGCTCCGTGGAGCAGCGATTCTTGATCTGCCGAAATCGGCGGATTTGACCGGAACCTCGCGTGACGTTTTCTTTTCCGCCGCGTCTGCTTCCGGTCGCGACCGGCAGCAGCCGCTTCGTTCCTGTCGTCGCTACGTGGTGAGCTGGGCGAGCCGGGACAGACGGGCACTTTCCAGTCAACAGTGGACGGCAATGATCTTGCTTCGAGCCGTGCGGCACTAATTTTGCTTCATGGAAGTGACAGTTCCGACTCGGGCACTGAAAGCTCAGAGCCCAGCAGTGAAGATTCGTCTGAAACGGACAGCGAGTGTGAAGCTGCCGGCCTGTATATGCATGCCTGCCGCCGGCGTCAGAAAAATGCGCTAATATTCTTTGTTCGCGTTCATAACAAGCCCTGGAGTAGAGGAATGTAACAAATGAATCATTTTTGAGGATCGTTGGCCAATACCGAGTTGCTGGTAGAAGTGATAACTGCGATACAAGCAAATTTCTTCCTGATGCCCAGTGCGGCTGGCCTGCTGTCTGCTAGCTCCGCTGTTGGAGGCGTCGCAGAAATCGATCATGTCTTTATTTTATTATGAGACGAGGAACACAGTAAAACGGTGACGCGAGTAGCACCTTTACTACAGCGCTGGCCAATTCCGAAGCGCCCTCAGCTGCGGCATCGATGAAAAACAGTTAGGCTTAGCGACGACTACGGCAGCCAGGGAGAAACGTTGGCCGGGGGGCAGCGCAGTTAGTCGCTCGGCGTGTCCGCGGGCGGCGTCGTTGCCGAAAGCTCGACTGTCTCGCTGATTGGTTCAGCGGCTTGCGTCTCGCAGTCGCAAGGCTGGAAAATCGAGCAGCGAGCAAATTGCCTGCGCGTCGTCCGCCACTTCTTTCGTGAACGGTAGGGACAGGCTCACCGGCTCTCCGAAGACCGCGGCCGCATACTCGCGTGTTCACGGAGAGTGGACCATCCTGTACATACGCTTTGGTTTTGGTTTTACATTACGGCCTTCGTACTACCCCCTTTTTGTTTCGCCGAGACGGCGTAACGCAGAGATCGCGCCTCGCGCAACTCCTGTCGCACTCGAGCAGCGCTAGCAGGGCGTCCGCTCCGCCGGCGCGCCTAGTTTCCGCGGTCGCCGCTGCGGCGCTGGCGTCGCGCTCCCGAGGGATCACTGGCATTCCAATCGCAAACTGGGAGGTGGCAAATCTACGCGATCTGACGCGCTCCGTACGCGATCCGACGGAGCGGTCTCGATCTGCCATTGGAATTCAGCATAATATTGAAGTGGCTTTTAAGAAGTTTTTCAGTTCCACAGCAGCAGTGAGGTTAAAATTCGGCCAGGAGCACACAATTTTTTTTTCTTGATCCCTGCGGTTGCTTGCTTCTTTACGTCCTTTTTACGGTCCTTGTCGCTGGTTTTTGCTCGACTCTCCGGTATCACCGGCAACGGCGTATGCAGCACTAGTAATCGTTTATTTAAGTTCTGCTATACAAAACTATCGCCATTATAAGCTTTTAAACTCTTTCTACGAAGTATGGGCAGTATGGGCATCTCTACAAGCACAACCGCAAAATACAAGTTTCGGTTTCTTTTCCATCAACTTCATTTGAAATAAAGTTGCAATATTAAAACAAAATAAATAATAAATATCTGTACGTCAAAGTTATTAATTAAGTTTCTTTTTCACAAAACGCGCTTGCTTTTAGAGGTTTTTTTTTGGGGGGGGGGGGGGGGTTAGCAAGAAGCAAGAAAAAGCAAACAAAACACCTCGAACATGGCTGCCTCCATGGTAATCGAGCACGCAGTGACAGTCGTGACGGTACGACGCAGTTCGTGTCTTGTTTCAGACTGCCTCGTGCAGTTAAAGTAGTAAAAACTATTGTTGTGCTGTAGCTCTCAAACTGTAAGCATTACAGACCTGGTCGAAAAAGTGATCGCTTTCAGTGCTAGAGGAATCGACAGTAGAACGTGCTACCCGTCGCCGACGCACTTTCGGTTTACCGGAGTCTCCACGTGAGTCGTTTTGAACATGAGGCGGAAGGGAGGCAGAAAAATCGACGATGAGCGCTTCAAGCACGTCGCCACGGACCCGCGATTCCGTGGCGTTCCGCGATCGCAGCGAAAGGTCAAGATTGACAACCGATTCGCTGCCATGTTCGACGACAAGCGCTTCAAGCTCAAATATGTCATGGACAAACGCGGTCGCCCGATTCACAGCACGACGACGGAGGACCTGAAGAAATACTACGCCGTCACGTCGTCCGAGTCTGAAAACGAAGGCGATGAGAATGTGGAGAAGCCCGAAGAGGAGGGAGATAACGTCGAGGACCGTCAGGAATCGAAGGTGGAGCACCAGGATTCAAAGCCACGATCTACTGGGGACATCGCTTCCGAAGGTGAAGACGCCGAAGATTCAGAAGCGACCGAAGGTTCTGAAGATGAGGAGGAAGGTAAAGATCATTGGATCATCTGGTTTGCGTTATTTTTGTCCCTCTCTCACTCGTTTGCAAATCTGACGGATCCTCTCCATATTCCTTTTGCTGTACTGCTTTTGTTTGTTTGTTTGTTTGTTTGTTTGTTTGTTTGTTTGTTTGTTTGTTTGTTTGTTTGTAACGCTGTCAGCCTTAAAAAGGACTGCTACAGGAGTATAAGTGGAAGATGTATGCATGCAATGCCAACAAATATGGTTACAGAAAATGTGCAGCACATCGAAAGCAACAACTTACAACAGTAGGCAACAAAGTTGGATGTTATTGGAAGCATGTATTGTACTTTCTTGCATGGAGCAAAAGTGTATCATTCTGTTGTCTCACATGCTTCACAACACACTAGACGGACAGAAATAAACAAAGAGGCAGCGTAAGAAACAAATAGCGCATAGTTTTTATTGTTATAACCCTTTTTGCCAGTGAATGAGCTTAAGTATTATATTTGGTAGGCTGTGTCGCTGTGTATTGTGTCAGTACAGGCAGCATTTTTGTATTTTCTCCTACATCTCTGCTTTTCGAAAGCACGAGTGAAACAACAGTCCTCGCTTGTAGTAGCGTCGCCAACCTTAGCACTGGCTTATTTTTCCTGTGTGCATAAACCCGTCCTTCTCAGTACAGTGAACCCTGTCCTTGCTCAGAGGCACATCCTCATTTCAGCCTATTCAGCTTGAGCTCCTTTTGTGTGGCAACTCGAAACCACCTACGCATGTTGAGAGTCCAAATTTTGTTTCCTTTACAGATAATGAATCTTTGGAGAGCCCCGATGAAGAAGAGGAACCAGAAAGGGATCCAGCACGAGGCATCGGCAACGTCGAGACGAGCTCTGAGGATGACGAAAGCAGCGAAGGTATTTATGATCGGCAACTGCCATAGTAACGTGATGGACTACTGATCAGGCATGCAGTTTTCCTAACCTCAGTAAATATTATTTCATGGTCCCTTAAAGGGACTCAAAAATACACTTTTGTAAGAAAATGCGGAATCCTTACTACACTGATGTGACCATTTTCTGTTGTGCAGCTTGCGCGTTGGGCTTGCTTTTCTTGGCAAACACAGAAGGAGCTACACAGGTGCTTTAACTATGATTTTAATGAGTTATTGAAACAAGAGGAGTTAGAACAGTTTCTGGCCTAATGCCTAACCTGACGTAACCTGCTAATAATTCTGCTGGTCGTCTAGTTTATGTGCTGAGAAAAGGAGATCACTTTAATGTCTACACAGTTTTATATTATGTTCCAAGATGATTGCTGTCCTAGCAAGCTTTCTGTAGAGACCAATACAGTTCACTTTGTCAGTTTTTCCTGTACCATATTGCTAGTTGCAAAGTATTTGTTCTATCATTATTTAAAAACAGCTTTCAAATAATTAAGAAAGAAAGACATCCACCTTAAATTGAAAGGTCACTGTTTGTATGTCATCATCATCAACCTGACTTCGTCCACAGCAGGGCAAAGACCCCTCCCATGTCTCTCCAATTAACCCTGTCCTTTGCCATTTGCGGCCACTGTATCCCCGCAAACTTCTTAATCTCATCTGCCTACCTAACTTTCTGCCGCCCCCTGCTACGCTTGCCTTCTCTTGTAATCCACTCCGTTACCCTTAAGGACCAGTGGTTTGCACCTGCCAAAAGGTAGTTATTCGATACAGCAACGCTGCACGCCAAGGCTCAGTGCTGGTTCTTGTGCAGATGAGGCAGAGGGCGCCGATGACGACGGGGTGGCCTGGGGCGAGCTCGACCGAGATGCCCCTCAGTCGGACCACGTGAGTCGGCGACTGGCGCTGTGCAACCTCGACTGGGACAAGCTGCGTGCCCAGGACCTTTTTGTGCTGCTCGACTCCTTCAAGCCACCCGGCGGAGTCATCCATCGGGTCAGCGTCTATCCGTCCGAGTTTGGCAAGGAGCGCATGGCGCACGAGCAAGTGAGCGGCCCCACGGAGTTGGTCGAGGCTGCTCACCGTGGCGACAAGCAGGCCTCTTCCTCCAAGGTTGTCGAGGATGAGGAGGAAATCGACGCCAAGAAGAAGAGGTGCAGTGCCAGTTGTGCTTGTCTCAGCTCCAGCTCTTCTGTCACAGCAGTTGGTTACACTCCGCGCAGAGCCCGTGTATTGAAATTTGGCTGTCTTGTTGGGTCAAAGCATGGAGGCTATCTGATTGTTGCTGCGTCCATGGACAGTGAGATAAACTGTGGACATGTTACATACATCATGGGGGGTACAGCGTGAAGAAGACGTAGGACGAAGCAAGAAGACTACACAGACGAGCACTCGTCTGTATAGTCTTCTTGCTTCGTCTTTCGTCTTGTTCGCGCTGTACCCCCACGATGAATTATTACAAACTCGCCCAGCTATCCATCCTTCTTACATGTTACGTACTCTAAGATGATTCAAAACCACGGCAGTGCCATGGCACCTCGCAACAGAATCAGTGAAAGTGATGTATCATCATCATCATCATGAGCCTCACTACGCCCACTGCAGGGCAAAGGCTTCTCCCACATCTCTTCAATTAACCATGACCTTTGCCAGTTGCGGCCACCCTATCCCCGCAAACTTCTTAATCTCATCCGCGCACCTAACTTTCTGCCACCCCCTGTTATACGC
Source organism: Amblyomma mixtum (assembly GCF_055824585.1). Classification (NCBI taxonomy): domain Eukaryota; kingdom Metazoa; phylum Arthropoda; class Arachnida; order Ixodida; family Ixodidae; genus Amblyomma; species Amblyomma mixtum. The sequence continues at coordinate 155,586,248 of NC_143015.1, forward strand.
TTGCCTTCTCTTGGAATCTACCCCTTTGCACTAATGGACCAGCGATTATCTTGTCATCGCATTACATGCCCTGCCCAAGCCCATTTCTTCCTCTTGGTTTCGACTAGGATGTCATTAACCTGCATTTGATTCCTCACCCACTTCGCCCTATGCGGTAACAAAAAATTTATGCATTTAACAGTTCGAGAGATAGAAGCTAAAACAAGCAGAACATTTCACTGCTTCTGATGTTAGTGGCGACGTTTTTTATCTGGCACCGTTAGCTGGTGCCGCCGACTGTTAACCTCTGCAGTGTAGCCATGAGGAACAGCCAGGTTTCAATGTAGAGCCTCAGAGATCTGAAACCAAAAATCAGCATTGACGACATTGCAGTTCGCTTATGACACCGGCCGATGACAGCGATATCTGTATTTAACTGACTTTTTTAGCTCCTAAAAGCTGTGTTTTTAATTAAGGTATCCTCTTTGTCATTAGAATGCAGTTATAATTTGAAGATATATAGTGTACTGCATTCTAATTGCACAGAGACCACTCTCACAGTAAAACAGAGCTTTTACAAACTAGAAAAGACTGAGAAAAAGAAATAGTGCAGATGTCGCCATCGCCGCCCAATTTCACTAGTAAACTGCATGCGTCGACACCGAATATTTTTTGTGGGTTCCTAAGGCTACTCTGCACTACCATTCACTTTACCATTCACTTCAAAGTAACAGCAACCAGTCCTTCTCTGTGTGGACATCACGAGTTTGATTTGAGCGACGAGAAGATTTTTAATTCAATTTTTTCTAGCCAAAAACTTTTGTTTTTCTGTAGGATAAAGGTTGACACACCCATAAAAAGCCAGAGAAGGAATTTTTATTGGGAGCAATAATTACATGTAGTTGTTCTTAAAATAAAAACAGATGCCTGCTACATGTGTTTTTCTATGTGCGTTAACCGCTGCCTAGTATGAGATGAAAGCTAACACAAGATGAGAACTGACTGTTACCGATACAAGAGTGTCAATTTAGCCTGCATGCACCAAAACAATTTTTTTTTCTGTCTTTGTTGCTGTTAACAGTGTGTCTGGAGGGTAATTAAAGAAATCTGCGTAGGCATAAATGTCCATGTTTCTATTTCTATTTGACAGGGAAGCACTGCGGCAATATCAGCTCAGTCGGCTGCGATACTACTACGCCATCGCAGAGTGTGATTCAGCAGAGACGGCCGACCACCTGTACCGAGAGCTGGACGGCCGCGAATACGAGAGCAGCGGCACTTGCTTGGACCTGCGCTTTGTACCCGACGACATGACCTTCACTGATGTAAGCTCATCCTGAAGTCTGACCCTAGACTCTATTCTGGGACTGCCGTGTTTCACAATTTCCAGACTACAGTTTGCGCACAGTTTGCAGGACTAAATTCTCATTGAAAAAACTACAGAGAATGTTTACTGCATTCGAAGCGGAGTGAAAGCACGGATTTGTGCTGCGTACAAGACGACGGCAAGCAAGCAGTGCCGCGGGACGGAGCAGATGGAAGTTGATGAAGACGACGCTGTCCAATGCACAGCGCGAGGGTGTGGTGCAGTTTAACATGAGGTGTGTTGGTTGCGGCGATAGCATGTAATGGTCTCGCTGAGCGGCCGTTAAAAGAGATCTGTTCGCACAGCTGCGGGTTTGACTCCCGGTCATGAATATTGATTCAATTTCTTTTTCTCTTTTTCATGGTTTGACCTCTAACTCAGGTGAAGGTCAAAACTAGGCATGCGGCGATCGAAGCACTAGGAGGTCCTGTAATAAAACTTTCGCTTCAAAACCAAATTTATTCTTTTACTTGAGTGTCCACACCTAGTACCATAGCCTGAAGAGACCATATGCACAGACCACGAACCCATAAGGTTTCTAAAATGTCTGTTTTCTTTGTTGGAGAGCATACTGTTTTTTTTTTTTAAGCACTACAAAAAAAAATAATGTAATCTCAGAGCTCATCATGGTCAGCGTTATCAAGGCTGGTGGAGCAAACAAGGCCTCTCATTTCTGTGTGGACAAAAAGCTCATCTTCACTACTGACTTTCGCTTTTTTTATTTTTACTGTGAAAACAGTACCAGTGTCACAGTGCAAAAATCCTGGCATCTGCCTGTAGCTTCAGAGAGAGAGGCCTGCACCCTCCAGAATTGCCACCCACCACCCACCTCCCCACCCGCACCCTCGACCCACTTCCCCACCCCATTACCACCCTCCCGAACAATTCTGTCGCATGTGCAAAGCTTCGCCTTAAGAGTGAAGGCATTCATTACAGTCATATCATCAAAGACATCATCAAGGGTAAATCCAACTGCTTTTTGCAGAATTGTCATATCAGAAGCCTGATCGTCCTGTAATTGTTTCTCTGCATAATGGGAGCTGTAATGCTTGTACTCAATGGAAATTCAGTGGGTAATCAGTGCAACTGAGGGCTTAAAGGAGTATAGACACCGAACTTTTGGGTGCGTGTTTTCTTTTTTGCAATGATGCATAAGGCATTATTATGCACGGATTACCCCGTGGTATTCTCCTACGACCGCAAAATAGTTTATATAATCGAATTTCTTTCTCAGGCTGTTTCAGTTTCAACAGTTGTTGAACGATGGCTGCGACGTCAAAGAGAGGTTATAGGTCACTTGAAGGATATGAAAAATTGCAATATAGTGGGTGCTGTTACATACGTTGTCATTCCGGCTCTTGAAGAAAGCTGGCTTCAGCACTGCAGTGAATTAATACGATGAAGCAGTGATTATGTTGCAGTTTTTCCATGACTCACGTGACCTATAACCTCTCTTTGACATCACAACCATCATTCGGCTGTTGAAACCGAAACAGCATGAGAAAAAAATTCGATTATAAATTATTTAGCGGTCGTTGGCGAACACCACATGGTGATTTGTGCATAGCAGTGTCTTCCGCATCATTGTAAAGAAGAAAATATGCCACAAAAATTGGGTGTCTATACTCCTTTAAGAGGGGACACTGGTCTTAAAAAAAAATTTTTATTAATTAAGTCACAGTTACGAAATCTTCAGGGAATATGTATTTTTCTGTGCTGATTCTAAATATGTCATTTAATTTCATGCAAAACAATTCCTTGAGCACTTATGCACTTTTTCTGCTAGTATTTTGCGGAGAGTCTTGAAGAAAATTTGCTGTGGGAAGCAAAAAATGGGCTGAAATGCATGCCATTGGGTTCTCTTGACACCAAGGAATACAATAAGGGTGAAATTGTCTTCCTGCCTATCATAGAACTTAAGTTATAGAGTTTTGAAGTTGTCGCTTCAGAAATGAGAAGGAAAGTGTGTACAGTCAAGTCCACTTATAACAATACTGGTTATAACAATATATTGGATATAACAATGGTCAGTCATGGCACCATCAGCTTTGCCATGTGTTCTATGGTAAAATAAACTGCTTATAGCAATGCTGTCAAGGCACATTATTGGTTATAACAATTAAATCTGGTAATTGAGTGTCAACCATTATAGAAAAAAAAAAAAGGAAATGCTACAACCACACCATCAAAGCCATGCTTACAACACAAAAGCATGCACGTGTGGGGCTGACCAATGGACTAAGCTGGTGCAGCAACGCCATGATAGCAAAAGAGGCAGGCGTCATCACGTCAGTAGAGCTGCTGCATTGCTGCATTGGCTACGCACACCCCAAATCAGTCTGTGTAGTGCGCGTGCATGCAGCCAGCGCCGTTTTTTTTCTCTTGTCAGCTGTCACCGCAGCCTTAGTTCTGCATGCTTCTTGAATTTCCCATACGAATGATTCCTGTAACGTGGAGGTGCGCGAAGCTCCTGGTGGCGCAGTGATGGCGGTGCTTTGGTCATCAGTGAACATTGTTCCGGTTTCCTGAAGTTCGAATTAACAAGCTTTTACAGGCATTAGAACAATCGAATCCCTCCAGGTCCTTCCTGTCAATAAATTCTCTAAAGTTTGTCATCTTTTATTTTTTTCGGCACAACCCTGTTATAACAATTATTGGTTATAACAATGGTATTTCCATGGCACTTGAATATTGTTATAAGTGGGCTGGACTGTATTCCTGTTTCTGAAGTGGCAGTTTCAGTACCCTATTACTCAAGTTCTATGAGAGCCAGGATGATAATTTTACCCTTATTGCATTCCTTGGTGTCAAGAGAACCCAATGGCATACATTTCAGCGAGTTTCCTGCAGCAAATTTTCTTCAAAACTCTCCGCAAAATACTTGCATAAAAAGTGCATAAGTGCTCAAGGAATTGTTTTGCATGAAATTAAACGACATATCTAGAATCAGCGCACAGAAATACATGTGCCCTGGAAATTTCATAACTATGACTAAATTAATAAAATTTTCTTTTCAAGACCAGTGTCCCCCCTTAAGCCCTGCGCCTGCCGCATACGGGGCAGCTGCTCAAACCACTAAGCCACCGTTGCAGCCCACAGTAGTGCAATATTGCCTTGTGCTGGAGCTGTCTGCTGTTTACATTGTTGTTTACACAACGGACACTTGTTTAAATTGTCTTTTGCAGGAGCCAAGCAGCGTCGCTGAAAGCCTTCCCGATCCCCAGAGCTACAAGCCACTGACATTCGTGACCTCTGCACTCATGTCAGTCAACCCAGAGTTAACTTGGGATGAGGATGACCCTCGTAGGTCAGAGGCCATGCAGCGAGCCTTCAAGGAGGATGGTGACCATGACGACCTCAACGTGTACCTAGCTTCATCCTCTTCAGAAGATGAAGAAAACCAAGAACAAAGTGAGTGCCGTTAGCCCCTACTGGGTAGAATATCTGAAGACGGCATTTCAGGAGTGCCGTAAGCAACGTCTTAACATAACTTCTAACTTCCACGAACTTGACGTTAGCATTTAATTTTTATTTTTGCCTGGTCTGTGTGCCTATTGTTGGATACAACTTAAAGAAACAGCAGTTGTCAACACTGGACCATGGTCCACCGAGTCTTGTATTACTCCACTAGCCAGTCACAAAAGTAAACGAAATCAGCTTTTTGAATGTTTGACTTAAGCAAGCCAGGTGTGAAAATTCTAGAGCTTCTAACTTTTTTTCTTGATTAGCTTCTTGTTTAGGTGACAAGAGCAGTTTTAACGATGGACTACTTATTTGTCGCGAAGGAATTCTATGCGCGGAGGTTCTGTGCGCCGGTCCTGAATGTGGGCGGAGCTTCGCTGCAGACTTAAGTTGTCTCCGACCACAGAGAGACCAGGGCAGCCCTAGGGAACTAGGGAAGGAAGGTTAGCGTCTAGGGTAACAAGTTGGTCGAGTCAAGCGACTAGCCTGCGGTGCAGAAAGCTGATGCATTGAGCAGTGGAGAACGCAGCTTCCAAAGTCGAGAGAGGATCGTAGGAGTGTTGGCACACATTACTCTGCTAAGTTGCATCACGCAAAGCCAGGTGGCGCCACGTTACAGCACCAAACATTGCTGACACACACTGGAAATATTTTGGCCTCGCATCTTTTCTAGATGACGAGATGAACAAGCAGTTACGAGCTCTGGGATAAGCGTCGCATTTTTTGTTAGCTCTCTCTCTTTCTCTTTTTTTTTGCAAGCAAACATTTATGTGGGCTGTGGCATAAGGACTGCCTTTGAGCCGTCTCACACTACTCATGGTTCAGCGTGTATGCAGTACTTTTTATCAGAGTTCGGTTTATGCGATAGGGGATCACAGCCTGCAACACTGGAAAAGAGCAACTAAACAGCATGTATATAGGTGCATTTGTGCACAGATATGTAGCAGTACTTTATTCGGTGTGTGCTGTCAGACTATCAACAAGTAATAATTGCACACACGTGCATATTGCAGTAGAATCACATTACCATATTTAGAGAGAGGGTGTGGTAGATGGTCCTTGGCGATCACAAAATGAACAAGGGAGGGGAAAACCTCAGGTTGCTTGAGCCAACGTTTCGACAAGGGGACTTGTCTTTGTCTGGGCAAAGCGTTCATCATTGGCAGGGATTAAATAGGGATTAAATAGCGAAGGCCCTATTTAATCCCTGCCAATGATGAATGCTTTGCCCAGACAAAGACAAGTCCCCTTGTCGAAACGTTGGCTCTAGCAACCTGAGGTTTTCCCCTCCCTTGTTCATTTTGTGATTACCATATTTAGTCGCATATAGGTCGACTTATTTTACCAAAGCTGTGCTCTCCAAACTCTGAGGTCTACCAGTGCGTTAGACAGTGCACAAAACACACAAAAGGAACCGAGGGAATGGTAGCAATGGTGCTGCTGCGGAAAGACTTGCATTTCGGCCACCTCCAAGCCTTCACAGAGTATTACAGTTGCTGCCACCATTACTGCACAAAGGTTTCAGAACACCTTTTTTTTTTTTTTCAAGAACCGTGCAAAAATTCTCAGGTAAAGCCAATATGAAGGTAAGCATGAAGACCCCGCCACAGTGTCCCAGCACCAACTGTGTCATCATAAAAACAAACTTTTCAAAGTCGTTGAACCACGCGGCAAATCACACCTTCCGAACTTCGGTGACTGTCACCAAAAGCATTCCAGGATGCAAGGAAGGAATTTACGTCTCGCGTATTCTGTAGCATGTTCTTTGGGACGAAGTTTTCTGCTGTATTATTTGCTCTGCTTTCTTTTATGCATTTTTGCCTCTCCTGCTGGGTCCCATTTTAGGAAGTCCGCAGTATATACTTTAAATAAAGAGTTGAATTTGCCCTTAGTGCGCTAATGTGCTGACTTCTGTGTAATGTTTCTGATGCCACCGCTTGTGCTCCATTGTATGGTGTACTCTGCCAGTTGCGTTAATTGAATGTTGGAGGATTGAAGTTTCCATTCAATAGCCAGCACAACATTTCAGCATTTTTTTCTTTTTTGCCAGTCCTGGAAGGTGGGGATGTCAACATATACAACACGGCAACCAAATATGTGAATAAATACGGTATAGTTGAAAGTCGCCTAGCTTCAACTTCAAGCCATTTCGAAGCAAGGGATGTTTTCATCCCTGTGAGCCTCAGCTGTACTGAGCGAAAACCAGTCAGGTTCTCCTTAATTCAGTTTCTGCTTTTTTTTTGTTTCTTTATGAATCTATCCCCTTCTTGAAAGGGACACATTATTGGCCCCTTTGAGGTTTGGAGTACTGAGATTTAACTCTATTACAACCAAGAAGAAAATATGTTGTGTTTGGTGCTGAGTACCTGTAGTGGCTGTGTTGTGTATTTTGTTGTTGTAGGATTAACCAAAAATTGAAGTTGAAAATGCAAAAATTGGCATTTAAATTTAAAATGTCGCACACACTTGACCTTTGCACTGTTGCCATATGTAATTGCCACTTTGTGCATCTAACCTGATTTATAACCAAGTTTTACTTTGTTTGTTTTTCAAAAGACTTGGAGCTGTCATCCATCAGTCTTCTGTGGGTCCACTTTTTTTTTCCTAATGGTTTTGCTTGTCTGTCCCAGATTTGCCTTGTTGCAAAGTAGACCATTGTGTTTGCCCTGTTGACAGGTGACGATAAGCAGGGGACAGGGAAAAAGGCCTCCATGGAGGCCCAAATCCAGAAGTACCGCGACCTGCTGAAGAGCATCGATGAAGGAGAAAAGAAGGCTGACAACGACGACGACGACGATGTTGAGATGGAGGTCACTTGGAATCCTGGTCAGTGCATCACCCCGTGCTGCCAACCATTGCATGTTGCTGTTATATTTACCGTATTTTCCGGTGTATAAGACGCATCCTTGTTTAAGACGCACCCGCCATATATGCAAGCTGTCATTGAAAAAGTTTGTATATAAGACGCACCCGTGTATAAGACGCACCCCAGTTTACCCAGTTAGGCTAGTGAGGCTTAACTAAACACGCTTGCGCGACCATCGCAAAAAAATGCACTGTACCTATGAGAAATTCGTAAGCAACGCTAAGTGATCGAAAAAGGCAACACTCACGCCATACCTGCCGACGTTTTAGCAAAAAAGAAAGAAAAAACGAACGAGATCCCCATATGTCCATAACAACATTTTATTTCTACTTGAAACCTTCGAAGTCTTCATCTTCAGATGCGCTATCAAAAGGTTCACCCATTTCTGGCGGCAACACGGCTGAAACATTCTCTTCGTACTACGTACACGGAGCAAAGTTGCAAAGGGTGACTAAAAAAGAACGCCGGCTTGTCTTGGCTTGTCTTGACAATGGCGAGAAGCGCGATTGTCGCCATCTTTTGGCGTTTCTCATTACTTTTGCTTGGGGCCTCTGAAATGGCCGCGCGTTTGTGATCCCGGAAGTCGTCATCCCCACCGTTTCATGATAAAGATTACATAAAAAAGTCGCGCACAGTGGTCCTGGTATTGAAGTATTAACCGTGTTACAACCGCATTATTGGTAGTGATATTTTTTTTGGTGAAACAATCTTAAGCATGAACCTGAATAATCTGTGAACTCGCAAAAAAGATGAAAAATTCGCATATAAGACGCACCCTTGTATAGGAGGTATTCACATGACGTCATCCGCTAGGGGCGCTAGCGGCCGGCGCGGCATTCGCCATGTTGGTGGTCGCGCGCGCGGCCGCCGCAGCCAGCCGCAGCGTTTGAATAGCTGGTGATGGGTGAAATGTGAGTGTATTTCGCGTCTCGCCGCACGTAATTTCTGTCCGACCCGTGCCGCCGCGTGACTGAGTGAATATTCCGTGAACTGTGCGAAGCAGAAAAGAGCGGGCACGCTCAGAAGGTTCTACTTTGTGAAAAGGTCGACCCCCTTGGAATGCGCGGAGGCACCGGCATGGTGTGCGACGTATACAAGACTGCTGCCGCGCGTTGAATTCACCGGTATCGAAGCCCACCTTGTGCACGGCTTAAGTTTGCTGGCAGGCCAAGGAATTAAAGGATATAAACCTATGAGAGGGTGCAATTACTTGACAAGCGGGTGAGTCCAAGAGCCGTGCTGTGGGTGCCGACGTCCGCGGTGCCGACGGCCGAAGTGCCGTTTTTGAAGAGGTGAGTAATTCGAAGGGTCTGTTCACTTAGCTGTAGCTTAACTTGTCATCTCTACCTGCTGAAAGTGACGTGTTACAACTGAATCTAGCGGAATGGCTGTACACTGCGTTGCTGCGAAAACGGTCTTGTGCATACGAAGCAGCGCTACGTAGCTACAATTAAAACTGCAAAACATTCTCCCTGTGTCTGCCGTTCGTGCTGCGAGCGCATGGCAGTATTTGTTTGGCCGTTCTGTCGGGTAAATAAGGCAGCTATGACGCTTTGCCTTTCTGCTGAAAGACTGTACGTCTGAGAAGCGTCAGCAGTTCGCGGACTACAGCTAGGCGCTTGAATTATCTATTTCTGCGGTGGCAGTTCTGGAATTTCGGTAATCAATCGTGCTGTTTATCCACGATGTGCCCTGCATGACTAGCTGACAGTTATCAACTGATATTAAAAGCTGCAAGTCGTGTACGTTCTTGCGTGCAGCGCAGCCAGCCAGTTTTGCTGCCGAGTTGAGGCAGCTCGGTTATAACACGGCGCAGAAGAATTCTGCTGCAAGCTTCGTGCACAATACGCGCTCCACAAAGATAAGTGGTCGCTGACGTATTCAACAACGTACAAATATGTTACGGATCACTAACAGTTCAGGCCGGGTACCTCACGGCGCACCGTGACATTGCGCGAGCTGGCCTGAAACGACCGCAAACATGGCGCGCCTGCCGCGACGACGCTCGCGCCGTCTGGTAGCGCGGCCTCAGTGAATACCTCCTATAGGATGCACCAGCAAGATTTTTGAAAAAAAGTCGCGTGTTATACACCGGAAAATACGGTACTCGCACTATGAACGCGCTTTCTTTCCCAAAATTAGTACAAAAAGTTGAGGTGGGGGCGGTGGGGTGGGGATTTATTATGCAAATGTGCGTGCTATTACGTGAGTAAATATGGCATTTCTTTTCTCACGCTACTATGCTCATCAAGATGGATGCAGAATTAGTTCATCATTAAGGCATCACCAGAAGCCACATTCTCTCCACTACCTTCACTGACCACCAAATCATACGCTTCCATGACTTTTCAGGCATTCTTTCTCGAGTGTGCAAACATGCTGCTCACATATATATGTCATTTATAGCTGAAACAAAAGAAACTGAAAAATGCTTAAATGATGAAATTTTCTTATCTGAAAGGAAAAAGAAAGGAAACGGCTTCTTCTCTCATAAGGTAGTCTTGAAGTGCCTTGATATATTGTGAATGAGTTCGACAAGAACAAACACAGATATAACTGATAGAAAGACAAATGTAGTTGTGACATGCGCTTCATCATCATCATCATCAGCCTGACTATACCCACTGCAGGGCAATGGCCTCTCACATGTCTCTCCAATTAACCCCGTCCTTTGCCAGTTGTGGCCACTGTATCCCCGCAAACTTCTTAATCTCATCCGCCCACCTAACTTTCTGCCGCCCCCTGCTACGCTTGCCCTCTCTTGGAATCTACTCCGTTACCCTTAAGGACCAGCGGTTATCTTGCCTTCACATTGCATGCCCTGCCCAATCCCATTTCTTCCTCTTGATTTCGACTAGGATGTCATTAGCCCACATTTGTTTCCTCACCCACTCTGCCCGCTTCCGATCTCTTAACGTTACGCCTATACACTTATACACTCATGTTGAAGTAGTTGACACTGATGTCTTGAGATCATGTTTTAGTTCGTTGCCCGATTGTCTGGCATACATCCAATGATGTCCTCGTATGCTTGCAGGTCTCAACAAGCAGGTTGAAAACCTGGTGAGGAAGAAACAGGAGCAGCCTGAGGAAAAGACTCCGTTCCAGGAATTCCTCGAAAAACGCAAGGAGAAGCGGAAGCTCAAGCGAAGCCTCAACAAGCAGGTTAGCAGCTGGGCCACTGGCCTGTACCGTCGTAAACTCAGCATTAGATGCATTGTGGCAGTGTCGCCATTTTGCCGCTAATCTTCGCCTCACCAACTGAGGATTGCGCAATAACAAGGGTAAGTCAGGATAGGTTTGTGTGCTTTGTTTTAAGAGCGCTCTTACTCATCACGTTTCGAGATTTCGTGGGGTCTGCTACCACCCCAAGATCACAGCGCCATCTGTGGCAGCAACTAGAAAACAGCACATCTCGCTCCGAGACTTGTAGCACCATCTACAATAGCATTGTAGAAACAACCACCTGCCGTGTGCCAATGATGACGTCACAGTCTAATATGGTGGATAGAGGTGGAACTATGTGAGTATAACCACAGCTAATGCTTGTTACTTCAACGTCTTCCAGATAGTGGCAGCCTTTTTTTACTGTATTTTTAAGCCACTTGACTTAAATTATGGTTTTGTTTTCTCAGCAGGAGTTATAACATGCTTTGGTAATACAGCATCCGTGTCTAAAAGTTCAAGATGATCAGCCTTTAGTAGAAGTTGGCAACGCATCCAAGGCACTTCCCAAATGTGGACTGACATGGCAGCTTTAGAAATGGTTTAGCCGCGACAAGCGATTGCGAACGAGAGATGCGAGTGCCTGAAGAAAAACCTCGAAAAACTTGGGAAGGACTTCTTTTCTTCATTTTTTTTTTCTCATTTCATTGTTCAGAAGAATAAAAAAAAATGCCAGAATTTCCAAACAAAATTTTTTCCAGAGTATCACTGCACTACGCAAACCGTTTGGGAGTCTGCTTAGCACATGAAGGTCTTTATGCATAGCAACGAACTGCTGATGTCAGTCGCATGTCGTGGCTACTCCCAATTTTCCCATCGTTTGCGTCATGTGAAAGAAACTGATCGCAGTTCAGTACTGTGCATACAAAACTGTGCGACATGCTTGTGAAAGAGCGCTTGCAAAACGTGTGCAGTCATGGACAAAATTTTGCGGGATGCAGATTCATGGAAAAAGTTTTTTTATGCATTACCTCGCTTGTCAACTGCTATTTGTTCCAGTGGATGTAGCTTGCATGTCTCCTCATGGTTCTATGACATCCATCAATTTGCTCTGCCTGGCCGCACAGAAATCATTCATTTTCTGCAAATCGACATCCCGCAAACTTTTGTTTATTGTGTTACGTAAACTTGAACATGAGAAAAAGTGCACAAGTAAGCATTGCATTCAGACGAGTCAAACAGATGCAATTCTTGTCAAACTGATGCAATTCTTTGCGTTGATTATATTTTATACAGTACCTTATCTTTTCTTGGAAAGGTTTTGTAATATCTTTGTTTTGGTGCAGAAAACAATTTTCTTATTTCTTATGTAATACATAAGCTTAATGAAATTGTGCATTCTCGTTTTTTGTTTTTTTTCCAAAATTTCGTATTTTTGTAAAAAAAAAAGAAAACTTTTCCGAGCTTCCAAAATTTCTTCAAAGTTTACATCACTATTGCCAACTGTCGTTTGGCAACATTGTAGCATTAAGCCATCAAATTCAGTTAAACCTCCTTTCTTCTTGTTTTGATCCCTAACATGCTTAAAGGTGCACTAAAGAGGAATCTGAACTCGTCTTTTTGCCGCGGAAACGGTGTACATGTTCCGAGCATTCTTAGAAACTTAGAATTATTGTCCTGTGTGGCCAATTTTTCCGATTTCAATCGGATTAAACGTTCCGGCTCCCGCCTTTTTTTGAACTCGCCGCTGACGGTAAGAGGATTCAACTAACGCGTTGAGTGCCTTTCAGGTAGTGTCTTTCCACGCATTTATTTTGTTTCTTTTAGGTTTCCATGAATAAATAGGTCTAGTCAGAGACTACATAGCTGCAAATTAGGCCCACGGAAATAAAAATACGCGTGGACTCTTTGCCTTTGCCGATCGCTACGTATCACTCCGCCGATGGCAGAGTGGCAAGCCGACACAGAAGTGGCTGATCGACTCCTCCTACCTTCTGCAGTGAGTTCAAAAAAAGGCGGGAACTGGAACGTTTAATCCGATTTAAATTAGGGAAATCAGCTGCACAGGAGAATAATTTGAAGTTTATAAGAATGCTCAGAACGTGTAGATAGAGCTTCTGCAGTAAAAAGAAGAGTTCAGATTCCTCATCAGTGCACCTTTAAGCATGAAAATAGTTTACCAACTCCTCTTAAAGGTGCACTGAAGAGGATTCTGAACATGTCTTTTTGCCGCGGGAACTCGATCCACACGTTCCTGGCATTCTTAGAAACAGTGACCTATTGTCCTGTGTGGCCGATTTCCCCAATTAAAACGAATTAACGTCCGGCTCCCGCCTTTTTTTTTTTAATTCTGCCTCGTACGGTGGGCGGAGTCGACCAACGCGTGGAGCGCCTTTCAGCCAGCTCCGTGGAGGCTTTGCTTTCGCTTTATTTTGTTTTTTAGGTTTCCATGAATAAATAGTTTCATTCGCAGATAATATAGCCGCAAAATAAGCCCGCAGAAATAAAAATACGCGCGGACTATTTGCTACTACGAACTACTACGTATTACTCCGCCGATGGCAGAGCGGCAAGCCGCCACGGGACTGGGTGAAAGGCACTCCACGCGTTGGTCGACTCCGCCCACCGTACGAGGCAGAATTTAAAAAAAAAAAAGGCGGGAGCCGGACGTTAATTCGATTTAATTGGGGAAATCGGCCACACAGGGCAGTAAATCGCAGTTTCTAAGAAAGCTCGGAACGTGTAGATCGAGTTCCCGCGGCAAAAAGACAAGTTCAGATTCCTCTTCAGTGCACCTTTAAGTACCGACTAGCTACTACACAGATGAAGCTGAATCGGTCAGTTTCCCCGCCTCCAACATCGCCACCGTCTGGTGTTGCAACAGGGTGCCCAAGCAGAGGACTCGGGTGAGGACAAGGAAGAGCACAGTGAGGACAGCCAGCCAGAGCAGGCCTTCTCTGACGACGAGCTCCCCTCGGACGTGGACCTGGGCGACGATTTCTTCAAACAAAACGCACCTCCCAAAAGTAAGCTGTGCTCGCCTGATCCTCTAATTGCCGTACTGTCGCTAAAGCATTGTGAACGTGAATCGCTTTGAGATGAATTAATAGCAGAATGCCCTTTTTTTTACTTTGTAGAGCAATATTTTAATGACTAAGTTCTGTTGCAAGTTGTTACAAGCATCCGTACATTGTGGACTGTGTGTTGCTTATCCCTAGTCGGTTTTACCTCGGTTCATAAACCTTGAAATGCACAGCATTATGTACTGTCATGTTGAATATGACTTGCAATCGGTGGCTGGGTGGGCGCAACGGTTTGCGGATACACGGTGGCGCAGACTACCAGCTTAATTGAAAACAAATGGGAAAGGATTCTGCTGTTCCAGCAGTCAGCAACCTTCCCTGCGTCATTAGCTTTTTGGCACTACCAAAGTGCAATCGCTTTCCGGCATGACATTTCTGCGCTGTCATACTTTCCGGCTTATGCAGTCACCAATCGATTTTTCGGACTTGGCACGACCCACAAAATAGTCCGAATAATCGAACACTCCAAAAAATCCGTTAACATCAAAAACTCACTTTGCCGAGGTAAAATTGCCTTAAAAAAATGCTAATTTTGTCGTCCGCCATGCTGTGCCTGTAGGCAGTAATATTAGCTAGTAGTATTTGAGTTGGAGCCATGCTTGGAGTCATGTTCGGACCAAATCTCAGTGGCTCACCACACATTATAGATACCATTTGTGTAGCCGCCGCGGTGGCTCAGTGGCTATGGTGCTCGGCTGCTGACCCAAAGGACGCGGGTTCGATCCTGGCCGCGGCGGCTGGAATTTCTTTGGAGGAGAAATTCTAGAGGCCCGTGTACTGTGCGATGTCAGTGCACGTTAAAGATCCCCAGGTGGTCGAAATTTCCGGAGCCCTTCACTACGGCGTCTCTCATGGCCTTAGTCGCTTTGGGACGTTAAACCCCATAAACCAACCAACCATTTGTGTAGTCTGTAGGTCATGCTGCGAACTATGCCCTGAATGGACGAGCAATTTGATGCTACCACACTGCTATGCACTCCCCTTGCCACCGCTCTGCATATACACGTATCTTGTGCTATTTCAGCAGAAGTGTGCATGCGGGAAGCAAGGACAGAACTCATTTCTAGAGTGACGATGGCTGAAGTCAGATGGAACTCAAGAACGTGGCAGCAAATGCCGCTAAAAAGAGGCCTTCCAGCTAATGGCGTTCACCGATTGTCATCATGTCGCGGTCATTGCGTGGCTGATTCCAAGTCACACTAGTTTAATCCCTGTCATACTAGTGTCGTGGATTAAAGGTGCACTGAAGAGGATTCTGAACATGTCTTTTTGCCGCGGGAACTCGATCTACACGTTCCTAGCATTCTTAGAAACTGCGACTTATTGCCCTGTGTGGCCGATTTCCCCAATTAAAACGAATTAACGTCCGGCTCCCGCCTTCCTTTTTTTAATTCTGCCTCGTACGGCGGGCGGAGTCGACCAACGCGTGGAGCACCTTTCACCCAGTCCCATGGAGGCTTTGCTTTCGCTTTATGTTGTTTTTTAGGTTTTCATGAATAAATAGTTTCATTCGCAGATATAGCCGCAAAATAAGCCCGAAGAAATAAAAATACGCGCGGACTATTTGCTACTAGGGACTACTACGTATTACTCCGCCGATGGCAGAGCGGCAAGCCGCCACGGGACTGGGTGAAAGGCGCTCCACGCGTTGGTCGACTCCACCCACTGTACGAGGCAGAATTCAAAACAAAAAGGCGGGAGCCGGACGTTAATTCGATTTAACTGGGGAAATCTGCCACACAGGGCAGTAAATCGCAGTTTCTAAGAACGCTCGGAACGTGTAGATCGAGTTCCCGTGGCAAAAAGACAAGTTCAGATTCCTCTTCAGTGCACCTTTAACTGCACAATCATGAAAATAAGGCAACGCCACTGGCTAGAAGGCCTCCCTTGAGGGACATACGATACTTTGTTCTCGAGTTGCATAGATGGTCTGAAAGAGGGAACGTGCAAGAAGAAGCACTTTATGGGGAATTCGTACACTACTGCATTAGACCACTGCACCATTGCCGCAGCCAACCTTCCCGTGTGTTTAACTGCCATTCTGTTGCACTGTGCTTTGGGTGTCGTCATCTTCATCAACTCCCATCCATGCACGGTGGATCCAGAACACACTGCTACCGTACCCTTAAGGTGACCTCGAGTGGCTTCATAATTCTTTTTTCTTTTTCAAAAAGGAAAAGCCTCGTTTTACCTTGTTTACGTTGCCTCAGGGCCGACAAAAAAGTAATTTAATGGTGTTGTAGTGTGTGCTGTCGCTAAATTAATTGCAGTTTTTCCTGTGAACTGAATTCCTTTTACATAGTTTGGTAATTTGTTTGGTTGGTTTGGTTTGGTTTATGGGGTTTAATGTCACAAAGCGACTAAGGCTATGAGAGACGCCATAGTGGATTGCTCCGGAAATTTCGACCACCTGGGGTTCTTTAACGTGCACTGACATCGCACAGTACACGGGCCTCTAGAACTTCTCCTCCAAAGAAACTCGGCCGCCTTGGCCGGGATCGAACCCGCGTCTTTCGGGTCAGCAGCCAAGCACCATAACCATTGAGCGACCGCGGCGGCAGTTTGGTAATTTGTAGTTACGTCTTCAGCCTCAGCATGATGAAGCATGCCTGCGACAGGTTACTAAGAGCGGGTGACGTAGAGGAGGCTGCTGGTTGTTGAAGCGGTGCAATCTTTTCCTCTTAGTTTGCAAGTACACCACTTGATGGCGCCACCGTGCATCCAGGAAGCACTGCGGCCACCTTGTCGTGCATTGCAAGTTGTACCAAGCTCACTAGTATGCGTTGTCACAAGTCTTGTGCAAGCTAGTTGCAGCTGCAATGGGCGGTTGTGTTAACATTGTGTTAAATACCACAACTTTTTGCAGTCAGTGCTAGCCACAGGGAGAAGGCATTTCATGTTTTACACTTGCACCTGATGATGAAAGTGGGCAGCAATTTTCACTGTGTACCTTTGTGCCTAAAGGAGGGACGAGGGTCTTAAAACTATCTTTTTTATTTATGGCTAGAATTTCATGAAATTTTGCACAAAGATGCGTTTTTCTCTTCTGATTCCAAATTTGTAATCATGATTGAGCTGGTGGCCATAAATCTTACAAAGTCTAGAATGTAATTAGGTAATTTCTTACGCAGCTTTAGTGAACTTTCTCACTGCATTTTGATGCTTTTATTTACATAAATTGATAGCCAGAGAGTTCCCATAGCTCGTGACATTCTTCGTTTTTCTCTAAAGCCATGTCATCCTGATATGCTATGTCGAGAGCAAAAGGTCGCAGTATCCGACACTGCAACTCGTTAAGCTAATTGTAAATTACTATTCATACGTGGCCTGAACAAAAAGAGTACGAATGTCATCGGGTATGGGAATTCACTGGCTATCAATTGATGTAATTAAAAGCAACAAAATGCAATGAGAAAGTTCATTAAAGCTGCTTGAGAAATTGCCTAATTACACCCTAGAATTTAGGACAACTTTTGATCAAAGACCACCAGATCAATTATGATGACATGTTTGGAATCAGAAAAGAAAAACACATCTGTGCGCAAAATTTCATGAGACTCTGCCATAAATAAAAAGGTCAGTTTTAAGACCCTCGTCCCCCCTTAAGGGGGGACACTGGTCTTGAAAAAAAATTTTTATTAATGCAGTCACAGTTACGAAATCTTCAGGGCATATGTATTTTTGTGTGCTGATTCTAAATATGTCATTTAATTTCATGTAAAACAATTCCTTGAGCACTTATGCACTTTTTATGCTAGCATTTTGTGGAGAGTTTTGAAGAAAATTTGCTGCAGGAAACTCGCTGAAATGTATGCCATTGGGTTCTCTTGACACCAAGGAATACAATAAGGGTGACATTGTCTTCCTGCCTATCATAGAACTTAAGTTATAGAGTTTTGAAGTTGTCGCTTCAGAAATGAGAAGTAAAATGTGTATTCCTGTGTCTGAAGTTGCAGCTTCAGTACCCTATTACTCAATTTCTATGAGAGCCAGGATGATAATTTTACCCTTATTGCATTCCTTGGTGTCAAGAGAACCCAATGACATACACTTCAGCGAGTTTCCTGCAGCAAATTTTCTTCAAAACTCTCCGCAAAATACTTGCATAAAAATTGCACACGTGCTCAAAGAATTGTTTTACACGAAATTAAATGACATAGTATCTAGAATCAGCGCACAAAAATACATGTTCCCTGAAAATTTCATAACTGTGACTAAACTAATAAAATTTTCTTTTCAAGACCAGTGTCCCCCCTTAAATGTCAGCCAGTGCGAGAGTGTTGTGTTGACTTCACTACTATCAACACGCAGCATCCAAAGAAGGCGCCAAAAACAAGAAAAAGAAGAAGCGGAAAGGCATCGTTGAAGAGGAGAAGCCCGAGGATGAAGAGACCACTAAAAGCAAGGCGAGTGTCTCTCACAGACTCCTGCAAGGAGTGGAGACATGGGAAGTTCTCACTGATTCTTATTGCATTTTCTCTACCTCTGCCTCCCCGCCAAACGCAGGCGGAGCTGGAGTTGCTCCTCATGGACGAAGAAGACGACGGCCGACACCACTTCAGCCTCAAGAAGCTGCTCGAGGAGAACCAGGCGGGACAGAACAAGAAGCGCAAAAGGAAGGCAGAGAAGGCGGGCGAGGCTGCCAAGAAGGGAAAACCGGACGGAGACGAATTCCAGGTGGGTGCTCCTGTGCGCTCATTGTGCGCATAACAATGCAAAACTCCTTTCATTTTTCTGCATGACCTTCATGCAGTGCTCACCAAAAGTACACAAGCCACTTAGTTGTCACTTAGACTTAAGTTGTCAGTGGGCTCTGCTATCATTAATTAAGAGACTAGCACATAAAACCAGGACACAGACGTAGAAGGAGATAGGACAAGCGCTAAACATCAACTGAGGAGTTACTACGACAAACATGTACTTAAAAGCACTTCGGTGGCGCGTGCGCACACTGGGCTAGAACGAGCACAAACTAATCAAAATGTGGCAAACTGCTCCTGAGGTACATTTCTTCTTTTTTGGTCAGGGCAAGTGATGTCATGCTGACACAATTATCCCCTTTCTTGTTAATGTGATACACCTCGCAAACCTCACGGCCTAGCCTTGTGCCTCCCCTACCAAGCACACACGTGGCATCAAACGCTGGCACGCACCCGCACCGCTTACAATGCATGGCCAAATGGCCGCCCCCCGCCAATGAATTCATCAGTGTGCAGTGCTCTCGTAGCCAGCTCTGCTATGGTGGGGCAACCTATGATGCTGCATGTGGTGCTGGAAAGACGTAGGTACTGACAAGAGAGTGAAATATAGGTACCAATATGTAAAGCAGAGAACAGATAATCATTGGCCTGTTTGTGTAACGGAGTAGATTCAATGGGAAAGAAAAAATGTAGTCAGGATGGGAGTCAGATGGGGAGATGAAATTAGGTAGGTTTCTCTAATAGGGTGGCCACAGCTTGCCCAGGACAAGGCTAACCGGCATCATCATCATCATCAGCCTGACTACACCCACTGGAGGGCAAAGGCCTCTCCCATGTCTCCAATTAACCCTGTCCTTCGCCAGTTGCGGCCACCGTATCCCCGCGAACTTCTTAATCTCATCCACCCACCTAACTTTCTGCCGTCCCCTGCTACGTTTGCCTTCTCTTGGAATCCACTCTGTTAACATTAAGGACCAGCGTTATCCTGCCTTCGCATTACATGCCCTGCCCAAGCCCACTTCTTCCTCTTGATTTCAACTAGGGTGTCATTAACCTGCGTTTGTTCTCTCAGTGGGAAAAGGCTTTTGTTCTCCAGGGGATGGAGCCCAGGTTGATGATAATAGCTAGAGCAGTTTCTACAGATGTCAAAGTGTATGCTCTGAGCAAACACTGCGTACTTCAAATGTTGTAGATTTGCATAGGGAATGTCAGGTGTTCGTGCTAATGCGTAGTACACGTTGCATACAGAGAGCGCTCACCTGCTGGCAAAATGCGTGCCTGTTGCAGGTGGATCTTGCTGACCCGAGGTTCTCAGCGCTGTACGATTCTCATCATTTCAACGTCGACCCGACTGATTCGCACTTCAAGAAGACCAAGGGCATGGAGGCGCTACTGGCCGAGAAGCAGAAAAGGAGACAGGCTGCCCCGGACAAGGCGGTTCCCAAAGCTGCTGCCACCAGCAACGCACCGCGGGTGGTACCGGTACCACAAGAACCGGACTTGCCACCGTCGCCCGAACCTGTTACAGCACCTAAACCGAGCCGGCAATCCTTGTCTTCTCTGGCCAGCTCAGTCAAACTCAAAGTTCAGCAGATGAAAAGCAGAAATAAAAAATTACCCTCGTGAACTATGAAAATCTAACTTCTGTGCTATTTTACTGAGTTGTATTTGCATGCTTTTGAGCAAATGCCATGGCCTTCTTTTGTGTTTGCAATAGTGTGCATGTCGCATAACTTATACTCCGTTTCAAACATAGCAGGCAACGCTGCCAAAGCTAGCGCGCCTGTTCGCGCAGTTCAAGCCTGAGGCCTAAAAAATAGTTCGCCATACAACCGAAACGAACACAAACATATTTCGTAGCGACAAATCTTATGTGCCGTGACTGGCACCTCGTGGACTTCGTTTTACCTCTTGCCACATTTTCGTCCTGCGGCTCGGCGAGATTTCAAGCAAAAAGTACACGTGGCGGTATGATACGCAGTTGGTAGGGCGAATTGCTTCTACTCAACCCGCACCCGCAAAGTAGTTCACACTCCGTGAAAATTATGGCTAAAGAGCCCGAACACTGAGCGCCTCACAAATTCGACCGTGATTTTCAGTGCTACCACATCTTTTTTATACCGCTCTTTGTATTCATCGAAACAGTGACCGGAGTTTCAAGAACGAATAATACTTGGCGGAGTAATATGGTTTCGCAGACGCACTACTTCAGCAACCTCCACAGCGTTGCCTGCTATGTATGAAACGGAGTATAGGCTTGGATTAAGATAACCGCTGGTCCTTAAGGGTAATGGAGTGGATTCCAAGGGAAGGCAAGCGTAGCAGGGGGCGGCAGAAAGTTAGGTGGGCGAATGAGAGTAAGAAGTTTGCGGGGATACGGTGGCCGCAATTGGCACAGGACAGGGTTAATTGGAGAGACATGGGAGAGGCCTGTCCACTGCAGTGGGCGTAGTCAGGCTGATGATGATGATCATGGATTAAGGACAGTGCAGTCAGCTGTGGAGAGGAAAATGTTGAGAGCCGGAAAAGGGAAGCCTGCAAGTGACAACTTCTGTGACCACCTGCACATGCAGTAGACGTCTGATGACCTTGAAGGGACCAGAAAATTTGTTTGCCTTATCAGGAGCTCATCGTAACAGAAGTGACCCCAAAAGCCTTATGTGAGCATGCTATGCATGTCCAAGTATGAGCTACAAGAAAGCAACAAAAATCACCTCGCAGTGAGAGGATAATTGTAAATCGAACATATATGGGTCTAAACGTGAAGTGAGCAAAACAGTGAGAGCATGAAACAAAGTCCCGTTATCCTCCTTTAAAGGGGCTGCGAAACACTGCCTGGGGGAATACCGGCTATACTTCAGGTGGATTCTTTATGTCACACAGATGCTGACTTAAAAAGAATTACAGGAATCGATGCACAGGAACGGGAGTTATTGAGTGAAGAAATTTCAAAATACAAGCAAACAAAACGCTGCCCTCAAATCGATTTTGGCAGGGCTTCCCACTCCTATTTCGCTCTCTCAATGACGGCACCTGGCGCAACCAATCAAAACAGCCAGCCAGAGCACGTCGCGGAAGTTTGTACTCCATGGTTGCCTGCTCTCTATAACTCGTTCTTGCTGAGACTGGCAGCGTCGCTTCCATGCCAGAGCGCCCCTCGTGGTGTATTTTTATTTTACTTGCTTTGCAGGGCTCTTATCTAAGACAAACAAGTTGTTTTTGTTGATCTAATATAAAACGCAGACAGGTGACAAAATGTGTCTCTATTTATTGACACAATTTGCAGTATATTTACTGTTTGTCCGATCATCAAGCTCGCGCCAGGTGATGTCATATCCACTGCTAAAAACCCGCCCGCCACTGTGTGGCGACACCATCAGAGCCATGAAGTTGTTTTTGGGAGGAAATTAAAATATTAACAAACGGAATGTACGCGGTATTACCGACGCTAATAGCACCATTACCACTGACTGTATGCAGTCAACAGGCAAAACAGTTAACTAAGATTGTGTTTCTGGGCCCCTTTGAAACAGCACATTGGCCTACTTTTCTTCTTTCAGTGCAAAAGCACTCCTACACTCACCAACGCAAGCCATGAATCTTGTCACGATCTTTCTTGTGCCATTGCCTAACAACAGTGGCACCATGTTAAGTTGAAAAGAACTCAAATATATATCCACGACTGCTAGTCGAACCCGCGGAGGCGTGAACAGATCAGCTTCGCAGGCCACTGTGCGAGAGCACTGGGATATCACCGCAGCTGAACACGCTCGTGTTAAATTGCAGCACGCACTCACTCTGTGCATAGCACGTCATTGTCTTCATCAACTTCCGCCTGCAGCGCGAACAGATAAGATCAGCTTAACCTCGATCAGAGGATAACCCGAGTCTAATATTGTCGCTAGACATGCCGACGGCCCGTCAAAGCAAAACCACGAGCCAACCAGGCGAAACACATGCTTTCGCACATCTACTCAGTTTAACTATATAAAAATCCAAACACTTTTTCACTGTCTCTTTTTCGCTCTTTCCTTTGAGCAGCAACTGCGATTTACTTTTTTGTTTACCTTGACCTTTGAGGCTCCCAATGCTCTGAAGGTGCCCAGCTGGGTAGCTGTGCGTCTCTCTCTTTTCTCATTCCTTCCACAATGTAGCTATTATCAACTCTACCAGCAGGTGCCCCATGCGCCTTTCCGTCCACCGCAGACAGTACTGATGTGGCATCAATATCTGGCCATTTCTACGCCACAATAAAGCATATTGCGACGTTGTGTCAAAAAATTTGGCTGGAAACACATGCATGATGCCGTGATCCGGCATCTCTGCACCGCACAGGCATGAGCAAAGGTGCCCTGCCTTTTCCAAGGCAAGAAAGCGTACCCGCAAGATAGCTTCTCCACGCAACGACGCAAGGTAGCACAAAAGCTATCTTGCCTTTGCTCTCCACTGCCACGCAGACACCCTGCGAGCGTTGTTGCACAAGGTCGCTGGTGTTCACGATCACTGCAAAAGTTCTCAATAGAATCCTGCAAGAAACAGCTCGTATTAAGTGGATTTTTTTAAAACACTGAATCCTAAGAGGTAACCAGCCAAAGGGTCTCACATTGTTCACCTTTCCGAGAATTCGTCTTAACCCTTTGAGGGTCGGATTATTTTGAAGAAAACTTTCCCAGGTGGTCAAATTACTTTATTGCGGATCTGGAATCTACAAAATGTATATAATCGAGAATAAATAGTAAAAAACAATTAGGAACAGTACTTTGGTGACCGCATCACTCCCAACTGGAAAATGTTAAATAGTATAGAATAGCAACGGTGATAAGCAAGCTGAGAGCAGCACCAATAAAGATAGAAATCAACTTTCGCCGCCTCTGCAAAACAGTGCCCACAAAGAGAAAACACGTTTCGCGCGACTCCGTTGCGATCCCGCGGCGGAATCGAAACCGCTTAGGCGCGTTGCCACAGAGGGCGAGAATACCTCGCGAGCAACGGTGATAAGCAAGCTAAGAGCAGTGCCAATAAAGATAGAAATCAACTTCGGCAGCCCCTGCAAGATAGTGCTGACAAAAAGAAAACTCAAATTTCGCGCGACTCCGTTGCGATCACGCGGCGAAACCAAAACTACAAAAGGGGTGTTGCCGCAGTCTGTGCCGCCGCGCTAAAGCTAGACATAAGTTCTGCTTATCTCTGTAAGAAGGCAGCACAAAATTCAAGCACTTCTTGTAAGTCCTAAGAGGTGGCAGCACCCCCCAGTGAGCACGCATTGTTCTTTTGGCGCAAAATTTCAAACGGAAGATCAAAACCGTACCCGTACGGCAAAGACCTTGCGGGACAGAAAACCGCCGCCGTACATATACGGCAAAAACCTTCAAAGGGTTAAACGTGTTCGTCTTAACCGTGTTCGTCTTAACAGGAGTCTATTGTAATAATCTGCTCATAGTACATGGACTTTCTGGAGATTTTACGACACAAAAGTAGGTCTTCACATTTTGCAAGGTTTTGACCTTTCAGCGCAATATAGTATCTGTCTGGGCTGTACAGGCGTCTAGCTCAGCAGAGGCAACCACATAAGGCTTTCTTTCGTGTGTGTATGTGTGTGGACAACAGCGGAAGAGGTATCAGTGACATGTGTGCATGTCAGCAGTAATGAATTCTTTGAAGAAGTGTTCCCAGATGCAACACACACAAAATTAAAATCGTTTTTCTGTTCGCTATCACCTCTAACGTTATGTTCTATTACACGCAATATGTGGGTTTTTATGGTACTTCTGTGAAGAAGCATAAGTTGAAATCATTGCCAAGTGTTCCTTTCATAGTCAAGATCATCAGCCCTTTCGTTTTTGCACAAAAATTGTGAATTTCTACCTTTAACGTCCGTAATCGGCAAATGCATGGCTGAGGGCTGCTGTAGTGAAGAGCTCCGGATTAATTTAAACTGCCTGGGGTTCTTTAACACGTGCCGACATCAGACAGCACACAGCCGCCTTATGTGTTCCGCCTCAATCGAAATACAGCTACCGTGACCAAGACTGAATTTGTGCCCACTGGATTAGAAGCTGAATGCCATAGCCAGTGAGCCACAGTGGCAGGTTCATTTTTTGGATACTGAGAAGCAAAAGATAAAGTTTCAGTGATACGAAGGCAGGCTACTTTATTACATCCAAGAAGACAGCACAGCGTGAAACTAGAGAACAATGACCGCCTGTGCACTTTGCTCAGTCACTCCAATTCGGCAGTCTGCTGTGCCTTAAGTGCCCTACGTCGTTCGGCGATAAGTCGATGCTTTTGCTTCATGAAAGCAGCCACCACATTCGAATGAGGGGTCAGGTCACCATCTAGAAACGAAGACACAGAACACCATTGGGCTACAGGCATAAAAAGAAATGAAGTCATGCAGCTCCTCGTCATCGCAAAAGCCACCTTATACAATGGCATTCATGTACAATTGTGGCTTTCCAAGCATCACATTCAGTTAACTGCGCTTCATGTCCATGGCGATCGATACACCTCCTAGCCTGAGGACAAATGTTTTCCTGACCGAATAGCATGTTTCAATGACAAAAAAGCTAGGTTCACTAAGAACAGATTCACTGAGAATTATGCAAGAGTAAGAAATGAAACACAGGTATTGCCGCAATCGGGCCATTTTCATAAGCAAACTATGATGAGGTCAATACACTTTTATTTTTACGCCGATCTCTGAGGCTAGCTTACACTGCAATTCACCTATAAATAGCAATCACAGAGTCTTTTTCGTTGCTCCCATCATGGGTTTTAAAAAAGCGACAGGGGAAAAAAAATGCTACCTTTCTTTAATTTCAAGTTTCTCAGCGATAAATGTGTCCTCTGTTGGCAAACAAACATCAGCATTGCCAGAAAGCGCCATACAACTGATTTTTACTAAGAACAAAAACAGAATGGACTTGTATGCAGTGTCCTCTTAAAGGGGCCGTGAAACATCTTACAACGAGAGCACAGGGACTGACTCAATTCACTGCACTGTGTTGTCATGAACACCTGAGCCAAACAATACACTCCTGCATGCAGCAGGGAACCGAAAACCACATGTGAAAGTTGTCGAGTCCTTTCCGGCGACTTTTTCATGTTCAAAGCCCTTCTCCGTCACTCGCAACTGCGTATACCAGTTCAGAGATGGCTATTGGTTATATTTTATTGGGGCAGCTACCATGTCTGTGGCCAGTAAGGTACGTAGCTCCGGCGGGTCAGGAACCTCAGTCCGTGACGGTGGAGCCGGCAGGAATTCAGATTTTGACTACAGATGACTCAGCTTCTACAAAGGGCATTAAAAAATTTCTTGCTGGAGGAAATTTGCGAAAGGGCATCTTTTAACATCCCAGGCATACTGCAACTTTATTACAGCCCCTTTAAAAGTAATTCCATGGGAGCATTGTGCCAAATTTCAAAATCCCAGACTTGCCGCTCTCCTCTGCACTGAACGCATAACAGTGACAACCGTATAGTGCTGTCTCACCACATCTAAGCAGAGCGGAAAAATGACCAAGTCATCACACAGGATGAGCCGACACTATGGACACAGCAGCTGAATTCTCAGCAAAGCCTAATCTCCAAAGTAGCACAATTTAAAGAGACACTACGGAAAGCTCCGTCAAATTTTCCTTTCCAGTGAAACTCAACACCTTCCATTTTCGTGGCTTCGTAGGCATTTTTTTGGCAGCAGATGTGTATACTACTAAAAAATACGGAGAAAACTTTGAATAACTTTTTTTTTTCTGCCCCATGATCCACACTTCTGACTTTAATGATGGCATTGAGTGCATGAATAATAACTCCATGATCATGAGAGAAGCCAACAGCCACAGAAACCAGGGGGCACAGGGGATTTTTAATTTATTTATTTATTTTGTGGTGTTGATTAATTTTATATTACTGAATATGTTTTCGCTTAAAGCTAGTTGATTAGAAAAGCAGAAGAAAAAACAACCACATGCCGCCGGTGGCATCCAAACCCACGACCTCTGAATTACGCGTCCGGTGCTCTACCGCTGAGCTACGGCGACGGCTGTCAAACCTTCTGCTTTATAACGAGCCTCTCATTCCCCTTTCCTCGTCTGCTTAACTCCATGATCAGTAACAGGACATGGCTAAGAGTGTGGCCTTGCCTCAGAGATCTGCAAAGGAAACTTCGCTTGACATCATCACAGTTAATGGTGAGAATGCCAATGTAAAGCAATACCTGGCTTTAACTTCTTTATCTTTTCAAGCTTATAAAAGCTCAATTTTCATGGCTACCAATTTTGGCGTACATGGCATCTCAAGATACCCATTAAGTTTAACATTTTTGTGACCTCAGTTGTGACGATTTCTATGGGCAACACTGCATTTGTGACATCACAAACATTACCTACATCTACATTACATTACATCTTTTGCACTCAATATTTCAGCCACTCTGAGCACGTATGCGAGTTTTTGCAATAATGCTCATGGCATTATCACTGCATCAGAAACATGACTGACAAAGAAAAATTACTGGGCTAGTTAGTTCCACATGCTTAAAGGTGCACTGAAGAAGAATCTGAACTTGTCTTTTTGCCGCGGGAACTCGATCTACACGTTCCGAGCTTTCTTAGAAACTGCGACTTATTGCCCTGTGTGGCCGATTTCCCTAATTAAATCGAATTAACGTCCAGCTCCCGGCCTTTTTTTTAAATTCTGCCTCGTACGGTGGGCGGAGTCGACCAACGCGTGGAGTGCCTTTCACCCAGTCCCGTGGCGGCTTGCCGCTCTGCCATCGGCGGAGTAATACGTAGTAGTCCGTAGTAGCAAATAGTCCGCACGTATTTTTATTTCTGCGGGCTTATTTTGCGGCTATATTATCTGCGAATGAAACTATTTATTCATGGAAACCTAAAAAACAAAATAAAGCGAAAGCAAAGCCTCCACGGAGCTGGCTGAAAGGAACTTCACGCGTTGGTCGACTCCGCCCATCGTACGAGGCAGAATTCAAAAATAAAGGGCGGGAGCCGGACGTTAATTCGATTTCATTAGGGAAATCGGCCATACAGGGCAATAAGTTGCAGTTTCTAAGAATGCTAGGAACGTGTGGATCGAGTTCCCGCGGCAAAAAGACAAGTTCAGAATCCTCTTCAGTGCGCCTTTAACATCATCACAGCACGCAAAAAACTAACAAAGACGGACAGAAAGGCAGCACAAAGGCACTATCAGTGCATAATCAGACACAGGGGGAAAAAACGCAAAGAGGCATGTCCTTCCTTGATAGCGGTGGCAATCCATGCATATAATAAACCTACATCGCAATCGAAATAACACATCTCCTCATCAGATAACTGTCACTGGACAGCAGACTGAACTCAGCAGTGCTTCTGTGCGTCCTCCTGTCCATTTGTATTTGTTTTTTGTGCCCTGTGATGAAGTGATGCATTGTCGACAATGCACAGCCTCCAGCCATGCAGTAAAGTCTTGGTTTCAGTTAGCTCGTTTCACTATTTTAAAGAACTATAGACACCAAATTTTTGCTCGCATGTTTTCTTTTTTCCAACGACGCGTTGGACATTCGTATACATGGAGCACCCTGTGGTATTCGTGTACGACCACTAAATAATTTATAATTTAATTTCTTTTGGCGCTGTTTCGGTTTCAGTTTCAGGATTCGAACAATGACTGTGACGTGTAGTTGGTGCTTAGGTCACACGAGGCATAAAAAATCAGCTAAATAATTGCTGACAGGTCATGTTTTGTCATTGCAGGTCTTGGAAGAGGCTGGATTAAATGTCATAGTGAACTAAAACTAAATATCAGCAATTATATGACAGTTTTTCTAGTGAATCGCATGACCAAAACATCAACTTGACGTCACAGTCATTGTTCGGTCGATGAAACCAAAACAACATGAGAGGAGAAATTCAATTATAAATTATTTAGAGGTTGTAGGCAAATACGACTCCGTAATCCATGTATTGTAATGTTTAATGCATTGTTTAACAGAAGAAAATGTGCAATAAAATTAGGTGTCTAGAGTTCTTTAGTGTTGTTTAGCTCAGTAGGTTCAAAAACAATTCATAGCAACGAAGAAAGGGGCCTCGAAGGAGTTTTGATGCAGGCGCCAATTCAAAACATAGGAAACAACTTCTGGAGTTGTTCTTTCACAGGAATTCAGGCAGTTAAACCCAGGACATAGCTTACATTTGATGAACCAGTTAAGCTCAGCCTCCTTGTACTGGTCGATAATGGGCTGGCACTTCTCTTCACTTGTGAACTCATATACCATGCAGTCATCACGGCGACGAGCAAGCAGGTTGACTATCTTTGCGTCCACCTCCCTATAAACAAAAACAAGAGGAAATCTTGCACTGAGTCAAAACGCCTTGAATAAGCGTTGTATATTTGAGACAGAAATGGTAATATCGCTACAGCAAGGCGTACACAAGAGAGACTGACGCAGGACATGCCACAGGACACCAGGACATGACACAGGACACAGGACAGCGCATGTTCTGTGTCAGTCTTTCTTGTGTACGTCTTGGTGTAGTGCTATTGTCATTTCTGTCACAAATAATGCACCATCTAGCCCAAATTGACGTTCTTCTAAACCATCTGTCGAAACCCCAGGGCCCTTTTGTGCGTGACCACCCGCCATCTACTCAACTTGATACCTTTGTGTTTAGCGCATGTCATGTGTCAGCCTTACTTGTGTACGTCTTGCTGTAGTGCAATTACCATTTCTGTCTAAAATAATGCACCATCTGGCCCAAATTGACGTTCTTCTAAAGCATCTGTCGAAACCCCAGGGCCCTTTTGTGCGTGACCACCCGTCATCTACTCAACTTGATACCTTTGTGTTTAGCGCATGTCATGTGTCAGCCTTACTTGTGTACGTCTTGCTGTAGTGCAATTACCATTTCTGTCTAAAATAATGCACCATCTGGCCCAAATTGACGTTCTTCTAAACCATCTGTCGAAACCCCAGGGCCCTTTTGTGCGTGACCACCCGTCATCTACTCAACTTGATACCTTTGTGTTTAGCGCATGTCATGTGTCAGCCTTACTTGTGTATGTCTTGCTGTAGTGCTATTGCCTGTTCAGTCTCAAATAATGCACCATCTAGCCCAAATTGACGTTCTTCTAAACCATCTGTCGAAACCTCAGGGCCCTTTTGTGTGTGACCACCCGTCATCTTCTCAACTTGATACCTTTGTGTTTAGCGCATGTCATGTGTCAGTCTTACTTGTGTACGTCTTGCTGTAGAGCTATTAACATTTCTGTCTCAAATAATGCACCATCTAGCCCGAATTTACGTCCTTCCAAAGCATTGTATAGACAACCTGGGCTTAGTAATTAAAAAACCTGCACCAATGACAATTAGGTGCACTCAAAATAAAGTGATGAAAACAGACATGCACAATACAACAAAATTTCTGTTCTGTAGCAAGAGCCACATTAGAGAAGCTTTTAAGGTTTTAAGCACAACCAGAATTGTCACTGTCATCACCGGCTAGGGGAACCTAATTCAGGTGAAACACAGCACGCAGGACCCAGGTTGTCAATGACAGAAACTAAATACTATGACGTCATAACATCATGTGATCACTTTCTGATTATTGGTCAACTAGATGTAGCACGGTTGCAAACAATTACGCCATAGCATCACATGACCACTAGTAGGGTACTGCACAGAATGTGCTTTAACCATACAATCAGCGTAATCCGGGTGTCAGTGTTAGCTGTATGGCATCCTGCCTGGCAAGAATTACACACCTACCGTTATCACTTCTTCATGCAATGGGCAGAAGAGTTAGTTTTCTTCCAGATGTGGGATTTATGTCTGAAGTCGCATAATGTGTGAGCATCCAAGCCTTTTTGTCTTAACGGTGCTGCTTTTTCAAGTATGAATCCACACCAATACACCCAGCTTGCAGTCCTTTTTCGTGACAAGTAAGCGCGGACTGCCACAGAAATGTTTTCAAGAGGCAAGCATTCTTAGAAGTCATATATATGGATTAAGGGACCATATTTTTGTTTTCTAATCCCAGATTAGCCTTCATGCTTTACTTTTACGCTACTTTGCCTACTGCAAACCGGTCAGCATCTCATGCATTCTTCCTTTTTTGCAGAGTTCCACTGTACTTTTAAAGGTTTGAACTGGCTTTTTCATTGCCTAAAACGGTTAGAAAACGTTAGCATCGCAAAGTACCCGAGCTTCTACTCCTTTTCTGCATTCTAGAAGCCTTTTACTTGACATATCTGCAGCCCACGTTATCAGTGGTGGGTTATTTTTCAATTTTCCGACGTCTTTTACAAATCTGTTTTTCTTTTCTGTTTTTTGCACAGCGCAGTTGGTACTCATGCAGAGACTAAAATGTAATACTGATCAGAAAGTTCGAGGGGAGGTAGGCAGCGTGAAGTTTTGCATGCCCGCGTTGTAACCACAACCGCCTCATCCTGAACCCAATGGTCACCTCATAGTGTGAACCATCACGTTCACCCAAAACTGCTGGACAGAACAAATGCAGGTGTCGCCAGCTCAGCTATCACAGGGAACGGACGCACCTGTCTCTCTTGTATTGCTCGTCGGCTTCGAACTTGCACATCAAGTCGTCCGTGTAGCATTCGTCGATTGTAGGTACCCTTCTGTACTTTCGGTGGTACCAGTTGTAGTCAGCCCTGTTTGGCGTAACAATAGTTTCTGGGAAAAAAAAACAACAACATGGTGATAAAGAGTGTGTTACAGCAGCAGCATTCTTCTGCTCTCTTAACAGAAACCAACGTAATACGAGTGCAGGTCGGCACACATGCTTACGCGAAACAAGCGTAGAAGACTGCCCTAGAGTGACCTTTAACGCAACGCTTACCTCGGACCCAAGTTACGGGCACGTCAAAGAGAGAGTACACTCCGTACATGAACCTTTCAAAGCCATGTTTGTGTGGATGATCACCCACACCCATTTTTGCAAGGTAAACTAAGAAAGCTTGAAAACTACCGCAACGGCACACCGCACGACCGACGACTAGAGATTGTTTAATAGCGTCAGTCGCGAAACTCCCTAATCTATGCACCAAAATCCGACGCACCTATTCAGTCTAGAATAAACGCTAAAAGATTGTAGTGCCATCTGTGAATTGCAAGACTGACTCAATTTTGGCTTATCCACGATCGGTCTTGATGGGAGCGCTGCGCACCACTGCGCACTGATGTTTTGGTTTTTCACACAAGCAATAAACAAATTTCAGACATTTCACAAGACCAATTTTGACATGTTTTACATATCGAGAAACTGCATGATTTTTGGAGGTCCCACAGTCGGCCACGAGCGCCGCGCTCGTTCACACCCCGTGGCCTCCGCGATCGGCACCCGGCGCGCGCTGCCGGAGCCGATCGCGGAGGTCACGCACATCGCGGAGGCCACGCCACAACCCTAGAGCTATTATACCAACTCCAGAGCGAAAGCGGCGGTAGCACTCCCATGTAAACCTTCTCCACATTTTTTATAACCATGGACGGCAGCTATCTTGTTACTCTGGTCATAGTCCCCTACATGTTCCAGCCGACCTAGACCAAATTTGACGATTTAACGTCAATTACAGAGTACTAACCTGGCAACCTCGTGCAGCACGGCCGCGCGGCGCGCGCAGTTCGTAATGTGCGTTAAAAAGCTGTGCGATGAACAGTGTTGCGGCTTGCTTACGCACTGTGTTCAATTACTTTCTAGTTCATGTGCAAAATGTTCGCGATTTTGCGCGCACGATGATAGTTCCAGGTGGTGGTGAATCCTGTGCCGCTCATTACGAGTGATTTGTGTTTATGTGAGCCGATATCAACGAGTATTGTTGGTGAGGTTCAGCAAGGTTCGTTTTGGTGTACGGGGTGTTATAAAGCATACAAACCCCATGCCTTTTGGCGTTACCTCGAGTCCCTTTAGTAAAATGTGCACCATCATCACCTCCTGTCAGAATGTGCCTGCCTTCTGTACCGTTTTCATTTTCTACCGCTGCTTGTCAAGATGCGAATTCAGTTTGAATACAACACAGACTCCGTTCTGAGAGGTTTAATCTGCGTGCAACGAAGCACCAGAGCGTACATACATAAAAGAATTTTATGCAAGAGACATGTGGGTTAAGTCGCACTCAGAGATCACCTACACAGTACTGTGCAAGGTAATGATAGTAGAGAGAAAGTTGGAATGCAGTTTGCTCGCGTACAGCTTTCGAAATATTGAAAATTGATGCCATGATCTGCATAAACAATATGACAACCAGTGTATCTTCACAATCACAAGTACGTGATATTATTATACAACCTGCCACTGTAAAGTTACAGCTGGTTTCACAGTTGACAGTTATTTAACTTGAGCAGTTATGTTTGTGAATGCTTGCTTTTTATTTTTGCTATAAATTCACTGATATTACTGTTGTGCAAACTAGACAAATAAAATATAGCACGTAAATGATGCCTCAGTCATACACAGTGTAGCATTCAATACCTTGCACATCTTTTCACACACCCGAAAAATGCTCATGAAAAATAAAAAAAAAAATTGAAACAGTACCAAGAACTGTGCTATTAATTGTTCAACACCTAATAGGGCTGCCTTGATGCAGTATTGTTGGTACTTGGGGGGAAAAAAGCGAGTTGAACGTAGTATATCTTAATACAACAATTTCGCATGAACAATGTTGGAATAAATATTCCATGTCACTCTTCATCACGGCTGTTATGTATAGCACAACTGTGTATTGCAGGTCTCTTGAGAAACAGTGTCCCTTGTAGCCTGTCCCACTTTGGGACATTAAACACTACAGAAAAATCAAACCGTCAAAAAAGCACATCAGTGTTGTGTAAAAGCTGAAATGTGCATGAAGGAGCTAGACACCACAGCGGACACGGGACATTGAGAGAACATATGTTCTCTCAATGAACAGGCAGATTCGAACCCCCCGCCTCGCCCAAGGAACGCGCATATGCGCGTTCCTTGGGCGAGGCGGGGGGTTCGAATCTGCCTATTCATTGCCGCAAGTGTCGGGGTTGTTGCCCTCAGTTCAGTCAGACCCAGATTGTTGGAAGAAGGAAGGGGCAG
Source organism: Amblyomma mixtum (assembly GCF_055824585.1). Taxonomy (NCBI): domain Eukaryota; kingdom Metazoa; phylum Arthropoda; class Arachnida; order Ixodida; family Ixodidae; genus Amblyomma; species Amblyomma mixtum. The sequence continues at coordinate 155,619,943 of NC_143015.1, forward strand.
CTTGAGAGAGAGATTGTAGAGGCCATTGCCATCTTGCGCTCGCAACCGGATGAATGCGTTAGTTCACCTTCGGTTTCCATCCTCCAAAAAGAACTGGGTTTCCTTGACAGGTAACAGGTTGGGTTGCTTCCTTTTGACGTTCTTTTTCTTCTTTTGTCTTGTGGTTTTCATGCTTCCACATGCGGTCGACGGTTTTTAACACTTCTGATATCTGTAGATTGTGACTCGCATGATGAGCATCGCATCTGTAGATTGTGACTCCCATATCTTTCATGTGCATTGTTGTCAGTTAGGTCTTGTTATCTGTTGCTTTTCATTCATCCTTTTTACCTGATTGTAAGATCACACGTGCCTCTGTCTTTAAAAAGCCATGAAGTTTCAAATAAAATTTTAGTTGCAAGTACCGCCCTGTGTCGTCTTCTTTCTCTGTCCCGTGTCCGCTGCGGTGTCTAGCTCCTTCATGTCTCACCAACTGGCCTACACATCTACCCTCCTAAAAAATGTGCATGCTTTGCATTTAGATTGCTTTAACACTAATAAACAACTGAGTACTTCCTGAACACTTCAGTGGCCTTAGCTTCAGAAACATTTTTGTGCACGCTACTGTCACTACTGGTCTTCAGCACATCACAGTGAGCATCAGTTGGTGTATAGCCGCTAATCCACAACTTGTGTACGAATGTCAAGTGAATTTTTAACACCCCTGCTTTAATGCGGACGTGAAGTGCATTTTCGAAGAAATTTGTAGGTAGGAAGTAGAGTTAATGTGCCTGTAGCCGATTGGGGGAGGGATATACAACGCGCAAAGGCCACCGTTTTCTGAAAGCTGTCTTGAAAGTTTATGCATGCTTCTCTGCCTGGGTAGAACATCTATCTGCTGCACCTAAAAAAAAGAAAAAGACAGAATTTTCGAGAACACCAAGCACCACGTACCTTATTTCAGCGCCGCCAGTAGATGCGGGGATGCGAGCTGGTCGTCTTCCCAGCAGTGTAATTTTTATATTTTTGCGGCTATTAGTGCAACACATTCATTATGCACACAACAGCGGGGAAATTTCTCATGGTGGGATTTGGATATTGGTCATGATCGGTCGCTGTGTCTGTCCCATGGTGGGATAAGTACATGAATGGGTGGCTCTTTGCCGCCCGACGAGGTTGCTAGCCACCGCAACCGCAGGTGAATGGCACCGCCGTCGTCACCGCGCCGGCGGCATGGCAAGACAACGGTGGGGGCACGGCAGGACCACGATACCTCGACAATCACTACGAATTGTGCTCGCATAACTACCAACGTGTAGAACGTGGAATTGTGTGAAATAAGGCAGCCGCTAACACGGTGAACGTAGAAAGTAGGGGACTACTTGACGCATCACGGAGGAAAAAGCTGTCCAGTTCTACGTCAAAAATCACATCTCGCCCTATGAGAGCCCGAAAACGGACGTTCGGGAAAATGTGCAAAGGCTTTTGGGGGGAGGAGGAACCCCCCCCCCCCCTCTTAGGACCTCCACTGTTCGGAACGTAAGATGGCTGCTGTACGCGCACCTGCCTCATCGGGACACCTCAACCGCGCCGTAGGGAAGGGAGGAAGGTAGGAGTGAAAGAAGAAAGAGGTGCCGTAGTGGAGGCCTCCGGAAAAATTCAGGGGGGGGGGGGGGGGGCGCACTTTGCTGACCTAAAGTGCGGCGAGGGAAAGCCTTAAAGGGCCACGGACTACCCTCTGGTCGAAAATACTCTCTACCTTTCTTGAACCGAGCTCCTCTCCTTCCGTTCCCTCCTCGAGATTTTTCTCTCTCGCGCCTCGTCGAGTAGGCTCCGCAAGGCAAAATCACCCTTCCTCCTCCAATGTTAGCCAGAGGCGTGGTATCTGGTGGAGTGCGTCACATATCTACGTCATGGCCCCGCCTTGAATAGAATTCTTTCCTTGGTTTTCGCTTGCTACCCGGTCTAGTTGAGGGCGGGGGGGGGGGGGGGGGAGCGGCGGGTCTCCCAAAGCCCTCTCTATTTTGCTCTTTGGGTCTCCTCGCGGTGTTTCGTCGCGTTTTTTATGCGTAGCATATTGCAATCACTCAGTTCAGCCCTTGGGCGCGGCCGGGCAGCCACCAAACCACGTGACGTGACGTCATGACAGCCGGAGGATTTGGATTGGATTGGAAAACGTTTATTGTCAGCACTGAGCCCTAGTGGGTATTATACTAGGTGGCTTCGAGCCCATGGCTCTTGGCGACCTTGTGAGCCCACTCAGTGGCCCGGACTTGCGTCAACGGGTCTGAGCTGGCCAGTATAGCCTCCCACCGCTCTAGAGAAGGGACTGGTAGTAGGTCCGCCGGTGGCGGCGCCTTTTTGCAGCTCCATAAAATGTGGTCATATCCGGCTATCTCGCCGCATTGTTTGCAAGTAGCGTTGTATTGTGTTGGATACATGTGTGCTAGTCTCGACGGGCTAAAGAAGGCTCGCGTCTGGAGCCGACGCCACGTTACCTCCTGGCTTTTGTCGAGCTTTTTGTCTGGTGGCGGATAGATCCTCCTTTCCAGTTTAAACTGATTGGTGTATTCGTGAAATGATATGAATGCATCTCTCGTGAAATTTGGGGACTCGACCCGGCTCACTGCTCGGCTGACATAACCTCGAGCTATACTGTGAGCCAACTCGTTTCCCCTGTTCCCCGAGTGTGCCGGAGAAAGCTGGGCCCCAACTCGCGCGGTCGCGCGTGGCCGCAGCCACCACCTGACTCCCGCTAAAACAAAAAAAAACAGAAAAAAAGAAAAAAAGAAGAAAAAAACCGGCTGAGCATGGTGGCGGTTGCCACCGCCCCGTTTCAAAGGGGGCGCTCCTATCCATCCATACGTCACGGAGGAAAAGCTGCTGAGAAAATCGACTGCCGCCAAGCAATACCTCGCGCAAAAAGACCGCGCAATATGCAACGCATTCTTGGCTTAACCAAGCTAAGCCTTGGCATCTTTTTTTTTTTCTCTCTGTCCTACCTCTCCTCAGTTGCTTAGGTCGTGGACGTAGTCGTCCGGAGCGAAGTGTCTTCCGCAAACCACCAAATTCTTTACAGTTGTGTCAGGAAGGCCGATGCGTTGGAGCCAGACACGACTCATCTCATAATCTCCTGGAAATCTGTGCAGGATCGTGGTTCCAGTCGGTGCGTGCGCATCCAACGACGAAACAGCGTCGTTGCATTTTCTCCGCACACTGAACGATCGAGAGGCGCGATCGGTTCGACCACCTAAACTTGTTAGCGAGCGCATCCTTTCATGCATCTGTTTGTCAAACCCAGTTAGCGCGCCACCTTTCGATTTTTTTTTAGGCCTCCCCATCGTTTCACGACCAGAGGGGCAGGAGTCGGTTTTGTTCGAAACAGGCGGCGAAGCTCGGACCCGGCAACCGCCCGTTTGCTTTTCTCCGTGTGTGTTTATGTATTCAATGTGTTTTTGTCTTCTCTCCGCTCCTAAGCTCATGTTGTTCATTGGACTCAAGGCGTATACGCAAGATGCACGAAGGATAAGCAGTGTGTGTGCGGAGCGGTCAAGTGGGCGAGCGAGGGAAAGGCTCTACTGCACAAGTAACTAAAACTTTGTCTTGGGGGGCTTGCATGGAAGAAAAAAAAAACTGAGAAGGGAGCGCGCACGCAGAGATGATGATGATGATATCAACTTTATTTTCCGCCAGATAAGGAAGCCGCCTGCTCCACGGCACGCAGGCCTTGGTGACGGCCGGGGCCGGGACCTCCGCGATTAGAAGCAGGCGAAGAGGTCTTGATTCCTCGCGGCTTCTTCCGCCAGGCGGGTGGCTTGTTGCTGTGAAGCAGGGGCCTCGCTCCGCAGCAGGGCTTCCCAGGTTTCTCTACAGTTTATGTTTTTGTTAGCCCCTGGGGAGCTAGAGCATTCCCAGATTATGTGGTCGAGGGTCCCTCTCGCCCCACAGTGATTGCACTTATCGTTTTCTTTGTTATCTCTATGAACATGATATGCCCAGACCGGGTTTACGAAGTTCCCAGCTTGGAGGCGTCGCCATGTGATTGCCTCCCTATTGTTTAGACTTTTATCCGGTGGTGGCACCAGTCTCCTCTGTAACCTATAATTTTCAACAATTTCCGTATAATTTTGCAGGCGCTCGTCCATGTTCAGGCAGTCGGGCGACTCCACAGCTACCCGGAAGTAGAGAGCTCGGGCTAACTCGCGGGCCGCGTCGTTGCCAGGAACGAGCGGGCTTTGATTTGAATTTTTGCAGCTTTTCGGGGCGCTCATGGCTCTAGTATTTTGCAGAGGTTATCTTCGATGCCTCATCTATGCAGTGGGCTTGTTTTTAAAAAATGTCCAGACCCTGGGCAGGTGCCCTTTAAGCGCGGTGTTGCTGCTTGTGTCACGAATGTGTGGTTGTGTTAAGCTTCGCCTCCAAGAGTGGAACGCGACAGCGTCTTGAAACGCTGTCATGGAGTCTAAAGAACGCCATCGCCCGTTCGGCTCTACGCCATGCTCGTCGGTAAATTGGTTTTTGAGGAAAGGAAATGTATGTGTCTCGCATATCTCGGTGGACACCTGAACCTCGCCGTAACGGGAAGGAATTAAGGCGGAAACCTTTAATGCCTCATCGTTGTAAGCAGGAGTTGTCGACAGAAAAGTCACGCTTTTCAATTGGTCGAAATGGTCGTGACGTCAAAGTGCGCGAATTTCAAACGGTGTTAATTGTACTTCGGCAAGTAACCATGCAACTAATTAAAGGGATCGTTTAGTGATGCTCCAAGCAAGTGGAACCGAGTTTAGTTATTTGCTTAATCACCCAATTAGCCTAGTTAACCTTTCTAGTCAGGCCATATAAATAAATAAAACCGAGTAAGAAACTAGTCAAGTTCTGGAGTCGAACCCCGGTCTCCGAAGTGCGAGACGAGCATGCTAACCACTCCGCCATGCCAGCTCTTTTTTTCTTTATTGCATGGAAGAACTTCCGTAAAAAAAGGGGGAAAACTTCAAACTTGCTCGCGTCTCAAGTTACCGGGCTGCTTAATACGAGCCCGCCATAGCCCTAACTCAACACTGCATCCCCATCAACCAGCTCGATGATTTTAAATGAACTAAGACCTGTCTTGTGAATACGGTGTCTTCGTTCACTCCCATCTTGGGCCGCCGCGGTGGCTCAGTGGCTATGGTGCTCGGCTGCTGACCCAAAAGACGCGGGTTCGATCCCGGCCGCGGCGGCTAGAATTTCTTTGGAGGAGAAATTCTAGAGACCCGTGTACTGTACGATGTCAGTGCACCTTAAAGAACCCCAGGTGGTCGAAATTTCCGGAGCCCTTCACTACGGCGTCTCTCATAGCCTTAGTCGCTTTGGGACGTTAAACCCCACAAAACAAACAAACAAACAAACACTCCCATCTTCCTCCCTTCCCGTTACGGCGAGGTTTAGGTGTCCACCGACATATGAAAGACAGATACATTTCCTTTCCTCAAAAACCAATTTACAGACGAGCAAGGCGTAGAACCGAACGAGCGATGACTCCCTGGCAGCGTTGCAAGACGCTGTCGCGTTTCACTCAGAGGCGAAGCCTAACATCTTAACAACGCATCAAGTTTGGTTTATGGGGTTTAACGTCCCAAAGCGACTAAGGCTATGAGAGACCTCCGGAAATTTCGACCACCTGGGGTTCTTTAACGTGCACTGACATCGCACAGTACACGGGCCTCTAGAATTTTCCTCCAAAGAAATTCAACCGCCGCGGCCGGAATCGAACCCGCGTCTTTCGGGTCAGCAGCCGAGCACCATAACCACTGAACCACCGCGGCGGCAAACAGTGACACAAGCAGCAACACCGCGCTTAAGGCTTTCGCCTCACCGCACTTTAGGTGAACAAAGTGCCCCCCTGAATTTTTGATCACCAAGGATATTTAACGTGCGCTGACATCGCACAGCACACGGGCGCCTTTTGCGTTCTGCCTCCATCGAAACGCGGCCGCCGCGGTCGGGTTCGAACCCGGGTGCATGGCTCAGTAGACCAGCGACTTAATCACTGAGCCACCGCAGCAGGTGGCGGTGGTGACAGATGTGCGCTGCATGCGTTGGCAATGACAACGTTGTACCAGAAACGCGACGCTGAAGCTATAGGCGCTTAAACCATAGTGCGCATAACTGGATCCCTGGGTCAGTGGACGCCTGAATCGCGCTTATAGGTACCGTCTTTGTCAAAAGTAACCAGGCTGCATGGTTTGCTTCTAGCTTGTATAGTGGAGCCCTTGTGACTTTTCTTAAGACCAAAAGTTGTTGAAAGGTAAGAAGAGCCCCCGTCCTTATCTTTAACGACCATTTCAGCTTCAGGGTAGCTGTGAAGGTTCCACTGTACGAGCTGGAAGCAAACCATGCAGCCTGGTTACTTTTGACAAAGACTGTACGTGGGGTGATACTTGTGCGCTGCAGGCACTGACAACGTTGTGCCAGAAACGCGGCGCTGAAATCATAGGCCGTCGGCGCTCACTGTGTTCATTGGTGTTGGCGTTGACAACGTTTCACACTCTGATCATTTTAAGGAAAGGAAGTGGGCATAACTGGATCCCCGGGTCAGTGGACGCCTGAATCGCGCTTATATGTACGTGGGGTGATGAGAGCATATATCCATTTCTCCGACCACAAAGCTTCCTTCATGACAATCAAGAACTGTTCATCATTATCAGCCTGACTACACCCACTGCAGGGCAAAGGCCTCTCCCATGTCTCTCCATTAACCCCGTCCTTTGTCAGTTGCCGCCACTGTATCCCCGCAAACTTCTTAATCTCATCCGCCCACCTAACTTTCTGCCGTCCCCTGCTACTTTTGCTTTCTCTTGGAATCCACTCGGTTACCCTTAAGGGCCAGCGGTTATCTTGCCTTCGCATTACATGCCCTGCCCAAGCCCATTTCTTCCTCTTGATTTCAACTAAGATGTCATTAACCCGCGTTTGTTCCCTCACCCACTCCGCCCTCTTCCGATCTCTTAGCGTTACACCTATCATTCTCCTTTCCATAGCTCGCTGCGTTGTTCTTAACTTAAGCTGAACCCTCTTTGTTAGCCTCCACGTTTCTGCCCCATAGGTGAGTACCGGTAGGATACAGCTGTTGTATACTTTTCTCTTCAGGGATATTGGTAAGCTACCATTCATGATCTGGGAGAACCTGCCAAGAACTGTTAGTGGAGTGTTTCTTGAAGAATTAATATGTGTGAAAAATAAGTTGTTTGTAATTGCACATACATGTCTTGCTCGAATTCTTTGCCCAGTCTATCGAAAAGCTAATCAGCTACGCTCAAATTTCGCATTAGGAAGTAACGTATACTCGTCGGCAATTTTTGTCACAGGCTTTCATCGCCGCAAATATCGAATGTAGGAATCCACAGAAAATAAAGCATTCGCACCTCAGCTTTTATACGTGGGGTGTATTGCTTGACAAAGACGAATAAACGCGCACAACATATATGCGGGCGCGATCGCACAACATTATAAGAAAACAGTGCGTGGGATTTTGCAACAACCGCATGATCCAGAGCGCTTGCTAGCCCTTCTAAAATTTGATTGAACACGGGAAAAACTTAATTGAACACTCAGTAAGCTAAGCAGTAATCGGCATGAGGTTCTTCGAGTGCACTTAGTTCGACACGGCACGAGCTATCGAGGTTTGTAAATGGAGCGCACTGAATGCCCATGGCCACGCGACTGGAATACATGCTTGAGGAACACAAGCGTAGGCCGGCTAAAAAAATTTGCCTTCTCTATTTGGTGTGCAAGAGTATATATTCTTGTCCGACCGACTATGCGCTATCGGAGAGTTATAAGTGCACGAAATCGGCTTCTAATTTTGATCAGAGACTACAAAGGCTGTGGTCCCTACCTGAATTTCAGCGCAAACCACCTAGAAAGCTTCCTGAAAAATCAGCGCAGAAAGTGAAACCTGTGCACTGGTAAGCGTGCTGACACATGATACCTCGGTCGCATGGCATTTGGTGAACTTTGGGACAGAATAAAAAAAAAATAGAAAAGCGAAGAGTTGTAACGCACCTTGTTCTGGCACCCATCGTAGTGTCTTTGCGTAGTGGACAGCGTAGCGCAAGAGTGCATCGGCATTTCGCTTCGCTTTTCAAACGAAGTGCAGCGCCGTTTTAACCCAACGCTGGGCCGCGGTTTATGTATTTATTCAGATACACACAGCACCCGGAAACGGTCATTATTGTAGTGGACATAGCGCCTGTGTTGTGGGTGTGTTCTCTCCCCTTTTGTCCGTCGTCCTGGTTTTGCGCTACTCTTGTTATGGACAGAACGGTTTCGTTTTCTGTACCGATCCAACATGGAGGACTTAGTTCTCGGAGCGCCGAGAGGTGGCGCTGCGCATTTCGCATATCGTCTATTGGAAAAATAGCCGGTTGCCGTGTTTGCAACCAAGTACCACTGGTACAGCTTCTGTTATTTGCCTTAAAAGAGAGACCGCGAAATACAAAAAGAACCACGTGACAGGGAAGCAGTTTCAGCGCTCCCAAACGACCGGTCAAGCAACGACATCATCTTATCTTTGCAACTAAGTAGAGCAGAACGTTGGACCAGTTGGTGGAGCGATAGATTCGCCCCATTTGCTTCCCAAGGCGGTGTATCGTTTCCGAGAATGCAGTTGCAAGTTTGCGCTTGTTGGGCGTGCGTGTTTCTCCATCCCGGCTTGTGTTATCTGCGCAGTTTTCCTCAATAGATCTTTGCAACGATGTCCCGAACAAGAATTCGGCGTTTTGCGATGGTTGCGAGATACACGCCAACAACTCTCGCAAGTAAGGTGCAAACACAAGTGAATGGAACATGGCGATGGGATTTTCCTTGGCGATGAAAGTGTTCTGCGAGCGACACTTACTCAAGGGTGAGTTATCTTTATTTTTGGTAGCCTGGAGAGCTCGAGCTTCTTTCCACGAGTGGAGCACATATCTGATAGGAATGACAAGTTTACGCCACGTCACGTCGAAGTGCGACGCACAATCACCACCGCCGCTTGCTCGGTGCGCCCGATATATGCGATGCAGTACGGGAGATAGCCTCTAATAAGAATGTCAACGACAGATGAACGCCTGGACAGAACCGCTTCTCTTCATTTTTGCTCTGCACGGCGGGGGAAGAATGCGCTTTACAAGTGAGAGCCAATATTCCACGCTAAGCGTCCCACACGTGGCGCTCGACCATCTCTCCAATTTGTTAAATAAAATTCACGGACAATTACCCCAATGTGCGTAATCAAAGCTTGGCGTATTTTTGCAGAAAAAAAAAACATATTCGCGTGGTAAGCGCAATTTGAACATTAAGAAAAGGCGCGAAACGAGGCACTGCTCAATAATTGATAAAAAAAAATTGAATATTTTAGAAAACACATTTTTTTCAATGACATCTACACAGATTCTAGCTTTCGATATAATTCTGAGCAAAAATTCTTTAAAAAATTGAAAGAAATTGTGAAAATGTTCCATTTTTGTCGTTTTTTTTAATATGAACGTTCTGTCGGAAATTCAGAAATCGCCTTTTTGCTTCTCTAGATGTCTAGTATCTATAACAAATGTTACAGGTGACAAAACTGCGGACATAGAAGTAAAAAAAAATACTAAAGTTGCAACGAAGTGCACTTTGAGCCAGAAACACTCGCCAATTTCACCCTGAGGTGGTCCTAGTAAAAATACAAACAATAGCGAATTGCGTAGAACTGTTTATTGTCTTGCACTTCTGAAATTTTAATCGACGTAATATTTGTTTTAAGCGAGAAAAGATTTTTTGAAGTTGAGCACTTGCACCGCAAGCTGCGTCGTGTCGTGTCTTAACGCCTCTTTGCCACAGAGCACGACACTGTGGCCAGACGAAAGGCAGAGTTCTTGTTCTTAAGCGAGGTTTTCACTACAGGCAAGCATGGGAACGCTGAGTAGCCTTGACAGGTATGCGAGGGAAAAGATTTTCTTAACGCTGCCGGGGCGGAACATTCTCGAGTGAGCTAGTTGAGACGCCGGACTGAATATGACCGGAACGATCCGCCGCTGAAGCAATCCGCGACTCAGTAGTACCACGTGGTACCTGACCCTTGCGGCCGTCGGAGGCTCAAGACCGATTGTTTTCGAATATCTCTCGGTTTTATTTGCTTTAATCGGTGCGATTTCTCCCCTAATATTCCAGCGCAGAAATGGGCTTTATAACTACAAATTCTTCTGTACATGGGACGTAAGGCCAGCTCGTAGCCTGAAAGGTGATGTTGGCTTGAAGTAATGAAAAGGTTTGGTTTGGTTTATGGGGTTTAACGTCCGAAAGCGACTAAGGCTATGAGAAACGCCGTAGTGGAGGGCTCCGGAAATTTCGACCACCTGGGGTTCTTTAACGTGCAGTGACATCACACAGCACACGGGCCTCTAGAATTTCTCCTCCGAAGAAATTCTAGCCGCCGCGGCCGGGATCGAACCCGCGTCTTTCGGGTCAGCAGCCGAGCACCGTAACCGCTGAGCCACCGCGGCGGCGGAGTAATGAAAACTCCGTGTTCCTTTGACAGGGTAAAATTGGTAAATTCGTTTTTTTTAGGGAAGGAAATGGCACAGTATCTGTCTCGCGTAGCTCGGTGGACACCTGAACCGCGTCGCAATGGAAGGGACGAAGGTGGGAGTGAGAAGAGAAAGAGGTGCCGTATAGTGGTGGGCTCCGGAATAATTTCGACTCCCACCTTCTCCCCTTCCCTTACGGCGCGGTTCAGGTGTCCGCCGAGATTTGTGAGACAAATACTGCGCCATTTCCTTTCCTCAAAAACCAATTTGCCATCTCGCTTGACAGGGACCGCTGAACGGAATCTTGGAGCGAGCTGAATTCGTTTTTCTTGAACCATTTCTTTTGACACCCAAACGATCCCAATACCTTTGATGTTATTTTTTGGCCCAGGTATGTAACTCATAGGGTGTCATGATTTGGTAGTTGTAGGGGATTTGAAACCTCGCCCTTGCTGCCAAACGCTGCACGGTGCCCCCAACTCCATCACAAGCACTCTTTCCGTGGGAAGTTGCTAAAAAATTCCACTCGGCGCGAATGCCGAAGTCGTTTTCGTGTTGACAGAGGTTTGAGAAATTCTTGTTCTTGTACTGCGATGATGCGTCGAAGTAATGAATATTTGAAATTTGTGGAAAGTCTTGCTTCAGTATCCTAATTACTTCATTCTGAAATACAGAAACGACCACCGTGTCGCGGTCTATAGACAATCAGAAATAAAGCCGAAAGATTTTACAGAAATTTCTGTGGTGTCTTCGTGCCCACGAAGGTAAATTACAACAGGGTGTACTGAGGCCTGATGTTTGCTTATGGAGTGGTGGGCCTTCAGCTCCTTAAGCATGTCTAAGAATATATCACAGAACTGGTCTGGTGTGAGTAGGATTGTTTCAAGTTGGCAACACACCCCGCCAATCCTTGGACGCAGTCTGTTTGTTCAGAGTAGAAAACTGGAACGCTGCGGAGCAAAGTATCTGCACAGTTGATTCCCAGACATTTGGCACACGCACCAACATGCACTCCTCTTTGCCCAGTTCACATACAGCAGTGGCTAGAACAAGACCTACCGAACTACAGACCTGCACAAACGGCCCTTCTCCAGCGTGCATGTTCTAGTTCATGCCTTTTGCCGCTAGGATAGAAACATTACGGGTGGCGTGGCGCTAATATATACCTGTTGAGAAAATGGCCTCCTCCATCATTTTATTTCAAACAGGGCAGTTTTGTCGTTTGTCCACGTAATCATTGTCATCCATTTATCTATGCTAGGCACGGTGGTGCCGACGATAAGAAAGCGGACAAAAAGGAAGACGTTTTTATACTCTTCCAGAGCGAAAAAGGTCGTTATTGCGGCTATTTTCACTGCTGATGTTAAGATAGCAGAGAAAGACCAAACAAATGCATTAAATAGCGTGCACGAAATAGCAAACGATGATGATGATCATAGCAGACGAACAGGTCAACCGAGCGTCCTCAACGGCCAAAAAGCTAACGAAAGTTGGCGCACGCAGCTCCATAGGACCTCGCCATGTGTGCAGGTCTGTAGTTCGGTATGTCTTGGGCTAGAAGTTCTTCGGCACTTTCCTTTAAACCCGCAGCCTGAAGCATTAGCTTGAAGTTTTGGTGCTGCACGCACACACACGCAAACTGTGTGTGCGCCGCTCCCTCCAACTAAGACACTATGTGAAGGTCGAAGACTCGCAAATGTCGAGAAGCCGCACGTTAAGTCGTCAGAACTTTTTTCCACTCCTCATGCACTTCCACCCCGCCGCGGTGGCTGTGGTTACGGCGCTCGGCTGCTGACCCGAATGACGCGGGTTCGATCCCGGCCGCGGCGGCTGAATTTCGATGAAGGCGAAATTCTAGAGGCCCGTGAGCTGTGCGATGTCAGTGCACGTCAAAGAACCCCCGGTGGTCGACACTTCCGGAGCCCTTCACTACGGCGTCCCTCATAGCCTGAGCCGCTTTCGGACGTTAAACCCCAACAAACAAACAAACAAACATCGTGCATTTCCTTTAGATTTAGCAGCAAGAGGCGCTTGTGACGACCCTTTAGCACGTCCTTCTTTCCTGGAAGACAGTACGAAACAGCGTCATCTTCAAAAAAATTGATGATGGACGCCTTGACCGCTTCACTCACCGGGCGTCCTCTACGCTTTGGAGGGGTGCCTATTATTCCGGCTTCTGTTCTCATGTTCAGAGCTTGACACGCTTGCCGTTCGGAGGCCCCGAAAAAGCCCATTATCTTTTACCGAGACCAAGACGAGGGAGCCAATGTAAGAAGTTGTGTTCGTATTTCTCGCCTTTCTTCTAGGTCAAACTTGTCTTCTTTGACATCTTGCGTAAGTTTCACGCAATCGCTCAGAACAAAATCTTCGCTTCTGTCATGCTGGAGGCTTCATTTGTGGTGCAGTCCTAATGATTTAAAAATCCCTTTTCGCTTTAAGCTTTCGAACCTTCTTTTGCCGCGTAGGTTTCCCAGCTTCTTCGCCCACGTTTTCGTTGAAGGGGGCTCTCTCCAATGGCTACAAGGGCCTCGTTGCAAGCCTCAAATGTCACCATGACGTCATCTTGCTCGCACTGGGCATCGCGAGCCTGATAAGGTGCTCCACAGATACCACTCTTCTTTAAGTTGAAGAAATGCTGCCAGCATGCCTGGAAAAGTCGGCTACCAAGAATAAGATAAAAATTGGTGTGTGCTGGTTGGTTTGTTCAATGGGGTTTAACGTCCCAAAGCGACTCAGGCTATGAGGGACGCCGTAGTGAAGGGCTTCGGAAATTTCGACCAGATGGGGTTCTTTAACGTGCACTGACATTGCACAGTACACGGGCCTCTAGAATTTCGCCTTCATCGAAATTCAGCCGCCGCGTCCGGGCTCGAACCCGCGTCTTTCGGGCCAGCAGCCGAGCTCTGTAACCACTGAGCCACCGCGGCGGGGAAAATTGGGGTGTGCGTCTGCCAGAGCTAGTGTTATGTGATTGGTTCCACGGCAGTTCTTTCTGTTTTTGAAGAAGAAAGGGTTAGAACGCCACTTAGATGCAATCAGCGATGAATACTTCTTAAGGAAAACTTGACAGTGATGAGCACACACGGTACTGACGTCCCGTCGTGGGCGCCCTGAGCGCAAAAAACGAAGTCGCCTGAGCGTGTCTGTCAGTTTTTCATAAATGATGAGGGAACGTTTCTTGATCTGTGTTATAGCTTGTGGCTCCCACTTGGACCAAACGAGCACGGAGAAAGTTCGGTTTCTATAAACGATATAGAAATTCGTGCGTATGTATGAATACTCCTTTACCGATAGACGTCTGACACGTGCACGTTTTACGCAATTCAGATAGGGCTCCACAACTCAGCTAAGTAATGTAACTGCATTCGCCTTTAAATAGTTGTTTGCGCTGGTTGCTTTGTGCCCATCTGTTTGGTTTATTGGGGTTTAACGTCCCAAAGCAAATCAGGCTATGAGGGACGCCATAATGAAGGCCTCCGGAATAATTTCGACCACCTGGGGTTCTTTAACGTGCACTGACATCGCACAGTACACGGGCCTCTAGAATTTCGCCTTCAACGAAATTCGGCCGCCGCGGCCGGGATCGAACCCGCGTCTTTCGGGTCAGCAGCCGAGCGCCGTAACCACTGAGCCACCGCGGCGGAGCTGTGCCCATCTGTGTCAATATTCTAGGCACTATAGTCTCATGTATACCACGAACGAGCCTCTTCATTCTACAGCGAGCAGCATTCTTTTGTTTTTCTGGCCTCACTGAAAAGGTAAAACAAAAAAAAGGTAATGCTGGAGTAAATGCTGAGAGAATACGTAGACCTAAATTTAAGCAACGCATACTATCACCTTAGTTTAGGAAAAGCAAACAATAACACTTACTCGCATCGACATCCGCAGGACCCACAGAACTGCTAGATAGGCCATGGTTCATCCATGGGAGGAAAACCGTCCTTAGCAGAGACCCGAGCGGGTACCCAGCGAATTCGGCTGGAGGGACACGCAAGGTTGCTCGATGTTCGCATAGGCGATCCACGATTAAACGCGACGGAAACGCTGCACGGAATGTGTTGATGATGTTACGACCAGCGTGTTTTTAGATGCAAGGCAATATTTCGCATGTCTTGGTTAGAATAAACAGTTCTGTTTACGCCGCGGCAACAGCTCCCACGTGACCCGACGTCACACGCCATCTCGGCGCTCCCCATTGGTCAGTTGCAGAGCGAACACCCCCCGCATTTCAAATGCGAAAACGATATCGTTTATTGCATACCACACCCCCGCCGAATGTCACGCGATATGTTCTTTTTAGCTCTAGCCCTAAAAATGCACGCCAACAAGCGACGGCAAACTGAAGTGGTTATCTGGCCATAAAAGTGTCGTGCCATGCTAGGTGTCGTGTTCTGCGGTGAAGAGGCGTCGACGCAGCTTACGGCGCAAGAACTCAACTTCAGACATTCTTTTCTCGCTTCAAACAAAAATTACCTCGATTAAAATTTCAGAAATGCAGGGCAATAAATTGCTCGACGCAACCCGCTATTGTTTGTATTTTTACTAGACTACTGCAGGCTGAAATTTACGAGCGTTTTTAGCTCAAAACCCTGCTGAAAAAAGCTCTATGATGCAATAACCTCACAAAGGCTTCATCATAAAATATCATACAATTTGTATGATATTCTTTGACATCTCTATGATGACTGCATGATTTTACAGAAATATATGACATTTGTATGATAATTTTCTATGATTTGTACGATAACTCTATGATATTTGTATGACAAACTCTCTGAGTTTATTCATCATACAACTTTTTTCAGCAGGGAACGCACTTTTTTGAAAATTTAGTATTTTTTTTACTTCTATGTTCGCAGTTTCGTCACCTGTAACATTTGTTATAGATACTAGACATCTAGAGAAGCAAAAAGGCTATTTCTGAATTTCCGAGAAAAAGTTCAATTTAAAAAAAAACGACAAAAATGAAACATTTTCACAATTTCTCTCAATTTTTTAAAAAATCAGAATTATATCGAAAGTCAGAATCTGTGTAAATGTCATTGAAAAAACCGTGGAGTGTTTTCTAAAATATTCATTTTTTTATTAATTATTGAGCAGTGCCTAGTTTCGCGCCTTTTCAAAACGTTCAAATTGCGCTCAGCACGCGAATATTTTTTTTTCGGCAAAAATATGCCAGGCTTTGATTGCGCACATTGGGATAAGTGTCCGTGAATTTTATTTAACAAATTGGGGAGATGGTCGAGCACAACGTATGGGCGTGTTTGGCGTGGAGTGACCTATGAGCAAAAGGCAAATATGATTCTTGCCTTGGGAGCCGCTGGCGGCATTAAGAGGAAGGCCTCGAAAATATACCAACTTGGGGCTGCGAAGGGAAGGCAACTGCATCCACAATCCACCCAATGGGCATTGAAGCTTCCTTGGATGTCCTGGGGACGTCCACTGAACGTCCAGTAGTGTTTCAGTGCCCGTTGAGCACCTACCAGGCGCTAAGACAGACAGGGACTCTCAAGAGAACGAGGCACAGAACTTCGGCTATAAGTGAAGTGGGGACGGACATCTTGGAATTCATGGCTGCGAACCATCGCGCAGGGGTTCGTGACATAAGTGCTGACGCAATGGTGTCGAAGTCATCCGCCTGGAGAATTATGAAGAAGGCAAAGCTTCACCCGTACCATCTTCAACTCCACCAAAAGTTAAAAGTGAATGATTTCCCAGTAAAAAGAAAAAAAACCATTGGAACCAATTGGACATTCCAATTGGAACTAATTGGACATTCTCATTGCTTCCAATTGGATTTCCCAATTGGAACCAAAAGGTTCCAGTGGTGTTTTTGGACACCCGACCAATTGGACCCAACTGGACTAGCCAATTGGACCCATTTCACCCAGAAAATATTCACAAAATATGTTCATTGAGAAAGGTAGCTAAACGTTTGTCAATAATATGCTCTAGGATCTTGGATAAATATTTCTACCACTTAACATATAATATGCAAAAGGAAAATTGATTTATGAGGACTGAAGGGAGACACTGTGCCTAGCGCCAATCAACATTTTTCTGCGGAATTCAAATTAACATGCTTTTATGGAAATCAAAGCCAACAGACACACATCACACACTAGCAACACTGCACATTCAGGCACTAGTAGCATATATTAGCTCAATATGTACATCCAGAGAACATGCTTCTGCTCCTATATACCCAATTTATGAGGCTCTCATGCTGGGGCCAGTGACGCTTGCCCACTGAGCGCAGTTATTTAATTTTAGCTGCAGTGATGGTGTAGATGATGAGTGCAATTTCCAGTTTAGTAGATTAAGCTGCTGATATCGCTTACTGTAAGAACCATATTAGCTCTAACTTGTTTGTCAAATATGAAAATATTCATTGGATAAATTGGGTGCACTTGGGCGGACCAATTGGAAGCAATGGGTAAGACCAATTATCCTCACCAATTGGAAACCCAACAGGTCCAATTGGATAGTTCATTTGAGTTTCCAACTGGTTCCAATTGGTTCAAATGGGTTTTTTTTTTTTTTTTACTGGTAGGCGGCACGGCCACATGCCTATCACGCGACGCGAGGCTTCGCGCGAAAAAGCGCTCCATGCGAGCCGCGCTTCACTTCCTTGAAAAGCAGCGCACGCTAACTTTTCATGACACATAGTCAGTTCCTGGCACATATCTCGCAACATCGCAAAACGCCGAGCCCTGTTCTGGACAGCGTTGCAAACATAAGCGGATGTCGTTGCTTGACCGGTCGTTTGGGAGCGCTGAAACTGCTTCCCTATCACGCGGGTCTTTTTGTATTTCGCGGGCTTTCTTTCAAGGCAAATAAAAGAAGCTGTATCAGTGGTACTTGGTTGCAGGCACTGCAACCGGTTAATTTTCTAAGGGATCTACAACTCCTGCATTGACACTTTCTTTCTGAAGGCAATAATTAAGAAGTTAGCTAATTAGTCTCTGTTAATTAATTACTTTTGTATAATGAAAAACTACTGCAGACTAGGACACGCGACTGTCAACAACCCTCAGTTAGTCTCACTGGTCTAGGGAACATCCTTTTACAAGCTTGGTTACATTTAGCTGGGACACCTTGTGTGTGTGCGTGCACATGTGCGTGTTGGTTTATGGGGTTTAACAATGTGTGTGTGTGCGTGCGTGTGTGCGTGCGTCAGCATATATTTATTAGAAATATCTTCTCTACCGTGAGCTGCAACTAAATGTAAAAACCACATTATTGATGACAGTCTGTGTCAACTCACAAAGTTGCAAGAGGGCAAGAAAATATTTTTCCCACAAAAAAACCCACTGACAGTCTCTGTTTGAGGGACTAGCGCAAGGAGAGATCTTTTTTTGCTCAAAACTGCGACTTTTCTCGTTGTTTTCCCAAAAAATTTGAGAACAAAGTTTGTGCAGTTCATGTATTTTACTTTTGCCGCCTTTGTCCGTCCCAGAAATTACAGCAAGGCTTCTCCACTACAAATGTGAATTAATTATTAACTTTTAATTATTAAACTTTTAATTATTACACATAAAGAAGAAAACTAGTTAGAAAACAGAGAAAAAAATAAACTCTGCTTGTCATGCAAAGCTTGTTCCCTCTCGTAGTGCTCACGACTGTATATCAGTCGCCCAAGATTGTATTCTTTTTCAAAAAGAAAATGCACCGAAGTAGAGAGGACAGTTGCCATCAGCTAAACAGATCGTGCATAGAAGACATGTTGTCGAAAGAGTACAGCAGTGCCTTCCCCTCATCAGTACCTGTCAACATGCTTATCCCTAATAAATAAAAAAAGTGAGCTGGTACAGATTCATGGCAGACAACAGCTGGCGTGGTGGACATCACGGACTTATAATAAGGGAGTAATTACTCATTGGCATCCACCCGAGCGCAGCCATACGGCTACAAAGGAAAGCTATACAGCTTTCTCAGAAACTTCGTAGTTAAAGAAAAATTCGTCCTGGTCCGGGGTTCGAACCCGGGACCACCGCTACACCGGAGCAGTCGCTCTACCAATTGAGCTAACTGGGACGGCAAGCTTATGGTAGGGCGAGATCGAATTGATCAATAACTCGAAGTGGGAACTGTGTTGGTCAAATGTTTTAGGGGAATCCCCCAAGGTGGAGTAGATTTGTAATAAGGGAGTAATTACTCATTGGCATCCACCCGAGCGCAGCCATACGGCCACAAAGGAAAGCTATACAGCTTTCTCAGAAAGCTGTATAGCTTTCCAGGACGAATTTTTCTTTAACTACGAAGTTTCTGAGAAAGTTGTATAGCTTTCCTTTGTAGCCGTATGGCTGCGCTCGGGTGGATGCCAATGAGTAATTACTCCCTTATTACAATCTACTCCACCTTGGGGGATTCCCCTAAAACATTTGACCAACATCACAGACTTGAAGGAACAAATGAGTTTCAAAAAGATTGCAGTGAAGGCTGGCAACCTGCGCATCTTCTCGTGCTCTACCATTCTGTGTGCAGAGCAAGGGGTGAAAACGCAGTTTATGAATGAGGGTTTTTTGTTAGAAAAAATATTTGCGGGAGGGCTGACTTACAAAATTTTGAAACTTGGCAGTTCAGTTATTTAACGTTGAGGGAGCTGAAGCATCAGTCTCGTACTGATGACCTCCGCAGAAATCACTTGCTCCTTGATCCGTTGCGGATGTGTGGGCGACTTATTGGGAGATGTAAAGATAGCACTGTTGATTAACACGCCCACCATGGTGTCCACCAAGATGTTGTGGTGACATGTGTACTTTGCACACTCAGAATTAAGCTGCATATACCTATTCCAGGTTGCATGCAATGGCAGCAGTGAAACGAAGTTTTTTGCTAATATTGTGTTCCATTTTTCTGAAACCAAACCTCACTTAGAACAATCATGCAAACAAGGACCCAATTTGGGACCCTTACCAATCTTACCTAATAAATAACATTGAATCATTGCAGAACCGCGCCGTTCGTTTTATTTACTCCGATTATTCACGTAACACCAGCGTCACAGTTTTAAAGAAACGCGCAGGTCTCCAGGATTTATGTCTCCGCCGTAAAATTGCACGACTGTCACTTTTTCATAAACTTTATCATCATCCATCACTTCATAACGACTTTTTTTCTTTGCCTACTTCGATTTTTGACCGCCGCGATCATCCCTTTAAAGTTAAACGTTTCACGTGCAGAACATTTATCTATGCGCATTCATTCTTACCACGCACAATATCTGACTGGAACACTCTGCCTTCACATATCGCAACCACCACTGATCCTGATAAATATTTTAAACTTATATCTTCAATAACTACTGCTTAACTCTTCGCATACATTGTTATTTTATTTGTTCATGTCTTCCTTTTTTGCAGGGTTTGTGACTAAAAAGATTCATTGTATTAGTGTTCTGTTTGTATAATTTTAATAATGCAGTAATCTTCGTTCTTTGCCGCGCTGCCATTCTTTTGATTCTTTTGCTTACTTATATGTCATGCAAAGTGTCTTATTTGTGCTTTTGATTGATTCTTTTGCTTACTTATTTCATCCAGTGTGTCTTATTTGTGCTTTTGTTGTTTGTTTTATATTTGTGGTTTTTCTTTTATTCTGTTCAATTGCCTGTGCCCCCCCCCCTATGTAATACCCTCTCGAGGGCCTTTAGGGGTATTCTGTATAAATAAATAAATAAAGAGAAGGGGAATGAGGGGCTCATTATAAATATGAGAGAAGCCAACAGCCACAGAAACCAAGGGACAGAGGGGATTTTTAATTAATTTATTTTGTGCTGTTGTTCGATTTAGAATATTACTGAATATGTTGTCGCTTAAAGCTAATTGATTATAAAAGCAGAAGAAAAAACAACCACATGCCGCCGGTGGGATCCGAACCCACGACCTCCGAATTACGCATCCGGTGCTCTACCTCTGAGCTACGGCGACGGCTGTCAAATCTTCTGCTTTTGGGAGTATTTTATGTTTACAAATAACCTAACCTTGAGAGTGTTCATTAGCGCCACCCACGTTCTTAAGCGGCGGATGTAGCACGTCCTGAGTTACCGCTGATGTGATGTAGAACGTCATCGAACGGCGAGGGTGGAAGCTGTGTGAGAACCCTCTTATGCTTCCTATGGTGTCAAGGCTGCCAGAACCGAGGCCCTCGCTAAGCAATTAAGCAAACAAGAGAAGGGGAATGAGGGGCTCGTTATAAATATGACAGAAGCCAACAGCCACAGAAACCAAGGGGCACAGGGAATTTTTAATTAATTTATTTATTTTGTGCTGTTGTTCGATTTAGAATATTACTGAATATGTTATCGATTAAAGCTAATTGATTATAAAAGCAGAAGAAAAAACAACCACATGCCGCCGGTGGGATCCGAACCCACAACCTCCGAGTTACGCATCCGGTGCTCTACCGCTGAGCTATGGCGACGGCTGTCAAATCTTCTGCTTTCGGGGGTATTTCATGTTTACAAATAACCATCATGTTATCCACATTGTTGTCAATGCTAAATGTGTGCTGAGATGTAAAAAAAAACAAAAACATGGCCGTTTCTTCTGCCAAACTACTAATTTATATATCTTTGGTTTGCACTAAGCTGCAGTACGTTTAATCAATATGGGAATATCAATCTAGATCATTTGTAATGACAATTAAAGCAATATTGCACTGCCCATTTTATTCTGTCTAACAATGGGCATTTTCCAAATGTGGTATTTGTGAAACATTATCATTTGTACTTCTTGAGCTGTGCAGAAAGATGTCGTAATAAAGCGTTTTCTTAAAAATATAGAATACAAATGAAGGTCTTAATTTCATCATGCAGATATCATCTGCACAAGCTCGGCACCCTGCTTTGCTGTGATACTGCTCACTGACATCTCTCATTCCGAGCGTACCATCAGAGTAGAGACACCTACCAGCTGCTTTACTTTTAAAGTTCCAAAAAGAAATTCAAAAAGCTTTTAAAGAAACATTAATTTTGCTTTAGGTTAGAGGACTGTTTTATGTATACTGTTGCCACATTATTCTTGCAGTTCTTAATGCCTGTTGTACATTGTTCTTGTTTACTGTACTGTAACTGCTACAGAAAAGCCTCAGCATCGTAATACATGCCTTGTGTAGTTGTGATTTTTACCCTAAAATGTTTGCTCCATGCTTTATCTTAATGTGGTCCATATTTTCTTTACACCATAATCCTTTATAATAATGCACGGGGTTTTAGTGCAAATTCATTAATTTTGCAATTCTAATTAACCTCATGTGCAACAGTGCATGCTTGAGGCACAGTAGGAATAAAAAAATGACTGGGGTTCAATGCTCTGTTAAGCTCTGTTAAGCATGGTCTTCACTGTCTCATATCAAATGCCAAGGTCAAAGGTCAAGGTCAGGTACCCATTGGTCATAGTCATATAATAACATGGTCATACTACCAAAGCTTGGGCCATACCACCAGGCACTTAAGTTCGGTTTGACCTTGTGAGGCATTGAAGGTCATTGTTGTTACGCTGCCCACTGTCTTAAATAATGTCAAGGTCAAAGGTCAGGTGTTCAGTGGTCATAGTCTTATGATCACGTGGTCGTACTGCCATAACTTGTGCCATAAGACCACACAATTAAGTTCGGTTTGACCTTGTGAGGCATTGAAGGTCATTGTATCATCCACACCAAAATGAAAAGTTGTACCCCGAGGAGTAAAGCTGTCACTCTAAAAGATATGCCAGGGCAGCTTGACAGAGCTCTCAGAGCTACATATGCCCTTGTGATGCCTCATCTAGGCCATGAAATAAATTTATGGATAAACTTTTCTGTTTACGCATTGCACCACTAAGCATGAGCTAGCTGTTAATGTCGACCAAATGTGCAAAATGGATGCTAGCTTTTTCTTTCGGCGAGATAATTTTTTGCAAAGAAAGACACTTCTGAGGGCTGTGGTGCCCTACTGTCTAGTTTGAAACTAAACCTACTGTCTAGTTTGAATAGTTATGGCTGCCTCATCAGGTAAACTTAGAAGCTCTTTCATTCTGCATCGCAAATCTGCTTTCACAAAGAGGTGGCAGGCACTCAGAATGTGCTTGTAGAATGCATGAAGCAATTATTTCGTTTTTACTCATTATTTATCCACAGTGTCGACCTATAACGTGGTGTCAGGACACTCATCTGAAGGTGCTGACAACTGAAAGAGAGGCAATGATGAGAACATGTGTACAAAAGAAGGACTCATTGCTCTGTTCATTTTTGCAGGCATTTGGAGCTTGCATCACAGAGCCAAAGAAAAGGCATTTGCAGGCGAACATGGCTTCATCATAAATCCTGTCCATCTTCATGGTCTGACTATAGTTCGGAAGTTGTAGACTGTGAGATAGCATGAATTTGCTGATTTCAGCATCTGGTGTACGTGAATACAGTGAGGCACTTGAGCTCCGATCCCTTTGAGACGAATATTCACACAGCTTTTTATTTCGGGTTATGACAAATGGGCACTGCGCAGGTGTTTTTATGTGGCTGTATGCATGAAAGTACTCACAGCCGAATGAAAGATGAATTCAGCAACAGTTGACCTTCAAAGGCGGCCCTCTAGCTAATGACATCAACTAACTGTCATGACTGCATGGTTGATCCCCTTCCTCCAGCCAGCCACCTGTGACTTCTTAACAGTTGGTCAACGACATTGGATGGAGAGCATCCTTTCAGGGGCATTAATTTGTCACTGAGTTGTTGAGTTGTATGCAACTATAGATCAGTGGATCTCAAACATTGTGACCAAGGCATGTTATGATTCCCAAGATTGAAAGAAAAAAAACGCAAAAAAGACGCACGAAATATAATAGCCAAATACCATCTGTGCTGACTTCAAACGATTATTTTATCCTGAGAAAAAGCTATAAATAGGCAGGAAAAGGGGGTACATGAACAAAAAAAGGCTACTGCATCTGGCCTCGTGTGTTAGGCGAACTCATTGGCCTCGGTGGTTTTCTTTTTTTTTATTCAAGCCACCTTTCCATGCTATTCATTGCTGTTTCTTGGGGCAAAATAATCTGAAGTCAGCACAGTGGTGTTTGCCTTTTCTATTACCGTGCACCTTTTTTGTGCTGTTTTTCGTTTCAGTCTTGGCTGTGAATTACCCTAGCCCAATCAATCACTCTTGCAAGGTACAATCCAATTTTAATGTCTTTTTTTTCCATAATGTTTGTATTTCTTGCGTAAAGAATTACAGGGCGTGATTTCTTGGAATGAGCCAGTCTTGGTGGTGCCTTGGCTTAAAGGAACCCTGAGGAGACCTCCAGTAAATTTTCCTTCCAAGTAAAAATATATTGTATGGGTTTTTCTGACTATGTTTACATTTGTTAAGCATGAAATGGTGCATTTATTTTCAGGAAAATTATTTAGAAATTTTCCTGCGATTTAAACTCTTAATGTGAGCACTGAAAAGTACTCAGTGATCACTGCCTTAGGGTGGTTGAAAGTATAACCTGGCCTCGATGTTATCGAAGTTTACTTGCGAGAATGGCCAATGGTGGCAATACAAGCAAATCACCTTTCAGTCTCTGCTAGTTGACAAGAGCTCTGTTTTCATATAGAGGTGGTCTTTTTGTGATCAGAACCTGGCAATCTATTAATACAGACCAACATCAGTTTGTCCTCAGCTTGTGTTTAAATGTTTTGCTCTGCATGTATTGCTGCTGCTACTGCCATTTTCATAAATGACTGCCTTGCTGATTTGTTATGATTGTCATGCCCTGTTACCAACTTTGTTTTGCATACGGATGTCGTGAAAGTTTTTTCCTGGCCTCATATTTACACTCTTAACTTTGATACAAATGAATATGTGGACATTGGGGTTTGTGAACAGTCACAGAAAAGCAAAGGCTTTGCCTTACAGAGGACTTCTCTCTCATGATATAACACTGAGATCTGTATTTTGGCTCTGCTACAAGCTCCTATGTTGTGAAGGATACAGCACAGAAGCTGCTACTTTGAGTAAATGCACATAGAGCCAAGGCTTCCGATAAGCCTTGTGTTGTGTCTCTTTCAACACTCCTCGTGTCACGCCTGTGTTTGTTACCTACTCTGAGTGTTCAAAATACCTTACTTCAACGATGGACACAAGTGAGACAAATGCATTTAATCTTTTGCAACTGCCATGTTCTCTGCATTTGAAAGTGGCAAATGACTCTTTTTTTTTTTACTAAGTCACTCATCATCATCATCAGCCTGACTACACCCACTGCAGGGCAAAGGCCTCTCCCATGTCTCTCCAATTAACCCTGTCCTTTGTCAGTTGCCACCGCTGTATCCCCGCAAACTTCGTATAATCTCATCCGCCCACCTGACTCTCTCCCGCCCCCTGCTACGTTTGCTTTCTCTTGGAATCCACTCCGTTACCCTTAAGGACCAGCGGTTATCTTGCCTTCGCATTACATGCCCTGCCCAAGCCCATTTCTTCCTCTTGATTGCAACTAAGATGTCATTAACCCGCGTTTGTTCCCTCACCCACTCCGCCCGCTTTCGATCTCTTAACGTTACACCTATCATTTTCCTTTCCATAGCTCGCTGCGTTGTCCTTAACCTAAGCTGAACCCTCTTTGTTAGCCTCCACGTTTCTGCCCCATAGGTGAGTACCGGTAGGATACAGCTGTTGTATACTTTTCTCTTCAGGGATATTGGTAAGCTACCATTCATGATCTGAGAGAACCTGCCATATGCGCTCCACCTCATTCTTATTCTTCTAGTTATTTCCCTCATTTTATGTCACTCATTTTTGTTTAAATTATTATGTGCATGTCATTTTAGGTCTCAGAAGAGTGCCAGGTTTGCACTGTGTTGTGTGCATTTTGCGAGTGACAAAAACCAAAACAGGTGTGTAAACGAAAGGCAGCTTTCAAGTGAGTGAAGTTTCTGGAAGGGGGGCTAACCTGCCCATAGGTGTAGAGATCCTTTAACGTACCCTATACTGACCCAATTTTCTTGGTGTCTGCACCCTTCAGCAAACAATAGAGTTATCCAATTCCTTTTCTGTTGTTCCATTCTGCAGTTGCACTGAGTCAGCTCCTCGCATTCTCTGCTGTGTCTGTGCAGGAAAAATCTGAAAGAAGCATCACAAAGGATGAAGAGAAGTCGTGCCTAAAGATGATGCATTTTTTTCCTTTTGTTTGTTTTTCAGATAGGAAGCCTATCTTCCAATAATTTCAATGAAATACAAGTCTCCACTGCACCAACGTAGGAATCGATCGTGGCCAAGCCTCTGTTGCCTGCCTCGTCTTCTCATGCAGCTCATCGAAAAGTGTCGCAACGTTCGCTACCACATGCACTGCATATTCACAGACTGATGCAACAAGACTGTGGCTTTTTCTTATATTGATCATGCATTTGCCACACATTTTTACATTTTAGTTTCACATGAACAGTAACTATGCCATCATTTCACACTCCCTGTTCCTTGTGACATTCAAACTTCACCTCAAAATATTTCTGAGGTCCAACTGTGCTCATTGCCATCAAGTTGGTTATGTATGCCGAAAATATTTCCTGTCATATGTGGACCATTCAGATTAACAGTCACCCACATAGTGGGCTAAAGATTACTCAACAAGCGACTCTAGGCTGAGTTGCCTCAGTACATCACCTGATGGCCCTAGTGCTTGGCGAGTACCTTTCATGCTCTTAGGGGCAGTTGTTGAACCATATCTGTACAGTTTTGTCTTGAGGAAAAACACAGCGCACTCCTAAGACACGGACAAAGAAAGGCAAGACGATACAGCGCTGTCAACTGATTATTTTATTGTGGAGCAACATATATATACGTTCGAAAAGTGGGCGGGAAGACATGAGTAACATCTGCTGTGTTTGCACGCGACCGAAAGATAACAAACTGCAATTGAAAATAACATGAGGGCAAGGGTGACCCTTGGAGGCAACAAAAAATGAAAACTAGACAAGATAAAGAGGCAAGTGGAGGGGCGATTAAACGGATCACGCTTAAAAGGATGACACAAGCTGGCAGTACAAGAGACAAAAACACTAGGAGATGACAAGTGAACAAAATGCACTAAAAGGCCAAAAAGACCATTAAAAAATTTTTAAAACCGATAAAAGAACCAAAAGGGACGTCAAAAGCAGAAGACAGAAAACAACCTTGTCCAAAAGGTAAAAAAGGCTACAAGACGAATTTCGGAATCCTACACATTAAAATTGCTCTATGCCTGGCTCAAATAATCTAACTCACGTTTCGTTAGCGCTATCGAGGGTGTGCTAACACAATCTTCACCTAGCTTTAGGAGTGCGCTCTGTTTTTCCTCAAGATGAACTACCAACTAGCCCGCTCTTCCACCCTTGCAATCTGTACAGTGGCTGACTATTTTTAACGCAATGGCGTTAAGGGCACTGTTCAGCAAAAAATTCGGCATGAGTGATAACAGCAGCGGCATGAGCCGAAAAATCCCCAGCGAAGCAACCTAGGTGGCCCACCTAGGTCAAGGTGACCTTGTGATGTCATCAGAACCTGCCCCTCAGATTGTTAGCAAGCCTCCTACTGCGGCAGGTGGCAGCTAAATTGGTTGTGAGAGCCCAGGTAGCACCGAAACATTGCGACATTTTTGTTACGCTCAAATGTTATTTCAATGTCCTTAATGTCCTTTTTTTCTAATGTTTTTGTAATGTTACATATAAATGTTCGAATAACCTTCCCCAAACATTCATGAAACATGTAAACAACATAAATGGAACTTTCTCGAAAATGGTGAAGCAGCCCCGCACAAGCATGCAGGCCTGCCAGTGGTGACGGCACACAACTTACAACGCTTTGCAAGAACCATACAACACCACAGCACAGCAACTCGTATTCGCTCACCTACAAACGGATATCATGCCGCCGAGCTTATATATTCGCTACTGCGGCATGTGCCATGAGTGACAGTGGGGAATGGGTAATAACTAAAGTTTTGTGCCAAAATAATGGGGCTCTTCATGCAATCTATGGCGAGCACTATCTAAGAGATGTGGTTACAAGATACTGTTAGTTGAAAAGCATCTTAACTCTTAGAACAGTGAGAAAATGTTTGAAAATCCGTTCTCGAAATATATTTGCAATGTTGTTTTATAGTTGCGACTCTAACATTATAATAAAATTTAGAAGATTATATTAAAACAACGTTTGTTTAGAATGTGAAAGTAACGTTTCCTATGTAACTTATAACGTTATATGGTAATTTTTAATGTTAATGCAAAGTTACTATGCAACATGTAGCATTACTCCAACTTACATAACATTTTTATAACACTATTCTAATATTCGGTGCTACCTGGGAGGTTGCTCGGGAAGACCAACCTGGGTCGCACAAGCCACAGCAATGGCTGCACCTCCCATGCACCACTGCGCCAGGAATGGTATGAGGACTCCTAGGGATCTATGAGTGTAGAGTCGAGAATGACCAATTCCACATATCCCTTTCAGGCGCTTTGTACACAATTGTGTAAGCGGCAAACTTACAGCTTTTCCTGAGAAACTGGAGCACTTAACAGTGATTTCATTATTTCAGTCAAAATGAGTACCTTTCTTGTTGCAAATAAGTTGCTTTTTTTGTACCATGTAGCGAATGCAGTAAATAATATTTCACATAAGAGTGAGCTAGGTAGCACTTTGTCCGCCGTTTTTGTGCAGTCAGATTTTGGCGCGAGTGAAAACATCGATTGTTTTTGCTCAATTTCGAGCATAATGTGAATCTTCCAAACACAAAGCGATTCCACGATCCCTAGGGTGTTTACCTCACACACGACAACATTTCGATGTTACTATTTCTAACAAATCTGACACTTAGTACGGAATTCTCCACATCGTTGTAAGAACTGACCTGCTGGTCTTTCATGTTCGAAAACTAACAAAGTCCCTTTCTTGAGGCCTGAATATACTACTTAGGTGAAAAAATAATTGATTTCAGTGAAAACAAAAAATGGCGCCTGAAAGGGTTGAATGGGCATTAACCCATTGATGCTACTGCGTCTTGCTTAAAAGTGTCCCCGCCAGTTTTGTTGACGAAGTGAGACACAATATTCAAACCATATCAAATCTAAGTTTAAGAGAAGGTCGATCTACATCGCGGTCACCTGAAATTTGGAAAACTCCATTCGTGCGCACATCCATCAGCCGTCAAATGCTCGAATATTCACTTCCAAACTTGTTAAATTATCTTCATAAATACGATATAAATATCGAAAGTGCTAGCACCCAAACTCTGAAGAATTTTTTTACACAACAAGAGTGATGGTTATGCTCGCTTTGAATTGTATAATGATGCTTTTTTTTCTTTCAAGTGTATTATACTAATCTTGATATGATGAAGATATCTTATTGTTATGCAAAATAAGGCTTTGACGTAGAATGCGACCAACTAATTTTTCTTTTCAGCCAAGAAAATCTTGATTCACTTGCTATGTGTGTATGCTGTCTTAATTATGCTGCTATATATGTAAATATGCAACTGCTGTATGTATGCCTTGTGAATGGGGGCTCAAACTACGTCAAGTGATGTTTTCACTTTTGTTCGAGTCCCTTTCCGCCTCGATGGAATAAAGTTCAGTTCCAATTTCAACACTTTCAACTGTGTTGAGAAACCACACGATTTGCGGTTGTCTAGAAAAAGTCTTGCGCTGTACTCTACATTCAAACTCTGGGAAATCATGGGGCATTTTGTGGTTGCAAAATAAGTACTTTATGTTCGGAGCAAGAAGGGACCAGCGGCAGTCTTAGTTAAAAGGGTGCCAGGCTATGTGTTGGATCAGCAGTGATGTTCTAACAAAGCGTGAATGTTGCAGAATCTTTAGTCCCCCGTTGTAGGTGTGAATAATTTGATTGCTTACAACTTACTTGCACATTTATAGTTCGTATATGCTAACATGTTTCCGATAGCATCTTCAAGAATGCCTTGACAGATTTGTCGATCAGGTCAAAAGTACAGCTGTTGAGGATGTGGCTTTAATGGCCTTACGGAACTGACACTCAACAAAAAAAGAAAATGCCGATATGTTTAGTGCAAAGACTAAAACTGGCTAATAACTAGTAGTTGGTGATGCCACTCTCATCTACGCATGGAGGTGTAGATGTATGTATGACTTTAGGCAATGTATGATATCTTTCACTGCGCAGGCTTGGTCTCCACTCCTGACTGGCTTGGCTTGCCACCTCTACAAGAGCTGCAGGCAGGACAGCAGTGGTTCATGTGCGACGAATGTGACTACGGCACAGCTTTTCACACCGACTTCGAAGAACACCAGAAGGTCCACACCAGCGAACGCCCCTTTCACTGCAACTACTGTGGCAAGACCTTCACAAAGAGACGCTCGCTGTCAGATCACCTTCGTATCCATACGGGTGAAAAGTCATTCCACTGCAGCCATTGCAGCAAGCGCTTCATGAAGAGAGATGACCTGGCAAAGCACATTCGCATCCATACAGGCGAAAAGCCGTACCACTGCCACCTGTGTCCCATGACCTTCGCACAGAGTTCGGCCTTGAAGCAACATGTGAGAACCCACTCAAGTGAAAAACCGTTCCAGTGTCACTTTTGCTCTAAGGCATTTACACGCAAAATTACCATGAAACACCACGAACAGAACTGTCACCCTGAAGCATCCACACCTCCACAAAGCTGTGGTACGTTCTTCTAGCATTCAGCGCAACACTTGTGGGCAACATGTGCATTGTGCAGATCGGGTTTGACTGCGAGGTCTGCGTTAAAAGCTGTCACCATTGAATAGGCAGAGGGAGGAACTTTTTGAGAGAACTGCATTGCATGAAGGTGTTCCTCGGTGCTGTGTCACCTATAAAGTGGTGTAAGATGAATAAAATTGTAAATGTATTTGTGGACTGCATATGTATTCAACTAATAAATGAAATAAGGTGTTTATATCACCGAGTTGAAATGCTGTCAAGCTGAGCCAACTACTCAACATATCAAACAGGTAACTGAGTCCTACTGGAACTCGCCCATTGTTAGGTCCCATGCAGGCAATTGTTGTATCCAGGAAACGTTCACAAAATGTACCTCCAAATTCAGCAGTGCAAAATGCGCACTGCGAGAGTTAATAAGGTGCAAAAGAAAAACTTATTTGGCAGAACTGCTGGGAGATGTTTGACTCTACTTTGTGCCAAGTTTTTAGAAAGGATTTGAAACAATGACAACTCCACGCTTTTGCGGAAATTAAGTCAAGCATGCATCACGCTCAAGGAAGTGTTCACTCGGACACTGCTGTCCAAGCCGAACACATATCCATAGAATGACTGCAGTCATAGTGCAAATGATAATTGAATTTAGCTGAATAGACTGAGGATATTTCTTATTACAAGAACCGTAAAAGTCATGCCATGTTTGTCAGATATGCAAGTGTTCGCATCCTCACCGGTTTGCAAATACAGATCAAATTGAGTGTCCAGTAGGAACATGGCCTACCAATTGGATTAGCACTGTCCAACTGGCAGTCTATTTATTTATTTATTTATTTCTGGTTTGGTTTGGTTTATGGGGTTTAACGTCCCAAAGCGACTAAGGCTATGAGAGACGCCGTAGTGGAGGGCTACGGAAATTTCGACCACCTGGGGTTCCTTAACGTGCACTGACATCGCACAGTACACGGGCCTCGAATTTCTCCTCCAAAGAAATTCAGCCGCCGCGGCCGGGATCGAACCCGCGTCTTTCGGGCCAGCAGCCGAGCACCATAGCCACTGAGCCACCGTGGCGGCTTATTTATTTCTGATACCCTCATGGCCCACAGGGCATTATTGAGGGGAGTGGTACATAGATATAAAATGAAACTGTTACAGAAAGGGGGTTAACGCATACATAGGCATGCCTACAAAAAATGATACGCATGATTGCAAAAAAAAACTAGCTGCAAGAAAATACATGACTCAAAAAAGCGAAACAATACAATAATTAGGAATAATTCGGAATTTGGACTGTCCAAATGGAGCAGCAACTATCCCAATCAGGACCAGTTGAAAACTAAATTTGTCTGATTGGGAGTCATTTGGACTATCTAATTGGAACCAGTTGGAAACCCAATTGGTTCCTCCCACTTTTTTTTTTTTACTCGGGCACTTTAATACATACGCGAAGAAAATCAATTAAATAGCAAAACAATTAACTGCTTAATACAGCAGTATGACAGCTGAAATTTTCAGTCCCAATGGCAAGCTTTTGCAGTGAGCTGGATTTATTAACGTGCCTCAGTATATTCAGCAGCTTGTTTTGTGCTTGACATCAGCATTGAATCAACAGTCCCAAAGAGCCTCAAATCATCAGTGAATTGTAGTATCTTAGAGTACTTGGTGCAATCTTTAAAATCATTCACAAACACACTGAATAAAAACGGTGACAAATTTGACCCCCGCGGTACACCACAGTTCACAGGGTAACATGAAGATGTGTATCCACCATAAGTGACGACATTTCATTGGTCTTGATGAGATTCACTGGTCACTGACCATGGTCAAACAAAAACAAAAATGACGTTTCGGGAGCGCTACGGCTCCCTTGTTCCCTTGTTAAGGTGAACAAGGGAGCCGTAGCGCTCCCGAAACGTCATTTTTGTTTTTGTTTGACCATGGTCAGTGACCAGTGAATCTCATCAAGCCATGATTCCTGACCAGACGGTACGCCGTCGAACCCTTGACTACATCACTTTACGCCATCAATATGGACAACCGGCCGTCACCGGAATACGAAAGGTGAACAAGGGAGCCGTAGCGCTCCCGAAACGTCATTTTTGTTTTTGTTTGACCATGGTCAGTGACCAGTGAATCTCATCAAGCCATGATTCCTGACCAGACGGTATGCCGTCGAACCCTTGACTATTTCATTGGTCTCTTAAGATAAGATTAGAACCATTTGGAAAGGTGCAGTGATAGTCCATAGAATCTCAGTTTTTCTAGCTCCAACGAATGGCTAACTAAGTCAAACGCTTTCCTAAAGTCAAAACATAAAGCATCCACCTGTTTCTTTACGAAAACAACTTGGTTAGCCTCTACAGAGCGGCCTGGTAAAAAGCCATATTGCTCACTGTACAGCTTATTTCTGAAAAAGAAGAGCAAACAGGTATGAAGAACACGTTCGAAAACCTTAGACAGAGATGAAAGCAGAGATATTGGTCTATAGTTGGACACGTCGGTCAAAGAGAGAAATGGATAGAAAGGCAGGAAGGATAGCCAGGCGATGCCTAGTAGGCTACCCTACACTTGAGGAGGGAAACAAAGGGGGGAAAAAGGAAAAAGAGTGGCAATGAAATGAGTTTTTCAAGTGTACATCGACCACTATGTCAAGGGGACGGAGGGCGCGTACTAAAAACTTAAAGTTTAGAGGCGGGAACACACAACCCCGAGTCTTTTAAGAATCTCAGGAGCGCTTTCACCCCTTTCCTCTGTGAGGAAGGTTGTGTCCAAGGCCCCATAACCTTTGATTCTGTTAGAGGATGCGAGTCCAAGCGGTAGAGAGTAGCAGCCAGGAAGCCACGCTCTCACTCAAAACAAGGGCAGTCACAGAAGAGGTGCCTGATAGTTTCATCGCAACCGCACTACTCATATGCTGGAGAGTTGGTCAAGCTTCCCTTTTTTATGTATTGGCACAACTAAAGATAGCTTCCATCAAGACGAAAATTCTCGACGGTGCAAGGATAAGTTAAAAACATAAGTTAAAACAGGAGCAGGAGCACTGACGGAGCCTTTGATAATGAACATCGGAATTTCGTCCGCATCTGAAGATTTTTTGGGGTGCTGGGTGCGTATAGCTCCTTCTACCTCGCTAGAATTAATGCTGTCAATATGAAGGAAAGAATCATTTTGTTCAGGAAGGTATAATTTTCGGGGGACGACTAGAGCTTGTGCATAAACGCTAGCGAAATAATCGGCAAATTCATTGCAGACGGCGGCAGGGTCGCAAACCTTTTCTGGTCCCTCATGCAAAATTATTCCTTGTTTAGGATCCTCTTGGCCTAAACCTAAGCTAGCGTATTTCCATAAACTGACAGTGGAGCGCCCCAGTCTTTCTTCTAGAGACTGCAGGTAAGCAGCATGATCCCAACGGTAAAGGCATTTGGCCTCCGACTGATAAGCACTGTATTTTGTATACCACTCTTGAAATGACATCAGACAACACCGTCAATGACAACGCAGCTTTTTGCGAATTTCTTTACTTAAATCAGCCGAGAACCAGTGCCGATACCTTGAGTTTTTTTAACATCTTTCTCCAGGTAATTCCAGTTGCAATAATGTCGGTTATCTTTTGTGCAGCTCTATGGGCACAAGTTTAAAAAAAAAAAAAGGTGTTTTCCAAGTGTCTATACAGTCCCAAGTAGTCCCCATTGATGTAATCGAACTAACTTCCACAATGCGTCTGGTTAAGTACAATTGCAGATTCAAGAACAGCCTCAAAAGGATGATGCCAGATGCCTATCAGCACCAGCACTGATAGAGGCTCCGAGATAGTGGAATCAATGGCGTTTTTCAGAAACAGATATAGCAGGTTTCCTTTTAAGTTGGCAAGGTAATTTTTTTGCTTGAGCTGTTCAAAGCTTGCGAATTGAAGTAGGAAGTTAGCTTTAAACCGAACCTTAGAGCTTCTTGAAACGCAGAACCCAGTGGACCAATTTCACCCTGGCAAGCTAAAGTCACCCACGATATGTGCAGTACATTTGGTAAAATCAACACGATCATACAGAAGATTTAGACAGTTTCTGAGAGTAAAAACAGGCGATGTGGGAAGGAAGTAGTAATTTCCAAGCAAGATGTTTTTTCCGCCATGTCTAAGGATTGCCACCCATACATTTCCACACCATGCTGACACAGTGGTTGCCATTCCCCTCAAGCCAGGAACATTCTGATAATATAGAGTTGGTGTGCTGCCATTTTTATCGGTAGCGTTGGTGTGCAGCCATTTTTATCGGTAGCAGGTTCTTTTTCCAAAGCATCATCGCGCTTCATTTGGTCCCATGAAGAACCAAGAAATGAGTGGAAAAGACATCCTTCGGGCCACAATGCAGGATCACTGATCCCTTCAAAGTGAGCAGCGTCTACTGCAACGTGGAAAGATGCGTAACCATTGAATCTGCTTTTCAGTTTTGTGCATTGGCACATCTTTGTTTCAAGTGCAGTATTAAGCAGTTCACTCACGCTTGCCGTTGTGGTGTTTGGGTGAAGCCTTGACACAATTCCTTTCTCGACGCCGGTGCACTCACGACCACTGTCGACTTTCCTGTACCGGCTGTCGCCGTTGGACGCTTTCGGCGAGCTACTTGAATCCTTCTTCGTCGGAGGTGTCCAGAAAACCGCTAGCTGTGCATCCTGCTGAGGGTGGATTGCTGATCATGGGGCGGTTCGTACACTCGAAGTGGAACGTCTAGGTGGCTGAGTACTTCCATTTAAGTTGCAATTTTAGATTTTGCGTTAGTCCACTGGCCGGCTTGACGGGACGCACTCTCGGTTGATGCAGAAGCGTGGACGTTATGCGCTACCAATTTGCGAAAGACCTGGTTATCTGCCTGCAGCTGTTCAACAGAGGTACCTTGAGATTTCATTATTTCCGTGCGGTATTCTACCTTGCGCAGCAGTTCTTGCATCAGGGAGGAGGTAACGATGTCTTCGCCTTCACCTGCCGATGCACTATCGCGCTTAATATGACTTGCAACGCCGGGAAGCATGGCCGGAGCGCTTACCGGAAACATGGTGGTGGTGGCGGGAGCAGT
The DNA here is from genome assembly GCF_055824585.1 of Amblyomma mixtum. Classification (NCBI taxonomy): domain Eukaryota; kingdom Metazoa; phylum Arthropoda; class Arachnida; order Ixodida; family Ixodidae; genus Amblyomma; species Amblyomma mixtum. Next base: position 155,655,171 of record NC_143015.1, read on the forward strand.
GACCCTGCTGTTTTCCTTGGAATGCAACGGAGCAGGCGCCGCACACACCCTTCACTATGATGTGCGAGGCATAAGAAACTGTGAAAAGCTATTCACTATTTGTCATGAATGCACAGTTAACTTCTCCGTAAGCGACATTGAGAAGAATGTTATTCTCTTGTGCTTTCCTATGAACATTTCATTTTTGGCGCTGTGCAAAGGCGATGATGTTAGTGCTGGTGCTGCCGAAAAATCGCGCGCTGATCGAAGACAGCGGTTCATTGTTGCTCCAAAATGTTTCATTATTTTAAGCATTGCTTTAGTGACTGTTTCTAAGAAAAAGTAGCAGTGCTGTTTAGAGAATTATGAATATTATATTTATTATTTTTTGTCGCGAAGAGACAACAAGAAAACAGTGGGGAGGAAGCACACGTAACGTCCGGTTAGTTTTCTCCAACGTTGGTTTTCTCTCTCAGCCCTCTCGGCCTTTTCCGTTTCTCCTGGCGCATGCGCAGATGCGTACTGAGAAGTCATCCTCCCCTTGTCGCTCGATAACTGCGCGACATTCTTCGCCATTGCGCGATTGTTGTTTCGCACTGCTGTCAGCTGAGAAGTCACTGCGAGTACGTCCAAGATGAACCGGCTTTTCGGCCGCACCAAGCCCAAGGAGCCGCCGCCGAACCTGACGGACTGCATCGCCAGCGTTGACGGGCGTGCCGAGTCGGTTGATAAAAAGATCGCCAAGCTCGACGCCGAGCTCAAGAAGTACAAGGACCAGATGGCCAAGATGCGCGACGGGCCGTCCAAGAACATGGTCAAACAGAAGGCTCTGCGTGTACTCAAGCAGCGCAAGATGTACGAGCAACAGCGCGACAACCTGATGCAGCAATCGTTCAACATGGAGCAGGCCAACTTCGCCACCCAAACGCTGAAAGACACCAAGATCACCATGGATGCGATGCGGCTGGGCGTGCGCGAGATGAAGCGCGAGTACAAGAAGGTGAACCTGGACGACATCGACGACCTGCAGGACGAGCTGGAGGACATGATGGACCAGGCGAACGAGGTGCAGGAGGCTCTGGGCCGCAGCTACGGCATGCCCGAGGTGGACGACGAGGAGCTGGAGGCGGAGCTGAACGCGCTGGGAGACGAGATTGCATTGGACGAGGACACCTCGTACCTGGACGAGGCGAGCGCGCCCAGGATCCCGACCAAGGAGCCCGGCGCCGAGAGCCTTCCGGCCAACCAGGAAGGCGTCCTGGTTGACGAGTTCGGCCTGCCCAAGATCCCGGCGACGTGAGCGAGTGCGCCCGGAGGTTTGTTGTGGTCGTCAGGAGCGCGAGCTGTGTGGAGTCACGTTTTGGAGCGGCTCTCTGTGGATTACTCGAGGCGAGTAGTTGCCGGTACTCAGCGCCGTTCCAAAACTGACGGACGGCGGCTTCCCACGACAGCGTGACATAGTCTGTCTGAAGTTTCGTTTTCCACAGCGTTGCGCCTGTTCAATACACGCATCATCCCTGGGCACAGCGTTTGTGGGCGTGATTTCGTAATGTTTGTCTTGCGCGCACCCTTTCCTTGTTGAAGCGCTTCTTTGATCTGCAGGTTAACGCGTGTCGTGGTGCATGATCTGCTGTTTATGTGTAGGTTTGCTAACATGGCTGCTGCTGTAGTTTGTTGTTGTCTATATTAAAACTCGAAACGGCTGAATTGGTGCCGAGTTTAAACGTTGTTTACTGCGCCAGCTTTGCTTTCAGCGACAAAGGAATGAAAATATACCGTGGTATTGTCACTGCAGGTCACAGTGGCAGTTCTTTGGTTGGTCTTTATGAAAGATGAGCAATCAATTATGTGCTTCTGCTCGTCTAACATCCTCAGCTCCTAACTCTAGAGAGGTTCCTCTTAACCACTCTCTTCTTATTGAAGCACCTGTTTTCTTCTGTGCACTGTATGCACACCGTAGCTACTGCTACTGATTTAATTTTTCCGAGCATAAATTTCACGTTACTCCATTATGTGCTGTAGAAGCCATAGCAGTTTTTTGTGAGTACACTATTATTCTGTTAATAAAGGCTCTTTTTGTAAGTGGAGGTCAGCTAGTCTGCCTGTCCAAAGTGTGATGCTACCTTTAGGTTAAATATGAACATAGTAATAGTTCTGAAGTTATGATAAAGTTAATGAACAGTGAGGGTTGCATAATGTTTGTGTGGATTGACCACGCGGTCAGAGAAGGATTGCTGGTGCATTCCTGCAGGAAGAGCCCTTGTCAAAATGTAGAGGCCTAGGGGTTACCTCTCGGCTATGCTGTGGGGCTTGTTATGCATTGCGAGCATTCCAGATTTCTTCTTTCAAGGTGACCTTTCATCCTCTTCACCCCGCCTGAAGTTAGCTACTCCACCGATGCTACATGAGCCCCACTGCATGGCTTTGAAGCAACCCCCTCCCTGGGCTGTATTTTTGACAAAGGCTGTACGTCTCTCACAGCTGCAGACAGAGGGTCGAAAATTTTCATTTTTGCATAGCAGTATTGAAAACATTTCTCGCACCGTGATTATCATTTGCACTGATGTCTTACTGCGGCATCAGGCGTCGGCATGTGGTAATCTCGGCGTGTGCACTTCTCAGTCCGCGTTCCAACTTGTCTCCCTTTCAGTGACACCTGATTGGCCTAACATCAACATCAGCTAACATCAATGCTAATTTATATGAACAGGAGCTAATGCGTACAGCTTTTTGTACGCCTTGCATATTAAGTGTTTCCATGTGCGAGTGCACAAATGATAGACGGAATACAATTTCTTATTCTCTCTTCCTTCCCGTGTTCCATAGAAATAATGACAGCAGCACAAAACAAGGGAACAACAGACGGAGACTAGACAAAGATGAGCGCTGAACGAATCACAAATATATAAATCCTGTCAAGCATGTATATTTTGTGTCAAGCCAGCGGTTATCGTTTGCACATGCACTAATATGCCAGCTCTTTGTCTGAGAGGGTGATGAAAGTCATGCTGATGCAGTACTCCCCAAACCTAGAAATCCATTCAGATTCTAGGATTTCTCGTGTGACACATCATTTGCTCTGCCTAGTAACGGAGGGGACAGAAGCCAACATCCTCAGAAACCAAGGGGCATAGGGTTTTTTTTAATTAATTTATTTTTATTTTTTTGTGGTGTTGATCAAGTAAGAATATTACTGAATATGTTGTCGCTTAAAGCTAATTGAGAGAAAAGCAGAAGAAAAAACAACCACATGCCGCCGGTGGGATCCGAACCCACGACCTCCGAATTACGCGTCCGGTGCTCTACCTCTGAGCTGCGGCGACGGCTGTCAAACCTTCTGCTTTCGGGGGTATTTATGTTTACAAGTAACCTAACCTTGAGAGTGTTCATCAGCGCCACCCACGTTCAAAAGCGGCGGACGTAGAACGTCTTGAGTTACCGCAGGTGTGACATAGAACGTCATCGAGCGGAGAGGGTGGAAGCTGCGTGAGAACCTTCTTATGCTGCCTATGGCGTCAAGGCTGCCAGAACCGAGGCCCTCGCTAAGCAATTAAGCAAACAAAGGAAGGGGAATGAGGGGCTCGTTATAAATATGACAGAAGCCAACATCCTCAGAAACCAAGGGGCACAGGGGATTTTTATATCTAGTTATATCTAGTTATCTAGGTCAGGTGAACAGTCCTTGCATGTCAGGCTATGACTTACCAGAAAGGCTTCAAAATCTTTTCCTTCACGTTCATTTTTCACGTTGTTTGCATGCTCCGTTAATCTATCGTTAACACATCTCCCAATTTGGCCAATGTACACTTCTCCACCCCTTAAGGGAATTTGGTATTATACACCTTCTGCACATTTAACAAACGACCGCCTCTGCTTCTTGCCGCAGTCATGTTGCTGGGTTGCCTCTGGGTCCATCATTCTGCAGAGCATTGACAGCTTGTGGTGTGCGGAAAAACAAGACTTTCATGTCATAATGCTGGTCCACCTTTTTGATATTGTGTTCCATAGAATGAATATTGGCACGTAATTTCTATTAATGCACTTGCAGTGTGCTTTCTATATCCAAAATTTGCAATTTCTTGTTTTTATAATGCTTTGCAGTTCTTGCCACTCAGGACAAGAACTGCAAAGCATGATCAATCAGTTAGACAGGCAGAGCAGAACGGTGGGGCTGAGAATTAACATGCAGAAAACCAAAGTAATGTTCAACAGCCTAGCAAGGGAACAGCAGTTCGCCATTGGTAGCGAGGTACTGGAAGTAGTGAGAGAATATGTCTACTTAGGGCAGGTAGTGACCGCAGATCCGGATCATGAGAGAGAAATAACTAGAAGAGTAAGAATGTGGTGTAGCGCATATGGCAGGTTCTCTCAGATCATGAATGGTAGCTTACCAATATCCATGAAGAGAAAAGTATACAACAGCTGTATCCTACCGGTACTCACCTATGGGGCAGAAACGTGGAGGCTAACAAAGAGGGTTCAGCTTAAGTTAAGAACAACGCAGCGAGCTATGGAAAGGAAAATGATAGGTGTAACGTTAAGAGATCGAAAGCGGGCGGAGTGGGTGAGGGAACAAACGCGGGTTAATGACATCCTAGTTGAAATCAAGAGGAAGAAATGGGCTTGGGCAGGGCATGTAATGCGAAGGCAAGATAACCGCTGGTCCTTAAGGGTAACGGAGTGGATTCCAAGAGAAAGCAAACGTAGCAGGGGACGGCAGAAAGTTTGGTGGGCGGATGAGATTAAGAAGTTCGCGGGGATACAGTGGTTACAACTGGCAAAGGACAGGGTTAATTGGAGAGACATGGGAGAGGCCTTTGCCCTGCAGTGGGCGTAGTCAGGCTGATGATGATGATGATGAAATGCAAAAAAGAAAACACTCCTCTAGATGCCAAACTGTGTGCAAGTACTGGCTTGTACAAGTTTGTTGTTCATGGTCTATTGAACAAAAATACGAAAAGGTGCATCAAATAAATCTTTTTTTATTGGAGCCAGGCTTACACCATTTGAGAAGAGATGAAATGCTGCAACTTCAAGAACATAATATAGATAGTGCTTCATTTTCAGCTTTGATTGTAAATAACATGTATGAAAAGACCTCAACAGTACCAGAGAATTTTGTGTCTGATATCATTCTTTGCTATTTCGAAGGGCTGGAAACAGAAATGCAGGAGTAGCTGCCGTGGTGGCTCTGTGGTTATGGCACTCGGCTGCTGACCCTAAAGACGCGGGTTCAATCCCGACCACGGAGGACGAATTTTGATGGAGGCGAAATTCTAGAGTCCTGTGTACTGTGCGATATCAGTGCACGTTAAAAAACCCCAGGTGGTCGATATTTTCCGGAGACTTCTACTACGGTGCCCGTCATAGCCCGAGTCGCTTTGGGACGCTAAATCCCATAAGCCATAAACCAAACAAATGCAGGGGTGGGTTTAGAAAGTGCATTGTAGGCCATCCATTAGAGTTACTGCTTGGTCACAGAGATAAGGTGTTCATGGCCAATCGCTGTGGAGCTTGCAACAATTTAAACATAGTACAGGCTGCATACTCTGTGTGCAATTTGTTGTTTGTTCACATAGGATTCTTGCCTCATCCATGGATTCATTTAACCTCACACTGTTGAGGGATTCTCCTGGTAAACAAAGTATTTTTACTTTGTTGCGCATAGTAAACACAGTTACGTTCAAAAGTTCTAAACTTCTGATAATCGTGTACATAAAGCACTGCAAATGCTTTGCTTAGTACAGTCGTCAGCACGCTTAACACGAACGCTCGACTGAGCACCCTGCACAGATATTACAGCCCCTGAGCGCTGGGCGCTGAATCCCAGACCATGCTGATCGGTGTGTTTGCGGTGATTCGAGACAGCTTGTGCCCTGCGTCCAGCCTAATATTGACTCAGACCCAGCGGCCGACCCCCAGCGCCGCTAAAGTCAGTGGAAGACACGCGCTCGAGCGTTCGTGTTAAGCATGCTGATGGTGGTACATGTCAGTGTTGGGGTTAGTAGCATGGTGCAGATTACAAGTATTTGTTGTGTTGCTTCCTGCTCTCTCTTTATTACTCGAAATTTAGCTGTATCTGTGCATTGTCTAGGTCCCATATAAAATCAATGGCATGGCAGAAAAATAGTGATTCAGCACCCTTCCCGAGGTTTAAAAAAAAAAAAAAAGCCCTTGGCGATTTTGCCTTGCTTCAACCTTGACGTATTTTTATGACTGCTGACCCTGCAGGGTAAAGTGTTTGAGCTAATTCCAGCTAGACCATCCTGCCTTCGACCGTAATGTCCACAGCCATGGTGCTGGCAGGAGGCATGGTATGGTGGCGATAACGCCGACCTGAACATCGAGAGAGCAAACTCCGCACAACTGCGCATGCGCGCTCGGAGGAGAGATGGAAAGGAGGATAAGACTCTTTCCTCGGCGGATATGACGTCAAAATGTTTTACAATTTACTTTTTTTTTTTTTCCAAGAAGTAAATCTCAAACCCAGTTGCCTTGTCTCATGCGTCAGGCAGCCCCAGGCAGCCCTGACCAACCGTCTGTCGCCGTCCTGCCTGCAGCCTTCTTTGAACTCTGGTGCAGAGGCGCGAAAATACTTCATTTTGCACGCTTCGAACTTTCCAACCGACTTGCATTCGGCTCTGCTGAAGTTAACTTGATCCGAGGCTCCAGCATACGAGGGGACACCGCGGAGAGCCATCGGTGAGCTTGGTTTTTCTGCGCTTGAGAGTAATCTGCATGTTCGCTACATGAATGCCGGTGGCGGACACAAACTTGTTTTGCCGTTTGCTTGTAGCGTCAGTGAAGTTATAATTTTCACCGCAGTTAACAAATAACCTTCCCCTTTTTCAGTAATGATGCTGCCGGTTGGTTCTCGCGGTTCTCGCGAAAAAAAGGCATGAGCATGCCTTTTTTTCCTGCTGCAGCAACAGTTCTGTGCCTTACCATTGCGGTCATCTTGCATTTATTTTATTCTGCATTGTATTGCAACACTCGCCCCAGCGCCTTACTCGTTAAGGCGTTCGACTGCCTGGGACGCAACGCGAAAGGCGCCCCAGTACTGTGCGATTTCAGCGTACGCTAAAGAAACCGAGGTGGTCTGAATTAATCGGGAGCCCTCCACTGTGGCGCCCCTTTCTTTTTCTACATTCGCGCCCTTATTCATCCCTTAGTCCACTATGCGTTTGAAGTATCCACTGTTAGCTACTTGAATTCCCTAGTGTTTGCAGTGCTGCAGTGCGGGAATTGGTTGGTTTCCTGCAGTACTGGTACAGTTTAAAGGGAAGTTGGCCCAGTGTGAAATAAATATTCCTGACCTCTGAATGACATGAAGCTTTTATAGTGCATGGAATGGCTCTAAATTGTGGATCCAGAGCACACATGCATTTCTTGTGCTTATTTGCTCAGGCCTGCCATTGTACGTCCCTTCTCAATAGCTTTCTGCCAAGCACAGATTGGTGCAACAATATTTATGTCAATACTGAATTCAATTAGTAGACCTCCTTGTGCGTGTTTTGAACATTTGGGATATATAATATATCTTCTTGCTGTCTAGAATTTTTTAAGATTGGTTAGCTTGGTGCCCTGCTTTAACAGTCTTTATTTGCATTTGATGAAGCAGTGGCAGGAAACAAGAACAAATATGCACCAGCACGTTGTGCACAATAGCCTGTGGCTGTCACTGTGGGGGGCTTGTGTGGCAGTAAAGGAATAGTCCAGTTGCTGCCATGAGTGCTTTCCAGTGGTTTCATGCAGCCACTAAATGCACTTCTTACTTTGTCACTGAATTTACTACATTTTTATTTGGTGGAAACATCATTTGCTTGTGCTAAATGTTTCTCTGTCAGCCTCTAGCTCCTAGTGTTGTTAGTTCTTGGTTTTCTTTTGCAGCAGGAGTTCTTGCACACTTTATTTATCGTTTCTGGGACTGGGTTTGTCAGATTTGTCAGTGCAAACTGGCTGCTATTGTACCATTTCTCTGATTCGCAACTTCCTTTCTTACCTTTTTTATTTGTATGTGCACGGAGAGCCAAGGGCGTCCACAGAACTTTACAGGGGGTGCACCCGATGGCTGTGGATGGGGGAGGTGGTCGGTCAGCACCAAAAAGGCACTATTCGTGGTCTAAAACTATGCACATGAAACAAAAAATTTGAAATAGCAAATTAGTGCTAGGCTTGGAGAACATACTTTGGATTTTAGTAATGAACAAGGAACTTAATAAGCAAAATGCGAAAAGTTACTATCACCTAAGCATGCTAATCAAGCTATGTAGTTCTTTTCTGCTAGTGCATAAAAAACATCTGAAATTCCAGCGGGGGAGGGGGGGCGGTGCAGCTGCCCCCTTGGCCCCCCCCCCACCCTCAGGACACCCATGCAGACAGCACTTTGGGTTGATACGCAGGTATCCTCCATCGTGCCAGTTCTGTCTGCGCTTCATTGACTTTCCAGGTCTTCGTCATGCAGATTCTGTCTTCGCCTTATCAATTATGGAAAGCTGTCACCTCTATTGCCAAATGGACATTTCTGCTATTTTTAGATGTTCGACATATGCTGTCAGTTTATTCAGTTGTTGATTTTGGAGAGCCTTCATGCAGTTTTTCACATTGCTGCAGTGTTTAAAAAAAAATTATTGTGGACACCTTTGGCTGTGTGGTTTGCAAACAGAGTAGTTGAAGTAACACTGATGGGTTGCTATATTTTTTGCTAGTGTACTTCTTATGTATAGATTAAGGGGACAGAGGAACCAAAAAATCAAAAGTGTTTCGATTTCTACTTTTGGTTAATTTTTCATACTACATTCTTTTCTGCATCTTTTCCAGTATCACACTTCTTCCTGCATTGTACTATCGCGCTCAATATGAGTTGCAACGCGCGGTCATCGACCGGGGCTCGTTCCGTGGTGCGCCTCCTCCAAACAGTCGCTCAGAATTCTGGGACAAACTGCTGTTCCAGGAAACAACAGCACCCCCGCTCAGGAAAAAGTTTCTCCCAGAATTCCGAGCGACTGTTTGGAGGAGGCACACCATGGAACGAGCCCCGGTCATTGACCGCGCGTTGCAACTCATATTGAGCGCGATAGTACATTTCCATTTAAACAATAGCTTTGAAAATGTGGAATTGAGTGGCCGGGCCACATTTATTGTTGGGTCAATGTCTTAGCAGCCATTTTAAATACGATTCCTTGACCGGAACTGAACGTTTCTTAGTTCAGTTGGAGTAATAACATATTTAGGAACAATCTTGGAGCTCTTATGCTGCACGTTAGCATTTTAATCCTTCATTCGCGCCATCTCGGAATGTCGGAATAAAAGGCATCGAGAGAGCAGACATGTGTGCTGCTCAAGCTCGTGACAAAGAAATAAAGTAAATATGCCCTTTAAGGGTAAAGTTAGTATGGCGTAAATTAAGAGAAAAATGGTAGTCGTCTTAGAACAATGAGGTAAATAACAAACTACACTTGTTAAAGCCAGTTTTAGGTGAGTGGAAGTCATGTGTGCACCAGGAACGTCTCAAGGAAGTTATTCTCTGCCGTCTCCCAATAGGCCACACACACCTTACACACAACTTCCTGCTAACAAACAAGACAAACCTGTTTGCGAACAATGTGGAGAGGAATTAACAGTTAACCACATCTTATTCTCTTGTGTCAAACTGGGAAAAACTAAGAAAAATGTACTTCATTCAATTTTAAATCGAATATATTCCATTTAATCCAACGCTGCTTTTAGGAGATAATGCAATTGTTGACATGTCTTGCGTTTTTAGCTTTTTATGAGAAGCAGCAGTTTTCTAGTATCTCTAAATTGTGACCTGCTGCTTTGCTGGTATTTTAGTAGACCTCAGCCACTTATTCTTGGGAAGAAAGCTGAGGTCTTTATTTGGTTTGTTGGGAGCCTAGACATCCTTGCGCAGCCAGGGTAGCTGCTGAGGTTATCCAACCTTCTTTCAAGATTTTCATCATCATCATCAGCCTGACTACGTCCACTATAGGGCAAAGGCCTCTCTCCTGTCTATTTAATTAACCCTGTTCTTTGCCAGTTGCGGCCACTGTATCCCTGCAAACTTCTTAATCTCATCCGCCCACCTAACTTTCTGCCGTCCCCTGCTACGCTTGCCATCTCTTGGAATCCACTCCGTTACCCTTAAGGACCATCCGTTATCTTGCCTTCGCATTACATGCCCTTCCCAAGCCCATTTCTTCCTCTTGATTTCCACTAGGATGTCATTAACCCCCCCTTTGTTCCCTCACCCACTCCGCCCGCTTCCGATCTCTTAACGTTGCACCTATCATTTTTCTTTACACAGATTGCTGTGTAGTCCTTAGCTTAAGCTGCACCCTCTTGGTTAGCCTCCACGTTTCTGCCCCATAGGCGAGTACTGGTAAGATACACCTGTTGTATACTCATTCTCTTGAGGGATATTGGTAAACTGCCATTCATGATCTGTGCCATGGTACTGTTTGGCCAAAGCTGCCCTTGCACGATTAAAATCATCAGGCCTGTTGTGGCGAGATGCCTGCCCTGATAAATCAGATGATAGTTGCCAGTTTGCCGGATCATGAAGCATCTACCTGTTCTTACAGGCACTGTTTGTGTTCGGCGGGCTGATAACAGGCCGCTACCTGTGCTGCTGCTTCTGCTGCGGCAAGTGCCGGCCCATGCCCCCGGAAGAGGTCGGTGACTACGCCAATTTGCATGTGAGTGGGGCCGTCTTTGGCAGTTCTGTTCAGGTGCAAAGGACGCCTCCTTTTCTGGGAAGAGCTGCCAAAAGGTGTGACAAGTGTCCCTAGTTTCGCACTAACCCTTCTTCTCGTACAGTGCTGCTGGCACCTCTGGGCAGCTGCAGTGGTCCTACTGAGGTAGATCATCTGTTGCAGTATGGGTGAAGTGAGCAAGTTAGATGGTTGGAGGCTGTTGCATTACTTTCAGGGCACTTTCTGTGCTGGATGGAAGCCGACGTTTGCTTGCTGAAGTGAGTGATGTGCAGAGTTGGCGTGGAAATCCGAGGTCAGAAATGCTCATACGGTGTCATGGGAACACAGCATCATAGTGATCATTGCAGAAGGGGGCTTGGAAACTCACACAGTGTGTCAATGGTAGATGCAGCTATTAATCCTTTTTGGAGAATTCATGTAAAGAGAGGTTTTACTGAAAGGCAATAGAATATTTTCACAAATGGTGCATGCTTTGTGTGCAAAATACTCTTAGAATGTGTACTTTTTCCTTCGAACCACAATGAGAGGGCCTTATTTGCATTCTTCCTGGTGTGCCAAATGCCAGCGAGACATTATGCATTCGTGCCTTCAGTGCCCCTGCCAGGTAAATGCTTGGCTAATCAGCATTACTTCGTAAGTGTTGTATTTCTTGTCTCTCTCTCTGCATGCTTTTTGCCCTTGTCATAGCTGGGCAACATGCCATTAAATAGGTGCTACATGCAGATTTGCATGGATGTGCGATTACAGCTTTGCTCTCTGTGGTAGAGTAGAGACACTTTGCAGGTTACATAATAATGTATAAAGATGTCGTAAATGTAGGACTATAGCTGGTGGCATGTAGACCTTTTTTTCTGGAGAATATGCTGTACGGTGCCTACCAGAACTAAATGCCTCTGTTGGCATATTCAATTGTAGTGGTTTTTTTTTTTAATTTTTTTTACCTGAAAGGAACTGCTTTTCGCCTTGCAGTTTAATATTTCATTTCCTGTTGTCATTTCTGCAATTTTGTAATTGTGAATACCCAGTGTCACACTCACTCATTGTCTTCAGCTCTTGGATGCTGCACGCAAGTGCAATCCTGGCCTCAGGATGTGAGGGTGTCCATGTGTCAAAATTGTGGTACGCATTTAGGAACCCCGGTCAGACAAAAATGTCTGGGTGCTAGACTGTGATGTGCCTTATAGGTAATGATTAAGGCTCCTAGTTTCCCGTGACTTCGCGAAAAATTGTGGATTTAGGCATTTTTCATAGAATTTTGTTAGGCAAATTTCAATTTTTTATGCAGTTGTTGTTATGGGCGTCAGTAGGTAAGACAGAACGATGGGAAATTAACTAATTTGCCTTTTTTGCACAAATATAACACGAGGGGGACTTTGAGACCTCAGGAAAATTCTAAAAGTGTACAAGTGCGTCTTCGAAGTGCAGGTCGGAGGCCGTTGATCGAAGACGCGTCACGGCAGGCACACACCCAGGAGTCACTCCGGAACCAGCACAACACTTTGTTCACCTCTTCCTCGCACCGCCTGAACGGCTGCCGGTCGTTCCCATTACAGTTACCTCCCCGGCGAAAAGAAGCCATCCTGGCGACTTACGGGGACGAAAGAATTGTCGGGTCATAGTAGGGCTTAAAGGGCAACTCCGGCGATTTTTCGATGTTCATCGATCGAAATGAAATTTTAAGACTGTATTCTTCATGGTGGTCTGATATCTCATGAAAAATTTCGCACCAGAAAGTGGCGTAGTTTTTTCGCAAGGGAATTTTGAAGACAAGCGCTCCTCGACGCGAGCGGCACCCATTGATCGAGCAACTTCTACAGGCCACCCTGTACTGTGACGTCACTGGCGGGGCGGCGTGCCAAGCTGGTCGGGCGTGCGCTGGCATTGGCAGTGCAGGGGAAAACTGAAAATTGATTTTGAGGAAAGTAAATGACGCAGTAACGGACACCGGAACCGGGACGTAAGGGAGGAGTGAAAGAAGAAAGGAAGAAAGAGGTGCTGTGGTGGAGGTCTGCGGAATTATTTCGACCACCTGTGCAATTTCGGGCCATCTCAACGTGCCTGATGTGATGTGCACTCCAGAGTGATGGGTCACGGCAACTTCTGATGTGCTGTGGCCTGCACAAATTCTTCATCTGTGACAATGGGCGTGATCTACCATAGGTTTCCTAGCGATAAGAACCTTTCCGACAATTGGGTGAGAGCTGTCCGGCGTGTCAACTGGTCTCCGAGAAAGCATTCCCGCTTCTGCTCGGAACATTTCGCGCCAGATTGCTATGAAGACAGCGTGTACCTCAGAGGGAGCTTTGGACTCACTAAGGCTTCGTTCAACCGGGGCTTGAAGGCAGATTCTGTGCCAACGTTATTCGAGTACAACCGCCCATCGCAGCGGCCAGCTGAACGTAGCGCGGCTGTCAAGAGGAAGCGGACCACGGAGAGCGCGCTTAAAGTATGTTGGATTGTAGAACTGTAGCTGCCGTGAATTCACTTCCAAAAGCTCGCCGTCGAGACAAAGCTTCGCAAAGAGGGGACTTTTGGTTATGCATTCCCCTGTAAGGACGTTGTGCACCGCGGCAACGTTTCGGCAGCAGATTCTTTCATCAGGCTGGGTCGGCCGGCTCTCGCCACACGAACAGCTATCTGCAGGAGAATCACATTAACTTTTGTTCTGACGACTGTGTCACAAATGCATGTACGAGAAATGACTCAAATACTTACTTCATCGAGTTCAAACCGTCTCCACGCTGCAGGTGACACGGCCTGTGGTGTGACTCGGCTAGCTAGCGCGGCGGTGGATCATACCTGAAAGGCTACTCGTCCAGTCCGAAATCGTCGAATGAGTCATCTTCTAAAGACTCGCTGGTCAAGGAAAAGCTGTTCTCCGCGCTTCAGCCATGTCGACAGCGCGGCTCCGAACTTCGCAGCGCGGCGAACCCGCTAGTGATGTCATAGTCAATACCGCACGAAGGCACCTCTCCGGTTTCGGCTTTGCGGTTTCGGTTTCGAGTCTTGCGTTTTTTGCTGTTTAGAAATTATTTTATGGTTGCTTTTGAAAACCTTGTATCGTACACATTACAGGAGGTTCATAGGAACACAAAACAGCCATTAACTTAAAATGGCCGAAAAATTGCCGGAGTTGCCCTTTAAGACGCTCGACGTGTACAGTTTCACGCCCCCGGCGACGATGATCCGGAGATGGGTTAAGGGGCTCAACTACGTAATTCACGGGAGAAGTTTGCTCAAGAATGCGGTATGGGCCGTGATAGCGGGAAAGCAGTTTCGTGGCGAGGCCGGGAGTGGAGGAAGGCACCCAGAGCCAAACGAGTGCACCGGAGGGATATGACACGGGAGGGCCCGAGGGGTCCCGACGGTGCTTCTGGTGCCGCTGGAGTTGTGTGGTGGAAGAGCGCGCAAGTTGTTGACATTCTTCGGCATACATGTGGGCTTCGGAAAGGGATGTGGTCTCGGAAGGCTCAGGACGGTAGGGGAGGATGGTGTCCATGGTGGATGTAGGCTCGCGACCATATAACAGAAAGAAAGGGGAGAATCCCGTCGTTGTCTGCGTAGCCGTATTATAGGCATAGGTTACAAAAGGAAGTACTTTGTCCCAGTTGGAGTGGGCGGTATCAACATACATGGCGAGCATGTCACTGAGTGTGCGGTTGAACCGCTCAGTCATGCCGTTGGTTTGTGGGTGATAGGCACTGGTACAGCGATGAATGATTTGGCATTCCTTTAGCAGCGCCGCGACGACTTCCAAGAGAAAAACACGGCCACGGTCACTGAGCAGTTCTTTCGGGGCTCCGTGACGAAGAACAAGACAGTGTAGGATGAAAGAAGCAACATCCTGTGCGGTAGCAGATGGGAGAGGCGACGTTTCTACGTAGCGGGTGAGGTGGTCAACGGCCACGATGACCCAGCGGTTGTTAGCCGAACTCGTTGGAAGCGGACCGTAAAGATTGATGCCGACGCGGTCAAAGGGGCGGGCAGGGCAGGGTAACGGCTGCCATGGAGCGGGCTCGTGGCGGGGAGGGTTCTTGCGACGTTGGCAGGTTGTACATGACCGAATGTACTGACGTACGAAGCGGTACATACCGCGCCAATAATAGCGCAGACGCAGGCGAGCATACGTTTTCAATACACCGGCATGGCCGCATTGTGGATCGGCGTGGAAAGAGGCACAGATCGCAGCACGGAGGTGGCGAGGAATCACCAACAGCCACTTCCGCCCGTCGGAGAGGTAGTTACGCCGGTATAAGAGGCCATCACGAACGGCAAAATGGTGGGCTTGGTGACGAAGAGTCCGGGACGAAGAAAGTGGCGAGGGATTAGACAGGAAGGTGAGGAGGGAGTTGATCCAAGGATCCTGCTGTTGTTCGAAGAGCATATCAGGGACACCAAACGACGAGAAATTGTAGGCACAGACGAGGGCAGAGGCGGAATCGCAAGGGAGTGGTGAACGGGAAAGTGCGTCGGCGTCGGAGTGCTTGCGTCCAGAGCGATAAATGACGTGAATATCAAATTCCTGGAGACGTAAAGCCCAGCGGGCAAGTCGGCCAGAGGGATCTTTGAGCGAGGACAGCCAGCAGAGGGCATGATGGTCGGTGACGACATAGAACGGCCGGCCGTAGACGTAAGGCCGGAACTTGGCAATCGCCCAAATGATGGCGAGACATTCTTTTTCTGTTACAAAATAGTTGGATTCCGCCTTGGTGAGGGCGCAGCTAGCGTAAGCGACAACATATTCCGGATGGCCAGACTTCCGTTGGGCAAGAACTGCACCCAACCCCACACCGCTCGCGTCACTGTGAATCTCGGTAGGGCAGTCTGGATCAAAATGGCGCAGTATTGGGGGGGAGACCAGGAGGCGACGTAAAGTGGTGAATGCTTCATCGCAAGCGGGGGACCAAGACGATAGATTCGGGCTGCCGGCAAGAAGCTGTGTTAAAGGTGCAATGATACAGGCGAAATTCCGGATGAAGCGGCGGAAGTAGGAACGCAAGCCTACAAAACTGCGAAGTTCTTTTAAGGTGGTCGGTTTTTTTAAGGTGGTCGGTTTGGGAAAGTCAGCGACGGCACGAAGTTTGGCAGGGTCAGGACGAACACCGTCTTTGGAGATGACATGGCCTAATATCGTCTGTTTCATGGCACCGAAGTAACATTTCTTCAGGTTTAGCTGTAGCCTGGCAGCAGTAAGGCACGTGAGGACACGCTTGAGGCGCAGTAAATGGGAAGAAAAATCTTTGGAAAAAACGACAATGTCATCCAGATAGCACAGACACGTTTCCCATTTGAGACGCGTCACGGCAGGCACACACCCAGAGTCACCCCGGAACCAGCACAGCACTTCGTTCACCTCTTTGTCGCACCGCGTGAATGGATGCCGGTCGTTCCCATTGCAAAAGAAATATTACCATAACATAATCCCAAACCATTCAGGCCTGCCGTACCCAAAAATTCAGGGGGCACTTTGACTGCCTAAAGTGCATAGAGGCGAAAGCGTTTTCCGCACCACTTTGCCTGTGTGACACTGGTGATGTCACCACTGGATGACGTCGCACATAATTTATGGCGAAGTAATATTAATCACTCAGTACTAATTGACTGCTAATTAATGGCGCTTAAGCTTCGCCTTTAGGAGTGGAACGCGACAGCCTGTTGTAGCTCTGCCAGGGAGTCCACGGAGCGCCACCATCCGTTCGGCGCCATGCCTTGCCCTTTGAATGGAACGCTTTTTGAGGAAACGAAATGCCGCTGTAATTCTCTGTCATCTCGGTGGACACCTGAACCAAACCGTACAGGAAGGGAGGAAGTGGCAGTGAAAGAAGAAAGAGGGGCCGTAATGAAGAAATTCAGGGGGGCACTTTGTTGACCTAAAGTGCGGTGAGGCGAAGCGCAGTGTTGCTGCTCGTGTCACTGATGTGTGGTTAAGATGTTAAGCTTCGCCTCTAAGAGTGGCACGTGGCAGCGTCTTGCAACGCTGCCAGGGAGTCCACAGAACGCCATCGCCCGTTCGGTTCTAGGTCTTGCACGTCGGTAAATTGGTTTTTGAGGAAAGGAAATGTATCTGTCTTGCATATCTCGGTGGACACCTGAATCTCGCTGTAACGGAAGGGAGGAAGATGGAACGAAGATATCGTATTCACTAGACGCGCCTTTGTTCGTTCCAAACCATCGAGCTTACATGGCGGAGTGGCAGCGTGCTAGTCTCGCACTCCGGAGACCGGGGTTCGATTCCCCAACTCGGCCAATTTCCTACTCGGTTTTATTTATTTATCTGGTCTGACTAGAAAGGTTAATTAGGCTAATTGGTTAAGTAAGCAGTTAACTAAACTCAGTCCCACTTACTTGGAGCATCACTATATGATCCCTTTAATTGGTTGCATGGTTAATAGCCAAAGTACAATTGACCCCATGTGAAATTCGCGAACCGTGACGCCTCGACCGTTTCGACCAATTGAAAAGCGTGATATTTCTGTCGACAACTGCTGCTTACAACGATGAGGCATTAAAGGCTTCCGCCTTAAAAGAGTATACATTGCGGTTCAGGTTTCTGCCAGAAAAAGGTTGGAGTTTGCAAACGTGCCAGAACTTAGTCAAGAGTCACTAGTCCTAGCTGCTGAGCGGCAACTGGACCTGAAAACTGCTCAAGAATTGAAATCCAGTGACAGACACCTCGTGCAGTTTCTAAGCAAAAGGAACAAGGTGAATATCTAGATGTCCTGTGTTTCATTGCTTTCAAATACTTGTCTGTCAGAATCAACTCTGATGATGCAGAAGGATCATTCAGTGATGATGATCTGGAGCCGCTGCTGTGGCTCAGTGGTTATGGCGCCCGGCCGCAGCGGTCGAATTTCGATGGAGGCGAAATGCTGTAGTGGCCCGTGTGCTCTGCGATGTCAGTGCACGTTGAACAATCCCAGGTGGTCGAAATTTCCGGAGCCCTTCACTGTGGCGTCCCTGCATAGCCTCAGTCGCTTTGGGATGTTATGCCCCGTAAACCGAACCTGTCATGATTATCTGTTATGAAACAGGTGGCAGGATGAAATGAAATGAACTCTCTCTCAACAAAGGGCGCAGGGGATGCGTGTATGCAGCTTGAAAGCCACCCTGCGCCCTCTGCCAGGGTGCATAGCCCCAGCAGCTGATCACAAGAGGAGGGGAAGAGCGCTGTCACAAAAGAAAAGAAATACAGCCACAAAATATCTGCATCCAACAGCCGGATGAAATTCCTATGATGCTGTCATTGCATAAAATTATGACAGGCACATTTAACAACGTTATAGTGGGAAATTCATTTGCATTCTGCACACGTACACTGCAAGTAAAACAAAAGTATGCAGACAGGGCATATTTGTTACATCACTGTGCCCTTTCTTTGGAGGTTGAAAAATATGAATAACTGTGACTGATTCATGCCCTGAAGTCCCTACAGGTATTTGTTCTTTTTAAGAATATTAAGACAGCATGCTAAGTTATGTAATTGACTGCTTATGATAATTACGATAATAAAGATAACAGGAAAACATTACTTGGTGCAGAGTTAAAACAGCCACCTTCAATTTTTGAGGAGGGATTTCTGCAGCATGCAAGGCATGTGGTCAAAATATATGTTTCCATGTTTTTTTTTTTTTTCATGCGTATTATGCTTCGTATTGAGTTCCTTTGGATTCTTTATTCTGCATCTGCAGAACTTTAGACCACCAGAGAAAGCTAGGGGCCTAGTTATGATGTTGCTTTGGCAGGTTAGGATCCATTGACAAATGAGGCCTAGGAATGTAATGCTAACACAGACTCTGAACGTTTCAAGAACATGCACAGTTGCCCTTTAAACTGTGTTCAGCCTGCTATGGACATGTATAGTAGGCATGAAAGTGTCGCAAAAACAAAACTGCATCGCAAAATTGGATTGAATAATTGTGCTTTCGTCAGGAGACCAAAAAAGCCGTTGGGCATTTTGTTGCAGTATGCATTTTGTCAAACTGAGGTTTTTCATAGTACCAAAGTTTGTGGAATGTGGAGTGTGTGCCCATATTCTGGGCATTTACATAATGATGGATATGCACTGTTAACCATTCATTTTGTGGACACAACATGTTTGCTTTTAATTTTAGATTTCGTTACTACTAGCATTGCAGTGTTGTCCGGAGAGTGTTTCACTGTAATAAGTGTAATGTTCTTGTTATCAGTGTTGAGTTTGGCAGTCTCAAAAGGAAATGGTCTCCTGAAAAGGCATTCAGTCATGCGGCATGAAATTGGTGTTGACACGAGGCCTACTGGCTCAGAAGAACTCTAGTCAGGTAACGCGTCAAGAACAATGGCGAAGCTCGTGATGTGATGCATGCTGATAGCCTTTGTGTGTGGTTACTGCACATGCCTGCCTTGCAGCTCAACTAACTGCTTTCTCCTGAGTGCTGACCTCTTTTTCTTTTTTTGCTTTTCAACCCCTGCATCTGTGGTGCATGATGTTCCTGACCTGCTGCCCTTGTGTCCTGCATGTGTTGGCCCAGGAAGGACAGAGTGAAGCTGTGAAGCCTAGCGGCGTACCCAAGGTGAGAGGCTGGTCGTAGCTGTCCAGTGCAGTGCTGCTGGAATTCCATCCACTTTAAATTTCGCTTGTGGCAAAGACCAGATGGTGCCGATGGTGGTTATATAATTCCTTATAGCAGTGCTATGCAGAGTAGTTTGTATTAGCAAACTCGCGGGAGGAACCTCGGAAACTCGGCAGCCCATCCGAGTATGTTGCACACTCAACAGCCTTACCTTTTGGTATCGGGAGCATTTAGAAATTTAGAAAATCGTGGGGCTTGACCTGTCTTGGAGGTGATGCGTTGGCCAAGACAGTTTCAGCTATAACATAGGTGGCGAAAGCTCCTGGAATGTGCTTTATGAATCCATACCAGATAAGACTTAAAAAAAGTGGTTCTTTTAAAATATGATTTACCATCAATGGGTCACTGACTAGGGCCTGGGCATTTTAAACCTACAAGCTTAGTGCTTAGATAAGGCATGAAAAAGCTGACTTTTGCTGTCGCTCCTCTTGATTTTTCATGTGCCAGTTTGCATCCTTCTGATATTAACTACACTTCTGAAGGAAAATTTATGTTCGACGTACCATTAATATCAACAAATAAACTGGAAGGGACATGTAAGCTCCACCTTAAGAATATGATGCGGTACACTTACTGGGTTAATGCTCATATATGCGAAATTGGTTATTCCCTACTGTATATCCGTAGATATCACCCCTTTCAGAGTGGTGCAGCGGTTAAGTGATGCCCCACTGCCCTGCGATTCTGCCACCACCGATGGGACATGCGCAACCAAGCTTGGTCTTCTTGAGCAACCTATGGCGGGGTCCATCATTAGTTTAACTGCCACCTTCCACGGTGATCAGTTTGCTCACAATCCGGTGGGCAGGTGGCGATGATGTCACAATGTCGTGCGACCTTGGTGGCCCCACCTAGGTTGTCAGAGCGCCTGGCTGCTCTGGCCGCTGCGGCTGCGAGGCTTCAAACGTAACATGCCTTGAACTGCACTTAACACCATCACAAAAAAAAAAAACTGTTATTGTTAGAAATTTGGAAGCACAGAATCAAAACTGTAGGCAAATGATAGCGAAGTTCTTTAGAAGTTTAGCAATTGCAGCTATGTCTACAATAATTGGGAACATGAACTTTGGAAACATTTTTAACAAATATATCCTTTAATAAAGAACTTGTGCGGCCAGAGGAGTCCTGTAATGTAATTAAGTTGTCAGAAGAACAGTTCACAATGTGCCGCAATTTACGGATGTTAATTTGGTTTGAGTGCCCGTCTCGGCTGCGGGAGGTGGGTGGTTCAAAACCCACCGCCGGGCACCCACCGGTAAAAATGGGCACAAGCGTCCCCCATCCTGGCGCTCGGCTTCCTTTAGGGGTGTGCACTTGGGAGAAGCTCCGTAAACCCCGCTGTGCCCCTTGCGGGCCAAGCCCAGTTTCGAACAACCTCGCAGCCTGCTAAAGGTGGTAGGTACCCCTCGGCCAACGCGGTTTGAACGTGAGCAAAGCCCTAACGCTGGCACTGGGCGCACGCACGCCGTAGCGCAACGGCCTTTCACTCATAGGTGAGGAGAAAGAAAGCCCTTCCGCAGGGAAAAACTTCCTCAGCACCACGGTGTATACACACCGTTACCTGCAGTTCTGATCACAGAACGCATAATAACTCTCGCACTCATCCGCTGTCTCACAGCAGCAGCATCAGCAGCAGTCATTAAAAATGCGGGGCCACAAGTTGGGCTTCTATCGCACGAGGCGGATATAGGGTTGCTTGGCGGCGGAACTTATCGCTGATCCGTCAAGGCAAGTGTTTGGTCTAAGACCCTTTTCCCAAGCATCTCACCCCAGAAGAGCCGAGCACCAGGCCAGGGGAAATCTTGTACCCATTAAAGAAACCGGTGGGTACCCGGCGGCACTGGGGATCGAACCCAGCACCTCCCGAATGCGAGGCGGATGCTCTACCACAAGGCCACGCTTCAGTCGGAATAGCAAGGTACATTTATAAAGTGCAGAACCAACAGATTTAAATGCAAGAAATAGAATAGAGAATAAAATATAGTTACATGCTGTAGAATACTGTGATACATTGGACAAATAACATTAGTGTAATAAAAATCACATATTCGGAAGTAAAATATTAGGAAGTAAAAGTTTCAATTTGTAATTAAACAAAAAAAGTATATTAGTTTTCTTGATGTCAAAATTTAAAGCATTCCAAAATGATGGAACAGAAAATTGAAGGCACTGTTTCTTGTAATTAGTTCTGACCTTAGGTAGTTGAAAGTTATTATGCAACACGAGTCGTGTGACATTGTTGTCGGGAGGAAAGATACTTAGCCGCAGTTGACGAATCTTAATAGAATACTGATATAAAAATAAAGGGTGCTGACGGGTAGAACATTTAAATCTATGAACTGAATGCGTGAGGGTGAGGTTTGGGAAGAAGTTATGATGCATATTTATTGGTTTTGGAGTTTCATTGATGGCCAGAGATGAATATGCTAAGAATTGCCCCAGGGTGGACTGCCATAATTTGTGCCTATGGATGAATACGTAGTAAAGGGGTAATAAGAAAATAACTTCGGGCCTTGATTAGTGCACGTAATCCATATGATATTTCCACGCGAGTTTCCGCGACATGATAATGAAATTTTAGATGACGATCAATAACAACACCCATAAATGAAACTCTGTCTTGCGATGAGATGGCAGTGGAATTGAATGGTGGTGTGACGGGCAGTGGCTTCTAATTGGCATGGAAAATCTTAAAGTAAATATTAGTAACATTCACTGCCATCCGGCTAACGTGGCACTAATGCTGAAGAGAATTAAGGTCGATTTTTAGCTAGATATTAGCTGGATTATGTCGCGATGCGTTGGTAAGTGTCATCTCTTTATAATTTGCTATTGCAATTGTTAAAACAGGATTTCAAGTCGTTAATATAGAGTGGAAACAATACAAAGCCCAAGATAGACCCCTTTGGAACACCTTTGCTAACAACAGCTTTGGTAGATGTGTGGTTATCAATGCAGACTATTGTTCTCGGTCACGAAGAGAACTTTTCAGGAGCATTAGTGGAGGTTCAGTTATACCGTAAGTTAATTTTGAAAGGTGTTGATCCATATGATCAATGGTGTTGATTTTGAAGTCTTCTAATGGTTCGGAGTTAATTTTGATGAGGTGTTGATCTCGATGTCTTATGATGGTTCGGTGATCCGGCGACACATTGTGGAACAGACTGGACCCACCAAATTAACTGCCGCAGTCGACAGGATGATTCTGGTGGCTTTCTGCGGAGCGGACACAGGCACTATGGGACACCAGCGGAGAGCAACACTTCGGTGAGAGGCCCCACCGTTGTGGCTGATCATCACGACACCTGGGCGCCCGTTGCAGAGGAAGTAAGCGGGGTAGTTATCTCTAAAATGAGCTGGACGATGTAAGCCTGGAGTCCCTCGAGCGTGAGCTCGCAATGGTCGCAGAAAAGTACAGGGAAATGCAAGAATCTCTCCAGAAAGAGCGAATTGCGCAGAAGCCGGCGGTACTGCTGGAGCGAGTTCAGAGCCAAATAGCCCCTCCAGGTAGAGAAGATGACAGCCAGGGTCAGAGCGGTGTAACAGAGGTGTTGGCTAATTGCTATGGCTTGAAGTTGGTATGGAGTGAGAGCGCTTCAGGCTAAGCGCAGGTCCCGGCAAACAATGCAGAGATTGCAGGCGCTGAGTTGCCGGATGTTGCTGTGTCGGCAGTCGAGGTTGAAAGAGAACAGCAGTCCCTACCTGCCTTGTACTGAGATGAGCCCTGAGAGCTTGCCGGGTGACATACAGGTTGTTGCCGAAACTGCCCAGGTTGACGACGCGCGTGAGGACCAGGAAGACAGTTGCGTTGAATCGCATGAGCATGCGGATGCGGGCGAAATGCCAGGCGCGAGTGTCCATTATGAACATTCTTTGCACATCCATGTAGAAACAGTGTGTCAAGGGTGTTGCGCTAATGACGCAGTTCAAACAGCGACCTCAGTGGTGGTGGCGTCACCAGAGGAGCAGCTGACCAGAGCTGACTCTGAGACAGGGGACACAGGTACAGGCAATGCTACGGCGGAGAGATTGCCGTACGAACGGAGATCTGCTGATGGGGTCAGTGTCTGTATCATGTACCGTGAGTAGAGCACGGAAACACGGCGAAAGTTTGCGGCACACCCCAAATCACGGCACTATACTGGCGTGCATTTGCCTATGCAGCCCAAGGGGCAGGCGTCTGGCAAAAACACGGTACCGCAGTTGAGCACGCAAAACATGAAGAAGCCCAAAGAAAACATGGCTCTGCCCATCGTGGTGGCGCATGGCCTGAGTGCACCGACCGTTGGCGAGGATCGTGAGTCGGATTGACTGCGGCACAAATGGAGTATCGTCTCTGCGCAAACTGTCTGTGCCGCTCCAATGTTCAGTAGTAGACAAGTGCGTGTGTTAGACCCGGGAGGACACCGCTGAAATCGTCTGCCGCGTTGGCCGGAGCCACTCCACCCTTAACTGCCTCGCCATGCTGTAATCGGTAGCCATGCGCTAGATATGGTACACAGCTAGCCTTGATACTAGATTGACATAAAAGGCTCGAGTAAGCGTGGTGCAGTAGGTGGGAGTAAGGGATCCAGAGCTGAAAGGATTCAGTGTAGAGAGACTATCGACATGGACACGACCAAATGTTGCCTGTGCGGGTGTTCAGTGATTACAGACAATGTGGTATGAACTGCTCGGAATTGTCGTCTTTGCATGTTACATAATGTTCGAGTGCCCTGAAAATGATGTGTCTTGGTTATAAAAGTTTGAATGTATCTGTCATTAGCGCTGCATGGGGGAAGAATTGTTCTCTTATATTGCCTTTGTGAGTGTGCAAGATGTGTCGGGACTGTCATAAGACGTGAGTTTCTCTTGTTGATGTGGTAGCTGTGTGTATTATCAGTGTGCATTTCTGTATGCTTTGTTTCGTGAGTCCCTCCGCACTCTGTTATTTTTGTAACGTTCTTTATGTTGTGCGTACAGTGAGTGTATGCACAACATTCTCGGTAAGGAGGAGTTAAGATTGCGGTCTGTCGCGTGAGGGGGCACCGGGCAGCGCACACCCAGCAGCCGCAACTTGGACCTCCTCGGTTTTCTTTGTAGCTTTTTCTTGGGGTTCCTCGAGCGGCCACCACCCTGGCACCGTTCGAATGGGTTTGTTTAAAACAAATGTGGTAAAGTGCATCAACGGCGGTTAGCGGACTGCACCGTAGCCGGCTGCGAGAAGACAAGGCCCTGCAAGCTCGCGTTCGAGCCGCAAAACGAAGCCGACGTGCGGACCTTGGGGCGTCGAGAGGGGTCGCCTGTAAATTTATTGCTTTTAACTGCAGACCGCAAGACGGACGGGGTGCCTCAGAGACAAGCAGCGAAGGGGGAGAGCGCGACCGGGGCAGTGCACGCGTTTCGGACTGGGTTTTCGCCTTCCCTGTGCTTCGCTGGTGTTTTTGTGTGTTTGTTTGTGCCTTGTTGTAACAAAGTGGAAATACGTAACGTCTTCTTGGAATTCGCGCGGTGCTCGCGAAACATCATCATCACGAACACCGGCGTGCTATTGGCTCCTTTAATTTGAACGAAATTCTCCTGATTGGCACCGACAAGTGCATTTCCTATTGCTTGCAAGAAGGGTCCCCAGAATGCTGGGCAAGGGGATTTAAGGGCGAGTTTTGGCGCGAAAAAGGGGGGACTTGGAGATCAAGGGGAGGACTGGGAGATCGGACCAGGGGGGGGGACTTGGAGATCAGAGCTTGAGAGAGTCCAGAGAGGCCGGCGCCGCCGAGCGGTGGAGATCGGAGGGCAGGTCGCTGGTGAGCACCCATGCAATAAAGTAGATAGTATCCCGAAGAAGTTGTCTAGTCTGTTCCGCAACGTGTCGCCGGATCACCGAACCGTTAAAAGACTTCGAGATCAACACCATCGATCATATCAATCAACACCTTTAAAAATTAACTCCGCATGATTCCAGTTTCTGAAACAAGATGAAGTGACCAATGGAATAAAATGCTTTGCTGGAATCTATGAATACAGCTCCTGAGAACATTCGTTTCTCTATAGCCAGCCGAATGTTATCAGTGAGAGATGCTATCACAGTATCTGTAGATAGTTTGCGGCGGAAGCCTGTATTTGTGAGTATGTTAAATTTTTCAGAATACTTGTCTGACAACCTTATTTCAATTTTTCAAAATTTTGCCCCCCCAAAAAAAGGGATGGCAGTCGATCCGACACTTACAAGGAAGACTTGAGTCACCTTTTTTGAAGACCGGTGTTATTTGCACTTATCATTAGCTGCTGGGGGAAACTGCCACACCTAAAAATAAGATTTCAGGTGTGGCTGAGAACAGTTGCAAGCAATGATCGGATAATGATCACGTGCTTTCCATAGATGTTATCAGTGCTGGGACCAGTCATCTTTAAATTTGCAATGACGGACTTAATTTCTTCTGGGCAAGTGAGGGTAAGAAAAAAGGAATGAGGGGAGTGTTCTAGAGAAGCTGCGCACATGGCAGACAGAGGAAAATAGAAGACCTAGAAAAATAATTGCTAAATGCGTTTGCTATTACTTGGAGATTGGTTAAAGGAACAGCATCGTGAAAAATAGATTCAACAGCATTTGGTGATTTGGCAGTGTTCAGCAATTTATCAAGGAGCTGTAATTTTCATTTAGTATTAGTACTATGTTTGGATAATTGGTTCTCGTAATAGCTTCATTTAGCTTTTTTTACAACAGACCTTAGTGTACTGGAATACCTATTGTACTGCAATTTAAGGCGAAGATTGAACACCTGCCGTATAGTTTTGCTGCACGTTATATTTTTTATCTTGGTGGTAGTTTTCCGTGGAGAAAGGGGGTTATCATATTTTCGAGTGGACGATCGAAGCGATGAGCATTTATTAATTGCTCATTTTTTCACAAGCTCATGAACAGCCACTTTAGCATTTGAGAGACCAAATATGTACAAAAGATCTGTGTTAGACATGGTTTCAATGTATTTTTCACTATCAAAAATTGATTTCTTTGTAGACTTGTAGTCAGTGCAACAAGATGATAGTGCGTAAAGGAATACTGGGAAGTGATCAGTGACATCACATTCTATTACGCCAACCTGAGGAGCTCTGAGAAAGTTGGAGAGATCGTGATCAAGTGATGAATAATAGATGAGATTGATGGAAGTAATGGATGAGATTAAGAACTTTGCGGGGATTGGGTGGCCGCATCTGGCACAGTACTGGCTTACATGGAGAGTTCATCTTTGGTTACAGGCGCGAAAAAAAGACACAACACAAGACAGAAAGACGGGACGAAGCACCCGTGTTCTGTCTTGTGTTCCGTCTTTTTTCGCGCCTGTAACCAAAGATGAACAGTTACCAACTTGCCCAGCAAGACGTTCTTTTAATTGCATGAAGAGCGATGGGAGAGGCCTTTGTCCTGGAGTGGGCATAGTATGGTTGTTGATTGTGATGGTTTTTCAACATAGATGGCAAAGTTTTGGATACGAAGTGACACTTAGTAGTTATTATTGCATTTATGTATACACAAGAAGCCAGTTTGTATGTCATCTAATGTGAGTTAGTAGGAGATGCCAGAGTTTCTCCGGAGAATGTCGCTCTGAAACTTAGCTGTGAATTTGGCTTTATTGAAATCGAAAGTAAGTTTTCCTTTTTGGGGTGGGGATTACCCTGAGGTCAAGTTTATTAACAAGCTGTCACTTACCAGGTAGAAAAGTAATATCTGTATCAAGGTTAGGTTCATTTCTTAGGATTGTATCAAGGGCATTTGCACTGTTGCATGTCACTATAGCAGGATGTGTTAGCAAGTGTCGTAAAGAATGAACAGAACAAGCCTTTAGAAATTGTTTAACTTACATTGTAAAGGGTCATGATGCAAGAAAATTATCTGTGCAAGTAATGTTTGCAAAAATTAAGATCCCCCACAGAAAAGAGGATGATGAAGGATATAGCGTATTAACATTGTTTAATGTTGTTACTAGCATCAAAGGTTGAGGAAGAGGGGCAATAAAATGCACCGGAGATTTTTTCATTAATATCTTAGTATGGGCTAGTTGGTGACATGTCATTTAAGCAGTGTGAAAAAAATGAGGACAATGAAGATCCAACACATGCATGAGCGCTTGTCCAGTTGTTTGTGTTGCTTCTTCATTGCAGTTTTTTCATGTTTAATTATTGATCATTACAATGTCATTGAAAAAACTTGTCCAGGACTAAGAAATCGCAGGATGAAGATAAGTTACAAAAAAAAATTAAATCAGTAGGGGTTTAGCATAGCTGAACCGAGTAGACGTGCGGAAAGTGTTCATTCTTCAATTGGAGAGGACACTCTAGCTCCACCTTAAGGATGTGACGCAATATCTTTAGTGGGTTAATGCCCCTATATGCAGAATTGGTCATTCTCTACTTAATTCACAGATGGCGGCGAGCCCTCGTACCATTACCAGTAGAGAGGCATGGTGATTAAATCATGCGCCACAGCACTGGCATGTGGCTGTTTCTGTCACAGCCACCGGTAGGGATCGTGCAACCCATGTTGCTCCTCCCGAACAACCTCCCCCGCAGCTGGCGCGACGCTCTGCCTTACTAACTTACTTCAGTTACTAGGCAATGGCACGAGATCGTATGCATGCACGTACGGTGACAAGATTCTTGGTCGGTGCTGTTGAACGTATGAGTGCTTTTGCAGTAAAAAGAAACCATGCCAGACAGAGATATGGCAGCTGAAATCTTGTGCCTTTGCTGTGTACCACACAGGGTAAAGATTGCATCACAACGCAGCAGAGATATTGCCACCGTCCGAACCAATCAGTGGTGCCGCACAGCGGCCGAACTGTTTAAGCTGGGACTTGCCAAGCCTTGAGCATTCGAGGTGCTAAAAGATCTTCCTCGCTCGAGCTGCCTGCTGGCTGGCACACCCACCTCGTCTACTTAGAACCTGGTCTGTTTCTTCAGCCGTTTGTCGGTGACAATATGGTATTGTATCTTCTGTGATAGTAATTGATAATTGTTGCAATGTGCGAACTGGGAAGACAGAATACTGTGTGGATATCTGCTTAACTCTTCTTTAACCATAGGAGAAATGGCCATATTTTAACATGATAGCATTAACGGTCCTGTGTCAGAAAAAAGCCGGTGTTGTCGTTGGCCGTGATCAAAAAATCCATGAAAAATCAGAAGTTGCCGCCTGCCAAGGCGGACAGGGTAAAGGGTGAGATGCATCTTTACGCTGCGTGGTACACAGCAGAGGCACAGGATTTCTAGTTGTCATATCTCTGTCTGACATGGATTTTTCGCGGATTTCTAGAATTTTTCTCTCATGGCCAACGGCAGCACTGCCTTATTGCCGACATGGGACCCTTAATGCAATCATGTTAAAATATGGGCATTTCTCCCATGAAAAGCAGTTTAGCAGATATCCACAAGTATTCTGTCTTCCCAGTTCGTGCATTGCAACAAATAAGTAGACACATGCACATACTATTGGAGCAACTTGGCGGCTGTGGCAGGTTGCCACCACTTAGAATTGACCTGTGAGGAAGCCTCCCGGCAGGGTGGGCAGAGCAACCTGTGTCGCACAGGCTCCAGTGGTGGCTATGTTTGAAGCAGCCACCTGCTGGGGCAGTGGCGCCACTGCGTCAGGAGTAGTAGAAGGCTTCTCGCAATCTGTGAATCTCCGACAGAGCACATTTGTAATGCTATCGCGTTCTGCTCTTAAAGGCAAAGCTTAAGCAACAGTGAATCGAATATGCTCTACAGATTATGAATAGTTTTCCTTAAATTATGACAAACAAAGTTTCCTTGCCATAGCTTCCTTCAACTATTTCAAAAACAGGGTCCACTCCCAACACCGCAAAGCGTGCTGCTGCAAACACTCTGTGCAGGTTGGCGTATTCAGCACCTCAATGGGGTCCATTTCTGTGCTAATGTTTGTAATGCTCATTCATGGCCTTTAGCATTGGGTGATACGGCAAGGTGTAGGCAAGTTTAACAAACCTAGATTCTGGTTCCAGAGGCCATGTCTCATCCATAGCTCATGCTTCTCTCATATACCGAGGCACTGTTTAATCAGTGTCATCATCAGTGCCGAAATGTACAATAATTCTTGAAGTATAGCATGATTGTCATTGCGTTAATATAATATTACGTGTCGCATACCCCTAGTGAAGACCGGCATTGGCTTTTGGCGCTGTAGCCATTACCTGCATTAGGTATAGTGCCATGCTGTAGCTCTGGTGCTAGCAGTCCTCTCTGGTTTAGTCTCTAATCTTTGTAGGTACAACATGAACAATGAATTTGACAGAGGACACCTTTGTCAAAGCCGCCACTGCAATTCTATAAGGTTCCGATACATTTTCTTCCCTTTTTGTGCAAACTTTGTTAAAATTAGTTATCCTTTTAAAAGCTTAGTTACTCCATCTTCTACATGTAAATGTAATGCGCTTAGTATGTCCCACATATCATCTTGAATTATGCTGTCGTAGGCTCCCTTGATATCCAGAAATGCTAGCCATAGGGGCCTGTGTTCCTTTTCTGCTATTTCAGTATACTGTGTCAATGAGAACTGATTGTCCTCTAGCCTCTCTTGTTTCTGGAAACCATTTTGAAGCTCCCCTAGTGCTCCCCCATTCTCCACCCATGCCTGCAGTCTCTATATACTGTATCACCACCCTATTAACTACTGATGTCACTGTTATGGGACAGTAGTTGGGCTTTACTATCCAATATAATTTTGGTCACTACCTCTGAATGAATGTTTGCTTAGATTTTGGGCCCAATGTTTTTGTTAACATCAGGTCCTGTCAACGCGCTACTATAGTAGGATACAACTTAAAAAAAACAGCAGTTGCTAACACTGGGCCGCAGTCCACGGCGTCCTGTTTCACTCCGCTGGCCAATCGCAACAGTAAGCGAAATCAGCTTTTTAATGCTTGACTATATCAGACAATCCACGTGTCAAAATTCTAGAGCTCATAATTTTTTTGTTGTGGCAAAACTTCTTCCTTACGTAACAGGAAACGTTTAAGCAGCGGACTACGTTTTCGTCGTGGAGGAATCCTGTGCGTGGAGGCTGAATGTGGGCGGAGCTTCACTGCAGACTTAAGTTGTATCCGACTATAGTAACTCGCTTCCTGCCTGACCTGTCTATCCCAAAACATACGCTTGGGCGAGTTGGTAATCTATGATTGAACACAGCGTGAAAAATACGGGAACGTGGGAAGAGCACAAAGACGAGCGCTGACTTTCAACTCGAGCTTTATTGCATGGCCCGCGAAAATATACACAAGGCACAACCAACAAAAGAATACATGATGATAATCACATGAACAGATATAAGTTAACAATATCTTGCATCCAAAAACCTTATTTCCCTCCCTGTTCTCAGTTCCTCTTTTAGCCACTTTCATTTCTAGACCATCGGGCCCTTTTAACTGCATGTTCGTCCATCCTTGTGTCCTTGCGATCTACAGCGCCTTCGCTGTGTGCCAAGCCAGAACCTTAGCCTGTCTCATCACAGAAAAGAGTTTTCCACGATCGGTTCTCCAGTTGTTTGGCAGCCTCATCCATCACAGGGTCATTGCTCCAGAATCTGCAAAATCCTCAAGGCGGAATGGAACGGACAAGCTCGGTTCCACCGGAACCGCCTATATTTCAGCCTACAATACGACTGGGGTCCACTTCACTTCAAGGGAAGAAGAAATGGAAGGAATTCTCCGAGTTGGCCAATTCAAAGGCAGATTTGTTATGGCTCCAAACTCTTCTTCAGTGCCGTGCTTCTCAACCCATGGAACACAAACGGAGAATGTCATTCACTCCGCAGGCAACATTTCTCTCCCAAAGGGTGTACAACACATCCTATCCCAAGGGCCGAAGTTTGCTACTGAACCCAGGAAGTTGTCAGATGAACTTCTAGGGATCACCAGACAAGTCTCCAAGTTGGCACCTGCAGCCGAAACCAGCAGGTGTGTGTCCGAAGGAGTCGAAGCGTACTACGTTGCAAACCACCCATCACAACCCTGCTTGTAAGGAAGGCTGCTTTGTATCTGAAGAACATTCTTTATGTCTGCTTCCAGCAAAGAAGGAGGTTTTCTTGTGTTGCCGGCACAGCTTTATGTTACTAAAGGCCGCGAAGCAATTTTTTTGTGTTTCAATCAGGTAAGATGTGTCTTTGGTGAAAGCTAAATCTAAAGCAAAGAAAGCTCGTAAGAAACTTAGCCTTCAGGCCCAAGGAAATTCACTCGACAAAAGTAAAGATCTTAGTTTATAGCTCTTCTTTAGTGCTAACACCCACAACCCGGGCTGCCCATTTCGAGTAATTGTTTCTGAGAAAGACACGTGGCAAAGCTCTCTCGCAACATTCTTAATTCATATCATGTAATCAAATCCTTGCAAGTGCATGAGAACAAAAATCTAATGGCCTGCTCATTTGATGTCAAAGATCTGTACTACTCTCTACCATATCACAAGCTGCTTTGCATAAGAGCTTGTCATACAGTAGCGAGTAGGATAGGAGATTGCGTAGGAGATTGTATTGACCAGCAAGGTGTCGCGGCGTTCCAAAAGGAGACAGGCCTGTCTGCGAGGGGTTTTTTAGAACTGTTACAGTTGTATCTGACATTTTACCTTTGCTACATGGAAAGATGAAATCTGCCTGCAAAAACAAGGGCGGGATCATGTATTGCACCTGTGGTAAGCGATCTTCTTTTAGCCAAAAAAAGACTGGAAGCTTACAAGTCAATTAGAAGGATCAAGGTTTCAGGGTTTATTTTCTTTACCATTGAGGTACAAGGAGAGGCTGGGACTAAAGACATTTGAGTGCCTGACGGAGGTCCCAGCCCCCTCGTGTACAGCATCTACTCGTGTACAGCATCAAAAGCAAACACAGAAAAATACAAAATGATTACAATCGAAGGTTGTGCAATGCTTTCGTTTTTTAGACGATTTTCTTGTCCTGATTGACTGCAACGTTAATGACTTCGAAGGAATTACGCCCCAGATCCAAAGTATTTTTGAAGAGTGCCTTCATCCGCTCAAATTAACCTGTGAATTTCCTAGAGATAACACAATCAGGTTCCTGGACCTAAAGCTGTCTTTTATGACTAGTCATACATGCTGGATGTGTGAACCACATAACAGTAAGCCATTGCTTCCGTTTGCATCATTGCATTCTAAACTAGTAAAACGAGCCGCAGCCAAGTCTTGTTTTACCAGTGCACTTCAAATATCATGCTTCCATTTTATGAAAGCTTCAGTTTCCAGACCCTTCGCTTAGTGAGGGCAGTTATCCCGAGCACCTGTTGGTCGCAATAGTGGAATCTATTCTTTCATGTTTAAAGTCTCATAGAGCAAACAAGAGGCAGCATCTGCAACTGTTCACAAAAAAATTCGAGTGGTTCACGGCCTCTCAC
This sequence comes from Amblyomma mixtum, assembly GCF_055824585.1. Classification (NCBI taxonomy): domain Eukaryota; kingdom Metazoa; phylum Arthropoda; class Arachnida; order Ixodida; family Ixodidae; genus Amblyomma; species Amblyomma mixtum. The sequence continues at coordinate 155,687,865 of NC_143015.1, forward strand.
ACAAACTGAAAAAGATAGGGAATCAACTTAAGGTTAAATTTCTCTTTTCAGCCCTCACAAACTGGGGAAGAATTCCAAGATCAGTAATGCTCTGTTCGTTGCACAACGTTGGTGCATAAGACAACAAAACCAATTTGTACCTTGCCAGGAAGGCATTGTTTACTCTATCTGGCTATCATGTGGTAAACAATATTTTAGACAATTGGGCGATGCCTCAAGGAGCATCACAACAGTGTATTCGAAACTGTGAAAAGGCACCTGGGCATTCACTGCAGGGATTGTAAAGATTGCATGCCGCAGTTCTCCCAAATGAGTGCGAGAAGTAAACATCAAAATCGGCTTACCCGAGAAATATTAGAAGCTGCAGAAATCGCGAGGATTGAAGACGCACATGTAAGTAGTGCTTCGTTGGCATTAACAGTGAGGGAAATAAGGTTTCTGGACGCAAGATATTGACGCCACTGTTGCAACCTTCAACACTTGTTAGCTTATATCTGTTCATGTGATTGTCATCATGTTTTTTTTGTTGTTGGTAGTGCCTCATGTATATATTTTCGCAGGCCAAGCAATAAAGCTTCATTTGAAAGTCACTGCTCGTCTTTGTCTTCTTCCCATGTCCCCGCCTTTGTCACGCTGTCTGACGTCTGTCCTCCTTAGGCGAAGTGCACACATTTCTTAGGTCTTTAAATTTCTCTGTCATCATTGTTCCCACATCTTGTGCTGCCTTATCGCCTTCTCACCAAATACCTTGAGCTATACCTACAAACCTCTGCTCTACACTAGTCTTATCACTCATGGAGTTCAAATGGTTTGAAAATTAAATAGCTGCTTTTCTTTTCTAATTTTTCTCATCAACCAAAAAGGATGCCTTCTTTCGACGCTTCGATAATTTATGAAGTTATCCCATTCTTTGTCCCCTGTTGCAGCTCTATTTTTGTAGTACCAACTAGCTAAGCTCTGTTTTACTGCAGCTAATTTTCTGTCTACTCAGCTTCTGGTCCCCACTATGCTTGGAACGTCCATGTTCCCTGGAGGCCACCTATGTTTCTCAGTGGCCTTCTTGACTTTCCCTTCACACCAGCTCATGGGTTTGAGTCTTCTCCCTTTTGACCTGACTTGCACTTTAGTACACTCTAAATCAAATAATCTCGTTAAAATTTGTGTGAATCCATTTCCTTTTATTATGCTCAGAAGTTACTACTGCAATTTGTTTGGTTGCTATTTTCAATTGCTCCTCCAAGTAAAAGATCCAGTCTAGTTGTTCATCTTGCCTTGTTCCTCCATTGGTTTCTCTTCTAAAACTTGGCATGTTTGTAGCCACTACCTAGACTTCTGGAGCCGCATTCATGTGTGTTCATCAGCTCTAGCCTATTGAGCATCGTATCTACATTATTGCATAATCTTTAGTCAAGTGCACACTTCTTACCTCCCATGTTCTCTCTTGCAACAGCTGAATACAACTAAATCATGCCTTTCACACATATCCAGCAGCATGTTGCCTGTCGAATGTGTGTACCCATCCATGTCTTACTTGCACCCCTAGCACAATTCTCTGACCCTATCCATCTAGCCAAATAATGTTGCTCGTTGTACTTTATTACCAACAAAGGGTCCTGCGCATGTACAAACAAGGATGACAAGGGTACACAACAAGCGCAGAATTAAGTCTTCACTTTGCTTCACTCGGCCCTATACACTCGGTGTTGATTTTAAAGTGTGCCGCATTTTACCCTGCCGACCAAACACCTTGTGTGGCGCTCTTTGGCCCTAGATGCCCTTGCGCCAAAAGGATCTCATCTTCAAGAGTCTTTGCTTGTTGTGTACCCTTCTCATCCTTGATTGTATGTGCACAGCACCCTTTGTTTATAATGATTGACATACTTGCCCAGCAATGTACTCTGTTGTGTATAATACTTTTTTCTTTTTGGCATTTGCTTCTGTTCACGGGTATAAAAAGTCAAGGTGTCTGCTCGTCTGACACTTTTCCATTTAGCCATAAACGTACCATGCATTCCTGTTTGACCCTTCAGCAGTTCATACTATCATGAATGAATGTCCAAATTCCACTGCCCATTGTTCCGTTGCAGTATCCCTATGCGTAGACGCGTTTACAGGGTGGTTGCTCCATGTCTCCACAAAACCCATGTGCCATTAAGTCGTCCTGCCCGAACTGCACCTCGTTTCCTCCCATTGCCTAGAAAAACCAGCGCAGCCCGGTGGACCGGACGAGAGCTGCTGCAGCCTCCGCAAAATCGCCCGAGAGATGGCTCACACTCATGCTTGGCCACACAGAAGAATGATAGAAATCAGGACATCACAGTTAACAACGAATTCTATTTTCAAGGCACAGTTGTCGGTACTTACCGGAAAAACGACATTATGCGGCAAGGTTCGACGACGCTGCAGCGATGTCCATTCCAACGCAGTCATTTTATTTCCCGACAACGGCAGTAACAACCGAAAAACCATACTACACGCGCAGCGGAGACACAAAGCACAAGCACCATAATCGATCAGGTTCACTCGACTGCGCACGACAGCACATACGACTTGAAGCGCACCTCATGCAAAGCGTAGCCGTGGAGGAAGAAAAAAAAAAAAGCGGAAACGAGCATGTAGCGCCACCACCACAAAGTTTTGCTGCAAGCAAAACTGGGAATTTTCAAAAAGAAGCACAAAATTTTAGTATTATGAATTATAGTGCTTAAAGCAAAGGAATTTGGATTGAATGGTGTCGCCACCTGTACTGCTCTTGCGGAAGCCTTAGCTACGGCGCATTAATTGAATTACGAATGTTCACCGCTCGTTTGTGTAGGACTTAAATTGTTTTTTAAATCGACGCCTGAAAGTTGTTACTTTTGCGAGTCTTTATCAGCCTTACGACGAACAACGGTGATCCTCTCTAAGCAGACCCGTAGTATGATCGATACGGTACACATGCTCTTACATTCAGATCTTTGTAATGTATGGGAGTTCAGTTTTCAGACAACTGCCTACTTCAAAAACTCTTTTAAGGGTTTCCGGCAGAAATGTCTGGTCCTTTGTTTAACGCATGAGCGCCGAGGCAGCTTGTGGCGTGAACACTCCCCTCCCCCTCCCTTTACATCATATTCACTGGTGAAGGGTTAATGATTTCTGAAAATGGGCAGTAGTAGTCTCAAATTTTTTATGCCTATAAAATTTCTCGTCATGAGAAAATTTGCACTCGAAGTGGGAAAGAAGTATTTCCAATTCAGTTACATCACAGCTGTCAGGTTATTAACACTCGTTCAGTGTCTCCTGTAGAGGCAGAGAAACTGGCAAGGAATGAAGTGAGCTGTTGGGCTAAAACTTGGGTGCTCTTTATCAATACACATGTTAAAAATTTATTTTATTTATTCAATACTGCAGGCCTTTACAGCCCAAGCAGGAGGGGCATACAAATGACATCAGTGTACAGAACGAAGATAGCAAATAATAATTTCAAAACACTTGTTCTTTGGGCAACAGAACAGCCTGAAGCATCTTACAATCCCTTCACCTGCTCTATACATCAGCCGAGACAATCACAGCACTTTTGGGTTCGAGCTACTATCAATTCACTAACATCCTGTCCAAAACAGTTCAGAATGAACCCTAATTCACTTCAAACGAGTTGTAAATCCAACCTTGTTGCTTGACAGCATAGCCAGACAATTTTTAACAGAAATTGGATCAAGTTGGCCTCGATGTCCTTTCACGTTCATCTCTCTAAAAAAAAAAAAAAAAAAAGCATGCAAGCTCCACCTTGTAGTTTTGATAACTTGAAGGGACAAAGATAGCTGAAGAACAAAACTTCTAAAAGCAATTCTTTATTGCAGGTTGATATAGTTTCAGACAAGCAAGAACAAATTGTGGGGGTTAGCATCCTGAAGTGCCATGTGGGTTATGGGGACACATAGTGGAGGGCTCCAGATTCAGGTTAGACCATCTGGGGCTATTTAACAGACATCGCAGAGCATATAGGTACTTTGAGTTTTGTTTCCATCGAAACATGGCCTCTGTGGCTGGGAATGAACCCAGGTCTTCAGGATCAGTACCCTAGCGCCATAAAAATCGAGCTACTGCTGTATTAAGAACAGTGCCATTTAAGGGGAAATAAATTATGTCTGCTTATTACCTCATTCGGCACTTTCACTGTCTTTCCTAATTACTGAACGAGGTGTGTATTTTTAAGGTTGCGCAACAATTTCCTTTATGGAGAGTTCAAATGCAATTGGTGGGCAGATTCAAAATATTAAATTGCATGTCAATGTTGTTTCTAATTCAATTCCCGAAACAGGTGCGTGGAGACCTCGACTGGGATGCCGGGGCTCGTACGACCTACCTGCAAGGACACAAACCAGCACTTCTTGGGGATGGGTGCCACGGTCAAGCCTTTGCTCAAAGATGGCAACGACTTACTCCGCCAAAGAAGTTCCAACACCTTGGACAAGATGAGAAAATAAAACGCCATTCATATGCTACAATTCCTTTTTATTCGCACACAGCAGCAAATGCAGATGCCCACAATGATGGAACTGGTTGCAGGAGATGTGAGCAGCAGGATTTATGCACTGCCTAATTCGCAGCTTTTTTTAGGTTCCCATACCATGCATGTGTAAAAAAAGACCCACCAGCTCAAGAAAAAATGAACTGCCTCAATAAGGTAGAAAAAACTAAATGCAGCTTGGCATAGCTGTCCAATTTCGACAGTAAAATGCATACGTTGATGCAGATTTTTTTCACTGCAGATCTTGGTGGTTACATTACAATACCATTCATTTCAAACTCGTAACAACCAGGCCTTTTCAGTAAGGCCATGTAAGTTAGAACAGACTAGCGGGATGATGTGTGAAATCCTATTTCTATTTCCTCAGTGATTTTTACTCTGAGCGATAATTAGATGAGGTTATTCTCAGGGTCCCTTTAAAACCTCTAAGCAGACTATGGCGATGTCATTAGGGCTTTCGGACCAATGTTTCTGGACAACAACATGTAAAGCTTTTCAATTAAAAATCTCACGTGACCATCCCTTGTGAGCGGAAACAATGAAGTAGAGACCAGCGGAAAAATTAAAAGTAGCGCCAGTGACCAAGCAAAGCAGGGTTCTTAGCTGTTGGCCAGGCGTTTAGTCTGCAAGGCTGAATAACAATTCCCAATTCCAAAAGCAAAGCACTGTGCCGGAAAGCAAGGACGCCACATGAGAGTGCAAATCGGCAAAATCATGAGTGCTCACTCACAGAAGCTTAGTCAACCTATGGGCTCACTCACTCGCACAGGCCCGAGCTGACTAACTCATTTAAGCTCTAAACTTGTAACAATTCAAGATTCATCTGGACTCACTGACTCATACTCATTTGAACTCACTCATCAAGACACACAAGGGCTTGCCCCTCGACATACAGCGGTCAACAACACAGTTGCCTGTAGCTATCTTGTCCCCATATATTTTGTATCCCTGGATATTTTAGCAGGAGCACCCGATTTAACCAGAACCAGCTGTTAAAAGGACACTGAGAACTCTATGCGATTATTAAAAGTAAATTGGTTTTTGAGGAAAGGAAATGGCGCAGTATCTGTCTCCCATACCTCGCTCGACAGCTGAACCGCGCCGTAAGGGAAGGGAGGAAGGTGGGAGAGGTCTCCGGAATAATTTAGACCACCTGGGGTTCTTTAACGTGCACTGACATCGCACAGCACACGGGCCTCTAGAATTTCTCCTTCAAAGAAATTCCAGCCGCCGCGGCCGGGATCGAACCCGCGTCTTTTGGGTCAGCAGCCGAGCACCATAACCACTGAGCCATCGCGGCGGCCCACGAGTACCGAGTGCACGAAATTTTTAAATTCTCTACAGAATGTGCTTGAGTCACTCTATATGCATCCCAGCGTTGATGCTTTCTCCGATCCAAAAGAACGTCGAGCGTTGTTTGCTAACGTTGAGGCCCGTGCGCCATACGCTAGCCACGAGTATCTTCATCCGCTGTACCTTACGCGTGATCGCAGGCGTACAAAATTCGTTTAAAACCAAGCTGCGATTACGCTTACTAGAACGAGGTGCAGTGTTTGTCAGCAGCTTTGGTAAATCCTTGCACGCACTTACTGGCTTGATGCTTCATGCTTCCCCGCGAGTAATCAGATTAGCATACTTTTCAATCACTCCCCACTGATACTGTAAATTCTTGCTTCAGGGAAGCCTATAAAGCTTCCAAGGAATTCCAAATTACTCACTCAGGGATGTATTACGCACGTAGACTTCAGGGTATAAATGAAGAGAACACACCTCCATGCACGGCGATACCCGTTCTTCCGCACCTGAACATCGAGAGAGCAAACTCCGCACAACTGCGCATGCGCGCTCTTCTTCCGCCTTCCAAGCGGAATAGTAGAAAAAAAAGTGGTCCACTGCAGCACACCCACGGCATTGATATTCCGCCTTGAGACCACTGCCCCGCTGTCATTCAGTACGGCCGTTCGCACAACTCACTACGTCAGTTTTTCTCCGCGTTTTCCGCTGTAGTAACCTCCATCTTCGTTGGTATCAACAACGCAGTACATACGCACAGCGTGGCTGTAAGTGGCAAGTAGTGCGCAGTGCTGAAGTGCAGGATGAAAGTGCCGAGCCAACTCTATGCGAGACGCACTCCGGTGGGTACGTGGTTCTCTTCCTCTCTGCAATTGCGACTCTCGACGCGTCAAACCCGAAACTACTCGAACCAAGCGCGGAAATTGACGTGGCCACCTGTGGCGCCACCAAGTTTCGGTTTCCCTCGACGCGTCAAAACCGAAACTACTCGAACCAAGCGCGGAAATTGGCGTGGCCACCTGTGGCGCCGCCAAGTTTCGGTTCCCGTTCATGCGAAACATTTAGGTTTTCTTCGCAGTCTTTGCGTGATATAAAGGGGCTCTGGTAGCGGACAAACGAAACTTACTGGAATATTCAGACGCGTAACCTTCATGCATATTTGCCAGCTAGAGGTTCGTGCTCATGCGCTGCACTGATATTTTGAGTGCAAATGACATTTTAGTGTTTGCTCTCTTCTGCACAATGAGAGATGCGTTTTGAGCAAAAGTGGTACTTCTGTGACACAGGCAAACTCCAATTTCTTCTCAGAGAACACTGAAATATAAGGGTTGTCCATGCAAACTTGACACAGAAACGTGTAAAAATCTAAGTGCAAGCCTCAGCCAGAATTTTGCCATTTGAAAAGATTTTACTCTCCATCCATGGTATTAAATCTATACCGCTTCAGACTGGGGCGCCGGAATGGCACCTGCCGGCTTCCACGTTCACGAAATTAAAGCGCGCCAAAATACGCGCGCACATTTCAGCTCCTCGAGACCTGGTTCGCGCGCTTTCTGCTCCGCTGTGGTAGAGCTGTGGTCATCACGCCCGCAAAGGCCTGTTACCGCCAGACAGCGTGTTTTGGCACTTTTGGCACTACCTAGTGTGTCAGATTCCGGCAGATATCCGTTTCTCGAGATTTTTAGCAAGCGTAGTGCCAGCGCATCGGAAGCAGCAGGCGCGCTGAGCAGCGTGCTCCTACTTTCGCGCGCGAGCGCGCTCGCCGCTTGCGAAGCATGGAGGGTCCTTCGAAACTGTCGTGTCCGCGCTGCGGTATGCAATGCGCGAACAAATGGAACCTGAAGAGGCATCTCTTGCACGTCCACAAGGAGGTCGACGCTAAACCGAAGCAGCCAAAACATGTGTGTGACCTGTGCAATGAGAGCTTCTTCACGTTGAACGAACTACAGTCCCACCACATCAGCGGGCACGATTTCCGTCCGACATACGAGGAGCGTCGCTTCCCGTCAATGTCAGGTGAGACATTTTTTTCACACAATCAACTGCACAGATGTACTACCCTAAGTTTGTTGTTGGTTGCTCCTTCCTTACTGCAAGAAAAATGGGCTTTTTTTGGAGGTTAATTTAAAGGAGTATAGGCAACCAATTTTGGTTTCCTCCTTTATTTGTAATTATTCACTATTAATTATTCACAATTACCAAAATAACATTGCTGCTACTGTCGATTTGTCATATAGAACAGTCCAGGCAATCATATTTAAACATGCGCCATCCTGCTGTCGAAAAAATTGATTGCCTTCATGTTCATGCGGCTCTTAATATGTAATACTCCTTGCCAAGTAAACACTGCCATGTATGAAGGGAAAGATAGTTAAGCACATATGATATTCAGTGCTATTATACTCCACCCCATAGAATGACGTAGTAGATATGTTGGTCATATTCTTCTCAATTTTTACTTGTCAGGAGCAATGAGCTTAGGTGGGAGAACATTCACACTTAGCCGAGTACCAACGCTACTTGGCTGACAATGGCGTACCTTTATCTAGTTTCACCAGCTAACATTTACTGTTACAATTAAGCGCTGGGTACGATTTGAATCCTGAAACATTTTCGCAGTTTTCTGGGCCAAAATTTTCTCACTGTTGCAGTGCGGCAAAAGCGCAACAGCCTTAAAGTTTAATAGTAATAAAAAATATATAAACGCGTTAAGAAATCATGTAACATAGCGAGAAGGAAAACCTCAACTTGATCATGCACATAAAGGGTATAAAATGGCCCGTTCGAACTAGTGACGGAAATATACAATTGGTGGGCGCGCGTTCAGTTGTATGGACGGCAGCAACCTGTTAGTTGCAGTTTGGCAAGGAACTTAACGTCACCGTCACTTTGTTTAAGACACCACGCGGCAAAGAACCTGCAGTGCCGAAGACTGACGGAGGATGTCATGATCCAGCATTACATACTCAATATAAACAATTACAGTCTTCACTGAGGCACACAAGTAAATAGGAGCGCACCAACAGTGCGAAGCAAACAATCATGAAAAATGTCTGCTGAGCACGTAAACACTGCTGGCTAGCAGACGATGTGAGCGGGCGTCCACACTATGGAGGGTTCTCCGCTGCGCTGCGAGGTGGCAACTCTGCTCAATCTCGCAGCCAATAAGTGGTACCACACTATAGCAAAAACACGGTTTGCTCAGATGAAATAAATGCCAGGCAGGTAACTTTGCATTAAAAAACAAGTCATTTATCACTGAATGAAAAGCAACCCACTTAGTCCACTGCACGCTTAGGTTAGCTTTGGCAGACCGTGCGCAGTGCGACCGCAAAGATTACTGTGAGCACAGCCCCTTGTTATCAGTGCAGAATATAGTTTTTAGAGGCACGTTAGTGCAGCCAGAAAAAAAAAAATGCAATTTCGACCAGCTGCTGCCTGTTCACGGCATTGCGGATTACCTCGATTTTCCACTGAGCTAAGGGACTTTAAATATTCCTTGAAAGCGAAACTGAAAAATCGTTACCTAAGCAGCGGAGCATCAGTGATCGTGGAAATGATTCATGCACTCACATTCCCGTCGGATCGACCTTCAATTGCTGCGTAATTGTTTGTTGCATTTGTTTTGAGGAGTAAGCAGCATCGCGCCTCAGAAGCAGCTGGTGGGACACAGAAGCACACTTTGTGTCCTGCGTGGTCACCAAGCGGATTTCGAAACCGCAGTATAACCGGTAGTTCGCATCGTGCGGCCGCATATTAAGCGGTATAGCTTTACACTGAAGCCTATAAGAGGCAGACTGGCGGCCGGCAAAAACCGCATTATATCTGGTCCCGCACTATAAGCGGTTATGTTGTAAGTAGTCTTCACTGCACCACAGTTCTTGCATGCATGACATAATCTCAATGTTGTGCAATCTGAAATGTGACATCATATCCATATTATGGCCGTTGAAATAACAGCTAAAATTCATGTCACAAGAAACTGATCCAGTCTTTACATATGCAGGGGAATTCTATGCAGTGATTCCTTGTCCCTAAAAAGGGCACCTACAAATCTGGTGTCCCAACTCCTAGTGCCACAGCTATAGCAAAATCCCCTCTCAAAAATAAGTTGCACGATATTTTACTTTCTAGGTTTTTAGTCTACTGTTATACATGCATGCACAGATAAAGCAATGGCTTCCATTGTTTTGTACTTCCCTACTTAGCCTTCAACATCTGGAAGGAGAAACTTGAGAGCGACACCCGCAGCCGCTTCGTGGCCACAAGAGGTGCAAGAGTGTGCCAACCATCAGGAGAGAAAGTGACCTACCTGCAATGCCATCGCTCTGGCAATTTCATTTCAAAAGGTACTGTACATCAGTTTGTTGTGGTTCAACAAAGCAACTGTAGTCATCAAAAGTCAAGAACACTAACCATAACCACAGTGTCAGGGGCATTATGAGCCAGTACTTATGAGAAATCCCCAATGTGAAGTACATTTCAATTATTTAGCAATTACCTGACCTAAGCATAGGTATACAGCTATGCAACGAAAATCTACACAGCTTTCTCAGAAGCTTCACAGTTGTGAAAAAAAAAACGTTTGAAAAGTGATGAACAACTTAAAAGACAATAGTATTTTTCTAACGAAGTCAAACGAAACCCCAAGGTAAAGCAGATTTCAATAAATGAGCACACTAATTAGCATCCACCTGAGTGCAGTGCATGACTACCGAGGAAAGCTATTCATACTTGGAATTGATAAATTTGGCAACAGCGACTCCCCTGGACCAGTGGTGGTCACGGTATCAAGCCAAAGATGTGAACAAATTTTTCCAGCCGGAAAGCTTCCGAGAAAACTGTATGGCTTTACTTTGCAGCCATATGAATATCAATAAGTAATCGAATCCCAGCTGGAACATTACTGGAAGCTACACTGATGGCCGTAGTGATAGAAAATTGAAATTGTCCTAGCTATCATCCAACGCAGAACTCAGTCCAAGCATCTAGAAAGCTTAATTTTACACTTTTAGCTTTCCCACACAGGCAGCAAAGAAAGAAAACAACTAGTCTAACGACTTATACCACTGAAATTAAGTACACATTTTTCTATGCTCCATAAGCATGAGGTGACAGTACTTAAACAAGATAGTTCAAAAATTCTGAGGGAACTTGGGTTCGCTTATGTGGAGGAATGCGAAAGTGTGTGTTTTGAGGAAAGGAAAGGGCAGAGTACTCCCAAATCTTGACGCCTTGGTTGACACCTCAACCGCACCTCAAAACATGCAATTGAAGGTGCATATGCAAGCTAGCCTCCAACTTGACTAAAACATGTATAAGCTACTTGCAAAGAGAAATGCTATGCCACCACCTGGAATGCTGTACAACAAACGGTTGCTCAGAATTCTGGTGAATGTGTTCAGAAATACTGCCACAACACTGAGGTCAACCAGTGACGTCACTGGGATTTCGTCTGCACCAGCAATATCTGTTGCTTAAACCACCCTGGCCACTTCAGGGACGCAAGTCTCTTTCAACTATTCATCCTCCTCCTCTTTCTCTCTCTCCTGTCTGCACGTGGCAGGGATTGTGACTGTTGTGACTCCGCTTGGGTGTGACGTCATCACTAGGGCCCGGAAATTTAGGCACTTGCCTAAACATGCCTATAAATGCCTAAACGGAGGGTTTTTGAACTTGTCTGCCTTTTTGTCATTTTTTAGGAAATACTACCTATTTAACCGCACTTTTTGCCTATAAATGCCTAAATCCGGCACTTCGGTCCTAGGTGCCCTTTTTGAATTTTGAAACATCTATGTATGGTGAAAGGCGTGCGCCGATGCGCGCACAAAAGGTGCAGGTCTCGCCGAATGTTTTTCTCGAATTGTAACTTGAACGTAGTGTAACGAAGTGTTTATCTCGAAGTGTAGCAAGAGGCGAGTTTGGAAAGAGACCTGACATATATTATTGCAAACTTCTCAACAATGACAGAAAGGACGACATAGTTGGAAAAGGCTGTACTCTCAGTAGATGAATCGTTGAAAGGGACTGGATGGAAAGAGCGCTACTGCTTCTAGGAAGATGCAACAATGGGTAGAAAAAATAGATGCTAGAAACAATTTCCCAAATCGGAGACTTTCTATGCGGTGACGACATGGCCACATCATCTGAAAGCCTAAGCCTTTATCAACTCTCATGCTTTAGGTTCGCGCCACTAATTTCATGTGATGTCAAAAGAACCCTTTTAAAGTACAAAGCTAAGCTTAGCGAAAACCGAAGGAGCTTCAAGTTCGAAAACCTGAGAATGCGCTTTACTGCTTCTGTTGAGGACTGCGTACGCTCCGTGCTTAACTTATAAATCTTGTACTTATGACTGAAGCGTATTATTCAAAGCGCCTATTTTTGCTTTATAGCGCCTATTTAAATATTTTTTAGAGCCTAGATGCCTGCCTATTTCGGGGTTCTTTAGTGCCTAAATTTCGGGACCCTAAATATTACACACTAAATTTTGCATCATCTCGCACACCGCTGGCCCGGGTCTGATTCCCACACAGAGCTCAATTTTCTTTTCTTATTTTCATTCTAATGTCTTACAGCTCATATGACCGACGACGTCACATACCTCGCGACGTCACAGGGGACCAACTTCTGGTGACACATTTTGCGGACACTTCTGGCGTCAACATAGCCATCTAATTCTTTTGCTCTAATATAATAAAAGAAATCGTACAAAAATAACTAGTCAGGAATCTCAGCTGTCACTGCTACAGAACTTGAAATTACCGTTACCCAAGCTAGAATCACCATAAAACTCACACGACTTCTGTGCACTGCAGTCCATGTTGCCATAAAATAAAGCTATAATGTTAAAGCGCTTATGTTGCTCCAGCAAGAAAATTCACCAAAACAAACTGATATTAGCAGAACTTCCATTCTCGTTATCCACTAGAACCAACCACGGTGGCTCAGTGGTTAGGGCAGTCAGCTATAGAGCCGAAGTACCCGGGTTTGAACCCAACCGTGGCAGCCGCGTTTCGATGCGATGTCAGTGCACGTTAAACATCCCCCCAGGTGGTCAAAATTATTCCCGAAACTCTTCCAAACCTACTTAAAAAGTGCCGCAGCCTTGTCTACTGTCGTCACCCTCGAAGAAGCACAAAATGACTTTCGTTGTACACGGACTGACAAACTGAAATTTCCTCTTTCCTCCTTACTTCCTTCACTTCCTCCATTATCTCTTCCTTACGGCGTGGTTCGGGTGTCCGCTGAGTTACCCAGTTACTGCGCCATTTGCTTTCCTCAAAAACCAATTTTCCAATTTTTATCCACTAGCAGCATTAAAAAATTTACTTCCTTCAGGCAACAAACTATGCCTCCAGTTTGTCAAAAGCAAGTTGGCATGAATGGATGAGTGCCATTTGTTAGAAAAAAGAAAACTGCCCGGTTGTTCTAGGAAGAGCAACACTGAAAGCTGACGTACAAGACAAAGAAAAGGCACAACTGTGTTTAACTAACAGCTATTTCCAAAGGCACCAACCCCCACCGTTTATATTTTGACAAGTTAACAAGCGAAAGGCAGATTTATGCATGTGTAAGGTTATCAAACACAGAACAATGAAAGAACACTGTGTTGCCACCCCCTTTTTTTTCTTTATTGTCATCCACACAATAAGTGACAAGGCCAGATAAATAAAAGTGTGTGTGTGGGGGGGAATTAATTTTTTGGGCATGTGACTTGTGTGGGTGACTGCAGGTAAAGGGAAAGAAAAAACAATTAGCCCCAATTTGCTTCGTTAAACTAACTGCAACGTGGGTGCACTTGACAGTTTTAGACACAATTTAAGCGGCAGGTGGCGACGCACTTTCTACCTTTCCACTTGGCTGCAGCTGCTGCGAGACTGGTTTGCCTCCTTTCAGCTAGGCTGGAGCAGGCGTGCCACCCTCAATTCCAGTATTCCACTCAGCTGCAGCTGGCGTGCCTGGGTTGAACCTTTCCACGTGACTGCAGGTGCCGCGAGACCGGTTGTTCTCATTCACCAAGACACCACTGGGCTTTACAAGGACACAAGGCTTTTCCACTAGTGACCTACATAATGCTAGTGCATGAAAAGGAAAGGGGGATTCCTTCTCTTCATTTTGCCACCGGTTGGCAGGTGGAGGCTTCATTCAGATGGCGACTTTTTTTTCTCTAACAAGCATCTAGGGCTGACACACTAAACAACGTGAGACCACACACTGTTCTTGCCTCGTTAAATCTTTGAGTAACCTCGCACATGCGAATCTCTGCATTCCACTGTTTGTCAACTTGATGTCACAGTATAAAAGGTGTGCATCAGTGCCTCTGGAAATAAACTTCTTAGACCAGCACAGCTGTGCCTTTTCCTCATCCTGTCCATCTGCCAGTGCTGCTCTTTCTAGAATGACTGTAACCAAACACACTAGCCCAGCAACATACCTTGCTACCTGATTAGTTAGACTTGTCTATGGCACTTAAAGTAAAACTATAAGCAGCTGGTTACCTCTGCATATGTTTCTCAGGCACAGGACTCCGCATGATGAAGTCACAAGGAAGTGTGAAATGTGGAAATGTCTGCTTTGCTGGAATGACCGTGACAGAAGGCAAAAAAGGAATATCAGTCGTATTGCAAAGCACGCATCGGGGCCACGACTTTCGCTTGTGCCACTCACTTCTGTCCACCACTGAGAGAGCTGCCATTGCAGGTAAGAGCATGAACATCCGTCTTTCTTCAAAGATGAACAATGCTATCATAGGCCATCTGGGATAGTGCGAATCTGAAACACAAAAAAAGGCATCAGAAAGGTCTGCAAGTGAAAGGGCCTTTTTGTATCATCATCATCCTGACCGCACCAAGAAGGGCACAGGCTTCTCTCATGTCTCTCCAATTAACCCCGTCCTTCACCAGTTGTGGCCACCGCATCCCCGCAAACTTCTTAATCTCGTCCACCCACCTAATTTTCTGCCGCCTCCTGCTACGTTTGCCTTCTCTTGGAATCCACTCCGTTACCCTTAAGGACCAGCGGTTATCTTGCCTTCGCATTACATGCCCTGCCCAAGCCCACTTCTTCCTCTTGATTTCAACTAGGATGTAATTAACCCGCGTTTGTTCCCTCACCCAGTCCGCCCGCTTCTGATCTCTTAGCGTTACACCTACCATTTTTCTTTCCATAGCTCACTGCGTTGCCCCTAACTTAAGCTGAACCCTCTTTGTTAGCCTCCACTTTTCTGCCCCATAGATGAGTACCTGTAAGATACAGCTGTTGTATACTTTTCTCTTGAGGGGTATTAGTAAACTGCCATTCATGACCTGAGAGAGCCTGCCATATGCGCTCCACCCGCTTCTTACCCTTCTAGTTATTTCCCTCCCATGATCCGGATCAGCTGTCAGTACCTGTCCTACATACATATTCTCTTACTACTTCCAGCACCTCGCCAGCCACCAATTGTGAACTGCTGTTCCCTTGCTAGGCTGTTGAACATTACTTTGGTTTTCTGCATGTTAATTTTTAGCCCCACCGTCCTGCTCTGCCTGTCTAATTCATTGATCATGCTTTGCAGTTCATGTCCTGAGCGACTTAGCAAGGCAATGTGATCAGTGAATCGCAGATTACTTAGGTATTCTCCATTAACTCTTATCCCCAAGTCTTCCCATTTAATACTATAAAACTATGTTGCCAGCTACATCCTGGTTGATGAGGAAGGAATCCCACACCCAGTTCTCTCAATTTTCGCAGCGCCTCCGGTGCCACATGCAAATGGCAGTAATTTGCTTCGAAGCTTGGTAATGCTACTGGACATGAAAGGCACTCTTCTTACTTTCTTGGCATTACTATCAGGCGCACTTTTCGGCTACATCAAACTCTTGCAAGTTTCTAGCTGCTCTACGCAAGACAATGACAAGCTTAAAGAGGGACCCTGAAATGGTTTTGATAGTCGTATTCTAGTGCAACAGACCTGTAGACTTGGTCTTTAAGTCCAGTCAAATTTGAAACCTCTGCGTGGACCCTATAATTTACAAATAATTTTCAAAAATCCCTGCACATAGTAGCTCGCAACACATTAGGGAGACACCTCACTGCTGACTCGTAGCTGCCCCTAGCCCGATGACATCAGTGGGCAGTCTGGGCAAGCCTTCTCAATAAGTGTTCCCAAGTGGCGTGGATGGGCAGGATGGGGGTGTAGAAGACTCGTCTACAACTTTAAGACACACCTGGGTGGAGCAGTATCATCAAAATGTCTAGTCACTCTGCTCCTTCTCTCATGTCTCGTAAGTCTTTCAAATTGGTTTTGTGAACAATAAAATCAGTCTGTTCAAAGTCTCCACGCTATAAGCACATCTCTTTATCCTGCAGCAAGGATGAAGTCCTCGCTAGAGGGTTATATGGGGCGCGGAGGGGTGCACTCCTGATCTCTTTTGTTTACATATAATTTTTTTCTCCCACACTGGTGTGTAGGAGTTGAGGGGGGCAAGGAGGAGTATCATTTTTATTCACAATAACTTCGGTGTTAACGAAGCTAGCTGAAGAATTTTTGAGGTGCTCAGATGAGTGCTGGAATACCGATCAATCGAGCGCTTTTCCTAACCTAAGTACTACCATTTCTTGGTCCCTTTAAACGTTGCCGAGAACAGCCAGCAACGTTCTGGAGGCATGAATTGCCACTTGGTGGAGACTGGGAGCAGTTTCTTTTTTACAATGAGGCATCTAAAGTGCACGGTCAATGTGGTGATGGCGTGTTGGGACACTACTTTTCTTCTTATTGGTCCCAAAATCTTTTGTGCGGCACTTCTGAAACACAAAGGGCGCATGAAAGCCATTTGTTGAGGTACTTTTATTTTGGAACTTCTACTCGTGTTTCCATATACCACAGCATCATTCCACAAGTTATGCCCCTGCTTTTGTTTTTTCCTTTAGGCACCCACTAAGTCAACCCTCACATTACATTTACATGTCTTTTTTTCTGGTTCATGCCCAAAAAGATGACACTCATGTTACAAACGTGGTCGCATTACATTTGAATAAATATGGTGAATGGAGAAGTTCTCCTAGCTCTTATTAACATTGTCATCATACTATTATTCTTGCCAGCCAAACTCAAAGCAGGAGTGGCACTGGACCGTGTGCTTGACGGTGTAAGAGACAACATGGACGGATCACTCAACCGGATCCATCTGCTCACAAGGCAAGACTTATACAATATTATGAGGGATTACAAGATCGGCCACCCCGAGCGTCTCCATGCGGACGACTACACCAGTGTTCGTCTGTGGGTGGACCAGATGGAAAAAGAAGCAGACAACCCTGTGATCTTCTTCAAACACCAGAGTGCTGAAGACGTCCCAGATACCTTAGAAAGGCAAGAAGGTGACCTACTCGACACTTCTGACTTTATGATGGTGCTGATGACGGAGCCACAGCAGCAGCTCCTGAAAAGCATTGGACCAGACCGTGTCTGCATAGACGGGACACATGGAACAACTGGTAAGCACTATAAATGCTTTGTCAGTATGAGCACAGAGCTAAAGGCACTGCCTACATATGCAGGTGGAAAAAGAGAAGGCTGAGCATAATATTGTATACTCCTGCAAAATAAAAATACATAAAAATGGGCAGGTGACCACTGGAAAACAAATGAAATTAAAAATATACAAGGTTTTGTCTAACAAATCAAAGTTTGTTTTGCAACAATGGGATTCGATATTGTATGATGACGAAAGATTTTAAGAGGAAATTCATGAAAACATGCTTCCACTCAAGAAGCTTCACCAAAAATATGCATTTCAGCTGGACAAGTGGCCTGAGCAATCCTGTTGATTTGTTAAAATTTGTTCAAGAGAATGGCAGACTTTCTGGAATGGCTGTTCAATCACACGACCTCACTCCAGGAGTTGGTGAGCCCTCCGAAAAACACAGCAGCCGCTACATGAGTACAGAAACAGTCTACATGGCCACATACAATTTTCTGGACTCCATGCTTTGGCACCGTCAAGCAGTGGCTAAAGCAAAAGGGCTCCCCTATGAAATATCAACTGTTAAGTTTTTGTGAAAAGCAATTCTTGTGATAAGCTGCAAGCTGCCGTCATCGGTGATCCAGATTAATGAAGCTACATAGTGGAGTCGAGTTCGCACGTGCCATGAGATACAGCAATTCTTTGGAGCTGAGGACATCGAGAAATTAAATGTGCTGAGAGAAATGTTGCAACAACTGTCTTTCTCACGTATTAACGCGATAGCTTTAAAGGTCCCGTTCAGCGGAAAACCCGGACTGAAAAAACCCTGATTGGTGAAAAGGGCAGTGAGGCAGAAAAGCGGTTTCGCTGATAAGAAATAACGCGGTCAAGTGGATCGAACTGCTGTCGTCTGGGTCCAGAGCCAAGCGCACTACCCCTACTCAACTGAGAAAAGTTTGTTCAGGGGGATAAACGAAGGCCTTCTATGAGCATCTCACAACAGAGTAGGCAAATTAGAGCACAGGAACATTTAATTACAGAACACTAATTAGATCACATTTAGGTTTACGGGGGTTTACCATCCCAAAGCGACTCAGGCTATGAGAGAGACCGTAGTGGAGGGCTCTGGAAATTTCCACCACCTGGGGTTCTTTAACATGCACTGACATCGCACAGTACCCGGGCCTCTAGAATTCTGCCTCCATGGGGAATGCGACCACCGTGGCCCGGATAGAACATGCGTCTTTTGGGTCAGCAGCGGAGTGCCATAACCACTGAGCCACCGCAGCGGATGCCACCAATCAGCTTTATTACAGACCATCATCCATATTAATTGTTCACTCTACTCTAGTCAGTAATCAGAGCGAACAATTAATATGGACGATCTGTAATAACGCAATATATCATGGCAACAAGCGTGTCGATGCCTACAAAAAGGTGCACCATGGGACCAAAATGGACTGTAGTGATTGTTCTAACGCTATTGTATCATACTCTTAAGACGAAGTTAAATCTTCCACATTTTCTGCTGCACACCGCAGTGAAAGAAATCTAAGAAAGCGCTTCTGCGAATGCAGCTATACTCACAGTGATGAACGAGAAGTGGTAATTGTCTTTTTGAGTGCAATTTAGAACGTGACTGTTAGGTGGCATTCTGTCAGGGCCCTACAGGTGGTGCACAGTGAATATATGTTCAGTAAAAGCACCCGTCAAACAATAATGGCATAACTATTTACCCCTGCTCTGAAAGGAAAACTTATTTCATCGTTACTCTATTCCACAGGCTATGACTTCCAACTCATCACGCTGCTGTGTGTGGATGAATTTGGGGCAGGATTTCCTGTCGCCTTCTGCATCACAAACAAAGTAGATCAAAAGGCGATGAAGATCTTCTTCACTGCCATCAAGAAGAAGATTGGTACATTAAAAGCTCGCGTATTTATGAGCGACGACGCACCAGCTTTTTACAACGCCTGGAGAGCCATCATGGGCGACGCTGACCAACGCCTGCTATGTGCTTGGCACATTGACAAGAATTGGAGAGAAGCAATTAAAAAACACATCAAAGGAAGTGAACTGCAAGCATTCACTTATAAGGTATGACTAACAAATGAGCAAGATCACACTAATAAGGAGCACAAGTACCAAATGCAAACATTAGAAAATCTGACAAATGATTAATAACAGTGACAACTTAAATATGAAACAAGCACATAATGTTAAGAGATATGGCCTGTAGCTGGGGGCATATGAGCCAGCTATGACATAAATATTGGCAGCAGCCAGTGACATGTGCCCCAGCTAAGGAAACCCTGAAACATGAAAATTGCATAATATATGCTGATATATGTTGATATTGGTATATGCTGAAGGGCCCTTCAATGAGGTGAGATACCCTATGCAACTCACACTGCACTTGTGCACACAGTCTCTTGACATCAAGTCTAGCCCATGCATAGTAGCAAGAGCTCCTGTGCTGCTTCTTGAAAAACAACATGAAGCTGATCATTAATTTGCTTTCCCTTTTCCTTCCATCCACATTTTCCAGGCACTAAGAACAGTCATGCAGGCGCGAACGAAGGAAGACTTTGAAAAGCTGATGGATGCATTCATGATGTGGTGTGATCAAGAGGACGACACAACCAATGGCCTAGGAAGATTCAAAGACTACTTCAGGGGCCACTACGGACAGCGGCCACAAGTTTGGGCAGCATGCTTCCGGACAGCAGCCGGAATAAATACCAACATGAGGCTTGAGGCGCTGCACAGAGTCCTCAAATATGTCTACCTCGATGGCAAACAAAACAAGAGAATTGACAAATTGGTTTCTGTACTGTTTAAACTAACCAGGGACAAAATTTTCGACCGCCTCATAAAATTTGCACGCAACAAGGATAGTCAATTTCAGAAGGAGACACGAGAGCGGCACAAAATTGGCCAATCAATTCCTCCCCACCATGTGACAAGTGCCGGCATCAAGCAGTGGCTGGTGCAATCCCAGACAACCCCAAGCACCAGCTATGTCGTGACTGAACTCCGAAGCGGGACCTGCAATGAGAAGTGTGCGTTCGCATGCCCAACATGCCACATCTGCGTGCACCACGTTACATGCTCGTGTACAGACAACACGATGCGAAGAAACCTATGCAAGCACATCCATGCTGTATTTAAAGGAGGTGCAGAAGAGGGCCCCAGAAACACACCATCACCAACTGAGGTATGTCAAGACAGTGCACAAAAACTCTGCAGTAGGCAAAAAATCATCCCTAAACTATTGCCACATGTAGAACGCATGACGACCTTTTTTCCTTGTAGGATAAACAACATTATTTCTGTAGCACACGCAATATGAATTTTTCAGCCATTTAAGCTGACCCCCAAAGCAAATTATTTCCTAGGAAAAGTTGTTGCCTAATTTTATGATGCTGAGAAAAATTCCTTTTTCTGAAAAGAAACTGTACAAGAGAATAATCACTACAATACAAATTCAAGTGGAAGGCAGTTATATTTCCATCAGTTCAGTAACATGATATGCTACCACAGCAGCAAAACTTGTTTCTTGCTCTATATGTACTAGCTGGCAGATGGCAGTGGGTGCATTACATACCTTTCCGAACATGTCAGACTGGAGGTGACAAAATTGCCCGTGCCAAGAGGCAAGCGATGAGAAAGACTATTCCAAGAATACTAGTCCGTCAGCTAGCGGGATATCTGAGGCCATATGAATTACCTAACTTGAGCGGACCTACCACAGTTTTACTATAGTCTGATACAACTCGAGAACAAAGCACCAAATGCCTTCAGAAGAGGCACTCCAACCAATTCCGCCGATGTTGTTAGCATGACAGGGTGGCAGATGAAAGGGGATTAACCATGGCTAAATTGTATTAACCTCAGCCTCATGAAAATAAGTTGATGAAATTGGCTGGGCAGCATCCTTTGAGGGGCATCTGCCACCTCATTCTTGAGTTTTACCAGACCGACACAAAATTATGGACACAGGTGCAGCACCTGGCAGACACGAAAAGTGAGGCAGCCATTAAAGGCGTACTTACTTTAAAAATGTCAAATAAGAAAAAGAAGTGCTAAACAATGCAGGAAAAGTAAATCTGTTACTGTACCTTAAAATTATCTGCCATGCTCCAGCTCCTGTTGAGACAATGTCCACATTGCAATGTCGTCTTTTTGTCTTACCTCATCAGGACCAAACTGCACAAGCAGAAGAGGACAGCCTGATGGAATCACTAAGATCCCTTGGCACATTGAAGGCAAAGGCAACGATGAAGACCCCAGCACGCTGCCTGCAGCTGTTGGATACCATTCGTGGTCATCTAGAAGAGACAGAACCGGATGAAGAGGTCATTACATGGCTTGAGCCACTATTGGAAAAAACTGCAGAGAGGCTGAATATCGGCTCAGCACACCTGCCACAGTCGCATGTACAAGCAAACAAAAAAATTGACCCACAGCGACGGTTTACTTCGACAAAACGCAAACGTGCAAGTGGGCAAGCACAAATGGCCAAGCCATCAAGGGCAGAACAAGAAGAAATCGAGGATACACTTATGGCACCAGGCACCTCCTCACATAAAGGCCCCGACCACACGTACTGCGCAAAGCCGCGCCCACATTGATGTAGACAGCTCGGGAACTCCAAACATTTACGACCTTGGTCATGGCGTTTTGCCAAGGTCTTGTTCTGCCAAAAAAGCTGATTTGTGGGATGAAGACGAAGTGTGGCAGGTGTGCTGCACACACTCGCGCGCACGAGAGAAGAGGAGGAAGTACAGAGAATACAGATCGGCTCAACCGTATGCTGCGTGTACTGCTTCTAAATTTCCAATTAACCCTTCTTACAATGCAACATATTTTGGAGACGGGGATGCTGTTTTAATTCAGGACCTTGACATGGACTGCTCACGGTCCGCATTGACCTTTTCTGGGCTTCAGCTGCCACCGCCCTTCCTGCCGACTCCTGGTCGTCCTGCCCTTCCATGGGAGCAATGGGAGCTGGCGTTCCGGAGTTACATGCTGGCCTTCGGTGCCTCTACTCTGGGCACGGACAGGAAGAAGGCCATCCTGTTGAACTGCATTGGGGCTAGAAGGTCAGCGCATTTTTTATACATTGGTGCCGCCGTTGTCCACTCCGGCGCCTACAGCTGCTGCATCGCACTCCGGTGACGAGGCGCCCCGCTCTTACAAATCTGAAGAGGCAATGTCCATCCTGGCGGAGCTTGGTTTGGTTTGGTTGGTTTCATGGGGTTTAACGTCCTAAAGCGACTAAGGCTATGAGAGACGCCGAGTGGAGGGCTCCGGAAATTTCGACCGCCTGGGGTTCTTTAACATGCACTGACATCGCACAGTACACGAGCCTCTGCATTACAAATCGTCCGTGAATGTAATCACCGCACATCATCGTTCCGCCTTCAAGTCCAGGCTCATCCATGTCTATTCTTTCTGAAGACCTGTATCGCCGATTCTTCGCTGATACTTTCCTGCTTAAATCAACTGCAGTTCAACTCTGACTATTCTAAGTCTCGGATTACAGTTCAAGGCTGTTTTGTTGCCACAGCAAAGTTCCATGACTGTATCGCCTGCATCCTGTTGCACGTTGTCTCGGGAGGAACACTCTGCTCGGTCTGGATTTCATTGCTGCCCTACAAATGAAGATCAAAAGTGCATCGTTGGAATGTCTTTCCATGACACCTGATACACCTCCATTACCTCCTGCGCTACGTCCACACTTCGAACATCTCTTCTCCAAGGAACTCTGGGTTGCCCGTGGCTACATGCACAAAGTCAGATTGCAGGATTCAGTTTCTTCTGTTGCTTGCAAGCTCCGACGGCTGCCGTTTGCCATTCAACAGCAAGTGTACGAGGAACTCCAAAGCTAAAAACATCACTGAACGGGTCGACGCTCCCACTTGGATTTCTCCGATAGTCGTTGCTCGGAAAAGGGATGGCTCCATCCAAACGTGTGTGGATTTGTGTGAGCCAAACAAGGCCATTGTGGATGACAGTTTTGCCTTCCCTCAAACGGAAGAACTTCTACATAGCTTGGCTGGGTCACAGCGTTTTTCAAAGTTGGACCTCGCCTCGGCTTACCATCAAGTACCACTCAGCCCGAGAGTCGGGAATTTACCACATTCATTACCCATGATGGCCTTGCTTCGGTGCCTTCGGCTTTTCAGAAGATGATGCACCTAATTCTAAAAGAAGGGTGTCCTCTTCTACATCGACGACATCATAGTCCATGGCACCACCCGACCGGAGCACACGACCAACCTTGGTGCTGTTCTCGAGCGCCTGTCCCAATCCGGACTCAAGCTACACCACAAATGTGTCTTCATGTTCTGAAGCTCACTTTCTTGGGGCACGATGTCAGCGGTGAAGTGCTGTTTCTGCTTTCTTCTGCCATCGAGGCAAATACGAAGGCTCCGGCTCCATCTTACATCGGTGAGCTCCGCGCCCTACTTCGTGGAAGCGACTCAGCCTTTGCTTGAACCGCTGCTGCAGATTCAAGCTTCTAACTACTGAAGCCCATGTTGACGTCATGCGACGTATTGCACTTTTTTGACCCTGCCCTTCCCGTGGTGTTAACGACTGACGCCTCCGGATATGGCCTTGGGGCGGTGCTTCAGCAAGACAACAGCCATTCCCTACAAATGTTGCCTTTGCCTCCCATACCTTGACACCCCAAGAAAGAAAGTACTCTGTTGGCGAACATGAGGCCCTAGCTTGCGTTTGGGCGTGCGAACGCTGGCACGTGTACTCGTGGGGCCGGCCTTCTGTTCTACGCACCGACCACAGTGCACTTATACTTATCACTTTGCTGTCGACGAAAGGAGCAGGACATCGGCCACTGTGAATTTCGCGTTGGTCAGCTCGCCTGTTGTGCAACTATACTGTAAAGTACCGTAAAGGCTACAACTATATTGTAGAGTACCGTAAAGGCTTGACAACTCTGTTGCGGATGCTCTGTCTCGCCTTCCCTTACCGACCACATCATGCAGTGAGCCAAATGAGTTCAGCGCAAGTGACGACAATTTCGTCTGCCTGCTATCCCCAGCTGTGACTTTCACAGAGATACAAGAGGCAACCATCATTTGCTCAAGCCATTCACTTTACATCTGCAACATGGCCGGACAAGAAATCCCTCCCGGAGAACCTCAGGCCATACTATCTCCTCTGCTCAGAGTTGCCCGTCGTGCAGGGCATCTTGTACCGAAGTGACAGACTCTTCGTTCACGAAAGTTTGCGGCGACGCCTCATGGACATCACACACGAGTCACACCCTGGAATCAGCCGCATGAACAGTCTGCTGCAAGAGCTCTACTGGTGGCCGCGAATGGACGACCACGTCGAAGAATTGGTACAGACGTGCGTCGTGTGCCAGTTCTGTGACAAGTCGGCTTGTCTGGTAGCAGCTCCTCTGCAACCTGTCGCCTTCCAAGAGAAACCTTTGGAGATAAGGTTGGCATTGATATCGTGGGGCCTTTCGACCAAGCTCCTGGTGGCTGCCGCTTCGCGATCACTCTCATGGATTATTATAGTAAGTGACCAGCGGTTTTCTTCGCTGATACCATCACAACTGAAACAATTCAACAATTTCAGCTAGGCCTTTTTGCTTGTGAGGGTTACTCTCAAGAGGTTGTGTCTGATCATGGACCACAATTCTCATCGGTGGCCGTGCAAAGTTTCCTCCGCAAACGGGGGATATGCCATTGATACTCGTCGGTGTATCACCCCCAAGCCAATGGACTTGCTGAACAATTCAATAGACTGCTCAAGTCATATTCAGCTGGCTCTGTGCAACGACGTGACCTACGCACAGCTATTGTGGACTACCTCGGTGTCTACCACAGTACGCCACAAGCCACGACAACAATTGCGCCAGCCGTCCTGCTTCATGGCCGGTTGCCCAAAACAAGACTTAATGTCGTAGGCCTGCCGGATCAGTGCTTCCCAGTGGATCCGACAAAACCACTTAAGCTATCGCGGCGGAGGCTTGAGGAGAAGCAAGAGTACAAGCGTAATGTGACTGCACCAGAGTGCTGCCGACCAGTCCAAGTTCCGGAACCGTTGTCTGGGGTTCTTCTTGGGATGCGCCTTCAACCCAGTTGATGTCAGCCCGGGCCCTTCATCGCACCTGGCTTCACCCGCTCCAGAACCGGCAGCCACTCTTCAACCCTCGTGTACATCAGCAGCGGCAACTGCGGCTTCACTTCCTGCGCCGCCTCGGAGGAGTACACGTCAAAAGAAGCAGCCCGCAAGGTTTGAAGACTATGTTCTATGTTAGGCTATGTTAGGCTACTAGCTAGGACCCTCACTAGAATTTCTTTTTGAAGTACGACGGAAATGTGATGAAGACGAAGTGTGGCAGATGCGCTGCACGCACTCGCGCGCATGAGAGAAGAGGAGGGAGAGAGAGAATACAGATCAGATCGACCGTATGCTGCTAGTACTGCTTCTTAATTTCTAATTAACCCTTCTTACGATGCAACATATTGGTTAGGTTTGATTTTTCTGGGGTTTAACGTCAAAACGATTCAGGCTATGAGGAACACTGTAGTAGAGGGGGGCTCCAGATAATTTCGACTGCCTTAGGTTCTTGTAACGTGCACTGACATCGCACAGTACACGCAGCTCAAGCATTCGCCTCCATCAAAATGCAACCGCCGAGGCCAGGATCGAACCCAGATATTTCGAGTCAGCAGCCGAACACCACAACCACTGAGACAGCACGGTGGCTTCAAGAAAGCTTATGCAAAATTCCAGCTAGTGCGAGTAATAAGTAAAAAAAAGGGCCAAAACATGACACAAGAAATGAGCCAGAATATGAAGGAAGGGGACACCAGAAATGACTTGAAAACAACGAAGAAGCAAATATGTAATGAGAACACTGACGTGGCTCAAAGGGTATGTTATGTGGCATAGTACATGGATTTTAAGATCCCAAAGTTGCACAAGGGCTATGAAAGACGCCATAGTGGAGGGCTGCAGAATAATTTAGACCACCTGGGGTTTTTAACGTGCATCGCGTCGTACTGCACATGGGTGCATTTTCCCAATATCAGCATGCCACCACCACAAGCTGGATTTGACCCCGCGATATTAGGCCCAGCAGCCAAAACGCCACAGTCACTAAGTGTTGTGGAGAGTCAAAGGGTTCGAGTAGCATACAGCATAAAAAAGCAACAAGCTTCACCGTGGTGTAACCATACTCAGTACAGTACCAGTGCCAAGAACTAACAAGGAGACCACCAACTATGCTCCGACTGTAGCCCAGGAAAGTCGGAGAAGGTTGGACTTTGCAATGGCTTCGAGAAGCGCACATCAACTGATTGTGGCACACATTCGCACGGTCTATGCTTGCTGCAGTACTTCCCACTCAAAGCTAAAATCTCTGACCCATACTCAGGCCCTGGGCAAGAGGATTGGCAGCTCTCTGGCAACATGTCGATGGTTGAAATTTCACCTGTGTCTCTCTTTGACTGTTGGTGCCAGTGTGTCTCTGTAGGCCAATAACGCAAGATAGGTGTTTCCAGTCTTCTTCAGCTGCCGTTTTATTGTTACTGGCTGCTCACTCTACTTTGCCGTTAGCATAGGGATGTGATAGGCTGCTTGTGATGTGGGTAAAGCCAGATGTCTTTGTGAATTTCACGCAATCCAAGCAAGAAAACTGAGGGCCTTTGTCCGAAACCACACTCACAGGAATGCCATGGCAAGTGAAAAAGCTCTTGAGATTGTTTAAGACAGCATGTGTTGTTGTGGAAACTAGAAGCACTATCTCCGGTACCAACAGTGGTAGTCCACACAGATGAGGTACTGCTTGCCACGAAGTTGGAAGAGATCTATGCCCATATTCCAAGCCAGTTTGGGAGTGGATGTTGGCAGGAGCGGCTCAGCATTTCGGTGGTGAGAGAGCTTGGCTGAGTTCAGTGGATAATACCAGCCAGCACGGGGACTGCATGACTCTGGTTCTGCAGCGCTCATTTCTTGGTACCCTTCATGCAGGAAAGCGAGAATTTCCCCTCTCATGGGTTTGGGCCATAACCAAGCGTGTTCCAAATAGCAAGCAGCCGTTGTTTCCAGATAGACTTGCTCAGCGCAGCCAGAATGGTGACAAAATACCGGGAAATTCGAGTTTTTCCGGCCATCCATGCGCGCAGAACCACAGAACATGTTGGCAAATTTCATATTCGTTTGGTGCTTTCTTGATCAGATCGAAGGCAGAATTTGAAGTCTGATGACAGCTTCCTGTACGTAGGCACTGACTTAGTCACAAGTACGCATTCCTGCTGCTGCAGGTTGCTAGTTACGGGTGCCACGGACAAAAGGTCGGCTGTTTCAAGGCTTCTTCCCTGGCACATACTGCGTCGTGTAGGTGAAGTGCGTAAAGCGCATGCGGAAGCATTGAATGCATGGCTGCAGCAAATCCAAAAGGCCTTTTAGAGAACGGTGAGCAAAGGCTGATGGTCAGTCTGGAATATTGTCATGAGGCCGCGGATATATTCTTCAAAGCCTTCAGCTGCCCAAGGTAGTGCTAGCGCTTCCTTTCTGCCATTGTTAGGGATTTCAAGGCGTATGCACCTGGGCATGTCCACGTCTTTTTGAGAAGATCTCAAACCAGCATGGTTTATTTTTTTAGCAAAATATCGAATCATCTGGCAAGGTCTCTGCACCATTCGCAAAACTCTGCAGACTCCGGCGATGTCTTTTGGCAGAGGAAGTGACTTTACTTCGACTTTTTTAGGGTCAGGACGGATGCCCTGGAGGTTGACACATCCCAGGAAAGTGACCTCATTAATGTTGAAAACACATTTTGTGCGGTGCAGGGTGAATCCCAAGAAAGCAAGTTGCTTCAAGCTGCTTGAAGTTGCGTCAAGATTTCGGTTGCGCTCCTCTTGGTCATGGCCGAAGAGTACAATGTTATCCATGCGAGCGAGTTTCAGACGTGTGCTTTTTGAAGGTATTCTGGCACTGACATAGTGCCAAAAAGAAGTCTTGTGAAACAGAACCGCCCTATGGGTGTATTAAAAGTGGTCAGCTCTTAGCATGGCGGAGAAAGAGGAATTTGGTGAAAGCCCAAGTTAGCATCAAGTTGAGAAAAAATTGTTGCCTCACCTAGCTAGCAATGCGAGTGACTATTAAACTGAACGAAGAGGAAAAGTTTATCAGAGGACCGATGAATTAAGGAGAGTGAAATCCACAGATCTGGACTCATCCTGCTGGCTTCATGACGGAAATGATCCCAGCACACCAGTCTGTAGGGCCTTCGACAGGACGAATAACCCTTTGCTCCCTCATCTTGTGTATTTCCTGCTCCACTGCCTTTCATAGTGGCATGGGAATCTGCATCACCGAGTATGGCAGAGCTGTTGGTGCTAGACAAGTGGTGTACTCGCCCAGCAACTGACCCAGTCCCCAGAGAAGTTCAGAGTAATGCTCATCAATGCGTTTGGCTGTGCACAGGAACTTCAACATGCCCAATGCTTCTACAGCAGATAATCCAAGGAGTGGATGCTTGAGATGTTTAATGACATACATGGCTTGCTCGAACCTTCACATTTTCCATGTGACAGCTGTGCCAGACATTTTCTGATCAGAAGTGCTTTCACCGCCTGCCCCGCCAAAGTCTCCTTTACTAGATAGAGGTCTCTTGGAACTACAGCGAAATTTGCAGGCACAATGGGGACTTGAGCCCCTTGTCGATATTCGCAACCAATAGAAATCTGTTCACGGCGACTTGCAGAAGCCCAATTTTCTAAGCAGCGGCTGGTCGATTAAGAGCACCCAAGAAATGCAGAGGTTTTTTACTCAAGTACTGAGACGTCCTTAGACAAACTTTCTGTAGACACCAGCATAGTGTCCCTTATTCTTGTATGTTGAGCATTTCTGAGATTTAGCCAAACACGAAGGCCAAGGGTGAGGCATTCCCCCACAGCAGCAGCAAGATTGCCTGCTCGTCTTCGTGAAGCTGGCTGGTCGTGTACAACTTTTTCCTTTCTCGTGTTTCGTGCTAGCGACAGCATCCAAAGCAGTACTATCCGTCTTGACCAATGGGCCTCCTCCACAACTTGAAGCAACTGTTGATGATGCACTGATTCCTTCTGTCAAGCCTTGGAGAGTGCTTTGACGAGGGTGAGGCTGGTATCTAGCTGGAATACTTCCAAAAGTCTTGTCACAGAGACCCAAAATGAAATAGTCAGGGATGAGTTGATCCCGCAGTTCACCATAATCTAACCAGTCAGGCATGTTGTGAAGCACAGAGATGGACTGTCTCTGTGGGCTCCTGCTCACACTAGTCAAAGCACGCTGAATTGTTGATTACATTCTTCAAACGCAGTGTCAGCGAAGCTTTCCCTTGAAGAGGTCGTAGTTCTTCGTGTCTCCAGCGGAGAGTGAGAATGTGTTGAACATCTGTCCGGCTTGGCAGCCCATCACGCAGTGTAAAGTTTACGCCTGCATCTCCTGGTCTCGCCTGTTGAGACTGGATGCGTGGCGGTAATTTTCGAAGTCCAGTATCCGGGCTGGACATTCCAATGCCCAGTCAAACATGAATGCTGTGGGCAGCTTCAGTGTAAAGCCCAAAAAACTGACAGTTGCTGCCTCAACCATTACGGTGGCTTCAGACTGCTAACAACAGCAAGAATCTCTTCAGGTACCACAGCATCCCACTTCTGAAATGTCGAGAGTTGGGAGCTAGTGTGCAGAATGACTGTCCAGAGGGCTTGCTGGAATCAAAAAAAACATTCTTGAGACTAACAGGCAAGTGCACGCTCGCTCTTTGACCTGAGCCGGGAGAGGATGGCGCACTCTCCCATTCACATTAGAAGGCACTTGGATGCGAGACTGGACAGCGCCATACCACACTGCCAGCACTCCTGATGTTACACGCCACCTCAGACCTCAAGCAGTACAGGACCACAAAATGGAACGAGTCCATTGAAAGGTGACGCTGCACCTTGTGCCATGTCCCTGAACATACTGTCACAACTTTCTGTTCATTTTGATGCCCGTTTTTCTGTAGATATTGGTGATTAGAGTTTATTCTATGTTTACTGTTCTCATGTCAATTGATCTGTTACTTTTAATGAGTGTTGTCCTCATTCATCATGTAGCCGCATTGCACAACTTTGTTCATTCCTTTGATACCAGTTTTTCTGTTCATATTGAGTTTATTCTATGTTTACTGTTCTCATGTCAACTTATTTGCTACTCTTAATGTGTGTTGTCCTCACTCATCACGCAGGCACATTGCACATTATGCAATGAATTGCTGATGTCTGTGAACTGACTGCAATGGGACTTAAGAATATTTCTGCTGCATTATGCAACTCTATGCAAGTGCCATGACTGTATGAATTGGAAGACTGGTTCTGGTGGTGGTCAACACTGTTCGAGGGGGTATGCATCTCCTTAGAAGTGCATAGCAGTGAGCGTGTTACAATGAAATTTAGTTCTGAAAGGAAGTTCGGAAGCCTGTAACTATATTACCTGCGAGCCTCAACTTGCAGATGGCCCTAGGCCACAGAAGAAAAAAATCATGCTGATGACTTATGGACGCTGACAGAGGCAAAGTGGATTCGAGCTGTGGTTTGAGCAGTTCATAAATGCGCCAAAAAGTAGCCAGGGAGCCAACCTGAAATTTTCATTCCCAGAAGGGGTCATAAAAGTAGACAACTTGGCGTAAATAAACCACCAAGGCAGTCCTATTTGTGGGTCAAATACAGTAAAAAGAAAATAGGATGAGATACCTGTATGTTCTGCATGGAGGTGTTGCAGGTGCATGCAAAAAGAATCGAACGCTAAAAGTATAACAGCATATGACCTAAAATGTGCTTGAAAAGCTCAGTCAACACGTCTGTGGGTGGTAAACAGCAATGGTGTGGCTTCCAATGTTGCATTCACAGAGCAGACCTTGAATGAACTCCAGTACTAATGCATATCCCATATTACAAGTCTAATGTGCACAGTGATGAAGAATCAAAGGCTGAATGTCCTGAGTGAACATAATAGGGGCACAGCCTCTTCAGTAATCCATGGTTAATGGGTGCAAAAAAGACGAAGACAGCGGAGAAAACAACACGACAAAAGCCCTCAAATTTGAGAACATCACTTTTCTTTTTTGACACCATAACCAATTCACGCGCGAGTTAAGGAAGCATATTACATGGCAAAATCAATTGACACGGACATCAGCACCCCTGCAGTAACCGTAACAAACGATAAAAAAGCTTTCCTTGATGGCACTTAATTTTGCCTCATGCAATTTTTTTGTGCTGATGTTTACTACTGTACTTTAGGATCTTTTGTTGATGCACTGGTAACCCAATAATGACTAGCATTCCCAGTGTGGCTTCATTGAATTTTAGTTCCTTGTTCACTGCGTACTTTGCCTTCTTTGTGCATATAATGCTGTTTATTAATGCGAAAGCATTTCTAGGCTATGTAGGCGGTTTCGTGTCACCAAAACGTTTCCGCAGCAGTTATGACGCTCTCAGAGGAGGTAGCCTCAAACAAGTGGTTGTGATCGAGAGATGACTGTGTGAGGATGCTGCGCAAAAAAAAATTATGTCCATACGATGATTACTTAATTAGAGCCAAAATGTCGGAAAAAACGTCGAAATAAAGCGGACAACGCTATAGTGAGTAAACAGGAAAACAGCCGTGGACAGCAAAATAGTGGAAAATAGACAAAGGAGTGAAAGGAAAGTTTGAAATGAATTGAAATGTGTTCGATGAGTGATAATTAACTGAACAAAAAGTTTCATTCACATAGATTAATTAATTATGAGAGAAAACCCATTGGATGATTGAATAGGCTGGACGGGGATACAGTAAGTGGATGGGAAAGCAACCACAGTGCCAAATTTGAAAAACCAAAACGGTTGATTGAGATAAAAGAAGGTATAATGAGAGTGAAATAATCTATGTTAATTAATAATTATGCTAATTCAGTAGTTGAATTAACAAACAAAAAGAAAATGTTAGAGAGGCAAAGAGAGGTGACGAGTTCCAAGGAGGCGTCAATGCTCTCGCATCCTCCCAATGCGGGTGCCGTAGTGATCTGCAATTTTTTTTCTGGATAAACACTCATTTGAGAGTGAGCGCTTATGTCGTGTTGTCTTTTCCTCCGCCGATTTTTAGGCTCGTTAACCATGAATACATACTAACTAGACCAACTTCTCATGTTAACGCTTTCTAGTAATGACTGCAGGCAGTGCTATCAATCATGTCCGAAGCCTCAAACCCCCAAATCTCCCATAGCTAGCCCGCAGAACCTCAGGATCACTACTCTCGTTACACCAACACACTCCTTGCACCTCCACAATTACGTCCTATATAGCTGTGCAATGGTCTAATCAAATAATAGAAGGCTATATTGTCCATGTTCACTTCCCTAAAGTGCTGGAACAACCAGCACTCTTGGAGTTTGAGCACAGTGTTTGTTCCATCAGGGTGCCAGTTTGTCTGCAATGCTGCAGTGTTGCTGAGAGTGTGAAAATTGTATACAGCAATGGCCAACGCAGCAAACTCACTTGAGCCTGCTGCCTTTACTGCCGATTAAGTGAAACAGAGAGCATCTTGAAAGTCTTCTTCAGTGTATGTCGCCATAATCTAGTATCTATGGGCCCCTACTTCGCTCTGAACCTTCCTCCAGCTTGAAGACGCCATTTTACTCAGACAGCCAGAGCCTGGCCCAGTACTGTGTAGCACTCAGTGCCAGCCTGCAGAGAGTTAATGCTCTAGAAAATTAGGCAGAGTGCTGAATCGGCTACTGCGTGTTTGGCTGTGTAAGAGAAGATGTGCTTGGTGTGCATGACTCTGAAAGTGAGGAGAAAGCTAGATTTCGGAAATCAGACAGACACCTGTCCGGACCTTACACGAGTCAAGAATGCTGCAAACCCAAGCTGGATCAACACCAACCGACACCTGGGCAGTCACCATTATATCGTACCCATGAGCCTAACCACCGACAGATTAAGAGGAAGATCGGCAGCGCTCCTTACGAACTGGCACAAATGGCAGCAGTCCCAAAACCCTTGAGACAACCCTATCACCGACAGAGGAATGAACCCAAAACATCAAGAACGGCCTAACTCGCTTCACTAAGGAAATCCAAACGACCGATGACTGCTCTGCAGTGAACCCACACCTTCTACATCTTTGGGAAGCACAGTGATCTCCCACGAAGAGGTGGAAGAAACAGAAAATCGCATTCTTCGACTTCGCATAGAGCAAATAAACACTTGGGTGTGCACTCTCACCCTATACATGCACTCTAAGTCGCCAGAATTTGAATTGATTATGCACCAACCTCCAAAACAACCTCGGGGTGTCCAAGTGGTGGCACTTGTTAAGAGCCCTCGCTGACCCCGCTCAAAGCAAGTCGGGATCTCGTGACAGAATGAACAAGATCATCCATTTATCCATGGGCACAATGAGGAGATCCCTGACAGGGTGCAGCACAAATATTTATGCACTGATCTGCTAACAACCCATCCAGAATGCACGTGACTCCCTAACGAAGAACTCTACGCCGTAATCACTGTAAAGGAGGTTAGAGCGGAGCTTGCTTTCATGAGACTGAACACCGCACCAGGACCAGATAAAATCACTTTCCGAATGCTTTATAATCTCCCTGACGACCAGATCATATCCCTCATAAGCTACTTCAACACACACCATTGGAACAAAGGCAGACTCCCAACATCATGGAAATTGCAAACCCAACAAACCCCTCCCCCTTGAAAATCGACGACTAATTTACCTGACCTCCTGCCTCGGCTAACTCTTCAAGAAAGTCATCGCGAACAGATTGTCCAGACACCTGGAGAAGAATGGCCTGCTGCCAACCATGCAGTTTGCTTTCTGGCCCAACCTATCGATGCAGGATGCCTTCCTTCATCTTTGCAAGGACATATCGAAGAGCCTACCATACACCAGACAAGTGCCATCCTGGTACTGGACCTGCAGGGAGCATTTAATAATATACTCCACTTAGGGGTCCTCGGTGGGCTGATGGACAGCAACTGCGGAGCCAAGACTAACAATTACATCAGAGACTTTCTAACCTTGAGACAGGCAGTCTTCAACCTAGGATCCCTCCAGTCCAAGCCCATCACTCTGAGCACACGAAGGACTCCCCAGGGGGCAGTGTTATGCCCCTTGCTATTCAACTTAGCAATGAAGGAGTTGCCCGTTGAGCTGGAGAAGATCCCCAGCACCCACCACGCGATTTACGTGGATGACATCATGGTTTGGTGCCACAAGAGGAGCGATGCAGAGGTGGAACTGCGCCTTCAAGTGGCGGAATATGCTGTCCATCAGTATGCGAGGGCCTGGGGGCTCCAATGCACACCGGACAAGCCCGATTTCAAGAACATAGGACAGCCCATTCCCACAAACAAAGATATACAAAGACGGACAAGAGGTACTAAGACCAACCGAAGCCAAAATTCTCAGGCAACACATACCACAGGAAAGACAGAACACCTTGACCATCAACAAACTCACGAAGACAACACACCAAATTATAAGAATACTCTGCCGAATCAGGAACAAGAACCACGGGCTAAAGGAGGCAGAGGCGGTCCATCTTGTCCAAGACATCGTGGTATCACATCTAACCTACGGGACTGTGTACCTTCACGTTTCCCAAATAGAAGAGACAAAGCTAGAGGCTCTCGTCAGGATGACCTACAAGACGGCACTGGGCCTTCCCAAGTCAACATCAACGACCAGACTAATGTCTCTTGGAATTCACAACACACTCCAAGAGATCTGGGAGGCTCAGAGAACAGCCCAACTAAACTACCTTACAACCATCAAGACAGGCCACCTACTACTCGATAAAATCCATCCGGCACTGCCTTACACCATCGACCAAACCTCCATTGACAACACACAAGAGAAAAGATCTTTCCGATCCACAGACACATGCATCCACAATTCAACATACAAAAAAGAAACACCACGGAAGAAGTCCTTGGAAGAAAGTGGGACGACCATACGGACACTCTACATGTACACTGCCAGCCCTCAATGCCGAAGGATGACCCTGGCTGTTGTCAACCCACAGGGGCATCTGATTAACCCCGCATCCATCAAAACTACGAACCCCACTCTTGAAGAGGAGGCAGCCACAGCGTTTGCGCTAGCTACCAGACCCAACTCAAACATCCTAACAGACACCTATAATGCCTGCAGGAACCTTGCGAAAGAACAAGTACACCAGACTACACTGTCAATACTGAACAAGCACCCACATAACAAGGCCAACATTACTTGGTTCCCCAGCCACATGGACGAGACGGGAGGGAATGCCACTGCTCACACGCATACCCAAGCGCTTCTCCTCCGGGCCTCTACCACATCTGATGAGACCGCGGAACGCAATCCACAGCCAGTGACCACTTACAAGGAATACCTTCAACACTAGAGGTTGGCGAGGTGCACATACCCTATGCTACACGAAGACGTAAGCAAGGCTGAGGAACACACACTCAGACACCTTCAAACGAATACCTTTATAATACTCATCAAACTAAACATTTGGTATCCCGTGCTCCATAAACCGCAATGCCCACACTGTGGAGAAATAGCCTCGACTTATCACATGGTGTGGGCTTGCCAACTAAATCCTGCTGTCGACCCTATAACAAACCCAGGCCCGGGGCAATGGGAGGCCATTCCGCACAGCGGAGACCCTGATCACCAGCATGGACTGTCACGCAGGGCCCTCGTTGCCGCGCAAGCCAGTGGACTGCCCAAATAGACGGCCCACCCAAAAGACCTTGAATCTTGTTCAGCAATAACGAAGCCTTCCTCCTGCTCCTGGCAAAGAAAATATGGCAAACTGTCATCAGAAGATTGAGACCAAGACTGAGAGACCGTGATATATTGTTGGCATATTGAATAGAAGATGTGTAGAAGTCTATGTGGGAATTAGATCATCCATATTCCGTGATTAGGCACATACCGGCTACAGAAATAGTCTCACGTAATCTCACTGACCTCTTACTTGTTACGAGCTGCATCCTTACTCAATCCACATAAAATGGTTGCGCTTTGTGCTAGATTTCAGTTATTACCATAGTGGAGTGCAAGCTCACCTATTAGTGTCCAATCGGCACCATCACGCCTAATAACAGTGGTCAGATGTTCATTATCTAGTAAATTGCTTTAACACTACAGAATTGAGCACAATAATCTTAAGCTCTGGTAGTGATGATGAGAGTGCAGAATGCCTGCTTGAAACTGGGCAGTAAAGGATATTCTCCCTTTGACAATGGGCTTGCGTGGACGATAGTTACTTGCTATGAGGTCCTCATATGTTGATGTTGGATTTAGAAACACTGTGCACATGCACACTGTACCCTCACAGCAGTCATAAATTATGCAGTGGTAAAGAGAAATGGAGGTGTCAGAACAGCTCATTAAAGGTTATCTGCTCTTGGAAGGTGGCCTCATCTGAATATAGAAGGGAAGCCGAGCTGCAGGGCTCAGAAGCAGACCCTTTGGGTTGTATACTTTCGACAAAGACTGCACATGCCCTCATAAACATAGCAATGTTCAGAAGGTTTCCACCAAAAGCACAAACTACAATGTAGAAGAACGGAAACTTGGGCGAGCTGGTATAGGTGCATATTGAGTGAAAAAAATCGTTTGTGTTTTCCTTGTTCTTTCAATCTTTCATCCAGTTGCACTGTTTAACCCAAAATGCAATATACAAATGACAAAGACATTTCAATGTTCATTGAAGACCTTGCCAAGACATTTCAGCTATATCAATCGGAACTGAGTTTAGAATCTTGTTTGTTCAAGCATGGACTATAAGTACTCTTCTATTTTGTATACTGATCTACGCAGTTATGTGCTGACAATAAAGTTTGTTGCTGTACATCTGTCCTTGTCCGTTTTCTATAATCATGCAAGACCATGAAATAGCCTTTCTCTGTTAAAGAATTTTTTTCGAACAGTGTACAGCTACACAAGTCACAAGAGCTGCAAGAACATGTGAGCCTGGCTATGTATACTCGTTTTTGACGATTCTGCCACTACACACTAAAAAACGGATGCACATAGGTGGTCTCGCATGCTATTTATGCTGAGTTACATGCTGCAAGGACAAACTGTACACATGGGACTTCTGTAACAAAGTGAGGGAAAACAAGGGGACAAATTAATCATTAACGATCTAAAGTTAGCAACCCATCTGTTCTCGCTCGCTTGTGATCTGCAGTGAGCAGAAGTTTCAACCAACAGCTTTTCCTTTTATGAACCTTAGGTGAGCATTTCGGTATTGATGCCAAGACAGCCCCTCGGTCTTTGTTCAATAATATACAATGGTGTACTAACATCAGCAATATGAGCAGGAACACGATAGCGTGTGGCGTGAGAGATATCCTCAAACCCTCCTTGGAGAGATGCACGGCAGTCGCTTTTCGTTCTGCTGCACTGTCTGCTTCTGAGAAATGGGAGAACGCATCTCCCTTTCAACTTTGTTCCTGAAAGTGGCCGCCAGGTATCGCTACAGCCAGGATTCGACGCTATCGGGCAAGAGCTCCCGTGTTCCTGTTCATATTGCTCATGATAGTTCATGAAATTGTTGTAATACAAGCAAAGGGACCACACAGACACTGCTCTTGTGTCACTAAAAGTGTGCATCACTAATGACAGGATGTTGTCAATGCAATTTGGAAGTGCTGGCCCTCTGACTAACGTCACCCACCTTAGACCACAGCAATGTGTGGACAGCTCAGACGTGCACTAAAATGTGCCTCTAACATGCAATGCTAAACATGGACAAGAAGTGCAACCATAAACTAGGACCTCAAACACACGTACTAAATCTGGCTTAAACCCATACCGCTGGCAAACACAGCACCTTAAACTGACAAAAGCTGTTAAAATTTAAGTTTGAGCTAATCACTGGGCCCATATATTCCATGGAAAGGAGAACGGTCCAACAAAGAAGGAAAGAAACAGAAAATGAACATAAAGAAACTGTGCTAGCAGGTTACCTTCATCACAGCGATCAAGCTTCCTCCACACTTTCCACTTCTAGGTGCAGATAGGAACAATGTGCTAATCTCATATTTTTCAGCCAAACTGGTTTATTGGGGTGTAAAGCCCCAAAGCAACTCAGGCTATGAGGGACGCCGTAGTGAAGGGCTACGGAATAACTTCGACCACCTGGGGTCCTTTAACGTGCACTGACATCGCACAGCACACGGGCGTCTAGAATTTCAGCTTCATCGAAATTCGGCCGCCACGGCCGGGATCGAACCCGCGTCTTTCGGGTCAGCAGCCGAGCGCCGTAACCACTGAGCCACGACG
The DNA here is from genome assembly GCF_055824585.1 of Amblyomma mixtum. Taxonomy (NCBI): domain Eukaryota; kingdom Metazoa; phylum Arthropoda; class Arachnida; order Ixodida; family Ixodidae; genus Amblyomma; species Amblyomma mixtum. Next base: position 155,726,463 of record NC_143015.1, read on the forward strand.
GTGGGGTTTTTCAGTGAAACTATTCATCAGTGTTATGCCAGAATTATCTGTGGGATCTATTTTTTGCAACCTTTGTGCAATTCACAGGGTACATGAAAATGTGGTCCGATAAAGTGTACATGAATTATCAACGCCATGAACAGAACAGGCCAAGGATGGCTCTTAAGCTTAAGGGTAATAATAAAAAAAAAAATGTCATCAGATCCAACAAAAACTGCAATCTCCGCTGCATTCTCCACTGCCACATGCCACTGCACACAGGGTCAGTACTGCAAAGTTTTAAAAACAGCCAGCTGTTATGCCACACGGAGCAACAGAACCGAAAAGTGATTCCACAAGTGAAAGATGAATTCAAATTCGCAAAGAACAGGAACATACTTGCATAACAAGAAAACCTGCATCTACCCCTATTGTTGGCCATTAGCAGTTCATCAGAGAGCATGGTGTAAAGATTGAGCAACACCATGAATGAACCTAACATGAACCTTGAAACGTAACTCCACCACACATTAATTTGCGAATAGGTGACAGCCCAATCAAAAGAACAAGTCTTGCCTGTTAAAGTTATTTCTGGAAACTTCAATATTACTGACATTACAAATAATGACAAATATGACACACAGGTGCAAACACTGACCGATAAAGACTCGGCAAAAACACAGCTCAGCTTTCAACACGCTCATTTACTTACATTACTGAAACTCATATTTCCATAAAACCATTTCAAAGCATGTAGCACTGGCGTATCTATGGGCTGCTAGGCAACAAGTCAACTGTGGGTTTTACGGTTCGTACTAAAAAAATATAATATTAGAAAACGTAATATGGGCCTTAATTCAAAGCGTATATGCAGTGCATTGTGGAACCCATACTGAAGTACAAAAACAATCTCCAAGAAAAACATGAGCGCGGCAGCTGGCTAGTCACGCCGGAGCTGGGGAGCTGCAGTTTATGCACGGCGCGCAGTTACATAGGAATGCCTGCGCGTTCCAAGATATGCATAGGTTCAACTGCTTGATGGCGTTAACACTGATAAAACAACACTGACGATAAATTAATGCAGACCGGAGGTGAAAATAGCACGTCAAACCCGTTCTTACAGTTGCCCGCAGTGAATAACCATGTTGCAACAGCCATGGCAAGGCGCGAGCGCCAACCGAAGGGTTGTGCAAATAACTCTTCTCTTCACTCCACATAATAGAAAACTTTCTGAGGGTCATGTCGCAGCAACAAGACGGAACACATCGCTTGCCCGAGACAAGGAGGCAGGACATATGCACAGAGGAAATGCTAACGCAGCCGGACGCACACGCCGCTTACCCGGAGGCAGGAGACACACGTACTACAGAATAAACGCTAAGGAGCCGGCCGCAACGTAGAACACACCACACAACAGCAAAAGACACGGCACTCCGAGATACGAAAGAAAGTATCAGCCATGAAAGAAAAAGTGTTCGCCCCGCCATGGCAATGGAGCATTGCAGTTGCATTGAGCCAACGACAGAAACCCGACAACATGGACGCCAATTTCTCGGATGAGTTCGGTATCACGACCTGCTTCGTTGGTTGCATCAGGCGGGCGTCTGGGTTCAAGACTTATTTCGAAACAAAAAAAAAATCTAAAACGCTTGACGTCATATCCGCCGAGGAAAGAGTCTTATCCTCCTTTCCATCTCTCCTCCGAGCGCGCATGCGCAGTTGTGCGGAGTTTGCTCTCTCGATGTTCAGGTATAACGCCGTGACGCTCGTAACACCCAGAAGTCAGCTGAAGCTGGCTGAAGCCACATCGGTCCTGGAAGGACTCCACCCGCAAAGCTCTAACCACCACTTCTACCAATAAATGTTTGTTTATTCATTCTAGAGCATGCGCTCCCTTTAGGTGCCATAGCGGCGCCACCAAACAAAGTGGGTGGTTGCTGACGGAGATTAAAAAAGAATTCAGCCCGAGGACATCATCATCATCATCAAACGCAACAGCCAGCAGCGTTAACAAGTTTTTACCTTTTTTTATTCCACTATTTTCTTTTTTTTAACTACCGGAACCAGAAATGGCCAGAAATCGGCTGCGCGGGGACGAGGATTCTGAGGAGAGGAGGAAAGACAGCAAGCTGTCGCTTCGAGGTAGTAAAGCGCTCCACAGAGAGACAAAAAAAAAAGCGTTTTGCTCTGTGTGTTCGGAAGGAGTCGATTTTTGGATGCAGTAGCTGCCAGTACTAGTAAAGCTGGTAGCTGCCATGCGTACCTTCACGGTAAAGCGAAAGCTCGAAGTCGTCGAGTGGCACCGGGCGTCTGGCAAAAACGTGCACCATACTGCCCGGCACTTCAAGCTTGACAGAAAACAGATTCGAGACTGGGACAAGAGCTATGAGTCGCTCCTGCTGCAGACCTTCGGTGAGAACGGATCGAAAACGAGGGTGAGCAGCGGTGCTATCATGCTCAGCCAGGAGATCGACGAGATTTTGTTCCAGTTTGTCCTAGACGAGAGAAACGCTGGTCGCCTAGTGAATAACCTGCAGCTCGAGCAGAAAGCGCTGGATATTGCCCGGTATCTGAAACTCGCCGACTTTATGGTGGCGTCGGGTCAGTACATCGAAAGCTGGAAACAGCGGTACGGCGTGACAACGTGGGGTACGAACGAAAACGACAAGGAACCGGTAGAGCTGCAAGAGGCGACGAAAGCGTTCCGCGCTTCGATCGAAGCGCTGAACAGACTACACAAGTATCGACTCGACGGTGTTCTCAACATGGACGAAGTAATGGTGAGCATCCGAATCCCTAACGCGGACGGAAGTCATGGATCGGATGGAAAAAACAGCTGTGTTACCATCGGCAACACCGGCAGTGGGTCCGACATAGGGTTTACGGTAGCATTGGCCGCCAGCGCCTCGGGTATCAAACTTCCGGCGTTCTTGATACTGAAAGCAAGCGGCAACATTCTAGAAGAAGCCCTCCGCGAACTTCGCATACCAGGTAAGCCATCGTCATTTGCTTTGTCTCTTCACTTTAAGTTACTGACTGTAACAAGTGAAAACACGAGGACACCGGAACGCCTTTCGCAGGAACAGTGTCGAGGAGGTTTCAGAACTTGGTCGGCTTGATGCCGAGTAAACCAAAGCACCGCTACTTCAAAAAAACCTGTAAAAATGTAGTTTTAATTACATTTTGACGGCATTGGCTGACGCTGTGGTAACGACGGACTCGCGACCATGCAGTTGGGATGCGATCCCGTTAATGGGATTGAGTTGTCATTCTGCATTCGCCGTAATTGAGCAAGTGGTATCGGATCACTCACATTTTAGACGCAAAGCTGGCTAAATACCGCGAGCAACTCAAGTTCGATAGCAAGAAAAAAAAAAAAGTGTCAGGCGTTTTGTCGCAGTTCTTGTTTCGATTTCGGTACTTCGCGAATACAACGAGAGTTTACGTGAATTTTGTTTGCGCGCGCTGGTTGTTTGTCGCAAACCCTGTAGAACGATAGACCTTTTGTGCCTGTAGGCCTTTGAGCGTTGCTGGGAACCGTTGCAGACTGCACTATGAATAGCGAGGAGGAAGAGGAGGAAATCGTCTTGATTCTCCTCATAAATTCTATTATGGCCATGCTCGTGCGAATGGCAGAGCGGGCGCAGCCGCCAAGACTGCGGCGTCGTCGACGGCGGTGGGGGATCCGCTCGCAAGAGCGCGTTAGGTTGGGACAAGCCGACAGACCTCTGTTATCGCTTCGCGATTGTGACATGCAATACTACAGCGCTTCCCACCGAGAAGAGTAAGTTCAACGAACACTCAGTGCTGCGAGGTCAAACTGTGTGTTAAAATATCGCGCGGGCTACAACTTAAAAAAACAGCAGTTGCTAACACTGGGCCGTGGTGCGCGGCGTCCTGTATTACTACGCTGGCCAATCGCAACTGTAAACGAACTCAGCTTTTAATGTTTCATTACATTAAACAATCCATGTATCAAAATTCTAGAGCTCGTAATTTTTTTTCTTGTGATAAGCTGCTTGTTTACGTAACAAGAATCGTTAAACCAGCGGACTACTTTTTTGTCGCGGAGGAATTCTGTGCGCGGAGGCTAAACGTGGGTGGGGCTTCACTGCAGACCATGACTACCATGGCCGTCTGCTCTCACGCCGTCATTTTCTGCTCCGTCACGCAAGGCAACCAGAGGGCGTGACGAGCGTTTTTTTTTTTTGGTTTGGTTTAAGCGATGCGCATAACCCAGGTTCAGTCGCATATTTATTTATTTTGACGTTAGTACTAGTACGCATACAGAGAAAGAGTCCCAGATAACTTACAAAGTACTACTGTGGTCGACGAGGCAAAAGGCGTTTAGTGCACGCCTGACGAGACCTCGTCTCCGAGCACATTGTACCATTGGATACACTATCAGTATCTGTCATCACTGTGCTGGTTTGGATGTCGTTTATTAAGGAGAAGTCATGGAGAACCGAAAAATTAAAGCGTTAGAGCATCGATGGCTCACCTGGAATCTACTTGCCTAAGTTAAACAGCCTGCCTGCATAGAAGCTGGTTACCCAAATTATTCCAAATGGTATCTCATCGCAATGCCTCCTTCTTTCTTTTTCTTTCCAGTAGACAACGTTCGGCTGACGATCAGTGAGCAAGGATGGATGACGCCCCCTAAATTCCAGGAGTGGGTCACGAACGTTCTGGGTCCAAAAAAGGCTGGAAGTAGACGCCTGCTAGTGATGGACCAGGTGGCCAATCACACGACGGCGGTTTGCAAACATGCTCTTGATACCGCTGGTGTTGACATAGTCTTCGTACCCGTCGGCTGCAACAGCACCCTTCAACCAGCCGTTGTGTCATGGGCCAAGCCTTTCAAAGCTTCTCTGCAGAGCTCATGGGATGCGTTCATTCGGCAGGGAGGTGACGGTGCAAATGGCCGGAAAATAGCCTCCGTGCAGAACATTGTGAACTTGGTTTCAACTGCCTGGGCCGCAGTGTCCTCCGAGCTGATCGCCCAGTCATTTTCAGTGTGTGGCATTACCTATGCCACGCATGACGATGGGGACGATGACGATGTCCTGGACTACTGCCTGTATAAATCCGGCGTAGCAGCAGCCGTTAAATCTAGCGACAGTTAATAAAATATCGGTATGAATGTTATGCATGCCGTGTGCTTTTCAAGCGTCTCATTCCAGTATCGGAGTGCATGCCATGCATGCTCAGCGTGTAGTTTTTCCAAAAGACAGGAAGAAGGATGAATTGTATGGTAGTGAAGAACTGCGGTTGAGTAATAGTGGTATGGCTGACTTGATAGCGAAAGGTTGTTCAAATCACGGAAGTCTTATAAAAGTGACATAATATTAAAAAAGGTGGTTCGAAAAAACCGAAAGTTCGAATTCACCGACTTAGCTACAATCCAGTCGTACACAGAAGAAAGGTGACTGTCAAATGGTTACCAATTATCGCCCCGTTTCTTTAACTAATAACTGCTGTAAGCTTTTAGAGCATGCTATTTTTTTGTTATATAGTCAAGTTTTTTAGAAGACCGTAAAATTTTGTCAACTACCAGCATGGATTTAGGAGAGGGAAGTCGACTGTCACCCAACTTGCATCAGCAATGCATGGATTTTCAAAGTACCTGACATTTCTGCACAAACAGATGTTTTATTTTTTGACCTCACTAAGGCTTTTGACAAAGTTCCTCACAGAAAGTTATTGTTTAAACTTGAAAGATTAGGAATTCCTTTTTTTTATAATTCAATGGATCTGCACCTATCTTACAGATAGGCAGCAATTTGTATTGATCCAGGATTCTTGTTCGGACATGCTTCGTGTGACTTCAGGGGTACCTCAAGGCAGTGTCTTGGGGCCCCTGTTATTCTTAATCTATGTTAATGACTTAGTGGTTGTTATTGAAAAGGATGTATCAGTGAGACTGTTTGCCGACAACTGTGTTGTTTTCAAACAGATAGCAAATGGTTATGACCACTTGACACTACAAAAATCCGTAGCAGCAATCGCAGACTGGTGTGAGCACTGGGGTATGGATGTTAACCAAGACAAAGCAGTATTGTTGCGAATTACAAGGAAAAAAGAGCCCAGACTTCATAATTATATACTTCACAACTGTCCTATTTTGGAGGTAGAAAGTTATAAATACCTAGGAGTAGCCCTCATTAATAAACCTACTTGGCCTGCTCATATCAATTACATCTGCTCGTCAGCATTAAGAAAACTATGGTTTATTAAAAAAAGACTGAGAAACTCTCCCATCAGCACCAGAATTACTGCGTACAAGGCTTGCGTAAGGTCCAGGCTCGAATATGCGGCAGCGGAGTGGGATCCACATATAAAAAAAAAGACAACTGCGCAACTTGCTCAACTGGAGCAAGTACAGCGGAAAGCCATAATTCTAAAGTGTCATTTACAGCTCTTAGCAATAAGAAGAAAAGTTAGCCATCTGATATTGCTTCACGGTTGCAGATATGGAAATCTGAAGGCAGATCTTCTTGATAGTATTAAATTGGCATGCACTATAAGGACTCGACATGTACATGAGCATTCATTAGCCCCAAGCTCCGCGAGAACCAATCGTTTTAAATAGCTTTTTCCCGAATACTGTCGCTGAGTGGAATTGACTTTCTTTGGACCTATGCAGAGCCAAGCATTTTGTGAAGTTGGAGGTCTTAATGTATGGCTCCTAGTCTTGTTTGTTTGCTTTAATGTGCTGTTTTATGACTTGTGACTGTTGTGGCTGATGGTTTTTGTAGCTTTTATATTTTATTGCAATGCCCCTCCTGCCTGGGCCAAAGCTATGGCTTGTAGTATGTTCAAATAAATAAAAATAAATAAGCCTGTAAGAAGCACATGGCAGCAAACTGCCACTTGCAACGTCTTTTGGAACTTTTGCTTTCCAGGCCAAGTTGCACATCAGACGTAATGAGCAAAGAAATTGACCACAGCTAATTATTTGTTATCTAATTAGCCCAGGAAGCAGCTGCACTGCACAAGACAAGTAGCTTGATCCCATAGTCCATCTATGGGATCCCATCCTATGGGATGGGATCCTATGGGACGGGATGGACTATGAAATCCCATCCGTGATCCCATAGTCAAGCCCACCGACAGTGGACGAGGGGGTAGTCATCAAGATGGCCATCAAGCTACACTAAACACACATGCAATCATACCTATCCGTCCCTAACCTAACCTCCTCATGATCTGAGAAGTTCATCTCTTCTCTTTCCCCGTCGCTCTCGCCTCCCCCCACATCCACACCACGTAGACCCTGCCTGGGCCCCCTGGTTGGCGGATCAGACCTACAGCGAGCAAAGTTTCATAGACTCAATTGCCCAAAATCTGCCCCTCCGCAAAGCCCTAACCAGAACAGAAGCCACAATTTGGAGAAACTTTCATTCAAGAACATTTCCCAATTTTGTCAGACAAATATTCTACAGAGGAGTGCCTGGCCTGTGGAGAGACATCACCTACACACGGTCTGGAACTCCACACGGTCTGGAATTAGCTATGAGCAGTAGGAGACGAAGTTGGCCCGTTCAGAGCTGCCATTACAGCGCCAGCTCATTCATTCCACATCTGGGAAGACCACCTGAGTAACACAAAAAGATCAATAAAGTTTACTACTACTACTACTACAGCGAGCAGTGGTCCATCTTGCCATTGATATCCTACGCGTGTAAATTAACGCTGCCAATAAAAGTTTTTCTCCTCCTCCTGGCGCAGTTATGTTTCCTAGCTTTCATACGAACTCGCTGCCAGTGGCACTGATAAAACTTGAGGGCGGAGATTGAGCGGTGGACGCTACAGACACGTTTGAATGTTGGCTGCACGCACTGCTATGATCGATTTGCGACTATAGTAGGATACAATTTAACACAGGGAGGCGTCAGCATTAGTTAAAGCCGAAATAGGAAAAGCAGGGGTTTAGTGGATGATGGAGATGAATAAAAAAGATATAAATGCTCCAGAAAGCGAACAAATTAAAATGTAGAGAGTGAGCAGTTAAGTGAAACAATTCACAGTAGGTCTCACTATTTGATCCGATTGTCAACATTAGTCACATGTATAGAAAGTATATAATTGGATGGCAATATTGAAATTGGGCACCGGCCTGTCACTGTTCTGAAGTGAAGGGAATTGGCTAGTCGCGAAGCATTTTTATCAGATAGATAGTTTCGCAATCCAGCCCTTGGTGTCCAGAAGCCTCATGTAGCTTGCAGTGTATTGCTTATAAATCACCAGACACAGTATATGCAAAGTCACTGCGCTGCAGTGTGTAAGGGATTCTCGCATGTTCTTGCCCCAGTCGCGGAAATGGCGACAGATAATCGAAAAAATAACAGGAGGAGAGGCCCCAAATGATTGGAAGTTGAGTTGGATGAGACTAGTATACAAAGGTAAGGGAAACGACAGCATTAAATCCTATCGACCAATTACGGTTACATCAGTTATATACAGGCTAGCAATGCAGATGGTAAAAATGAGGATGGAAGATTGGGCAGAATATGAAGAGATCTCGGGAGGCTGTAGAATAGTTTCTGAAAGGACATAAGGTTAGAGGATAATCCATTCATTATAACTCAGTGTATAGAGATGGTAAAGGCAAGTCTGAGGTCACTAGGGATAACATTTTTACACATTAAGGGGGTGCATGACAATGTGAATCAGGAAAACCTTTGGGGCCAATTGAAGGGATGTGGTTTAGATGTAAAACTGGTCGAGTTTCTATAAAAAATTACAAGGGCACTAAAGTCTGCTTCAGAGGAGAAACACGAAAGCATTGTATTTGTTGCTGCTGCTGCGTTTAACTGGTTGCTTCTAGTGCGGCTACTTGCTTCTTTTCTGCGACAGTTTCCGGTTACGACATACTACTTCACTTACAACATGCTACGACACCTCGTCAGTCTTAGCTCTGTAACGATATACTACACTTTTCTTATTTCATTATATCCGGTTTCTAGTTATGACACTTTGTTATATCCAGTATTTTTTAACTCTGGTTACGACATACTACACCCTCCCCAATTAATTTGTCGTATTAAGTGGTGCGACTTTTGGTACAACGATCTGCAAACAACTTCAGCGCCACATTGAGGCGACAACTTATGGCAATGGCTTTTCTGTCTAGGGAGCCTTATAAATGCTTTTGCATTTATATGGCTCACGTTATTTCCAAATATGGCTCATATTTGGAAATAACTTAACTGCCTCGATTTTGGTCTGAATATTAGAGCTTTTTTGTTAACATTTCTGTTTGGATGATTTACTATTGACCACTTTTTTAACTTGATAAGAGGAGAGTTTGCATAATTGTGTAATATATGGAAATCTGGAGCAGATAAAAATATACTGGTGTCATCGGCATACAAAACATACTTAGGCTGAGCACTGACGTCATTGATGTAGACGTTAAAAAGAAGTGGACCAAGAATGCTGCCCCGAGGAACACCCTTAACTATGGACTTTAAATCTGGATGATATGATTTGATTTGGACAAACAGCTGTTGAAAACTGAGATATGATTTTATAAGTTCAAGAAAATTTCCTCGGTTTCCATATATTTCCAGTTTGTTTAGCAAAGTCAAATAATAAATACAATGTAAATAAAAGGGGTACTGCGCGCAAAAAAACATGGACAAGAAGATAACACAACAAGCTCAGTGTTGTGTTATCTGCTCAAGGCAAATACAATCAAACGCTTTAGACAAGTCGACATAAATACCAAGTACAGACTTTTTTTTCAAATTCAGACAAAATAAACTGTTACTGTTCCGACAGAGCTAACTCGGTCGATAAGTTCTTTCTAAATCCGTATTGAGCATCTGAAATTAACTTGTGTAAGTCAAAGAATGAGTAAAGCTGATAATGGATAAACTTCTCCAAGCCCTTTGAAAATATGGGTGAGATGGAGATGGGTCGGTAATTATTCTTATCATTAGGATCACCGTTTTTGAAAAGCATAGCTACTTTAGCAATTTGCATCCATTTTGGAAAACATGCGCTCGTGAAATAAGATATCCAACACTTATTTCACTGGACGAATCTGAATTCCTTCAGCATCGCAGCTTGAACTATTATTTACAGAAGAAAGAACTGATGTAACTAGATCTTCTATTACTGGGCTAAGAAAAGCAGATGAATGGTTTCTATCGGGCATAAAATTGTAAATATCTTCAAGTACACAACTATCAGAATAGTGAAGTAAATGCTCATTAAAAGAATCTGCAAGGGCACAACCAGACACTTCACAGTTGTTAATCGCCAGTTTCTCGATTCTAGGTGAAAGTTTCGTGCGTTTAAGAACAGTACTTAGCTTTTTCCAAATGAGATCACTTTAATTTAGGCAACTCTGGAATTCAGAGTGAAAGTAACTAGATCTGCTTATTTTAACTTCCTTGTGTAATTTATTTTGATATGCCTTAAATTGCTTTAAGGTATCAGGATTTTTGTTTTAATAAACTGATGGCAAAGCGTATTCTTATGGTTGATTTTTTGGTGCAGTTCTGGAGTTATCCAAGGCTTACGGATTTTTCTACCTAGCTTAAAGGTTTTCATTGGAAAATGTTGCTTGTAAATCTGCACGAACTGGTTGACAAACATTTTGCACCCTTCATCGGCATTTCTTATCTCCAATACCCATGTAAAATCCCACTTCAGTAGTAGGCTGGAAAAAAAATGGGTGGTTGGCTTCTGCATCCTTATCATAATACAGGAAGATGGTCACCAATACCGCATGATATAACTCTCACTGCAATGTTAATCAAAAATTTGTCACAAAAAGGTCTAGCAGTGTTTGATTGTCTTTTGTAATTCGGGTCGATAATTTGATCATCGTTTGTCATAATAAGCATCTTCATGTTTCTTTGTTTGCGTTTGCCAAAGATGCAACGGAGTATTTATTTGCATAAACAAAATGAAATCAAGAAATTGCCCGTAAAATGAGAAAAAGCTTGCAGCATTTCCATCGGGGGGGGGGGGGGCGATAACAGACAGAAAATGCATGCTTATTGCCAACGAGCTGACAGTATTTCAAAATCGTCTCACAAAATGAAGGAAGCAGTTCAGTCTGCTTCATCAGTAGCACGACACCAGCACCATGACCAAACAAACCAAGTATTAAAGTTCTAGACCTTATATTTTTTTCTTATTAGCTTCGGACTGCTCTTTTCAGTGTGGAGATCCTACGTGGCTTTCCAAAATTTCAATGGAGTTTCACTGCAGACCCAAGTTATATCGAACTAGCTTTCTAAAACCCTTTTATTTCTATCTATGCCATTCAGGTTATTGGAGCTGAACTACAGCAACCAGCTATAAAGGGCAAAGCTACCATCAGCATTGTCATGCCTGCAACACGTCCGTGACTGCACCCAGCCTGAACTAGTCTTTTTATCGCAGCATTCTTAGAAACTTCGAATTATTGCCCTGTGCGGCTGACTTCCCTAATTTAAACCTGATAGCAATCAGCAAAAGCAGTCAAAGCATATTTTTTATTTCCGTGGGTCTAATTTGCAGCTATGTAGTCTCTCACTGGATCTATTTATTCACGGAAACCTAAAAACTACCATCAGCAGAGTTCAAAAAAAGGTGGTAGCCGGGACAGTTAATCTGATTTCAATTAGGGAAACCAGCCGCATGGGACAATAATAGAGTTCCCGTGGTAATAAGAGTTCAAAATCCTGTTTAGTGCACCTTAAAGAATGAAGCAATTGCCCCTTATAGAAGGACCCAACCTAGAACATCGTGGTAAAACCACTTCATACGGCAAAAAATGCAGTAGACAAAACACTATAATATGAAGCTAATTGCTGGCTGCAGTCTGTACATGGGGTTTAATGTTCCAAGGAAGCATGGAAAGCATTGATATCGGGCTCTGGATTAATTATCACGTGGGGTTCATCGCAAGCTACACGATGAACCCCACTGTGACTGGGATTGAACCCACATACTGGGGCTCACTAGCAGAGCACTGAAACCAGTGAGCCACCGCAGTGGGGCAAAGCAGCAGCTGGACTTGCATGAAAATTTACATGCAATCCAGCTGCCCTGCATTGGCATCTCTCAAACGACCACACATGCCATGTTCAGGAATGCACATTTTATTGCACCTCTGAGAAGTTAAGCTTAGGCAGCAGTCTCCTCCTTCAGCTTGTCCTTTTTCAGTGGGCCCTGCATGGGGAAAAAAAAAAAAGAATTTACACAAGGGAAGCAGAGCACGCGATGCAGAACTGCACATGCAGGTCAGAAGGATCAGAAGGAAGGCAGTATTTGGGTAGAGTCATCAACTGTGTGCAGAGATGAATATCCACTTTCTCATCACCACGAAACCTGTGAGCTCACTGAAGACTCAATGTCAACTCACCATAAAGTTGTGCTTCTCCGCTGGAGTCTGGAAGCGACCATGTCCAAACTTGGATGAGGTGTCGATGAACTTCAGAGTGATCTTCTCCATGGCAGCCCTCTTGGTGTGCACCAGCAGAGACTGTGGACAAACGGGTGGCTGGTTACTAAAGTGCCCACACACTAGCACGCTACTGGCTAACTTTGGGAGAGAACATGTCAGCCCTATCATTGTACATCCACCACAACGTCACTCGGCATATTTTCGGCTCAATGAAATCATCACAAGCAGAATGCGCTGTGCTTACATGAACACATGTACGAATGCAGTTATCGAGTCTCTAACGCTAACCCAATACAACAACGGGGCGAGTGACAAGTGTAATACCCGTGCCACACGCGCACAAGAAATGGCAGTAAATGCTTAAGGCCTTCTTAAGTTTGTTAATGCCATTATTTTCGGAGTTGGTGCTACACGTCCACTTTTAATGCCATTATCGAAAGTGACGATGACGATAACGCTTGCAAGGTAGTCAAAAGTTTCATCTTAATATAAACATTCCTAATGAGCAGAATATATCGGGAATGATGTTCAAATGTAATGTAAAAACGATTTTCCAGAAAATACGGCTGTTCCTGCTTTACAAGTCGAAAAAGTTGCCATAAACTCGCATGTCAGCACATAAGTCGAGAGTACCAGTCAATAAGGCTGATTAAAATGGCACTCTTCGCATCGAAAATGCGGTTTAGGTGCCTCATCTGGCTGAAAGTTAAGAATTAACCATTTTATAGTGGGCTAGGCAGTTGTAACTGACAAAGCTGCATGCTTTTCTGCGTGTGCAATGGGAACGAGAGTACGCATTGCACGGGCGAATGAGTTGTGGCGAACTCAGTAGGTCTCGAATGGCAGTAAGGCTAATGCCATTAAATTTATGCGTGTGGCACCGCACGAATGCCATTAAAACTTAAGGCAGTAAGCACTTAATGGCATTAAATCTGTCCGTGTGACACGGGTATAACTTGCACAACACTTGTACCCCAAGTGTACAACTTTGCAAGAAAAGAGAGGAAACCGAGTAAAACGTTCCAAATCCAACACAAAGCTGTTCAAAGCCTACCCTCAAACTTTCATACATGTCCTCCTTTCCCTCACCCAATTCGATTGTTCGTGTAAGCACAGCCAAAATTAATACTTCAAAACAAGCCTCACCTTACGCAGTGTGATTACCCTCTTCTTGGGACCCATGATGCAGCCCTTGAGCATCACATAGTCGCAGTTGACCACACCATAGTGTGGGAAGCCGCCCTGAAAAGCAACACAAGGATCCAACGGTTAGCCCCGTGCATACAGCTAGCTGCAGCATAAGTGCTAACAAGTGCAGCAGTCAGTCCGTCCTAGTTCAAACCAAAAAAACTCTCAGGAATCGAGTCAGATACATTCATCACTCAAATGAAAACTGAACAGCATAGCGATTGTTGCTGCAGCCATGGACTCCCACTAGGGCACAGCATGGTAGACAATGCAAAAACCTAGTGAGAGCAGAGTCCTTGATGATAGCTGCAGCAAACAAACACCCAGCTATCCAGTGCCAACTGGCTTCTGACAATGCAAGGGCACACACGCACCATGGGGGTGATGCTCTTGTTGGAGGTGTCGTAATCGGTGGCCGCGTTGTTGATGACCAGCTTTCCGTCCTTCTTGTGCACGCCCTGGCCGATGCGGTAGATCTTCTTGTTGATCTCTGTGCGGTGGTGGAAGCCCTTCTGACCGGCACGCGCCACCGTGAACTGGACACGGCTCGGATGCCAGGCTCCAATACAGGCAACCTGTGTTGGACAATGCACAACAAAATAAGCAAAACTGGGAAAACCCGGAACAAACCATGAAAGAAGCTCATCCCTATCTAACAAAAAGAAACTGCTCATGAGCTAAACAAGCCCCACTGAATTAAAACGACGTATCTCATCGAGTTAAGGGGGGGACACTGGTCTTAGACCTATTTTCCTTATTTTTAGTCCAACAATAATGAAACTCTACCACCTTGCTCAGTTTTTTATACCGATTTCAACAATGAAATTATCTTTCTTATAAATTAATCGGTTCCCAAGATAGTTAATTTTAATTAGTCATTCATTAGTACCTCTGTGCAAAAAAAAAACTGCTCAATAAAAAAAAATCATTTTTAATCCATGGCTGCGTAGTATGGTGAGCAAAGAGTGCAATAATCAAAGCAGTTTTTCCGTTTTACCCTCTTTAGTAATTTTACAGCACTTGGAATATCAATGTTCAAGGTGTGAATTCAATGCATCGATAAACTTTGCGAAATTATAAATTTTTGAAGTGCGATTGAACAAATCTGCTTTGATTATTGCACACACTGTGCCTTCAGCTTCCCTTAGCAAATAATACAACATCTCTAGCTGTCCTAGATGATGAGATATTGACATACTAAGACAGCCAGAGGTCAAAAATTTTCATGCCATTAAACTCTCTGCTCCTGCATAAATTCAGCCCACACAATGATCTGAATTTAATATTATGGTCAATATGTTGATTTCTTGAAGGAAGAAATTGATACAGTTGGAAAATAGTAACCGTACATTCCACAAATGTGATTTTTTGGTCATTTTTCGGTCTCAAAGACGAATACGTTCATTTCACGCAATTTGAGAGATTACATTTTTGCTCATGCAAGTGGTATGACAAGATTACACTCAAGACCGATGGAATATAGACTTCGTTACAACGGTTGGGACATAAAAAAAAAAAGCAAAAATCTGCAAATCGGACATGCATGGCAGCCCCAAAATGCTATAACAAAGCAACAGTGCAAAGCCCACCTTGCGCAGACCCTTGTGTGTCTTGCGCGGCAGCTTCTTGGTGTGCCAACGGCTGGTCACTCCCTTGAAGCCCTTGCCCTTGGTCACACCGATGACGTCGATCATCTCATCCTGGGTGAACACCTGGGACACGGGGACAGGCTTCTCCAGGTGCTCCCGGGCCCACTTGATCTTGGCGCCCACAGTGCCGCCGTTGACCTGCAAGAACCGAACATTGACATCAATTGCTGCACTGTTCTGAACACAGATTGCAAACAGAGAGGAGGCGATTTCTTATGCAGACATGTGCACAGGCCAGCACTGCTAACACCACCAGCACAAAATTCGAACTACACATCTAAACCTTAACCTGGCAGTAAACACGCTGTCATTGCCGGAACCACTGCGATCGTTGCTGATGCCTCACAAGAGCTGAAAAGAGAGAAGGCAACAGCCACAGAAACCAAGGGGTTAATTTATTCATTTTGTGCTGTTGTTCGATTTAGCATATTACTGAATATGTTATCGCTTAAAGCTAATCGATTAGAAAAGCAGAAGAGAAAACCACATGCCGCCGGTGGGATCCGAACCCACGACCTCCGAAGACTGCCCCTAGGTTTATGTGGCTGTTGGCTTCTCATATTTATAACAAGCCCCTCATTCCCCTTTCCTTGTCTGCTTAAGAGCTGAAAAGGCCAGTTAAGTCTTGGACAAAACGACATCTCCCCTGTAACCTGCTCAGATTAGAGCCATCTATAACCATTTAGTAGTGCGAACCTGAATGTGCCCTGCACAAAAGCACTGCCATCCAAGAAGGGTGGAGGTGGGGATAAACAAGCCAAGACCCTCCACAGAGAAGACATGGAAGAGATGCGACACCCACCTGAATCTCCATGATGTGGGCCTTCTTCTGGCGCCGGTGCATGAGCTTCATCTGGGTGTGGGCCAGCACGCGGATCACCTTGCAGTACTTCTTCATCTTCTTGAAGTCGCGCTCAATCTCCTGGCGGCCCAGGTCCTCCTGCCAGCGCTTGCAGCTCTTGGTGAAGGCCTTCTTCTTGGACTTGTACCAGTTCTTGTAGAAGCGCCGGCGGCACTCCTCGCTCAGGTGCTCGGCCCAGACCGTCTTGAAGGCACGCAGGCCCTTGGGCGTCTCTATGTAGCCCACCACACCCACGATCATCATCGGCGGGGTCTCCAGGATGGTCACCGGCTCTACCACCTCCTTCTTGTTCACCTCTGCAAGGCAGACAGACAAGGGCCACAGGTTGCAATAATACCCCCCACAACAATAACTCAGGTAAGGCAGAAAAGTTTCGGTTCACACTGGTTTTGCAACTAATATGCCTATCCCAAGAATCTACTTTCGACAACTTGCTGAAAACCGAATTCATCTGCTTTGCTCACGATGCAAAAAACTCCCTAAGGCAGCAGAACATAAAGGAATAACTGAACTGCAGCTATCTCCTCAGAACCCCAAAATGGCAGCACCGAGCGCAAACTGAAGTTGCTCTCGAATTAGAATGCAAGAAAGGCTTAAGTAGCTAAATCCTGACTAATGCCAATTGGACAGGCTTATTGGAAACCCACATGGGCAACAGCCTGCACACATATGGCTGCTCCAAGCACAATGTGCGGGACCTCTTGGACACTTCGTCGCACATCAGCCTTTTCAAGCGTTCAAATAGTACACAACCTGTTCAATGCTATAGGCATTGAATTGTAAATTATGTGGCTTAACGCCCCTAAGCAACAAATTGATAAAGGACACCATGGTGAAGAGCTAGGCTTTAACATCACATGGCTACCACACTAAGCATTAGGTACAAGAACTATTTTCGACTCCAATTACAGCCTTCCTGCCCACGCTTCAATCAGAGCCAGAGTGGCCAGATTGCAGCTCCGTTAATACAATTCGTACCTGTCTCTGCTCAAAGGGGTCGCAATTTTTTGCACATTTAGACACATTTCCAGCCTACTCATTTCCCACAACTGCTGCAGGAGCACACTTGCACTAAATGCCAACTTGCAGCCAAATAACTGTGCTCTGAAGCAAGCTGAGCATGTCTGGAGCATAAGCTCACTTATTTCTCCCTTCCAGCATTCCTGTAACGCTACAAGTTGAAGCAATATGGGCCAATTGCACGCTTGTGGTTTACAAATTAGGCATTTTCTAATAATTTGTACTCTCCCTACATTAGAGGGGCACCACATAGTGCTTCTTTTGGAAACATGCGTTCAGTTATCAGAACAGCTACCGGACTGGCCCACATCGTCGTTACGGCGCACGTGTTGCTTCTACCTTGTCCTGTTGCTTCACGTTCCCATTTTTGTCCTCGTCTCATCTGCGCCTTTGTGTTTCGAACATGGCTTCTCTCATAATTGATAAACTACGGGCATTGGCCACAAGTCCCCACGAACCGCAAGACCAAGCTGTCGACGGCGGGGCCTTTACCTCGGAGCTCAGGCCGTGCTCACACAGATCAAGGGAGGACCCAGCCGCCAGCTGCCTCCCGAGGAGGCGCGCACGTGGCCCAGCATCGGGCCAGAGGTGCGCCGCCCGCCGCTGGGGCGGGCGCGCCGGTAATCCGCCGGGAACTTACTCGATCCGGGCTTGTCCACCTCGCGCACAATGTGCGTCATGCCGGCTTTGAAGCCCAGGAAGGCGGTCAGGTGGATGGGCTTGGTCGGGTCATCCTTGGGGAACGCCTTCACCTTGCCGCGGATGCGTTTGCTCCGTTTCTTGGGCACGAAGCCCATGGAGCCATGGCGGGGAGCCGAAAACTTGCGGTGCGACTGCAAGGAAGGCGAGAGAAAAAAAAACGGCCGTTTCATACCCAGTAGTACACGTGCGTTTCAAACGCTGCAAGACGGAGTCACAAATCAATTCGAACAATGTAGACTTCTAACATGCATTCTATTTATCCAATCTCGACTCGAACGTCGCCGAGCTACCGCGCCGAGTATAAACGGGCTTAGTTAATTTCGACGTTCATTCATACAAAACGCATCTATCAAGACGCAACGAATAACCGAGCATGCTACTTCGCAGGCCTTTGCCAATCTCCAAATACAAAAGCAGCTGTTCAAAGTAATCGCAACCAATGAATAATCACATCAACTACCAATTTAATACTACTGGGTAGGGGGGGTAGCAATTACCGGAAAGTTTTTCCGCTCCACGTGGCCGGCATTGCTGCCATGGTCACACGCTTTAAATAACTGCGGTTGCTTTTCGTATTAGTAACTTTGTGACGCATAAAACGATTGCACATTTCGAAATTCCGTTACAAGTAACTTGAAGACGGCGAGCAATATTAAGGCTGCCGTAAGCTACCCCACCGCAGTAATATGCGGATCGCTTAAACAGGCAAAGCATTACTGCTACAAGAACAAATATGGTAGTTAATTACATTAATTTTATACGCAGAGACCATCTACTAACCATATATTTCACGGAGCTAGCACGAGGCCACTAAGTAACATAGGGTAATGGCAGCAGCAAAAGAACGAGAAGCCTGCGGTTATTTCGGCACGCTGCCTAAAATTTATATTACCAGTACAATTTTGAGGCTCTTAACGTGCGGCAAGCAAATATTTAACGCTATTTGTCAAAGGTAAGATACCGATGAAATAGGATAGAAATTGGAGAGCTGAAGAGAACCACCTACCATTGCCGCAACGTCGCGATGAAAGAGGAAGATTCCTCGAGCCGCAAGTAGTCATTGAGAAATAGAGGGCAGCAGTGGTCACACTCTAACTTTAATACTAAAAATAAAATTTATAAAACGCATAAATTATCACACGCTGCAACTTAAAATATATATAAAACATATAATTTGTATTATTAATAGCTTTGAACAATTTGCACGAATTTGAAACCGAAACTATTCATTGATAACAGCGCAGCCATGTCGTAGCGCGAACCACGTTTTTTCGAGCAGCGCAAAATGGCACCGAAGAAGTGGCGTTTGAAAGCCGGCGAAACTCCAACTTGTGTCTCCGTAGTCTCATTCTCACATGGTTCGCTTAGTGCCAGCACACGGCTACCCGTCAACGTCTACGAGAGAAACGTTACCACCGCCGGCCGCACCAAAACTCGTCGTATCCTCGTGTCCGAAGCCGACGACTTGGAGTATGTCGGCGAGAACTACGGCGAGCACGGGGTGCGGGCAAACACCCACTGCAACCACTTCGTGGCCGTCGAAAACGTTAGCACGGGTAACGTCACGCTGTACCCCGCCGACCTGATCACCATGCGGCCTTATTTCGCGAAGACCGTCAGCGATGCACCGAAAGCGCAGGAAAAGTCGTACCGGGAGCAGGTCGACGCGTTGGCGACTGCGTTCGGCAGTAAGCGCAAGCGCAAAGCGGTTGAAACTCGCCTTCGGCTTCAAGTGGACGACAGCACGCTTCGAGAAACCGCTGCCAGCACGCTGGATGCGGTTAAAGACACTCTGGTGACCGCTCGAAACGACGCACCCGCTGGCAAGACTCCGGCGTCCGTCGCAGAAGCGATACCACCCCAGAACCGCGACGCAACTATCCCCCAGGACGTGTACCGGATAGAAGACATCATCCCGCCGGAGCACAACGACTACCTCGACGAGCTTGCCGAACCATTGCTGAACGCGACACCCGACCAAATCGCGCAGTGGAGGTCGGACGCGACGTATCCCGAGTACGTGATCAACCGTGTCGAGCGCCTGTCCAGAGACCCGGAGAACAGGGCGATCGAGGCCAGGCTACTCGTCTTCTACTGCATGCTCATCTCCGTGTCCCGGCTCAAGTACAACGACGTGAAAAAGAAGGACCCGCTGCCGGACGTAGCGGAGCCGCTCAAGAGCGTCCTCCTCGACACGTTCACAATCACGTCGCGCTCCGAGCGTGGTGCGACGTCCCGAAACTTCCCGCAGAGGATGAAGGACAAGGTGCTCGCCTACATCATGGTGATCGTGCTCGTCCTTGAGGACTACAAGTACGAGTTCAAGACGGTCCAGCTGGACACCAAATCCTCGGACAGGACGCTGACGACGCTGGCCTACGCGCTCGGCTGTCATGTCGGTACTCGCAAGACGCCCGGCGTTCGCATTGGGACCAAGTACTTAGAACTGAAGCTTCCCCTCGTGGACCCCAGTCAGCATACCAGGGCCAAGAAGGGGCGTCCTGTATAAAGGCTGTTGTAATGTCACAGAGTGTTTCACTCCTCAGTTGCTAGGAACACTATAGCTACCGTACCGGCCGTCACCTGCCACAGCTACTAACAGGTGCACGCTGGCTAGTGCAAGGCGGTCGACCGTGGCGTCATGACAACAGGTTGACTCCATTGCTTGGAGGCCTCCTTTGAGGGGCAATTGTTGCTCCGTTCTCGAGTTTGAACTTAGAGAAGTGGGGAAAGTTGAGATACCAAGCTGCTGCATTCTAGCCACAGACAAAAAGCCACTCTTTTTGAGTAATGCTGTAGTCAACGTCCATCTTTCCAATGATCGTAAAGACCTTTTTTGAAGAATGGCTATAGCTATTCGCGGTGCTTGCCTGGTAGCTGTTCACAAGTGTGATGGAGAACGTGAAAAAACGCAACACCAAGAAAGAGAGGTTAACTAGAAATTTGGCAAAGTGACAGCCAGCCGTTCCTCCTTAATTTTGCCGGGGTGGCTCAGTGGTTATGGTGCTCGGCTGCTGACCCGAAAGACGCGGGTTCGATCCCGGCCGCGGCGGTTGAATTTCTATGGAGGCAAAATTCTAGAGGCCCGTGTACTGTGCGATGTCAGTGCACGTTAAAGAACCCCAGGTGGTCGAAACTTCCGGAGCCCTTCACTACGGCGTCTCTCATAGCCTGAGTCGCTTTGGGACGTTAAACCCCATAAACCAACCAACCAATCCTTAATTTTGCAAGTTGAGAGGCCCATGTACTGTGCAATGTCGGTGCACATTAAAGAACCATAGATGGTCGAAATTTCCGGAGCCCTTCACTACGGCATCCCTCATAGCCCAAGTCACTTTGGGATGTTAAACCCCCATAAACCTAAACCATCCTTGCAAAGACTGTTCATAGTATACTTTGCCACGTGCCTTATCACTGGAGTCGAGAATGCACATGCCTGACCCAGCATCGCGACTACTACTTATACACACACTGTCGTTTATAAAGAGTGCAGCTGTCCACAGCCCATTGCTACATGTACCGTGAAAACTGCGGACTGCATTGTATTAAATGGTTGGCACTAATGGCGTAGCAGCAGCACAGTGGGAACCTGCATGTTAATATAATCCGTGTATTTTCACCTTGTCCAGCCTGTACTCTGAAGCTATGCGAAGTTCGCCATCATCGCGGTTGCGATGTCATGTGAAAGCTATGCGAAGACAGATCCCAACTAGCAAAATAGGGGAATAATACCAAAGCCACCAGGATAGTGTATGCTGGTTCGGATAAATGTCTCGATCTCCTCACAAGAAAAGTACTTTATCTCGCGAGTATGTTTTTGCAGGCTAGTTGGTGCCTAAGCATTCTGGGTTTTTTGCGCAAAAGACACGACACAAAAGAAACGAGGTAGCGCTTGTCCTGTCTACCTCGTTTCTTTTGTGTCGTGTCTTTTGCGCAAAAAGCGCTTGTCCTGTCTACCTCGTTTCTTTTGTGTCGTGTATTTTGCGCAAAAAACCCAGAATACTTTATCTCATTTGAGTTCTGCTAGTGCACTGTAAATGTGCACACAGTATTTACAGAGACAATTTTTTTTGTTTAATCGAAAATTTACAGGTATAAGAGGTATGAAATGGATCAATCTTCAATCAGAGAGGAAAACCATTTGAAAAAAACAAAACAAAAAAACACTTCCCATTCGTACATGGCAAGTAACCGTTTGCTGCAAGCCAATAAGAGTGATTGTTCCCTTCTATGTTTCTTGCACCTGTACCATTTTCTGGCATAACGTGGTTAAAAAGTAAGCATGTGTGTTTATTCGTCCCTTATTGCTAGGGATGCCCAAACAGATAACCTACTAGACTGAACCCTTGCGCTGCTGTGATACAAAGTGCTGCCTGTGGCTGTGAGCTATTTTTTCTGCAGCATGCACATTAGATCAAAATTTCTTAACTTCAAATTTCGCTCTGTCCACCTTAAACAATGAGGCTGATCACCATTCAAATAGTACATAGTGCTCATGAGGCTTTTTGTTTCAACGGGAACTGCCTGCTCTCTGTTCCAGATGGAGACCAAAAGCACAAAATATTTTGCGGTTAAGGAATAGGTAGTGCTACTTTAAACTGTTCAATTCTGTGTCAATCTACACTGCTGCAATTACGGTGTACAGATCTACATGCGTCTCATGGACAGACTCGTGGTTTCTCACTTGTGCAAGTTGCATGGTGATAACATTATGAGGTTTGAGACAGGATAAATATGCCACATGGCGCACCGCAAAACAGTGCAGGACACGACCGTCCAGTGCTTTGTTTCAATCTGAGAACGGTAGAAAAAACATACCGTTAAATGCTTTATGGTTTCTCTGCATGCTTAAGGGGGGACACTGGTCTTTGAGACCAAAAATCATTTTAAAAAAGTGACATTTGTGGAACCTACAGCTATTATTTTCCAACTGTGCCAATTTTTTCCTTCAAGAAATCAGCATTTCGGCCATAATATTAAATTCAGATCATCGTGTGGGCTGAATTTATGCTGGAGCAGGCAATTTATTGGCATGAAAATTTTGGACATCTGGCTGTCTTAGTATGTCGATATCTCAACATCTGGGACAGATAGAGATGTCATATTGTTTGCTGAGGGAAGCTGAAGGCACAGTGTGTGCAATAATCGAAGCAGATTCGTTCAATCGCTCCTCAGAAATTTAATTTCGCAAAGTTTTCGATACATTACATTCATGCCTTGAATATTGATATTCCAAGAGCTGTAAAATTATTAATGAGGGTAAAATGGAAAAATGGTTTTGATTGTTGCACTCTTTACTCACCATACTAAGTAGCCATGGGTTAAAAATTATTTTTTATTGAGTATTTTTTTTTACACCGAGGTGCTAGTGAATGACTAATTAAAATTATCTTGGGAACACACTTATTTATGAGAAAGGTCATTCTATTGTTGAAATCGGTACAAAAAACTGAGCAAGGCGGTATAGTTTCATTAGGATTGGACTAAAATTAAGGAAAACAGGTCTAAGACCAGTGTCCCCCCTTAAAGGAATTCGTGGTTGGATACCTCATGGCAGTAGATCATCATCATCATCAGCCTGACTACACCCACTGCAGGGTAAAGGCCTCTCCCATGTCTCTCCAATTAACCCTGTCCTTTGTCAGTTGCCGCCACTATATCCCAGCAAACTTCTTAATCTCATCCGCCCACCTAACTTTCTGCCGCCCCCTGCTACGCTTGCCTTATCGTGGAATGCACTCCAATGCCCTTAACGACCAGCGGTTATCTTGCCTTCGCATTGCATGCCCTGCCCAAGCCCATTTCTTCCTCTTGATTTCGACTAAGATGTCATTAACCCGCGTTTGTTCCCTCACCCACTCCGCCCTCTTTCGATCTCTTAACGTTACACCTATCATTTTCCTTTCCATAGCTCGCTGCGTTGTTCTTAACCTAAGCTGAACCCTCTTTGTTAGCCTCCACGTTTCTGCCCCATAGGTGAGTACCGGTAAGATACAGCACCAGATACCGGCAGTAGATACTAGCACCATATCCAGGCACCCGATGGTAGAGTGAAGTTTCCAACCCTGTACTTTCGTTCTTGTTCTCGGGTGGCAGTGAACCAAATAATGACACACGGGAGCCCCAAGTCACCAGTGCTGCTTTGAATTGTGTGCATTTATTAAAATATATTTATTACAACCGAGAACATTTCTCAGGAGAGAGAGAGGCGGTTTTCGGGGAAGAGGGATTAGTTCCTTTTTTTTTTTTCACCAGCATCGCATTTTTACCTCTGCCCAATATATTTTTTTGTTGTTGTTGCTAGCAATTGCCGGTACACAGCCAGACAATTTAGGGGGGAAAAAAATACACGCACAGTCGTCACCATCGTCATCAGTGTAGGTCATCGTCACTGTCAGGCAACAAGTGCAACACGTCTCCTTGCCACCGTGTGTACATAGAAAGGTAAAAAAACGTTCGCCAACGCAGTCTCGTCGTCCGTGTTGTTTCCTTGGCACGCCAACCGGCTGTCGTCGTGTTGCTCTGGTGTGCACTTGTGGGGTGGTGGGAACGGGGGAAAGGTTTCTTCGCTTTGGTTAGTTACGTCGGTTCACTATATACACTGTGTACATGTTTTATACATACCCACCACACATCCCATTCACACGACAGAGAAAAACAACTATGCTTTCTTTATAGCTCTCCTGTTCCCTCTTTGAACACTTTTTTTTCCGCACAATTGCCGGGGGGGAAAACAAAAGAAATGGGGCAAACAAACGTCGCCAACACTGTGCCTACATCCGTGCTCCAACAGCCAATCATAACAACAGCTTCCCTCTCAGGTCATTGGTATGAAGCAACACTGGGACAACAAAAAGTAAAAAAAAAAAAGGTTACTGGCAAGCAGGAACAGAAACGGGGGGGCAGGTTGAGGCCGCCTTTAAAATCTTAAAACTCCAGGTTAGGTTCCGTCACAGGGACTACCTTGAAGAGAATCTTCAAGGATTGTTTTAGAATCATTTTAAAATGCCAGCCGGCGAAACCTGTTCATTGAGTCATTGCACAACATAAAACGCTGCACTGAAAACCCTGAAAAATGCGAACAGTAATGATTTCCACTTAGTTTCTGGCAAGAATAGTCCATCATCAGAGGGTGCATAAAGGTTGAGCAACTATACTTTTCAGTGCAAGATTAGGCTGTGGTTCTAGGTCGCAGATAATAAAGATGGACAAAAGTAGAGTCCATGTAAACTGAACGCACATCCTACTCTGTAACCTCAAAAAAAAATCTCTTCAGGATCCCTCCTTAATGCCACAAGAAGAATATATATTAAAGAAAGAAGCCAACTTCTCATTCAGGTCTCGTAACTAAATTGCCATCGGCCCGCAACAAGGCCTTGTCATTAAACACCTTTGGATGTACTGTACACCATGCAGTATCCCGCATGCATATTAAGATAACCATAAACAAACATGGCATAGATAATGTCAACAATCTGTCACAACAAAGGGCACAACCGTCATAAAGAGCGCAGGTCACATGAACAGCCATATGTGCTTCCGTATCCGTGACATTGTGTATGACACTCGGTATACTGGCAAGTTGGAATATTGTCACTTGAGTACATAAATCTAACGGGAAACAAGCAACAATGCTAACATATTTTTATCAGTATTTCTGTTCTGCGCAATTTACTGCAGCAAGTGACAACAGAAAACAAGGACGTTTGCGGTTGTAAAATGTAACCTAACCACCAAATAGCAATGCTGCAATGAGACGGCAATGTAAACAACCATAAATGCTTTCGCTGATTAAGCTGTTCACTTACTTGAGCTGAAATGTCTCACATGTCTGACATCAATATGTCAACTTTGGGCAAGATTACATTTGGTAATGGTTCTTTCATTTGAACAAGCTATGTAAATTAATTAATGTCCCAACTCTGATGATGGCAGATTAAACCAGTGCCAAGGAAAGAGGACACAAAAAAAGAACACACACAACACAGGACTTGGGACACATAACACAGTACCCGTCCTGTGTTGCGTGCGTTCGTTTTTCCAATCCTTCGAGCTCGTTTAATCTGTTGATCGCAATGGACCAACTAGCCCGGACCAAAATCCTTATTCAAAACGTGATGATGACATGGCAAACAGGAAAAATGAGCGAACAGCTAAGCCATTTTTCACATGCCATCCCCGTGCCATATTTAACGAAACATCATAATGATGACAAACGACTAAATCTAGTAAAACCAAAATTGCAGGGCCTAGAACTGAAAAGATTTCTCAAAAGGAGCATGCACTTCATAGACCACGTGTGAACACAAAACTAAGGAACAAATCTGAACACATTCGTACACATTGGTACACAAAGCGTTTGTGATCCGACTGAAGATGCCTTAACAAGCATTCTGAAGACCATCAGAGCGACAATTTAAGCAGGGCCGCGGATAAGTAGCTAGTATGCCCTAATTAAACGGACTACTAGTGCGAGGTAGACAAACCGCACCAAAGAGCAAATACAAACCTATCCTCACAAAAACAAAACAATTAGAAGCCAAAATTACTGCTTCAGCAATGGAATGGGATGGCTACAGCTGTAAAATTTGCTGCGCGACAAATCGAAAACGCAGTACCAAGACTTTGCTTTCATCCCTGTTGAAAAAAATAAAGCTCAACCCAACCACCAATAAAAAGACAAATGATTGACAATGCACACCGACGCCCAAGACATGGCATGTTAATCGTGGAAAATTGCAAGGTCAGCGTTTGTGTGACTAGATTGAAAAAAAAAAAAGTTCTAAATAAACATCTAAAAGATGGGAACATGAACTAAATAAACATTATCACAACTACACTCTAAACAATAATGCAAAACAATCACACTCCTGTGACCTAATTTGACACTTACAGACTAAAAATTCTTTTCAATATTGGTACAGGTAGATAAAGAAAAAGGAGAGTGGGCACAATTTGCGCGCGAGTCATCAAAATACAGAGTAAAAAGTTTTCATGAAAGAAGGAAAGTAAAAAGAGTTGTTTATCCACACTAGGAGGACATAAATCAAAATGGCAGGCACAAAGAGTAATAGTTCACTCATAAAACACATTATACTCACTCTAAAAAAAAAAAAATGAAAAGGCCGCTCACAGACATTGACGCCGTTGATGCCAGCTCGCCATTACCAAAGAAGGAGCACGACTGCCTTCCAAAATAAGCGCAGAATATAACGGCCAACATGTCAACCACACGTTAGAAAAAACATCCGCAGAAAAAAAAAAGAGGAGAAAAACGAGTAATATATTGGAGTTTTTTTTTTTTTTTTAAACCAAGCACCACATCATCTCCATGGCTACAACCTTCCGCTCCACACAACCACACAGTAAAAAAAAAAAATGAAGGAAGCAGACAGCCAGAGGAGGTTTTCAAACACTTCCCTCTCAACCCCCGAACACAAAGCAAGCTACAGGCAAGAATCTTTGCACAAAGACGCACATCCCAGCGGAAAAACACCACGTCAACAAGTCCCTTCTCACACACTCCCTTTGACCGAGCAAGAGCTGCTCTCACTGCGGTTAACTGCTGGATGGCGTTTTTTTTTTCTGGAAGACGAAGAATTGCATCATCGTCTTCGACATCGAAAGCACTTCCCTCGCATCAGGACGTTGACAATTCAACTCTCTCTCCAAAGTAGCAGATGTGTGCGGGAGTTTTTTTTTTTTCCCCTGCCCTTCCAGCAGTTTTCGTCGGTTCCCCAAACAACAGTTCCTCGAAAGTAAAAGAAAGCAACGGAGAAAGTCCACGAAAACAACAACAACACCATCCACTTTGCAGACTCACCATCACACACTGCGTAAACAACAGCAACTCCACAGACCCCATCACTGCCTGTCCATCAAAACAGTCTGGAATGCAACCCTGTCAGTCGCGGATGCTGGTGGAAAACTAGATAGTACAACACTGCTAAGTTGTGACACCGGTCTGCCAAGGTCTCCTCACGGCATCTTTCATTCAAACCGAAATACTGAACACAAGGTGCAAAACTGCTCCTCCCCTCTTCTTCGGGATTCGAAACACTCCCGCCTCAACAAACTCGCCAACAGCGCTCATTCGAGCTTGCTCTCTAGCTTGTGACCAACTTGCGATCTCCGCCTCAAACGAAGAATGGCCAAAGACCTCGCTCTACCTTATGGCGACAACTGCGCTCCTTTGTGTAACACCAATGCTGCTTAAGAGCAAGTAAACGACCACTAGCATCCGAACGTACTTATGAACACTTCTTCCGACTGCTTCCTAAAGGTTCACGCGAGTTCCTTTGCTTTCCTTTGAAACAGTATGCTCATGCTCAATGGTCACAGGACCTTATCGGGCAAAGTCAAACCATGAACGTTCCGCAGGCAGAGTAAGCAGATCACCTCTGCGCTATCTCAGCAGGTAGTGCCTATCGGCTCTTTTGCCGTCAGACTGCACAGTCTGAAGCAATTTGAAGGCGACCAGCTGCATGCTGACCGTGAGAGGGCGACGTATCTTTGATGGTGTATGAAAGTGATGGTCCAACATGGAGGAGGTTTAAGGATGACACTCTTCTTCATTAAAATAAGCTGTGATGATGGAGCACTTTAAAACCCCCTTCAGACTAAAACATTAAAAAAAACCGATCACCTTCAAACTGACTCAGACTGTTTGGCCCTTTGATTCTCGTCTTTTCACTGCAAAACCTACGTCCAAACTGTCAAAGTCGATTCCCGGAGCGACTCGATTGCACGAGCTGCTTACGGTAGCTTGGCCCTGACGGCAGGCAGGCATCTTCTCGATTTCTCGCAACGCTTTTGCCATATTGCTGCGTTCAAAAACGTGCGTGGCAGGGAGAGACAAGACATGGTTCTCGTCTCGTCCCATGCGGCGCGCTTTCATCGACCGTTGTCAGGCGAGTTGCTGCTCGGGTGCTGTCGTGTGGTGCCCCCGGTGCGGGGGGGCTGTTTTCACACTGTGGTGCCCCCGGTGGGGGGGCGCTGCACCACATGGTCCAGACGCAGGCTCCGGTGATCACGCCGAGTCGCGGTGATCCTCACTGCCAGCCGTGGCTCAACACAAGGAGGAAGGGGGGCCGTGATCACGTGTCCTGGCGGGTGATGTTTATGCGGTGGCTGTCGCAGAGGTCCCGGGTGAGCGGCAGGCAGTTGAGATAGTGGCAGAAGGAGCACTCGTAGATGGGGTGCACGTAGAAGAGCAGCACGAGACCCACAAACAGCGCCACTGACACGATGAGGCAGGCCCAGATGAGCGCCACCTTGGCCGTCCGGTCGTAGCTGCCAAACGACACGTACGGCAGCAGCGCGTACGACAGCAGGAAGCCGAACACAAAGCCGAACACGTGCGCGTAGTTGTCCACCCAGGGCAGCAGGCCCAGCAGGAAGAGCACGGCGGCGCCCACGCCCAGCTTGAGCAGCGCCGCGCTGGGCCGCTTCAGCATCTGCCAGCAGTGGATCACCTCCACGAACAGGCAGGCCAGCAGGCCGAACTGGGAGCCCGCCGGACCCACCTGCAAGGGGGGGACGATGATGTGGAACACATCTCAACTGAGGCTGAGGTGGTCGCTGGCCACAAGTGGGACTAGCGTTACGATTACTTGCAACAGGGCAGAAAATTGAGCAAGTTGGTACACGTTCATGGTGGAAAATTCAAGCGCTAGCAAACAAAGACCCAAAGGTAAGGACATAGAGTCCCCACCCCCCCTTTGTGTCTTTGTTTGCTAGCACTTGAATTTTCCACAACTTACAATTACTGTCAGAAACTGCTCTGCCCTAGCGGTACTTATTATAAACCCCCAGAGCTCCCCCATTAAGTATCACTGAGAACGAATTGAAGTTTGTCCATAATGACTGATTACCTCATTCTAATGACAAAGAGACTGAAGAGAATTCTTATAAGCTTTAAAAGTCCAAAAAAATGAAATACAGGTATTGCCAGCAGTGGGAATTTTCAGATGCAAACTGAGATGGTGTCTAGTAGTTTTTCGTTTTGTGGATCTCTCGGGCTACACCACAGTCTGTCCCCTTCCATGCAATGAATTCTGCGTTCAATTCTGAATTTCTCAGCAGTAAATATGTCTTTTTCTGACGAACGAATGTCAACACAGCAGCAAGCCCTACAACCAAATTTCACAAACAACAAGGCAAAACGACATCGAGAGGGAAACACGGAAGAGAGGAAGCCAAGTGGCGCACCTCGGCCCTGTAGGGAACAAATATGGCGCTGGCCAGGTTGCCAGCAACACCGGAGCACATGTAGATGACCGCTGTGCGCACGGGGCCCGCCAGTTTCTCCAGGTCACGCATCACAAACAGCTGCACTATCACAGTTATCGACAGGTGGAAGATCCTGCAGGCAGAGAAAGTGGACGGAGGTCAGCTTCACTGCATGCTTCTAGCCCGTGCAGTGAAACAGACCCGCAGGCTTTCGAGTGTCCCGCAGAACACTGCTCTCTGTCATTTCCAAAGGCATAGCTTATCTTTTAGTGTTATTCACTCTGGCAGACTCTACAAATGCAGTTTAAACTCATCAGGGAACTAGATCATATAAACAATAGAATACATCTGCATCAAGGAGGTAAAAAAGCAAGAAAGTAAACAAAACTGAAACACTGCATGAGGTGTACAGTAAACACAATCACGTCACAACACACAAAAAGTAAAGAATTACTCCTTCAAAGAAAACTGCATTTCATTGTAGTCTGTAGCTCTTAGTTAAACTTTCTCACAACAGCTGTGTCTTGTGGAGCCGGATGTTATGCTTTCATTAATCTGTGCTCAATTTATGCACCAGGAAAGCATTTGATTTATGCACTGCATTGTTGCATTTGTGCATCTACAAGGACTACGCTTGTCAACAGTCCGCAGCAAGACTAGAACAGAAGACATCAGGGTTGTCTACGCACCCTGCGTGGAGGAACAGCGAAGTCCACAACCGGTAGAACTGGTCAGGCACTTCAGGGTTGACGAATGGAATCATGCCACACACGTCGTTCAGGCAGGAGACCTGCATGTTCCACCAAAGGCCAACAATGAACACCAACGTGAACAAGCAGCACAGAAAAGCCCCTCACCGGCCAACTACCCCAATGCTTGCTCCTCAACAAAAGTTTCAGTCACTGACAATCTATTGATGGCCAAAGGCAATGCAGGCACGCACTTAGCGCTGAATGGCTTTGGTGCCACTGACTGGCTTTCGGTCTGCATTTGGCCGATTTCCTACAGGCTTCCTGTAATCTGTTTGTGGCAGCATTCTTTCATGACCGCTGCATGAAACTGTGATAACAGCATTAACTTCTGCATCCAAAGGAATGTAGCTTTTGTTTCTGTTTTACAGCGACAGCTGTTAAAGGCAGAATTCCTGCTTCTGCGGCGTCGTTGGCGTAACAAAAAGGAGAAGAAAAGGGAAGCAGCACTGCTTGCGTAGCAAGCATTTGTGGCGCCCTCTGTGTGCAGCAGCCTAAACTAGTGCTAGTACCATTCGGGCCTCTGCGCATAGAGGGCGCCACTCAATGACCAGCGAACGACCCATGCAGCATTGCAAATTATAGCTGTCCCTGAATCTTGCGTTACAGAGACATGGTAACCGCCAGTCAGTTTTTCCTTCTGCCAAGTTACGAGTGAGGGTACAGAGAGACTTCGAGTGGGTGTCGGGTGGCTGACCTGTGAGCAGAGGGCGGCCTCCTCGTGGAAGAACCCGCCGACAAAGTCGCAGTAGTCGCGGGTGGTGATGTGGCACTCGCCGTACACGCCAATGCAGCAGGGCCGGCCGACCACCTCGCACGACATGTGCGCGTCGGGCACCTTGCGGCTGGCGTGCGAGCGGCGGCACACGGGCCACTTGGTGATGTCATCGGGCCACTCGAAGGGGAACACCGACGCCGGCTCCTCGCAGTACCTGCACACAAGAGCATATTTTGTCTCGCAACTTTGCCTACACTGACCTTTCATTAATTAAACACACCATTCAGCTGGCCACTGGTCACACTTGCCCACACCAGATGGCATTGCGAAAGTGGATCAGATGGCCTGACTGCAGGCTACTAGTGATGCAAAACTATCGATACTATCGATAGTTCAGTCACTATCGAACTATTGATGGTAAAAAAGACTACTGATAGTACTATCGATAGTACTATCAATAGTGCACTATCGATAGTACTATTGATAGTACTATCGATACTACCTGTTATATATAGTACTATCGATTCTATAAAACCAACCACGCTTACCCACTGCATCTTAAACCTGGTTTCCAGAGTGTGTGCTATGGCGGTGATGGTATGAATAACTGACAGGACTCGCCCGTTTTCGCTGCTTACGCATCACTGAGCTCTGCAGACATTCCCTACGTAAAGTTGCTGGATAAAATTTTAGCGTCCGAATGTCCTAGTTGCGAAGCATGCGTGCGAAAAGCATTTCTGCAGCGGTTACATCAGCAAGACGACGTCTGCAGTGTGCGATAGTGTCGTGTAAGCCAGCACAACTTGTGCTGTTTGTTCTTTCATCAGATGCAGTTCCAGGTATTTTTCCGAACTGTCCCAGTGCACGTCTAAGAACCACAGCTGATCGAAACTTACCCGAAGACCTTCACTACGGCATCCCTCATAGCTCGAGTCTCTTTGGGACGTTAAGCCTTAGGAGACCATGAAACCAATCAGGTTTCACAAACGTTTTGGTTATATCACTGGCCAACAAATGCGCAATATCAATAATGTTACTATCAATAGTCTTACCATCGGCAGTTTCACTACCGATATTGCTGCTATCATAGGGGAACTATCGCTAGTAATACTATCGATAGCAACACTAACAATAGTTCTACTATCAATTCTGCTATCGATAGTATTACTATCTATAGTAGCACTATCAATAGTTTTTCTACACTCTCGATAATTTCAGAAAAACTATCGATACTATCGATAGTCAATTTTCCAATAGTTTTGCATCACTACAGGCTACGCCTCATGCATAAGGATAGGTGGGCACGCGAAGTTTTTACTACGCAAGCCAGAACTGCCTGCAGACGAAGTGGTTAAGTGACTCCAACACATTTGTCGCAAGTTCGGTTTCTTCAGCAATGAGGTACAGGTCGACAGCGCGAAGAAATGGATCAAGGTGGTTGATGTCCAAGTGCAAGCGCAGGACTGAGAGTCATGGGGAGCTTCCATGGAGATGAAATCGATGCTGGAGTTGTACCATACAGGCAAGCGAAGCATCTGCGTCCAGAGCCTCTAGAACAGCATCGGTAGCCGCCTATCGTTCAAGGCACGCGCGTGGGTGCCACGCCAATGCTTACTTACCGCAGGTGCTTCGACCCTGTAGTTGAACGTACCCTGTGTAAGGCGTGCGGGACGCAGGACGAAACAACAGAACACACTGTCCAGAGCTACGAGAAGCTGCCAACACTACTGCAGGCGGGCCCTATGTTCCCACAAGCGCGGGGTTTCTGCTCACCCAACAAGAGCAGCAAACACGAGAGCAGCACAACGACAGCAGCAAGCAAAGCGGCAGTCGCAGCAATGAAGCGCTGCTTGACTGAGTGGTGGACACTAGTGCGATCATTGATACTGTTCTGTTGCTATGTGTGCGTTCACTGCTTTTCTCTCTTCATTGTTTTTTTTCTCTCTGTATATCCGATCAGCGTGCTTTTTTTTCCCCCCAAAGATGCCCACCTGTTTCAAGGGAACAACCGCACTATCATCATCATCATAAACGACATCGTGTGCACTGCAGTCTTGAGAGTTGCTTTCTGCACATTGATTGACATTTTTTTTTAGTGGGGAGAAAAACTACCCGGCAAGGCAGTCCTGAGCTCTGACCTTGGGTCCTGACCGCAGACGGAGCCTGACAGGCGGCGCTGTGTCATGCCTCGGTCCTGACCAACGGCTGACGGGTCAGCAACCCACCGTGGTGGTCCCGGCTGGCTAACATTCCACTTCCTCCACGTCGAGATCACTTCCTGTGGGCCAGGAAGTCGGCATCAGTACCGCAAGTCTTAGAAACATGCAAGTTCTAGCTCAGAACATGTTAAAAAAGAAAGATAAAGCAACAGAGAGAAAGAGTATGGTCTCCATGAAGCATGCAGTACAAATTATCTACGTCACCTTCCAAGATGCATGGGGCAGCTATTCTTTAGAGGCAGCAATTTATTTAAAACTGCCCATAGAGAGCCGCATTCAAAATACCTTTATAGATAGAAATAAAGAGAACAAAAAAAATGCTAGTATATTTATTTTCTTGAATAACCATTCTCTTGATGCAAAAAGTAACTGTGATCAACTTCTTATTTAATGTCTAACCTCTTTGCAATAAAACTAAGTAGGCTAAAAAAGAAGACTCGAGCAATTCCTAACACATTAGGTGAAACTCAACTCCAGGAAAGATGATTGCTAAAGAGCAGTTTGCTTCTGCACAATAATCTACTGCAGATAAGATACACAAATATGTACAAAATACATAAAAACAGTATAATATAAAACAAACATAAAAGTATACTGACATACTGCTGATAGGATACACAAGTATATGCAAACAAATATACAAACATAATGCCAGTACATAAACAAACACAAAGTCTGAAAACCGATGGATGCAAAGATACAAGCCAATTTTTGACACAACACTTTCAGCCATGCTAAAATGCCAAATGCCTTGTCACAATCGGCTCAGCAGCATCCATGGTTGGGGCACAAAGCTTAGTCACCAGATGTTGAGTACAATCAATGCAAATAAGTAACATACACAAATTAATGCACATAGACCAACACACATAAACCAATGCAACTGAAACCTTAGTCCGTGACAGTGAATCCAGCCAGATCAGAGCATTAGAAAAACCGCTTCATGCTATCAATGTGCAGGAACCAAACAGAAAGGTCAAAGAAGTGGTCAGTGGCCTGACAAAAAACAAAAAGCACACAAAATGGAACAACTAAAACATTTGGTTTAGGAACACAGGTGAAACACTAAAGCACTCGCAGGAAATGCTGGCTAATATGGAAAAAAAGGGACACTATATACAATCCTTAAAAGAAGCTGTTACGAGCATTAATACTCTGTAACTACTCATACGGATCATGCAGAAGTTATAGAAATTCCTCTAGATACATATTTTTTACATTATTCCAAAACTTAGCCATAAATGAACATTAAGAACATAGTAAACTGCCCGCTGAACAACTTATGAATGTCAGTGCAACAATGACTAAAGCAGCAATATTTTGAAAACAGGTACATTCATTCAAGACTTGAAAAGCTAAAACACGACTGATTGATCTCAATATACTAAAAGATTACTTAAGACAAAACATCTAAGTAATCTTGACAAGTTAACGTCATCAGGGTTTCACCATGACACAGATAATGTAACTGCAGTTACAGCTATCGTCTTTGCCCCCCATCACACCCCCTAAAACATGCGTGCTGTTCCAGAAAAGTGCTAAAAGATACTTTAATAGTATAGTAGAGCCTTGTTGCAATGAAGTACTACAGAGAGGAAGAATGGCTACATTATGTCCCATATTTGTTATAAAAGTAGGCACGAATATTGGCGCACTCAAATCTGGAATGAGGCCAGCAAAACACTGTTTAAAGCGCAAAGGTACTGCAAACATGTTATACTGCTGTCACACGGGGCACTTTCGATCGCGATCGAGTCGATCGAAATCGAACTCGATGCAGATCCGGCGTTGCTACACGGCGAATTCAATCGCGATCGACCGCGATCCTGCTCGAGCGCATGGAGCACGATCGAGGGGATGCGTTGACAAGATGGCGGCGCCCTGCTTGCCCGCTTCGGAATAAATACATGTCACCGCTGGATTCTTCGACGCGATAGCTCGCTCAAATGGTAGCGGTTCGCTTTTATTTCGCACACTCTCGCCCACGCGTAGAGATTTAAGCGACAACTAGCCCCTGTTTTTCAGATAATTTGGCGATTTTCAAGCTCTTAGGCCTAACTAAATGCAGTGTGTTTACCTCGCAAGAGCGACACCTGGCGAAGCAGTTGTCTTGCTTTTAGTCAGTTGTTACATTTTCTATTATTTGCAGTTTTTCTTCTTGGAACGAAAAAAAGGCTTGCAATGCACTGACCCTAGCTACCAGTAATTACGGAAGAAAACTTCTTCATCACAGCGTTGATGTGCTTTGGCGCCTTGTCACTAGATGGCGCTACCGTTCACGTGTGCACCGAGCGTTGTTTTGCTGCTGTTCGCTATCGAGCCCACTGCTGGTTGCAGCAGAAAGTAATTAAGGTGCTTTTTTTGCTCATAGTTTGATATTTTCACAAGAAAGTTTTATTAACTATTGTTATTATAAATTTATTAAAAATCAATGGTGATGATGATAGTATAAGCAGCGCCATCTCGTATGTAGCATTTCAACTAGTTGATCGCGATCGAGTGGATACATGTAGCAGCTGTCCATCTCGATCGCGCTTGAAACTTCAACCGCGCTCGAGACCGATCGCGATCGAAAGTGCCCGTGTGACAGCAGTATTATTGACACATTAGTGTGCTCACAAACACATTAAGCCCCACAGTAATCAAGTGCATTTCTTTCTACCACTAGGGAGGCCCTAGGGATGTATATATATATTGGCTGCGAGTAGACTGAACTTTAACATATTGGATGATTCCTTGCCAGAAGGGCTGTGCTCAGGAATTACAAAAACTGGGCAAAAACAAAGGTTGGCTTACTCTGACTGATACGCTCTAGGAAATTTATTTTATTCATTTATCCAAAAAGTTCACAAATCGTCCTTTGGTGCTAAGAGGGAATACGAAATTCGTCTGACTGTGCCCTGAGCACCACTCATAAACAACATCAGTGAGAACTTGTGGGAAGTTTGCTAAGCATACACATTAATTGAAATGCAAAATACTAGAACTGCTACATTGGCCCTTCTATTACCATATCTTAGGCCTTGATGTAGAAGTAAAACACCTACTGAAATTAAGGCCAACTAAACTTCTTACTTTTTTACCCTGCAGGCCTGATAATTTTCTACATCAGTGCTTCCTCTGAATGTGAACATTACGACAGAAATCTCACTGTTTGGGAGATGAATTAGACAAAGAAGGACATAACATTCCACTAGAAAATATCACAATGAGAAACCCAATACTTTGGGGCTGGCTTGGTGCCTTCTTCAGGAGGTGTGAACAAGGCGACACGGGACGAACTTTTAAGCCTTCGTCCGGTCTACTATTACACTTCCAGGAAAGATGTCGTTGCCGTGTGAGTCACCCGAGTGGGGGCAGGCGGAAGTTATGTCACACATTCCGTATTTCTGGGGTAGCACGGGTTGGAACATTGCGAAGGCTATGTACATATGCAGATGGTAAGGCAACATTGAGACCTCTTCACGTTTCAGGGAGTGTTCTCTATATGCCGGGACTCTACAGCCTGTTGCTTAAAGGATCATTGAGGACAACTACATCGAATCAATGTTCTCAGCAAAACCTACTTCCCTGGCTCTTAGTGGGTATGTTAATGTTTTTCCAGCACCTAAAGATGCATCTAAGGCTGAGAAAACTGAATTTAAGAACTTTCCCGCCCCTCGATTCAAACTTGTTTACGTCTACACCGAAAACGACTGGTTTCCACTGTTTTGAAGTGAATGGCAGCATAGCCTAACCGATGCGATCTGTGTCAAAAATCGGTTTCGTCGCAGTTTACATGTGAAATCAGCCAGTGATGGTGACACCTTTATTTCATTCTCTGGTCTCCTCCAGCTTACAAAAGCTCTGTTTTCAGTGAGAGTCATCTCTTAGTGATTAGAATGTGGTACCCTATCAATGCAGGCCAACCTCATTCTGTCCTCGGAGTTCAGGTTGGACTAAGTGTCCTATCCCAACCCACTTAGGCAACAGCTCTAGAGTCCTGGCATATGCCGAACACACGTGAAAACATGTCCAATTCGAAATCACTTAGGTGACAGCTTCTAGAATCTCGGCATACACATAATATATCTGATAATGCGAATGGGTCTCAAGGTTCCCTACTATCTGTGTGTGTACACAGCCTTCCTTCCCTACCACCGGCAAGCACGCAGCATGCACAAGTAACTCCCACCCGCCTCCACTCAGGTGACCCACACAGCAACGAACCCTGTCCTGGAACTGTGGCGGTAGACCGGACGAAGGCTTAAAGGCACCTCTCTTGTCCCCATCTTGTCACCTCTGAACAATGAGCCAAGCCGGCCCCGAAACATTAGGTTTCTCCCCATGAAACTTTTGTCCGGAGTATTACATACTTTCCTTGTTTGCCGCAACAATGTTCAACGGTGGCAGTTAAAACATCTTAGTCAAGCTCATAAAGAGCTTAAAGATGGCTGCCATCTCAGCACTGTCTATGATTGACTTCAGTTAAATTCAATGGAAAGGCCACTGTCTACAAGTTACAAGTACCCCCCCCCCCCCCCCCCCCCATTCTAATACTATACAGAAAATTTATTCAGCCAGCCCTTTGGCATTCACTGAGAAGTAGGCAAGGATGGAGAAGCCAGCACACCAAGCACGAGTATATCAGATAAACAGCCATGTGGCCGTGCATGAAGACAGCATCAATAAGCATTCACAGAAGCCAAGCAGGTTAGTCGGCACGGCAAACGGCACTGCAAATACCCACTGGGGTGCACAGATTTCACCTGAAACACGCGAAGTTCTAAATGCAAAGGAAAAAAATATAAGCAGAACAATGAATGCATGTTAAATGGCAGTCAGAATTTGACAAGCTACAGCACAACTGCAATAGCTAGCTAGGACTTCTCTCCAATGTATGTATAGCCAATTCAGTACTAGCAAGTTGGTTGGGAATGCCCAGGAACTGTGAAGAAATGCAGCTGAAAAATTTCAAGGTGGTGACATCTCCTACCACAAAAAAATAAAAGCTCTCGGTGGTTTCACTGCTCACAGCAAAGACACATCTGTGCACCCCTGGAGCAACCAAAAAAGATGTGACAGAAAAATGTTTGCCTACCCCAGCCATAATTCCTCGTGTCTAACAGCAGCAGCATAGGACGAGCAGAGGGAAGGCGATGGGAGGGAGGGGGGGATTTGATGACGGATGGTGCCAAGGAATAAGAGAAGATGAGGGGCATCCAGGGAATAAAAGGAGGGAGTAACACCAAGAGTAGATAAGGGGCATCAAGGGAATAAGAGAAAGAAGTAACACCAAGAGAGTAGATGAGGGGCATCAAGGGAGCAAAAGAAGGGAGTGGTACCAAAATAGATGAGGAGTATCCAGGGAATAAAAAGAGGGAGTGGCACCAAGAGAGTAGATGAGGGGCATCAAGGGAATAAAACAAGGGAATGGTACCAAGATAGATGAGGAGCATCCAGGGAATAAAAGAAGGGAGTAACACCAAGAGTAAATAAGGGGCATCAAGGGAGTAAAAGAAGAGAGTGGCACCAAGAGAGTAGATGAGGGGCATCAAGGGAATAAAAGAAGGGAGTGGTACCAAGATAGATGAGGAGCATCCAGGGAGTAAAAGAAGAGAGTGGCACCAAGATAGATGAGGAGCATCCAGGGAATAAAAGAAGGGAGTGGAACCAAGAGAGTAGATTAGGGGCGTCAAGGGAATAAAAGAAGGGAGTGGCACCAAGAGAGTAGATGAGGGGCATCAAGGGAATAAAACAAGGGAATGGTACCAAGATAGATGAGGAGCATCCAGGGAATAAAAGAAGGGAGTAACACCAAGAGTAAATAAGGGGCATCAAGGGAGTAAAAGAAGAGAGTGGCACCAAGAGAGTAGATGAGGGGCATCAAGGGAATAAAAGAAGGGAGTGGTACCAAGATAGATGAGCATCCAGGGAGTAAAAGAACAGAGTGGCACCAAGATAGATGAGGAGCATCCAGGGAATAAAAGAAGGGAGTGGAACCAAGAGAGTAGATTAGGGGCGTCAAGGGAATAAAAGAAGGGAGTGGCACCAAGAGAGTAGATGAGGGGCATCAAGGGAATAAAAGAAGGGGTCAAGGGAGAGTTTTTGAAAAAGGCATGGAGGACGGGAGTCAAGGAAAGGCGCCAGAGAGTTTGCCAGGACAGGACAAAAAGGAAGAGAGAAAGAGAGACATACAGTGAGTTATCAGCACCACATTAAAGACTGAGATGCACACTGGCAGCTTCTTGGCTCTCTTGGTGAAACTCACTTTCTGCTTTGAGTCACCAGTTTGCTAAGCTCTGGAGGTCGTTTTTCCATGGACGCCAATTTATGGATTTGTTTCTAGGCACTGGGTCTGCAAATGATTCCGAAGTGAATATTTCTGACACCCTCTGAAGTATGTTCAGGAGGTTCACAGTGTATTTAGCACTTATCAGAGGCTGATTATGATGACATGACTGGGTCGATGCTGACCATCCCTGTATGTTCATGCTCAACCACACTGTCCACTTGAGCTACAGGCAACGATATACAGGTGCCCTCCACTTCAGCATCAAAGTTTGCACTTCACAAGGCTGTGATTTCAATAAGGAAAGGGTTAGTTAATCTGCCTCTGCCGTTTTCTTCAACCTCCTTCAAAGGCAAAACTCTTTCCCGCTTCAACAAAGAAGTCGAGCAAACAGTTTCGGTTGAAGCTAATTACTACCTCAGCTGAAGAAGCAGTCGATTCCTCGTCAATAAATTTTTGCAAGCAATCATGCAACATTTTAGATGTTTTCTAGATGTTGCTACTCGAAGTCGTCGAAAGTTAAGCTCTTCGAAAGGCTGCGTCATGACACAATGCATGCATGTGGCTGGACTACACACAGAGCACAGTTGTCAGGAAAAACACAATGTGACCCTTTTTTTCTGACCTTTCTGCTTGGTACCCAAATGACATACGCACGAGGTCTTTTTGTTCACACAACACTGCATAAGCCAAACTGCGAAGAGGCAAGGGATAAAAACTGACACAAGAGGAGCTCATATGCAGCACAACGTCGGGCATTAATCTTCGGATTTCCAGAGACAGCAGTTCCTAATGCACGACGTTTACGGCACAAAGCAAACACTGAGAAAAAGAATTCAACACTTTTCGAACTTTTCCCACGGAACAGATGACCCATACCCAGGTAGCACCGAACATTAGAATAGTATTATAAAAATGTTATGTAAGTTGGAGTAATGTTACATGTTGCATTGTAACTTTACATTAACATTAAAAATTAAGATATAACGTTATAAGTTACATAGGAAACGTTACTTTCACATTCTAAACAAACACTGTTTTAATATAATCTTCTAAATTTTATTATAACGTTAGAGTCGCAACTATAAAACAACATTGCAAATATATTTCGAACACGGATTTCCAGACATTTTCTCACTGTTGTTAGAGTAAAGGTGCTTTTCAACTAACAGTACCTTGTGACCACATCTCTTAGATAGTACTCGCCATAGATTACATGAAGAGCCCCATTATTTTGTCACAAAACTTTAGTTATTACCCATTCCCCACTGTCACTCATGGGCATGGGCGTCCGGAAGGGGGGGCAAGGGGGGGCGGTTGCCCCCCCTTGGAATTACGGATATTATTTATGCCCTACCAGAAAACAACTACAAACCTACCGCCTCCCTCATCCCCAGACATCGGGTGCACCCCCCTGGAAAAAGTTCTGCGGACGCCCTTGCTCATGGGACATCCCGCAGTAGCGAGTATATAAGCTCGGCAGCATGATATCCGTTTGGAGGTGAGTGAATACGAGTTGCTGTGCTGTAGTGTTGCATGGTTCTTGCAAAGTGTTGTAAGTTGTGTGCCGTCACCACTGGCAGGCCTGCATGCCTGTGCGGGGCTGCTTTACCATTTTTCGAGAAAGTTCCATTTATGTTGTTTACATGTTTCATGAATGTTTGGGGAAGGTTATTCGAACACTTATATGTAACATTACAAAAACATTAGAAAAAAAGGACCATTAAGCACATTGAAATAACATTTGAGCATAACAAAAATGTAACATTATTGGAATGTTTCGGTGCTACCTGGGTATGTACCTCACGTCTTAGGCCTATCTGGGCAAAGCTGTTGTTTGGGCAGCCGCTTATCCCACAGAAAACTTCTTGCACCGCTATTGCCGTAAAAACAGAAAGCCAACTTGTTGGTTGGTTGGTTTATGGGGTTTAACGTCCCAAAGCAACTAAGGCTACGAGAGATGCCATAGTGGAGGGCTCCGGAAATTTCGACCACCTGGGGTTCTTTAACGTGCACTGACATCGCACAGTACACGGGCCTCTAGAATTTCTCCTCCAAAGAAATTCAACCGCCGCGGCCGGGATCGAACCCGCGTCTTTCGGGTCAGCAGCCGAGCACCATAACAGCTGAGCCACCGCGGCGGCTGAAAGCCAACTTGTGAGCTCCTAATCCAGAACTAGGACACACAAGGCAACCAAATGTGCTGCTCATAGCGAAGGAACGGGCACAGAAAAATAACTTCCTCTCTAATTTGTCACCAAAAATATGTGCAACTATGTCATATTTGTAACAAGCATCTTAACGGAACCATCTGATGCACAGTACTGGAATTTGACCACGTCAGCTTAAAACTCGGACGAGACATTAAAAGGCTGAAACTTGAGCTAGACAGCTTTAACTTTTTCCATGAACAGATGCTATGAAGTAACCAGAGAAGACAGAGACATAAGGACATGCACACTGTGTCCCCTGTCTTTCCATCCATTTTTCTCGCTAGCCTGTAGTGCCTGCCGCTGTGCAAAATACTGTCCGTTAGCAATGTGTTTTTCATGGGCTTTCCTGATGTCCAAGTTCAGCTTAGCATCAAATTTGAGTGCGACATATCCTCATTGAATAGCCTCGGCCAACATAGCACTACACAAATATGACTTAGCTACGCATTTTCTAAAGTTGAAGATTTAGTTTCAACAGTTGAAGCAGCGATTTCAATTCGACCACTTTGAACTGCCGCCGCGGTGGCTCAGTGGTTATGGTGCTCGGCTGCTGACCCGAAAGACGCGGGTTCGATCCCGGCCGCGGTGGCTAGAATTTCTTTAGAGGATAAATTCTAGAGGCCCGTGTACTGTGCAATGTCAGTGCACGTTAAAGAACCCCAGGTGGTAGAAATTTCCGGAGCCCTCCACTACGGCGCCTCTCATAGCCTCAGTCGCTTTGGGACGTTAAGGGGGGATGAGGGTCTTGAAAACTTGTTTTTTATTTTTCAACATAACTTATTGAAACTTAGCACGCAGGTGTATCACAGAATGCTGATTTCAAATATGCATTTAGATTTCAAATATCTCACCTGGAAGAAAATTTATCGCAAAATAACATTCAAATTAGGCAATTTCTTACGGGCCTTTATAGTAATTTATCAGTTAAAGAATGGTTTTTTAAGAACAAATAGACATTTGCAAAGGCCCAAAGCACATGCTAACGCTTTCTTTTTTCCTTTAAACATGATATATGAGCAATTAGGCGATGTGTGGGCTAATTACCGCCACGTCATTTTTTCTTTCCAACTTTGTTGTTTATTTATGATCAACAAAATTAGTTTGTAGACATTCTGTTAGCTTTAGGATGTGCTTTGGGCCTTTGCAAATGTCTGCTTATTCTTTAAAAATGTTTATTTAACTGATAAATTACTAAAAAGGCCCGTAAGAAATGACCTAATTAGGATATTTTATTTTGGCATATATTTCCTTCCAGCTGAGATATTTGAAATCTAAATGCATATTTGAAATCAGCATTCAATGATACACCCAGGTGCTGAGTTTCAAAAAGATATGTTAACAAATAAAAAAAAAGTTTTCAAGACCCTCATCCCCCCTTAAACCCCCTAAACCAAACCAAACCACTTTGAACCTGTCAAATGATTAGCCAGCCTGCAGTGGGAAAAGTGTGCGCTAGGTTGAATAAAGCGGCGGCCGCTTCTTTGTTTTTGGCACGGCAGCAGAGAAAACATGTATGTACATGCTCTTCTGATTTAGGAACTCAGGTTCCCAGGCTTGTGTCCAGATTTGCCGAACCACTAAGTTCACACCTGTTACAAAAAACTTTCTGTAGAGCAACCTTTACTGCTATGTTTGATACAGCTTCGTTAAGCCTTGCTCAGCAAAACCCAATGAATACCGCGTCCAGGCATTCAATTCACGCATGCAGAATGAAAGGGGCACAAATCGGGTCGACCAAACTGACCGAACACTTGTCGCGGGAAGTCTGCACGCAGCCCGAGCGGTCGTTGCGGACGCAGCAGGCCGTGTTGCGTTCTTTCCGTCGGTCCTTGGCTATGCTGTCGTGGATGCGACGGTCCTTCCTCATGCACGGCGTGAACTTGGCCCCTAGGTGAACCAGGTCAGCCTGCAAGCATCATTCGCCACGTGTTAGACGTCAGGGCGGGTCCATTAACGGGCTTGAAGCAACTTCTGACAGAAAGTCTACCATATTTCATTGTTTCTGAAAAAATTAACTTCTCCTACAGCACCAGTACAATTCCACAAGGAACAAGGCCTGCGTAGCATGTGCATCCAGCATCAAAAGTTCATGGAACATGACCTTGGCAAAGAAATTTAATTCCTTTGCTTGCAGGGTGCATTGCTTGAAACTGAATGATCTGTAGTGCATTTCACATTCCAAAAATTAAGCTCTGCATATATGCTAAAGGTTTCATAAAAAAAAGGCGATCAAATTAGATTTCTTTCGCCAATCTTGCATTCCATAAACTTCTGACTGCGAAGGTACCATGCTCCAGATGTATGGTAAATCATACACAGTTGAGCTGACTATTTGATCTTCCTTTCAAATGACTAAAAATAGAAGCAACTGAAGTGAGTAATAAGAAAACAAATTATAAAAAATTTTTCAAAAATTGTATTCTTCTGATACAAAAAGATTACTGTAAA
This sequence comes from Amblyomma mixtum, assembly GCF_055824585.1. Classification (NCBI taxonomy): domain Eukaryota; kingdom Metazoa; phylum Arthropoda; class Arachnida; order Ixodida; family Ixodidae; genus Amblyomma; species Amblyomma mixtum. Next base: position 155,771,121 of record NC_143015.1, read on the forward strand.
TAAAAGTGTCAAATGCCCCTAATTTGAGAGATATGCTGAGAAAGGGACAATGGTACAGAAACTACAGTAGCGCTTAACATCACTTTCCACTTACAGTGAATTGGCCAAAGATTGACAAGTTAGAATAAAATTTCTAAAAACTTGTTCGCAAAGACTTTCTCATCCTCAAAACCTGTGCATCCGGCCACACAATGACAGGGTGTGCGATGCATGCACACACAGGGAAACTGAACAGGCGCGAAATCGAGAGGACACTCACCGCTCTGGGCCCTATCCAGAAGTTGTCTGGCTCGTAGAAATCTACCTGCTGCAGCGTCAGCGTTGTCACCATCACCTGTGGGGCAGCAATGTCACACAAGTTAGGTGCCGTAAGGCCGCTATGGGTGTCTGCAGCGTGGGTGCTAAAGAAAAAGAAGGAAAAGATTGACCTAGAACACACTCAAAAGCGTATGCCTCTGTGAGCGCGTCCCAGCGCATGGCATGCTGGCAATGAGCTGCTCACTGGGTGCCAGCAGGTCATCATCATCGCCAGCAGCCTGACCACTCCCACTGCAGGGCAAAGGCCTCTCCAATTAACCCTGTCCTTCGCCAGCTGCGGCCACCGTATCCCCGCAAACTTCTTAATCTCATCCGCCCACCTAACTTCCTGCCGTCCCCTGCTACGCTTGCCTTCTCTTGGAATCCACTCCGTTACCCTTAAGGACCAGCGGTTATCTTGCCTTCGCATTACATGCCCTGCCTAAAGCCCACTTCTTCCTCTTGATTTCAACTAAGATGTCATCAACCCATGTCTGTCCCCTCACCCACTCCGCCCGCTTCTGATCTCTTAACGTTACACCTATCATTTTCCTTTCCATAGCTCACCGCATTGTCCTTAAGCTGAAGCCTCTTTGTTAGCCTCCACGTTTTTGCCCCATAGGTGAGTACCGGTAGGATACAGCTGTTGTAGACTTTTCTTTTGAGGGATATTGGTAAACTGCCATTCAGGTCGTGCATTGCAAATAGCCGCTGCCTATAGCAAGAGTTCTCGTCCTCTTTGATAATAATACGCTAAAAACAGAATAACTTCTCAATAAAATGCCTTGGACATCGATGTTAGCGAAGTAGGCCAGAAAAGGAACACCGCTAACCTTCGGTCAGCTACACTGACTTCACCGCAAAACAAGTAGCACACAGAATGCTGACTTTTCTGCATGCCTGCGATGTCACGTGGACGAATTGGTACTTCGGACTGGACAGCTGGATAGCCATCTCCAACTACACTCCACATTCCTTCTCATGCAGTTTTGCAGCACCTTCAGGTGGCTAGCAAAACCAGTGCATGTCCAAGGCCGCACAGCTGAAGCAGCTCCGTATGCGAAAAGGGATTGTAAGAAAACCACGAGGAGAAGCACCACTTGCAAGGGTGCAGCTCACTGTTCGATATCTCGAATGGCCTACTGAACAGGAGTTAGATAAACGTGAACAACAGTGCCCCTCACTGGCATGAGATTTTTCATGGGGATGTTTTGCACTGTTCGATCTAAACAACAATTCTACATGTTTGAGACTGACTGTACTCTATCATTTGCAAGGCATATTTTATTTTTCAGTTTCTTAGATCGTACTTGTGCAATAATTCACTTTTTTTTTTTTCTCACATGGCCACTCTGTTTATGCGTGCCTCTCCTCTTCCCTCTCCTAAGCTAGCTCCACTGGTTGAAAACAAACCGCCGACTTGTACTGCGAATGTGCAGTTCGTGTCGGCGAGAGGCACAAGCGACGGATGGCGACAGTTGGTGAATCGCGGAAGCATATAGCACCAGCAGCACCCCTGTATGTTTCGTTTTAAACCAGTTTTCTCCGTAGCAGACTAAATTTTGCGCATTCCCCAGAGGACGGTACATCTCATGAAAAAAGCAAATACAGTCGACGACCGAAAATTCGGACGCCTGATTTTTCGGACATGCTTGATTATTCGGACTTTTTCGCGGCACCACAACATGGCCCATAGAGCCAATGTGTAAGAGCGTTTGAAATTTCGGACGCACCGCAACTGACCACTCGATTTTTCGGACCTCGTTCGCACTCGCCGCCAGTACCCAAGCCGCCATATAATGTGTACAGTGGAACCTCATTAATTCAAACTGCAGGAGAGATCGAAAACTTGATCAAACAAAATGAAATTCAAGCTAAAAGGGAGCCTCTTAACTTGCGACGCTGAAATTCTGCGCGAGTCGGCACATTGCGCTCGCGTGTTTTCGAATTCGTACTGTCCTTGAATGTCTTCCGCCGCACGAACTTGAACCGTAGTCTGAGTTCACGGAACTCATCTGTGCCGCGTCTTTAGTCCCGAACACGGAACGCGAATACGATCGCGGAGGCTACGCGCACGCCGTGGCCTCCGCGATCGAAGCGCGCGGCGCGCCGCCGGATCTTATCGCGGCCGCGATCTGCTCCAGCGCTGCGCCGTTCGCGGAGGCCACGCGCGCGCACCGGAGCTTCCAAGTGCCGTCTATGGATGGCGCCGTGATCATTATCATCAACATTTTTCTCGGTCGCGATTTTCCGCTGTTCACATCGGCATCAGTATCGCCAGCTCCAGCCTTTCGTGGCGTGTCAGCATGCGTGTTAGCGCATTCGCCGTGATAGTGGCTTTCGCGTGCTGCCGCCAAGCTTCACAGTTTTAGCGCGATGGGCAAGCACCTTAAGCTACACGGCTGAGAGTTAGCTCTCGAACGCGGTCGGTAAGCGTGCGAAGGGCGGGAAATTCGACGTGGCCGAGAAGTGCGTCCGATGATGGTGCAACCAAAAGAGAAACACAAGCTGCAACAAGCGCGCTTTCCGAGGCAAGCCGCGCGAGTTTCCTGAAGTGGAAGAAGAGCTGCTCCTCTATGTGATGGAATTTCGGAACAACGGCTACACGTTGACAGCGGACATGCTGCGCGGCTTCTTTTGGCATGAGCGTGCACCAGAGCGCAGCACCAGCTCAGGAGTCTAAATACTTCGCGAGTGACGATTGAACGTAGAATAAATGTCGCTCATTCCCTGGTTGGTGTGTTTTTACTTAAAAAAATTTTTTTCTTCGCATATCGCGTGTATGGGCCGCACCCCGAAAATTGGCCCTCGAATCTGGAAAAAAAAAAGTGCGGCCCTTATACGCGTTTATACGGTATTTCGCGCGGCGAAATATAGTCATGAGGAGCTTTAGAATATGTGCAATACAATTGGCCGCTTTCTCCGGCATAGTGGTAATAAGTTTGTGATTTTTTCGGTGAAATTTGATTTTCCGGACTGCCCGATTTTTCGGTCGTTTTCGCGGCCCCTAGAGAGTCCGAAAAATCGGTCGTCGACTGTAGTTACCATTCGGGCAAAATCTGTAGTGACAGTGGCGCCACAAGTGACTGGTGAGAGACTACTGAACTTCTGGACAGTGATCAACTTCGCCATGTAACAGCGACACAACTCCAAGTTCTTTCAAGTTTGAGGATCCTGAAGGCACTGTGCTTGATGCCGATTCAAAAAGATCATGTGTAATGGGTACACAAAGGAAATGGGGGAGAGAAGGAAAAAAAGATCTAAATGGAAAGTCTCACCAAGCTCGTCCTCTGTGTCTTGTGAAAGCCAATGGGACCAAAGCCGTACACAGCCAGGGAGATGATGGTGATGAGCACTTGGACTGTGGTCACCCAGTAGGTGAAGTAGGGTCTGGACAGGTTTGGGAGAACAACGCACTTGAAGCAGCTCTGTGCTCAAAGCAACACTCTTTTAGAATTCTTTTTTGTTGCCGTTCAAATTTGCCCCATTCACTTGCATAAAGAACGCATCCGCTACTTGTTCACCAAGAAATATAAACTTTTGCTAACACATTGCCCTACGTGATGACTGCGCCACCCCAGTTTTCGTAAAAAAAAAAAAAGCATCTGTTATTTATTTATTTATTTATTTACAGAATACCTGCGTCGCCTCGAAGGCATTATCGCAGGAGAGACAGTTTCGAAACAACGTATTCATTTTCACACAAAAAGCAACAAGAACATTAAGCGAAGTTAACATCAAAGTAAAACAAAACAATAAGTGAACATTATTCAAGGTAACAAATCTTGAACAATAGTTATGCTAGTAAATAAGGTATTTCCATCCCCTTCTTAAACTTCATTGGGTCCTGAATGTGCCTTAAATTAACAGCTGAACAAGTAAGGAGCCTTAGTGGCTTCAGACCAAACGAGCTGTATACGCTGTCACGTAAAAGATTTCACGATGTCACACAAGTAAAAAACAAAAGAGAGAGAGTACAGAGAGGAAAAAATAAAAGCAAAACAAAAACTGGCCTTCTCACTAGGACACTAGAAGATACAACAGCTCTCCTTAAATTAGTGATAAATTAATTATGGTTAATGGGGGTTTAACATCCAAAAGAGACTTAGGCTATGAGAGACGCCATAGTGAAGGGCTCCGGAAATTTCGACCACCTGGGGTTCTTCAGCGTGCACTGACATCGCACAGTACACGGGCCTCTAGCATTTCGCCTCCATCGAAACTCGACTGCCGTGGCCGAGATCAGACCCACGCCTTTCAGGCCAGCAGCCGAGCGCCAAAACCACTGAGCCACCGCGGCGGCTTTAAATTAATTACGTATACCTTCAAGTGCACTTCCTCTAATGTAATTGATCCCACTCTTCTTTTTATTTCTACCATGTACACAATTCACTGATTACATTTACTATTACCCGCAAGGCATGCGTACCACCCTTTTCCTATATTTATAACTGTTATAACTGAAACATGGTAAATGGTACGGTACGCACAAAACCATCCACCAACCCTCTTCCGTTGCTAAACCGAGTCATGAGCGAAACAAAGACAACAACAGCAAGGAAATAAAACAATGTGATCAGAGAGGCTGGCGTACCTGTGGTCCTCGATGTCCTCCAGCTGCTGTCGTACGTCGCGCGTGATGCGGTCCCGTCGGAAGCTCCTCTGCAGCAACCTCCCCATCACGCCCATCCCATACTGGCGCCGGTCAGAGTTCTCCAGGCACCAGTCGAGCACCTGGAGACGACAGTTACACCTGCCTGTCAACACTGTCACCAGAAACAGCAGCGAGCACTAAATGCCACACCACGCTGAGAAGCTCTGCCGCAGCACACGAGATCGTACTGCTACGGCAAAGGTGCAATGCAAGCGATACCATGTAAACCAGCACTTGTAAACACACCCAGAACATTTCCTGAAAACAAGATGTGATTTCACGATGCTTTACTTACTGAGGAACAATTATGATGGTTCAGCCACTTTTCACTAGGCAACTTTTTAAGATGGAAGCCTTTAATGCCTCATCGTTGTAAGCAGGGGTTGTCGACAGAAATGTCATGCTTTTCAATTGGTCGAAATGGTCGTGACGTCACAGTGCGCGAATTTCAAATGGGGCCAATTGTACTTTGGCTAGTAACCATGCAACCAATTAAAGGGATCGTATAGTGAAGCTCCAGGTAAGTGGGACTGAGTTTAGTCAATTGCTTAATTAACCAATTAGCCTAATTAACCTTTTTAGTCAGACCAGATAAATAAATAAAACCGAGTAGGAAATTGGTCGAGTTGGGGAATCGAACCAGGGTCTTCAGAGTTAGAGGCAAGCAGGCTAACCACTCCGCCATGCCAGCTCAATGGTTTGGAATGAAGAAAGGCGCATGTGTCTTCCTTCACTCCCATCTTCCTCCCTTCCCTTCCAGCGAGGTTTAGGTGTCCACTGAGATATGCAAGACAGATACATTTCCTTTCCTCAAAAACCAATTTACCAAGTGAGGCATAGAGCCAAAGGGGTGTTCTGAGGATTCCCTTGCAGCATTGCAAACCCTGTCCATTCCACTCTTAGAGGCGAAGCTTAACATCTAAACCACACATCAGTGACACAAGCAGCAACACCGCGCTTAAGGCTTCCGCCTCACCACACTTTAGGTCAACAAAGTGCCCCCTTGAATTTTTTTAATTATTTCTTTGCATGAACCCTGCACTACTGAGTTGCTCTTTATTCAATTACTGCAGTATATTTAGGATACACCACTCAGACTTAATGCCTTTCACTCGTCAATGCTTTGCACCCGGGAGTGCGAGGCACTGCAAATAAATAAATAGCAATAACCAACTCGTCTTGTAATTGCATCATCTCATCCCAATCCTTTCTTTCAGCGAAGAAAAAAGGCTGCACGCGTCATGTCCCATGTCCCACAATGCTTTGAAGCTGTTACCAAGTGATGCCGATTTTTAATGGTGCAAGGAAGCTTGGCCAAAGAACACCAAGAATAATAAGTAATTGGTCTGCACGAAGTAAGATGAAGGACCCATTTTCCATGAATTTCGCCCCACAAGATAGTTAGTTATATGGGGTTTTATGGCACATAAGCAACTAGGGCTATCATGTGCCAAACACAAGGTTAGATGATGTTATGTCAAGTGTACAGAGGTTACATTATAATAGATTTAAAACAATGGCTTTCTTTAGAAACTTACAAACAAGTGAAAATTCGACAAGTGTTTGCTCGCCTAAAAGCAATGCGGAATGAAATGGAATGTGTTCATTGTAAAATACCGTAAAAAATTTTTTTCTAAGTTTTTCGAGATGCGAACAAGAAATTAAAATGTGATTTACTGTGAGCTCCTCACCACACATTTCGCACACAGGTTTGTCTTTTTTTGTTAATAAGAAGTTATGGGTGATGTGTGTGTGACCTATGCGTAAACGACATAAAATTCAGCGGCCCCACAAGAGCCGCTGAAAGCCTGCTCCAAATGAAAAACCTGCCAGATACCCGATAGCACTAGGGATCGAACCCAAACCGTACAAGACGGATGCTCAAAAACGCACCACGCCACCACCGCGGTAAGCTGTCAGGGAATTGTTCCGCACCTTGTCTCCAATGCGGTTCATCCCGACAGAGAGGCGGCCATCCGTGACATCCTCGTGGACCGAGGCGGGCCTCTTCCATCGGGTGGACTCCTTCCGCCGGCCTGGCAGAGCCGCGGCCGTTGCCATCAACGGGTGGACGGCCGAGTGCGATGGAGGTTCCATGGGCGTGCGGGGTGCCGGCCAGACGGGCGCGGCCGCCACGACCGACGCTGACGGAGTGGCGCTCGGCGTCTTGTCAAAGAATACGTCGTCTACCAGCTCGTCCAATGGAGGAGGTAGCTGCATCAGAAACAGGGGTTGGAGATGATGAGATTAGATTACATGTTTGTTTCCTGTTATCACGAAAGCAGCTCAATATAAGAGTGAAATAAAATTTAACTTAGAGATAAGCGCGGAGGTAAAGGCAGGAAAGAGATAAGAAGCCATATATATATATTGAGAGATTTGAGCCCTTTTACAAGGTAAACAACAATGCAGTTACAAGGCATACAATAACATGACAGAAATATTAGAGCAATTAGCTCTAATATTCTTACAAATTCCTGCAGAAACAAAATATAGAAAGGGAGCAAAATGTGACTGCAACCAACACCATGAACAAAAAAATTATTTATCTTCGCATCACAAATAAAATTAACCCAAACAAGTAAACAATGACATACAAGGCATAAAAGATGGGTTAAAATGCATAGCTCATTCAAGAGGGGATGATCTGTAATTGGACTTGCTTACATTTGTGGAACATTTTTCAGCACTACAGATTATATAATTTCTACAATCTCAGTAATACCCCATAGTTAATTACAAAATGTAATTTAGTTTTGTTAATGTGAAACTTTACTGAGTCAGAGTGGGCTTCCCAGTGAAAGAAATCATCATCACTCTAGTCAGTGAAAGTGAGATGACAGTCCACGAATGTGCTGCATGTCGCAAAACCACATCATTTGCAGGAGGCTCGAAACATTAAAGATCCGACATCGCGATCTAGAAAGGAATTAAAAAAAAAAGATGTTTTTCTTAGTTCATCACTTGTCGGCAGATTTCGTGCTGCAATCCATAAACAGGGACTCTGCATCAACTGCTGCAGCGAAAAAGCATAGAATGAATAATATGGCATGTGAGGTTTGATGTTCCGAAGTTGCATGTTGGCTATGAGAGACCATAAGGTACCGTATTTTCCGGTGTATAAGACGCACCCTTGTGTAAGACGCACCTGCCATATATGCAAGCTGTCACTGAAAAAGTTCATATATAAGACGCACCCGTGTATAAGACGCACCCCAGTTTACCCAGTTAGGCTAGTGAGGCTTAATTAAACACGCTTGCGTGACTATCGCGAAATGCACCGTACCTGTGAGCAATTCTTAAGCAACGCTAAGTGATCGAAAAAGGCAACACTCACGCCATACCCATCCACGTTTTAGCAAAAAAGAAAGAAAAAATGATACAGCTCCCCATATGTCCATAACAACATTTTATTTCTACTTGAAACCTTCGAAGTCTTCATCTTCAGATGCGCTATCAAAAGGTTCACCCATTTCTAGAAGCAACTCGGCTGAAACATGCACTACGTACACGGAGCAAAAAAAGTTGCAAAGGGTGACTAAAAAAGAACGCCGGCTTGTCTTGACAATGGCGAGAAGTGCGATTGTCACCATCTTTTGGGGCTTCTCATTACAGTGGAACCTCGATTATACGACGTTCAGGGGACCGCGCGAAACCGTCGTATAATCCGGGTGTCGTATAATCGAAAATCAAAGAATGCGGCCAGTGGCGCTCGGCCTTGCGCCGAAAACTGTTGACCGGCTTCAAGCCCGCGGCAAGTACGCCAATCAGATTAAAAAAGACAAAACCCAGCATTTGTTTGAAACAGATTTGCAAAAAAATCTTTATTACCGTTTAAAAAAAAATCGGTAATTTTTTTTTTGCACCTTTGCCCAACCTCGGCGCATCAACTTTCTTTCAAGGGCTGCCACGTCCAGCAGTAGGTCGCCAACATCGTCGCGCGCGCAAGCAAAGCGCCGGATGTTTTCGACGCTCTGCAACACGTCTGCGTAACTAGGAATGGGAGCCCAAACCTCTGCATCGTTGTCCACTTCCTCTTCGTCGGAAGTTTTATCGTGGGGCACAAGCATCCATTACTTCCATTACAAAAAGCGCCGTGGAAGCCGCTGTCCTCGCTTGGGCGAGCGCGGCCTCGCCCGCTTATCTGTTTTTTTTATCAGCGTCGGCTCCTGCGGACGCATCTGTTGCTGCGACACACGTCTTATCTTTTCTCTTTATCTTTCCTCTGATCTTTTAACTCTCCTCGGCAGCGGTGGCTTGGCTCACGCCAGTAGGCGGGCCCGTGCGCTTTCCTTTTCATCCTTCTCTCAGTCGCAACAACAACACGCAGGCCGCGCCTCCTTGGGCTCCGACTGCACAGGCTCGACGAAAAAGAGAGCAAGTACACTTGGCGGCCTCAGCAACGCTCTCTTCCGCGCAAAAACGGGGGTGCTTAGATTCGCATGCAAAGTTTTTTTTTTTTTCAGAAATTTTTTTCCGAAAATAGGGGGGGTGCTTAGAATCGCGAAAATACGGTACATCCCGGCCTGCGTTTGCTGACGACCTTTTTTGACGGACGGTACGAGCCAGCCGTCATACGAAGCGGGGTCCTTCTAAAATTTGCGTCGTATAACTGAGGTTTTTAATGCATTGTCTCTATGGGGGTTTTGCCGGGACCGCACAAATTCGTCGTAAAATGCGGGTCGTCGCATGACCGGGGGACGTATAATCGAGGTTCCACTGTACTTTTGCTTGGGGCCTCCGAAACAGCCACGCGTTTGCGATCCCGGAAGTTGTCATCCCCGCCGTTTCATGATAAAGATCACCTAGAATGTTGCGCACGGCGGTCCCGGTATTGAAGTATTAACCGTGTTACAACGGCGTTATTGGTAGTGATATTTTTTAGGTGAAAAAAGCTTGAGCATGAACCGGAGTAATCGATGAACTCGCAAAAAAAAGATGAAAAATTCGCATATAAGACGCACCCTTGTATAGGACGCACCAGCAAGATTTTCGAAAAAAAGCCGCGTGTTATACACCGGAAAATATGGTAGAAGGCTCCACATTAATTTTGACCATCTGGGGTTCTTTAATGTGCACCTGCATCGTATGGCACCTGGGATGCATATCCCGCATTGTACCTCTATCAAAATACGGCGGCCGTTGATATTCGATAGCGCAACCTCAGGTTCAGCAGTCAAACGTCAAAGCCGCTAAACCAATGTGGCCAAAATGCAATCAACTCTATAACGATGATGATGTGGCTTTTCTCAACATGATGACGCACCATGCCCGCAGAGAAAACGGACAAACCTGAGACAGGCTGCCGTCCTCGGGCACAGCTGCGGGGATGTTGACGTCCTCCGTTGAAGGCATGAAGCTGCGCCGAGAACCGCGCCTTGTCAGCTGCGCTCCGCCCGAAAGCCGCTTCCGCACCTCCTAGAAGAAGACAATGCACCGTGAGCACGCTTGGTGAATAGTGACAAGGCACACCATTCCCAAAACTAAAAAACATTCAAAACGAATGGCAGGGGACCAGGTTCACTCTGTCTCGACCATTACTACGAGGTACTAGCCCATGGTGTCCTTCTACTTTACCTAATATGGCAATGGCATGCCTCTTCTAATGAGCTTTATTTTACGGATCTCACCATGGGGCTTCTCAAACGAGGTCAACGGGCCGTGCAGTAGTGAAAGTGCAGGAAGTGTTAGCAACTAAGCAGCCGCCACTTCTATGTCAGATCTGCGACCAATGACAACTCTCGTCGAATCGTTTAACTGAACCGTAGCCTAGTGCACCAAATAATTTTTTTCCTTAATCCTCTTTTTACTTTCTTTTCAACAATTTCACTCCTAAAAGCCTAGGGTAAGTCAACTGCAACCAATTCACACCAAGAGGGGTTATCCAGTGATTTTAAAAGCGTTAGCTCTTACTCATCATGTATCGAGATTTCATGGGGTCTGCTACCAGCCTGAGATCACAGCGCCATCTGTGGCAGCAACTAGAAAACAGCACATCTCGCACTGAGACTTGTAGCGCCATCTACAATGGCACAGTATAAACAACCACCTGCCGCGTGTCAATGATGACGTCAGGGTCCAATATGGTGGATAGAGGTGAAACTATGCGAGCACGCTTCCTACAGCTAATGCTCGTTACTTAAGAGGGTTCACCAGTGGCAGTGTCCATAGGAAATACATGGGAACTTTCAGAAGCTATACCGTGTCTAAATATGTCTCGATTTTCATGAGGTTTGTGGCAGCGTTTTCTTCTTGAATGAATAAAGGAAATGTTGCGGGCAGATTTTATTGTTTAAGTTTCACTTTTTTACCAATTAGACGCAAAGTTCCAGAAAAATGGTGCTTTTAGATATGTAGGTCTTTCATGTCATCTCGTGAAAAAACCAAGCCAAAAATCAAAATTTCGTCCGCAACATTTCCTCCCTTTTTCTTTCTTGATTGTTAAGACACGATTTTTATCCATATCGAAGTTAGTGTTAGCCTTTTACAGGCTCTGAAAGTTGTGTATGTATTTTCTGAGGGGATTTGAATTTCGCGCCAAAATTTACTAGCGCGGCGTGGCTCCATCTGGCGACAGAATATTTTGTCGCTACTGCACTCTACCACCAACTTCTTGCTTGTCTGTGTTCGTGCGCATGCGTTTTTCTTAGAACCCGGACGAACTTCATTTCTTTCTTTCCTTTTTTCTTGCTTGGGCTGTATTTCTAAAAGATTCCTGCTTTTCTTTTTTTCTCGAGCTGGTGGTGCTAAAAAAAAGTGAGATGCAAGGCCACACCTACAAGCTACCCCCCCCCCCCCCCCCCCCCCCCCACACACACACACACAGTAAGGCACTGTTTGCACCAAAACGCAGGTGTGTCGAGTTATCCGGCCAAAAACCGGTTACTGGGTTCATGTAAACGCGCCGTGTCGGGTCAGGAGTCGGGACCAGTCAACTCCGCGCAAAGGGGTAGGTTGACTCAACTCCTCCCTGCCCCGATGTGCTTGTAAACGCTGTCGAGCCGAAAAAACGGAGGGGAAAGGATAAGCGCGAAATTGTTTTTGCTTGCGCCGTCGCATCTCCGAAGCAGCGGTGGCGTGCCTCAATCTTGGATATGTTACCACTGCTCGCTTGCAATGCGAGGCTCGAAGCTTGGTGTCGCTGCAGTTGAACCGGTCTTCACTCGCTAAAATCGAGTTTATGCAAACACGCGACGTCTGGTCCTTCTTTTTACTTTCTTATTACCAAAAATTTCAGGGGGCACTTTGACTGTCTAAAGTGGGTAGAGGCGGAAGCGTTTTCCGCACCACCTTCGCTGTTTCTGTGGCACCGGTGGCGTCACATATAATTGAGTACTAATTACTAAGTGATGACAAATCACTTATTAATGGTTAATTACTGATTATTGCCTGAATACTAATTAACTGCTAATTAATGACGCTTCAGCTTCGCCTTTAGGAGTGGAACGCGACAGCGCGTTGTAGCGCTGCCAGGGAGTCCACGGAACGCCACTACCCGTTCGGCGCGATGCCTTACCCTTTGAACGCAACGCTTTTTGAGGAAAGGAAATGGCGCAGTAATTCTGTGTCATCTCGGTGGACACCTGAACCGCACCGTAGATGAAGGGAGGAATTGGGAGTGAAAGAAGATAGATAAAGAGGAGCCGTAATGAAGAAAATGGAAATTGTATTTGAGGAAAGGAAATTACGCAGTAACTGTCTCACAAAATTCAGAGGGGGCACTTTTTTGACCTAGTGTGTGGTCACTGATGCCCCTAAGAGTGGAACGCGACAGCGTCTTGCAACGCTGCCAAGGAGTCCATAGAACGCCATCGCCCATTTGGTTCTACGCATCGCTCGTCAGTAAATTGGTTTTTGAGGAAAGGAAATGTATCTGTCTCGCATTTGTCGGTGGACACCTAAACCTCGCGGGAAGGGAATGGAGGAGGATGAGAGTGAGTGAAGACACCGTATTCACTAGACGCGCCTTTGTTCATTCCAAACCATCGAGCTGGCATGGCGGAGTGGATAGCATGTTCGTCTCTCACGCCGAAGACCGGGGTTCGATTCCTGAGCTCGACCAATTTCTTAATCGGTTTTATTTATTTATATGGCCGGACTAGTAAACCTAATTAGGCTAATTGGGCAATTAAGCAATTAACTAAGCTCAGTCCCACTTACTTGGAGCATCACTATACGATGCCTTCAATTGGTTGCATGGTTACTAGCCAAAGTACAATTGGCCCGGTTTGAAATTCGCGCACTGTGACGTCACGACCGTTGCCACCAATTGAAAAGCGTGACATTTTCTGTCGACAACTGCTGCTTACAACGATGAGACATTAAAGGCTTCCGCCTTAATAATTACAGTGTTGTAGGCGTTACCGAAAAAAAGTAACTAAATACGTTACTCGTTACACTAAAAAAAAGGAACGCGTTACCGTTACCGAAAAAAAGTATCGCACGTTACTTTGCCGTCACTCCATGGCCATAAATTTTAATCAGTGCGTCTTTGCTGCAAGAACTCAAGATAACAGTTTTATAAAGCTCATACCTCATATAATTCAAACTTCACAAAGAAAACATAGCTGAACTGAGCAAATTTACAGTAATTCTGGTGTGCTTCTGCTTACGAAATTACGCGGAAATTGTGTAGCAACAAAGAAATGTTAATGTCATAGTTCCTGAAAAAATATATTTGCGCACATAAAAAATTTTTTTTTTACTTGAACCTTCGTAATTATCGCAAAAATGCGAGTGTTTACGTCAAGGTGTTCAAGGTCAGCTTCGCTCGCTTAGGAGCTCAATAACGAGAAACGTAGCCGGAGTTGCAGATAGAAACAGCTGGTTGACTGCGATCCCCTTTTGTGTGCTGTACCATTGTACTCTTTCCACGGCTCTCTTAGGGCCATCTTGAAGTAAACTGGCGACATTCCTGAGTTTTCTCAGAAGAGGGAACTTCTTCCACAAAGAATGCGAGAGTGTCACCTGGGAACGAGACACTGACTTACAGATTTCTGCAAATGGTTCATTGGTGGCTTGGCATGCGTCCACTCTTTAGAGAGATGTGTGTGTGAGTGGTTTGGGGGCGAAGACAAGTTTGTGACTGCGTGTTCGTGCTTTTTAGAGCGCAGCTCTCTGGCGTCCGTTCCTGGGTTTCGCGTCGTCGTCGGCGTCGGCCTCGTAACCAGCTCCGCCCCCAATGTTACGCTTTTCAATTGGTCGAAATGCTCGTGACGTCACAGTGCGCGAATTTCAAATGGGGCCAATTGTACTTTGGCTAGTAACCATGCAACCAATCAAAGGGATCGTATAGTGATGCTGCAACTAAGTTGGACTGAGTTTAGTTAATTGCTTAATTAATCAATTAGCCTAATTAATATAGAGGAGAATGAAGAGGTCAGAAGAAAAGAAAAGAACGACGCGCGCCGCAGCGACAACAGCGTCCGCGGAAGGAAACGCTGCTGAAAAAAAAACAGATAAGTACGAAGCCGCGTTCCCTCCACCACCACGCACTTACCCACTCAGTAAGACGTTGCTCGTTTCATATACGTTGTGTCAAACATCCTAGACAGTTCCAACAATTGACAGGTTAATGACAGAACACGATGGATAGAAATACAAGAATATAAATATGAAATAGCCTAATTAACCTTTCTAGTTAGAGCGCATAAATCAATAAAACCGAGAACGAAATTGGTCGAGTTGGGGAATCGAACCAGGGTCTCCGGAGTGCGATACAAGCACGCTAGCCACTCCGTAATGCCAGCTGAATGGTTTGGAATGAACAAAGGCGCGTCTAGCTAATACGGCGTCTTCGTTCACTCCCATCTTCCCCCTTTCCCTTACGGCGAGGTGCAGGTGTCCACCCAGATATGCGAGAGAGATACATTTCCTTTCCTCAAAAAATAAATTTACCGTCCAGCAAGGCGTACAGCCGAATTGGCGATGGCGTTCTGTGGACTCCCTGGCAGCGTTGCAAGACGCTGTCTCGTTCCACTCTTACAGGCGAAGCTTAACATGTTAACCACACATCAGTAACACACGCAGACAGCCAATGGACGCGTCATTCGCTGGCAGCACTTGATTCATCATTAACAACCACATTCTTAACGTACGCTCCCTTGCCGCACATGCCAAGGACGTACACCACGATCACATTCTGCGCCATTCCTCTGTACTTTGCTTTGCTGAAACCTGGATGGATCCCGAAGAGCCTCTAGAAATCATAGATTTCCTATACTGCTGTGGTGCTCGCAGAGACCACAACAGAGCGGCGGGAGTCGCTATCTACTTGCGCACAGGTCTCTCTGCAATACCAGTCGAAATGTTTGGCACGTCACATGAAGTTGGCGAACTGTGCGCCGCAATGTTGCCGAACGGCTTGCTGGTAGTAGCTGCCTACTTCGCCCCTACCGCACTCACGAAAGACGTCGTGCACTTCCTGCAACTCGCATTAACCGTCCATCGATCCACACCGATGTTAGTAGTGGGGGACTTTAATGTTGACATAAAGACAAACAGCAATTTCCTAACACTTATGCGGGAGAACATCCCGTTCCTCTTGCTCGTAACGCGTCCCACGGCTGTGACAACCTCGCGAGGCACTTGTATAGATCTCGTCTTTGAGAATCAAGCATTGGTGTACCAAGTCGAACATATATCAGTCTATTTCTCCGGCCACAAAGCTTCCTTCATGACTGTCAAGAACTGTTAGTGGAGTCTTTGTTAAAGGAATACGTGTGAAAAATAAAAAAAAAATTCTGTGATAGCGCATACATGTGTTGCTCGATTTCTTTGCCTCAATCTATCGAAAAGGTGAAACAGCTTATTTGCTGCGCTCAAATTTCGCATTAGGAAGTAACGTAATCGTCGGTAATTTTTTTTTTTTAGTTGAGTGCGTCGTCAAGGGCAGGTTTTTTTTGGCATGCATGCGAGCCGCAACAAGGGTCGTCAAGAACACCGGTAGATTTTGTTTATTTGCAATACTATTTTTGGCGTTTTTTTTTTCTGAAAGAGAGGCGGAGAGGGACAATTGAATTAAGAAGTAACCAGTAACATGACACCTCTAATTACCGAAAAATGTTAACGTAAGTACGTTACCCGTAACAATTTCGAAATGGTAACGAGTACGTTACTATGTTACCGAAAAAAGTAACGCGTTGCCGGTAACGCCGTTACTTGTAACGCGTTACTGACAACACTGCCAATAAATAGCCACTAACAACACGCGTTGGTCGAGTTGGGTTGACCTTGCGCAGCCCGACTCAACCTGACGTTATTGGTTCATGTAAACAGGGCTAAGCAAGAACTCGCTTATGCAATGACAAAGTTTGCGTCCGGCCACCATGCATAGCTGCAGGACGCTCTCGGTGCTTTTGCGAGCCACACTTCCCGTCCTCTTCAGTTTTCTCTAACTCTGATTTATTTCTTTGTGGAATTATAAGCAGGGAAGGAGGTATCAAAGCAAGTAAATCTGTTATAATTTAAATATTTTCACGAGGTGGTGAAAATGCCTTGAAAACACAGACGAGCAGATTAACGTGGTACTGAAACAAGCTCTTTATTGGGCTGCCGTAGAATAGGCGTCTCCACCCACACACGGTCACCTGGCTTGTATTGTGCGTGGAGACGGCGGAGATTGCAGCGTTGGGCGTACGTTCGCTCTTGGTCTGTAATGCGTAGCCGGGCAACTCGTAGAGCTTCTGCACGCTGCAAGCAGGCGGTGACGTCAAGTATGTCCTCATTGGTGACGTTTGGCAGCATGGCGTCCAGCGTTGTGGTTACTTTTTGCCGTAAATGAGCCTAAAATGTGTCACATAGTACTGGTCTCAATAAGTGCGCTGTAGTAGACGAACATGACGTACGGAAGGAAGACATCCCAGGCCTTGTGTTCTGCGTCGGCATGCATGCCGAGCTCGTCTGCAATGGTTTTGTTCAAGCGCTGCATGTGGCCGTTCATCTGTGGATGAAACGCGTCATCGTCCGACGGCACCTATACTGTAGCGCAGGATGGCTTGCGTCAGCTGCACAGTGAACGCAGTTCGTGTGTGTCGCGCGGGACACAGTGAAAGAAGGAAAAGCGAAACACACGCTGTAGCCAGAATGGGTGTTCTAGGCGGTTTCTTGGCTATCGTCATTTTCCGACGTTTCCTTCAAAGGTCGCTTGAGCGAGCGAGCCTTTTGTGCTTCGAGAATGTAATTAGGCTCACGAATTGGAAGGCCACGGCTCCTCCTTGGGTCCACGAGCTCAGGCAGCAAGCAGTACATATAAAAATTTTTGAGCCGCGGCAACATCTCGTCCTCCCAAAACGATTGATTCCTGGAAATCGCTTCAGTGCTGATGCCTTTTTTGGTCCACAGCACAAACAAGCACTTTTTACGGCGAGCAATATTCAGCTGTCCTTGCACTTGGTACCAGTAATTACTTTTTGTCTTCAGCTGCAATCTCCCGCTCTTGTTTTCCTCACAGCAGACTATTTTTTTGGCGCGAACTCCTTCTAGTGGAGTAAGGTCCCTCGCTGAGTAAGAACACTTGACTTCAACAAGAACGTCCTCCCCAATGAGTCCGTCCGGGGAAGCGCCAAGAAAGGGGTTCTCCTGGTCAACAAACAGGCCGCACTCCTTCACCACGACGTTGCACTCATTTTCGATTTGCTTGAGTGCTAAGCACTCGTGGTCTTTTCCATACCGAATCGCTTCGGAAGTTATTTCCTTGTACAGGATGTCGCCAACTGTCCGCCCACATCCCGTCGTTGGTTTCATTTTACAAATAGCACCAAACAATGATGCTGTCAATCTCTTTCGCCTTTCTTGTTTCCACAGAGTGCATCCACTCTGCTTCGACGTTGCTCGCTGCAGGTCTTCGATGTTGGTTGCTGATAGCGAAAGCGATTTCAGGAAGGTGTCGGAAGTAGATTGAAAAGCACCGGGCTCCATGTCTGGTAAGCCGTAATCAGCATCGGCACCAGTATGTCGCTCCTTTTCTCTGCGCTTGCAGCGTGAAGTGGTTGGTATCTTCTTTTTCGGTAGCTTTCGCTTTGAATTCCTCCTAGAAACTATCGCCTTCACAAATGATTCTGTGCATCCTCCAAGCTGCCCTCCCGAAATCCTGCGCGCGATTTTTTCGTGGTATGTTCCTCGGCAGTTGAGCGATAAGGAGGCTGCAAAACACCTTGTCTCGTAGGATCTTTTCAAACAATAGTTTATCCTCTTTCCTCCTACAAATTTCGCCACAATGGAGTTGTAATGTTCGGCAGCATTGTTATCGACGTCCATTATTAGGCTCGCCGTGTTTGCAACCACTCTGCTCATGGCAACACAAATTTCTTCAAACATGCCTTTCTGAACTATTTCAGGAAATATATTTTCTTCTCCCGCTTTGCTTCCGGAACAGAAGTAATCAGCGCAGTTAGCGTGGTCTCCGAACACATGATTTGGGCCGTTCATTATGTCATGAGCAAGACGGTCTATTTTTTCAGAAAACGATGCCTCTTCAGAGCTTCTAACTTTTATTGCTGTTGCAACTCCATGCCGTAGGCGAACAGCTGCTTGGAGAATAGAGTTCTTTAATTTAGGAGGAATTTTTTCTAGCCGCTTCTTCTGAGCGATCTCTCTTATTTTTGCTGCATAGTTTCGAAGTAGGTGGTTCCTGCACTCAATTTTTTCAACCCGCTGGTTGCCATACGGTGCTGCTGCTACGATAGATCTGTAAGTGCTGGAATCCCCATCAGCAATAAGTTTTGTATATTTGATGCCATGTAGCTCAACGCTTTTCTTGAAGCCTTCCACCACAATAGCTTGCTCCATGCTTGTTGAGCTTCCCTGCCAGTTCTTGTGGCACTGATGCTGTTTCGGGGTGGCACCTTGTGGAGTCCGGCCACACATTGCGCATATCTTGTTTTTCACGCCAAGGTACAGGACCTTTCCAGTTCTGTGACCAACGATAGCAGCCTGAAAGAGTAAGACCAATATTAGTCAAGAAGCTGCCCTACTGGCTGCACTGCTAATCGCTCGAACATATAGGTATTTCAGCTTATCATGCCTGCTATTCAAGTGCTACTTTAAAACTACCTCTAGGCAGTTTGATGCCTTTCGATCACAACGGTACATAGCCCCGTGTACATGCAGCTAGGTTATGAAAGCGCGGATCTTTTCCATACCTCCCCAATTAGCCGAAAGAACAAGTGTGAAATATTTCAAGTACAAAATGCAGCGCTTTTTACCGCTATGGCAACTAAATAAATTCGTGCACTCACCACGCCTGACGGAGCGTCATATTTGTTCCTGTAGGATCTCTTTGACCACGCACCATCTGCGATGACTGCTATCGTGGGTGTACCGTCACTGTCAATGTCGCCGCATTCTCTTGCCAGCCTTGCCTCCTCTGCGCCCGCTGTTTTCATTTCCTCCCAGGCGGCTTGATTGATAATGTTGCCAACGTCGTCCTCTATTTTCGTGTAAGTGTCCGATGACATTCTTGGGATGTTCATAGACGCAAGCAGTTCGTTAAGGTTTGAGAAGCCACAGCCAATTGACATTATTCCACACACCGCTGATGTGTTTATATCGCCGCAGCCGCTGGAAGCTTGCGCATCAGATGGCGGGTCTGTGTGAATGACATCCTTCCTTCGGCACATCCTGCATACAAGAGTCAACGTGCTTCGTAGACCTTGCTTTCTTTCAGACACACAGTCCATATCCGCCAAAGTGCAGTTGAAGGGAACATGGAGGGCGGTCTTTTGCAAGCTGGTCAACAGGTACTGAAGGCTAACAATGCGCCGCCCTTGAATTCCAGCATTTGCACTGCCGCTCTTTACGGTGGTGATCGCGGGACCTCCATTAGCAATATCTTCGTCGCACGACTCTGTTGTGCTCATCACTGAAGATGACAGGGCACTTCCTGGCACCTCGGATTCTTTGATGGGGGCTTCAACGTCTGCCGGCCTTGGGTTGTGCTCGTTGACTTCTGGGGACGCAGAATCTTCAGCAGGGTGGGCAAGGTCGCCACCATAGAGGGGATAGTGTGTTTTGCACGTAGGAGGTTCGTTATCACGAGCTTGCCTCTTTCTGGTGTTCGCAATCAGTGCACCTGCACGTTTACGCTTCCCGTACCTGAAATTCTTTGCTGGCATTTTCTGCTGACTTGTTGCCTGCTGGTATTCAAGCACCTTGAGACAAATCGGGAAACAAAGTATGGCGCACAAAAGTGCCACAAGATGATGGTTACCGTCAGAACAAGCCAAACTCAAGCCTTGTTGGTGCTGAGAAGCGGAAGATGGGTGTCCGGCCCTGGGAACGCTCGTACGAGACTAGGCAAAGTAAGCTGCACGCTGTCACTACAATCGAGGACATCCTTCTGCAGCTAGAAGGCTACGCGGGAAAGGGAAGAAGACCAGCCATGAGCCTTGTGCTTGTAACCAGCCGGAGGGACGACGCTTACAGCAGCATGGTCAGTGCAAGAATGAACCACTGTTTATTGAAGGCACAGCTTTTATAGGCACGAGCAAGAGCGCTGTACCGGAGGGACGACGCTTGCCGGCGTTCTGGGCCAGCCGAGTGGGACGCGCGCCGGCGTTCTGGGCCAGCCGAGTGGGACGCGTGCCGGCGTTCTGGGCAAGCCGAGCGGGACGCGCGCCGGCGTTCTGGGCAAGCCGAGCGGGACGCGCGCCGGCGTTCTGGGCGAGCCGAGCGGGACGCTGTAACCTACTGCGCATTACTGTTGCGCATCGGCGCGATGCAATCACTGATGCGCGGCACTGATACGAACACGACACGTGTCCGTTACAGTGCTAGGAGCTCCTTTCTTTCCTTTTATTTAGAGACTGACTACATAGGTGTTCAACACAATGGAACCTTTTCCGGGTAATGTCCTGCGGACGACCACACCTGTCTGCTCAGGCGAAACCAGTCACCCCACCTTACCATTGTAAAAGAATTTTCGCAGAAAAGACTGAAGGAAGCTTAGGCGACCCAAACCAGAAACGCTAAATTGGTGGGTTACTGGGAAATGGTCCATTGTATGACCCCCACATCCTTCTGTGCTCAATGGCTTGAGAGGGGGGTCAACTTTTTTGTGCTTCGGTCTCTGGAACCTTGGCCGCATACCTACAGATAGTTCTGGGCTCTACTTTGTGTACGCGGAAGAACGAATACTTTTTTTCGTGTCGCGGTGTAGTTTACACACCTGGAGGGGGAATAGAACTTCCCTCCTTTTTGGGGTACTCAGGTGCTGCCATCTATCGACAGAAAAA
This sequence comes from Amblyomma mixtum, assembly GCF_055824585.1. Lineage (NCBI taxonomy): Eukaryota > Metazoa > Arthropoda > Arachnida > Ixodida > Ixodidae > Amblyomma > Amblyomma mixtum. Next base: position 155,792,304 of record NC_143015.1, read on the forward strand.
GTTCAAATCTGAGTTGCCTTGTAGCTGGTGAGCCCTCTTAAACGTCTTCCGGACGGTGGCGGCCTTTTTTTTTTTTTTTTTCCACTGCGTGATATACGACTTCACACGAAGGATGGCTTCCGAGCTACCTAGAGTTAATGAACTGACCTTGTTTAGAAAGTGTGGTGGGCATGAAAACATGAAACATGTGAGGTGTGTCTGATCCAGTTTCTTGAAAATGCACTCAGCGTCCTCACCGTTGTGAGGAAGGTGAGGCCATCCCAAGTCATCTTGTAGACCGGGTCGCGGTGAAAGGGCCCCGCCGTCGTTTCCCTCGCGGAGGCGCTCCGTCTGACGGCCGCGTCTTGGGTGTCGTCCGCACGCAGTGGCTGCAGGTGCGACAGGTGCCAGTCCTTGGACCGCATGTACTGCTCCTGCGGTTTCCAGACAACAAGACATGTCAGCACACAGATCCTAGAGCTTGATTCCATTTTGGTAGCAGTCAGACCTAATAAACATGAGATTGAAAAGTTCAGAAAAAGAAGGACTATAAATCGACAAACAATTAGAACTGAACAACTTGTGCCTTAACACCTTTTTACTGAAGACGATGCACAACTGGAGATACCTTTCTACCTCCACTGACAGCAATCCTGATCGTACATCTTCTAGATGGGGGGTCCTTAAACTGAGCTCCGTGGAGCCCTTGGATTCCGCAGGACTTTTTGGGACTAATAAATATACTGTAGTGCAGTTGTTCATAGCCGATTCTTTCACTGCATAGGCAGTCATTATTAATGTGGCCTAGCTGATAAATAAATAAACAAAAAAGCGCATGCTGGAAGTTTCCAGTATACAGAAGGTGATGTCAAGCCCAAAACAGCATGACATGCAGCCTGATAAAGAAATCTTTTCTTAGCCAAAAACATTTTTATACCTTTCTAACACCATCTCAACACATTTTTAGCATCTTTTCAACACCTAATCCAAACCCGTTTTTTTTTCTTTTTCTGGTTACAATTGCACGCTGCTGCAAACAGACATAAAGCTGACACAGCTTTCCCATTCATGACAAGCAACTCAAATTAAGAAAAAAATAATTCACAGGCGTTAAACATGGCTCCTCACCCTGTATACATTGCGTTGCAACATGAGTACCAGTCAGGAGAATGCAAAATGACACTGTGAAGTCAGGACAGCACAGGAACCTTGGTAACCACTCCAGGAATGTAGATGACAAAATGTTAACTTTTACACAGCGAACGGCTTAATGGAAAAAAAACCGGACTGTGGGTTACATATCTGCCGCAGTCCTAAACCGCACACTGAATGCACACGCAGAACAAAAGGCGCTTCAAGAGGCACACTTCCTCATAGCTCAAACATCTGTGCGGGAATTCCGCGTGTCACAACTCAGCCACGCAGGTGGCAGATAAAATGAAATATGCCTGCCACCCCTCCAGATATAGCCCGCAAACACGTGACCTACATACACACGGCGTAACGGAAGAAAAAAAAAAGAAAGCCTGAAAAACTGCCAACTGCACGTTGAAGCTCCCCCGCAATAAAAAAAGGCACACAGCTGGCACCAACAAAACACCCACTGTTCAATGATACAGATGGCAGAGAGGAAATGCGGTTTACATGGTATTAGCTGCAGTGCGGTTAATATTTCTGTGCAACTGCTTGATAAATGGCAGGCAGATAGCGAGAACAAAAAACATGAGAACACAAGCAGGCTAGCTTTTTTTTTTCCTCTCTTAAAACTTCCTGTTTGGAACTTGCGCTTAGATTGAACGAGAGCAAGCAGACCATGAAAATGCGCAGAGATACGCCACTGTTTACGGAGTACGGGGCATTATTTGTGGACAGATAATGTAGAGATAACATCCAGGCCATATGCAGTCAAAAGCCACTGGGGTAAGAATTCGCTGGGGATAGTTTTACGAGCAACACTGTGCTGTAGTTGTGCACGAACCCTTCTTAACCCTTTAAAGGGGCACCGCGATGATTTCCTCAGTACCGGTTAATATCATTAAATAGATTCATCATGCGTTCCAGAGAGCAGGGCGAAAGGAATTATTGAAATCGGAGCATGCAAACGAAAGTTATTCCACTCTGAAAATTCGAAATGAAAAGCTCAGATGAAAATGCATCTCACTCGCCCATTTCACTCACCCAGTACCGAGATTGGGCGCTACCAATCAGAACCGTGCCTAGCGCACACGCAGCGGAAGCGTGCATGCAATTGTTGCTTTGTCGGGGCTGTAGACAGCCGCGCATTTTGACGGCATCTTCCCCCGCATACGCGGCGCCGTAGTCAGGGTAGGGGTGACAACGACAAAGGAAGCTCCCCCGATGTTTCTTTTTTAGTCGGACTGGAAGGCTGCCGGCCGCACCCTCCCTCGGCCCCAAACTCGACTCCTGTCTCTTGTCCGGCCTTTCTCTTCACAATTTGAGCAAGGAGTGTAGACGGGCTTTTTTTTTTTTTTTTGCAGCCGTCTTGGTGTGGTTTGAGCCAACGTTTCTTGAACAGCGCTGGCCGCCACGAAGGTTTGAAGTGGAATGGAAAGTGTCGCCCCTAGCTTTATTCTTGTCAGTTTTCGTTCGCTTTCCCTGCTTATTTCCAGTTTTTGTGGCATGTGAAAAAGCTTTCGGTACTCAGAGACATAATATATTGGATCCATTTCGCAAGTATAAAGGAACAACATGCAAACTGGCCGCCCAACCAATGAGAAAGGCAGCGCCCTATCTGGATGCCAGCTCATTTCCGCTGCCGCAAATGGCCGACGCGCTGCGACACCATCGGCTCGAAACGAGCATTTCTGGCGAAGATTAAAATATCAAGCATTACGATTTTGGCGATCCCATTGCGCGTTCAGGACTCACAATGTGCCTTGCTCTGCATACAAAGAATAAAGACCTCATGCTTTATCTACGTCGCAGGGCACCTTTAACCACCAACCCTGAGCTGTACTCTTCGTGGAACACTGGATTAAAATTGCCAACGATCAGTCACACTCGTCTGGCTTGATGATGCATTGATCCCCCTGCTAAAGACAAGTTATGGTCGGCAATTGCGCTGGTTCCAATTGTCAACACCAGAGGGCGTTAGTTGTCCATGAAAAGTGTTTCGCACCATTAACGCACGTTCTAAGCCTGACAAAAGTCATTTTCACCAAAATCGCCTACAAATACGGCGGTCTTGGAACGTTCTTCAGGAATTAATTTGGCGGCTAAAGGGTTAAAATCCACCTAACAAGCCTGCTTACTGGAGAAATATGAGCGATGGGCTGAAACTGACGCAAATACAAAAATGGCCTCAACTGAATACACACAAATATTCACACACTGCGCTTTATACGCTTCTAATTCCAATCTTTGTTTGATTGCAATCATGCATGTAACAAAGGCAATGTTGCCGGCTTTGTGTACACATGATGTCCAGCATCTTGCATCATGCTTTCACTTCACAATAAGAAAGACTCAATTATAAATGATTCATTAATGAACAACTGAAAAAAAAAACATTATTAATCGGAAATGATAACAAATAAATGCACTGCACATAACTTCTTATGCAGACCCTGGAAATTAGATTCCATGTTAAAATTTTGCAATAACTTGTGGACGCAATGTTTTGCAACATGGGCAGAACAAGTGGGCAGATAATTACCATTTCTGCCTTTACTCTCTGGATTTGTCTTTACTCCATCCATACTAAGTAGCCTCTTGGATGTCCATGATTCATTTCCGTGGCAGTATAAATTGCTTGCAGAGCAACTTTTCCTTAAAGGTGCACTGAAGAGGATTCTAAACATGTCTTTTTGCTGCGGGAACTCAATCCACACGTTCCTAGCATTGTTAGAAACAGGGACTTATTGCCCTGTGTGGCTGATTTCCCCAATTAAAACGATTTAACGTCCGGCTCCCGCCTTGATTTTTTGCATTCTCCCTCGTACGATGGGCGGAGTCGACCAACGCGTGGAGCGCCTTTCACCTAGTCCCGTGGAGGCTTTGCTCTCGCTTTATTTTGTTTTTTAGGTTTCCATGAATAAATAGTTTCATTCGCAGATAATATAGCCGCAAAATAAGCCCGAAGAAATAAAAATACATGCGGACTATTTGCTACTACGGACTACTACGTATTACTCCGCCGATGGCAGAGCGGCAAGCCGCCACGGGACTGGGTGAAAGGCACTCCACGCGTTGGTCGACTCCGCCCACCGTACAAGGCAGAATTAAAAAAAAAAAAGGCGGGAGCCGGACGTTAATTCGATTTAATTAAGGAAATCGGCCACACAGGGCATTAAGTCGCAGTTTCTAAGAAAGCTCGGAACGTGTAGATCGAGTTCCCGTGGCAAAAAGACAAGTTCAAATTCCTCTTCAGTGCACCTTTAACTGCTGACCGTTTTAATTTTTTTTTCCCCCGTTTATTCTCGTGTACTAAGCACAGCAAGTCTGGATTTAATCCTTCAATTGCACAGCCTCCAGTCGTCCGCAATCACTCGGTATAGCCTCGACTATTAATTTATAAAACTTGATATAACTCTGACAACCACCTTGATCTCGCCGTAGCGCTTGCTCAGCAGCCGTTTGCGTCGCAGCGTCCATCGTTGGCAGCTCTCGGGTGCAGACTCTTCGTCAAGGCCAAAGAACGAAGCCGTACTTTTCCTCACGTACCTGCGACACAATTAAACGCCAGGAGAAAGTCACTAACAAGAACCCTTAGATATTAATTTCACCTAGGTGTCTTATAGTAACTGCTTCCGCTAACAGCCATAAACAAACTCAAAACAGAAAAAAAAAAATGGGGGCAAAAAATGTACAATCGGGAGATACGTCAATGCTAACTGTATTTTTCAAAAAAAAAACTAAAGACATCTGCCTATTCTTGCCGGACTTCCCAAAAACTGTGAGCGTACACGACCCACTATGGGCTGTACTGTTTCAACTAAAAAGCATATTGCAAAATTTTAGCGCGAAAAACACGGACAGAAAGAGTAGACGACACGTCTACTCTTTCTCGTGTCGTCTACTCTTTCTGTTCGTGTTTTTCGCGCTAAAATTTTGCAATATGTATGTTAACCAACTCGCCCAATCTGCAGTATTGTTAAAAAGCATAGTTGCCCAAATGATGTCTTTCGTTCAATGCGAACAGGGGACCGCGAGAAAGTACAGTCGCCGTCAAAAGTAAATGGAAGGCGACTTTGTCAAAAAAATTTAATTTCTTTAAATCTAAAGCATAATGGTCCATGTTTGTTGGTGCACAGTGCAATTCGCACAATCACAATTAGTCTGCACATATGTATTCAAGGATGCATGAATTGAGCGTGCATTGACTAAATTTTTTCGTTAATATTGCCTTCCATTTACTTTTGATGGCACCTGTACATTGCTCTCAATCGTCCAACACTTTGACGTGCTTTTTCACTCCCTTTGTGTGCAACTTGTGTGAAATATTAAATTAATGACTTTTTATGTGCCTAAACTGGGACAGTGACTGCGTGGTATACAGAGCAGGCATGGTAGGTTATTTAAGCCCTCCACCACTGTCAGAAGGAAGCATTTTTTTAAAGGCATCAGTTTCATTGTGGCCTAACATGTTTAGGGGAAGCCCCCATGGTGGACTAGATTTGTAATGAGGGAGTAATTACTCATTACCATCTGCCTGAGTGCTCCTGTACGGCTACAAAGGAAAGCTATAGGCAAAGCTATACAGCTTTCGCAGAAGCTTCACAGTCGAATACAAATTCGTCCCGATACGGGGGTGTAACTGACCTCGTCCTACCACCTGCTAGCTGCCCTGCTAGCACAGCTGGTGAGCGACTGCCCCAGACAGGCAATGGTCCCGGGTTCGATCCCCAGACCAGGATGAATTGTTAAACTACGAAGCTTCAAAGAAAGCTGTGTAGCCTTCCTTTCTAGCCCTACAGGTAAGCTCAGACGGGTGCTAATGAGCAACTACTAACCAGTTTCATGACGACCCAGCTTAACCTACAACTTCCTCATTGTGACGCTTAAGTAGATCTCGTCTGAGCTTTGTTTACGGCTGCCTAAACAACCTGAAAAGTCGACTCGCCTCTTGATGGTCTCACTCCGAGAGAGCTTGGGTCTGCCTCGGACTTCAACGTCGTCATCGTCCGCTGCGGACGTAGCCGCAGCCGTGTGTGGTGCCACGGCAGACGAGACCGACGAGTGTGCCGAAGACGCGTGAGAGCCGTACGGTTGCTGAGATGGTGGCGGGTACGTGTGATGCATGGCTGCCGGCTGCTGCTGTGGCTTTGGTGGCTGCTGCAGCGACTGCCTCTGTTGCGACCGCACCGGCGGGAGGGTTCGCGGTGCGGGCACGGGAGGCGGCGGCTGTGCGCCCTCGAAGAGCGGGTTCTCGATGAGGTCTAGCGTCGGCGGTCGGCCCCCTAGAACGAGACGGCCCCTCCGGAGGCCCCGAGGGGGGCACTCCATGTCAAGGGGACCGCACAAGTCGCCGCGCCGTCAATGGTGACCCCGGATTCTGGGCCTCCTGCAAGAATCGTGGAAGATACACACCATTTACACGCAGGAAGACCAGTACGGGACAGAAAAACATGCAGCTGTTATGTCTAGAAGCTCGAGGAGAGGTGAGAATGGCTGACACTGTAGCCCCAATTCCCATATTCCCTTTCAATAACACACAGCAGCAAGTACAGTCTTTGTCAAAAGTAACCAGGCTGCATGGTTTGCTTCTCATTTGTATAGTAGAGCCTTTACAGCTTACAGTAAGGTCGAAAAGATCTTTGAAGGTGAGGACAGGGGTTCTCCTTACCATGCAGAGAGTTATAGCTTGAGGGCTGCCATAATAGTTTAAATAAGCTACTCAGAAGCAAAACCATGCAGCCTGGTTACTTTTGACAAAGACTGTACGTAATACATGCCGCCAGACAAAGGTCACAAGCTTTGCAGTGTTGGCTCAGGTGGGACACAGAAGAGCCAAGACTAGAGGGTAATGACTGATAAAGATTGTTTTCCTCCAGGGCTCTATGTATACAAGATGAACAATAAATCACATGCGGACAAGATGACCCACAAACACGTAATAAACGAGGACCACAAGATTTACCCCGAAAACCCCAAAATTTGCAGACTGAAAGTATGCAATGCACCAAACATTTGCAGCACGTACAACCAACACTGCCGTGTCGACGATGTCTGCTGGATTTCATGTAATGCTCGCTTGTCTCCAAGTGATTGTGTGTTTCCCAACACGAAAAAAAAAGAAGCCCAGGGGCCACGGTGATTTACCAAAAACAGCATGTGATGAGCTCAAGAACATAAACACACCACTCAATGCTAGGTAAAAGATGCATCCTAAAAACAACTCGGTGCGTTAGGATGGAAGCAATGCCATGCAGAGAAAAGAACACTAGTCTTGAATTGTACACAAAATGCTTGCGGGTACAAGAAAAGCTAGTCATTGCAGAATCTACCGTCGTGATTGTGGCCTTTGCTCCTTGATTACAGTGTCAATAATTATAGCATATGCCACAACTGTTGCAACAGATCTATAGCTAGAATGTAAATTCATTTGTGTCATGGAATCAACCTGCACTTCCAAAGAAGAGGAATCCATTTTAGGTAGCCTCAATCACAAGAGGCTATTCAACTTATCAGACTAACATTCAAAGTTCAAATTTCCATTTTTTTAAAACCTACGGGGAACAGGCATGTTGCATTATAATGCAGCAAGTGAAGTGGGCTGAATATTCATCGATTAATGCTGGCATTCAAGTAGACTCCATATTTCTTGATTTTTCTAAAGCTTTCGACAGAGTACCTCACAACCGGTTATTAATGTAACTAGCACTGCTTAATATTAACCCTCTTGTCATTGCACGGGTTAAAGATTTTCTTTTTTCCAGGTCTCAATTTACAACTGTCAATAACCACAATTCGTCTTTTTAGCCAAGTACACTCTGGCGTCCCACAAGGAAGTGTGCTTGGCCCCTTACTTTTCCTAATATTTATCAACGATTTACCGGATTCCATTTCTTCCCATATCAGACTTTTTGCTGATGATTGTGTAATTTATCGCAAAATTTATTCTAACACCGATTGCCAATCCCTTCAATCTGACCTGGATTCAGTAACAGCATGGTGCTCAACCTGGCTTATGCAACTTAATCATTCAAAAACTAAATTGATGTCTTTTACTAACCGAATGTCTCGAATTCAAACAGCATACTCCTTAAATAATAGCTCACTCGAGCTAGTCACCACGTATAAGTACTTAGGACTTCACCTTCATTCAGACTTAGCATGGAACCACCATATTAACCTTATGCTTGCATCTGCTAATCGGTCATTAGGTCTCTTAAAACATAACCTAAAGCATGCTCCTCCTCACCTCCGTGCTCATGCCTATACCACTCTAATTCGACCTAAAATTGAATATGCCTGGGCTATTTGGGACCCTTACCAATCTTACCTAATAAATAACATTGAATCATTGCAGAACCGCGCCGTTCGTTTTATTTACTCCGATTATTCACGTAACACCAGCGTCACAGCCTTAAAGAAACGCGCAGGTCTCCAGGATTTATGTCTCCGCCGTAAAATTGCACGACTGTCACTTTTTCATAAACTTTATCGTCATCCATCACTTCATAACGACTTTTTTTCTTTGCCTACTTCGATTTTTGACCGCCGCGATCATCCCTTTAAAGTTAGACGTTTCACGTGCAGAACATTTATCTATGCGCATTCATTCTTACCACGCACAATATCTGACTGGAACACTCTGCCTTCACATATCGCAACCACCACTGATCCTGATAAATATTTTAAACTTATATCTTCAATAACTACTGCTTAACTCTTCGCATGCATTGTTATTTTATTTGTTCATGGCTTCCTTTTTGCAGGGTTTGTTACTAAAAAGATTCATTGTATTAGTGTTCTGTTTGTATAATTTTAATAATGCAGTAATCTTCGTTCTTTGCCGCGCTGCCATTCTTTTGATTCTTTTGCTTACTTATATGTCATGCAAAGTGTCTTATTTGTGCTTTTGATTGATTCTTTTGCTTACTTATTTCATCCAGTGTGTCTTATTTGTGCTTTTGTTGTTTGTTTTATATTTGTGGGTTTTTTTTTATTCTGTTCAATGCCTGTGCCCCCCCCCCCTATGTAATACCCTCTCGAGGGCCTTTAGGGGTATTCTGTATAAATAAAAATAAATAAATATAGACCAGGCTTTGTTCTCTAGATCTAGGTATATTAGAGGTAGCCTAAGGCCCAAGGTGTATAACTAGTTTATTTGCTCTTGTTGTTGTGCAAATACTGGTGTCTAATGTATTTTCATAATTATGTTCTCGCTGTAATTTGCAAGACCAGCACATAAGCGTTTCTTTCTTTTTGAGCCATTGCCGCTTTTGTACCGTTAATGAGCTGCTGGGTTTCGCTAAGACAGTATCGGCTCTCTGTTTGCACCCCATATCAGCCCAAGCATTTTATTGTTGTTGTTATTAATGATGATGGTGATGCTGAAAAAAGTGTCCCGACAAGAGTGACTAGACTCCTTATGAAAGCAGTCTGTGCTGCATTCTACTTTAGCTGCCTGCCAGAGGAACTGAAACACTTAAGTTTACAGAGTTTCAAAAGTCACTGGTATTAAGCCTATTCCGGCACAATGCAATGGATGCTGACTGAATCGAGGAAAAAAAATTAAGAGGAAAAAGCTGCACGAACAAAAGAACCCAGCCTAATCTAGGTTAGAACCAGTACACTTTCGGCCAACATGCCACTCCACCCATTCCACAACAGGTGAGCCAGAGCAAATAGGCGGCGACAAAAAATAAATGAACGAGCGAATGAATAAAAGACAGCTGGGACAAGCGTCACGTCCGGCTATGTCACACGGCTGGCAAAACAGCACTCACTCTGACGAGTCCCTTTACTATGTCAGTTAGCACTAGCACATCTGTTACGGACACGGTGTCTGTTGACAGAAATGAAACGTTTCTTCTGTCGGGACTGTCAGAACAACCGTGGCGAGCTGAAGGGTCCGACTATCTATCCTCTTTGTTGCTTTTATTTCGATCACGCACTTTCACACGCTGCTCTCCTGTCACACAAAGCTGGCTGGACAGATGCTTGGTCGCTTGCGTGAAAATGAAACGATGGAGACAAGTTGTTGTGAATGAGGTTTAGACAAACTATGGTATCAGCAGACTCTTCACATCTACTGTGACATTATTAAACTTTTTCTCTTTTTCCTCCACGTTTGCTTCTGATGACAACTAAAATTTCTCGTTACAGTTCTTTAATAATCTATTCATTAATTTATTCTCATTACAGTTCTTCAAAAAAAAAATGAAAAATTGTTTATTTCTCTATTCTCTGTTCTAATGTGTCCTTACATCCCATTCCGAGCAGAGCAAAAGCTTGGTTAAAATATATTAATCAAAAACTAATTTCTCAAGTCGGAGTGCTCCCCCCGAACAGAGGCAAAATATTTTGCAGTCATAGGTCCAGCAGTTTTCTATATGACTTTTCTCTGTCCTATGGGTCTCTATGCATTCAGAAGCATGGGAAAAGATCTTATTACTAGTTAAGGCGGAAACTTGGGCTAGTTGGAAAGCATTTGGATTCATATTTGCTAGCGCTTAGTGAACACACGGGACAAGAACACAAATACACAGGACAGACGCTAGTCTTCAACTGCCGTTTATTCGAAAAACAATCAATATATGACATCTCGACTATATATGACATCTATGACATCTATGACTATATATGACTATATATGACATATATGACATCTCGACTATATGACTATATATGACATATAGTGTTTGGTTAAATATGTACACAGCACAATACATATCTATATCAAAACTACACATGATCTTGCGAAAAAGTGAGAGAAAATTCGCAGATACTTGGCTGCTGGTGGCAGGAAACTGATTTAAACACATCTACCAGATTTGAAGGTTGCTCAGAGAGCTCCTACATTGCTACACAATTCCAGCAAGGTGGCTATGTGAAAGACCAATGAGTATCCTCTACTGCTAATGGCACTTAGGCTGCTGAAGTGACATTTTTGTAAAAGTGCTCTGAAAGAGAAATGTTTATTACTCCCTTCAGGTGCTCCGTCTACATTTCTACACGCAATCTGAATGTGTTAAATCGTTGTGTAAAAGGGGTAATGTCCACTTATGTAAAGACTATAATAAAGTGCTAAAGTGCGTGAAATTTTCTTGACGACCAACTAAAGGCAGGCATGTGATATTAATGCAAAAAAAATCATTTTTAAGATAGATGCCTCTGCATTTTACAGCACCTCTTGTAAGGAACCAATGAGCATATAATTTGTTTTGCTTGCTTCACAAACTTAAGTGCTTTTGAAATGCCTCAAATGTGCCGATTTGCTCACATCATGACAAGAATCAATAAACACAGCATAAATAAGACCTTGAAACCGAAGTTGGGCCATGATGTGAGATAGCCTTTTCTAGATCAAGATCAGACATTGGAGCCTTGTTGGTGAATTTAATGCAAGCGGCAATGCAGTCCCACTGGCATGATTCGAGTCATCAACAGGACCGCGTCTGCAAGCTTGACGCTGGCTCACGATTACATTTGCCATCTATGGTGGTGCGACGTCATGGGACTTTACTCCACCGGCTACGGCTTGGCGTTGCCTACACCAAACACTATCTTCACAAGATCGGCATTGAAAGTAACCCAAATTGAGCACAGTGCCACACTCCAGAGACTATTGGACACCTTCTTTGCGAGTGCCCGAACTATACTGCTGCAAGAAGAACATTGGAGGCGACCGTGAAACGACTGGACTCTCGCCCTCTCTCTGAGGAAACTCTTCTGGGCGCCAGGACGAGATATTCTGATTGGTGGCGTGTGATAAAGGCCCTGCTCAACTTTTTGTGTGAAACAGGCCTGGATACTCGTCTGTGACTGCCTGTGCACAACCTACATGGTTAATGACATGTGTCGGTGTTTGTGTTGCAGACACCAGTTTTATGTGCGTCTACTCACCGCGATGCGAGTGCCAGCCAGTGTGGTGTGTGTGTGTGTAGACATCACCCGTGAAACTCATTGTATTATGCCATCATCAGCCTTCATTCGCACTTTCCTTTTCCTCCTCTTCCCTTTCCCCTGTGTGGAGCAGCGGGCCAGGGCCATATGTTGCCACCGGCCGACCTCTCCACCTTTCCCTCATTAAAATTCCTTTCTCTCTCTGGAGATAAGAGAGCTGAACAAAAATTCTAGAACTAGGCGCCTGGGAAAATGAAAAGTTTTTTTGTATGCCATCTGTGCATGCCTTAAGAGATAAAAAAAAAATACTAACGTTCCCCCCCCCCCCATTAGTTAATCATTAGTACCTGACAGGGTATTTAACTAGGACCCTTCATTTGCTGTTTTTTTTGTTTTACGGAATTCCAAAGGTAAAAATCAGGTTATATTTTTTCTATGCACAAGTTCGGGTACAAACTGGGTTACTACGCAAATAATTCAATAAACCGGGCTTTTTCTGGGCATATTTTGAAGCAAAATTCATTATACAAAAAGTGCTTGTTTTTTGGCAGAGAATTAAATCGTCCCTTAAATTATTATATAATAAAACACATAAAAATGGCAAGTTGCACTATAAAAGCTGCTTACTGAATGAGATATTCCCTCTTTTTGCTTAGTTATTGCAAATATATCCCCATGTGCATTACCACCTCCTCCACACCACTTCCGCAACCATGCAAGACTTGTGCTGCAAAAACATTAATTAAACAACATGGTGACTGTTTTATATGCACATACGCCTTCGAGCAAGATGTCGTTAGCATGGATAGCACTCGATACAATAATGCCAATGAGATGTCCGCTGGATACCCATGTTTTCGTTTCTCGCTTCTGGACCTCACTTTTCTAACTTATTCTCAAGTGGAGCAATGTCTTGAAGAATGAGCTTTAAAAGAGGTTTAAAATCGTCACTTCTTTGTACGCACCACTCTAGAATGAACACAAGACATCTGCTAATTTTGGAGCAGTGTCTTCAGCTGTGCACACCAGAAAAATATGTCCTCTGGGGGTGCAATTTTGGATCGTCTGAATTTCGAAAAATCAATTTGGGCTGCAAGCATTGGTAAAACTGGGTTTTAACCAAAAACAAATAGCCCTAGTTATAAATGTATCGAGGTTTGACAAGCATATAATGTTATTATGCAATGCACTGCTTAATTGTTAACATTCCCGATGTTCACTCCTGTTCTTTCATTCATTCATTCATTCACGTGCCTACAGTGCGTCCCAAAAGCATTACAGTAGGGTTTTTGTGTAATAAAAAAAAAGTGACATGTGATCATGCGAAACAACGAAACAATTGTCAAGGCAAAAAACCTCAAAGCATGGCAAATTATTCAAGGCAAAAGAGGAAAGGATATGAAAAACGATCCAAAAATGTATACATATTGTATTTACGATCTATATGTATTTTCATGTATATATATTTGTGGTCCAAAAACGTATACAACATCATCATCATCATCAGGCTGACTATGCCCACTGCAGGCCATGTCTCTCCAATTAACCCTGTCCTTTGCCAGTTGCGCCCATCGTATCCCCGCAAACTTCTTAATCTCATCCGCCCACCTAACTTTCTGCCGTCCCCTGCTACGTTTGCTTTCTCTTGGAATCCACTCCGTTACCCTTGAGGACCAGCGGTTATCTTGCCTTCGCATTACATGCCCTGACCAAATGCATTTCTTCCTCTTGATTTCGACTAGGATGTCATCAACCCGCGTTTGTTCTCTCACCCACTCCGCGCTTCCGATCTCTAATCGTTACACCTAACATTTTTCTTTCCATAGTTCGTATACAACAACCTTACTCAAAATGTACCCTCCTTTAAGCTGTTCCATGTATATGTTATTATGAAAGGTGGGCACATGCTTTCCAAAAGCCAGTCCAGCAATATTTTGCCCCCACAATAGATATATTTACTTGTACAGTCTCTTCAGGTGTGATGTATCACTGCACTATGCATCAATAGTGCCCACATTTCCATACAGCTAGACTAGTAGCTCTCATATTACATGTTAAATGCTACCACAGCTGACGGCACAACCACTGTTCTGTTGAGGTGTGGCTCGTTTCATGGCCTCCATGAAATTTTGCAAACTGAATCACGTACGACATGCCGCAGTCAAAATTCCACCCATCTTTCAAATCTCTTACTACACAACATAGATTTTGATATGCCCACTAAATTTCATGCTTAAAGAGCACACTAGTAAGATTTCCCTCTATAAAACAATGCACAAAACAGTAACAAAAGAAGGAGTAAAGACACCACTAGCTTTCAGTTCTCAGCTTTCCCTGGGGTTGTGGATATATTAGAAAAAAAAGAAACAGATAAACTGCACGCAAAACATCTTGCCAGCAGTGCAGAGTGGCACTATAGTGGCATCATGCAGAATGGGCAGTTCATCACCATCATCATCAGCCAAGCTAGGTAACACTACAGGTCAACGGCCTCATTCACCAACCTCCAATCAGCTGTCCAGTGCCAGATGCAGCCACCCTTTCCTAGCTAATCTCTCAATCCCATCACCCAACCTGAATCTCTGACGTGCACAGTTCCTTTCCCTTAGTATCTGCTTTGTTACCTCAACAGACAACTGGTTGTACATACAGTTCCACAGTCCATAATTTCTATAATCCACACTCATGATACGCATCGATAATCCATCTTCTCCTCTTTATTTCCACTAAGATGGATACTGACTGGAGTTTGTTCTGTAACTCATGCAGCACCCATTCTGTTCCCTGATGTAAGCTCTACTATTTTAACTATCATAGTTCACTGTGCTGCAATTACAATCTAACATCAAGCTTTTACGTTAGCCTAAAATTTTTGCAGGATACAACTGTTCCAAGTGTTCTCTTTCTGAGGGATATAAGTAGGCTGCTTTTAATGATCTTAAGAGTGCCAACCAAATGTGCTCCAACCCATCCTTATTCTCCTAATAGTTTCTTTCTTATAGTTAGGATCTGTGGTCACTGCTTGGCCAGGGCAGATGTATTCTACAGGTAGAGATTGACTGATTGAAACAGCTTTTATTTCCATCAGAAAAAGGGCATCAACTGGTAGGACCTCGCTACATATTGTCCACCATTCCTCGTACATTTTCCTGACATGTATTTCTTCTAAGCGGTGTTCAGAAAGTTGGATTGGGAACAACTAGCAATAAAGGTTAACGGAGAACACCTTAAAAATCTCCAATTTGGTAATGACAAACTCCTACTAAGGAAAACCGGGGGTGAACTGCACTGCACGTCGGGAAAAGTACAATGATCAGCTCATATTAATGTGCGGTTATGAGAACCTTATCGAATAAAACAAAATTAAAGAAAAGCAACAATCGCAACGGTGGCGAAATCGCTCTGGGGCGCCGCACTTCCAAAATCAATCATCACCACGGCACGGAGAGGCACGGCGGTGTGATGCCGAGGCGCATTAAACCAAAGCGACTGCCTCGAGCGCTAAAAGCGACACGCCAGCAAAAAATTACGCGTCAATAATTGATTCCCCGAAACGCAGAAAATGCACGCAGGCACCATTTCTCCCATTTGCATTTTGCCGGGTGCACGCACATCGATTTGTAAGTGAAACATTACTCTCGAAAACACTAGGCCAGCACGAAACCACAGCCAATCAGCGCACACGTTAAGCACTACCATTTATTACTACGTCTTTCAACCGCAAGCTGTCTTCGCTGCTGAGCACGTCTGTATTGAGACGAAGCTGCTCCTAACGAGCGAAAGAGCGCCAATTAGAAAAATCTTACTCTACGCAAAACAAAAAAGAAAAAAAAAGATGAAAGAAAACCACATATAAATAAACGAAAAATTAATAAGCAGCTCCACACACGACAAAGGTCTTCTGCAAATATGCGATGAGCTAAAAATACAATTTCCGACGCACACTGCGAATGGCACTGCCCTCGGATTTGGCTCGAGCCCTTACACGGTTACACCCCAAGAGTGCAAAAGTTCCTCTTTCGGAGAATTCTCCGAAAAGAATCGAGATAAAGAGAAAAGGAAATCCGCAGCCGGGTCAACCAACGGGTACTTTAGCGGCGATGGATATCCTCACGGTCTTCGTGCGAGGCCATATCTCCGCCTACGCCGTTCCACCGTCAAGAAGCAATCGAAGCGAGCAAGACCCCGTTATCAAGCGGCCCGGCCGAAACGTTATCCAGCCCCTTCGGCAATATCCTCCAAGATAAAAACGCCCACACCGTCCATAGACTCCACTTGCAAAAGCCTGTCACACCTGACCCAGATTCACCGCGCCGCTCGGTCCAGTGACTGATCGAATCAGCGCCAACGGTCGGCGGCCACACAAACACCACACACACCACACCGCGTTCTAAACTCGCTAGAAACCGGAAACGCAGAACCAGGCAGGCGAAGAGCAGTGGGGGGGTTGCTCCTAAATTTAACCACCGCCACCCTTCGCCCCAGAGAACACGACTTTGACGAACCGCACACGTCTCTTCACAACAAGGTTTATGCAAACATCCAATGCCAGATCTAAAATAAACACTGAACTCAGATTTGTTTCCAGCGCGCCCCAAGATCACCGCTGTTCAGCAAAGCAAACCTCTCCAAAACAAACGCGAAGAAACCCCCTAGGCCTAAAGGATAGTCCAGCTCTCCTAAGCGCACCTTGACTGCACCTTTACGGATTAAACCGAGGATGCCGCCGAGCACGGCGCGCGAGAACTACAGGGGAGGATCATCATGTGTCCGCAGCATCGATACTGCCGTTTCGTCAAAGAATTCCAACGGTTTATTAAAAGGTTTCGCTATGCAGAGCTCGGTAATATGCACCGAAAAGCGTCACGCTCAAATCAAACGCGAAGAAAGCCGAACAGTCCTCCCAAAAAAGCCGGAGGTCACGCACAAATAAAATGCTTGCCAAGCCTCCCTCCCTCGACCAGAAAGCGTCAGGTGTTTCCGCGCACAAACGCTTCCAAGGCGATCGCAGCCCGACGTTTTTTTTTTTTTTTTTGGTCTCCAGGCGCATCAACTGCGCTTTCTAGACGCGCAAATTTACCAAGATCGCAAGCTAGACGCGTTCTTGGAAGCCACTCCGCAAAGCGACAGGGAATCCGCACGCTCAAAAGAAAAAAAAAGAAGGAAAAGAAAGGCCAGGGGCGAAAACACCGCAGAAAAAGCAAGCGCTACAGAGCGGAATACATAATCAACATGCGCCTATCGGCCGTTCGTAGCTCGGCCCCTGGCGCGACTGCTTCACCCGCGATCAGCCACGCCTCTAAACAGATCGCACCGTAGAACGAGCAAGCCCGTTTTACCGCAGCAACGTAGACCGTCGGCGATTAGCTCGAGAGGCGGGGGGGACGGGGGGGTGAGGATACGCGAATTTTGCGAGTAAAAAAAAATAAAAACGGGGCTACTTACCACGTTAGGCTTACGTTCCACGGGCCAGCTTTGCCGCGCGGCATCTCTTCGTGAAACTCGCTGCTTCCTTTTTTCTTACTGCGTATCTTTTTTCGGGTTTCGGGAGCCAGTGTTTTCCAAAATGTCACCGATCCACGCACACAAACACACGCACGCACACACAGGAACGCACGGACAGAGCCGACCTAGGAAGCGCACTTCGGCGGTCAGTTTCCTATCCGCACCGTTCGCCCAGCATCGTGGCACTCAGCGGCGACGGACTGCGGCGATCTTCATCGATGCTCGGCGCACCCGCACGGCCCATTTTGTCGCTTGTTCGACGCTACACGGTGCACCCGAAATTCGTCCCTAAGCCACACGGCAGCCATGTTGTTACGCTCGGATTGAGCTACGGGCGCCGTCTACGCGGCTGACGCGCACACTACGCGGAAACGGGAAATGACCGGGCGCCGCTAAACCGACGTCGCCGACGTCTTCTGAGTAAACCAAACCCAGCGCTGAGGCTTTGCGACACCGTTACATACTTTAGAAACTAACTTTGCAAACACAGCTTTAGAAGCAAAGTACATGTAGTACTTTCGAACGAATATGACAACTGCCTAAATGAAAGATGACTTCTGCCAACCCTCTGTCCGTCTGAGACTTGATCGTTTACCAAAAAACTATAATTCTTATGTAAGCTTAGTGCGCCTATCGGATAAAGGCAAACACATAAAAACTGAGCCAACTACTCCCTGTGAAACTTGTCATTTGCCAGAAATTGATTCGTACGAAAGGTCCTTGAGCTACCAGAATCTAAAAATCGACTCAAAAGTCAAGATATTTGCATACATTTGCTACTGCAAATGCTATAAGAATTCTCATTCTTGTATTCAGTGCATATATAGGCTGAAAAAAATAAAACACACATATAACCGATAGGCAAATGACGCGCCTGTTAAAATGTCTCAAAAGGCGCCACGGCGAAGAAAAAATTCGGGATGAAGCACCAAAAAAGTGGCTGGCGGTTTTAGCATTGCTAAGCACGAAATAATATACAATAGAACGATTTTCAGTGAGAAAGCACTTCTAGCCGCGCACTCCCCGCGGGTTTCACATTAAACCTGTGCGTTCAGGCCTCAAGTTATGCGCCTCTCCTTTTCCCAGAATTTTGAGGAAAGCAAGGCGCTACCTGGGTCAGTGGACACCTCAATCGCGCTAGGAGGTATGTGGCGCGGTGGTGGTGGCGAAGAGAATACAGAGATGTGTTCGAGGGAGGTGGGGGGGACTTCCATTAGTGAGAAGCCTCCCTACATACTTGTTGGAGTCCCTAGTACGGGACACAATTAATGTATAGAAGCCGCCGTCCGGGCCCTCCAGACCAAGACGGGTGGTGTGGCGTCCACTCCCCCACTCCCCCACTCCCCCCCTCCCCAAAAAAATAAAAATAAAACTTGCTTCGCAGAATATATTTCTTACCAATGCTAAACCGCCAGCCATTTTTAGAGCGAAAGCAGTTCTAGCCGCACTCCCTGGGTTTCAGCGGTGTGTGTCGATCGGTGTATGTGTGTGAAAGCCTCTCAGTACTGGTTATGGCACTCGGCTGCTGACCCGAAAGACGCGGGCAACGCGGGTTAGATCTCGGCCGCAGCGGTCGAATTTCGTTGGAGGCGAAATTCTAGAGGCCCATGTACTGTGCGATGTCAGAGCACGTTAAAGAACCGCGGGTGGTCGAAATATCCGGAGCCCCTCACTACGGCGTCCCCCAAGTTTGAGCCGCTCTGGGACGTTAAACCTCCATAAACCAAAAAAAAAACTTACTGCTCAGAGCCTTCTATTGACCCAGTGTCCACTGACCCTAGAGGTGTCCACTGACCCAGCGAGCCAGTTCCGTAACTGGCTCACAGGGTCAGTGGACATCTCAATCACGCTGTGAGTAGGCGGATGCGCCTTTCCTTTTCCCAAGACCAGTGAAAAGTTATGGGGCGGGGGGGGGGGGGGGGGGGGGGGGGGCGCCAATGCTGCAGACGACGCGGATTAATAATTAATTCTGATCAAATAAGGAAAGTAGAGCATCAAGCTTGGTTAACCGAGAGAAGCATTACGGTGCGCGTTTAGCGTTGCAAAAGTCTGTATGTTTGGGCATCCAGGATTGGAATTCTAGAAGCTGAAATTAAGCAGCAAACTTATGCTGGCTAATTAATGTCCTTAAATTACGTATACGCGTGTTTTAACTTGCCTTATAAATGATCAAATATCAAATCACCAGTAAGGAGTTGCCGAAACCGAAACTGAAACCATTTACTTGAAGAGCGAGCAAGGGCAGTTTGCGTTTTAATATATACTAATTAACTGTCTCTCGTTCTGGTTGCTATAAAATAATTTTTTAAGCGCTGAAATAACATCGTTTTTATTACTGCCGGGAGCGTTGCGGATGCCGAACTGATACTCATTGATGTCGTAAATCGGAGCACACGTTGCCATCAACATCAGTGTGAATCGTGAAATTTTTGTGTGGCCGGCGAGAAAATGGCTGCTCCTCCGTCGCTCGACGACAAGTCTCTGTGGCAAGATGACGATTCTTTGGGCGAAGAAGTGCTGCGGATGTCGCAGGACGAGATCATCAGCCGCACGAGGCTTCTCGACAACGAGATAAAGATCATGAAGAGTGAGGTGATGCGCATCTCGCACGAATTGCAGGCCCAGAAGGAGAAGATCAAAGAGAACAACGAGAAGATCAAAGTCAACAAGACGCTGCCGTACCTGGTGTCGAACGTCATCGAACTGCTCGACGTGGACCCACAGGAGCTTGGCGAAGAGGACGGTGCCAACGTGGACCTCGACTCGCTTCGCAAGGGCAAGTGCGCCGTCATCAAAACATCGACGCGCCAGACCTACTTTTTGCCAGTCATTGGTCTCGTGGACGCCGAGAAACTGCGCCCAGGCGACCTGGTCGGTGTGAACAAGGACTCGTACCTTATTCTGGAGACTCTGCCGCAGGAATATGACTCGCGTGTCAAGGCCATGGAGGTGGACGAGCGGCCCACCGAGCAGTACAGCGACATCGGAGGTCTCGACAAGCAGATTCAAGAGCTGGTCGAAGCCGTCGTGCTCCCCATGACACATAAGGAGAAGTTCGTGAACCTCGGCATCAGTCCTCCGAAGGGAGTGCTACTCTACGGACCTCCGGGCACGGGAAAGACCCTCATGGCCCGAGCCTGCGCCGCGCAGACCAAGTCCACCTTCCTCAAACTCGCAGGTCCTCAACTCGTTCAGATGTTCATCGGCGACGGAGCCAAACTGGTCAGAGACGCGTTTGCGCTAGCCAAGGAGAAGGCACCGGCCATCATATTCATCGACGAACTGGACGCAATCGGAACCAAGCGTTTCGACTCGGAGAAGGCCGGAGACCGAGAAGTCCAGCGAACCATGCTGGAACTGCTCAACCAACTCGACGGCTTCAGCTCAAGCGCCGACATCAAAGTCATCGCGGCTACCAACAGAGTCGACATCCTCGACCCCGCGCTGCTCAGGTCGGGACGACTGGACAGGAAAATCGAGTTCCCGCACCCCAACGAAGAGGCGCGGGCCCGCATCATGCAGATCCACTCGCGCAAGATGAACTACGACAAGGACGTCAACTTCGAAGAGCTGGCCCGTTGCACGGACGACTTCAACGGCGCGCAGTGCAAGGCGGTCTGCGTTGAAGCCGGCATGATTGCTCTGAGGCGCGGAGGCGACAAAGTGACACACGAGGATTACATGGACGCTATCATGGAAGTGCAGGCCAAGAAAAAGGCCAACCTCAACTACTACGCCTGATTGGAGGGGAGGCTGTTTTTTTTTTTTATTCATTAAAGTACTTTCGTTCATCCAGTGGTCCGCGTTGTTCTGATGCCCTTCCAACACAAACAAAGTATGCAATTTTTTCTTGTAGGCACGCTGGCTGTCGTGTGAAACCCAGGAGCGATTGTAGGATCTACACGCCCATCTCGTTGCTGCTATGCAACTTTAGAATGCACGCAAAAAAAAAAAAAAGCCAATAGCCGTTTGGTGCCTTATGTATGACTGGCTGAACTCATATCCTTAAAGCTTTCATGCTCGTACCAATAAAGGTCGTTGCCTCTGCAAGTTTTGCAGATGCGGCCAAAAAACTCAATTTTCGTTGTAAAGTCGGCTGCACCGCGTTGCTCAGGAGAAGACGTCAAAATATTTTCGCGGGCTATTCACACGTCAGTTTCTGGTTGCCGCGATTTCTAAAGGCTTGTCGCAGCATGTTGACACATTGACTCAACTCTGTAGAGTGTGTAATATTTCCGCTTTTTACGAATGCTTTTCCTCAAGCATAAATGATGAGTTCTTCCGACGCCTTCAAAATCCTTGTCGCCACCGATTTACACCTCGGTTTTGAGGCGAAGGACGCAGAGAGAAGTAAGCATGCTTTTTTTGGACTTGCTATGCAGATAACACCGCTTCGATCAAAAGGCTTGAAAGTCAGTTTGACATACCTTCTTGCAGCCACAAAATTAGGATCGTGACCTTAAGATCGCAGAATTATGATCGTGCCTGTATGATCGCTAAGTTTTGCTTTGAAGGTCGCAGCAAACTTGTTGACGGCATGGCATAGTAGGCATTGTCGTTTTTCGCATACCGGCTTGCAAATGCAGTGTACTTTCACTCTGCCGTTGCCTACATTTCGAAACATTCTTTACGTCATGCAAAACTTCGACTTACATACATGCTGTGTACTCAAAGGGGTGGACGGATGCAGCACATCAGGCGGGAAAAAGGTTTCAGCAATGTACGACATTGTGATCACATTTGGAGACGACACTGTCAACCAATGCGGCGCGCTTTTCTTTTTTCTGCTACAGAACATGACTCCATCAGGACGTTCGAGGAGATACTTCAGATTGCAACGCAACAAAATGTTGACTTCATTCTTCTTGGCGGAGATATGTTTCACGAGAACAAGCCTCCACGTTGGGTTGAACATGAGACATTACGGTATGTAAATGCTTCATGTGTTTGAGGCTCTGTACTGTGTGCGTTGTGTTACCATTGATGTGGATTACAGTCCTCCTAGTTGTTGTATGTTGGATTTCACATGTGTGCATAGTGTTTTTGACTGGTACACAGGTTCCACCTCAGTCTTCAACACATAGTTCTCATCTGTAATGAGGTTGTTGACAGCAGTTGCTGACATTTTAGATCTAATTCAAATAAAACCGCCTTTTCATTTCTTCATGCACTTATCACTGTGACAGAATGCTGTCCATTGCGATATTCAAGGAGAGTGTTCGCACACAGCGTGCGAAATGTGGATCGCTTCTACCTATAAGAGCTGTTGGAAGACATTGCATTGCTGTTGAGTTTTGAAGTGGAATTGGCAGCTTGGGGCAAAAGCGACCTATTTTATTCAGTGTTCACTGGTATATCAAGGAGAACAACGCTCGTGCAGAACTGTGCCTGTACGGAGGCGGCTATACAAAGTTGCGAGCTATCTATTAAGCAGTGCACAGGATTAGAAAGGACTACATAGAAAGGCTACATATACACACTGCTTGTTTAATGACTTCAACAGAAGAGGCGGTGAATGCCAAGCACTTCACCACATCTCTTGTTGAAAGGGACGTCGAGGACAAATAGAAGTTGGTCTGTATCTGCGGGTTCCTGTGTTCTAATGACGGAGATGCTACTTTCAATGAAAACTGAGATTTCATAACTTAGATGCAGTAAAGAAAATGAAATACAGATGTCACTTCATTAGCTGTTTTTGCAAGCAGACTGCAGTGTGTCAAGACAGATTTGTTATGCAGATTCCTCAGGCTAAGCAACACCTCCATTAATTTTCAAACGGTGGTCATGAAATCCTTTTCGGTATGGACGTCGTGAGTTTGAGTCAGATGGTGGGAAAATTTTAAAATCCAATTTTCTCAGCTATATCTGTTTGTCTTTCGCTCCTGGACAAAGAACCAGTAAGAACCACTTTAGATGTTTACATAGTACCCGCCGCGGTGGCTCAGTGGTTACGGCGCTCGGCTGCTGACCCGAAAGACGCGGGTTCGATCCTGGCCGTGGCGGCCGAATTTCGATGGGGGCGAAATTCTAGAGGCCTGTGTACTGTGCGATGTCAGTGCACGTTAAAGAACCCCAGGTGGTCGAAATTTCCGGAGCCCTTCACTACGGTGTCCCTCATAGCTCGAGTTGCTTTGGGGCGTTAAACTCCAATAAACCCAACCAACCAATCTTTACAAAGTACAAGAGTTTTTGGAGCTGTCTTCAGTGTCCCTATTATAGTAGACAGGCAGTATGAATGGTTGAAATCTGAAGTTTGACAAAATCTTGTCTGGTCAGGGAGTAACTTCATTTCAACAGAAGAAAGGGAAATGCCTACCATCGTCTTTTTTTGATCCAAACAATTGGTCAGCTTCTTCTGTTTTTTTTTGGGTTGAAATGAGTATGAGTTGAGCTTCTTCTGTTTTTTTTTGGGTTGAAATGAGTATGAATGGTTATAAAGTATTGCTTATGTCAACAGAAAGCTGTCACTGCACCATAATATGAGTCATTAGCCATACGTGGAGCTTTGTGATAGCTGAGTTGCTGAGCAGGAGACAGTACTCTTTACTGGCTCCGATGGATGTTAAATTCAATTACTTCTGAATGGCCTCTGAGGCTGCTTGTGTGAAACTTGTACTGAATGCTACTTTTTTATTGTCGCAGTTTGCTACGGCAATACTGTCTAGGCGACAAGCCTGTGCAGTTTGAGATCCTAAGTGACCAGGCAGAGAATTTTGGCTTCTGTGCCTTCCCCAACGTCAACTACGAGGATGCCAACCTCAACGTCTCGCTTCCCGTGTTCACCATTCACGGCAACCACGATGACCCGACTGGCTCAGAGAACCTCAGCATCATTGACGTCCTCGCTACATCAGGGCTTGTCAACTATTTTGGAAAGGTAGTGCCTTCTTTTGCTGCTACTGGCTGTCAGTGATCGGGTCAGCCAGACATCAATGTGAAGTGTGCTAAATAGCTGAATGGTTGGAATAGTCTAGGCTTGTATGTAATTTATTCAGCACACGTCTGTGTATTTAACTCTTTGATACGCTATGTCCTCTTTGATACACTTCCAGTATGTCTACTCATGTAGGACAGCCTTAAGAGACTAATAATATGGTCAAACAGACAAAGAAGTAAATAGTTCTGCTTCATGTTCCTCAGGTGACGGATCTGACGAATGTGCGGCTGTCACCACTGCTGATGCGTAAAGGACGCATGCTTCTGGCACTCTACGGCCTGGGCTGGATCCGGGACGAGAGGTTGCACCGACTGTTTCGCGAGGGCAAGGTAACGACGGCGTTCTGGCATTTTCTTTTTTAGACCGAACCATAGACTGCAGCGAGTGCCATGGCAGAAGCCCAGGAATTTGTTGTACACCACATTTTTCCCCACGGCTACTGTATTGCATGATTGCAGTACAGTAACATTTTATGCAATGTATAGTATGTAATAATCCCCAAATTCATTATGTAATATGGCCGCCGCGGTGGCTCAGTGGTTATGGCGCTCGGCTGCTGACCCGAAAGACGCGGGTTTGATCCCGGCCACAGTGGAGGAATTTTGATGGAGGCGAAATTCTAGAGGCCCGTGTACTGTGCGATGTCAGCGCACGTTAAAGAACCCCAGGTGGTCGAAATTTCCGGAGCCCTTCACTACGGCGTCCCTCATAGCCCGAGTCGCTTTGGGACGTTAAACCCCCATAAACCATATTCCATCATTAGGTAATGTGCTCCGTATATACTATATGATGCCCTCGAAATAGAGAACCTGTGTGGACTTCGAATATAGGAATGAATGAACAAGTAAGTGAGTGAATGAATGAGTGAGCACATGGATGAATGAGTGAAGGGACGAGTGGATGAATGAATGAGTAAGGCGAAGTGAAATGAAGTGGTGAGAGCAAACTCAGGAAATTGTTGGCAGTTTTGAAGCGATGCGGGATAGCTTGGCAGGCACTGCTTGACATTAGTCGTGACTTCAGGATCACCATCAGCTTAACTGACTTACCTGACAACTTAACTGACAACTGCAAGCAGTTTAGAAATTTGCCTGTGTAGGGAGGTCAAGGCCAGCACGGGAGATGAACCATTGGCGGCCACTAATGAACATTTGTTCCACACTGAACTTAACTCACTTGGCTGTGGGGATGACAGTGATTGTGATGAGAAGTTATTCCGTTAAACATGTATGCACTACGCTTTTCACGTGTCAGCAGAACAATGCTGACAGTAACAAAGAATTTGAGTTTCTGCATCAGAGAGGAACACCTTCTAAGCCGGTGGTTGTCACTTATATACACCAACTCTCTCACAACCTCAAAAAAGTGGCTGGCAGGCACCAAGTGCCCTTGGTGTTCTCAGCGCCCAACAAGCTGTCCAAGCTATGCCCTTGCATCACTGGTTGTGCCGGCAGGGGCTGCAATAAAAAACATCGGATCGCCTACGCCAAATGTGCAATAGGTATGGTGTACTGCATCCCCCTCTCGTGTGGGGCTTCATACGTTGGCCAAACTAGCCGCTGTATTAATGACCGGCTACGGGAGCATGCCAAAAACATAGAAAATAACGACACTAATGTGAATCTTGTGCGGCACCTTGCTTAGTGTAAATGTAGGGTGGGAATTAGAGAAGACCACGATTCTTGGCAAGAGCGGTAATGATGAGGCAAGGCTCGTTTTAGAATCTTATCATATCAGAAAGCTGTCTGAACGTTGTGGCAGTAGCCGCCGCGGTGGCTCAGTGGTTACGGTGCTCGGCTGCTGACCCGAAAGACGCGGGTTCGATCCTGGCCGCGGCGGCTAGAATTTCTTTGGAGGAGAAATTCTAGAGGCCCGTGTACTGTGCGATGTCAGTGCACGTTAAAGAACCCCAGGTGGTCGAAATTTTCGGAGCTCTTCACTACGGCGTCTCTCATAGCCTGAGTCGCTTTGGGACGTTAAACCCCATAAACCAACCAACCTTTATTTCACGACTGACCATGCTACATAATTGCTCGTAGCAGACTGTTTTTACTTTACAGCCACTCATTATTAATTTAATTTTGCCATTTTTCTGGGCGGCTGCTGTATGTCTGAGTGGTCTTTTCTTGCATGCATGTTAGGCAGGAAGCCAAGATGCTCGGGGTTCCCCAGCACCTCTTGAAAGCTTTGGGGTTCCCTGAGGCTAAAAAGACTGGGAACCCCCGGTGTACACGGCGGCTGGCTTGGGTCTTAAAGGGACAGTGAGGAGAGCACTATTAATATTTTTTTTATAGCAAAATCCGATAGTTCGGCATGTCATGGCTTTGTTGCCACTTGGCCGGCAGCGAAAGATGCATTTATTTCTAAGAAATTTGGATTCGAAGTTGAAAAAGTTTTTCCCGCCGCTCTGATTCAAACTTGGGATTCTCCTATGATGACACAGGACTAAGTGACGTGAAACATGACGCGAACATGACGTGACGCAGACTCCGTGATTTCTGGCCGCCAGCAGTGCGGCCTAGCAGCAGCCGAAAAGAAAGCTACCGCCGGCCGCACGTTGAAGGCATCTATCGGCTATTGCGGCCGTCGCTACAGTCGCTTCGCTTACGTTTGCACCGGCGTTTTGCCAGCGTTACGATGGATCTCGTTCTCGAAGTCGTCAACGAAGTTCTCGCAAATAGACACCTTTAGAATACCGTGTACCTTGTTACCGCCAGCGGAATATTGGGAGCCGGTGAGCAGACGCTGATTGGT
The DNA here is from genome assembly GCF_055824585.1 of Amblyomma mixtum. Taxonomy (NCBI): domain Eukaryota; kingdom Metazoa; phylum Arthropoda; class Arachnida; order Ixodida; family Ixodidae; genus Amblyomma; species Amblyomma mixtum. Next base: position 155,819,512 of record NC_143015.1, read on the forward strand.
CCCGATGCTTCAGGCGCGCGCGTAGCTGCCGGGCTCGTGGCGCCATCTGGCGACGTCAAGGAGATTTGCGCATGCATAGGCTGCGCCTCAGTGATTTGTGGCTTCTCGGGTCCTAGAGTTGCTAGAACCATTGGTTCCAGCAACACTGCTTTGTCCTATGACGTCATCACGCTTGTACTTGCGAGTTTGGCCTGTGGCGGTGATACCTGTATTTTGGTTCTTGCTCTTTTCTATGTTGCAAGAGCTTTGTTGTCAGTATGAGTGGCATTTTTGTAATCAGGAGCTGGTGTTCTGTCGATGCAAGCCAACTTCAATTTCTCCTCAGTGTCCCTTTAACACAGCGTGCCGTTTTGGTTGTTGACAGGTGCGCATGCTGCGTCCCCGGGAGTGGACCGACAGCTGGTTCAACCTGCTGGTGCTGCACCAGAACCGGGCAAAGCACGGCCTCACCGATTACATCCCCGAGGCGTTCCTGGACGAGTTCCTCGACCTTGTCGTCTGGGGACACGAGCACGAGTGCCTCATAGACTGCGAGTTCAACGGCAGGTGCGTGAGTTCTACGAATTTGTGTGCTTCATTGGTCCCTGTGAGTAATTGTGTGCATTCTATAAGTAGAGAGACAAAGCAGAGAGCCAGGAGGCTGGACGAGATTAAGAAGTTTGCGGCGATCGGGTGACCACAGCTGGCTCAAGACAGGGTCAGTTGAAGGTCAATGGGATGTGTACATAAGCTACCCATGGTGTTATGCTCCAAATAAGTATGGCAGCGCGTGCAATCATTTATTTATTTATTTATTACCTCAAAGGCCCCGGTTGTGGGGCATTACATGAGGGATGGGCGGATTACATGCAGATTATATAAAGATTACAGAGTACATAAAGATCAGGATACATAAAGATTACTGATTACATAAGGATGTCCTCAATCTTTTTCTTGAAGTCGATGCAGTTGACGATGAGTACGGCTTCCGGCGGCAGATCGTTCCAGTCCCGAGATGATATGACAAAAAAAGAAAAAAAGGAAATGAGATGTAGTTCTTGCAGCGGGTGGGTATACGGTCTTGATGTGGTTGTTGCAGCTAGAAGGACGATGAGCTGTTGATATGATAGATGATCCTAAAGGTGAATGATAGAACTTGTGGAATAGGCATAGTCGAGATATTTTTCTTCTAGTTTCAAGGTTAGGCAAGGATGCTCTGGATTTTAAAGAGGACACGCTAGTATAGTAAGAGTAGTCACAATAAATAAAACGGATTCAAGTTCAAGTTTATTGCACACAAAAAATATACAAAGTTCACGGTGAATGAGGCATCTGGATCCTTAGCCAGTGGCTAGTTTCGGATCCATTACAAACATGTTACAAATCTAGGCAGTTGAACAAGGCTGAACATACAAAACTTATAACTAATATAATGCAATAAAAATAATCAATTCAACAGTAAGGGGAGGTGTATTGTTCTGATAGCATGTACTTTTTTAGAGCAGGTGCAATGTTCGAGATGGACTTAATGCTGAATGGGATGATATTCCAAACTTTAGTGCTGACAAATGCTATGCTTCTACGTCCGTATACATTGTGTGTTGTGGGTAAATTGAGGTTATTGTTGTCAGCGTGTCTAGTGTGACTTGAAGGAAGCTTCAGAATGGAAGAATTGTAAGGCATATCCGCTTTAATAATAGTGCTCACCAAGATTGCGCGGTTTTGAACTTTTTCAAGGATTATAGAAAGGTTAGATTGATGAGGATCCCATACTGCTGATGCGAATTCTAGTTTAGGTCGGACGAATGTTTTATAAGCTAATCATGGTAGGGGAGGGGGCAGGGTGAGGCACATTTATTGTTGTCACTTTCCTGCTGTGGTGAAGAAAGACTAGAGAGGGAGTTTTGCTTCAGAAAATATTTCAGAAATTTGTTCACCCATTTCATTTTCTTCGTGTCTGTGGTTTTTGTTAACCAGATGGATCACTTTAATCTCACAGTGGCTCACTTAAAATAGTAGGATGAGGGGCTTGTTAAGCTAAGTATATATGAAAGGTCTCACAGGTCATTGTTAATTTATTTTGTACTTTACGTACCGGAGTTTCACGTTCCTAAACTCCTTATTTAGTATTTATTTATTTATTTACAGTACCCCTAAAGGCCCTCGTGTGAGGGTATTACATAGGGGGGGGGGGTGATACAAGCATAAAAATATGGCAGAGGCACTTGAAACAAAATACACGTAATAATGAATTAAAGCTAGTAATGTACACAAATAACACAACAAATAACGCACAATAAAATACTCAGTAAATGCACATAATAAAACAAAAATACCAAATCTGTTAGTCCATGGTTTGCTTTAACGAATGCTGAAACGATTGTAGGTTAACCTCAGTAGCTATGTGTGATGGCAAGTTAGTCCAGTCTATTATAGTGCGAGGAATGAATGATTTCACGTAGAGCAATGAACGGCATGTGATGCATTTTATTTTGTTATCGTGGTCGCGGCGAGGAAAGACTGCAGGGTGTGGCAAAAAGAAGTCATCGTGGAGGGTGGGATGGTGATACAGTTTGTGAAGTAAGGTTAGGCGAGCGAAATGGCGTCGACATGATAGCGGTTCCAACTCGGCACGTTGTTTTAATGCTGTGACACTGGTGAAGCGTGAATAATCTGAAAAGATGAAGCGAACATCATGGTTTTGCAGGGATTCAATGTTGTATATGATGTAAGCTTGTTGAGGGTCCCATATGGCAGAAGCATACTCAACTTTCGGGCAGATTAGCATGATGTAAGCAAGTTTTTTTTAAGTGTGAAGGCGCGTGTTTGAGATTACGCCTAAGAAGGCATAATCTCAAACACGCGCACATGGGGTGATTTTTTTCCTACTTTTGTCTTTTTCTACTTTTTGTGGATTTATTTAGTGCGTGACACGTGTTACATGGTTGCATTTTGACTCTCTCTTGTCCAGTCTCCTGTCTCCACTCATTATTTGCCCATCCATCCACTCAGATGCACACGTGCACTTTTGCAAAGCTCAGTCCACCTATCCTTTGCACAGGTAGACTGAGTGCACCCGCTGCAGTGACTCATTGGTTAGTGCAGTCAGGTACTGGGCCAGAGGACCCAAGTTCAATCCCAGTCGTGGCAGCCACATTTCAATGGGCTGCAGTGACTCATTGGTTAGTGCAGTCAGGTACTGGGCCAGAGGACCCAAGTTCAGTCCCAGTCGTGGCAGCCACATTTCAATGGAGGCAAAACGTGAAAGGTGTCTGTGTGCTATGTGATGTCAGCAAACCTTAGAGAACCTCAGGTGGTCTAAATCCGGAGCTCTCTGGTGTCCTTCAAAGCGTGAGTCGCTTTGGGATATTAAATCTGACATAACACATAACGTTGTGCACAGGTGCACCTGTGTGGACGCCGAACGTCGTGGAATGGACCAATATCCATTATACAGCTGATGCTGTAGTACACATGGGCTTGAGTTGAAGCCCCCATCCTCATGAGTACATGTCTAAGCTTACCTGGAAAGCAGAGGGGCACTAGCGTATTTACGAGCGTAGATGATAGACTTGAAGATTGGTAGCTTTGGTAAGAGAATTGCAACGAGAAAGTGCCCTGTACTACATGGAGGAATACCCTGCTGCAATTCGTGTAGCGCGGTAATCAAGATGTTGCGCAGTTTAGCCTGCAAGCTCTTTTGACTCTTTATTACTTGCTTGTAGGTTCTTTGTGACTCAACCGGGCAGCCCTGTTGCCACGTCCCTGTGCCCGGGTGAGGCTGCTGCAAAGCACGTGGGCATCGTGGAGATCACCCTGACCGAGGGCAAGAAGTCACACAAGCTCACCAAGGTACGCTGGGGCAGGACTGTCTTGTGACTACTCGCTCACTTGTTTGATGCACAACTGTTATGTGTGGCATTATCAAAATATTGTTGTTCCTTAACCCTTTGAAGGTTTTTGCCGTATATGTACGGCGGCGGTTTTCTGTCCCGCAAGGTCTTTGCCGTATGGGTACGGTTTCGATCTTCCGTTTGAAATTTTGCGCCAAAAGAACAATGCGTCCTCACTGGGGGGTGCTGCCACCTCTTAGGACTTACAAGAAGTGTTTGAATTTTGTGCTGCCTTCTTACGGAGATAAGCAGAACTTATGTCTAGCTTTAGCGCGGCGGCACAGACTGCGGCAACACCCCTTTTGTAGTTTTGGTTTCGCCGCGTGATCGCAACGGAGTCGCACGAAATTTGAGTTTTCTTTTTGTCAGCACTATCTTGCAGGGGCTGCCGAAGTTGATTTCTATCTTTATTGGCGCTGCTCTTAGCTTGCTTATCACCGTTGCTCGCGAGGTATTCTCGCTCTCTGCGGCAAAGCGCCTACGAGGTTTCGATTCCGCCGCGGGATCACAACGGAGTCGTGCGAAACGTGTTTTGTCTTTGTGGGCACTCTCTTGCAGAGGCGGCGAAAGTTGATTTCTACCTTTATTGGTGCTGCTCTTAGCTTGCTTATCACTGTTGCTATTCTATTCTGTTGAGCATTTTCCAGTTGTGAGTGATGCTGTCACCAAAGTACTGTTCCTAATTTTTTTTTTACTATTTATTCTCGATTATATACGTCTTGTAGATTCAAGATCCGCAATAAAGTAATTTGACCACCTGGGAAAGTTTTTTCTTCAAAATAATTCGACCCTCAAAGGGTTAGAAGGAGCAAAGTGCAGGCCATGAGAAAAAGAAAAAGAAAATAGCGCGCATGTTTCTCGCCTTTGCCCTCCTGTTGTTGTTCTGAACATCGCAGCAAGTCAAATCATCTTAAAAACCAGTCAAAAGATGCAACACAGCCAGCAGAAAAGAAGAACACGAGACAAGGCTGGACTAGCAACTGAAATTTTAATGAAGGGAAGAGGCAAAAGAAAACTCGCATAAAGATGTGCATGCACATAATGCAAAGCAGTGAAAAGGGGGATCACGAATGACAATCAGAATGGGGTGGAGCGCATATGGCAGGTTTTCTCAGATCATGAATGGCACTTTACAAATAAGCCTCAAGAGAAAAGTATACAACAGCTGTATCTTACCGGCACCCACCTAGGGGGCAGAAACGTGGAGGCTAACAAAGAGGGTTCAGCTTAAGTTAGGGGCAACACAGCGAGCTATGGAAAGGAAAATGATAGGTGCAACGTTAAGAGATCGGAAGAGGGCGGAGTAGGTGAGGGAACAAACGCGGGTTAATGATATCCTAGTTGAAATTAAGAGGAAGAAGTGGGTTTGGGCAGGGTATGTAATGCGAAGGCAAGATAACCGCTGGTCCTTAAGGGTAACGGAGTTAAGTCCAAGAGAAGGCAAGCGTAGCAGGGGGCGGCAGAAAATTAGGTGGGCGGATGAGATTAAGAAATTTGCGGGAATATGGTGGCTGTGGCTGGCGAAGGACTGGGTCAATTGGAGAGACATGGGAGAGGCCCTGCAGTGGGCGTAGTCAGGCTGATGATGATGATGATTGTGCAAGTGCACCATATAAAAAGCAGATTCGTCCCAGTGAAGGTTGACAGCTGGCTTTGACACACACTCGCCACAAACCGCCCAGTCGCCAGCCTTGTTGAAAGTCAGATCAGATTCTTTTCCCCTCTTCTTCTCATCTCTTTCCTCACTCCCCTTGATTCAGCCAGATCACTCACTCAGATCGCTCACTCAGATCACTCAGTTTATTTTCACTGTACACATGTGGTGATCAGATCAACTTGTGCAGGGTGCAGCCTCTCTGCACACCACCTGCCACTGTTCTCCCCAGTTCTCATTGTCTGCACTCGACTCTCCTGTTCATCACCTCCTTTCCCGCAATCCTCCTCACCCGACAGGCCCTGTGGTTACTGTGCCTTCCTTGTCTTGGCTCTTCTGTACACATCTACGCAAAGAAGCGATGGGCTTTGCTCGACTCCCAGAACTAAACAACTGACACATACACGACATATACACGGCAGTCATTCTACCTGTGCGTGGGGGCAAACCAATGGGCACGCCCAACACATTGTTTGTAAACAGGCAGAGGAGGTCCACCTCTACTGTTGAGTCTTATACAAATTGTCTTTTAACGCGATGGTGTTAAAGGCCCTGTTGTCCAGAGAATCTGGTGTAGGCGTTGTGAGCGAAAAATCATGATCATGACTCTGGCAGGTGGGGCTCAGAGAGCAACCTAGGAGGTAGGTGGGTGACTTAGGTCACGTGACCGTGCAGCGTCATTGCAACCTGCCCACCATGGCATGTGGCAGTTACAGTCAAGCCCACTTATAACAATACTGGTTATAACAATATATCAGATATAACAATGGTCAGTCATGGTACCATCAGCTTTTCCATGTGTTCTATGGTAAAATAAACTGCTTATAGCAATGCTGTCAAGGCACATTATTGGTTATAACAATCAAACCTTTTCATTAAGTGTCAACCGTAATAGAAAAAAAAACAAGGAAATGCTACAACCACACCAGCAAAACCATGCTTACAACTCAAAAGTGCGCACGTGTGGGGCCGACCAATGGACTAAGCTGGCGCAGCAATGCCACGAAAGCAAAAGAGGCAGGCGTCATCATGTCAGGAGAGCTGCTGCATTGCTGCATTGGCTATGTGCGCCATGTGTACCCCTAATCAGTCAGTGCAGCGTGCATGCATGCAGCCAGCACGGTTTTTCTCTTGTCAGCTGTCACCGCACACTTAGTTCTGCATGCTCGTTGAATTTCCCGTAAGAATCACTTCCGGAAAGCCAGCTTGATTCCTGTGACGTGGAGGTGCGCGAAGCTCCCGGTGGCGCAGTGATTGCGGTGCTTTGGTCATCGGTAAACGGTGAACATTGTTCCGGTTCCCTGAAGTTCGAATTAACCTGCTTTTACAGGCATTAGAACAGTCAAACCCCTCCGGGTATTTACTGTCAATAAATGCTCTGAAGTTTGTCATCTCTTCTTTTTTTCAGCACAACCCTGTTATAACAATTATTGGTTATAACAATGGTACTATTTCCATGGCACTTGAATATTGTTATAAGTGGGCTTGACTGTATATTAATTATTGGTTGCTCCTCGGGAAGAGCAATCTGCATGCGCCAGGAGGAGTATGCAGACTCCCAGGGATCTAAGAATGACCTTCTGCATATGACACTGCGGTCAGGCCTGATGTGTCTAAGCATGAGCAGTCCTTGAAACATGGACAGTCCACTGCACGAACAGAGCAGGAATGGTGATTGGTTAGCCATAAAAAGGCTGTCGCCAGTTCTTGGCGTGCACGTTTCGAATGGCGTATTCCAATTGCCGATCCGGAGCAGAGCCCTGAATTCGCCAAGAAGCACAAAACATGTCTCGGTCGATAAGAAGTTGGGATTTTAATACAAATCACCTTGAAGCATGCTCTTTTGTTCACGGAGCAAGAAGACATGCTCTGGATTGCCAATTGGAATGTGCCATAAGCCTCTGTCACAGCTTCGTTAAATCCGGTTTCATCCTTTCTTTCTTCTTCCTTTTTTAAGGGGGGACACTGGTCTTGAAAAAAAAATGTTTATTAATGAAGTCACAGTTATGAAATCTTCAGGGCTTATGTATTTTTGTGTGCTGATTCTAAATATGTCATTTAATTTCATGTAAAACAATTCCTTGAGCACTTATGCACTTTTTATGCTAGTATTTTGCGGAGAGTTTTGAAGAAAATTTGTTGCGGGAAACTCGCTGAAATGTATGCCATTGGGTTCTCTTGACACCAAGGAATACAATAAGGGTGAAATTGCCTTCCTGCCTATCATAGAACTTAAGTTATAGTAGAGTATTGAACGTGTCGCTTGAGAAATGAGAGGGAAAATGTGTATTCCTGTGTGTGAAGTGGCAGCTTCAGTACCCTACTACTGAAGTTCTGTGAGAGCCAGGATGATAATTTTACCCTTATTGCATTCCTTGGTGTCAAGAGAACCCAATGGCATACATTTCAGCGAGTTTCCTGCAGCAAATTTTCTTCAAAACTCTCCGCAAAATACTTGCATAAAAAGTGCATAAGTGCTCAAGGAATTGTTTTTACATGAAATTAAAAGACATATCTAATATCAGCGCACAAAAATACATGTCAAAAGAAAACATTCGACAGAAGTCTGTCTGGTTGGGAAATTTAATGTTAGGAGAAGGTAAGTGACGCCAACCAAGTAAAATACAGGAAAAACACGACGTTTCGGGACCGGCTCGGCCCCTTCTTCACGGTGTGACTACGGGCGAGCGCAGCTTGGCTTTTTTAAGCCCCTGTGTGGAGGACCTGCGGGTCAATGGCCGCAGCCCATGGACGTAGGATGAGGGGAGAGTCCCCAGGGAACGATTAACATTCTCTCGTGTTTGCTGTATGTGCCACGACTCGAGTAGAAGCCTCCTGTGTGGGTTAGCTTCCGTTTCCAATACAATGGTGCTGTCGAAGTCAATTGGGTGGTCACACCCTTCACAGTGTTCGGCCACGGCGCTGCGTTGACGATTCATGTGACGGACGTCCGCTTTGTGTTGGTTCATCCTTTCCGCGAAGTTCTTCGTTTCCCCTATGTACGACGCCGGGCAGACGGAACACGGAATTTTGTACACGACGCCCTGGGCCTTTTCTCTGGGCTGCCGGTTTTTTGGGCGGGGGAGAAGGCGACCGATAGTGCTGGTCGGTTTGTGCGTTGTCAGCACCCCTTCTTTTCCGAGAATGCGACCGAGCGTCTCGCTCACGCCTCTCACGTAGGGGATGCAAACACGTTTCCGCTTCTGGCATGCGTCTGAGGAAATAATAGACCGGATTTTGTTTTGCCTTTCTTGTTTCCTGATAATGCGCCGGATGAATGAGCTTGGGTAGCCGTTCTTTTGGAGGTCAGAAATGACTCGGTTCTTCTCCTTCCTTTTATCTTCACTTGAGGAACATATGGAGTCGGCTCTCTTCAGTAATGACGTCACGACAGATGCTTTGTGCGGGATGGGATGGTTCGAATCGAAATGTAGGTACCGTCCTGTGTGGGTTGGCTTCCTGTGCACCGAGGACTGCAGGCCTTTGTCGTGCCTTGTAAGTAGGACATCCAGAAAAGGCAGGCTGCCCTGCTGTTCATGTTCAACAGTAAATTGTATGGCCGGTTCAACTGAATTTAGATGACTCTGGAGGTTTTCTATCTCTGAGGTTTTCACCACACAAAAGCAGTCGTCTACATAACGGAGGAATAACTTTGGCTTGGGATTAAAGGAGGAGAGGGCCCGGCTTTCGACGTCTTCCATGGTTAGGTTAGCCACTGTGACTGAAATTGATGCCCCCATAGCAGTTCCGGTTGTTTGCTTGAAAAATTCTCCGTTGTAGGTGAAAAAGGTACTGCGCAGACAGAGGTCGAGAAGGCGACATACCTCATCGACGTTGAGTGGAGTTCTCTCGTGCAGCGTTTGGTCGTTTTCGAGTGCGCGGCGAGCAACTCATCAGGAAACAAGAAAGGCAAAACAAAATCCGGTCTATTATTTCCTCAGACGCATGCCAGAAGCGGAAACGTGTTTGCATCCCCTACGTGAGAGGCGTGAGCGAGACGCTCGGTCGCATTCTCGGAAAAGAAGGGGTGCTGACAACGCACAAACCGACCAGCACTATCGGTCGCCTTCTCCCCCGCCCAAAAAACCGGCAGCCCAGAGAAAAGGCCCAGGGCGTCGTGTACAAAATTCCGTGTTCCGTCTGCCCGGCGTCGTACATAGGGGAAACGAAGAACTTCGCGGAAAGGATGAACCAACACAAAGCGGACGTCCGTCACATGAATCGTCAACGCAGCGCCGTGGCCGAACACTGTGAAGGGTGTGACCACCCAATTGACTTCGACAGCACCATTGTATTGGAAACGGAAGCTAACCCACACAGGAGGCTTCTACTCGAGTCGTGGCACATACAGCAAACACGAGAGAATGTTAATCGTTCCCTGGGGACTCTCCCCTCATCCTACGTCCATGGGCTGCGGCCATTGACCCGCAGGTCCTCCACACAGGGGCTTAAAAAAGCCAAGCTGCGCTCGCCCGTAGTCACACCGTGAAGAAGGGGCCGAGCCGGTCCCGAAACGTCGTGTTTTTCCTGTATTTTACTTGGTTGGCGTCACTTACCTTCTCCTAACACTAAATTTCCCAACCAGACAGACTTCTGTCGAATGTTTTCTTTTGAGTCTATACGCCAAGACTTCGGCATCGAGACCATGCAGCTAGTGAAGCGATACGTCAACATCACCAAGAGTATTGCTGTCTTCCGGACACATCTAAACTTCAACAAGACCTGCAAGGAAAAGGATGTGATACCCGTGAGCCTTCGCCTAAAGCGCCCTGTAACCACCGCAGAAGGCCTGCGGCTGGTGTCCAAAACGGAGCAACAGTTATTAAGTGCGCGGATACACGAGTGCCATTCCGTTCTCCGCAAAAAGGAGCTGGACCGGTTCTTCGCGCGCCGCCAACTAGAACACAGGATGCCTGAGCTCTTCCCGCGGGTGGACGCCTTTGCCATGGAAGCGGCCTCCACTGCAGCCAACAAACATCGTGAGTGTCAAAACAAGAAGTTGTTTGCCCTACAGCAGCGGCAGAAGAAACAGCCTGACCCCCATAACTCTGGCTTTGTAAAGAACCTCTCCTCCCGTCGCTTAACACCGCCCGAATCCTCTGTTCTCGCAAAAGGACATGGATTCAACATATCATCTGGTCCCGCCCTCCCAAAACTAGTCGCGGCTGTTGAAGATGCGATCCAGCACCTGGAGCCGCACGTCAGGGAAGAGGTCCGCCTGAAAGCGATTGGTGTCATCGCCAAGGTACCCCCCAAATTTCCGAGCAATCTGTCTCAACTGGAACGAAAAGCCCTACGCGGTCTCAGGGACGACACCGACATCGTCATACTCCCGGCAGACAAGGGCAACTCTACAGTGGTGATGGACCGACGCGACTACGAGGAGAAGGCGTCAGCCCTTTTGAGCAGTGGGGCGTATGAGAAGGTTCGCAAGGATCCGACTTCAAACACTCAGGCAACACTCAACAAAACCCTGGCAGAGATGTTCAAGCGGCATCCTGATTTCAAATGGCTTTACCTCCGCCTCATCTCCAGAAACGGCTCAGCTCCAGGTTTTTACGGGCTACCTAAAACTCACAAACCTGGCGTCCCCCTTCGGCCAATTGTAGACTTCACCCTGTCTCCTCTGCGACGTCTCTCTGACTACCTGCACAAGGTACTGGCGCCGCTCGCCGGCAGAACACCCACGCATGTACAGAATTCGCGGCATTTCGTCCAACTTGTCTCGAACCTTACCGTGGAGGAAGACGAAAGCCTAGTCTCGTTTGACGTGGTGTCGCTATTTACCTGCGTACCGGTTCCCCTTGCTGTGTCCGTTGCTCGCCGCGCACTCGAAAACGACCAAACGCTGCACGAGAGAACTCCACTCAACGTCGATGAGGTATGTCGCCTTCTCGACCTCTGTCTGCGCAGTACCTTTTTCACCTACAACGGAGAATTTTTCAAGCAAACAACCGGAACTGCTATGGGGGCATCAATTTCAGTCACAGTGGCTAACCTAACCATGGAAGACGTCGAAAGCCGGGCCCTCTCCTCCTTTAATCCCAAGCCAAAGTTATTCCTCCGTTATGTAGACGACTGCTTTTGTGTGGTGAAAACCTCAGAGATAGAAAACCTCCAGAGTCATCTAAATTCAGTTGAACCGGCCATACAATTTACTGTTGAACATGAACAGCAGGGCAGCCTGCCTTTTCTGGATGTCCTACTTACAAGGCACGACAAAGGCCTGCAGTCCTCGGTGCACAGGAAGCCAACCCACACAGGACGGTACCTACATTTCGATTCGAACCATCCCATCCCGCACAAAGCATCTGTCGTGACGTCATTACTGAAGAGAGCCGACTCCATATGTTCCTCAAGTGAAGATAAAAGGAAGGAGAAGAACCGAGTCATTTCTGACCTCCAAAAGAACGGCTACCCAAGCTCATTCATCCGGCGCATTATCAGGAAACAAGAAAGGCAAAACAAAATCCGGTCTATTATTTCCTCAGACGCATGCCAGAAGCGGAAACGTGTTTGCATCCCCTACGTGAGAGGCGTGAGCGAGACGCTCGGTCGCATTCTCGGAAAAGAAGGGGTGCTGACAACGCACAAACCGACCAGCACTATCGGTCGCCTTCTCCCCCGCCCAAAAAACCGGCAGCCCAGAGAAAAGGCCCAGGGCGTCGTGTACAAAATTCCGTGTTCCGTCTGCCCGGCGTCGTACATAGGGGAAACGAAGAACTTCGCGGAAAGGATGAACCAACACAAAGCGGACGTCCGTCACATGAATCGTCAACGCAGCGCCGTGGCCGAACACTGTGAAGGGTGTGACCACCCAATTGACTTCGACAGCACCATTGTATTGGAAACGGAAGCTAACCCACACAGGAGGCTTCTACTCGAGTCGTGGCACATACAGCAAACACGAGAGAATGTTAATCGTTCCCTGGGGACTCTCCCCTCATCCTACGTCCATGGGCTGCGGCCATTGACCCGCAGGTCCTCCACACAGGGGCTTAAAAAAGCCAAGCTGCGCTCGCCCGTAGTCACACCGTGAAGAAGGGGCCGAGCCGGTCCCGAAACGTCGTGTTTTTCCTGTATTTTACTTGGTTGGCGTCACTTACCTTCTCCTAACAAAAATACATGTGCCCTGAAAATTTCATAACTGTGACTAAATTAATAAAATTTTATTTTCAAGACCAGTGTCCCCCCTTAAGTTAGATAAATTCGTACTAATTGCCTCAGGGGGCCATGCAGAAGGCCTGATGAAGCTATGCCACCTCCACAACACAGCGTGTATTGTAAAGAGATGGTATTTAACAGTATTTAAACACTGCAGCGGTGGCCTTGTGGGTTGAGCATCCGCTTTGCATGCAGGAGGTGCAGGGTTCGATACCCAGTGCCGGAGGGTACTCACCAGCCAAAGCTGCCCAAGAAATACCTTGTGCCATGGTGTTCTTTGACCAAAGCCGCCTTTGCGCCATCCATTATCAGTATCACTATTCAAAACAGCACAGACTTATAGATGGGGTAGGCGCTAACGCTTGTCATGTCTGTGTATCTTGATCGTGGTTTAAGGGATGATGAGGTCTTAAAACTATTTTTTTATTTCAGGCACAATCCTAATCATAGTTTCTACGAATGTGTGCTTTTTTATTTAGTGTCCAAATCTGAGATTAGATTTCGAATAGCTCAACTAGAATATGAGATGTAAGAGGGTTTGTGGTTTTAATTAGGCATTTGGTTACTGGCCGTTAGCCAAGAGAATGTTTATAAATTATTACAAATTTTTTCAGAAATGCGTCACTGAGACGCACTTTGTGCGGTGATGCTGTTGTTACACTTGACTCAGGGAAAATATAGTGGTAAAAAATATATATATGAATAGAACGTAAATTGGTTTGGCTGGTAATTTAGGAAAACAATTAAATAAATTTACTGCATAACTTAAGCTGGTAAATATAGCGCCACTGCACAGCTTTACTCCTCCTACATAAATTGATACCAAGCTCATCTCAGTTGCCCACGGCAAACCAGAGAAAAGGCCCGTAAAGCAGAGACTGTAGCTGTAAAATTGCAAACGGAGATAGAGACTTGAAGTCATTTTGCACTTAGTGAGTCACAGGAAAATGTCTGTAGAATTGTCTGCTCTGCTCTGATATGGTGTTAACCGAAAGGGCATAAAACAAGCTTTCAAACGGTAGCAGAATGATGGCAGTTGGAGAGTGGTTTCAGAATTGTCATCGCGGAAATGGAACATCATTTCGAAGCTCGTACTTCATTTTTCAGCCATGTGACTCTAAAAATACTCGTTTTTTCTGCACCTTGTTATTGTTTTGGGGTGGCTAGTTCGTGGAGGTATAGACCGATGTATATTTAGTGCGAAAAACTATTTTTCGAAAAATTGACTCTTGTGATTTTTTGTGATCTTAAGACCTTCATCCCCGATCAAGCTCACCAGAAATCACATCTTGATATGCTTGAAACTAACCAACTGAACTGCGTGCTTCTTGCCTAGATTCCTCTGAAGACTGTGCGGCCCTTCTACATCAAGACAGTCTCACTGTTTGACCTTGAAGAGCGAATCGCATCCATGGGTAGGCGAGGACAAGACAAGACCTTTGCTGAGCACGCACTCGACTTTTGTGTGCGGCACGTCGAAGACCTAATCGACCAGAGCATCCGCGAGCGCTCTAGTAAGCATTTTAAATTCAAACCATTTTAATTATCAGTGTTTGGAGTTGTCACGAGAGAACTTCCCCGACGATAACTTTTACCACAAATAGTACAGTTGCAGCCATTATGACTTGTTACACCCAGGTGGTAACGCTAATGCCGTTCGCGCTTCATGGCAGTTGGGTGTGTCATGGTACACACTGTAGCAAGCTCTACTTGTACCACTGACAGCTGGACACACATAGCTTTTTACCAGCATGGGTCTCTCATAGCTTCCTGGGGAAATGTCTGACCGCATCTTGCGTGTTCTGAGTCGTACTGAGTGCAACTGTACGTTCTCATTATTCAGCACTCTTGACAGACAGACCAGATAGCGAGATTGCATTCATTGGTCATTGAATTCTTGGTTTTCACTTACTGAACAGACAGTAGATGGAAACTGCCAATGAAATACTAGAAAACCTTCCTGATGTCAAACTGCTGCAATATCCCATCCAGTGGTATAAAAAGGTTGCGCCTGTTACTGCAGTTCCATCACCGCTGCAACATTGCAACCTTAAGGGGGGACCCTGGTCTTGGAAAGAAAATTTTATTAATTTAGTCATAGTTACGAAATTTTCAGGCCACATGTATTTTTGTGCGCTGATTCTAGGTATGTCATTTAATTTCAAGTAAAACAATTCCTTGAGCACTTATGCACTCTTTATGCAAGTATTTTGCGGAGAGTTTTGAAGAAAATTTGCTGCAGGAAACTCGCTGAAATGTATGCCACTGGGTTCTCTTGACACCAAGGAATGCAATAAGGGTAACATTACCATCCTGGCTCTCATAGAACATGAGTTATAGGGTACTGAAGCTGCCACTTCAGAAACAGGAATACACACTTTCCTTCTCATTTCTGAAGCGACAACTTCAAAACTCTATAACTGAAGTTCTACGATAGGCAGGAAGACAATTTCACCCTTATTGTATTCCTTGGTGTCAAGAGAACCCAGTGGCATACGTTTCAGCGAGTTTCCCGCAGCAAATTTTCTTCAAAACTCTCCACAAAATACTAGCATAAAAAGTGCATAAGTTCTCAAGCAATTGTTTTACATGAAATTAAGTGACATATTTAGAATCGGCACACAAAAATACATATTCCCTGAAGATTTCGTAACTGTGACTTAATTAATAAAAATTTTTTTTTCAACACCACTGTCCTCCCTTAACCGCCCAAAGACACCAAAACGATAATTGCTGCAGTTGACTGCGTGTGGCAGTGCTCTAAAAAATACGGTTGTGTGGATTGTCTCCGAGGCTTTTCTTTTCAGCATCCACATTCTTCTTGTCTCGTGTGGCCTAAAAGATGCACTTCACAGACTGGAACAGACATGGTTTGTGTAGGGTTAAACGGCTGCTGCTTAACCCTTTGAGGGTTTTTGCTGTATACGTACAATGGCGGTTTTCCGTCCGCAAGGTCTTTGCCACACGAGAACGGTTTCAACCCTCCATTTTAAATTTTGCGCCATAATGATGATGCATGATGAAGGTGGCAGGTGCTGCCACCTTCTAGGACTTACAAGAAGCGTTTGGAATTTGATTGCGCTACCTTCTGGTGGAGATAAACGGAACTGGTTTCTAGCTCCAGCGTGCTGCGCGTTCTGTGGCAACACCCTTCGTGGTTTCGGTTTCGCCGCGCGATCGCAACGGAGGCGCGCGAAACTTGATTTTTATTGCCTCATCTTTGTTGACAGAAGGTTGTCAGCAGAGATGTCACGCTTTTACTTGGTCTTATACTGTATATAACGTTGTGGACATTGCCTGACATCAGAAAACTGCTTTGGTTGGCCACGTAATTTGTGGTTCTCGTTTAAAAGTGCCTGCCGTGGTGGCTTTGGAGTGTTAAACCCCAATGAACCACAAAACACCGTCTCTTTTCTGCAGGCAACAGCCAGCAGCCCCAGCTTCCGCTGATCCGGCTCCGTGTCGAGCACGGCAACCAGCACGAGACGTTCAGCCCACACCTGCTGGCCCGCCAATTCCTGGACCGTGTGGCCAACCCGCGCGACATCGTGCTGTTCACCAAGCGCCGGGGCACGGTCGACCGCGGCGGAGGCGCGGTGGATGTCGAGCGCCTCCAGGAGGTGGCCAACCCCGAGGCGCTGGCGCGGTCGCGCGTCGAGGACCTCGTGCGCGAGTACTTCGAGACGGTCGACGAGGAGCTGCACATGACCATCCTGACCGACTCGGCCATGCAGCAGGCGATGAACCTGTTCGTCTCCAAGGACTGCACGGACGCCATCAATGGGGCCCTCAAAATGCAGGAGGTGGGCTGTGGAGGTTCTTCTTTTTAAGGCGGAAGCCTTTAATGCCTCATCGTTGTAAGCAGGGGTTGTCGACAGAAATGTCACGCTTTTCAATTGGTCCAAACGGTCGTGACGTCACAGTGCGCGAATTTCAAACGGGGCCAATTGTACTCTGTCTACTAACCATGCAACCAATTAAAGGGATCGTATAGTGATGCTCCAAGTAGATGGGACTGAGTTTAGTGAATTGCTTACTTAACCAATTAGCCTGATTAACCTTTCTAGTCAGACCAGATAAATAAATAAAACCGAGTAGGAAATTGGCCGAGCTCGGGAATCGAACCCCAGTCTCCGGAGTGCGAGACGAGCACGCTACCACTCTGCCATGCCAGCTCGATGGTTTGGAATGAACAAAGGCGCGTCTAGTGAATACGGTGTCTTCGTTCACTCCCACCTTCTTCCCTTCCCGTTACGGCGAGGTTTAGGTGTCCACCGAGATATGAGAGACAGATACATTTTCTTTTCCTCAAAAACCAATTTACCGACGAGTAAGGCGTAGAACCGAACGGGCGATGGCGTTCTATGGACTCCCAGGCAGCGTTGCAAGATGCTGTCGCGTTCCGCTCTTAGAGGCGAAGCTTAGTGACCCAAGCAGCAACACGGCGCTTAAGGGGGGACACTGGTCTTGAAAAAAAAAAAATTTATTAATGAAGTCACAGTTACGAAATCTTCAGGGAATATGTATTTTTGTGTGCTGATTCTAAATATGACATTTAATTTCATGTAAAACAACTCCTTGAGCACTTATGCACTTTTTATGCTAGTATTTTGCGGAGAGTTTTGAGGAAAATTTGCTGCGGGAAACTCGCTGAAATGTATGCCATTGGGTTCTCTTGACGTCAAGGAATACAATAAGGGTGAAATTGTCTTCCTGCCTATAATAGAACTTAAGTTATAGAGTTTTGAAGTTGTCACTCCAGAAATGAGAAGGAAAATGTGTATTCCTGTTTCTGAAGTGGCAGCTTCAGTACCCTATAACTCAAGTTCTATGACAGCCAGGATGATAATTTTATCCTTATTGTATTCCTCGGTGTCAAGAGAACCCAATGGCATACATTTCAGCGAGTTTCCTGCAGCAAATTTTCTTCAAAACCCTTTGCAATATACTTGCATAAAAAGTGCATAAGTGCTCAAGGAATTGTTTTACATGAAATTAAATGACATATCTAGAATCAGTGCACGAAAATACATCTGCCCTGAAAATTTCATAACTATGACTACATTAATAAAATTTTCTTTTCAAGACCAGGGTACCCCCTTAAGGCTTTCGCCTCACCGCACTTTAGGTCAACAAAGTGCCCCCCTGAATTTTTCCTTCTCTTCATCATCATCATCATTGTAATCATCCCAGCTGAAAACAGTGTCGAAGAAAGGTTTATCTAGTCCACCCACCTGACCGTCTCCTGCCTTCTGTGACGCTTTCTGTCCCTTGCCTTCCCTTGCTTGCCTTGAGATTCATTCCATTATACTAAGTGTTCACGGTTTATTTGTACTCCGCAATGCATGCCCTGCCCGTGTCCATTCCCTCGTGTTCCATCAGCAATTCTGCTCTCTTCCTGTCTCTTAAAGGGGCCCAGAAACACAATCTTAGTTAGCTGTTTTGCCTGTTGATTGCATACAGTGAGTTATAATGGTGCTATTAGCGTCGGTAATACCGCGTATATTCCGTTTTTTAATATTTTAAAGTCCTCCAAAAAAAAAACAACTTCATGGCTCTGATGGTGTCGCCACACAGTGGCGGGTTTTAGCAGCGGATATGACATCACCTGGCGCGAGCTTGATGACCGGACAAACAGTAAATATCCTGCAAATTGTGTGAATAAATAGAGACACATTTTGTCACCTGTCTGCGTTTGATATTAGATAAACAAAAACAACTTGTTTGTCTTAGATAAGAGCCCTGCAAAGCAAGTAAAATAAAAATACACCACCGGGGGCGCTCTGGCACGGAAACGACGCTGCCAGTCTCAGCAAGAACGAGTTACAGGGAGCAGGCAACCATGGAGTACAAACTTCCGCGACGTGCTCTGGCAGGCTGTTTTGATTGGTTGCGCCAGGTGCCGTCATTGGGAGAGTGAAATAGGAGTGGGAAGCCCCGCCAAAATGGAGTTGAGGGCAGCGTTTTGTTTGCTTGTATTTTGAAATTTCTCCACTGAATAACTCCCGTTCCTGTGCATCGATTCCTGTAATACTTTTCAGGTCAGCATCTGTGTGACATAAAGAACCCACCTGAAGTATAGCCGGTATCCCCCCAAGCAGTGTTTCGCAGCCCCTTTAATGTTGCATCGATCATTTCTTTTTTTTCCGTAGCTCACCAGTTGAGGTTGCTTTGGAATGAGGCGAAGAGCAGGAACAAAAAAACGGTCAGGTATGACGAGGCTAGCTAGAAGCTCTCAGAGCCAGAATTAGTCATCACGGTGACACGTGCACACATGTGGCATGGCCCGAGTCCTTGCATATTCCAACCAGACTGTTCAGAAGCTTTGCTTGAATTAGGTGATACTAGTGTACTTGAGAAGTGTAGCATATAAATCTAAATCGCAAAATATATATGTTGAACTGTCCAAAAGGAGTGTGGGCACCAAATTTCTGGCCATGAATGTAGTTTGGGAGCCACGTGAAGGCAAGGAAGGAAAAAAAAGTGAATATAGTGGACCTTTTAGAAGATAGAACAGATTTTTTTTTGTAAAGCTAGAAAACTTTTTTTTGACATGAGTTTGGAACTGCATCAGAACTTATCACAGATGACAGCTTGATCAGATCTTCAGAACTTGCAAGCTTCAGGCCCTTTAATATTCATCTGCTCAAATGGAGGACAGTCCTTCGTGGTAACCAGTATGCTGGAAATGCAACACTTCGTGAAACTTAAGTTTTGATGTGTGTATTTTAAATGTGGTGCTTGTAGGCAGCAGTGGAACAAAGACTGGCGTCAGAATTGATACTGTAATGAGTGGGCACTTAGTCCTCATTGCTTCTCCTCTCGAGACGCTCACTCATCATCATCATCAGCCTGACTACGCCCACTGCAGGGCAAAGGCCTCTCCCATGTCTCTCCAATTAACCCTATACATTGCTTGCAAAGCGCTCAGCCCTTTACATAGCTGGCATCTAGAGGACCACCTTATGCCACCCTATAGTAGGATACAACTTAAAAAAAACAGCAGTTGCCAACACTGGGCCGCGGTCCCCGGTGTCCTGTATTACTCCGCTGGCTAATCGCAACAGTAAACGAAGTCAGGTTTTTAATGTCTGACTATATCAAACAATCCACCTATCAAAACACTAGAGCTCATAATTTTTTTATTGTGATAAGCTTCTTGTTTAGGTAACAAGAAATGTTTAAGCAACGGACTACTTTTTCGTCGTGTAGGAATTCTGTGCTCGCAGGCTGAATGTGGGCGGAGCTTCACTGCAGACTTAAATCCGACTCTAGAGAACGTTCTCTTCCCACATGGCCGTGTGTCCCGGTATACCCCCAGTGCACTTTGCAATACTGCATTGTGCACTTTTGAACCTATAAAGTTGAGTGCTCTAGTCTGTTGATTAATACTCTTCAATCCATTACTGTGTACTTCAGGTTATGCTTTTTGTACCTGTATGTGCTGTCTGCCTCTTTTGCCATCACTCCCGGTGTACTGCAGTCTGTACTCTCTGTGCTGGTACTGTGCTTCGTGCTGCATGTCCTGGTCCTTCTAGTTTGTTCCGCAGTGCTTTGGTTTTTCGAGTTTGTTGTGGTTCAATCATTGTCAGATGGCATATTTGTTCCCTCCTCAATGATTCTATATTCTCCCCCCCCCCCCCCCCCCCCCCCTCACCTTCTGTGGAAAAGCACGTTTTGCTTCTCCAGATATCAGCTACTGGACCTTTCCTTTCCTCATTTCATGTTGTCTGTTTCTCTGTTATCACATCATCATCATCAGCCTGACTACGCCCTCTGCAGGGCAAAGGCCTCTCCCATGTCTCTCCAATTAACCCTCTTCTTTGCCAGTCCCCCCCCCCTGCAAACTTCTTAATCTCATCTGCCCACCTAACTTTCTGTTATCACACCAAAAATCAGGGGCACTTTGTTGACCTAAGTGCGGTGAGGCGAAAGCCTTAAGCGTGGTGTTGCTGCTTATGTCACTGATGTGTGGTTAAGGTGTTAAGCTTCGCCTCTAAGAGCGGAATGCGACAGCGTCTTGCAATGCTGCCAGGGAGTCCACAGAATGCCATCGGTAAATTGGTTTTTGAGGAAAGGAAATGTATCTGTCTCTCATATCTCGGTGGACACCTAAACCTCTTTGTAACCTAATGGGAAGGGAGGAAGATGGGAATGAAGGAAGACACCATATTCACTAGACACACCTTTGTTTATTCCAAACCATTGAGCTGGCATGGCGGAGTGGTAGCGTGCTCGTCTCGCACTCCGGAGTCAGGGGTTCGATTCCCGAGCTCGGCCAATTTCCTACTCGGTTTTATTTATTTATCTGGTCTGACTAGAAAGGTTAATTAGGCTAATTGGTTAAGTAAGCAATTCACTAAACCTAGTCCCACTTACTTGGAGCATCACTATACGATCCCTTTAATTGGTTGCATGGTTACTAGCCAAAGTACAATTGGCCCCGTTTGAAATTCGCGTACTGTGACGTCACGACCGTTTCGACCAATTGAAAAGCGTGACATTTCTGTCGACAACCCCTGCTTACAACGATGAGGCATTAAAGGCTTCTGCCTTAATAATAAATCCAGATGGTGCCAGGTTGTGCTTGGTCACAGTGACAAGTAGGCCTGCTTTAATCGTAACTGCAAATTTACCTTGTTTCATCATGTTTGTGAGTTCACTCTTCTAGTTTTGGGCTGTATTTTTGGAAAAAGGGGTTGTCTCGGATTCAGTTAGCAACAGTATTTGTGATCAAGCATTGTACAGTGATTGCATCTTGCATCTCAATTTTTCTTTCACTGAGAGTGCATTCTTGCGTTGATTTTTGCTGGCCTTGATTTGAATATGCTATTTACACACTTTGAATGGCCTGCATCTTCTCCGTGCTGTTCTGCAGTCGTGCGAATGCCCAAAGGGTGACACGAAAAGAGTTATCACAGGTGCTTACTTACAACTGAAATTTAAGGGGGGACGAGGGTCTTAAAACTCACCTTTATATCTGTGGCTAGAATCTCATGAAATTTTGCACACAGATGTGTGTTTTCTCTTCTGATTCTAAAAATGTAATCATAATTGAGCTGGTGGTCTTAGATCAAAAGTTATCTTGAATTATAGAGTGTAAGTAGGTAATTTCTTACGTAGCTTTAATGAACTTTCTCATTGCATTTTGTTGCTTTTAATTACATGAAGTGATAGCCAGCAAATTCCCATACCCGATGACATTCTTACTTTTTTTGTTTAGGCCACGTATATATAGCAATTTACAATTAGCTTAATGAGTCGCAGTGTCATATACTGCGACCTTTTACTCTCGACATAGTACATCAGGATGCCATGCCTTTAGAGAAAAACGAAGAATGTCATCGGGTATGGGAACTCTCTGGCTATCAATTCATGTAAATAAAAGCAACAAAATGCAATGAGAAAGTTCATCAAAGTTGAGTAAGAAATTACCTAATTACATTCTAGACTTTCAAGATTTAAGACCACCAGCTCAATTATAATTACATAATTGGAATCACAAGAGAAAGACACATCTGTGTGCAAAATTTCATGAGATTATAGCCATAAATAAACAAGTTAGTTTTAAGACCCTCGTGCCCCCTTAACTGAGAAAACGATGACTTATAAAGCTGGGTATGTTTGGTTATGTCAAACAACAGTCAGCAGAGACTACGCATAGTTCACTATAGCCAGCAAAGACAGTGATCTGACTTTCATCGAGGCAGCATAGTGGCAAGCGCACAAGTTGTGAAGTTTAGATATCTTCACGGCTTCCACAGTCTCCCTATCTGCGGAGAAGCGGTGGAAGTGTCTGGTGTGTAGTGCTGTGCAATGAATGTATAGTTTCCGTGAATTGTAGTTATGATGATATGAGATGTTATGAGATTTGAGCCAGCCTTTTAAGCCATCTCTTTTATGGTTAAATTTCAGTTTGAACTCACTACTTGTGGTGTCTTTCTTCTTTGCATTGCCCTTTGCATATATGTTAATGTGCTGGAGGACATCATCGATGACTAATCCGCACCGGCACACGTAGCCCAGTGAACTGCACCTGCTTTCGTTTTCTTTTCTAGGGTACCTTTTTAAGTGCCTTTTCTAGGGTACCTTTGTAAAGTACCTTTTTAAATAAGCTAAATGACTGCTCTATGTCGATGCTGAAGGGTGTACTCTACCTTGGCTTCTGATTTTACAGGTCCGTGCACTCACCGAACTGGGAGACGTTGCCGAGGGCAAGCTGATCGATGAGATCTCTCAACTCAAAGTCCGCTTTGCGAGCCAACCTGACATCAGCGCGGATGAAATCGAACAGCGGGTCACGCGACCACCGAATCGCGGATCAGCACGTGGAGATTCGGACGATGAGGATGAGGAGGTCAGCCGAATCGAAGACTTTGATGATGATCTTGGTGATGTTGTGGAAAAGAGGCCATCGCGTGGAAGGGGAGCGTCTTCAAACAGGAGAGGCCGCGGAAGAGCCAGAGCATCTTCGTCCTCTGCCGCGAACACATCGTCGACATCAACCCACGGCAGACGAAAGAGGGTTAACTTGTGAATTCTGAAATGGCAGTTTTGTCCCGTGTAAAGGTTATAACGTTGTTGTGTGTAAACAACTTTTGCAAGATCATAAGAACAACTCTCAGTTGTTTGACAGTTGTTGTATAATTTCATTAAGAGGAAGTTTCACATTTGGGGCACAATTCTGTGGCAGGACTGTGTTTAGTCTGTGTTAGTGTGCTGCATTTAGAGGTGTATTTAAATGTTTATTCGTTTGTAAATCTTTCCCTTCAGTGTGGGCACAGTGATGCACTGAACAGTGCTTGATAAGTGCTGTGTTGCTATGAAGGAAGTTTCCCCATATTTTTGATGCGACACTGTAATCGCACTGTACTTGGTTTCATAAGAAAAAGTTTTGAAATATTCAGGCCTACACACTTGGTTTAAAAGCAGCTGCATGTCTGCGGTTGGCTGCACTGACATTTATTATGACAATACCAAAACTTGCAGTGCTTGAGAGTTGGAGTTGCCATGTTGTTATTCACTACTAGTACGTGATAGGGTGAACAATAATTATAATAGTTAACCTATTATTGTTTAATAATAAAAAAAACTAGACAATTTTGTTAATGATACTAGTAATAATAACAACAATAATAGTTCAACTTGCAGATGAGGGGGTCACATGAACTTAAAGGCGACCTTTAGAAGCTCATGACAGTGACTCTGAAGCATAAGAATTTGCGTGCTTTCGTCAGGAGGCTTTTGATTTGTGGTGCACAAACTTGTGGCCAACATTAAAGTGTTGGTAGCTAGCTGGAGGTGTTTGTAAATGTGTATTTTAACTGCCATTTGTGCAAGCTATCATCCCTTTTGCTTTATTCTCATTAGGTGCTAATTTGAGAATCATTGATATTTTTCAAACTGCGGTATCGAACATATTGGGTGTCTCATCAAATCAAAAACTTGCTTCAGGCTTTCTGAAATTCTTTAACAAACTGAGTAGCTTTGGAAGCAACTTTCTGCAAAGATTTTAGTAAAGGATCAGTATATTTTGGTTATTTTACATTTGCTATTCTGTTGGTTAACTGCTAGAATCGTTGCTTGGGATATCTGAGCAAGCTTTCAAATTATGCTGGACTTCATTGCAACATTTATGCACAACTCTCTCACAGCACTTCTAGGGCGTGGTTCTGGGGAAACTGAACCCCACTAGATTTGTCATCTTTGTCAATACGATCCTGGTTCTAAAGTGTTACTGGAAGTAGCAGCTAACTAAAGAGCATTTCAGTGTATAGCAGTAATTTTTCTTCATAGTTTTAACTCACTGCAGCACTTAAACCAGCCTGATTTAATAGCTAGAATTGCAACAAATGACGTATCCGCAGTTATATCGCCGTTTTTTTTTTTTGTGCCTCACATGACCTAAACATTAACTAGGTACATGTCACAGCCATCGTTTGGGTGATGAAACTGAAACAAAAACAGCGTCAAGAAAAAAATTCAATTATAAATTATTTAGTGCTTGTAGGCAAATACCACGGGGGCATTGGTAATTTACATTGGTATGCAAATACCTTGCATACCAATGTCTAGCGCGTCGTTTGAAAAAAGAAAACATGCAAGCAAAAGTTTGATGCTTATATTCCTAAGATTCCCACGTGGTCGAAATTTTCGGAGCCCTTCACTACGGTATCCCTCATAGCCCGAGTTGGTTACACTCTGTGTACCAAGGTTTTGCTGAGTAAAGATTTACACAGTGACAGTGTAAACATTGTGTAATTTTTTACTGTTTTGACTTCGTGACAACAGTTGTTATTTAATTGCTGACAAGCACAAGCTCACTAGCACAAGCACAGGTTCGACATGAAATCAAACCGGTGCGTTTTTTTATTTAGAGCACAGCTCTTGGGTGTCCGTTCCCAGTTTGAGCAGCGTGCCTCTGCGTAACCGAGCGCGGAGCACAGCGGAGGATGAAAGACTGTGATAGTAAATAGAGCGTGAGGAAGAAACTGGAATAGGAGGGTACGTTTGAGGGGCTTTAAGTGGTAGTACAGAGGCAGGTCAGGCAGCGGCGACACATGGCATCAAACGCGCACCACCGTTTTCTCAATGATGAGGTCATCATTAAGTTGTACATCGCTCGCAAGAGATGGCGTCAGAGTAATGCGCATTTGTAAGTGCGCTGGTTGTTCGTTCCAAGTACCACAGCATCTGTGATCAAAAATCTAATTACCGAGAAACATAATCGTCGGCTAATTTTTTATGCGAAGCATACTACTTTAGCTACCACTTCAGCCCTTCACCGTGGTTAGGCGCCTCCAAATCACGTGATACATGACGTCACACCACGTGACACGATGACGTCACGACATTAGAGAAACGGGGGCCCACCTCGCGCCGTCGCTGTGGTTGTGCGCCTCCAAATCACGTGATACATGACGTCACACCACGTGACACGATGACGTCATGACAGTAGAGAAACAGGGGCCCACCTCGCGCCGTCGCTGCGGTTGTGTGCCTCCAAATCACGTGATACATGACGTCACACCACGTGACACGATGACGTCACGACAGTGGAGAAACGGGGGCCCACCTCGCGCCGTCGCTGTGGTTGTGCGCCTCCAAATCACGTGATACATGACGTCACACCACGTGACACGATGACGTCATGACAGTAGAGAAACAGGGGCCCACCTCGCGCCGTCGCTGCGGTTGTGTGCCTCCAAATCACGTGATACATGACGTCACACCACGTGACACGATGACGTCACGACAGTGGAGAAACGGGGGCCCACCTCGCCCGTCGCTGTGGTTGTGCGCCTCCAAATCACGTGATACATGACGTCACGGCAGTGGAGAAACGGGGGCCCACCTCTCGCCGTCGCTGTGGTTGTGTGCCTCCAAATTATGCGACACAATGATGCTTCGCATTCTCCAGGCTTAACCAAGTTAAGCCTCAGCCATTTTTTAACACTATACCCCCACAACTAAGGTTTGGCTTTTGTAATACTCTATTCCGCAAGGATTATAGCACATGGCATGATTTTATCATTTCAATACCATAAAAGGAACTCCAAATTTTTATTGTGTCCCAACAAACACTGTACATCACAAGCGTTGACTGCAAGATTCAACGTGACGACGAGAACTGCATTTTTTATTCTATAACACATGAGAGCAAAGCCTTCAGCTTGGTCTTATTTCAATCTAGAATCTGTTGCTGGCAAGACGATTTGATAATTGTGGCTTCAGGATAGATGCGTGAATTGTCTATTTTCCTACTCAAGTACACACACTATTGGTCATCAGGTTCAACACGAGCGTGGAGCACTTTCTCCTAATAGTGTAACACAACAGTACAAAAGTTCTGTTTGGTTCCATTGCTTTGTACAATTCGTTACTACCGCGATATGATTCTATCACTTTGATTTCTTCACAGTTACGCCAGCTTTTTATTGCCCATTAAACAAATATTAAAACACAAACACTAGACACAAGGAAAAATATGAACATGAAGACTTAAAGGTGCACTGAAGAGGATTCTGAACATGTCTTTTTGCCGCGGGAACTCGATCCACACGTTCCTAGCATTCTTAGAAACAGTGGCCCTGTGTGGCCGATTTCCCCAATTAAAACGAATTAACGTCCGGCTCCCGCCTTTTTTTTAAAATTCTGCCTCGTACGGTGGGCGGAGTCGACCAACGCGTGGAGCGCCTTTCACCCAGTCCCGTGGAGGCTTTGCTTTCGCTTTATTTTGTTTTTTAGGTTTCCGTGAATAAATAGTTTCATTCGCAGATAATATAGCCGCAAAATAAGCCCGAAGAAATAAAAATACGCGCGGACTATTTGCTACTACGGACTACTACGTATTACTCCGCCGATGGCAGAGCGGCAAGCCGCCACGGGACTGGGTGAAAGGCACTCCACGCGTCGGTCGACTCCGCCCATCGTACGAGGCAAAATTAAAAAGAAAAGGTGGGAGCCGGACGTTAATTCGATTTAATTGGGGAAATCGGCCACACAGGGCAGTAAATCGCAGTTTCTAAGAAAGCTCGGAACGTGTAGATCGAGTTCCCGCGGCAAAAAGACAAGTTCAAATTCCTCTTCAGTGCACCTTTAACTTGCTGCATATAACGCATTGGTCCGAGATCGGTTCACTGACTGATTGCCTGAATTAACAACTGAAAGTTTGATGGTTGTAAGTACCTGTGACATGAAATGTTTAATCAAACAGCAAATCAAGGATTTGATTAAAGTAACTATTATTAAGGTAATAATTCAGGGTTCTGTGGTACAGCAGCCCTCAAGGCTATAATACCCCAAACACGATCAAAAAAATGATTTGGGGTAACCTGTAAGGTTGTCAGCAATAATAGCAATCAACGAAGAGTGAATAGCGGTGCGTCACCAGTCGCTTAACGAGTCAACATTTGCTCCTAAAAAAAGTTACGCACGAGTTGCTAACGAGCAGCACAAGACATCTGTGACGAATGTCCATTGCTGTTCTGAATGACGTTGTATATTTTGTACAGTTCATTTGCAATGAAATACACATGTTCGTTTGTGAACATAACACACCTTATTTCTACTTAACACGGCGAGGTGTATCAACACTTGGGGGCCATATAATTGCAAACAGAAGTCATACTGACCCAGCTGCAGGGACGCACAAGTTGGTTGAGGGTGGGGCTTGTATTTTGGAAGTGTCCACTAAGCTGAAATGTTCACTTCGGTCTTTGTCGATCGGTTTGATTAAGACCCAAATGCTGAGGAAGACAGCTACAGGACGACAGCTCACCTGTCTTTCCTGTTATATCATCTCGGCCGAAATTGCAGTTGTCGTTGCATCAATAATTTCAGTGCAAAAGTGAATATTACAAATCGGCTCTAAATATTTATGAATTAAAGTGTTAGGAAGCAGATATAGGAGGTACTCATATGACGTAGCAGGCGCCATTTTGTTGTAAGCAGTTGTGAATGGCGCTCAGTTGCGGCTACCTTCCTTGTGTATGTGTGTGTTTCGTGCCTTTAACCAAAGGTGAACAATTACCAACGAGCCCAACAAGATGTTCTTTTATGTTTTAATGTTTTAAGCGCATAGCGTCTGCACACTGCAAGCCGAAACAGGTGGCCATAAGCCGATCGTTGATGCCCAGAAGTGATGTTACTTTTGGTGTGATGATGTCATTTTCCTCCAGTCAATCAGCCAGTTTAGCGACTGGCGACACATTTTCATTCCGATGAGGCTTCTAATGCGATCATATTAAAATGGTGGCTTCTGTGACGTCTGGGAATACTTCTTATAGGGGGCTACGTTTTATATAGAGGGAGTGGGAGCTTCTACGCAGCTAATGCGATCCGATACGGCGGTGTATCATTGGTTGAGGCAACAGAATGCGTCCAGTCTATGCTCATTTGGATATGCAAACTTGGTGGACACTACCAGAATACAGGCCCTTCCTAGCTTCAGTAAAAAAACAATATTAGGGCCTGCATATTGAGGCTGCTAAGTGGGCTGCCCAGAATGTCCTACCGCCCCGCCGCGGTGGCTCAGTGGTTACGGCGCTCGGCTGCTGACCCGAAAGTCGCGGGTTCGATCTCGGCCGTGGCGGCTGAATTTCTTTGGAGGAGAAATTCTAGAGGCCCGTGTACTGTGCGATGTCAGTGCACGTTAAAGAACCCCAGGTGGTTGAAATTTCCGGAGCCCTTCACTATGGCGTCCCTCATAGCCTTAGTTGCTTTGGGACGTTAAACCCCAATAAACCAAACCAAACCAAACCAGAGTGTCCTACCAGTAGGGCTACTTGTTGGGACGAAGCAATGGCAGAGGCCACTTGAGGCCGGAATGTAGGCTTAGAAACTTGTAAACATCTAGCTTTAGAGGCACGCAATCTTTAAACTTCGATAGCTGCTCCTTTCCATTTTCTTGGCAGTAAATCTACTGGACGGATACATATAAGCCGCCTAAGGTGTATTCGGTAACTATGTTTCTTTAGTTAACAACTTCGGCGGTAGAGAGAGGTTGTAATGTTTCCCATCAACATTCAGCACGCTGAGGTCACCGTTTCCATAGAAGCAATTGCACAGTGTTAGGGAGCTCCGCAGTGGCAGACAGAACACCCACATTTACACAAAGCAACTATTCGCAATGAAATGGCTTACTTTCAGGTATATGGATGCAACTATTACTCCCAGGTGTGCGTCACGAAAAACACACAAAACCCTGTTCTGTACTGAAACGCAGTCCTTTTAGTGTTATCTGTTCATAACGAAAACTCGTCCTTACTATGGGTGTTCAGTAACTTTCGCCTCCAAGGCTGTAACTTTATAAGAATGAGGGAATTGAAAGATGTTACATTCAAGTGAAGGTTTGGAATACATCCTTTTTTAAAGAGCACCTCAACTTTTGGTATTCTTTACCTGTGGCACTTCATTTAAGCCAAGGGTGTGCTATAATCGGAGAGATGAAGGAACATCCCAAGATGAAGGAACATCTGAAGGGTACGTGCTTTGCATCTT
The DNA here is from genome assembly GCF_055824585.1 of Amblyomma mixtum. Lineage (NCBI taxonomy): Eukaryota > Metazoa > Arthropoda > Arachnida > Ixodida > Ixodidae > Amblyomma > Amblyomma mixtum. The sequence goes on from NC_143015.1 coordinate 155,849,203, forward strand.
GGGAAGAAAACACCAGTGTGAGATGACTCTGGTGTTTTGGTGTTACTAAACGTACCAGTGTATGGTACTGTTGCCATGGGCTTCTGCACCGCTGGCGTGTGAGCACCGCTGCCGCTGGTGGGGAATACTCTGCCATCAGACTGGAGGGGACCCTTAAGCTCTGCCTTAAAGGTGCACTGAAGAGGAATCTGAACTCGTCTTTTTGCCCCTGCGGGAACTCGATCCACACGTTCTGAGCATCCTTAGAAGCTTCGATTTATTGCCCTGTGTGGCAGATTTCCCTAATTAAATTGAATTAACGTCCAGCACCCGCGTTTTTAAAAAAAATTCTCCCTCATACGGTGGGCGGAGTCGACCAACGCGTGGAGTGCCTTTCACCCAGTCCCGTGGCGGCTTGCCGCTCTGCCATCGGCGGAGTAATACGTAGTAGTCTGTAGAAGCAAATAGACCGCGCGTATTTCTATTTCTGTGGGCTTATTTTGCGGTTGTATTATCTGCAAATGAAACTATTTATTCACGGAAAACTAAAAAACAAAATGAAGTGAAAGCAAAGCCTCCACGGCGCTGACTGAAGGGCACTCCACGCGTTGGTCGACTCCGCCCACCGTACGAGGGAGAATTAAAAAAAAAGGCGGGAGCCGGACGTTAATTCGTTTTAATTAGGGAAATCGGCCACACAGGGCAATAAGTCGCAGTTTCTAAGAATGCTCGGAACGTGTACATCGAGTTCCGTGGCAAAAAGACGAGTTCAGATTCCTCTTCAGTGCATCTTTAAGGCTATGATGCGATAGCGTTAATGGGTTAATATCCATGTATGCGGAATTGGTCATGCTCTACTTTATATTCTTGGAGTCCTCATACCACTCCTGGCGCAGTGGTGCAGCGGTTAATCGATGCACCACCGCCCTGCGACGGCAGGTGCTGCCACCGGTGGGAGATTGTGCGACCCATGTTGCTCACCGAAGAAAACCAGTCACACAAGACGACGGAGAAGAATAGTGTACACACCACAACGACTGGACTAACAACTGAAGTTTATTAGAAAATACATAGTCCGAGCAAGGCCAGCAGAGCATGCGCAACAGCATCATCACTAATCGAAACGTCATTTTTGTTTTTGTTTGACCATGGTCAGTGACCAGTGAATCTCATCAAATCATCACTAATCGCTGAGCATAAGAGACAAAGACAAGAAATCTCATCTATCGTGAACGACCTAAAAAGGCAAATTCTTTTTCGAGTAAGCGCACCGAGGTTGTGCTAATACAATCAGTGCCTGACAAACCGATATGATATGCTTCCAAGATTTCCCGCTCCTGTTTACCCTTGCCTCTACCAAGAATGGTGACATTGCTGAACAAAGGATAGCAGCCACATTCATTGCAATGGCGAGGCAAGTTTGCATCGCCATCGGACCCCAGGGAGGAGTGGTGCTCACGCAGCCGGTCATTAATACACCGGCCAGTTTGGCCGATGTATACTCTCTCGCGTGTGAGGGGGAACTTGTACACCACCTGTGCACCACTTGTGCACCACTTGCACACCACCAGTTGTTAGTCCAGTCGTTGTGATGTGTACACTCTTCTTGTCCGTCGTCTTGTGTGACTGGTTTTCTTCGGTTTACAATGTACCAACTGGCCTGCATTTCAACCCTTCTCCATGTTGCTCTTTCCGAGCAACACCTCTTGCGAGGAATCGTTAATTTAACTGCCACCTTCCATGGGGGGTAGTTTGCTTACAATCCGGTGGGCTGGTTGTGATGACGCCACACGGTCATGTGACCTAGGTAGCCCACCTGCCACCAAGGCTGCTTCTCTGGGGATTTTTCACTCATGTTCAAGGAAGCTGATCATGACGGCTGCTTTTCTGTGACATGGGCTCCTTAATAGTATCGCGTTAAAAACTTAAGGACTCCAGTGAAAGATGGCATTTGGAACTTTCAACTAAATGTAATACACGATAGCATTAAGGGTTCCGTGTTGCTGCAATGCCGGCCGTGAACGAAAAATCCTCGGAGAAGCCACCTAGGTGGCAGGTGGGCCACTTTGGTCATGTGATCTTGTGGCGCCATTACATCCTGCTCACAGGATTGTGAGCAAACTTCCCTCCGTGGCAGGTGGCAGTTAAATCAATGACTGGTCACAAGAGGTTAGTAGGGAAGGGCAACCTAGATCTCACAAGCTGCACTGGTGGCTAAAATTGCCATCGCAGGGCAGTGGAGCATCCTATAATCGCTGCACCACTGCGCCAGGAGTGGTATGGACTCACAGAAATTATGAATGTTAAGTGAATGATGACCACTTCCGCATATACGTTCATTAACCCATTAACGCTATCCCGTCATACTCTTAAGGAGGAGCTTAAGTGATCCCCCCATATTTTTTTTTAAACTTTGCCACTCAATGCAGAAAATTTCACTTTCAGCCCCGAAGGCAAAACTTACTGAACTTCAATCGCATGAACTCGCTTTAGCGTTTTTGAATCACTCTGAAGTTGCTGTACATTCACTGGCCATTAGCAGTTGCTGGAGTAATGCATTTTTACAAGGTTCGCAGTTCGCAAATGATATGAGAAGTGCTAATAAGCATTTATCTGTATATGCATTCACATTTGCTCAAGAAACCACGAGGTAAATGTTATCACCACAGTTGCTTGTGGTGCTGCTCAGCGTTGTCAAGAAACCAGCGATACCAGGCGTTAATGATTTTGCACGATAGCAGTCCGTGTGCAGCGTATACTACATAAGCAGATGTTGACGACAGTGCAGGGCACGTCACCGTGCATTACAAAGAGGTGAAACACTGTAATTGTTGCGTATCATACAGAGTGTACGGACGGGACACCAGCAAGGACAATCTTTTTGCATATCATTCTTTTGCGTTCCTTTAGTTCAAATGGTCTAACGAGATCCCTTGTTTTGACATAATGTGTTGTCTTTGCTTTTGTGGCAGTGTAATTCACTGAGCCAAACAAGCGAAAGGAGCTTTTTGTGTTTTTAATTACAGTCGTTTGATCACTGCTGAATAGCACTCGATCAATCACTTCGCAGTGGTTGGTTTAAAGTCAGCTAAGGAGATTTATGTACACTTTGCGCATATTAATTCTGTGCAAAAATGCTTTTCCTATTTGTGTTACACAAACCTCAGCGAAAGACACTGCAATTTTATGTTTTGCAAGTTCTCGCCAAAATAGGGCTTGGTGGGTTCAGTCAAGTAACACCGATCATCAGGTTTCCAATATTCACTGTCCACTAGAGAGCACCGTAGGCAGTCTGAGGGCATCTTTGAATCGTACTCAGCTGCAGTGAATGTCTCTCATGGTTAATAACAGACAATGTACGCCGTACATTTGTTCTGACCCCCATAATCTCATCCACAACCTTTGAAATCGTCTCATGGAGTGTGTTAAGACAAACCGCCCAGGACGCACTGGGTTTGCTCCGAAAGGCGCCTTCTAATGGTATTCGACAATAGCATTTGCCAAGGGAGTAACTATGCAGTCTCTGTTGACTCCCCTAGAGTAGCATTTGCCAAGGAAGTATCTTTACACTCTCTTTTGACTCCCCTGGAGAAGCATTCACCAAGGGAGTACCTATACACTCCCTTTTGACTCCCCTGGAGTAGCATTCGACAAAGGAGTACGTATACGCTATCTTTTGACTCCCCTGGTTTAGCCTTCACCAAGGGAGTAACTATATGCTCTCTGTTGACTCCCTTGGAGTAGTGTTCACCACGAGGTTAACTATACACTCTCTACTGACTCTTCTGGAGGCGCTCGCATTGTTAAAGTTCAGCGTTCCACGTAGAAGCGCAGCACATCCTGTAGTGTGATGCCACCATGGTGGGCGTGGTGGTGCCGGATGGTGGCTGTTGCTGTCCTGGCCGGCAGAGACCTGGTGCTGCCAACAGTTCTCAGGACGCGGGACCGTAGCATCAGCGCATCTAGAGGTGGAAACAGGCAGACACACACACAGAAGGGCGAGCTGCCAGCCACCGGCGAGACGAGTTTTTGTCGCCACAGGTCCTTGAGGACAGACCACGCCCCGTGTCTACTGAATGCTACACGACTCTTGCTCTGGAAGCACACCGAAGAGAGGAAGAGAGAAAAGAGACACAGGCACACACTGGTCAGCACCTGCAGCAAGAAACATTTTTCCATCTGTCTCTGTAGCTGCCAGCTAGAGATTGCTCGGTAACTTGGTGTACTCTGTTGCACCAGAACTGCGCCCCATCAAGGAAGATATAGACCTCGCACCATCTTAATCATGTGCCGAATTCACAACGCTATTTCTAAGTGAAAAAAACACTGACAAAAAAGACTTAGGTGCCAGTTGGTCAGACATGGCACGCAGAAAAGGCGATGACAGGATGTGCGCTACTCCAGTCCTTGTCTTTTTTACATGTCTTAACGCTACGTTCTTCGTAAAAAAAATGTACTCCCTCTCCTGCGCTACAAAGAAGCGCCAGCGAAAGACCTGTCATGACACCCTGGTCATGTGGTGTTTGAACTAGAATGTGGGGAAGCTTTGTACCTCAGTTTCCTAGAGTTATGCGAGCGTGTGTTGGTAGGTGCCTCCCACAGGTAGGTGTCGACTATTGTGGCGGCCTTTGCCCACTTTGTGAAAAGGTCAATAGCTATACCAGCTCTCCCGCTTCAATGTCTAGGGCAAAGGATGTCAGCAGGCCCTCTTGGGTCACAAAGACACAAAGAATGCACCCTTGACAGTTCCCACTACCCGGCTAACCTGGGCATTTCCATTTGCTGACAGGTGAACGGTCATGAGGCGCGTACCTGGTCACGCTTATCCAGCAGCTTTGGTTCAGTACTGTTAGCTATCCCGACATCCAATTGCTGATGCTCTGATACAACCAACGAAACAATGGCCAGGATGCCTTCCTGGACAGCCTTTATTGGGCAAACTCAAGAGAGCTGGCCCAGGACAACTTTCCCTTTATATCGAACACCCGACTGGCAGTGCTACGCGGACATTGGCCTATCAGTGATGTTATTATGTGCGAACGGCCTCGTCAATTTGGCTCATGACTGGATGAAGCGAGCTCCAGTTTGTGTGACAAGTATCGCACGAGGTTGCAGTAAGACTGAGTACACGTGTAAACCAGTGAGTTCCATCCCAGAGAAGGTTGCCAGAAGGACTGAACTGAACAAGAGACGACCCCAACCGGGCTGCTGAAATTAATGTGCTCCCAGTGCAACGTGCAGACATGCCTGTGGCATTATCCCATGTTATGTTGACTTGGCATAGCTGGTTAAATCAGCCATCACATTCTGGTTTGTCTATGTGCTCAGAATTTAGACATTCCGCAAGGAGACCATCATTAGGAAGTGATAGTGGCAGGGCATTGCATATAGCTGTTGACGGCTACAGAAGGTCTATGAAAAGGCACAGTATAAAGCTTACAGAGTTTTACAGTGGCCTAAAATTTTTGAAGACACAGAAGACATTGTGCACGGACAATCTCTGAAGGTGCTGTCCTGAGACAGTCCAGAAGGCAATGTCCAGAACACCTTCGAAGAGGTCATCCTGGTTGTTACCACCTCAGTATCATGTCATTAAAGAAGATAGCTTTACGAGGTGTACAGATTATAATGAATTTTTCATCGGTGAGTATTTTCGAAATAACCAGAATCTTATGTCAGATTTTAGAAAAGACTGCACAACTAACACGCAGTTCCCCATTACACACTGGTTCCAAAGGTGCCTTCTCCTTTCCTTTCATGTATGAAGCATGTCGTTTGTAGATCAAAATGCACGCTACTCAAGAGCTAGGATTTTGAAATATGCATTTCGATGATAAACCTGCCGGGAGAGAAAGTCGATCAAAAGACAACATGAATAAGTGATAGAAAAGCGACTGCTCGCAGCTACGGAGAGAGATGTTGAAATGTTGCGTGCGTGCCATGTGCTCCAGTGCACCCGAATGCTTTTGGTTGTCCTGATATGGTGTGCTCATGCGATAAGGTGCCATTGTGAACAAGTGATAGCATCATCGTTGACGAAACGCAAAATTAAAGCATTAAAAACAGATCACTTGTCAGTACGATGTTACATATACTGTTGACAGAATAACGTTAACCGTGCAATTCCTGTGTGTCACATATGGTACAGACTGGACTAAAATGAGTAATTTCCATTTCTGTTGGCAATAGATAATCAATATTTATAGTATTATTATACACACAGCATATACCAACACTTTCCTCAAAGAAAAGTCACGTCGCCAGCTTCCAGTGATGTAGAAGCAGTGTATGACTAAGCAGAAAATCTATACCTTCAGGAGAAAACTGAAAAAATAAACGGGATCATTCCTATAGCAAAATGCGGTGGAATGTTTTTTACTCGTCCTATTGATTTGATGCATGACCTGGGTATATCTGCGAAGGTTTATCGCTTTTGGACGTCATGAAATCAGCATAGGTTACTATGCGTTAGTAAAAATCTATCGATTTTTTTTATGCTTACTTAATTTATGGTCATGAAGCGACATAATGTTAGATGTGAAGGAAACTTATCACCCATTTTTATTTTCTGGATGTTACAAGGCTAATGTATGAAGCATCAAAAGAACAGATACTATTTCCACTTCGAATAAACGCATTGCTTTGCAGCTTGTTTGCAACGAATTGCTGTGCACTGTTTACAATTCCCTGCTCTACTTTTTTTAACCATAATGAACAACTAGTATGCATTGCTGATAACTGACGCTTTTCTCATGTAAGAGATAAATTCAGCATTACAACCTTTACACTCCTCAGGCAGACTGTACTTATGGCGACAATGCGACTTAGCTCAATATGCCCTAAACATCACCATTAATATGTAGGACACAATCACCGTGAAAGTCCTGACAGTGTGTGCACAATACTAAAAGGTACATTTGAGTCATACCTTTTTTCCTCTGTGATCTTCGGTAGCTGTCCTCTAACTGGGGCAGTGACTCAAGTGAGTCCCTCCTGAAATAGAATAAAAATCATCTTGGCCCCAATCCTTTTATTACAGCGTTTCCTAACTGGTGTCCCAGGTGAAACATTCCATATGACAAGTTCCATAGTTCTGTATATTTTCTGTGTGGCTTACACGGAATTCCACATTGGTCCCGAATGTTTCCCCTATGACTCACAATGGACGTACGGAATCTATGCAGACTAAATGGACAACTTAAATAGAAGGATAACAGTGCAAACAGAAGAAATGTGAAGCAAAGAACAGACACCACAGTGCTTGTGGTACTCGTTCTTTGCTTCGTCTTTTGTCGGTTTGCACTGTATTTTCTGGGCTGCCTTAGCAACTAGCTCAACTGTGCTTATTACATGCAGAAGTGTTGGGATCCATACAGATTAAGTATTGTCACATGCCCATCATGTGGAAACCACACAGATGAATTGCGCAAAGCATGCGGATTTCCATATAATTTTCTTTTCATAAAGACTCCGCATCCTCTAGTGCCGTATGTGCCATTCATATATAACGCTTTAGTAGTTACGGTTAAAGAACTATTGTGCTTATTTCCTCTATGATAACAATGCATGATTGGCCCTGCCGGGCAGTTTCTTTGAGCGCTGCGAGTGGCGGGAGAGTTGCAGCTAAATCTCGCAGCTTTAGACCAATAAAAGTGCCAGACTTTGCACAGGTAGAGTCAATATGAATGTGATCTCTGTAGTGACCGCTGATCTAGAATACTGAATTTTTTCTGGTAAGATGATCATTTACTCCCTGGTAAGAGTAGCGATGAAGGGCTGAAGAACCAATAGGCCAGCCATGCTCATACATTTCTTTGGGCCTTATGTGAACTTCAGTAGGGCATTTTATCCAAGTAGGTTAGCCCTAAAGAGATTGCATTCATATTGAATCCGCCTGTATACATGCGAGGAATGTTTCGCACATGCCCAGTAAGCTGCCTCTATGAAATCCGCCACTCGAAACTCTCCTGCTGCAGCTCAGTGGCGCCCTCTGGGGTGTGGAGAACATTCATCTGCTACTGGTTGAAAACAAATGCACAGGCGCTGAACTGGTTCTACGAGGAGCCCGTTGCGCCTGGGATGTGAATGTGCTTGGCAGCTACTGCCATCTGTCACATGCGCCTGCCACTAACATGAACTGCGCATGCGCAGCGAGAGTTGGCGGTTTTGTTTTCAACCAGTGTATCTTGAGGAGAAGAGGCGTGTATGCGCAAAGCAGCCGAGTGAAAAAGACGGATTAGAGAGTTTTAGCATGTAGCTCATACCGCCTCCCGTCACCGCTTACACTGCGGCCGCAATTCCTCCAGTACGCATGCGCAGATGGCGCTGATGAGCATTGTAAGATCTGCGCGCGCTCACTAGCAGCTGCCACATAGCTCCATCCATTCGTGCTCAGTGGCGGCCGCTGTAAAAGGCAACGGAAGGCCGCTACCGTTAGCATGTTATATAGCTCCCTAATATGGCGGCGCCCAGAAAGGTTCAGCCTATAGAGCTCGGCTGCTGACGTCACACCTGTAGGCCGGGTGCAGCATGCGGCGGTCCAGCGCGGACGACGTGCCCCCGTTGGCCGAGGGCGAGAGCGAGTTGGCGCCCGAGCCCACGTAGCGGCGCACCTGCGGCGTGCCCGGCTCCGCGGCGCTCTCGAGCCACTGGCTGCGCGAGCGCTCGGCCGTGCGCAGGAACCGCCTCTGGGCGGCCAGGCTCGAGATACGCCGCGTGCTGGCCTCGATGTCGTCCCGGTGGCTGACGTAGTTGGTCAACTGCAACCACAAAACGGATCAGTGTTGAACAATATATAAGGGCCCTGAGCAGCTTCCTATGCCTGCCTGTAAAGCTGTACTGAGTTTAGATGCGAAGCTACCCCATATATTACCATGGTAATATATAGCCCGGGCTATGAGGGACGCCGTATTGAAGGGATCCAGAAATTTCGACCACCTGGGGCTATGAGGGACGCATTGAAGGGCTCCAGAAATTTCGACCACCTGGGGTTCTTTAACGTACACTGACATCGCACAGCACACGGGCCTCTAGAATTTCGCCTTCATCGAAATTCGACCGCCGCGGCCGGGATCGAACCCGCGTCTTTCGGGTCAGCAGCCGAGCGCCGTAACCACCGAGCCACCGCGGCGGGGCCAATCATCTCGATAACGTCATGAGTGATGTAATACGCCGTAACCAGAAATCACTGCATTGTGGCATAGTATGTCGTAAGCATTAATCAATAATAGTCATTAATTAGCACTTGTAATTTGTAAATAATTAACAATTAGTCATTAATTGATAATAAGCAATTAGTATTATAAATTAACTACCAATTCGTAATTAGTAATCAGACAATAATTGGTAATGCTCTTTCTTCAGGGATGATGTCAGAGCGCTATTTTTGAATATGTTCAAAGCCAAACGCCAAGTGGTGGCAACCAAGGGAACTGGAAGCGTTCGTCCAAAAGACAGGTGTTCCGAGTGTCGCGAAAAGGTGTTTAGACCGTACTACAGCCACTGTAATCGTACCAAAGCCCGCTTCTTGGCCACCGGCATGTGTCCCTGGCGCGAGCACGGAAGATGTAGCGTGAGCTTTCTGATCGAGTTGGCAACAGTCTGAAGGGCAGATGTTTTAAAGCAATTTAAAGGCCCCGTTCAGAGGAAAACCTGGCGTCGTCTTCGTCGGCGCGAGCAAAAAATTCCCTGAGAAGCAAGGTCACCTGGGTCACGTGACCTTGTGACGTCATCAAAACTACGAGCAGATGCTGGCAGGTATCTTCGCAGCCCACCGTGAAATATGACGATGCCCTTCCACCTCTTTATAGAAACTCTAGTGGACTTTTTCATCGAGCAAATGCAAACGTCCAAAAACTGTTTTAATGTCAAAATGCGTCGTGCGTCACAAATTTCGCCCACTGGATGAAGGGAGGCGACGTCACCAGATCAGTGCGTTCTCATTGGCTGGAAGTGACGCCACCAGCCCGAAGCATTCCCATTGGCTGGAAAAGAAGTGACGTCACTTCCGGTAAAGCTATCAACAGCTGCTAATGCTATAGCATTGCCAACACAATAAATTTAGGGGTCCTTGTGAATTTTTTAAACTACTGCAAATAAGTACAGAGAGTTCACGCTACGATTTCCACCAATTTGCGCCAAAAGTATGCACACAACGGTCCAACGAGGAGCATGATGGCGCCCAGGACTTGGTATGGTGGATTAAGGGATTAAGGAATAATTGCTCAATAGCGCCAACCTGAGTGCAGCCATATGTATACAATGGATATCGGACAGGCGGTGATTCCAGGCTCGATTGGCGGAAAAAAATAGAAAACTGGTTTTGAGGACAGGAAATGGCGCAATAACTGTCTCACACATCTCGGTGGACACCCGAACCGCGCTGTAAGGGAAGGGATAAAGGAAGGAGTGAAAGAAGAAAGGAAGAAAGATGTGCTGTAGCAGTACGGCTGTGCTCGAGTGCTAATGGGCAATACTCCCTAAGCTTCTCCCAACTGCACCGGAAAGATGGGTACCCTGTACGCGGACTGGAGTGAGAACCGCGCACCTCCACGGGAGGCAGGTGTGACAGCAGACGACTTCCGGGCGTCTGGGGCTCCGAGATGCTGTCGCTGCTGCTGCTGCTGCCGCCGCCCCCGTTGGAGCCTTGGTGCTGGCCATGGCGGGTGCTACGGAGCGCTCCTCCTCCTCCCTCTCTTCCTCCTCCTCTCCGTCCTCCTCCTCCTCCGGCGTCTCCGTGAGCACGCACAGCTGCGTGTCTCCTGTCCGCCATGTTGTCGCTCTGACTGGAAGAGGGGCCGGCACAGCGGGGCGCAGCGGTCAGCGATACGCCACCGCCTACACTTAACGTGCTTAACGAGTGAAACGACCTCGGCTATAGTTAGTAATTGAACATCGCAGCTCGAATGGTAATTCAAACTGTCCACTGAAGGGTCTTCCACTGACCTCCAATTAACCTTGTCCTGCGCCCGTTGCGGCCACCGTGTCCCCGCAAACTTCCTAATCTCATCTGTCTACTCGACTCTCAGCTGCCTTCTATGTTCGCCTTCTTCTCCGTCCACTCCGTTAGCCTAAGGAGCCATAGGCTATCTTTTTTTTTTCGAACAACATTACAACGCTAGCTGCATCGGCCTGCAGTTATTTCGCGTTGTTGTCGCCCTGTCCGCATCCCATTCCCCCCATAAGAAGACAAGCAGCGAACAGAAGATGGACCCGAGTCATCGTCATCATTTTCATAATTATGGTATACATACAGACAACGCTGCTGTCTTGTACACCCTTCCTCCACATCAGCCTCCGGCACCAATTGGGCAACCGAATTACAACCGGAAGCGCTATATACCCCAAAGCGCAATGCAGACCCATTGGCCACGAATTTGCCCAATCACTGTTGATAGGCTACTGCACCATTTATGTTTGTTCAGTGACACTGGCAATCATGCATGGTATCATAACCGTGTCAATAATCATTTTGCGAAGTGGGTGGCAATGGAGTGCATATTGCAACCGCGCAAAACAACGCAGGACGAAGAGAGGAAAGCACAGCCTGTGCTTTCCTCTCTTCGTCCTGCGTTGTTTTGCGCGGTTGCAATATGCACTCCATTGCCACCCACCAACTAGCCCGCCTTCACTTGTTAGAGGTGGGTGGCTCCGTATAAGATCACCCGAAGGGTGGCTCGTCGACTTCATAAATTTACTTGTCAACGCCTGATGATTAGAATAAAGTGATCTGTAATTGATTTTGCCCCCACACCCTCCCCCTGAAATTTTTAGAAGTACACAAAATTTTTGATCCCGAACAGGTGAAGTGCCGCGCTTACGTGCTCAGTTGTTTTGGCCAAATTTAGTTATGAATAACTTGAAATATAATAGCAATTAAGCAAGGTATGTTGCTGGGCGAGTTAACAATCATTCTGAGAAGAACCGCGCCGGCACACAACGGACGAACACAAGGAGGACACGCAACTGCGCTGCCTTACAAAAATGGTCTATAGACAGTCTATGGACTTCTTATAGACTCTATTGCCTTCCTATAGATATTTCTTTGTCTATTCATAGTCTATAAACTGTCTATAGACAAAAGTATACTAAAAGTGTATGGCCATAAATCTATAGATTGTCTATAGACTGTCTATAGGATTTGCATTGCCTATAGAGAATCATATACTTTATAGACAGTTGTCTATAGACAATCTATAGAGTCTCTAAGTAAATTTTTGTTACACAACTCTCCTCCTTATATCTGCAACGTATCTGCAACCGTCGCCAACATAAGGGCTAACCTGGACAGTGGCGCACCCTGCTGGTCGGCGCGGTCGTCTTCCTCCCGAAGCGGTTCCATGTGGCTCAGGTCCCACATGCTCTCGCTCGAACCCAGAGGCCGAAGGCCCAGGACAGAGTTGGGCTGCAGTGAAGAAGGCGTTCAGCGCTCTATACGATGACTTTTTTTCGCGCCACTGCAGGTTTTCTTTGCGCTTTGATCAATACGGTTCCTTCTACTATCTTAAGTCGCTCTCCATTAGGAAACACGCTCAAGGTGTACAAAATTGTTCTTGATGGTGCAGTTCGAAGCCTAGACACACCATTTCCACACTAAAGAATTCTTTGCTAGTCTTTTACTGGCAGCCAGGTCCCAAGGTCAATCGTCGGTTTATTGGTTTATTGGGATTTGCCATCCCAAAGCAACTCAGGCTATGAGGGACGCCGTAGCGAAGGGCTCCGGAAATTTCAACCACCTGGGGTTCTTTAACGTGCACTGACATCGCACAGCACACGGGCCTCTAGAATTTGGCCTTCATCGAAATTCGGCCGCCGCGGCCGGGATCGAACCCGCGTCAATCACTCTTAAAGTTGATATGAAAGCGACGGTGGGTGACGTTCGAACTTAGTTCATGTCCGACATTCCTGGATCAAAATTTTGGATATTGGAAAATTGTAAGGGACTTTTATGGAAATATTAAAAGTAATGGTCCACTCTTCCGGTGCGTAGCAAAATCTTTCTTTTATAGTGTTTCCATCGCTGGCATCGAGCAGTTAAGACTGCCATAGAAAACCAATGGTGAACATTTTAACGGTGGGAAAAACATTAATAGAAAAAAAATGCAAGACTGCCGTCGGGTGATCTGCGGATATATTGATTGCTATAGTGAAATATTCCAATATATGAAAAGATTGTGTTCATGAACTCCTCCACGCTAAAAATGCTTTTGTCCAGAATTGTTGGGTATGTATAGCTGTCTTTGCACTGTGGCAGCTTGCTTGGTTCGCTGAAAAGTCTGGTTCTTCAGTGTTAAAATTGATGAATGAATCTCTCATTTAACTCAAAAATAGCTTTTTCTGCCAGTTGGTTCTGTGGTTTTGTTGATCTGGCTCGAGTTCTAAGGCCCCTCAAAGTTGATGAATGAGTAGAGGCATCATTAGAGAACTACTTTCTAACGTGAAAGAAAGGGAAGAAATCGCACTGCATCTTCGGATCTAGATGGCACGACACCAGCCAGTACAGTTATAGGGACACTGAGACCAATTTCGTCGAATTATTGTTCTCAGTAAAAATTAATTATTTGGCTCTTTCTGACTATTTTGACGTTTGTCCAGCAGCAAAAGGCCCATTTATCACCAAGCAAATGGAACTTCAAAATCTCCCCGCCAGCCGATTCGAACTAATGACGTCATTACCGAAAAGGTCGGGTTGCCACCGTTTTGAAGTGAATACTGGTGAAACGTAGCCTCTGGGATCCGCACCCAAAAATCGGAGTCGGCGCATTCATTTCACTTGCGAAAGCGGCCGGTGATGGCGACACCTGTATTTAGTTTCGCGGTCTTTTCTAGCTTATGAAAGCTCCGTTTTCGATACGGGTGGTTTCTCGATGATTTGGACGCGGTGCCCTATCAATACAGGCAAACTTCTATTACACTATAAACCCGATTACGCGTATATAGGAGTAAAAAGGGGGTAAGTTGTACTCTAGCACACACCCTTCTACAGACTGTTGCGTAAATCAGAGAAAATCGGAAAAAAATTCTTTCGGCCTAACCGCACGTTTGTTCGGGCTCAAATTTCGCACAGAGGTTGCATTTGGCGGTCAGTTTTGTTTTATACCACATTTAGGTGGGGTACTTGCCTGATTCGGTCAGAATTATTTGGAAATCCCCATCGTCTGTGGCGACGGAGAACCAAAATCGAAACACTTCGAAGCAATGGTACGCGTTGCGCCATCTCGTAGCCACCGGAGAAACGAGCCCCCTACCGCGCAGCCGTCCTCGGTAGAGGGCTCGTTTCTCCGGTGGCTACGAGATGGCGCAACGCGTACCATTGCTGCGAAGTGTTTCGATTTTGGTTCTCCGTCGCCACAGACGATGGGGATTTCCAAATAATTCTGACCGAATCAGGCAAGTACCCCACCTAAATGTGGTATAAAACAAAACTGACCGCCAAATGCAACCTCTGTGCGAAATTTGAGCCCGAACAAACGTGCGGTTAGGCCGAAAGAATTTTTTTCCGATTTTCTCTGATTTACGCAACGCGCGATATAAAAGGGAGTGCTCTAGAGGAAGGCTTACTCCTTTCTGTGAATAGTGTAGCCCTCACTGCCCCCATAAACTTTACTGAGCTTATGAAACGACCAATGACACTAAGCTCAGACTGATTCTTACACTTTATTGCAATATGCCGATATGGAAGTGAAATGGGAGTAAGCTGTTTATAAAAGGAGTGCGTTTGAATAAGCCTATATGGCAGCAAAAAAAGAGCAAGCAGTCCTCTATAGGACTGTTCTAACTTTTTTCTGTTCTAACTTAAATTGGTCAGAACACGTCGATTTAACTTGCTCCAAGGCACTGAAGAAACTCGGATTTTTAAAACGTACCTTAAAGGATTCGACTAAAAACTGTAAGTTGACGGCGTACAAATCTCTGGTAAGGCCTGTGCTTGAATACGCCTCGGCAGTCTGGTCACCGCACTTCGCTAAAGACATCACTAAACTAGAAAATGTGTAGAAAAAAGCAATAAGATTTATATATAAACGTTACGACCGCCAGTTCTCCCCCACAGCTCATGCCCGCACCTTATCACTTGACACACTTACACACTCAACACAGACGCATATGTGATCGCCTTATCACTCTTCACAAGATCATCAACAAATGCATTTATGTTGACGCCCCGCTTTCCTTTTCTTTCGCCAGTTCTTCAGCACGTGTCACTCGCCGTACCAACCCGCGTAACATTGTACCGTTTATGCCGTTTTTGGACTGTTTCAAATATTCATTTTTTCCTTCGACAGTCGAGCTATGGAATAATCTGGATATTACATTACGTCAGATGTCTGTTGACCGCTTTGCTCAAGAATTGCCTAATCATGTATTTTCTTATTAATACCACACTTTTGTTTATGTAAAATCTCTGATTCACACTTGTAATTATGCACTTTCCTACTGTTTTATCTATGTTTTCTATCCTCTGTACCACTCCTGCAATGTCCCAACTCATGGGATAGCAGTATTTGTAAATAAATAAAAAATAGTGCACTACCTTCGACAAAAGGAGTGCACTGAAGGACAGATTACTCCTTTTTTTACTCCTTTCAGTTTACAGCATATGAGAGAGGCGCTAGGCATTAGTGTCTCTCATTAGGCCTGTACTGCGCAATAAAACTGCCTTTCTCCTTATCCCCGTGAGAGCGAGCGAACTAGCAAACTACTGTACATCCTTATCGAGAATAAAACTGAGGATGGTCACCCGGTAGGGATTGACGTTTAGGTGCTTCATGACCGAGTCACGGCCGGTGCTGAGGTCCTGTATCTCTTGCTGGTAGATGCGGTACAGCTCGTTCAGTTCCCTGGTGGCCTGGGCTGCTCGAAGTAAACGATGCGAAAAAGAAAAGAAACAGAGACATGTAGGCCAAGATCAAGCCGATAAGATTTCACGAAAAATGCAGAAATTTTACTCTGAAATATTTTCGGCAGATTCCGAGATGGAACTTACCGTTCCTCGCTTTCCTCCGTCGCATTCCGGAAGACAGTTCTGCGACAGTGAAAATTAAAAAAATAAAAGTTCGCGATTTTCAATCGTTAATGGAACCGTTGGCTTATTTGCTACGCAATTTACGGCCAGTTAGTAAGTTGGAGCTCGCTAAAAACCATATGGGACGTTTGTCAAGGTGTCCGCGGACGCCTATTTCGCAAATTCCCTCTTTGATTTTCATATGACTAAAAGAAAATATTTATTTAGTGGAGATAATTCAAAATTTTATACATAATCAATTTCTGTAGAAAGCCTTGGTTTTTTTATTGGTGCGTCACTGCCTCTACGCTTCCGTTCTTTCCTCCCCCCTTCTCTCTTTCTTTATTTTTGCACAGACTTTCACTCCCGTGATCGTTCTGGAGCAGGCAGGCATTGCATCCCTTATAGTAGCAGTTTCCATCAGTTCGCTATGCCTTTTCATTGAACTTGTCTCTGTCTCCACCGGCGTCCAGCTTCAGGACACAGTTTCATGCCCCAGGAATCTTCCAGGACAGCAGCTTGGGCATGTTGGTTATTCATTTGTGACGGAACAGCGCAAAACACCGGGACAAGAGACAAGCGCTGACTTACAACTGGTTTTTATTTCGAAGAAACACTGCTTCTTATACCTTCTTCACCCTCTCAAAAAAAAAAAAAACACAACAAATGCGTCACAACCATATCGTTCAAGCGTCCAAAAAAAAACATAAGATAAATAATCAGAGATTTATAATCACATTTTTAACATTTCAAATTCTTTCTTAGTCAAAGCAACAGACGGCGTGCTGACACAATCGTCGCGCAGACTCGCTATCGAAGCTGCCTCGATTATTTCCCTGACTAACTTGTCTTTGTGATTAGCCAAAGCTTTGCATTTCTGGAAAACAGGTGCGCAACTTGTTGAAGGGAAATCTCTGCAATGAATTTCCAGGTTCCGGCAAGCTTGCTCGAAATTAGTTTTGTGTTCTAGTAGCCTTTCGTTCATGCACTTACCAGTCTGCCCTATGTATTGTTTACCACATGCCACTGGCAACGAATAAACAAGGCCTTCGGTGCACTCCACAAAGGGGGTTCGATGCTTTATCGTGCATCCCTGCTTCTTTTTGGTCGGGTCGGAATTTACTCGTCTGCACAGACTTTTGAGTTTGTTAGGAGCAGTCATCACTACATTCACGCCAGCTTTTCGACCTATGCTCTTCAGGCGATGAGAAACGTTGTGAATATACGGTATTGCTACTACCGGCCTCCTTTCTTTTTGTTTCTTTGCCTGATCTTGCTGCTCGGGCCTAGCCTGCATCAGGTGCTTTTTCATCTGCTTGGCAACAGAAACCAAAAGGTGCGAGGGGTAACCCGAGTTGCCAAGCCGTTCAGCCTGGCGAAGAAAGCTCACTTCCATTTTGTGAGCACATGATTTCCTCAAGGCATTTGTGAGGCACAAGTTCACAATAGCCCTCTTGGTCAGCTTAGAGTGAGCTGATTGGAAGGTCATTGGCGCTTTCTCCCCTCTGGGCTCATAGGCCCAGCAGGCATGCCCTCTAGCGAACCCAAGTCTCAGGTCTAAAAACCTTAGTGACCCTTGAGCACGAAGCTCGTGCGTGACAATAAGTGGCTGCAAAGCCTGTGCAAAGCGACCCACCTCCTCCATTACTGTTTCTAACGTATTCGCGCGTTGGCCATCACAAAGAACCAGGTAGTCATCAACGTACCTAAATACCTTTTTTACGCTTGTACCAGCGAGGGTTTCGTTCAGGAACCTGTCTTTTCGCGCCAAGTACAAATCACTGAGTAGAGGCGCTATGCACGAGCCAATGCAAACACCGCGTTTCTGGAGATACACTTTTTCTTCTCAGAAGACGTAAGTTGACCTGAGGTACACTGATAATAGTTCCAAGAACCCTCTAATAGACATTCCACAGGCGTTTTGGAATGCAACAGCACCATGCGTATCTATGCATTCTTCTACAGACACCATTAGCTCGTCATGCGGGATGGAATAGTACAGATCTTTTACATCAACTGAGCATGCGGCGAAGTCACTGCTAGAATTGTCATTTAAAAATCTGGCTATATCGTCCGAGGATTTCACCTAAAATGGGTCGTCAACTGTTAGTAGTTTTAATTTTGCTTGCAAGAAGACACCAAGAATCTTTTGCCAAGTCCCACCCTCAGAAATTATTGCCCTCAAGGGCCAGTCTGGTTTGTGAGTTTTTACAGTGAAAAACGCGTCCAAGTTAGACTTCTTGCAAGTTTTTATGCCTCGAAGGAGGCAGTCGAATTTAAGTTCTTTGCAGAGCTTCATAGCAGTTAACTTTGCTTTCCTAACAGCTGATGTCTTGTGCTCGTCAAAAACAGAGCTGATGGTTGTGTCAGCACGCCGTCTGTTGCTTTGACTAAGAAAGAATTTGAAATGTTAAAAATGTGATTATAAATCTCTGTGATTATTTATGTTATGTTTTTTTTGGACGCTTGAACGATATGGTTGTGACGCATTTGTTGTGTTTTTTTTGAGGGGGAAGAAGGTATAAGAAGCAGTGTTTCTTCGAAATAAAAACCAGTTGTAAGTCAGCGCTTGTCTCTTGTCCCGGTGTTTTGCGCTGTTCCGTCACAAAGGAATCTTCCAGCCTACAAGCTCCAGCACTCACGAGTCAAGGCTTCTTTCTACATCATTATGCGCCTCGTTTATCGATGTCATGCCACCCAACCTTTTGCGCGAACAGGGAATGTTGCGCCGATTGCTACAGTAAGCGAAACTCCGTTAATTCGGACCCTCCTAATTCGAACTTTCGGTTTATTCGAACCGGCGCTTCAGTTCTATCAGCATCACGTGTGTTTATTCGATTTAATTCAAACTACGCATAGTTCCAACAAATCATTGGTACCCTTCGGGTTCTAATGACTGAGATTCGTCTTATATCCCCATCATCGTCAGCCTAACTGTGCCCCATGAAAAACAAAGCCCAATGGGCATTGAACCACCCATGGACGTCCTGTGGATGTTCAGGATGTCTGCAAGACGTCCAAGGAAGGTTCAGTGCCCATCGGAAGGCCTCTCCCATGTTCCTGCAATTAACTCTGTCCTGTGCCAGTTGCGTCCACCATATCCCCGCAAACTTCTTAATCTCATCCGCCAGCCTGACTCTGCCGCCCCCTGCTACGCTTGCTTTCTATTGGAATCCAGGTCGTTGCCCTTAACAGCCATCGGTTGTAACCGCACTACATGACCTACCCAGGCCCATTTCTTCTTGATTTCGGGATGCCATTAACTTACGTTTTTTCCCAGACCCAGTCCCTGACCGAGTCCGCAATTTAAGTTGAACCCTTTTCGTTAGCTGTATTGTATAATAAAGTTTAATAAATTCCGTAAAGACCCTCAAAAGATTGCTTCTCAGGGTAGATGATTGATGCGCATTCGGCGCTGATGAACACTCACCGTCGATGAGCACCTTCTGCTTGCCGATTATCTCGTCGCACAGCAATCGCTGGCGATCGTAGCGCACAATCATCAGGTCTCGTTGCCTGAGCTCGTGCTCCCTGATCAGCTGATCAGTCTGCATCTCGATCTCTGGAGGACGGTTCCAGTCAAGGGAAACAACGTATTCGGGTTCACGAGTATCGCCATGCGCTCGCTTCCCCAACATTTAAGACAAAATATGAAGATGAATTTAACACAGTGAAAGAGAACGTACATTTTGGATGCTAATCACGCGCAAACATGGGCGTGTGCAGAATTATATGCCCACTCTGTGTGAATTAATGAAGGCTCTTTTGCAAACTGCTTCCGAAAGTGAAGGATACTTTCGACTTCAAGCTTGTGCACTTGAGTCAGTAGCCTCAGTAGCTCTCGCTGCTCCTCGGAACTCGCTACATTCGGCAGATTCTGAAATGGAAGTAGAAGAGCGACGAATGTGAACTAAGGAGAAACAAAGACATCAGCCTCTGAGAGTGTGATTAAGGACTAGGAGCCTAATTGTCAATTTGGACGGGCAGAAGATTGTAATGCGAAAAAATGAGTTTGGTGAGTGTTTAAGATCAATAATCAATCAGTCATCAATCAATCTTGAATCAATCATCAATCAATCATCAACCAATCAATCATCATTCAATCATCAATCAGTCAGCCAGCGCCAACCTCAGTGAGCCTGTATGTGTGCTCCCTGGCCTCTTCGAACTCCTTCTCGACATCTTCGCGCATGGCGAGGAACTTCTGCTGCTCGCCCTGGATGTACTCGATGTCCTCCCAGGCCTGCCGGATGTAGCCCGGTTCCTCTTCCGGGGAGCCTGTGCGGTAAACCGGAAGTAGAAAATGTCCGCATTTACGCCTCCATGACGTTGAAGGTGAGGGGCAAGTGCAGTGCGAGCCGGCTGCTGTGGCCACTTTGAATAAAATCAGAGTCCATTATTAAGCTAGGCATGCTCGTGCTTCTACATCTCCGCGGGAATTGTAACGTACTAGGGTACTAGCTTTCTCCTGCCTGGCGCCTACTAGAGTTACGGTATATAGCGCCTACTGCGCTTACGCGCCCCTTCGTGGTCGTAAACGGCGTAAGATCTGAAGCATGTGCTCTCATTTTCCTTCGTATACTTGCCTGCACCTTCTGCCGCTTCATACTTGGCCTTCTGCGTTTCCCATCTGAAGAAAAGGAAAAAGAAAAAGCGAGGAATCACCGCATGACCATCGAAAGCTGATTTGTCAGTGTGCGTGCGCGCGCGCGCGTGTGTGTGTGTGTGTGTGTCGCACGCTCTATCAGGCCTCTTTCTCCACACGCTGGTTCAAAACCATTGCATCCCTTCAGCTTCACTGTGTGACTTTCTGGCCTGGAATTTTGGGATAATTCGGGACAGCCGAAGCTGACGAAGATACAAGCGATCGATGAATCACTATAACACACGCTCGCTCGTGAGCGTGAGCCATTAAACGGGCCCAGCACAGGCCACATAAATAGTGATTTACGTGACCAGTCACGGTGCACCGGCGCACGGTGCATTTAAGTTGCGCCATGATGGGCCACACAAATAGATCTTGCGTCCGTCGTGACAGGCTACATAAAGAGCTATTTATGTGGTCCATCATGGTGCACGCCATACAGCTGGTCCATCGAGGTCCACCGTGGTAGGCCACAAAAATACATTTATGCGGTGCCACATAAATATTTATGTGGCCCATCTTGGTGCACTCCTGTGCATACAGGACCCGTATTACGGAACTTTGTCAAAAACCTGTCAAAAGTTATTGACAGTGACGTCAAAATGACGAAACAATGTGACGTCGACGCTTGACGCAAAATTGACGCAACGAGGAATAAGCCAATCACAGCAGAGCGGCGCCCCGAAGCATTTGCCTGCACGACGAGGGACCGTCTGCTAAATTTTTGCTAAAAGAGTAAAGAAATGCACAGCGATAAAAATAATTATTATTTTATTTTGCCAAAAAATGATGTTTAAGGCTAAAAAATATAAAGAAAAACAAGAAGCGCAAGAAGTTAGGCTATTAAACTTCCTGGTGGGTAACTTTTGCTGCCGCGGGGGTGCGCAGACGGCGGTAAAACGTCAACAAGCCGCTTTGCACGTGAACAGCTGTCCCACGCCTTGATACTGTTTTCTTACGTGGCGACGAAAATCAAGGTACTGTGCGGTTGTTCTAAGTGCGGAAAAATTGACGAAGCCAACTTGTTAAGGTCTGTGTTGTTCGGCTCTTACGATCGATGAAAAAAGTGTCAAAGCGTGAAGCGTTGTATGTGATGTGTGGTCGTCTGTTTCTTTTTCCTCGACCGGTAAACAGAAGACGGCCACGAAGTGCGATTTGCAGGTGAAAATAAAGTTCTTTGCCAGCATAAGCATGTTTTATTTGTATGTAGCTGTGGCACAGAGGTGTCGTCGGCTGCCGAAGCTTGCATGAAAGCCGCCGGTCGCAAATAACCGCCGTGCACACAGCCCCCGCCGCTGCACCGACAGCGCATTCGCACGCAAACCTCCAAATTCATCGGCGAGTTCGTCGCATAGCCACACCGCAGTCTGCCTCTCCAGTCGAAAAAGGCGTCGGAACAGCTCGTCCGGCAAGTCAAACGCGTCTTCGTGCGCCCTCCTTCGCCGTTGCTCGCGTCGCCGCAGCCGCCTCAGCCACATACGACGCCGCTGCCGCCGCCGCCATTTTCTGTCAAAAACGAACGGTCCAATTTTGACCGCCTCGAAGCCGTCAAAAAAAATCGTCAAAATGCGCCTGCATAATTAGGCGTGCAACGTCACCACTTCTGTCATGTCCGTGACGTAAACGCCAGCCACCCATGACGCAAGAAAGCAACATGGCCGCCGAACACAGCCGACCAATAGGAGCGCGACTACGGCGGGGCTTTTTGACGAGTTTTTGACGCGTTTTTGACAAGTTTTTGATTTGACAGTTCCGTAATACGGCCCCAGAATGCACCATGATTTATGTGACCCATGATGGTGCATCCGATATGCACACGAGCGCCCATGATGGGTCACATAAATACCTCTTTAAGCTGGCCGTCATGGCGGACCCGTGAGTTACCGTTCTACATTTCGCTCGTTCGAAGTCGGCATAGAACGTATCAACAAGCAGTGCACATGACGAGTAAGTTGGCAATGATCAAATAGACCAGGCCTTTCGCCTTTCCTGAAGTGGGGGGCAAGGACAGCGAGTGCTGTGGGCACTCATGACAATGGTGGGCAGACTTTGTCCAACACTACTTTCTCTTGTGTCTGATATCGTACCTGACCACACTCTTTTCGGGCAGGAGCTGAACGCGGGAGTTTTTGGTTATGACATATTACGACGACGCAGACGTTAAACGCACTAGCAGCTTCACATACAGCTATCGTTGAATAAGACGTCAGAAATAGAGGGAGGTAAATGTAGAAGCTGTCGGCAAACACGACATAGAGTCCCGTCAATACGCCAGTTCTAACTGGTGTGTACATTGTGTGCGATGCGCTGCCTTTAACGCGCACGCCACGACGTACTTGTGAAGGCCGCAGCTTTGCCGGTCGATTTCCATTACTTTTCCATTACTCTGCTTGCGCAGACAAGCTTACTGGGTGGGGAGCAAACGACAGTATGAATGCATTTTTGCAGCGACAACCCTGGGGCACATTATAAAATGCAAAACTGCGCACACACAAACAGGGCAAATGCAGAAGACAAACACTGCTCTGTGTCAGTCTGTCTTCTGCCTTTACGGGCTGAGGTTATTTAGTTTTGATTCTTCCTGGGACGCACAAACATAATATTTGTATTCTGCCTTTGCGGACAGCAATATGCTATTTTTAAGCGCTTCTGGGTGTCCCACTATAGTTCCTGTCTTCTGCCTCTGTCCGGTTTGTGTGCGTCGTGTTACGATTTATGATGGATCGTTACCAACTCGTCGGTTATGTCATTCTCGTGCAGCACTTGGGCGCGAGTAAAAGCTGGTGATTAGTGCGCATGTGCAGGAAGGAAATGAAGTGCTTACTGATTGATGACGATGCTTAGCTTCTCAAGGTCGGTGCTGAGAGCTAGCAGGAAGTTGTCGATTTCCATCATCTTGCGCCTGTCGGAGGTGAATAAAAGGGGAGAGAGAGGTTTGTTAGTCGCAACAGACGTGCTTGCATCAAATCATTTCTTTTGGTACGAAAGAACTATTCCGGTGGGTAAACCCCGAGCAAGATCTCGTGATGTTTATGGGTTTGTGCCAAGTGAAACAGATAAATAAATAAAAATAAAACAAACAAATATCCGCGACCGGGATTCGAACCCGCGGCGGAGCGAACAGATCAGCTTCTCTGGCCACTGCGCAGCGGAACACGCCTCATGTCAGACTGCAACACACTCTCGCGCTGTTGGTCAAATGTTTTAGGGGAATCCCCCAAGGTGGAGTAAATTTGTAATAAGGGAGTAATTACTCATTGGCATCCACCCAAGCGCAGCCATACGGCTACAAAGGAAAGCTATACAGCTTTCTCAGAAACTTCGTAGTTAAAGAAAAATTCGTCCTGGTCCGGGGTTCGAACCCGGGACCACCGCCTCACCGGAGCAGTCGCTCTACCAACTGAGCTAACCGGGACGGCAAGCTTATGGTAGGGCGAGAGCGAATTGATCAATAACTCGAAGTGGGAACAGTGTTGGTCAAATGTTTTAGGGGAATCCCCCAAGGATTCCCAAGCTGTATAGCTTTCCTTTGCAGCCGTACGGCTGCGCTCGGGTGGATGCCAATGAGTAATTACTCCCTTATTACTCTCGCGCTGTGCGTCGCACATCGCCTTCTTCCTCAACTATTACTACCATAAAACTAATACTCGCGCTTTGAGTTATGTGGCGGAGATGTGCGCTGCATGCGTTGGCGTGGGCAACTCTGTGGCAGACACACGGTACTGAAGTGATAGGCTTTGGTTTTGACAGCACTGCTGCAGAAACGCGGCACTGGAGCATAGGCCGCCGGTGCATATTATGGTTAAATTGGCACTGACAATGAAAAAGTTGAACACGCGCATAACTGACTTCCTGGGCCAGTGAACACTTCACTCGCGCTAGGTACGTGGTGGTGGTGGTGGTGGTGGTTGTTAGTGGTCATTTATTGGTAATAAAAGAAATAAAATTGGAAGGAACAGATGTTGCTAGCCGCGGCATCTGCCATCGAAACCTGAAGCACCTGAGCTGCGGCTAGCGGGAATAAGAGGAGAGGGAGAGGGGAAGAAAGGGGGGAGCGACAGAAGAAATGACAGGGGTCGTGGTGGTGTCCACCTGCAAAAAACTGTGATTTCGCACAATATTTCGTGCTTAACAATGCCAAACCGCCAGCCATTTTAGAGCGCAGCTCTTTGGCGCCCGTTTCTGCATTTCGCGGCGTCGCCGTTGTCCCTCGTAACCTGCAGTGGACACCTTAGTCGCGCTTTAAGCTGCGAAACCAATGGAGCGGGAGCTTGGAAAGCAGAGGGAAGGCGGATAACAGCCCTTTTGGAACAGTGGATACCTCAATCGTGCTTTAAGCCACGTGGCGATAGTGACAGATGTGCGTTGCATGCGTTGGCGTTGACAACGTTGTGCCAGAAATGCGGCGCTGAAACCATAGGCCGTCGGCGTTCATTGTGTTCATTTCCCACAGCCCATACCATACCATATACCATACCGTATACCATACCATATACCATGCCATATACCATATATACCATATACCATATACCGTATACCATACCATACCATACCATACCATACCATACCATACCATACCATACCATACCATACCATACCATACCATACCATACCATATACCATACCATACCATACCATACCATACCATACCATACCATACCATACCATACCATACCATACCATACCATACCATACCATACCACATACTACACTTTACTAGCAAAGATGGACAACCTATGACAAGCAGTAGAAGACGAGGCGATCGAAACGAGGATGTGCGAGTATAGGCGCCTTGAAATTTTCGCTGCTTCACCAACACACTTTCTCACTTTCCGCTCATCACATTATAACTACTGGTACTGTCCTGAACAAATATTACGAAATCTTCCAGTTTAGCTGAACTTAAAACTAGTTCCAAGCCGACGGCGCCGGTCCGGCGGCCTGGAAGGAAAATAGCGCCTGCCGGCTGTTGTTGCCAGCAGAACTAGCCTAGGTACCCTAAATTTTCCAGTAGCTCTAGGACAACCTAAGGGGCTTTAGGACAACCCGCACCTGACTTCCATCTGCCGGTTGAAGGCGTCGATGAGGGCCGCCCGTAGTTCGCGTATCTCCCGGTCGTTGTCGCTCTTGTCGTTCTGATGGTTGCGCTCCCTGACGGCCGCATCGGCCCTCCTCTGTTCCTCCCTGGCCGTCCGGTCGCTGTTGTTGTTGCCGTTGTGGTGTTGGCTGTTGTCGTTCTTCCCACCGCCGGCATCGTGGTGCTGCTGCCGCTGCGTATCGTCCTCGTCATCCGTCGATCCTGGGCAGAAGTCGCGCGTTTCGACAAAGGGGAGTGAGGTGCCTGAGGTGAGAAAAAGAGTATTGCTGCAAAATATTCTCGCTTCGAGGCATTAATGCGAGAGCATTACAGTGCACATTCCGCAAAAATGGTGGCGCGTGTCATGAATTCACTGATTGGTCGAGAGAGGTACGTGGCCTTGTGGCGTCATCACAACCTGCCCACAGGGGAAGATGGCGATCGGCCGGCCTGAATGTGACAAACCTGCCCACCGCGGCAGGTAGTAATTAAATGAAATGATTTTACTTATCTATTTATACATACGGCAGTGAAACGGAGCACTATGGCAGCAGTGGATGAATTAAACTACACATGTAGCATATGAGGTAAGATACAAAGAGGTGTTCAACATAAGAATCTGCTCGAAATAAACATCAGCAGTATACAAACTACATCAAAAGAACATAAGGTATGAACAAAATAAGGTATGAATGATCGGTAGAGAGAGGTCGCGTGACCTGGTGACGTCATCCCAACCTGCCCACGGAAGAAAGAAGACAGAGAAGGCAGGAAGAGCAGGAAAGAGAAGAAACAGAAGCTGGAAAAAATGACGGGAAAATCCGGTTAGAAGCAGTTCCTGGCTGCGGCTACAACAAAGTAGCAACAATGGGCATCGCATTATTCTCTTACGGTGCCTTAAGTGTCCCCAGAGTTTCTAATTTTATAAAACCTGAGAAGGCCATATGAACGCTTTAACTATGTTAACTTTCGGTGCCAGTTGTGACTTTGTACAGTACATACCATGTAATGCTTATTTTTGTTTTTAAGAGACACGTTGACTTGTTGTTTTTGCAGGGCCTCGAATCAACAGTTTTTCGTAAACACATAAATTAATGAGGAAAAATAACAAGAATACAGGAGAAAAAACAGCGCACACAGGCATCAGTTTAAAACAAAATTATGAGGTCAGAATGGTAAGAAGACCATCCCGCGGAGAATTTCATCTGGCAGATCTGCGCTTTACTCGCGTTCTTAATTACATCGATCAATCGTGACGCCCGTACATCTATAAAGCTATCGTGTCATACCCAAGGGCGGGACTTAAGTGTTCGTCAATTTTTTCTCGAGGTCACTGATTGCCGGCCTGTATCATTTTTCTTAAAGATCTATCGCCAGACCAGCCCAGCATTATATAATGCACGAAGGTGACCCTACTCGGTTCTTCCAAATAATTTGGATTGCGGGTACTTCGTATGATGAGAACGGAACGTCACGTGAGTTGATGATGGCAATAGCCTAATAATTTTGTCAACGTTGTGAACCTTATGGCGTTCGTAGACTAATACTTACTAAACCGTGAAGCGTTGCCTCTGCACTGCGTACGCCTTACGTGAAGGCCGCTATCACTGCTTAGTCGTCTTCGTTGATGTACACTGCCTCGATATCGTTTCTTTGCTTGCTTCCTTCAATACACCTGCTTACGGGCAAGAAAAAGAAACGTCTGTATATTGACTTCCCCTTTGCATGACATCATAGACTGTTGTTTATCTGCATTGTGCGTTGCAATCATTCAAAGCTAATTGTGGTCCAACGCAGTAAAGCTGCCATCTTATGAAACGTAGCCCCCATCATCCTGCACAGCAGCCTAAGTCGGCCGTTTATTCCACGAAATGGCTGCACTACATTTGCAACTCCGTTGGAACTGCGTACTCTGTTCACAGAAAGCCGCTTGCCTGTGTCCTTGGCAGGTCATTGGGAATCCCTTTCGTAAACAAGAAGGCAGAAGCCGTGCTGCTAAAGCGATACGTCTAAACAATTATCTATTCCGTCTCCGAGGCAACCGGGAGTTCCACGAAGTAAGCTTACGTGACGCCGCATGAACCTGGAGAGATGAACCGTAGTTCGCAGAGACGGGGAGCATTGGACAAAAATCAATCAAGTCTTTGGAAACGCGCATGCCGAAGCAAAGAGAAAACAAAACAGAATGAGGTTGCGAAGTGATGTGCTTATATGGGCAATCAATCGCATTAAATCTCCACCAAGCATACGCGTTCCGTTCGACTGTACGACGGACGATATATGCGGGACGGTCCGGCCGAAAGAGACCGGCTCTCATTTCGTGATAGATGGTCGTTATACTGCCAAGCAGCTGGTCTCTTCTCTCGGTACACGCTCCATCGATCACCGCGGCCGAAAAGCCAATGCACGTCGTCAGTTTGCCTCTACACTCTAAACACGAGTGGGCCTATATGGGAGTTTAAAGGGGAGTAAGCTGTCCTCTAGCGCACTCCTTTCATAGAAGGGAGTGCACTAGAGGACAGTTTACTCCCTTTTAGCTCATTTCTGTTTAGAGTGTACCCTGTTTCCCTCACGCGCCTGCTAGATCGAGCAGGCACTTTCGCGCGGCCCTTGTGATAAGGATTTAGTCTTTTACAAGACGTTGTGGCCTCTGGGAAAGTGCACGGAAATTCGTTGGTGCACAGAAAACTGGTTGAAAACAAATGTACGCGAGCGTCAACTGCGCATGCGAAGTGGCAGGTGCGTGCTTGCAGGCGCCATCTATCTGTTGCTCGCACCTGACACCAAACAGAAGTGCTCATGAGCGGCACCAGAGGGGGCTTCGTTCTCAACCACGCGAAGGCGTATGACAGCGTACCACATGAGCCTCTGATGAAACGCCTTGAGTCATTGGAAATGCCCTCCGCCTGGATCGACGTGCTTCGTCGCCTCTATGCACGCTGCACAGTGGTGGCCACAGTGTGCGGCGTCAGCTCGGAGCCAGTGGCCGTACAGAAAGGGTTGAGGCAGGGCTGCCCGTTGTCCCCTCTTCTGTATATGTTGTACGCTGCAGGGGTGGAGCGCAATCTGTTGGAAACGCAGTTGGGGTTCACGCTAAGCTACATCAGCGGTGGTGTAAAGGACCGATGGATATTACCGGGCCTAGTCTTTGCCGATGATGTAGTATTAATGGCAGAGACCAATGCGGACCTCCAGGCTCTCATCAACATATGCGCTGAGACCATGGCACCACTTGGCCTGAGCTTCAACTCAAAGAAGTCGGCGGTGCTGTGTTTTCCAGCGCCGCTGGACGCCGAGCAGCCGGTCCACCTACGTAAACGGGGACGTCCTCGAGATGGCAACGGAATACTGATACCTAGGCATTAGGTTCAGCACGCAGCCAGAATGTGCTGCAAAACATGAGGAGCACTTGAAACAAGCTTCGCAGCGAGCGGGAAACATATTGAGAAGGCGGTGCCTATGGGGCTGCAATCGATTTGTTATGGTCCGCGAGCTGTGGAAGGCAGTTCATGTGCCCGCATTGTCATTTTCAAATTAAGTTATCTGCGTGACAGCGCCCACAAGGGAATGGCTCGAGCGTGGTCAACGAGCGTTGGGACGTCTGGCGCCGGGGTGCCATGGGCAGGTGGCTAACAAGGCATTGCAGGGAGACCTCGGTTAGTCTACCTTCGAGGCTCGCGAGGCAAGAAGCAAAATAGCCTACGACGGCCGGCAGCGCCTGATGCACAAAAATAGATGGGCGCGCAGAGTCTTTGACTATGTAAGTCAAAACTGCCTGCGGACTACATGGGTGAAGCGGCTCCAACACCTTCGTCGCAAGTTCGGCTTCTTCAGAAATGAAGTACAAGCCGGCAACGCGAGGAAATGGGCCAAGGCAGTTAATACCCAAGTGCATGCGCAGGAGCGAGAGGCGTGGAGGGCTGCCATGGAGGGGAACTCGACACTGGAAGTGTACCGGGCAGCCAAGCAGGACATCTGCGTTGAGAGCTCCTACAACAACAGTGTAGGCAGCCGCCTGTTGTTTGAGGCACGCGCGGGTGCCATGCCAACGCTTGTGTATCGCAAGCGCTTCGACACTACAGTCGAATGCACCCAGTGCAGAGCCTGCGGAGAGCACGACGAAACAACGGAGCACATCGTACTACTCTGCGAGAAGCTGTCAACGCCACCGCACGAGGGCGCTACGCTTCCGCAGGCGCTGGGTTTCCGTTCTTCGAACGAGGGCTGCACAAAGGATGCGGCAAACCATGCGGCGGTTGCAGCGACGAAGCGCCGATTGACAGAGTGGTGGACGCTGGTGCGACACTAGAACAGTACTGTTTCGTCGGTGTTTGCGTGTGTGTTTGCCGCTTCGCGTTTGACAGTGGGGTTTTTATGTGTGTGTTTATCCAGCCAGGGCACCTTTGGTAGGCGCCCGCCCGTTACAAAGGGAAGGCTACATCATCATCATCATCATCTGTAAAGTCACTGGAAGCTCGGGAGCTGGCAGAGGAGAGGACCGCATGCGCAAAGCGGCCGTCAAAAAGATAGAGTACTTGTGTACCCCATGATCACCTATATTGCTGTTTCCGATGCGTTTGAGTTTCATTTAACTCAGGCATCCCCCATGAAAAATGTCTATAAACTGTCTATAGACTTCTTATAGACGCTATTGCCTTCCTATTTCCTTTTGTCAACTTATAGTCAATAGACTGTCAAGAAAAAAAGTGTACTAAAAGTCCATGGCCATAAATCTATAGATTGTCTGTAGACTTCGTACAGGATTTGAATTGCCTATAGACTAGTCTAAAGAATCCGTCAATAGAAAGTTTATAGACTTTATAGGCAAAAGTGTATAGACATTCTTTTGACAGTCTGAAGAAATTTTTGTAAGGGATAGGAGGGCTCTCGATATAGTACGCTTACAAGAAAACTGTAGAAAAGCAAAAAAGTGATGGTAACTTCCTCCATCTCACTACAACAAACCACAGGACGGTAAATACCAGACTTTCGCGTCAAGCACAACATCCGTTGTTACGAGAACACGATGAAAAGCAGTTTGCCTTTTCACCCTCTTGCAGAGAGACGGAGTGACTTCGTTTTTTTTAGACCTGTCACTGCAGACCTGAAGCACTAAGTTATGGAGAGGGGAGGGGGGGGGGGCTATCAAGCCGCATGAGCGGCCTTTTCTCCTTTTCTCTCACTCATAGTACATGACAGGAACAAAGAGTTACTGACAGACTGAAAGCCTGACCATATCAGCTGCGACGATTCGATCACCCAAATACGCCGTGGTTACTTGGTTGTCACACTACCTCAAATGAACCGGCCAGGACTCTTAAAAACGTGAACGTTGCGAAAAAAATATACCATTACGCTTTCTCATTAACGCGTTCGGCCAGTGCAGCTGTAGCACGCTTTCGCGTCATCCTGGCGTCCGCTGAGCCACAGGAACATCTTTTCTCGTAGCCCAACCAATTTGAAGCGTCGAGTAGTCGCGTAATCTACGAGCGGGACGCGCGCTTGGACGGCAGCCTGCTAACGGTGACGTCACAGCCAATGCGCCGTGGAAACTGGCCGGAGTTTCGTTCGGATTTTCCTAACTGGTAGGATTAACGAACTAGGAATAACTGAAACTTTCTTCCCGTCATAAAAGCTTCCACTTCTGGGTACACCTAGATCGCGTTCTCATCGACCACTATAAATGGCTTGCACGTGATGTCATTGGCGTCACGGTGGGCCCGGCATAGCCTCCATCAATCTTTTGAAGAGCAGGGCAACAAGGTTATACAGTTAAACCACATTGAAGGGGTCCGGCTATTAATTGATTTGATTTGATTTATTGGAGTTTAACGCCCCAAAGCGACTCAGGCAATGAGGGACGCCGTAGTGAAGGGCTCCGGAAATTTCGACCACCTGGAGTTCTTTAACGTGCACCGACATCGCACAGCACGCGGGCCTCTAGAATTTCGCCTTCATCGAAATTCGGCCGCCTCGGCCGGGATCGAACCCGTGTCTTTCGGGCCAGCAGCCGAGCGCCGTAACCACTGAGCCACCGCGGCGGGGTGATTAATTCGTTATAGCAGTAACTTCGTTACAGCCCGTGTTGACCGAGCTTCCAGGGGGAATCATCATTCCTTCCTTATATCCAATATTTCGTAATAAACAGTTTCGTTATAACGAGGTTCGACTGCAGTAACAAAGGAGGATTTTCCTGTGCTTCTGTTTCCCCAACATGGCGTCCAACGTGACATCAATGCATGTAATATATAGGTGAATATATATAGGTGAATGCAAGAGTTCCTGTAGACGACCTACTACGACCGCCGCGGTGGCTCAGTGGTTATGGTGCTCGGCTGCTGACCCGAAAGACGCGGGTTCTATCCCGGTCGCGGTGGTTGAATTTCTTTGGAGGAGAAATTCTAGAGGCCCGTGTACTGTGCGATGTCAGTGTACGTTAAAGAACCCCAGGTGGTCGAAATTTCCGGAGCCCTCCACTACGGCGTCTCTCATAGCCTTAGTCGCTTTGGGACGTTAAACCTCATAAACCAAACCAAACCTATAGAGCTATCCCGAACAGTTTCACATTAGTTGAAAAAGAATACAGACGAAAGCACTGAACTGTTGTTGTTGCCATTGTGGCCGTTGGCCCCATTGGTCGTCGTCCTGGTGTCTCTTGACGCGTCTTCGGGCGAGGACACCGAGGGGGAGGGCGGCTCTCTCGAGGCGGCCGAGTCGTTCATCTCGATCCTGTCCTGGAGCTTCTGGATCTCCTGCCGGAGTTCGGTGATGATGCTCTGGTACTGCTTCACGTGGTGCGTCACGTCCACAAGGTTGCAGCGGACCTGCGCATGCGCGGTACGAGGGAGGAGAGAGGGTGAGCCTACGTCACTCCTTGACCTCATTACAGGCGTCCCGGCAGGCTATCGCCTGCACTGACGTCAGAAATTACGAGATGCCACCGCATAATATTGTCACGTAGTGGTGACTGCAGTCCGACTAACAGGAAAACAGTGAGAAACCGCGAGAAACAGGAAAACCGCGCTGCGGAAAAATCCTATCAAACTGCTATCCATGACGCCAAGCACAACTTTTTTCATCAAGACCTTCCTAATATGCTCAGCGATAACCCCAGGAAGTTCTGGCAAGCCGTTAACCCTCATCATGAACACGCGATTACCCTCAAAGACGAATCAGGCGCGGCTATGACCGACTCTGAGTGCGCTACTTTATTCAACGCAGCGTTCTCATCCGTCTTTACTAATGAAACCGAAACACAACTTCATACATCTAATTTACTCTTTGAGCATGCTATGCCGGTAGTCGCATTTTCCTCACTGGGTACTGCGTCCTTAATTAGAAACATGAAAATCTCATCTTCATCTGGTGTAGACAATATTAACTCGAAACTTCTAAAGAACACTAGTGATATTTGTGCCGAGTTCTTATGCTTACTTTTTACCCAGTCACTCTCAACAGGACAACTACCGGACGATTGGAAAACTGGAAAGGTCGTTCCAGTCTACAAATCAGGTAACAAAGATTCGCCGTTAAATTACCGACCCATTTCCCTTACTAGCGTACCCTGCAAACTAATGGAACACGTCATCTATACTCATATCATAAACTTCCTCGACTCGAACAATTTTTTCCATTCGTCTCAACACGGTTTTCGGAAAGGTTTTTCTTGTGAAACGCAGCTAGCCCTATTCATTCATGATTTACATGCTAATCTCGATTCTAACTATATACAGACCGACGCCATTTTCCTGGATTTTGCAAAAGCATTCGACAAGGTACCTCATAAACGCTTAATCCTAAAACTTTCCACTTTGAACTTGCCCCCCGACATAGTAAAATGGATAGAAGAATTCCTGACTAATCGCTCACAGTTTGTCGTTGTTAACAATCAAAATTCCAATCCGCTACCAGTAACATCAGGAGTCCCTCAAGGTTCTGTACTAGGCCCGCTTCTATTCCTAATTTATATTAATGACTTACCGACCAATGTGTGCTCTAATATTCGCATGTTTGCTGACGACTGCGTTGTTTATCGCACAGTTACTAACGCCTCTGACCCAACATACCTTCAAGATGACCTAAACCGCATACAGGAATGGTGCGACCGTTGGCTAATGGAACTGAACCCTCATAAATGTAAACGTTTGTCCTTCCACCGCCGCCGTAACCCGCTTGATTTCCCATATGTAGTCGCTAACGTTCACCTGCAGTCCGTTTCATCATACAAATACCTAGGCGTCACGCTGTGTAACAACTTATCATGGGCTACACACGTTACTAACGTCATTTCCTCGGCTAATAAAACTCTCGGATTCTTACGACGTCATCTTCGCCACGCCCCACAACAGGTAAAATTACTAGCATATAAATCTCTTGTCAGGTCAAAGTTAGATTACGCATCGCCAGTTTGGAACCCTCATCAAGTTTACCTTATCAATGCACTCGAGTCACTTCAAAACAGAGCAGCCAGATTCATTCATTCCTCCTATTCGTACGATATCAGTGTAACATCTTTAAAAGCGGAATCCAGTTTAGCGCCCCTTTCACTTCGTCGTCGTATTTCTAGCCTCTGCCTGCACCATAAATTTTTCCATAGTTCGCTGCGCTGCGCTACCTACATTGCCCCGCCAGCCGGCATATCCCACCACATTCGTCATCCTTTCCAAGTGTTTCGCCCCCGTGCCCGTACTGTTACCGGTGCCGCTTCTTTTTTTCACCGTGTTTCTGTAGACTGGAACGACCTCTCCAATGACATCGCTACCATCTCATGCCCATCCACATTCGCCGAAGCTGTTACCAACCATTTTTCAACATAACACTTGTTCATTTGACTGTATGTACCCACCCCTTATGTAATACCCCCAGTGGGTCTTTAAGGTATTAAAATGAAATGAAATGTCTTCTAAACTAAACTCTTTTATTTGGGCTGATTTGCTCCCGCAAAGAACTGAATCACTCGGCGGCGGCGTAGCAACAAGCCTGCTCGGCGGTCGTCGAACAGAATGCCGGCCGCTCTCGGCCATGCTGTTTTTAAGGCTGATAGCGAACTTTCGAGATAAAGTTTGGAAAGTTACTAGAACACTCTGGAACAACGTAAAATCGGCTGCGCCTGGATGCGATCAATCAAGGTAAATCTAGGCGCGTCTTGCATCACAAACAAAGCGATAAAGCGGCGTGCCGGCAGCTTTGCAGAATGAACAAACACTACAAACATTCGCGGCAATATATGCGAAGGTGAGAGACCTGCTTCAGGAACACTCGTGCCGTAAGTGCACTGGGGTCTCACGGAAGGCATCGGCGAAGGCAGTTTGCTGTAGGGACGTCATTTTCCCGAAAGGCGCTGTGCCCCTTAGTTTAGTGTTTCCACCGACTGCAGGCGGGCGCGATACCTTCCGTACGTTACACGATGTCAGCGCACGTTAAAGGTACCCCAGGAACGTGCTCTAAGAGCTGTCGCTGTAAACATACGTTTCAGAGTGCACGTGTACCTCAAACTTTTGCTGTGGAGGGCTTCGGTAATTTCGGCGATCAGGGGTTCTTTAACGAGCACTGACATCGCACAGGGGTTGTGGATGTGAATTCGGAGAACCGGCAGACGAAACCTTTGAAGACGTCAAGTGGTCCGAACGCGGAGCCCTGTGATAACACGACGGTTTCGCCCCTGCGGGCGGCAGCGTGGGTTTAACCTTTCGCCACCTCTTAGGGCTTCAGACGGGCAGGCAGCGGCGACGGGACCTGTGTGCGTCATGATTTGTGCGGGTGTCAACCACTGCGATCACTCCTACCACCCGAGCGCGTGTGATACACGCGCCTGTACGCTATTGCGTTCAAAGAATGCGACGCCAATGGAGACGAAGACCTCCATTACGGCCTCTCTTTCTGTCTTTTCTCTTTCACTTCAATCTTCCTCCCTTCGCTCATGGCGTGGTTGAGGTGTCCACCGCTGTGGGAGACGGTTGCTGCGCCTTTCCTCTCCTCTAAAATCACGATCACAACGGGGACGCACAACAGCCAATTCACGGGGGTGGTGGTGGTGAAAACATTTATTACGAATGAGCAGGAGGTATGTTTGGATCAGCCCGTAAGGGACCGATCCTTACAAACACTAGGTGGAGGTCCCTAGCATGGGACCCCAGTGGCGGTTGCCGCCGCCCGGGCGCGCCCGACTAAGGCTTGTTGGGCCTGTAAGTCGTGGCAGCCGAGCAGGGTCGCCTCCCAGTCCTCCCGGGTTGGGTTGGGGATGGGGGGAATAGCGGGGTTGGAGGGGCAGGCCCACACCATGTGATAAGTGTCAGAAGACACTGCACTACAGTGTGGGCAGCTGCCGCTAAAGGAGGGGTCAAAATGTTTTAGCGCTGCCGGGCACAGCAATGTATTGGTGAGAAGGCGGAGAAGGAGCCGCTCATCCGCCTTCTTCAGGCCTTTACATGGGCTAGGGTAAAGGCGATGACAATTTTGATAATATGTTGTAATATCTTTGAATGTATAGACCGGATTAAAATCGGGTTCCTGATCGGACGGGGAGGAGAAAACAGCCCGGTGAGAGAGCGCGCGGGCGGCTGCGTCTGCTGCCTCGTTTCCTGCCAGGGCAGCGTCACTGAAGCCCGTTCGCGATCACTTAGGGGGCGGCGGATGGGCTATTTTGAGGGGACTCCTGGAGACTCCGAGCGATTTGTTCAACGGGCAAGGGCGTCGCGTCGAAGGGCATTCTGTGGAATCCCTGGCAGCACTGCAACATGCTGTCGCCTTTCACTCTTAAAAGCGAAGCTAAAGCGTCTCCTAATTTTACGCGACAGCTGATACAGCTCGTTCGGTCGAAAAGCTGTCGGCGTAGTAGTAGTAGCGGCAGTGCGTGTTGGAAATATTGTTACGACGCAGTGGAAGTGGAAGACGAAGTGGACTCCCGCGTGAAAGGGACGAACGAAGAAGAAGAGGTTGATGGTGCTTCCTGTTCGCGCTGGTGCTCCCGGCTAGGACTTATTCACCTACGGCTTGTAAATAAATGTAAATAGTATTTCCCCGTAACATCTTTGGTGGAGGTGCGACAAGACGGAACTACGCAGCGGACGCTACCTTCCACCCCCGACCTACCTTTCACGCCGCCGCTACCTTCCACGGCCGACAATGACGGAAACAACTCCTCCAGATTCGGCAGCATCGGTGTCCTCCGTCGTCCTCACTCACCCTCGTGATCCTGGACCCTTCTCTGGGGACGACGACGCTGACGTCGAGACTTGGCTTCGCAAGTATGAACGGTGCAGCGCTAACAACCGGTGGGACCAAACTTTCATGCTTGCGAACATCGTTTTTTACCTTAAGGGCACGGCGCTCAAGTGGTACGATACCAACGAAGAGACGTTGACCAGTTGGGATGACTGTAAGCAGAAACTTATCGACCTTTTCGGCAGACCACTCGGCCGGCAGCTTGCCGCAAAACGAGATCTCGCAAGTCGCGCCCAGTCATCCACGGAGTCCTACGTCTCTTATATTCAGGATGTGTTGGCTCTTTGCTACACCGTGGATACAGAGATGAGCGAGGCTGACAAAGTGGGCCATGTGCTCAAGGGCATCGCAGACGACGCATTCAATCTGCTCGTTTACAAAAACTTTGACAAGATTGCAGACATCATAAAGGAATGCCGCCGCTTCGAGGACGCCAAAAGCCGCCGGATAACCCAGCATATCGCACGCCTGCCCAACACGGCTGCGTCTTCGTCGTGCCAAGATCTTTGTTCTCGGAACCAGCCGACCTCACCTGAGAACGTGACCCGTATTGTACGCCGTGAGCTTGAAGCCATTGCTCCGGCTTCCTTAGCAACACCCGTAGCCAACCAGCCCCTGTCCCTTCCACTTATTCAAGCCGTCGTGCGACAGGAAATTGCTAACTTAGGTTTAAACTCTGTCGCCGCTCTTCATCCCTCCCAAGTACCTGAAGTCCCTCCTCTCTACCCTGTCCGGCCTGTTTACACCGCTCCTCGACCGCGCAACCCCTCCGAGTGGCGTACACCTGACGACAGGCCCATCTGTTTCAACTGTTCCCGTGTCGGCCACATCGCCCGTCATTGCCGTAGTCGATGGTATTCCTCCCAGCGGACCCGTTACTCGGCCCCACATTATCGCCCCGACGCTCCAGACTCAAGCTCTTTCTCGCGACCCTTGAACCCATCAAGCCCCACCACCGACGTCTCGCCGGCCCGCTTCAGCCGCTCACCGTCCCCACAGCGCCGCCAGTCCCGTTCGCCGCAACGACCGCGCGCTTCCTCTCCTGGCCCCTACGGACGATCACAGGCGGAAAACTAGTTTCTGCAGCGTCTAGAGGTGATGCTG
Source organism: Amblyomma mixtum (assembly GCF_055824585.1). Taxonomy (NCBI): domain Eukaryota; kingdom Metazoa; phylum Arthropoda; class Arachnida; order Ixodida; family Ixodidae; genus Amblyomma; species Amblyomma mixtum. Next base: position 155,887,231 of record NC_143015.1, read on the forward strand.
CAGTGACGACCCGGGCCCAAAATCCTCGTTTAGTTCTTAGTGCCCCGCGCAATTTACTGACCATACAAGTCGATGGCGTTGCCGTCTCTGCTCTGGTTGACACGGGCGCCCACATTTCTGTGATGAGTTCCGACCTACGACGCCGCCTTCGCAAAGTACTGACGCCTGCTCCTACAGCCGTTGTTCGAGTTGCCGATGGTACAACGTCCCCAGTCCTCGGCCTGTGTGCTGCTCGTGTGACGATTTCTGACCGACAAACAACCGTGCTCTTTACCGTTCTGAATCAGTGCCCTCATGACATCATACTCGGCCTTGATTTCCTTGGTGAGCACGCAGCCCTTATTGACTGTGCTACAAGTGTGGTTGAGTTGGACCTGCCGTTCCTCTCTGACCCACCTGCCCCAGTTGTGCACCGTCTCTGTACTGCCGAGTTCATCCGGTTGCCACCTGAAGCCGCAACTTACGTATTGTTTAAATCTATTCCACCTCTTCCTACCGGCCAGTATATCATCACTCCTGTCCTTGATTTGCCCGTCACGAAGAATGTTGCCCTTGCCCATACAGTTGTTACAGTCTCGGCAAACAGCGCATGTCTACCTGTTCTCAACTTCAGCACGCACGTCCAGACGCTTCCTCAAGGCATGTGCCTCGCCACGGTGTCCCCTACCGACGACTACGTGATCTCCGCAGTCACAAACTGTGTATCGTCCTCTCTGGACGATCATGTCACAGCTCTTTCGAGACCTGACCACTTCGCCAATATGATCGCTTCCGATCTCTCTTCTGACCAAGCAGAGGCGCTTACCCATCTTCTGGCATCTTTTCAGGACATATTTGATTTCAATGACCGCCCTTAGGCTCGTACGACTATTGTGAAGCATCGTATCAACACTGGTGACGCCGCTCCTCTGCACCGCCGGCCTTATAGGGTATCCAGTTCCGAACGCCAAGTGATACAACAGGAAGTCGAAAAGATGCTCACTAAGGACATCATCGAACCGTCGTCCAGTCCTTGGGCCTCTCCAGTCGTCCTTGTTAAAAAGAAAGACGGCAGTTGGCGTTTCTACGGCTTGTAAATAAATGTAAATAGTATTTCCCCGTAACAATATTCTAGTTCACTATAGTCGGAAATAATCGTAGGCTGCGTTATCGTACCATGTCAACCGCTTGCCGCAGAATGATCCGGATAAGTCATATGATTCAGCGTTTCGTGCAGCATAAACCTGGTAGTTAAGTTAGACCATAGCTCGCGGCAGAGATTCGAACCGGCGACCTATAATCGGGGGCTGCGTCAATGAAATCGTATCTCGGCCTGCTCGGGTGCCCATCGAGATAAGTGAGACTGTTAATGCGTCATTTCCTTTCCTCAAAAAAATCGATCTTTGATTTGTCCAACGGGCAAGGCGTCTCGCCGAATGGGCGATAGTGTTTCATGGCGTCCCTGGCAGCGCTGCCGCATATTGACGCGTAAAGCTCTTAAACGGCAAGCAATATATTCGCGACGAATACATATAAAAAACTAGCACGTAAACAGTCAAACCCTAGCAGGAATCTAAAAGAGGCTACAGGTTAGGACACGCACAAACGGATCGGTTTATCTCGAAATTTGCCTCAGTAATTTTTATCAGTTCTTAAGGAGAAGGATAGTTTTAATGTCAGCGAAAGTTTGTTAACCAAGTACGCTGAACCTCTTACAGTGAATTGTCATTCGACACACACGATGAGTATCAGATCCCAACACAGCGAGAAGGCGTCGCTAGTCCGACGAAAGTGTTTAAATTAATTTTGATTTTGAGGGAGGAAAGAGCGCAGCAACCCTATATGTACTCGGTGGACACCTCAACCGCTCCGTGAGAGAATTTGACTGATTGCGCAACTTTTATTTCCGTCATAAAATACGTTTATCCCCGCACCCGGCCAATGCCACCTAGAACGCTGACCCGGCACGCAGGCCTGGGAGACGGGGAGCCGCGGTTAGAGGCTGGCTGGCATGGATGGATGGATGGATAGGAGCGCCCCCTTTGAAACGGGGCGGTGGCAACCGCCACCATGCTCAGCCTTTTTTTTTTCCTGTTTACTGCGTTGGCAATTCTCACCAAGGATCGCCATCATCTTTACCTACGGTTTCCCACAATTCTAACCTTATGCCACATCTCTGCTTTTCAGCCACCAATCCTCCAATCGCTTTTTGCCAACTTCCACTGCAGATTTATTTACATGACCATTGTTATCTTTAAACCCTAGGGCCTCAGGAAGAGTGACTGCGCCTGTATCGACATCCGGATGGATACCATCACATTTGATTATGAGGTGTTCAATTGTTTCCGCAGATCTACCACACACTGCACATGTGTCATCTTCTTCGTTAAATTTCTTTTTATAGCTGCGCGTTCTAAGACACCCTGACCTAGCTTCAAAAAGTAGGGCACTGCCTCTTGAGTTATCATAGAAAAATTCTTTCCTGATCTGCCTTTTCCAGTATCGATATAGTTCTACACTATGTTTCTTTTCCATTGAATTCATCCATTTTTTAACTTCCGCGTTTTTAACCTGTCGTTTAATGCTCTTTCTTTCTCCGTCCTCATGACCTGCATACTTACTAGTTAGTTTTCTAGCTCTTTTCCGCCACTGTGAGTCAACGCTCTTTCTGTATAAATATTTAAATACCTTAGCTGCCCACCTGTTATCGTCCAATTTCCTCAGGCGTTCTTCATATAGTATTTTACTCTTAGCTTCCCATGCTTCGAACGATGCCCAGCCCATATCCCCTTGTACTGCCTCGTTTGTGGTTTTGCCGTGGGCACCTAGTGCTAATCTTCCAACAGCTCTCTGATTTACGTCTAATCTCGACTGAACTTCTGCCCTTAAGCACAGAACCGCATTGCCGAAAGTAAGTCCCGGCACCATTATTCCTTTCCAAATACCTCTTAGTACTTCATATTTCTTGTACCCCCATAATGCCCTATGTTTCATTATCCCGGCGTCTCTTCGTCCTTTTGCCCTAAGAGCCTGTTCGTGCTTTTCCGTGTATATCTGCCCTTCGTTTAGCCATATCCCGAGGTATTTGTATTCGGCCACTTTGGGCAATCCTTGACTGGTAGCGGCCTCTTCCGCCAGATGGTGCGCTGGAGCTCAGGGTCCGGGCTTCTCAGCAGGGTCTCCCAGGCTTCTCTACTGTCAATGTTTTTGCCCGCCCCGGGAGAATTTTGGCGCTCCCAAATGATGTGGTCGACGGCCCCTCTCGCCCCACACAGTGTGTGCAACTTTCTTGCGACCTCAGCTCTGGGTGCTCGTGGTACGTCCATACCGGATTCATAAATGTATTAGACTGTAGCCGCATCCACGCGACGGCTTCTCTATTATTTAATTTTGGGTCTGGTGGGGGTACCAGCCTACGTCCCAATTTGTAGTGGTCAATAATTTCCCCGTAATTTTGCAGACGCATCTCTTTCTCGGGAGGCTCTACGGCTACCCGAAAGTAGGGAACTCGAGCTAGCCCGTGAGCCGCCTCATTACCGGGGACGGCGGCGTTTGTGGGTGTCCAGATTAACTGAATTTTCATATTCAGGGGTTGTCGGCTAAGGATCCTGGCATCTTCCGGCGAGATCCTGCCTCGTCCAATATTGCTTTTGTTCCTACGCAGGCGAGCGTTATAGCAACTTCCGCCGCAGTCTCAATGTAGCGCCCCCGGGTGGCTGCCACGGAGACTGGCGCCCCTCGGCCGTTGCTCCCGTCCTGCCACCCGCCGCGTCAACATACGCTACGTCCGCTGTCTCCATATTAAGGCGGAAGCCTTTAATGGCTCATCGTTGTAGGCAGGGGTTGTCGACAGAAATGTCACGCTCTTCAATTGGTCGAAACGGTCGTGACGTCACAGTGCGCGAATTTCAAACGGAGCCAATTGTACTTTGGCTAGTAACCATGCCACCAATTAAAGGGATCGTACAGTGATGCTTCAAGTAAGTGTGACTGAGTTTAGTTAATTGCGTAATTACCCAATTAGCCTAATTAATATTTCTAATCAGGCTAGATAAATAAATAAAATCGAGTAGGAAATTCGACGAGTTCGGGAATCGAACCCCGGTCTCCGGAGTGCGAGATGAGCATGCTAACCACTCCGCCATGCCAGCTATTTTTTTTTTATCGCCATGCCAGCTCGATGGTTTGGAATGAACAAAGGCGCGTCTAGTCAATACGGAGTCTTCGTTCACTCCCATCTTCCTCCCTTCCCGTTACGGCGAGGTTTAGGTGTCCACCCAGATATGCGAGACAGATAAATTTCCTTTCCTCAAAAACCAATTTACCGACGAACAAGGCGTACAACCGAACGGGCGATGGCGTTCTATTGACCCCCTGGGGAGAGAGAGAGAGAGAAACAACTTTATTGCCATAGATTGGCGGGATTTAGGGCAGGTGGGCTTGGTGTGGCCCCCAGGTGGGGGCGACTTCCTGGGCCCACGAAATGAGTGCCAGTTGCATGCTCTTGTCTGGCCTTTTTTGAAGAGTTCGTTCCATCCGTCTTCGGAGGGAGCTGGCAGTAAGGTTCGAGGGGGCGGATTTCCCGCGCAACCCCAGAGGATGTGAGCCTGGGACCCCCTGGCAGCGTTGCAAGACGCTGTTGCGTTTCACTCTTAAAGGCGAAGCCTAACATCTTAATAACGCATCAGTGACGCAAGCAGCAACACCGCGCTTAAGGCTTTCGCCACACCGCACTTAAGGTCAACAAAGTGCTCCCCTGAATTTCTTTTAGCGAACCTCAAGAGCCTCGGCTCGCTTGGTCCTACGTTCTACTGTAGCAGTAACAGCGGCCTCACGCGGTAGGAGCCGCACCTGCCGCCGATGACGATGACGCCGAAGTTCTGCCGAATGGAGCCCGCCTCGCCGGCACGTGAGTCGAGCTCCATTCGGCAGAACTTCGGCGTCATCGTCATCGGCGGCTGGTGCGGCTCCTACCGCGTGAGGCCGCTGCTACTGCTACACTACGTTGAACTCCGGGAGCATATTTTTCGGGAAGGAGGGAACCACTAAGGCTTCCCTCCGTTCCCTGTCGATCGCAAGTTTAATTTTGATCCCTCTGTAGGGATTTATTGCAACTTTTGCGAGGATTACCCTGCCTGTTTCCCTTGTGCTGTCTCTCGAGAGGCGCGCACCGCTTCCACTACCCTCAGCCCGAGCAGTCGCTCCGAATGAGGATGTCTGTTTTCTCCCTCTCTTCTGTTGCCTTCCGCTCCGTATAACCTGGCTCTGCCGAGTGGTGGCAGGCCATTTTATCTCAACAGAATGAATTTACTGCAGTCGACTCTTCACGTAGTTTTGAAAAACGCTAAAAGAGGCTGCAACAAAGCTAAAAGAGGCTACAGGTTTGGACACGCCCAAACGGATCAGTTTACCTCGAAATTTATGACAGCAACTTTTAGCAGCTCCCAAAGAAGAAGAGAGTTTTAATGTCAGCGACAGTTGGTTAACCATGTAGGCTGAATCTCTTATAGTGAATTGTCATTCCACACATAGAATGAGCATCAGATCCCAACAAAGCGAAAAGGCGTCGCTCGTCCGAAAGATTGCTTATCGGGGTTTAACATCCCAAAACGACTCAGGCTATGAGGGACGCCGTAGTGAAGGGCTCCGGAAATTTCGACCACCTGGGGTTCTTTAACGTGCACTTCACATCGCACAGTACACGGGCCTCTAGAATTTCGCCTACATCGAAATTCGACCGCCCGGGCCGGGGTTGAACCCGCGTCTTTTGGGTCAGCAGCCGAGTGCCATAACCACTGAGCCACCGCGGTGGAAGATTATAGAGGCACGCGAGACATGCCACCTGAACGCCAGGACTTTCGGCTACTGAGCCGGACTTCCGGGCTCGAATCCGGCCGCGGCTGCCGCGTTTCGCCGCCATGGAAACGCAAGAGGCCACCGTGTGCTGAACCAATACCTCCTAGAAAGACTTCTTTCTAGGAGTGACAGAAGCCAACAGCCACAGAAACCAAAGGGCACAGGGGATTTTTTTTTAAGTTATTTATTTTGTGGTGTTGATCAATTTAGAATATTACTGAATATGTTATCGTTTAAAGATAACTGATTAGAAAAGCAGAAGAAAAAACAACCACCTGCCGCCGGTGGGATCCGAACCCACGACCTCCGAATTACGCGTCCGGTGCTCTACCTCTGAGCTACGGCGACGGCTGTCAATTCTTCTGCTTTCGGGGGTATTTATGTTTACAAGTAACCTAACCTTGAGAGTGTTCATCAGCGCCACCCACGTTCATAAGCGGCGGACGTAGAACGTCCTAAGTTACCGCAGGTGTGACGTAGAACGTCATCGAACGGAGAGGGTGGAAGCTGCGTGAGAGCCCTCTTATGCTTCCTAAGGCGTCAAGGCTGCCAGAATCGAGGCCCTCGCTAAGCAATTAAGCAAACAAGGGAAGGGGATGAGGGGCTCGTTATAAATATGACAGAAGCCAACAGCCACAGAAACCAAGGGGCACAGGGGATTTTTTTTTAAGTTATTTATTTTGTGGTGTTGATCAATTTAGAATATTACTGAATATGTTATCGTTTAAAGATAACTGATTAGAAAAGCAGAAGAAAAAACAACCACCTGCCGCCGGTGGGATCCGAACCCACGACCTCCGAATTACGCGTCCGGAGGTATTGGCTGAACTCGGCACCTGCCAAGGGGCTGAGTAAGGCGGAGGAGCGAACTCTGCGGCGCCTGCAGACAGGAACCCTTCTCTGCCCTGCCATAGCAAAACACTTCGATCCGAACACAGATGGGCGCTGCCCGCACTGTGGAGAGATCTGCGATATCTTTCACATGGTGTGGGCATGTACTCAGAATCCTCACCTTCCCCCTTCCCCCACCCCCACCCGAGAGGCATGGGAGACTGCCCTCCTCAACTGCTCCACACAGGAGTCCCAAAGGGCTCTGGTAAAGCGGGCGCGAGACGGGGCCTCGTCGTGCGGTGTCCCGGACTAAGGATACCGACCATGCAGCGGGGTTTTCTCACCCTTCTACCGAGATGGAGTACCCGGGTTCGAACCTGACCGCGGCGGCCGCGTTTCGATGGAGGCGAAACGCAAGAGGCGCCCGTGTGCTGTGCGATGTCAGTGCACGTTAAAGATCCCCAGGTGGTCGAAATTATTCCGGAGACCTCCACCACGGCACCTCTTTCTCTCTTTCCCCTTTCACTGCCACCTTCCTCCCTTCCCTTACGGCGCGGTTCAGGTGTCCGCCGAGATATGTGAGACAGTTACTGCTCCATTTCCTTTCCTCAAAAACCAATTTACATATTTACTCCGGAGTGCGAGACGAGCATGCTAACCACTCCGCCATGCCAACTCGATGGCTTGGAATGAACAAAGGCCCATCTAGTGAACTCTTCACTCACATTTTCCTCCCTTCCTGGCGAGGTTTAAGGTGTCCACCGAGATATGCGAGACAGATAAATTTCCTTTCCTCAAAAACCAATTTACCGACGAGCAAGGCGTACAACCGAACGGGCGATGGCGTTCTATGGACCCCCTGGCAGCGTTGCAAGACGCTGTCGCGTTTCACTTAACATCTTAATAACGCATCAGTGACGCAAGGAGCAACACCGCGCTTAAGGCTTTCGCCACACCGCACTTTCGGTCAACAAAGTGCTCCCCTGAATTTTTTTTAGCGAACCTCAGCTCTAGAGCCTCGGCTCGCTTGGTATTACGTTCTACTGTAGCAGCAGCAGCGCCGCACGCGAGTCGAGCTCCATTCGGCAGAACTTCGGCGTCATCGTCATCGGCGGCTGGTGCGGCTCCTACCGCGTGAGGCCGCTGCTACTGCTACACTACGTTGAACTCCGGGAGCATATTTTTCGGGAAGGAGGGAACCACTAAGGCTTCCCTCCGTTCCCTGTCGATCGCAAGTTTAATTTTGATCCCTCTGTAGGGATTTATTGCAACTTTTGCGAGGATTACCCTGCCTGTTTCCCTTGTGCTGTCTCTCGAGAGGCGCGCACCGCCTCCATTACCCTCAGCCCAAGCAGTCGCTCCGAATGAAGATGTCTGTTTTCTCCCTCTCTTCTGTTGCCTTCCGCTTCGTATAACCTGGCTCTGCCGAGTGGTGGCAGGCCATTTTCTCTCAACAGAATGAATTTACTGCAGTCGACTCTTCACGTAGTTTTGAACAACGCTAAAAGAGGCTACAACAAAGCTAAAAGAGGCTACAGGTTTGGACACGCCCAAACGGATCAGTTTACCTCGAAATTTATGGCAGCAACTTTTAGCAGCTCCCAAAGAAGAAGAGAGTTTTAATGTCAGCGACAGTTGGTTAACCATGTAGGCTGAATCTCTTATAGTGAATTGTCATTCCACACATAGAATGAGCATCAGATCCCAACAAAGCGAGAAGGCGTGGCTCGTCCGAAAGATTGCTTATGGGGGTTTAACATCCCAAAACGACTCAGGCTATGAGGGACGCCGTAGTGAAGGGCTATCGTCTTTCTCGCCAACTCTATCCAGGTCCGCACCAAGAACTTACAAAGACAGAGGCCGTCACATGGCGCCAACTCCAGACGGACACTTTCCCCAATCCCAAAAGATTCCATAATATATTTCCTGAACGGTATATGCCGATGTGTAAACACTGCAATATCCCAGCAGACCTCCTTCATATGGTCTGGACTTGTCCACGACAACACATGCCAACACCCACACAACATACCTGGGAGGCTCGTCTACGCAGCTCTAGCCTCGACGACCAACGAACGCTCATCGGTCTCGCCCTAGAGGCTGCCAGATTCCAAGGACTCTGGGCCGACCCCTAGATCTGGGCCTTCGGCCCCTTGACTGTTTTAATAAATGTTTACCAACCAAAATCCGGAAATTTCAACCACCTGGGGTTCTTTAACGTGCACCTCACATCGCACAGTACACGGACCTCTAGAATTTCGCCTACATCGAAATTCGACCACTGCGGCCGGGGTTGAACCCGCGTCTTTTGGGTCAGCAGCCGTGTGCCATAACCACTGAGCCAGCGCGGTGGAAAGATTATAGAGGCACGCGAGACATGCCACCTGGACGCCAGGACTTGGGTAATCGCTCGGCTACTGAGCCGGAGTTCCGGGCTCGAATCCGGCCGCGGCTGCCGCGTTTCGCCGCAATCGAAACGCAAAAGGCACCCGTGTGCTGAACCAGCGCCATCTTGAATTCTAGGTGGCTTTGGCTGAACTCGGCACCTGCCAAGGGGCTGAGTAAGGCAGAGGAGCGAACTCTGCGGCGCCTGCAGGCAGGAACCCTTCTCTGTCCTGTCATCACTAAACACTTTGATCCTCCAACCGTCGCTACTACCTCCCAAACTATTTCATTAAAATATTTTCACCACCGCCGAACATAGACGGGCGCTGTCCACACTGTGGAGAGATCTGCCATATCTTTCACATGGCGTGGGCATGTACTCAGAATCCTCACCTTCCTCTACCCCTTCTCGAGATGCATGGGAGACTGCCCTCCGCAACTGCTCTACACGAGTCCCAAAGGGCTCTAGCAAAGCGGGCGCGAGAAGGGGCCGCGTCGTGCGGTGTCCAGGACTAAGGATACCGACCATGCAGAGCGGTTTTCTGACCCCCCAAACCCTATTTTCACCACCACCGTGTGTTGAGCGATGTCAGTGCATGTTAAAGATCCGTAGGTGGTCGAAATTATTCCGGAGACACCTCTTTCCTTCTTTCTTCTTTCTCTTCCTCCTTTAGCCTTTCCCTTACGGCGGTTCGGGTGTCCACCGAGATATGTGAGACACTGCGTGATTTCCGTTCCTCAAAATCAATTTTCATTTTAATCGGTAATTACGATTTTAATCGATCGCCGTGCTTGGTAATGTGATTGTAGATTGGTAAGATTGGTAATCGGTGAGAAATGAGAAAGAAAAGGAATAGAAATAGGAAAAAAGAGGAACAGGCGCTATCGCGTCTACTCTCCCCTAATTTTGTAGCGTGAGCTACACTGGCCGAAGTTGAGCAGTTTCGCGTGGCTCCCGGAGAGCCGTGCTGCGCATGCGCGAGGAGCAAGTGACGTCACTACGCACAGCTGGCGTGCCTCGCTGCGCGCGCTCGCCTTCCTTTCCTTAAAATGATCGGAGTGCAGAACGTTGGCAACGCCAATGAACAGAACGAACGCCGACGGCCTATGGCTTCAGCGCCGCGTTTCTGGCACAACGTTGCCAATGCCTGCAGCCCACAGCTCTCTCTCATCACCCCACGTACTTATAAGCACCATTCAGGCGTCCACTGACCCAGGGAGCCATTATGCGCCCTTCCTTTCCTTAAAATGATCGGAGTGTAAAACGTTGACAACGCCAATGAACACAACGAACGCCGACGGCCTATGGCTTCAGCGCCGCGTTTCTGGCACAACGTTGCCAATGCCTGCAGCCCACGTCTCTCTCTCATCACCCCACGTACCTATAAGCACGATTCAGGCGTCCACTGACCCAGGGAGCCATTATACGCCCTTCCTTTCCTTAAAATGATCGGAGTGTAAAACGTTGACAACGCCAATGAACACAACGAACGCCGATGGCCTATGGCTTCAGCGCCGCGTTTCTGGCACAAGGTTGCCAATGCCTGCAGCCCACGTCTCTCTCTCATCACCCCACGTACTTATAAGCACGATTCAGGCGTCCACTGACCCAGGGAGCCATTATGCGCCCTTCCTTTCCTTAAAATGATCGGAGTGTAAAACGTTGACAACGCCAATGAACACAACGAACGCCGACGGCCTATGGCTTCAGCGCCGCGTTTCTGGCACAACGTTGCCAATGCCTGCAGCCCACGTCTCTCTCTCATCACCCCACGTACCTATAAGCACGATTCAGGCGTCCACTGACCCAGGGAGCCATTATGCGCCCTTCCTTTCCTTAAAATGATCGGAGTGTAAAACGTTGACAACGCCAATGAACACAACGAACGCCGACGGCCTATGGCTTCAGCGCCGCGTTTCTGGCACAACGTTGCCAATGCCTGCAGCCCACAGCTCTCTCTCATCACCCCACGTACTTATAAGCACGATTCAGGCGTCCACTGACCCAGGGAGCCATTATGCGCCCTTCCTTTCCTTAAAATGATCGGAGTGTAAAACGTTGACAACGCCAATGAACACAACGAACGCCGACGGCCTATGGCTTCAGCGCCGCGTTTCTGGCACAACGTTGCCAATGCCTGCAGCCCACGTCTCTCTCTCATCACCCCACGTACCTATAAGCACGATTCAGGCGTCCACTGACCCAGGGAGCCATTATGCGCCCTTCCTTTCCTTAAAATGATCGGAGTGTAAAACGTTGACAACGCCAATGAACACAACGAACGCCGACGGCCTATGGCTTCAGCGCCGCGTTTCTGGCACAACGTTGCCAATGCCTGCAGCCCACAGCTCTCTCTCATCACCCCACGTACTTATAAGCACGATTCAGGCGTCCACTGACCCAGGGAGCCATTATGCGCCCTTCCTTTCCTTAAAATGATCGGAGTGTAAAACGTTGACAACGCCAATGAACACAACGAACGCCGACGGCCTATGGCTTCAGCGCCGCGTTTCTGGCACAACGTTGCCAATGCCTGCAGCCCACAGCTCTCTCTCATCACCCCACGTACTTATAAGCACGATTCAGGCGTCCACTGACCCAGGGAGCCATTATGCGCCCTTCCTTTCCTTAAAATGATCGGAGTGTAAAACGTTGACAACGCCAATGAACACAACGAACGCCGACGGCCTATGGCTTCAGCGCCGCGTTTCTGGCACAACGTTGCCAATGCCTGCAGTCCACAGCTCTCTCTCATCACCCCACGTACTTATAAGCACGATTCAGGCGTCCACTGACCCAGGGAGCCATTATGCGCCCTTCCTTTCCTTAAAATGATCGGAGTGTAAAACGTTGACAACGCCAATGAACACAACGAACGCCGACGGCCTATGGCTTCAGCGCCGCGTTTCTGGCACAACGTTGCCAATGCCTGCAGCCCACGTCTCTCTCTCATCACCCCACGTACCTATAAGCACGATTCAGGCGTCCACTGACCCAGGGAGCCATTATGCGCCCTTCCTTTCCTTAAAATGATCGGAGTGTAAAACGTTGACAACGCCAATGAACACAACGAACGCCGATGGCCTATGGCTTCAGCGCCGCGTTTCTGGCACAAGGTTGCCAATGCCTGCAGCCCACGTCTCTCTCTCATCACCCCACGTACCTATAAGCACGATTCAGGCGTCCACTGACCCAGGGAGCCATTATGCGCCCTTCCTTTCCTTAAAATGATCGGAGTGTAAAACGTTGACAACGCCAATGAACACAACGAACGCCGACGGCCTATGGCTTCAGCGCCGCGTTTCTGGCACAACGTTGCCAATGCCTGCAGCCCACGTCTCTCTCTCATCACCCCACGTACCTATAAGCACGATTCAGGCGTCCACTGACCCAGGGAGCCATTATGCGCCCTTCCTTTCCTTAAAATGATCGGAGTGTAAAACGTTGACAACGCCAATGAACACAACGAACGCCGACGGCCTATGGCTTCAGCGCCGCGTTTCTGGCACAACGTTGCCAATGCCTGCAGCCCACGTCTCTTTCTCATCACCCCACGTACCTATAAGCACGATTCAGGCGTCCACTGACCCAGGGAGCCATTATGCGCCCTTCCTTTCCTTAAAATGATCGGAGTGTAAAACGTTGACAACGCCAATGAACACAACGAACGCCGATGGCCTATGGCTTCAGCGCCGCGTTTCTGGCACAAGGTTGCCAATGCCTGCAGCCCACGTCTCTCTCTCATCACCCCACGTACCTATAAGCACGATTCAGGCGTCCACTGACCCAGGGAGCCATTATGCGCCCTTCCTTTCCTTAAAATGATCGGAGTGTAAAACGTTGACAACGCCAATGAACACAACGAACGCCGACGGCCTATGGCTTCAGCGCCGCGTTTCTGGCACAACGTTGCCAATGCCTGCAGCCCACGTCTCTCTCTCATCACCCCACGTACCTATAAGCACGATTCAGGCGTCCACTGACCCAGGGAGCCATTATGCGCCCTTCCTTTCCTTAAAATGATCGGAGTGTAAAACGTTGACAACGCCAATGAACACAACGAACGCCGACGGCCTATGGCTTCAGCGCCGCGTTTCTGGCACAACGTTGCCAATGCCTGCAGCCCACAGCTCTCTCTCATCACCCCACGTACCTATAAGCACGATTCAGGCGTCCACTGACCCAGGGAGCCATTATGCGCCCTTCCTTTCCTTAAAATGATCGGAGTGTAAAACGTTGACAACGCCAATGAACACAACGAACGCCGACGGCCTATGGCTTCAGCGCCGCGTTTCTGGCACAACGTTGCCAATGCCTGCAGCCCACGTCTCTCTCTCATCACCCCACGTACTTATAAGCACGATTCAGGCGTCCACTGACCCAGGGAGCCATTATGCGCCCTTCCTTTCCTTAAAATGATCGGAGTGTAAAACGTTGACAACGCCAATGAACACAACGAACGCCGACGGCCTATGGCTTCAGCGCCGCGTTTCTGGCACAACGTTGCCAATGCCTGCAGCCCACAGCTCTCTCTCATCACCCCACGTACTTATAAGCACGATTCAGGCGTCCACTGACCCAGGGAGCCATTATGCGCCCTTCCTTTCCTTAAAATGATCGGAGTGTAAAACGTTGACAACGCCAATGAACACAACGAACGCCGACGGCCTATGGCTTCAGCGCCGCGTTTCTGGCACAACGTTGCCAATGCCTGCAGCCCACGTCTCTCTCTCATCACCCCACGTACTTATAAGCACGATTCAGGCGTCCACTGACCCAGGGAGCCATTATGCGCCCTTCCTTTCCTTAAAATGATCGGAGTGTAAAACGTTGACAACGCCAATGAACACAACGAACGCCGATGGCCTATGGCTTCAGCGCCGCGTTTCTGGCACAAGGTTGCCAATGCCTGCAGCCCACGTCTCTCTCTCATCACCCCACGTACCTATAAGCACGATTCAGGCGTCCACTGACCCAGGGAGCCATTATGCGCCCTTCCTTTCCTTAAAATGATCGGAGTGTAAAACGTTGACAACGCCAATGAACACAACGAACGCCGACGGCCTATGGCTTCAGCGCCGCGTTTCTGGCACAACGTTGCCAATGCCTGCAGCCCACGTCTCTCTCTCATCACCCCACGTACTTATAAGCACGATTCAGGCGTCCACTGACCCAGGGAGCCATTATGCGCCCTTCCTTTCCTTAAAATGATCGGAGTGTAAAACGTTGACAACGCCAATGAACACAACGAACGCCGACGGCCTATGGCTTCAGCGCCGCGTTTCTGGCACAACGTTGCCAATGCCTGCAGCCCACGTCTCTCTCTCATCACCCCACGTACTTATAAGCACGATTCAGGCGTCCACTGACCCAGGGAGCCATTATGCGCCCTTCCTTTCCTTAAAATGATCGGAGTGTAAAACGTTGACAACGCCAATGAACACAACGAACGCCGACGGCCTATGGCTTCAGCGCCGCGTTTCTGGCACAACGTTGCCAATGCCTGCAGCCCACAGCTCTCTCTCATCACCCCACGTACTTATAAGCACGATTCAGGCGTCCACTGACCCAGGGAGCCATTATGCGCCCTTCCTTTCCTTAAAATGATCGGAGTGTAAAACGTTGACAACGCCAATGAACACAACGAACGCCGACGGCCTATGGCTTCAGCGCCGCGTTTCTGGCACAACGTTGCCAATGCCTGCAGCCCACGTCTCTCTCTCATCACCCCACGTACTTATAAGCACGATTCAGGCGTCCACTGACCCAGGGAGCCATTATGCGCCCTTCCTTTCCTTAAAATGATCGGAGTGTAAAACGTTGACAACGCCAATGAACACAACGAACGCCGATGGCCTATGGCTTCAGCGCCGCGTTTCTGGCACAAGGTTGCCAATGCCTGCAGCCCACGTCTCTCTCTCATCACCCCACGTACCTATAAGCACGATTCAGGCGTCCACTGACCCAGGGAGCCATTATGCGCCCTTCCTTTCCTTAAAATGATCGGAGTGTAAAACGTTGACAACGCCAATGAACACAACGAACGCCGACAGCCTATGGCTTCAGCGCCGCGTTTCTGGCACAACGTTGCCAATGCCTGCAGCCCACGTCTCTCTCTCATCACCCCACGTACCTATAAGCACGATTCAGGCGTCCACTGACCCAGGGAGCCATTATGCGCCCTTCCTTTCCTTAAAATGATCGGAGTGTAAAACGTTGACAACGCCAATGAACACAACGAACGCCGACGGCCTATGGCTTCAGCGCCGCGTTTCTGGCACAACGTTGCCAATGCCTGCAGCCCACGTCTCTCTCTCATCACCCACGTACTTATAAGCACGATTCAGGCGTCCACTGACCCAGGGAGCCATTATGCGCCCTTCCTTTCCTTAAAATGATCGGAGTGTAAAACGTTGACAACGCCAATGAACACAACGAACGCCGACAGCCTATGGCTTCAGCGCCGCGTTTCTGGCACAAGGTTGCCAATGCCTGCAGCCCACGTCTCTCTCTCATCACCCCACGTACCTATAAGCACGATTCAGGCGTCCACTGACCCAGGGAGCCATTATGCGCCCTTCCTTTCCTTAAAATGATCGGAGTGTAAAACGTTGACAACGCCAATGAACACAACGAACGCCGACAGCCTATGGCTTCAGCGCCGCGTTTCTGGCACAAGGTTGCCAATGCCTGCAGCCCACGTCTCTCTCTCATCACCCCACGTACCTATAAGCACGATTCAGGCGTCCACTGACCCAGGTAGCCATTATGCGCCCTTCCTTTCCTTAAAATGATCGGAGTGTAAAACGTTGACAACGCCAATGAACACAACGAACGCCGACGGCTTATGGCTTCAGCGCCGCGTTTCTGGCACAACGTTGCCAATGCCTGCAGCCCACGCCTCTATCTCATCACCCCACGTACCTATAAGCACGATTCAGGCGTCCACTGACCCAGGGAGCCATTATGCGCCCTTCCTTTCCTTAAAATGGTCGCAGTGTAAAACGTTGTCAACGCCAATGAACACAACGAACGCCGACGCCTATGGCTTCAGCGCCGCGTTTCTGGCACACCTTTGTCAATGCCAACGCATGCAGCCCACACCTGTCACTACCGCCACTTAGCTTAAAGCACGGTGGAGGTGTCCACTGTTCCAAGAGGGCAGCCATAAGCCTGCCCTCTGGTTAAGGTGTCCACCGATATGTGGACACCTCGCCATCTCCTCACACTACGTATATCCTGGCATAGCAGAGCTAAGCCATTGTAAATTTTTTTGTAGCAGTTGTTTCCGCGATCCATTCTTACGCCCCTCTACAGCTGCTAGCTGCTCCTTGTGACGTCATAACTAAGAGAGAGAGAGAGAGAAGCAATGCCGTTCTCCAGCTCCGACATGGAAGTTAGAGCTGACCAACGGGAAGCATGAGTTGTGAGAAGAATTGTAACAAAACAGGCTCAAGCTGCTGACCCGAAAGACGCGGGTTCGGTCCCGGCCGCGGCGGCTGGAATTTCGCTGGAGGCGAAATTCTAGAGGCCCGTGTAGTGTGCGATGTCAGTGCTCGTTAAAGGACCACAAGTGGTCGGAATTTCCGGAGCCCTTCAATACGACGCCCCTCATAGCCTGAGTCGCTTTGGGACGTTAAACCCCATGAACCAACCAGCTAGTAGCTGCCCCTTGTGACGTCATCACTAAGAGTGAAACAAGGAATGCCGCTCACCACCTCCGATACGGAAGTTGGAACTGACCAATGAGAAACATGAGTAAGGTGCGTTAAACCCCCATAAACCAAACTAAACGAAACCATGATTACCTTGTTGGTGATGTTTCGGGCCCTCTCGGCGTAGACGAGCGTGTTTCTCGACTCGTCGTAGTGCGTCGATGCGGGCGATATGTGCGCCACCATGACGGTGCGGCAGTTGCCCGACAGCGCCTCCTTGAGGAGCCGCGTCAGCTTGCTGTCCCGGAAGTTGACGTACTTGGGGTTCCGCGTCGCTGCGAATCGGGAGAAGGCAGGTGAGCGAGCGCCCCCTCGTGTTTAACACAGCAGGCATCTACCGTACGCAAAGTACGAATACACGAGCTCTACTGCCGTTTACTCCGTACACTGAGTTTTTTTTACTTCACACAGCGTGAATTCGCTGCTTGTATCCACGTACAGTCTTTGTCAAAAGTATACAGCCCAAGGGGTCTGTCTACTTCTGGGCCCTGCAGCGCGGCTCCTCTTTCATACTTAGGGACCCTAAACTCACGAAGGCAGGAGGAACAGTCCTCAACCCTTCCAAGCTTAGGACTTTCAAATGTGCTTAGAAACCCCGCTACGTGGCATGGAAGAATGGAAGTAGACCCCTTGGGTTGTGTATTTCTGACAAAGACTGTACATCGATAAATTAGCTGAAACATGCCGTGTTTATTCACGCTGAATGTTACAATTACTTTATCGCTTCACCTACTCCCCTCTTTAATCCACATCCCGGAGGGTGTGCAAAAGTGAGTACAAAAACAGATTCCAAGGCGGGGGATAAAATTACAGACTATTTAGCTAGGTGAGGGGAAATGCGACATAGCTGCGCTAGGACTAGCATTTCCCATCCTCACGGATGGAGGAAGCCGAGGTAAAAGGTGCATGCAAGCAGTTTGAGGAGCCCTTGATTCCTGCATAAGCGACAACAGCGGAAGCCATACGCACACTTTATGCAGCCCTCTCACGGGGTGATAATGGGTAGGGGAGTGGATTCCAAGAGGAGGCAAGTGTAGCAAGGGGCGCCAGAAAGTTAGGTGGGCGGATGAGACTGGGAAGTCTGCGGAAACACGGTGGCCGCAACTGGCAAAGGACAGGGTTAATTGGAGAGACATGGGAGAGGCCTTTGACCTGCAGTGGGCGTAGTCAGGCTGATGATGATGACAATGAAAGAAACAATGCATATAACGCAATGATGAAAAAGATGTGATTGCTTTAAAAAAAAGAGATATAATAATAATGCAGCCCAAAATGTATAACAAGTGGTGGAACATATTGATTAGAGGTAACATTTCATGAGCAACTCCAATTCTGATGGAGTTTGGTTGAGAACATACGCTTCTATTGCCTTTTGTAAGCAGATGTCTCGCCTAAGCACATTTACTCCGAAATATCCTCAACTCTCTTTTCTTTAATCTACGCCTCTATCTGAGTCTCTTAACGCAAACCTCGTAATTTTGATTCCCATAGCTCTCTCTGCTCTCGTTACTCGTATTTCAAGCTTCTTATTTAAACTGCAAGCTTTGCAGCTAAGGTGAGTACTGGTAATGAGAAGAGTATCCTTCACGTGTTTGTTCTATTTCACCTAAGCTAACTAACCACATTCGGGTTTTCAGTCACAGACGGACCTGAAACATGGTCTCCCATTTCAGAACGGCCGTTAAATCGTCCATGAAGACCGTCGAGATCGCTTTGTCACAGCAAAAAGCAGCAGCAATAACTCTTGGGTGCTCGTCTATGGCTTGCTCAATGACTCGGCAGTTCGGTGCAGTGTTTTAGACGCTAGAAATGTCAACAGCTGTAACCAAGAGTTGATGCTACTGCGGCCAGATCGCGCCGTGCTTGGCGACTACACGAAGCACCAACGTATCGTCGACCGCTGTTGCTTGCGACACGCTTTGTGAATTCAAAGCCCTGATCAGTTGACAACGGCTGGCACCTTTCACCACAATGCACGTGTAGAACTGTTAAGAGTCGCAGGACGGCTCAACGTAGTGGCGTCATCTCTGCAGCATGTTAGGCTATCGCTTTGTGCCCGTGCGCGGTAGGGTCATTAGGTCTCCCAGCCAGAGGCAGCAAGAGACAATTAAGCTCCGCCGTGATACACGCCTACACCCACACACACAGCACTGCCATTGAGCGAAGCGCACCTAACATCAGCGCTGGGAAAAGTGGACTGCCGGTGCGGAACCGACGAACCTGTACAGGTGCCTTACTAATACTGTGCAGTGTTCTGGAACATACCGGGTGTTCTAGCGAAAATGGCCATACTTATTCGGAAGTAGGCATTTTGAGGCAAATTTACAGCTTTTTCGGCATAGTAGTACTTATAGTGGACGTGAAAAATTTCTGAAATTTGTTCATTAGAAACTGTAACTAAAACACAGTAGTTAACCTTTTAAACAACTTTGCTTGGGAATCGCATTGTAGTCAGCTTGGTGTAGCCCGCCATAGTTATATCAAATAAAAGTTACTTTTGTGCTATAGACATATCTTTTTCTTCGTTCGTTTGCTTGCGATTTATTGAATGTGAAATTTGTCTTGATTTTCTTTCTTTAAGCAAATGTTAATTTCACAAAGAGCATCTCAGTCGACAAACAACAGAAAATTTTCTGTTGTCGCAATAGATTTTCTATAATGTTTTTGCCCATGAACTTGTAGTAGCACGATTTTTTGTAATAACATAATTTTTTTTTGTAGTTACTACAGAAAAGTATATAAAACTACAGACTACAGTATCCCACCACAAAAAAATATAACAGTACTACAGAAAATTACCAAAAAAACAGCAGACAAATCTCTCGTTACGACAAAAACTTAGTAGTAAAAACTTAGTCGTATTTATGGCACAGTTCTGTCGTTTTTGTCGACTGCGGTACCTGTGTTGTTTCAATTTCGTTGTGGTTCTCTTTTTGACCCATAAGAAAAACAGTGAATTACAACTTGCCATGTTCTCCATTCTTGTGAACATTTTAAGATTTCAGAACAGCGCGATTTTTGCGCGATAACACGGTGGTAAGTATTCTGCCCAGTTTGAAGCTAGGCTTTGGAAAAATTGATCGAAAAACACAGAAAAGTTTCTGTCATCACAACAGATTTTTTGTAAGGTTTTTGACCAATAACTTGTATAGCAGGATACAACTTAAAAAAACAGAAGTTGCTAACACTGGGCCGCGGTCCGCGGCGTACTGTATTACTCCGCTGGCCAATCGCAACAGTAAACGAAATCAGCTTTTTAATGTTTGGCTATATGAAACAATCCACGTATCAAAATTCTAGAGCTCATAATTTTTTTTTTCCTGTGATAAGCTTCTTATCTAGGTAACAAGAAACGTTTAACCAGCGGACTACTTTTTCGTCGTGGAGGAATTCTGTGCGCGGAGGCTGAATGTGGGCGGGGCTTCCCTGCAGACTTAAGTTGTATCCGACTATAGTAGCAGTCGAAATTTTTGTAGTAAGAACATAATTTTGTGAAGTTGCTACCGAAAAGTACTACAGAACTACAGATTGCGAAAAAAGCCCTACCGAAATAACCACAGTATTACAGAAAAACGATACCAAGCAACAGAAAAATCTGGCGTTACAAGAAAACTAAAAAAACATTTTGTTGCATTTTTGACACGGTTCAGTCGTTTTTTTTTTCCCCCACTGGGCAGTGTAAGAGAAAGCCGTCCGCCGAACAAGGACTTGCACTGTGCCATTTTTCAACCTGTATTGTTTTGGTACGGCACTTTACTAGTCTTGGAGCGAAAGCTCTACTTCACGGCCAAAGCTGCAAAAGCCGGGCCATCGCTGAAGCCTCTGACCTCTTTTTTTATTATTATTCAAATACCCTAAGGGCCCGTGTGGGCATTACATAGGGGGGGAAAATAACAGTGAAAAAAAATGAAACAGTATAAAAACTGCAATGACTACAAAGGTAGCAGCTGCGTACACCATCACGAAATACACATAAACCACTGTAAACATACATGTTCATCTTAGTGCGGTTTTTCACAATACATACACAATATGGAAGGGTCAACACTACAACTCGAGGTAGCGTGTCAGAAAGACTTCATATTTGTCGTGATCTTTGAGAGATGCAACGGTGCGAGTGAGCTGATTCCACTGACGGATGGCAAGGAGGAGAGGCGAGTGCAAAAAGAGATTGGTTCGGGCAAAGATAGGTTCTACTTTCATTTCGTGATCAAATCGTGGAAAAATGTGACGGGCCGGTGTGATATGGCACATAGCAAAGGAAGGATGACTATGATATATCTTGTGAAAAAAAGGATAGAAGTGAAAACATTCTCCGTTTTTCGAGCAAAGGCAAGTGCAGGTCCTTTTTTATTTCTGTTACACTCGATGTTCGCCAATAGTTCTGGGATATAAACCGGGCGGCTTTATTTTGTAAGGACTCCAGTTTCGCTACCAAGTATGTTTGATTCAGATTCCATATCAAGGAGGCGTATTCCACTTTCGAGCGCACTAACGAATTGTACGCCAAGAGCTTTGTGTTTGAGTTTGCTAAACGAAGGTTTCGTCGGAGGAAGCGAAGAGTTTTCGATGCCTTGTTAATAATTGCATCTATGTGACGGTTCCACTTCGACTTCGACCTTGAGTAAATAAATAGATATTGCCCGCAATTGGGATTCGAACCCTTGGCGGCTCGAACAGATCAGCTTCGCTGGCCACTGCACGAGGGCACTGTGCTATCGCCGCATCCTATGACGCCTCTGTTAAACTGAAAAACATTCACGCGCTGTGGATTGCACATCGTCCTCTTCGTCAACTTCCATCTGCTGTGTGAACAAATCAGATCAAAGCTTAACCTCCATCAGGGCTTATAACCTGAGCCTAAAAATTCAGGGCGAAAGCCTTTCCTGGCGCACTGTTTGTTATTATTTACTTTTTTATGTTTCATATATTTTTTTATTTTGCCCCCTTTTCTTGTTGTTATTGTTTTTTATTTTCACACCTTGTATTTATTTTGTTTTTATTTTTGTTTATTTTCTTTTTATTTTTTATTTTTCCTGACTATACTCCTTTTATTTTATTTATGAAGCCTATGCATTCACTAGATGCGCCTTTATTCATGCTGGAACCTTGAGCCTTTTAAGCAGTGACGCCGAAAGGCGGACGAATCTGCCGACGCGTCTGTCGACACTTCTGCCGACGCGTCTGCTAACGACAGTATGAGGCATTAAAGGCTTTCGCCTTAATATCGTCGCCAGACGTGCCGACGACCGAGCAAAGAAAAGCCATGAGCCGATTAGGCTTAACGCATACTTTCGCACGTCTACTCGGTTTAACTTTCCTTTTTTAAGTCATGGACCACCTTACCGGCGTGCAAGTTTTATTGAGTGAAACCAGTCAGGAGGCGGCGTGGGGGGCGGGGGAGCTGCAACACGTCCCATGGTGGCGCACGTGCTATGTGGCTTTTTCTACGGAAGGAGCAGCGTAAGCGCGACGGAAGCAAAACTAAAATCCCCCCCCCCCCCCCCCCCACGCATGGATGCGTTGCCGATGACGTGGTGCGTAACAGGCACCAGCGTTCGTGAATGTCAGGGTACAAGGGAGGCACCGGTGGCCGCCTACAGAAGGTCCGGTAAATTTAGCACGTGCGCGACCCTGAGAGGCCTAGGCCAGAAAAAAAAAAGGGAATATGAGTGCGGTTACAAGCGCTTCATAGCTGCGAATGGAACCGGAGAGAAAGAAAAACTAAACACACCAAAGAAAAGGTAGAAGACTGCGTTAGCAGTAAGGTCGCGTGGCTATTATATATATTTTAGCCCTTAATGCACTGAAGAATCGCATGGTGGGGATGAAAAATGTAGCCAGGTAGGATGTAAATAAAATACATAAGCGAGGTGACCTCGAAGAGAAATATGTTAGGACAGCAAGATAACCGAACAAAAAGTGGTAGAAACAGAGTAGATGCGCTAAAGCATGTGTTAAGCCTAATCGGCTCATGGTTTCGCTTTGCTGCGTAGTCGGCACGTCTGGCGACTCAGGTTAAGCTCTGATCGAGGTTAAGCTGATCGGACCTGTTCGCGCCGCAGACGGAAGCTGATGAAAGCAGCGACGTGCAATGCACAGAGCGAGATTGTGTGGCATGATCGACTGCGGCGATAGCCTTGTGTTCTCGCGCAGTGGCCTGCGAAGCTGGTCAGTTCGAGCCGCCGCGGGCTCGAAAACCTCTCGCGAGAATATTTATTTTGTTTCTGCATCCTCAAGGTCAGGGATGCCACAAGATTCTTGGTTGGGTTCGACCCCGTCAAGTATAGTGCTTCGCACTAAAAAAAACTCATAGGACGGTTAGCACTGTGTAACGCGATATTCCGCGAGAGCTGTTGGGGCATTCCCACCTCACGGCATATTGAGGCAAAGAATTTCGGAGGGACATGAATTTATGTATAGCTAGAGAACGCTCTATATTTTTCTACATACACACGTTCTTCGACTAGCGCTCCTCTCCAGACCGCCGTTCCAGACGCGCGGCGCCGTCATCGCTGAGCCTGTTCTCGGGCGACGCATTTTGCAGCAGCCCGTGGCACACACCTTCCGTTTACACCGACTTCCGAACGAACGAAACCTGCAGCCGTATAGAGTTAGCAGGAATAATGCATTACAGGTCGCAGCACGGACGGATTTATGGGAAGCAGCGTCCATCCTCCGCCACTTCCTTCCATTTAAATTCGCCCCTCGATTACAGTAGGATGTGCCCGATACGCATGAGATTTGGAAAAACCTTTAGTTTTCGCTGCGGATGAAACTGCCACTTCATAAATTTCATACCCCAGAATAGAGTAGGCCTACACCTGCAGATCCCCTTGCAGTGACGTCAGAAACAGAAAAGTGAGCAGAACAGAGCTTTATTAAGAGAGGAGAAAGCGGAAACTTACCTAAGGCGTTGATGACGTTGCCCAGCGCCAGGAGAGACTTGTTGATGTGGGCCCCTTCCTTTAACCGCAGTCCAGTGTTCTGCAATGGAACAGGTTTCAAAAATATTTACTCTGCGGTCAAAACAGCGCTGATTACAGGGGACCGGGGTATTAACAAATGCACATTCCTCTGTCTACACTCCTTGTGGGGACCTGCCCCGCTGGTCCCCTGTGGTTAGCTTTCCCGCCATGCACCCTCCTTAGCTTGGTTAGTTACCTTAACAAGGAAGGGTGCCGGCGTCGCAGCGACACGAGAGCCACGGACGGCGTAATTGCTACAATAATAATAAATCATACAATCACACAATACAATCACACAATACAATCATACAATAAAACATACAGTAATAATAAATCATCCGATTTATTTTTGTATGTTTTTATGAATAAATGAAAGGACATGTTTTGGATCAAGCACATTCCAGATGATGCGAAAATTTATGTTGTGGCAAAAAATATATATAATCGACACTTAACTGCATTTCTAACAAAAAAAAAATATCCTCGCGAATAAACACCCGGATAATTCGCACCCGCACCTCGTTAATAGCCCATGCTTGCGCCCACTGCTAAGTGAGCTAGAGCGCAATCTTACGCAACGGTATACCACGACGAGTGTTCGTCCTTGCCTTTGTGTTGGAGGCTCGCTCGGAGCCGGCCAGGTCGACCATGAAGAGCTTGCCGACGCGATGCCTCGCCGAGTCCGGGTCGCGGAGGTCCCTGCTCGACTGGCGGATGGAGACCCGCAGGAGGGCGTGAGAGCGCGACGAGGTCTGGTTGGCCGCCGTCGGCTCCACGGTGCGTCGCTTGTTGCCCTTCTGCAGGAGCCGCAGGACCTGCGATAAAGTTACCGACAAGATGGCGCTGCAGGCATCCGGCTTTGCAGAAATGTGGAAAAATATTTCCGGTATGTATTCGCCCCGAAAGCATCTCTGAAACGTGAAATCTACTTTCGTTTGCGCAGTGGAAAACTTGACTAAGCATTCAACGAACTTCAGTCACGTGGGAGACATGGGAGAGGCCTTTGTCCTGCATAGGGCGTAGTCAGGCTGATGATGATGAAGATGAGTCAATCAGAAGCCGCGTTTACATGAATGTGGCAGAAGTCGACTCCACTCCACTTTTTGAGGGAAGAGCAAGTTTTGAGAAGGAAAGGCACGACTCGTCCTCTACGCTCTTCCTCGACGTTTTTGCAGTTTTCCTCAAAAAGTTGGACTGGAGTCGACTTCTGTCGCATTCATGTAGATGCGGATAGAGTTACCGGGCGCGGATAGATCACTTTCGCAGAATTTTTACCAACTCATCGGTGCAGTGTCGAATCCAGGTGAGTCATGGTTGTTATGAAAAATGTGCACCGAGTATGCATATATAGCTACTTAGTGACGATCCATCGTTGTCGCTTCGAGCAGAATGGGTGGGAGGCCGGCGTTTTTTTTCTACACCTTATCTATTGCCGAACAGCCGATGAATTAGAACCACTTTTGGAAAACGTATACCGCGCACAAACGGGAAAACTGCGTTTGCTTGGCCGAAGCCTATCGACACTGCCTATCGGCGTTTTGGGCTCAGCAAGTGTCCGGACGTGTCTGTAGTTCTCCTCAGGGTAACCCCACACACTGGACTGAGTAGCAATCCCAGACACCCACTTGAACAAGCGCCCAGGACCTGAGACGCAAAATGAAGTATTCTTTAAATCTCAACCACTTTACTTCAGAAACAATAGCTCCACATCAAGACAGGCTTGTAACGGTGTTCGCTTCTCGAAGATTAGTGTAAGCGTTTATGTCACGGACCACAGCACAGGGTGTTTCAGCTAAGCATTCCGCAATTTTTTTTCAAAATAGGTTTTTTTTTGAGTTAGAAGAGCGTTTTTCTCGGCATAGCATTGTCAGAGGTGTAGTACACCAAAATGCAGATAAGACGTGCTGGTTAACTAATATTGAATAGGTAACTTTTTAACTATTACCGTTAGGGCTCTTAGTTACTGTGGAGCGTGTAGCCCGCTGTAAGTAGTATCGATGTCAGTTTTTAGAATTTCGAAGAAGCGGTTACCCTCGGCGCTGTAGGTCAACAAATTTTGCACACCTCGACGAGTTATGTGCTCTGGAGAGGTTGCTTTGCCTGAAAGATTCTCGAAAGCGCATATAGTATTTTGGCGCAATGTGGCCAAAATTTGTTGGGCCACAGCATCGAGGCTAGGCGCACTTTCGAAATTCTAAAAACTAATATGGATGTTAATTACTGTGGGCTAGACGCCTCTCAATAATTATGGAGCCTAACAGTAATAGTTAAAAAGTCAACCATTCAATATTAGTTAAACAGCGTGCTATTAGCACGTCTTAGCTGTATTCTGATGTATACACCACTGACAACGCTATGCCGAAAAAGCGCGCTACTGAGAAAAGAATATTTTTAATAACTGCAGAAAGGCTTAGGTGAAACACCGTGCATAAGGACGCACTATTTGCGGCTGCACAGGTTTTCCCCTACGAAACGCTTCGCCCTTTCCCCTGAGCTACGCTTTCTGGCGTAAAGATCGACTTGTAAGTGCTTGCTCTGTGTCCTCTGTCCCGAGCACCGTAACTACGGGACGGTGCAGACCATAAAGTAAGTTTTAACGCTCGCGACCTAACGGCTGGCATAATCCTGAGTCAGAACGGTGCTTTTGCACATGTGGTTAATCCCGCAGAGACTTCGCAGAAGCAGAAAGAGTGCAGAAGCCAGGACTACAGTTAACGATGCACCCCATTTGATATGCTGTGCTTGCAACTGCGCAAAGACGGTTGACTGCACACCGGACAGGTTAGTTACGAGTACGTACTCTACAGGCTCACTAAAAATAGCGAAACGCTGTGAAAGCTACGAGGCGGTAACTGGCAAGCAATAGAGAGTGTAGTGCAGAGTTTTAGCGACGCCCATGCGGCGTTTTTCTTGCGTAACGAAACACGATAAAACTTGTCCCGTCCTGTCCCTCTGTGCTGTACTGTAGGGCTGAGACCAATTTTTACGGTAAAGTCGTCTGCACTGCGCCCACACTGTACAGCGTCGTCTGATACTGTTTTGACGACTATAAAGCGTACGTAGTTCTTTGAGGACACAGGCCTTCTGCAGCCGCGGTGGCGATGAGGGGGAGGGGAGGGGGGGAGAGAGAACTATTATTTTGAATACGAGGTACAGGGTTGGTCAAAAGTTCCCAGGCCACGGGGTCTGCTTTTCATCAATACACCCTGGAACTCAAGATGCCCATAAAGCTATCAAGGTTCTCGGAGGCTAGAATGATGCTTCTCCTACCCTCTAGAGATATTTTGAGCTTCGGGGGTGATGTAATAACTGCCGGACTATAGTGCTTAGAAACAGGCCCTATGGCCTGGGAACTTTTGACCGACCCTGTACGTATGGAGCGACTGCCAGCATAGTATCACTTTAAGGCTAACCCGCCTGCATCTCAACATCACCACTGCCGCCACCCCGTGCTTGTAGACTCATCGTGTAATGTGCACGGCGAAAGTGAGAACACGCATGGACTACTGGCAATAACCGAACGACATCACTATCGTCCTTATCGTTTTCTGTGGACCAACGTGCTCGGCACGCCAAGATGGCAACCGCCACCACTCTCGCCATAGGGTGCCGATGGTTGTAATCATGGCCGCTGTGCATCGATTGCCAGCAGCTAAAGATAAGGTCCCAGCGATTCTTGTCCGGTTTTCAAGACAATCACACAAAGATCTGTTCTTGAGCAAGAGGGCAGAACTGAACCAAATGAAAACAAACTGCTTTATGCTCGAGAACTTGACAAAAAGGAACAAGGAGTTGCTTAGGGACGCAAAAATCTGGGCTAAAAACAACAACTTCAAGTACGTTTGGCACAGAAATGGGAAAATTTTTGTCAGACAGCGAGACGGGGCGAATGCAATTCATGTTGCGTGTACAGCAGATTTGGATAAAGCTGTTTAGCTTTATTACGCGTTCCTTTTTCGTTAGTCTTTTTCAGTTTCAGTTTTGTCAGTGACAGCGTCAAAGTACATTTCCTTCATTGCACATGGCGTTGGACACTTCTGGTTGTTTAATGCCAAGTGAATTTCTGAATGTTTGCGGATCTCAGAACCCGCAATCATTTAGTGTATTTCATTTAAATGCTCGTTCAGCGGTGGCTAAGACAGCCGATCTCGAGTTGCTTTTTACACAGTTAGGCTTTGATTTTGATACGGTCATGCTGACCGAAACTTGGTATACTGAACATAAGAATGTATTCAAGCTTCCTTTGTACGACTCACACTTTATCAATCGCATGAACAGTCGCGGTGGTGGCGTACTGTTGATGGTAAAAAAACATTTTCAATCTGAAGTGTTGCATGAATTTTCTTTTGTCCACCCTGATTATGAAGTCCTGTCTCTTGTTATCGAAAGGAAGGTTGTGGCAGTTATCTATCGTCCCCCAAGCGGAAACTTAAAATCCTTTTTTGGCTTTCTCGACTCTTTCTTATCTTTTATAAGCGAAAACAAATACGATGTCATTTTAGGTGGTGATTTCAATATCAACTTCCTTCTAGACAACCCCACGAAAATTGAATTTGAAAATCTATTGAATTCCTTCGCTCTTCAGAACGTGATTTCCAATCCTACACGTGTTACACTGCAGTCTGAATCACTAATTGACCTATTTATAACCAATACGCATATGCCTGTCCTGAACGCAGGTGTAATAAATACAGATATCAGTGACCACCGCGCCACTTTTATGTGCATTCCGAAAAGTAAATTTCCTAATAGAAAAGTGACAACTAAATTATTTCGGGATATTTCGACAAAAAAACTGAACACTTTCAAAGAGGAAGTTAATAGGCATGATTGGAGCGACGTTCTCAATGAAACAGCTGCCGAAAGGGCTTATGCTTTGTTTTTAACGGCCTTTTTACGTATATACAACAAGTGTTTTCCTTATAAACATGCAGAGAAACGTAAGAACATTAGGAAGCCATGGATTACACCTGAATTACTGAAGAAAATTCGTAAAAAGGAAAAGCTTTACAAAAAGTTTGAAAAAACACGAGACCCTGACATATTTAAAGAGTTTAAAGTGTTTCGAAATAAACTGACGACGGAAATACGGAGAGCGCGCGATCAATATTTTTGTGACAAGTTTTCCTCTATGAATAAATCAGATGAATTATGGAGGAAACTGAATGCACTTCTGGGCAGGTCTTCAGGTTCAAGCCCAATAACAACAATTCAGAATGGGGGTAAGGAATTGACAGGCATTGATTTAGCTAATGCATTTAACAGCCATTTTACAGATATAACTAGTAATTTCGTCGATTCAAATACTCTTGATACTCGAAACGAGAAATCTATGTTCCTAACGCCAATATCAGAGTCAGAGGTGATATCGGTTTTCATGGCCTTAAATAACAGTAAAAGTGCTGACGCAGACGACATTGTAATAAAACCAGTAAAGTATGTGATAGAAGACATAGCAGGGTGCTTAACTCAAATATATAACCTTTGCTTATCTCAAGGACTATTTCCGAAGCAAATGCAGCTTGCCAAAGTGAGTGTACTGCACAAGAAAGGAAGTAAGAATGAATTTACAAACTTTAGACCCGTGTCAATACTTCCTGTTTTTTCTAAAGGATTTGAAAAAATGATTCTCTCTAGAATAACAAATTTTAGTGAACAATGCAATATCCTTCACGACGCGCAATACGGCTTCAGAAAACACAGATCAACAGAAATGGCACTGCTGGAGCAAAAGGAATTTGTTTTAGAATCTCTCGAAAACAAAGAAGTAGCCCTTGGGGTATATGTCGATTTCACTAAAGCTTTTGATTACTTAAATCACTCTATCCTACTGAAAAAACTTGAAATGTACGGCTTCCGTGGAACTGTGCTATCGCTTTTGACATCCTACCTAAATGATCGAAACCAGTACGTATATTTAAATGGCTACTCGTCCCATGTATTGCCCATTTCTGCAGGTGTGCCTCAGAGGAGTATTCTTGGCCCGTTTCTTTTTAATTTGTACCTAAATGACATCGTAAGCATCGATCCCACGGTGAAATTTGTCATTTACGCGGATGATGTGACACTGTTGTTCACTGCAGCTAGCGCAGATGAGGTCATCACTAAAGCGAACAAAACTCTTGAGAAATTAGACATATGGGCCCAACTAAACAAATTAAAAATAAACGTTAGTAAAACGAAGGCTGTCCTATACCATGCGAAAAACAAAATTATTAGCATTGACAGAGACATTAAGTTGAACAACTCAAAGATAGAGATAGTAAACACATTTAAAATACTTGGAGTATATTTCACCGAAAATATGACGTGGGACAATCACGTGAGCCACGTCATCTCAAAACTGTCTTGCATCGTGGGGGTAACGTACGCAAACAGATATACTCTACCTCCAAAAGTTAAACTTTTATTGTACAATGCACTATTCCACTCACACATAAACTATTGCCAATTAGTCTGGGGGAATACAACCAAAGGAAATTTGCAAAAAATCCTGACATTGCAAAAAAAAATGTTAAGAAACATTGAAAACGTCCCCAGAAGTCACCCTTCCCACCTTTTGTTCTCGAAATATTGTATAATGAAAATAGACAGCCTATACTCGCACGGCTTGTGTTCACGTTATAGGATTGAAATAAAAAACAACACTCACTGTCTATTACGGTTGGCATCTCTTTGTAAAAGGACACTAGCTTATGAATATAGAAGCACACAGCCTTGGTTAGTAAAAACGTGCAGGACAGATTATGGACGACAAATGATAAACAGAATGCTACCACACTTGTTAAATATCTGTTACAGAAACGGTATCACTCCCGAGCTAACTTCAAAAAGAGAACTGAAATTACTGTTCACAGACAACAATCCGTTCATATGATGGTGTATTTCTCGCATTCTGCATATGTACGCTGTACCCTTCCTTGAGCGACGCTTTTCTGTTCATGCGCATTGTTTTTCTTCGTCTCTTTCCTTTACTTATGTAACGTTCTTGCTTTTTCGGGCTTTTTCCGGCATGTACTTTCGCTTATCACCGTTGTCTCATACAGTTCAATTAGAATTGTTTTGTTTATTATCCTTGTACAAGCCGATCTGAATTTGTAAACAAAACATTTCTGTATTTTGATTTGTGCTGTTCTTATGCCGCTCTGCCATTATTTTATTTTATTTTTTTCTTCGCCTCTCTTTTTTTGTTTCCTGAATTTTTTGTACTCTGGGGAGCTGGGAACTAGTCAAGCTGAATTTTCAGCTTTTTTTCCCGCACTCCCTCACTTCATGAGTGAAATAAAGAATTTATTTATTTATTTATAACTGGCGTTCTGTGGTTGCAAGCCTAAACGGAGGTTTACAGCAGTTTACAGTGGATAGCAAGAGGAAAAATTCACGAGGAAACCTAATTACAGAATGTGTTGGCAATGCAATAGCATTAGAAACTGTTGATTCCTTTACCTAAAATGACGTCACTTCCGGTCTGGTGACGTTACTTCCCTCCTATCCGAATTTAATGACCGACGGAACATTTTCCTCCCGATGAAGCTTCTAATGCACTCGCATTGAAACTCTAACAGCGAGGCAAAGAGATGGACGGATGGCGTCAAATACCCTGGGATAGTTTGGTTTGGTTTGGTTTATGGGGGGTTTAACGTCCCAAAGCGACTCAGGCTATGAGAGACGCCGTGGCGAAGGGCTCCGGAAATTTCGACCACCTGGGGTTCTTTTACGTGCACTGACATTGCACAGTATGGCTGGCTTAAGAACATGTAAATGACTGGAAGTCAAGTAGAAAGGCTTTTCTCATGAGAAGGCTCAACTTGAAGATGATGATGATGATGATTACTGGAAGCATAAATGTAAAATTCCCGCTCCGTTTGAACTTTATTTTCCACGATCAACAAACTTTAATTAGGAATGTATAGCTCAATTAAAAAGATTCTAAGGGATTTGCGTCCTTGTTGCAGTCAGTAGTCGAACGTATCCTGCCAAGTCTTTACATCCCAGGGCCACCGTTCTGCTAAAGAAGGGGGCGTTTTCCTCCAGTCAACAAGAGTGCGATACGGACGTCATAACATCACCTGACCACATGCTGACCAATGAAAACGCGTTTCTCTCTGAAGCTAATCATAATTTGCCCTCTAACTGCACAACGCTATGCCGCGTCACCTTCGCAACACAGCGCCTCGTATGACTAAGCGACACACTAATTGCATTCAATTCTTTGCATACTGGGATGCAAATTTGCTTCCGTTCTTTGCGGCTGTCAGCAGGCTTTTAACAAACCGTGTCCGTTAACAAAGCGTGTCACACGCGTTTAACTCGCGAACTGAAAAAGATAGAAGAAACCAATGGTTCCATCAGATAGAGGAGGAAAAAATAAACCTAGAAGCCAAGTTTGATGACTGTATATTAATTAGTTAATTAATTATAGGCAAAAATGTCGAAATTGCGTCGATATAGCGCGGACGTCGATATAGCACAAGAACAGTGTGACGTCGCATACACCGGAAGTCGTCATGGCATAGTGAAAAATTGTCACAGAATGGTCGGAAAAACGTCGGATTTGTGTCAAATTATATGGAAAAATGTGTAAAGCGTAACTAACACTTAAGACCCCCGAAAGGTGTATAACTTGGGTATCGATATAGCCACGGGAACGATGTGACGTCACATCCATCGGGAGTCGTCACGGCATAGTGTCCTGGGCTTTCGCCTCTCAACACTTCAGTTGCTAAAGTGCCCTCGCAATTTTTTCGCTTTTTTGACCAAAACGCAAAATTTTGTTTGCAGGGTTAACATGTGATATCAATCCAATCCCTTTATTTGTTTTGCTACATGAAATATAAGGCCGGAGGATTACAACGAATGAGAAAGCACATCGAGCAATCATTGCGATGACGTCACGGTGAAGCCTTTAAGACACGCTATTTTGGTGTCGTGGTTTTGTTTACGGATATAGCACGTATACAGCTCTGCCAACGAAGGGTGCAATATACAGGGGTCGCATGGAGCGGGCGTACGTGCAATCTGCCCCGAAGGGAACGCTCAATACGAGGAAACATCACGCAAATATGACGCTATATAAACGGCACACGCCATTTTGTTTACCTCGTATACTGCGTGCGTCCGTTTTACGATCGGTGCGGAAACGCCCCAAACATAAACGTTTTGCTATGCTGTTTTGTGTTCGTTATGCTTGTTGCCCGGGCAGTGCATTTTTATGATTCACTGCATTTCTACATTGCTATACTTTTCCTTTCAGATGCCAAACACAAGTAAAGAAACCCAAGTTTTGCAGTGAAAGCTGCTATAAAGAGGTTTGGTTTATGGCGGTTTAACGTCCCAAAGCGAGAGATGTAGACGGTCTGCGGATAGATTGTCTACATCCGGTCACGGGAGTGTCGCGTGACCAGCGCGAGGCATGTGATTGTTGTGATAGCTCAGGTTGCCCTAAAATTTGTAGGTCTTATAAACATTACTTTTGTTCTTGGGAATCAGCGAAAGACAACCAGCAGCATGTCGACAGCTTTTTATAAGTTTAGCACGTTAGCAGCTAGGAATTAGCAATAGACGATAGGTGCAGTCACGGAATAATTTTTACTTATCCAGCGACTCTAAATATGCGAAATGCGCAGCGCCATCTCTTAGCGCTCGGAGAACTAGGGCGAAATGCGCAGCACCATCTCTTAGCATTCAGAGACTAGCGTGAAATGCGCAGCGCTATCTCTTAGCGCTCGGAAAACTAGGGCGAAATGCTCAACGCTATCTCTTAGCGCTCGGAGAACTAAGGCGAAATGCGCAGCACCATCTCTTAGCATTCAGAGACTAGCGTGAAATGCGCAGCGCTATCTCTTAGCGCTCGGAAAACTAGGGCAGCGTTCATACGCACAAGCGGCTCGCCTTTGTAGATCAAATGATACACCAACACGACCAGTGCATCCCTCACAAGTGGATTCCACAGATGAAGACGCAGCTTTAGAAAATGCTATCGTGGAGGCTCGCCGTCGACTAGACGAACTCACCCAGCGCCGGGAACAGCGACGTTCTCACTCCTCTAGAAGAACATTAACCACTCGGGAGCAATCTTCACAGGAATCACCCCCAATAACCACTGGACCACAATCATGTGCCGACCACCCGTTAACCGTGACTACCCCGACAGTGGATAAAATATTGGCGCTCATGAAGCAGTTGACCTCCCTCATCATAGAAGCTCTTCGGCCTAGCCATGGATAGTGCATCATCTATGGTGATGCAGTCGAACTGTCGAGGCTTTGCTAATAAGGCCACTGAGGTGAATATCCGCCTTCGTGACGGAAAGTTGAAGGCATGGGCGTTCCTGTTGCAAGAGCATAATTCACTACCACGCCTTTCAGGATTCTGCGCATACAATTCACCCTCGATCCCTGATCGCCGTTGCATCGCCTCCTCCCTCACCCCAGGTAAATCTGCAATTTATATTCACAGATCCATTCCCCATACTCCGCTAGACCTTTCACGGTGGTGCAACACACGTCAAGAGGTCGTCGCCATTCTTGTTAAACCAGCACGCACCCCTCTTATTCTAGTTTCTTTTTATGGCCGTCCTAGCTCCGCATCTCCCAATCTTGGATGGGTACGTTTCCTTCGTTGTACCAACCCGGGTATCCCTATTCTAGTTGGTGGAGACTTCAACGGCGCACACACTTCGTGGGGTTACCCAGCAGATTCCTCAAGGGGTGCGCACATCCAAGGCAGCTTTTCAGATAATTCCTTTCAACTTTTAAACCACCCGAATACCTCTACCCGCCCAAGAGGTGGCCCGTATTCACCTGACTTGACTTGGTGGTTAGGGCCCGGTAACCCTCGTTGGGATGTTGAATCAGACTCTTGGGGTAGTGATCACTGCCCTATTTTTATCTCCCTCACTCCTTCGCGTCTACGGAAAGTACGCCGCAGCGTACGCATAACATCATGGGACTCTGTACGTGCTGACAATCGTTTAACTGCATTCAACCCGTCTTCAGCAGTGTCTACCCTCTCTGATGTTCTCGCACCTCATACTATTACCAGTACTGTAAATGAAGGCGACCCAAACCCGGACATACACCTCCTGAATCTGTGGGCTCTTCGTCGCCAGGCCGATCATTATGCTTCTCGCAACCCTGAGGACCCCTTGGCTCTTCCCTCTCTTCACCGAGCTACCGCCCGAGCGCGGCGTTATGCAAAGCAACTAGGCAGGAAACGCTGGGCTGCATGGTGTGCCCGCCTGTCCTCTACGCAGGGCAATCGACATCTTTGGAGAGTGTTTCACGCCATGGAGCGCCCTTCTCAGGTTGCAGATTACACTGAAAGCATTCGCCTCGCGCTGAATGTGGACGAAGATACATTTGCACAACAAGCGGCCCGTCAGTTTTTTCCACACCATGACTGCACCCCTACATCTCCCCCAGTCTTATCGGTTACAGAGCCTTCCGATGAGGTTACTTCTGATTTAACCATGGCAGAATTGCTAGCCTCCATTGAACGCCTCAAAACTACCACTTCTCCCGGGCACGACGGCATACCAAACTCTTTATTCCGTAACTTGGATGGGTCTGCTTTGCAAACCCTACTGGATACTTTCAACCAAGTGTGGCGTTCTGGTGTCATCCCTGGAGAGTGGAAGCATTCCATTGTGGTCCCAATACCCAAGTCAGGTCAGCCTCCAGTATCTCTTTCGGCCCTCCGTCCAATTTCTCTCACGCCTACCATCTGCAAGCTTTACGAAAGCATTCTCGCCGCACGCTTGTCGTGGTGGCTAGAATCACACGATTGTTACCCAGATTCCCAAATAGGTTTCCGTCCCCAAATTGGAACGGAGGATGGTCTTGCTACTTTGGCTACTGACGTGCTTCACCACTCTCCGCATAGTCACCTCGTTCGAACGGTGATCGCGACAGACATAACAAAGGCATATGATAACATCCTTCACTCTGCCATTCTTGCCTCCCTTCAAACTCTTGGTCTCCCTCACCGGTTTCTCCTATCCATTCACGCCTTTTTAACAAATCGTACCTTCGGTGTACGGGTCCATGGAAAGCCCTTTGGTAACTTCACTTCCAAATAGAGGAGTGCCCCAGGGCTCCGTTCTCGCCCCCACATTATTCAATGTGGCTTTTATTCCTCTTGTTAGAGCCCTAGAGACCATCCCTTCTATCCGTGTGCTTGCGTACGCCGATGACATAACCTTGTGGTGCTGTCACCCAGATGCGTCTATCCATCAGTCGGCCCTCCAACATGCGCTAGATGTCTTGACATCTCGCCTCCCACCTCTGGGTCTAACCCTTTCGCCTACTAAGTCATGTTTCATTCGCATTGGAAACAAAGCCGGCTTACGGAAAGCTGCCCCTTTAAATTTTGCAGTAGATAGTTCTCCGATTCCTCAGGTAGAAACTGTTCGTATTCTTGGCCTCCTCCTTCATACCTCTGGGACTGGCATCCCTTGGCTGACAGCCACACGTAAATCAGCTAACGCTACAATAGGTCTGATTCGTCGCATAGCTATGCGATCTGGTGGCGCACGTGCTCATACGGCCCGCCAGCTTGTGCGCTCTATCCTTCAGCCACGGATAATATATCAGGCACAATTTCAACGTCTCACCCGCAGACAGTGGGACTCCCTTGAGGCTATCAATCGTGAGGCTATGCGCGCCATAACATTTTTGCCTCGTTTGACACCCATACCCGTGCTTCAGGAGTTCGCCCAAATTAATACTCTCAGTGAACTCATCGATCAGCGGGTGGCAAACAGAGCTCGCAAACAGTCTCTACAACTTCATAGTTTAAAGACGCTCCCTCCGTGGTCGTATTGTCAGCTCACAGACAATCGCCCCACTGTTTCCCCGTCGGTATCAGCCGCGCATCTGCCTGAAGAGTGCATATTGTACACCGATGCATCACATACTGCAGAGCGGGGAGTTACTGCTGTATATAGTCCCTCCCATCCGCATCTCAACTCTCGTGCGACGTACACCGCAGATACATGTACCCCCCTGGCATTGGAACTTCAAGCCATTTACAATGCCATTGCTTCCCTTCCGCTCGTTCCTACATTCAATGCAGTTCATATTTATACAGACTCCCTCGCCGCCCTTAAACAGTTTAAGGCTGTTCGACGCACATTCCAGATTACACAATCAATTCACCGACTCTGCGCAAAATACCCATGTCCTGTACGCATACACTGGATTCGCGGTCATGCTCACGATCCACATAACATTCAAGCAGATGCTATGATTCACATTGACACATCAGACGATCCGCCACCTTCCCCTCTTCCCCCAGATCCGTTCCTGTCCCATGTCTCCGATTCACAAGCTCTGCGCCAGCGAACACGCGCTCTAATTCCTCCGTGTTCGCACCCTCTCCCCCGTAGTCTTACTCGGCAGGAGGAGGTATCAGTGCGCCGGATTCGGGCAGGGGCGGCCCTGACCCCTTCTGTCCGTTATCGGTGGGGTGATAAATATCTGCCAGCAACTGACAGGTGCCCTCACTGCGGCGCTGCACCGGACATTTGTGATGTGCGGCACCTGTTGTGGACTTGCCCAGCGACGGCCCCTATTAGACAACGGCTCCTCAGGGAGGTCGGCCTGTGGTGGAACCGCGACGGGGACTATGTGAAGTGGACTATGGACAATCACTTCACAAGCAGCCTATGCGAGTACCTCGCCGAAACTGGTCTACACTCCTTCTTTTAACTTTCTGTAACCTACATTCCACTCCCCCTTTTCTCAACTTATGCCTCATGGCAGACTTCTCGAATAAAAAAAAAAAAACTAGGGCGAAATGCTCAACGCCATCTCTTAGCGCTCGGAGAACTAAGGCGAAATGCGCAGCACCATCTCTTAGCATTCAGAGACTAGCTTGAAATGCGCAGCGCTATCTCTTAGCGCTCGGAAAATTAGGGCGAAATGCTCAACGCTATCTCTTAGCGTTCGGAAAACTAGGGCGAAATGCTCAACGCTATCTCTTAGCGCTCGGAGAACTAAGGCGAAATGCTCAACGCCATCTCTTAGCGCTCGGAGAACTAAGGGTAAATGCGCAGCGCCATCTCTTAGCATTCAGAGACTAGCGTGAAATGCTCAACGCTATCGCTTAGCGCTCGGAAAACTAGGGCGAAATGCTCAACGCCATCTCTTAGCGCTCGGAGAACTAAGGCGAAATGCGCAGCACCATCTCTCAGCATTCAGAGACTAGCGTGAAATGCGCAGCGCCATCTCTTAACGCTCGGAAAACTAGGGCGAAATGCTCAACGCCATCTCTTAACGCTTGGAGAACTGGTGCAAAATGCGCAGCGCCATTTCTTAACGCTCGAAGAACTAGGCCCGCCATGTTGGCTTTGTCGAGAAAACGAAACTGTTGCCCGACGTTGCGCAAAGATGGCTGCGCTTCGCGTGGAAGGTGAAACGCCGAAGCACTACTGCTGTGCTTTAGCTATGCACTCAGCGAAGACATTACAACGCGTGCTAGAACAAGAAATGGTTCAGCATTAGTGGTCTTTTTTTACTGTGTGCGAACCTTTCTTTTAATGAGCACCGGCGGCAACACGAAAACACGAGACATTATGTGTAAGCGTGTACGACCCGTTCAATGCCTTCAACTAATTTTTCACAAACTTTAGAAGGTTATTTGCGTTCTTATATATTATGATACGATCAAAATGAGGAAGTCCATTTATTAGCTCTAAAGTAGTGCCTAATGGGGCGCACCTAAACATATCGACATGCACTTGAACGACGAAATTTTTTTTCTCACCCGGCGTACGCCATTTCTGCTCAAGCATGTTGTGTGGTCGCAAAAAACATCTCATTAATTTACTGGCATACCGTGGTCATCAGCACTCAGGGCACTCCATCGAGCAACCTCGCTCGTGCGCGGAGCGATGTCAATTTTATTCCGAAGCCTTGCACTTCAGCGCCTCTTTCTCTCTATATTCTTTTACACTCTCCTTTAAAGGGACACTGAGGATTGGATTTGGATTGTAAAACGTTTATTGCCAACAGTCTGAAGGGCATATAGGCCCCCCGCCTAAACGACGGCCAGAAGGTCTTGGCTCCTGGCGGCGTCTTCGGCCAGTTGGACGACTTTTGTTTGAGTCTCCGGATCGGAGCTGAGTAGGAGAGCCTCCCATTGTTCAAGTGACTTTATTTTTTGTCCCTCCAGGGGGGCAAAAGGGCATTTCCAGAGAATATGGTTGAGATCCGCTTTGGCCTTACATTGCTTACACTCGTTTGAATATTGTCCCGGATAATAACGACCACACATAACCGGGTTCTGAAACGTATAAGTTTGGAGACGGCGCCAAGAGGTGGCCTGACTCTTTGTCAATGATTTATCAGCAGCGGGGTACTTTGTTCGATTGAGCCTATAATGTTGTGTGATTTCTCTGTAACCTACAAGACGATCCCTGTCTGCGAAGCCCTCGGTATGGCCACTGGCTCGGAAAGCAAGACCTCGAGCCAGTGCGTGAGCTGCTTCATTTCCAGCCAGGGATGCGTGTGCAGGTGTCCAGACTATGCGAATTTTGCGGTCGTCCCTTGCAGTCCGCAGGATTCCGTTCGTCAGAGGGGAGACCCTCCCCTTGGCAAAGTTCATCACTGCTACCTTTGAGTCACTGACTATCATTGACGCATCCGTGCCCACTATTGCAAGTGCGATGGCGGCTTCTTCTGCAATTTCGGGACTGTCCGTCGTGATCGAAGCGCCGGCTCGGAGATATGTCTCGGCGCTAGCTACCGCTATCACCATTCTCCCCCTCCCGCAATTAGCTGCGTCCACGTAGGCCACGTCTTCTATC
Source organism: Amblyomma mixtum (assembly GCF_055824585.1). Taxonomy (NCBI): domain Eukaryota; kingdom Metazoa; phylum Arthropoda; class Arachnida; order Ixodida; family Ixodidae; genus Amblyomma; species Amblyomma mixtum. Next base: position 155,926,774 of record NC_143015.1, read on the forward strand.
GGATAGTTTTTGAAACATTTGCCGAGGGCTTCAGCCCGTTTCTCTCTGCGATCCTTGTGGTGGACGGGATGCATGTTTTTCGGTAGTGGTGGGATCATCAGCCTATCGCGCACGCTCATAAGCATGCCCACTTTCGGACCTCGCTGACTCTCGTAATTTATTCCTAGTTTCGCGAGGATTTGCGGAGAAATTGAAGTTGGCTTGTATCGACAGAATACCAGCTCCTGATTACAAAAACGCCACTCATACTGACAACAAAGCTCTTGTAACGTAGAAAAGAGCAAGAACCAAAATACAGGTATCGCCGCCACAGGCTAAACTCGCAAGTACAAGCGTGATGACGTCATAGGACAAGGCAGTGTTGCTAGAACCAATGGTTCTAGCAACTCTAGGACCCGAGAATCTACAAATCCCTGAGGCGCAGCCAATGCATGCGCAAATGTCCTTGACGTCGCCAGATGGCGCCACGTGCCCGGCAGCTACGCGCGCTCCTGAAGCATCGGGACCAATCAGCGCCTGTTTTCCGGCGGTAGGCGGGCTCCCGGTATTCCGCTAGCGGTAACAAGGTACACGGTATGCTAAAGGTGTCTATTTGCGAGAACTTCGTTGACGACTTCAAGAACGAGATCCATCGTAACGCTGGCAAAACGCCAGTGCAAACGTAATCGAAGCGACTGTAGCGACGGCCGCAATAGCCGATAGATGCCTTCAACGTGCGGCCGGCGGTAGCTTTCTGTTCGGCTGCTGCTAGGCCGCACTGCTGGCCGCCAGAAATCACGGAGTCTGCGGTACATCATGCGCACGTCATGTTTCACGTCACTTAGTCCTGTGTCGTCATAGGAGAATCCCAAGTTTGAATCAAAGCGGCGGGAAAAACTTTTTCAACTTCGAATCCAAATTTCTTAGAAATAAATGCATCTTCCGCTGCCGGCCAAGGGGCAACAAAGCCATGACATGCCGAACTATCGGATTTTACTATAAAAAAAATATTAACAGTGCTCTCCTCAGTGTCCCTTTAACCCTTCCCTCATGGCGTGGTTTAGGTGTCCACCGAGAACTAAGACAGCTGCTTCGTCTTTTCCTTTTCCTTCCTTAAAGACCAATTTTCATTTTTATTGCGAAAGTAATACTACTCGCACTTTCAAGCCTTCGCGTGACCCGGCCGCAGTTCCGTTTGACCTTTAGCGGAGTGAATATGGGCGACCAACTCGCTCCTTCAGATAGCCCGGCTGCAGTTACGCCGCGCCGCGCACCTGTGGCGCTACTGCCGCTGTGACGTCATACTAGCTGTAGATTATGGGCGACCAACTCGCTCCTTTAGAGAGCCCGGCTGCAGTTACGGTGTGTGTTTGCCGCGCCGCGCACCTGTGGCTCTACTGTCGCTGTGACGTCATACCAGCTGCAGATTATGTTTTCTTTCTCTCAGTCGCAACAACATCAAAAACAAAATATAAAAAAAATTAACGAAGACGCTTTGAGTCGTCGCGCCGCGGCGGCCGGTAGCCACGCGCGACCTGTAGACGCGGCGCACTGCGTTCCTTAAGTCGGAGGCGCTGCGCTTTTGCTTTCGCAACCTACCAGGCTTAACCAAAGCTAAGCCCCCGCCAATTTTTTTTTCCTTGCATGCCCATAAAGACAACCATGAGCCGATCACTACTGCTTTAGCCGCCGCGGTGGCTCAGTTGTTATGGCGCTCGGCTGCTGACCCGAAAGACGCGGGTTCGATCCCAGGCGTGGCGGGCGCCTTTCGATGGAGGCGAAATGCTAAAGGCCCTTGTGCTGTGCGATGTCAGTACACTTTAAAGAACCGCAGATGGTCGAAATTTCGGAAGCCCTTAACTACGGCGTCTCTCATAGCCTGAGTCGCTTCGGACGTTAAATCCCTACAAGTCAAACTATTGCATGACGGAACCCAATAGTCACCAAAACCAAGGAACAAAGATGTATTTTTATTTCAACTTGTGGCTTTCATCAATGTGAGATTAATAAAAGCAGAAGAAAAAATTGCCGACGATTACTTTACTTCCTAATGCGAAATTTGAGCGCAGCACATCAGCTCTTTCAGCTTTTCGATAGATTGAGGCAAATAATTTGAGCAATACATGTGTGTACAATTGCAGAAAACTTGTTATTTTTCACACATATTCCTTCCACACGAAACACTCCGCTAACAGTTCTTGATTGTCATGAAGGAAGCTTTGTGGTCGGAGAAATAGATAAATATATGCTCAACATGCTGCACCAATGCCTGGTTCTCAAATAAGAGGTCCACGCAAGTATTTCGCGAGGTTGTCAGCCATGGGAGGCGTTACGAAAGAAAGCAACGGGATGTTCTCCCACTTGAATGGTAAGGAATTCCTTTTGTTTGTCTTTATATCTACATTAAAGTCCCCACCCACCCTGCAACCCTGGCAGGTGGCAGTTAATGGTTGATCGCGAGAGTTCGCTCACCGTCGTATCTGTCCTCGCTTCGGCGAGCGCGGCTTCGGCCGCTTATCCGTTTTCTCAGCAGCGTCCGCTCCGGCGGACGCGGTTGTTGCTGCGACGCGCGTCTTTTCTTTCCTTTTTCTCTTTCCTCTGATCTCTCAACTCTTCTCTATCTGCACGTGGCAGCGGCGGTGGCTCGGCTCGAGCTAGTAGGCAGGCCCGTGCAATTTCCTTCTCTCAGTCAGTCACAACAACCGTCGTCAGCGCTAACGCATACGGCTAGCCCAACTCTCTCTCATCACCCCACGTACCTATAAGTGCGATTCAGGCGTCCACAGACCCAGGGAGCCAGTTATGCTCACTTCCTTTCCATAAAATGATCGGTGTGTAAAACGTTGTCAACGCCAATGAACACAACGAACTCCGACGACCTATGGCTTCAGCGCCGCGTTTCTGGCACAACGTTGTCAATGCCAACGCACGCAGCGCACGTGTCACTACCGCCACGGAGCTGAAAGCACGATTGAGGTGTCCACTGTTACAAGAGGGCAGTTATGCGCCTTCCCTCTGGTTCAGGTGTCCATCGAGATGTGTGACAGATAGTGCTCCATTTCCTTCCCTCAACAACCAATTTACCCATTTTGCCCTCTACTTTCCAAGCTCCCGCTCCATTGATTTCGCAGCGTAAAGCGCCACTAAGGTGTCCACTGCTGGTTACAACAGACAACGGCGACGGCGACGGCTGTCCGAACGTCTGCTTTCGGCGCCACCCTCGACCACAGCGACGGACGTAGTACGTCCTGCATTACCGCGAGTGCCACGTACGAACATGGTCGAACGGTGAGGGCGGAAGCTGTGCGAGAACCCTCTTATGCTACCTACCGCACCAAGGCTGCCAGATTCGAGGTCCTCGTTAAACTATTCAGCAGACAAGGGAAATGGAAAGAGGTGCTCATTATGAAATACGTGGCGGTGGTGGGGCTGGTGAACACTCGCAACGTTCGGTTGCGCTACATACAAATATTAAAGCAGGAGGCTGGACAGCCGCTGTCGTAGCTCAATTGACTCCCTCCCAAGTACTGACCGAGCCCAATGCTGCTTACCGCCAGTCTCGTGCTGGCTGACCACGACAGTGTCGTATGTATATAGCGTTATGTGTATTTTTGTTGTGCAATGTCATGAGCCAAAGACAGGCAATAAAGAAAAAAAAAAAGCTGTCGTAGCTCAATTGGTAGAGCACTGGGCGCGTAAGTCGAAGGATCTGGGTTCGAATCCAACCGACAACATGCGATTGTTTTTTTTTCCTCAGAAAAATCTTTAAAAATTATTACCCTATCACTGTCTCGTTGATGAACGCCACAAATTAAAAAAAAATCCCCTATGCTCCTTGGTTTCGGCGACTGTTTGCTTCTGTCATGTATGTCATAACGAGCCCCTCTTTTCCGTTGTTGTAGATGATAATTTAAAATCCTGTGTATTTGGCCCAGCTCGTGTCAACGATATCGTGAACGTAAGAAACAGGAAACGAGGTTTTTTTAGCGAAACCTATACTACTATAGCTGCAACGCATTTCACCGGCAGCCTCGAATGACCTTGAAGCGACCTTGAGATAAATCATGGCTAGTGCTGCTATGCGCACATACCTAACCATCTGTGGCCCACTTAGTAGACCCCCTTTGACCTTGAACTATGACCGTAGACCTTTGACCTTTGAAGTCATTGGTAGAGGGCGGTAAGAAGGCGCATGGTGTCACGTGATTCAGTTTAAAGTTGTGACGTCAGGGTATGGGGTATATAAACCGGAGCTGTGTGCTCTGCTTTGGCTACGTGAAAACTCTGTTTAGCAGAGTTTAACCGCTTGCATTTTGTAGCGATAGCTACACTACGCCAGCCGCTTCACGAGGTCAGCGAGGCTGCGCGCTGAGCTCGCTCCTCCACCACCGCTCCTCCAGCTGTGCGCATGCGCGGAGGGACGTCATAGCCCGCAGCTGGTGTGCGCGCCGCGCACCTACATTACGCTAGCGTTTTGAACCTTCAGCGTGGCAGCACCGTGGCCACCGTGGCGGCGCCGTGGCACGTGGTTGGTGACGTGGTGCAGAGCAGCTGCCGGCGGAGCGGCGCGCCGGCGAAGCCGAGTGGGGGAGGAGTGGAGATGGGAGAGAGAGTGAATCCAGGGGCGATGAAAAAGGAACGCCCAACGAAACGGAGCAGCGAGAGACACTTTGCAGTTCGACTGAGCGAGTTTCACTAGGCCAGCTGTAGCTATCGCATCACTTAAGGTTTAACTAGCGCTAAACCCCAGGCAATTTTTGTTTGAATCTCGTTTAAGCAGCACCAGGTTTTAAGGGAGGGTACGTGGATGGATGGACGGAAACCGGACAGATTTGCGAACAAAGAGAGGTGGAAAGGTAGCCGTTTAATGCGTTTGTGCATTAAAGGACGCACGTTCTGTATGCGACTCCCATTAGATGTGCACTCAAAAACATCTCATAAATGGCCCTGGTCAAAAGCTGCGTCAATCTGAGAAGTACAGGAGGAGAACTCCCGACATTTGCTGGCGTCGCCTCCGTACTACACAGGTACCTCAGTGCCATGATAAGAAACCTTCTTTACTGTACGAGGTAGCCGTGAAAGCATTTACCGCTACTTTCGCAAGCAACTTATCTACTTTACCTTGCACTAATTCCTGGCATATTATTACTGGAAGCACGTATGTTTTGTTATTAAGGAACGCAGAGAACAAAATTCAGGGCGCACTTTGACTGTCTAAAGTGCGTAGCGGCGAAAGCGTTTTCCGCACCACTTTGACTGCCTCTGTGGCACTGGTGACGTCACCACTGAATGACGTCACGCATAATTTAATTACTAATTACTAAGTAATGGCAAATTACTAATTGATGGTTAATTAATGATTAATGACTAAGTGTAATTAACTGCTAGTTGACGCTTGAGCTTCGCCTTTAGGAGTGGAACGCGACAGCGTGTTGTAGCGCTGCCAGGGAGTCCACGGAACGCCACCACCCGTTCGGCGCGATGCCTTGCCCTTTGAACGCAACGCTTTTTTGAGGAAAGGAAATGGCGCAGTAATTCTCTCTCATTTCGGTGGACACCTGAACCGCACCGTACAGGAAGGAAGTAAGTGGGAGTGAAAGAAGAAAGAGGGGCCATAATGAAGAAATGAGAATTGTATTTGAGGAAAGGAAATTACGCAGGAACTGCCTCACACTTCTCGGTGGACACCCGCCATCCGTTTGTAGAGGAAGGGAAGAAGTGGGAGTGAAAGAAGAAAGAGGGCCCATAATGAAGGAAATGAAAATTGTATTTGAGGAAAGGAAGTTAGGCAGTAACTGTTTCGCATATCTGGTGGACACCCGTCAAAAGCGTGACACCTCTGCTGACAAGATTCTGCTGACAGCTTTCTGTCGACAACGATGCTTTCGCCTTAAAGAAATACTACGGCACTTGGCTAATTTCTGTTATTTCCACTACGGCACTCGGCTAATTCCTGTTATTTCCACTACGGCACTCGGCTAATTCCTGTTATTTCCGGCAGCACACATGCTATGTTAGGATCGCATAAGTTTGATTTGGTTTATTGGGGTTTAACGTCCCAAAGCAACTCAGGCTATGAGGGACGCCGTAGTGAAGGGCTCCGGAAATTTCGACCACCTGGGCTTCCTTAACGTGCACTGACATCGCACAGTACACGGGCCCCTAGAATTTTGCCTTCATCGAAATTCGGCCGCCGCGACCGGGATCGAACCTGCGTCTTTCGGGTCAGCAGCCAAGCGCGGTAACCACTGAGCCACCACGAAAAAAAATGACTGTGGCTGAGCTCGGCTGAGCCAGGTTATACGGAGCGAAAGGCAACCAAACCAGTGGCCGATGTCGACGCGGGGGCCTTGGCAGAATCCGCCGCCCTTTTCCGCTTGAGATAATCTGCCATACTGCCGCCTCAGCTGTGGCTGCGGCGCACGCAAGCTCTCCTTTTCAATCCTCCGACATGTTATCAGGCATGCGACACAGCTGGCGACGCGCGAGCAACGACGAGGCAAGCTGCGTGACGTCATACCAAACGCCGGCGGCGGCGGCTCCGCGGCGAGGCGCGCGGTGCCAGCTTGCCAGGGAGCCCACGGAACGCCATCACCCGTTCGGCGCGACGCCTGCCCCTTTGAACAATCGTGGCTCAGTGGTAAGGCGCTCGTCTCCCGAGCCGAAGTACCCGGGTTCGAACCCGACCGCGGCGGTCGCGTTTCGATGGAGGCGGAACGGGCACTCGTGTGCTGTACGATGTCAGTGCATGTTAAAGACCCCCAGGTGGTCGAAATTATTCCGGAGCCCTCCACTACGGCACCTCTTCCTTCCTTCTGTCAGTCCCTCCTTTCTCCCCTCCCTTACGGCGCGGTTCAGGTGTCCACCGAGATATGTGAGAGGATACGGCGCCATTTCCTTTCCTAAGAAAACAGTTTACCAGTTTACCACAGCAGAGAAACACTTCGATAACCGAAGCCCATTGACCTTGCTAACTCTGGGTGAACACCTGAACGGGGTGGCTTGAAACCAGCAGGCACGAAAGAAAGAATTGTTACTCAGAAAAAAGAAAGACGTAGTAACACCATTACCTGCTCCGTGAAACAATGACTGCGAGACAAATCGCAGTAGTGTCTTGTTCGCGGACAAAAAATTGGCGGGGGGTTAGCTTTGGTTAAGCCTGGTAGGTTGCGAAAGCGAGCGCAGCGCCTCTAACGGGAGGAACGAGGCGCGCCGCGTCTAAAGAAGGAACGCAGTGCACCGCGTCTACAGGTCACGCGTGGCTACCGGCCGCCTCTGCGCGACGACTCGACTGGGTAGCCCATCTCTCACCCTGGTATGACGTCAGAGGTCATTATAAAGGTCAAACGTGGCTACCTGACGCCGCTACGCGAAAGGCCGTTCATGAGCGTAGTATTGCTTTCGCAATAAAATTGGCTGCGGTTCAGCCCAGGTTAAACCTGGAGTGACGCGATAGCTACAGCTGGCCGAGTGGAACTTGCCGAGTCGAATTGTGAAGTTAGTAACACACCCACAGACAGATTACTAGGCCTGGGCCTCCACAACACGATCGGGGAACTGGTGGAGGCCCACCGACAGGCCCAATACATCAGGCTCACAAAAACTTCCACAGGTCGGTATATCCTGGACTCCCTGGGAATCAAAATACCGGCCAACGACCCAACCCTCCTCGCCATCCCACGATCCCTTCACCGAGAGCTTCTCATCAGGCCGCTCCCGAGGAATATGCACCCGTCCCACCATGAGCAGCGCCGCAGAGCCCGCGCGAAGGCACTCCATCGAGCGTACGGCCCACAGCCGGACGCCGTATGGGTGGACGCTGCCTGCACGGGTGATGAAGCGACAGCAGCTGCGGTGGACTCCTCTTCATCCACCCTCCTCACACTACCTCTCCCTCCAGACACGTCCCCAGAGGCTGCAGAGGAAGCCGCCATCGCACTTGCTATAACCCGCACGGAAGCCCGGTATATTTTAACTGACTCTAAAACTGCGATTCTAAATTTTGCTCGAGGCCGAGTTCATGTCCCTGCTTTTGGCATACTGGACTCGCCCGATGCACCCCCGCCCCGCCAAGTGGAGCTGATATGGGTGCCTGCGCACTCCGGGAATCTCGGAAACGAGGCCGCCAACCTTTTAGCCCGAGGTTCTTTAAACCGGGCTCAGGTGGCCTCGGATCGGGGATTCACGAAGGATCGCATGCACTCATTCAGTGAGCTGACCCAGGCATACAGAACCTCTCGCCAGCTCTACCCCCCGCCCCACCCCTCCCTAGATAACAGACACGCAACACACTGGCGCAGATTACAAACACATACTCTCCCCTCGCCCCTTACCCTAACCCACTATCATCCCTCCTTCCCCACTCCTGCTTGCGCCCTATGCCCAGAACCCTTCGCTTCTTCCCTCCACATCCTTTCCCTCTGCCCGGCGGACCCTCCCCCGCGGGACCTAGAGAACCTCAAGACCTGGGAGGACTGGGAGACCCTGCTGCGCTCGGAGGACCCGGCCGTGCAGACCATCGCCACCGGCCGTGCTGCCAGTGTTATGGACCTCAGGAACATAAACACTTGAGTGCAGTGGGGTCGTGCGGGGACCCTGGGGCGTGCCCCGAATTCCTTTGTAAATAAAGTTTTCTCTCTCTCTCTCTTTCGCCGCTGCGCTTCGCTGGGCGTTCCTTCTTCCTCTTCGTCCCATGACGTGGATTCGCATTTACTGCGTGATTTTCTTTCCTCAAATTCATTTTGTTCATTACGGCCCTCTTCCTTTTGCTTCTTTCCCTCCAACTTCCTCCCTCCCTCTACAAACGGATGACGGGTGCCCACCGAGATATGCGAGACAGTTACTGCGTGATTTCCTTTCCTCGAATACAATTTTCATTTTCTTCATTATGGTCCCTCTCCTCTCACACCCACCTCCCCCCTTCTTGTACGGTGCCGTTCGGGTGTCTACCGAGATGACAGATTGGTTGGTTGGTTTATGAGGTTTAACGTCCCAAAGCGACTAAGGCTATGAGAGACGCCGTAGTGGAGGGCTCCGGAAATTTCGACCACCTGGGGTTCTTGAACGTGCACCTGACATCGCACAGTACACGGGCATCTAGAATTTCTCCGAATTACTGCGTCATTAATTAGCGAGTTACAGGCCATGACTACGCTTAGGCTTCGCTGTGGTTAAGCCATGTAATGCTACTGATGATTTACTTGGGTAATCTCTGACGTCATCAAACGGATGATTGGTGTCCACCGAGGTATGCAAGATAGTTACTGCGTGATTTCCTTTCCTCAAATACAATTTTTATTTTCTTCATTACGGCCCCTCTTTCTCTTCTTTCACTCCCACTTCCTCTCTTCCTCTACCAACTGATGACCGGTGTCCACCGAGATATGTGAGACAGTTACTGCGTAATTTCCTTTCCTCAAATAAAACTTCCATTTTCTTCATTACGACCCCTCTTTCTTCTTTAACTCCCACTACCTCCCTTCCAGTACGGTGCGGTTCAGGTGTCCACCGCGGCGGTTGCTAGGCAACGGCTCAAGGTCGGTGCGACCACGGCCGCGGTGTAACCACGGCGAAAGTGGGACTATGCCGAAGAGGCGAAGCGGCTGGCGTAGCTACAGCAGTGTAGCTCTCGCTACAAAAACGATTGGTTATCAGGAGGCGAAAGACGCACTGACGGTCTCACTTCCCGATGGACACCTTAACCACACCGTGAGGGAAAGGAGGGAAGCGGGGGTGAAAGAGGAAGAGAGGCGCAGTAGTGGAGGGCTCCGGAAGAACTTCGACTACCTGGGGATCCTTAACGCGCACTGACATCGCAGAGCACCCGCGCGCCTTTAGCGCTCCGCCTCCATCGAAAAGTGGTCGCTGCGACCGGGTTCGAACCCGGGTACTTCGACTCAGCGGCCGAGCGCGCTAACCACTGAGCCTCCGTAAAGGGTACGTAAAAATGAATGACTGCGTGGCAAGGCGCAGCACTGCCTTCTCTGCGGACACAAACGCTCAGTGAGGCGACATGGAGGGGGCGAAAGAAGGAATTAGCTGGTTTGGTTGATTTATGGGGTTTAACGTCCCAAAGCGACTCAGGCTATGAGAGACGCCGTAGAGAAGGGGTCCAGAAATTTCGACCACCTGGGAGCTAGAAGAGGTGCCGTGGTGGGAGTTTGAGGATTAACTTCCCTAGCCTGGGGTTCTTTAATGGTGGGTTCAATATATGCAGAAAAAGGAGGTAGGATGAAAGAAGCGAATGAAGAGAAACAGAAAGCAAAGAAAGGAAGGAAAGAAGAAAAAAAGAGAGGAAGGAAATAAGAGGGAAGGAACAAACATGATGTACCAACTTGTCGAAATCTGCGCCTCAAAGAAATGAAGGTAAACAGAAAACAAGGAAAAAGATGAAGGAAAACAGTAAGACGTAAGAAAGAGAGGAAGGAAAGCAGGAAGGAAAGCACGAAGGAACTAAAAAAGTACGGAAGCAAGGAAGAGAAACAGAAAGCAAGGAAGAAAGGAAGGAAGGAACTAAGGAAGGAAGCAAGAGATAAGAAGAAAGAAGAATAGAAAGAAGCATGAAGAAAGGAAGAAGAGATATGAAGGAAGAAAGAGAGGAAGGAAGAAGGAACAAAGAAACGATGGAAGGAAATAATAGAAAAAAATTGCGATCTCCTAACCAACCCTTAGGAAGGCTATGTGATAGCTTTAGAAGCCACTTAGCTCTCCTTTGTAACTCCACAAGCACCATTACGCTACCCACACATTCGCCTTTGAACCTCTTTCTTAGTACACAAATGAACTGCTGCTAAGCTTTCGTTCGCCGCTCTTCTATCCCCACAGCCACGTGACTCACCCTGTCACGTGACTCGACGCGCAAAGCACAGAGCAGTGAAAACATTCCACACGCTCCGAGTGCTGTGCAGCCGGCACCGCGCCAAACCCTCATCCCTCATCCGCCTTGACATCCGGTGAGTGGCGTCACCCTCTCACTGGTTGATTGTGGTGTGACGTCACGGCCTCTGCCGACCAATCATGAATTAGTGCGACAACGCGCCAGGCTTTTCCTCTGAACGCCCCCTCTAACGGTATCGCGTTAAATGATGAACGGAACGGTACAAGAGGAGGCTCGTATGCTCACCTCGGAGGAGTTGGTGACCTCGACCTCGGACAGTCCGAGCACCTGGTTGCCACCCATCGGGTCCTCACGCAGCTCGAGGAAGTTGTTGGAGGCGTTGAGCAGGTCCCGGATGTTCTCGTTGTAGATCTGCTCGCGCAAAAGAGAGAAATTAGGGCACGGGCCTCTTCCATCGCACGAGTACGATAGTCTCAAGGTACACGTATACAATTTCAGTGCTTTACATTTTATTCGTGAGAGATGCTGATAATAAACAACAAATAAAAAAAAACTGTGGCACAAAGTCGTGCCGTCGTCCTGAAAGAGTACTGAACAAAATGAATGTGTTCATGGTTCCTTTGCAGATGGAGACGGCGACTGCTGTAATTTTCAGCCCGAAGGGAAAAAAAGGCATAGCGGTTGAAATATTTCTCCGCTGTGCGTCGTAGGGCAAATGGCGTGAAAGAAAAAGAAACCACGATTACTTGAAGCCATGAAACTATTTGTCACTTCAGACGTGACGGCAACAATGGCCTAGTGTTACAGGAGGTGTTTCGTCTGTGGGAAGTGCTGAGTTCGATTCCAGCCACGGCAGATTCCCACCAGCCTTCCTTACATATAAGACACTCCATTGTCCAGCTCGAGCCAATCTGATACTCGAAGGTGCCAACAAACGTCTGCGCATACAACCAAGCGCAGATACCAACTGATACCGAGCCCGCCCCCGCGCTCGGTCATGTCACGTGACGACAGCACCTGCCAACTACCAACTGCCATCTGCCCTATCTTCTGCCAGGGCGCCTGCCTGCTTAACCATGCCACGCGATTTCATGATGTTATATACACCCGTCGACCAATCGGCGAATTTGTTGACAGACGACACCGGACGCAGCCGGGCTTTTCTCTAATGAGGCTTCGATGCTACCGCAATAATATTTGGCTAAAATCTCGATTACGATGATTATTTTGTATGACAGAGCGTAATAATTATTTATCTCTACATACAATCACACTGTTCGTTACATTTTTCGAAAACCTGACGTTGTGATTATGAAAGAAACAAGCGGGTTCGGAAAGCCGCGCTCAGTAAAGGCTAGCGATGGAGCCCATACGTGCAGGCATTTACTTTTTACTTGTATGTGCACGTGCACAGTGTATATTTTTTCCTCCACAGGGCATGTAGATGACGTCTACTTCTTGCCATTCTCCGTCATCCTCCTCCTGCCTTTCTTGCTTGATCGCCATCAATACTTTACTTTCCGCAGGCCGCCGTTGGGGCACCCGACCCGAACGCGACAAATACACTATAAACAGAAAAGGAGTTAAGAGGGAGTAAAGTTGTCCTCTAGCGAACTCCCTTTCGTAAAAGGGAGTGCGCTGGAGGACAGCTTACTTCCTTTTGCAGCGAAAGCTACATTGGCCACGAACTTGCGATGTCGCTGTGGCGGTGCTCCGAGGAGGCACAGAGACCGACCTTGCGCCGTTGCCTAGCAACCGCCGCAGCTGGCGGACGCCGAGCGCTCGCCGCGCCCTCTGGCATGACGTCACACCGCGCGCCTCGCCGCGGAGCCACCGTTTGGTATGAAGTCACACCGCTTGCCTCGTCGTTGCGCTCGTCTCTGCTCGCTTCGCCAGCTGAAATGCGACGTCGCTACCGAAATGTCATTAGACGAAACTGATTTCCCTAAGTATACCCTGACCTAGCTGAGCTAAACCACTGGCATTTATTTACCGTCATATAAGCGTATTCGCATTTAGAGTGTATCTGCAATCTGTACTCCGCTTTATAGAATAAAAAAAATCACGACCAGTACCGCCACCACTCGGTCAACACGACACTTTTAATGGCAGTGTTTGTTTGCACTGCGTAAGAAGCTTCGTATCCCCTGAGGTCTCTGAGGCCAGCGACGTAAATGAATCGGTCACTTTTAGTTCGCTCCAGCTACCAAGACACACTTTTCAGAAAAGAGATCACCACATCGGCTGGAGCTCCGCGTCGAATGGGCAAACGTGGCGACACGCAAGTGCGCTGAAGTTTGGAATTCGCCGAGTAGACAATACACTTGCCTCCATGTAGGAGATAAGCACGCTGGTGCTTGTGGTGGCGTCGTTGTTCTTGGCGAACTGGAAGATGTCGTCGAACACGCGCACCATCAGGCCGGGACTCCTGTCCGTGCCCACCATGGTGTACGTCTTGCCGGCGCCTGGGCATTGGAAGAAGTGCGGAAGAGGAGGAGGACAGGTTTAGGTTTGGTTTGGTTTACGGAGTTTTAACGTCCCGATGGGACTCAGGCTATGAGGGACGCCGTAGTGGAGGGCTCCGGAAATTTCGACCACCTGGGGTTCTTTAACCTGCACTGACATCGCACTGTGCACGGGCCTCTAGAATTTCGCCTCCATCGAAATTCGACCGCCACGGGGCCGAGATCGAATCCGCGTCTTTCGGGTCAGCAGCCAAGCGCCATAACCACTGAGCTAGCGCGGCGGCTTAAAGAGGAAGATATGCATGAGCGCATAGGTTTGTGGAAGGTGACTGTATGGGTGTAGAAAGTTTATGCTGTGTTATAATGTCATTTCCACGAACTCGTTACTTGATGTTTCCAGAGTGCTGGCAGATAGGGTACTTGCCGTAAAGTGTTGTTTGGTTTATGATGTTTAACGTCCCAAAGCGACTCAGGCTATGAGGGACGCCGTAGTGGAGGGCTCCGGATTAGGTTTGATTTGTGGGGTTTAACGTCCCAAAGCGACTAAGGCTATGAAAGACGCCGTAGTGATGGGCTCCGGAAATTTCGACCTGAAGGAATCATATTCTTAGCGGTAAGAAACAGACACAACACCAAGATACACACACACAGGACACCCGCTAGACTTCAACTATCTTTACTGGACACTTGTACGACATAAATATGTATCACTGAGCACACGCAGGTGCAGATAAACAGCTTTCAGAAACTCGCATAGAGAGTGGCGCCACTTTCTCCCCTATAGGTAATTGTGAGAAGCTGTATGACAGTGACAGAGGCGACTCTACCGCGCAGCCAAGGGACTCCCTCCATTGAAATAAAGCGATCTCGGGGCCATTAATTAGTCTTTGCCTCCACCACATTCTCTCTTCCCTCACCACATATACGCGCATGCAGTTTTCCTAGCTAATGTGGAAAATAGGATTATGGCCATTTTCTGATTATTACTTTTTGGTTTGGTTTAAGGGAGTTCAACGTCCCAAAGCGACTCAGGCTATGAGGGACACCATAGTGAAGGGCTCCGGAAATTTGGACCACCTGGGGTTCTTTAACGTGCACTGACATCGCACAGTACACGGGACTCTAGAATTTCTCCTCCATCGAAATTCGACCGCCACGGCCGGGATCGAACCCGCGTCTTTCGGGTCAGCAGCCGAGCGCCATAACCGCTAAGCCACCGCAGCGGCTCCTGTCAAATGTTGCGGTTCGGATTACAAATTTGTTTCAGCGAAAGTTACGCATGCGTTCGTTTCTCTGAAGCTTCAAGGCGTATCGTTCGAGTGCATGTGTGATGTTTCAGAAAAGTTAGATTGTATATTTTATTTTTTTCCCCACAGAAAAAAAATTTATAACGTTCCGATAACATATTGGAACGAGGATACAGGCCGTTATCAGTGAACGTAGCGAGTGAAGGGACTCAATACGCATTGCAACTCGACAGAACGTATCGAGCAAGCTCAATTGCCAATCTGTAAGTATTGGTTTCAGTTTTAACGCGCTGGCCAGTTTGTTATGGCAACTCAATAGCAAACCTCAATACCGATCAATTTATTATGTGAATTAAGCGTCGATTTAAACTCATTGAGTATATTTGTAAGGCCTCCTGTTCAGCCCCCGGTTTCAAGATGAACCCGCAAATTCTTCTCTTGTATTAGCATGGCTTAGGTATGTGAGTTGTCATCGCTTCGCCCTTTGATCTTTATCTGGAGTAGCCTGCAAGGTGCAGCCGTAGTCAGAAGTTTACGGGACGCAGTATGAACGGAGAAGAAAATACTTCAATCGTCGTTTTGGCACAGAGTCCTGCAGTAAATACTAATGCTGCGCGTAATTCGTTCTATGCGATTCGCGCAGTGCACGATTAAATTTCAAGCATTACGCTGTGGATGCAAAGGAGTTAAAACGAACATCAAGGAAAACTGAAGTTGCCTTGTATCGATAGATTATCGCGCTCTAATGACAAAAATGCTAGTTTCACTTAAAACCTGTACAAAAATTTCTTTACACAGTCTATAGACTGTCCGTAGACTTTTATCATCAGACAGCAGATAATACAAATCATAACCTTTTATTAGACTTTCATCGATATACAGCCTATAAAGTATGAACAGACAAAAGGACATATCTATAGCAAGGCAACAGAGTCCAGGACTTCTATAGAAAAATACTATAGACCAGACTGTAGACAACACAAATCCTATAGAGTGTCTTTATACAATCAATTTATGGCCGTAAGCTTTTAGTATACTTTTTCTATAGAAGTCTATAAACCATGAACAGACAAAAGGAATTATTTATAAGAAGGCAATATAGTCTATAGGAAGGTCATAGAAAGTACATAAAACGGGAGTACATATAACATATAACGGTAAAGTACATGTAACGGGAGAGGGGGAAACACACTTTGACCACAAATGGAAATGTTAACCGAGCAGTTTACACCCGTAGACAAAAGTTTTTTTATTTACGGAAGACTATTTAAGCGACGAATTCGTATGAAAACTGAATACAACTCGTTGAAATTTCTATTCTTTGTAGAAATAGATTTCTTTTACCGCTGTGTCGATGCTTGTTCGCCAGACAAAGACGTACGTATTATTGCTGAGAGATTTGAATTACAAATTGAACATTCTTTTCCCTGCCACATGATTGAAACTCACGCCAACAAGGAAGGAAAAGGACTCCGTGATCACCGTTGGGAAGCGAATGGTGTGAAGCCTATCCTTAGAGATATGCGCAAAAAAATGGTCTTCACAACACTGCTAAAACGGCCGACGGTGGCGACACCTGTACTTCATTTTCCGGGCTTTTCCGGCCTGTAAAAGCTACGTTTCCTTATAAAAATGCTCAATGAGTTTCGATTGACCAATTATTGTCTCTTTAGTGTCTAAAACTTTTAAACAAAAACCCGAACTTTATTGAGCTCGTAAGCAGCCGACTGCTTACAGGTCGTGCAATCCTGTAATTTTTTTTGTGAACTGGGTTTGATCTCGGCCGCGGCGGTCGAATTTCGATGGAGGCGAAATTTTAGAGGCCTGTGCGCAGTGCGGTGTCAGTGCACATTAAAGAACCCCAGGTGGTCGAAATTTCCGGAGCCCTTCACTACGGCGTCCCCCATATAGCCTGAGTCGCCCTGGGACGTTAACCTCCATAAACCAATGCTCCTTTTGTTTTAGCGTGTACATTACAGTCCTCCAATGTAAACATCCTTGTTTTTGGAGAGTACGACTTTTCTTGTTACATTTCACAAGGCTAGTTTCCACATGCTTCCCTCGCCCTCATTTGTTTGCTACTGCACTCGCGTGAGCGCCTAGGCCTGACTCGACTGGAGATGCTCACCCGTGGCTCCGTAGGCGAAGACAGCGCCGTTGAAGCCCTGCAGGAGGTTCTCCACCAAGGGCTTGCCCACCTGACGGTACACCTCCTCCTGCGTGGACAAAAAAAACAGAGTGCAGAAACTGATTAGGTATACCCGTTTTCAGCACTTATCGGTTGGTTGCGGGTTCGATCCCTGTCTACGTGACACAAAGTACAAAAGCAGGACACCAAGAACGAAGGTGTATTGTCGCTCTTGAAGCAAAAATAGAGAGCAATGACGTGTTAGCGTCTTCATTGCTGAGCGGATGACTGCTGATGATGAGTGCTGAGCGCACACAATGGCAGCTGTGATGTCAGATGCGGCTCGCGCCTCCCTTACAAAAATTTTTTAGACATTCTGTAGACTGCCCCCCCACTTCTGTCTATAAAGTCTAAAGACTCCCAACAAATCCGAGAGAACAGTCTACACGCAATACAAATCCTATAGACAGTCTCTAGACAATCTATAGATTTATGGCCATGCACTGTTAGTAGACTTTTGTCTATAGACAGTTGATTAGACAAAAGAAAACATATATAGGAAGGCAATGGAGTCTATAGGAAGTGTATAGACTGTTGATTAGACAAAAGGTAACATGTATAGGAAGGCAATAGTGTCGATAGGAAGTCTATAGACTGTTGATTAGACAAAAGGAAACATATAGGAAGGCAATAGAGTCTATAGGAAGTCTACAGACTGTTGATTAGGCAAAAGGAAACATATAGGAAGGCAATAGAATCTATAGGAAGTCTACAGACTGTTGATTAGGCAAAAGGAAGCATGTATAGGAAGGCAATAGTGTCGATAGGAAGTCTATAGACTGTTGATTAGGCATAAGGAAACATATATAGGAAGGCAATAGAGTCTATAGAAAGTTTATAGATTGTCTATGGACCAGTTTTATCAGGCCTGACATCACAGCTGGTATCTATCAATTTGGTATACGTCTGCGCTAATCGGCACAGCTGCCTCATTACAACTAGGCAGAAAACAACGCGGTACACCGAGCAGAACCTTGTAAGAGAGCCGACGTTTCGAGATGGACTCGGCACCTTCTTCAGGGTGACCTGGACCGGGTGACCAAAAGCTCGTTGAACACTCTCGCTCCCATTCGATCAACCGTCAAGAAGGGGCCGAGCCGAATCCAAAACGTCGGTTCTGCCCTGTCCAGCTCGGACCTCGAGGAACAACGAGCCCTCGTCGCCAGAGCACGGGCAGCGGCTTTTACCAACGGCGTCCCGGACTAGGGATCCGATCAGCCTTCCCTTCAACTAAGGCATTGCGGCTTTAAATAAACGTTTTCATCATCATCATCTTGTCCCGCGAGGAGCGGAGCTCTCGTTCTAATAGTTTTGCGGTTCACGTTCCAGCTGATTAAACCTGAAATTTTGGGTAATCTGCACGTATTTGCGGTTTGTCTCGCCTCTGATGCGCCGCTGACGCACATTGAACATGTTCCGGTTGTCATGTTCGCGTTTAGTTTGACACCGACTGCGTATGTTACGTGCCTGCGAGCTCCTCTCGTCGAAGGTCCACTCGAAGGTGTACCGGTGGCTGACCACCTTGCGCTGGCTGCTTCCGTTGCGGCTCTTCTCCGAGGACTCCGAGCTCTGGGGATCCACGAGGAGCACCGTCTGCGGAGGAGGAAGAGAGAAGAGGGGAACCAAGATGAGAAATGTACTGTCCCCCCCCCCCCCCCCCCCCTCTCCCCAACCAGGTCACAAACAATGTTGAAATCTCCTTGTTTACACGAACCGTTTTCAACGAGTATTCCTTTTTGGGCTGCAATATCTATTACGTGATCGATGTTACCTTTACCACCGGTGCAAAACATCCAGAAGCCAACAAAAAGAAGAAACAAACTCGCCAACGCGCTTAGCATGTTTAAGACCTAAGCGTCATTTTTATTCAACGCGGCATCCCGAATTCTGATCTGTGCCTCAGTCACGGACCAACTACGGTGTTCAAATGTTGTGTACAGACATTCCGAATATGCAGTATTCTTTCTCGAATGAGGGGATCAACGTAGAGGACTTGTCATTGAGTGCACTGAACCGGTTGTTTTTGTCATGTTTTTCTCCACATCTGTAAAATTACGGACGTGCTCTAACGTAACTAATGTGCTGTTACATCATTCCTCAGTTTTTTTTGCGTACATTTGCTATTACCTGTGTTTTTGCATTTATTGCATTTATTGATCATGCATTTATTGTTTGTTTTAGTTGATATCATACGCATCTGTAGCTGATGCTCAGCTCTTGAATAGGGGATGGGAGCCCAGTGAAGCTGCATAATAGCAGCTTTTTCTCCCATCTCCTCATGTACGTGTGACACATGAAAATAAATCAAATGAAATCAAAGTTTTGGACGATATTTCCTCTGCAGGGCACACCGCTTTTTAATACAATCCACACTAGAGCCTATCCGCTTCCGCCGTCGGCGCGCTAGTTTCTTAATCGCGCCGGATTCCTTCAATAGCTGTATATAGAATAGTAAAGATACTTCGCGGAGTATAGACAGAGGTGTATAAAAAGCGCTTAAATATCTTAGCAACGAAGAAGATTAAAATCAAGATTGCCGCCGTAAGCTAATGCCTCCTTACTCCCCACTGTATCGTTCTGTCTTCTTTGGGCTCATGGGTCACGATGTTTTAAAGAGAGTACGTAAGATGCCACCTTTCATCAAAACATTTTCCTATAAATTAGACACCGAAACTCTACCTGTAGCACTGGCTCGATATTAAAAACATTTTTGTGTCTTCTTGACACTGCCGCTGTTGCAATGTGCCTGAAACAATTGAACATTGTTCTATAAACCTAAACAAATGTAGGATGAAACAATTCGGTCGACAAAATGCTACTGCTGTGCGAAATTTCAGCTCGAACAATGCGCCCGTTTAGCTGGGAGAAGCATTCTACAGCGTGCGTTTATTTGCGCAACACGCGATAGACTGCAAAGACGCAATTTTGTTTTGGGATGTGTTGCAGAGGACGCTACAGAAAGATTTTTCTCCTAAATTCCTACAGTGTGCGCTACCTTGTTGTTTCCCAACCTGACTCGAAACCCTATGATATGATTCTTCTGACTGGACTTCATAGCCTTTGGAAAACGCGCATGCAAGACCGCAACGTTGAACCTGTTGTTTCGCCCAGAATTTAATTTGACGGACATTTACAAAGAATTGGGCTTTTTACCGCATTGGTTTCCTCTCCTGATGCGCTGTATATCCTTACCGGCATTTTAGTTCTGTTATGTTTTCTATCATGTTTGTGCCACGTAGTGCCTACCTAGGTGCTCTGTAAATAGTTTTTTGTGCGTATACACACACACATATATATGTATATATATCCTTTCTGTACATAAACATGTAGAATGAATACCATAAAAGAAAAAAAAAGGGTAAAGTCAAGGGTAATCACCATCGTTATTGCTCTTGTTTAGGATATGAGCATACGATTTTTAGTGTTACTTTTAACTCTCACCTATGATGGGATCACAACTCTTACCAGAAATATGTTACGAGAACAAATTAAGCTGCAGTTATGTCAGGCGCTATTCTTACCACACACAAATTACTGTAGTCTTGCTTGTAGCTCTGCAACAAAATTAAATACCGATAAAATCAATGTGCTTCAGAAAAAAAGTTTTGCGCTATGTTGGGCGTACAAAAAACTACAGATCAATCCAATTTACAAAATACGACATATTCGATACGAACATCAGCGGTTAAACCGGCTGTATTCTCCTCCGCTGAATCTGTAAATTTTCTTAAACTTGTGGCATAATTACAACAGCCAACAACAGACGTGCTATGCATTAGAAACCTTCCATATTGGACACTTCCCTATTTCCGCACCCAATACAAGTTTCAGTCATCAAAACATAACCTACTATCACTTCTAAAAAAATACCCTAACGAGTCATTTTCATCTAAGAAAGAATAAGATTTCTTTTGTAACTTCAGCTGAAATGATACGCGTTACACTGATGTGCCGAAAACTCTTATTGGTGTGTCCTGCCTAGGTAAGACGATGAATTGCTAAATGAGTTCAACTGTATTGTCACTGTGTGCTTCCGTATTATAACAGCCGTCCTTTTTTCTGGCTGTTTCATATGGATGTGCGTTTTTGATGCTAAAATTTTTGCACATAATCTATCAATTTTTATGAGTGCGCCGTTTTTAGTGTTTGCTTATGTCGATAATCTGCTTGGGCTTCTGTCTTGTACTATGGCCCCTGGACCATCGTCAAGTTGCTGAGGGCAACTTTTAGTCAAGGGGACCATTCAGAGTAGTCTTTGTAACTGCACTGAAAAATAAACGAATTTAATTGACGAAGTCCTTCCTTGCTTCGTCCGTTTTTGCAAAAATTTGCCTCCTTAGCGCACGAATTTCAAGAATTCTTGCGAGGCTACTACCTTAATTCCTTCCGCTTAGAAATTATTCCTGGGCAGAAGCACAGTCTGCTATTCTCGTGATGCTCCGGCGCATTAAAAAAAAAACGGCTAGAAAGAACGAAATAGTGATGTGGAATCACCTTTTCGGTGTTTTTGGTGAACCAGCATAAAGAACACACCGAACTAGACGAAAGGAGCATGACGCCGACGAAGGCGCTTCCGTCAGTGTCATCTTGCGACTAACTCCGTTATGCTCTTTGAGCTTGTTCATCAAAATCACGAAAGACGGACTAGCCCAAAAGCAAGCGTTACTCGAATTGACTTTTAGGGGCAACCGGATGCGGCATCAGTCGACAGGAAGTTACTCAGCCGCCCTGGCGTCCAGTGTGGTTTCCCGATGATGACGTGTTAGAACGCCGTGCGTTCAATGCCTAAGCCGTACGTCCACAGGAAAGGCGAGCCTCATTGATGAAGGCAAAAACAAAAAATGAGACACATTGCAAACAACGCAAAAACAAAAACTGCAGCGCCCTAAACAAAAAACGAAGCCAGAGAAACAGTGGAGGCAGCATCGCATCAGGCCGTACAGGAGACAAAAGTAACTTCAACAAAACAAGTCCGCGCACATAAACACTGCGGTGTCGTCCGCCGGATCATGTACATCTACGCTCGAAACCCGGATCACGTATCAGAGCCGGCCAACGGCCGATCAAACACAGGGGTCCCACCTCCTTCGCCTAGCGGGCGCAGACGCCCCCTGCTGGCGGTGACGGCCCGTAGTCTCGCATGGCTAGTCATTGCCGTCAATAATGCAGCACCAGTGGACGTTCGCGACACAGTGGTGCCAGCGCCGAGTGTTTGAGTCGAAAGACGGCAACGTATGTCAACGACTCAATCGGCGGATGGAAAGAGTGATCACAACACTGTTCTACACTCCTCTGACAGCGCACCATGGTGAACTATAAGCAGGCACAGGACTTCTTTGACGAGTACATGGATCAGTACACCTGGGCCGTGAGTCTGAGCTTGAAACCAGTGTTCCCTTTGTCTCGTCTGCAGTGGGAACCGGAGATGCGTGCGCATAACTAACGGCGAGCAGTTTCCGGGTTGAGACGATAGATGTCGCTGGCCAGCGTTCTCGCGTGACAGGTTTCGAGGAAGACGTGCGTCATGTGACAGATACTTTGAGAGGTATCTGTGAACACGTGACTTGCGCGTGTTGCTACGAAGCGATCACGTGAAACAGCGCTGATCGGATAAAAACACGCGGAAACATAAAACTCGTAGTAGGAGTGGGAAGCCAGCAGACGGACATGCATCGCTACACAGGGTTCAGAGGGATTGCCTGCTGTCTGCGTGGCTTTCCTCGTTGACGTCAGGTGCAGACGACAGCGTCCCGTGCTATATGAGAGGGTGATTACTGATTCATAGAGATACGCTGCCACGCCGGACACGGAAGGAAAAGTGAAATGTTTCTGCGATGAGATGAACGGGAAAAAAAATCCTCTCCGACTAGTTCGTGCACTCTAAACACGAATATGCCTCTATGGGATTAAAAACGAAGATAGCTCTTCTCAAGCGCATCCCCTTTTAGAAGCAGGGTATCCTGTCCAAGTCCAGGAGTAGAGATTTAGATCACTAAATATCTGCCTAAATATCTGCGCTAACACAGGCTTCGTCCTGTGTTAGCGTTGTTCACAAGATGATGAAAAAAAGATTTGGTGCTAGTCGACAAAGTTTTCAAGATGCCCTCATGAGTTCAAAAACGCAAATTTTCCAAGACTACAGGTGCGCTCATGTACAGTCTTTGTCAAAAGTAACCAGGCTGCATGGTTTGCTTCTAGCCCGTACAGTGGAGCATTTACAGCTTCCCTGAAGCTGAAATGGTCGTTAAAGGTAAGGACTGGGGGTCTTCTTACCTTCCATCAACTTTTGGTCTTTAGGAAAGTCGCAAGGGCTCCACAGTACGAGCTAGAAGCAAACCATGCAGCCTGGTTACTTTTGACAAAGACTGTACAATCGAAGCCTTACTCTTGCATTTCACACTTGGATGACTCCACTTCGATAACTTCCCTGAAGATCGGTAATTACTGTGAAGGTGGAGACGCCTTGTTGTACGAATCGACCCATTCCAACAACGACTCGTACCGAAGCCCATGTAGGTCGTACTAGTATTGACGTCGGCACAGCGCTTCTATATTCCAGGAAAAAAAGCGGAATTTTCGCGAGCCTCCAGTCACGAAACGTGCGAAGCTTGCGTGGCAGGTTCGATTCATCGACCCGGCCACTAATGAAACGTCATTCGCGGGAGAAACCCAGCGCCCAGCACGAAATGCACAGGTCAGTGAGACAAACTGCCGGCGGTCGATCGAAAACACATCTTCCGGAAGTTTCTAAGTACTTCACACACAAAATGAGAGCGACTAGCTTAGTGGAGATTAGCTCGCGTAATCTGTAAACAGACGCGTTCATTTCACACACTTACTATTCGGTTTCGAGCAGTCACAACTAAGTACACAAGCAGGCATGCTAAGCTAGCTAAACTTGCGAGGCAAGCAGCGGTCACGTAGGGATAAGACCAGTCCGCGACATATGTCTCTGCTCACACACAATAATGCAGTCCAAACGTTCCAAGAGAATAGCACAGAAGGTAGTTAGAGTGGTACAATAATACTAATCGAAACAAGTCAGCTGTACGGCGTGATTGATTTAACATGATGCGATCAATAAAATAAAAAAAAAATATTACCTACTGATACACAAGACTCTTAACACGAATAAAAATGACACAAGGCGCGGGAACTTTTCGTGACATTAAGTTGAACCCAGAGCGCAGTCCTAGCGCAGTCAGGACCAACTACCATAAGCGCTGCCCATGCTTCAGTCACACAGGAAAGGCGCTTCGGTACAGAGGAACCCCAGAGCAGAAGAAAGATTAATGACCCGCGGTAACTACTTTCCTGCGGGGGTAGTTACCGCGGGGTACAAGGAACCTATCTTTGGGTACATAGGAACTCTGGGTAAATAGGAACTCTGGGTAAATAGGAACTGTGGGCCCATAGGAACCCTAAAATAGAAGGAGGATTAATCACCCGCGGTTACTACTCTCCTGTGGGGGTGCCTCGGGATCAGTCAGCACTTCCTCCCCGATGTGAACCTGGCCCACAGCCAGGTCCCAGAAGGAACACTTGCTTGAGGCAACCATCTCGTCTTGCGGTGAGCAATCGAAAGCGTCGGCAAATTCTACCAAGTGCCTCAGAGGAACGTTGCATCGGCTCTCGTCGGTGCTGTAAAGGCCGCGCTGCTGCGGACCTTCGGCGACGTCCCTGGAGCAGAGCTTGAAGCAGTAGTTCAAGTAGAAGACCTGCTCGCCCGAGAACTCCAAGAAGGTCGGCGTCTGGCCGCGTTCCTGGATGTACGACCGGTGCCTGTAGGCTCCCAGAGCGGCCGGCAAAGACGCAAAGTCCGCTAAGTTCTCTTCCGAGGCGTCCTGCTCGGCGCCATAGGCCTTCTGGACGCATTCAGCCTTGTGGTGGTAGAAATCGAGAACCGCAGGAGACCACCACTCTCGTAGCCGGCCCTTAGCGTCCCTGTCTTTGCCGCGCTCGTCAAAGCCGTGCATTACTTCGTGACCCACGACCGCACCCAGTCCGGCGTAGTTGAACGCGATCGATGCCTTGTCGCCCAGGTACGGGGACTGCATGATGGCCGCGGCGATGAACATGGCGTTCAGTTCCCGCTCGTAGAAAGCGTTCACTTCGAGCGGGGAGAAGGAGAGCCTAGAGGAGGTTACTCCCGCTGCCAGGCTACTCACAGCCAGCCTAGTCGCGGACCGCGCAGCCTGCAGGGACGTGGTCAGGTAGTCTTCGTGCGTGGCGAAGTCGACATAGTGCTGGTCGAGCGCGTCTTCGGAGACTAGGAAGACGGGCTTGACCAAGACCTCGTCCATGGCGTCCATCTTGCGTTCGGCAGAGTTCTTGGTCGGGTCGTCCATCCACGGGACGTTCATGAAGATGGCAGTGAACTCTTTTCTTAGGTCCTTGACAACTTTTTTAGCCTGGGCCTAAATGTAGACACAGGGACAAAGACACAAGATTCGAGTGTTGCACACTGCATGATTCGGAGCAAATACGTTACGGTAACAAGGCATTTACATCGGCCTGCGAATGTGTTGCTGTTCTGGTATCTCTAAGGAGTGCTGCGCAGCCCTAGGACATTTTATTACTGTTTCTAGAGGCTGCATGAAAGCATTTCTTTCGTGCTTCAATATACTAAAAAATGGCCGCCGCCATGAGCCTAACTTACGCACTACAGTAGTTTCTGTTAAGAACAATATGCACTAACATTAAAGACATACGGGAGACGAGGTTACCGGGACGGAAGCAAACTTTGGATTGGTTTTATTACCCTCAAAGTAACAGCCAATATAGGCAGTGGTTCGGGACGTTTTTACTCCTGTCTTTATAAGATGGTACGTTTAAGGCAGTGAAATCAGTTCAACTTTGTGCTCGTCCCGTCAACTCCACCTCCTGTGTGTGTCTTCAATGTTTACGCTATTTGTTGTTACTAGAAGCCCTGATTCAACGCGCCCATCAACAAGCACTTCTGAGCCGTGCCGTAGATTTGCGTTGTCATACATCAGTATTGAAGTAAGTTGCACTCGACATATGCACTGAAGTAGCGCTTCCAGCCGGGGTAGCTTGTACACAGAATAGTATTTGCCGCGCAAACAGAACAAGGGCAAAAAAGTAATAAAAAGGCCGTGTTTGTCTTGCTTGTTTCCCCGACTAAAAATTGTGTAGAGGTTTGAATGGTTCAACGAACAGAATTATGACACATTTAAAGTTTGGTTTTATAGGTTTAATGTACCAAAGCGACTCAGGCTATGAGGGACGCCGTAGTGAAGGACTCCGGATGATTTCCACCGTATAGGGTTTTTTAACGAGCACTGAGATCGCAAAGTACACGGGTTATTTCGCCTCCATCGAAATGCGACCGCCGCGGGCGGGATCTATCGCACGACTTTTGTGTGTACTGCGCGATGTCAGGGCAGGCTCAGAACCCCAGGTGTTCGAAGTTATCTAGAGCCTTCCACTACGCCGTCCCGCATAGTTTGCGTAGCTTTGGGACGTTAAACATATAATACCAAATCAAATGAGCCAAAATCCTATTTGCAGCATATCCAACAATTCTGGACAAATGCATTTTTGAACGAGAAAGAGTTTATGAACGCAACTTTTTCGCATATTGTAAGATTTCGCTACAACGATCGATAAATCCGCAGACATTATTTCGACAGGCTTGCATTGTTTTCCTATTGACTGTTTTCCTACTGTAAAAAAGCGTCTATTGTCTTTCTTTGGCAGTCTTAACTCCTGCGTGCGAGCGATGGAAAAGGTTTAAAGGAAAGACTTCGCTACACATTGGAAGAATGGGCCATTACCTTCAATATCTCCAAAAGAGTGGCTGACAATTTTTCAATATTCAAAATATTTGTCCCAGAATGTTAGACCTGAGCCATTCAAACCTATGAACAATTTTTAAAAGGGTGTTCTGTTTCCTCGTCTTATTTGCGCATATAATGAACGCTCATTGGGCCTCACCTCGGCACTCGGTGTCGGCTTCCTGCCCAGATAGGGGTAGCTGGCAGCGAGCGGCATGACTTCGACGACGCGCCGAAAACAGTCGTCGACGTAACCTTCCTTGTCCTTGAACACAAAGGTGGCCGCCTTGTAAGAAGCTCTCGGCGCGAGCTGGCGCAAAATGTGCCACCCGAGAAACAAAGGCAGGACCAGAGCGTCCTTGGCGTGCTGCATCAGCTTCCCCACCTGTCTCAAGGCGTCAGCGTTCCCAATCTTGACGTAATGCTCGCGCTCGACCCTGAAATGCGGTTCGATTTGCTTGTTGATGGCCTCGACCCAGACTTGCGCCCCCACATCCGGAACCAGCGTCGGTAGTTGGTTGTAAGTAAGGGCTTCCGGAGACGCCTCATCCACATACAGCGCCGCTATTATGTTCGAATCTGCTTCGGTTATCGCGGCGGACAGCGCTTCGGCTTCGGAAAGATGGAATCCCGGTAAGGCCGCGAGGTGCATCAGGAAGAATTCCTCCAGCTTGCCGGAGTCCTTGAGAATGTTTCGCCATAGCAGCCAGGAGAGCAGCTCGTCGTTCTTGCCGATGTGCACCGTCACGCGTCCGTCTTCGTCATGGTCGACGAAGAGATCGACCACGAACATGGTGTGCAACTTCCAAGTGAGAGAAAGTTCCACCATGATGGCAATCAGTGTCGCTGCGTCCAGGGCCTGTACTTCCGGAAACCTGGTGTACTGCTTCATGAACTGCGCCAGTTTCTCGGTGTCGGACTTCTTTTCAGCGATGACCTTTGTGCAGGACTCAAACATGGTCGCTGCCTTCAGCACTGCCGAATGGCTCGACGTCCTCGTCTCCACATGCGCCGGCTGTCTGCTTCGCCTACTTGAATGCTCGCCGACCTGCTCACGTCTTCGCCTGAGGAATTCGTAAGTCCTATTGTCCCTTTTCCGTATCGAAGCGTCATCTTCGGCAGCGCTGACCAGCGAATCCCTGGCGGTCTGTTTTTCCCGCAGGTGTTTTGCGGCGTCTTCGAGAGCGTCCCGCGCGTCCAGCATGGTCTGCTTTGCCACGGTCTCGGCGATGCTGAGCTGACTGTTGGCGTGTCCATTAATCCAGCCGGTGCATACGAAGCGGTAGAAGTTCTCGCAAGGTGGAACGGATCGGGTCAGTGATTGCTCGAGGAGTCGCGTGAAGTTGACCTCTTTTCGGCCGCCGTTTTGTTCAGGAGGAGCGTAGAAGAACAAGTACCAGACCAGGACTGTCGCGAGAGCCACAAGGCAGACTAGGCCCAGTGCGACCAGGCAAATCTCGGTGCAGTCGGCGGTCACAAATGCGGTTTGCGTCTCATCCATGGAGCTGTCGCCGCTGCTCGTCACCGCAGCTACTTGGGCCATGACACAGTGTGCTGGGCAGGTGGCAGATCGCCTTCCTAGGAGAAGAAGCCTGTGGTTTTGTCCGCGCAAGAAGTCTCTGCGCGTTTCTTTGTGGCTTTGGAAGTCTTTGGACGATAATTATTACCTGGATGCGAAACGACTTACACATGAACTGTTCATGACGTGCTGAAGCCACAGAGGAAGTCAGACAGTTGAAAGGAATACGTTTTAACGCTGTGCTGCCATGTCTGAAGCAACACTCTTATCTGCGATGCTGCCTTTGCTTAACGTGCTTACGCTATCGATAGCAACACGGCAAAAGCATACCGGACGAAGGCGTTATTGAAGACATGGTCTCGTTGTTCGCATCCGGGTTGCTCACGCAGCCTTGTTCTTAAACGCACGAGGCATGTGTATGACAATGGCGATGACGCTTGCCACGTTAGAAAATGCCCGTGCAGAAGGTGTGAAGAAGACGTTGGACCAGTAAATAAAGGTCCTCGCCAATCCCCCGCCGTGGGTATATGCCATTAATCCTGAGGACATCGTCATCATCATCATCATCACAGATAAGTAGTTCAAGAGTGTGGAAAATACTGCTTTATGTCTTAAGGGGTTTAACGTCCCAAACCAACCCGGGCTATTAGGGACGCCGAAGTGAAGGGCTTCGGAAATTTCGACCACCTGGGGTTCTACCAAAGCAACTCGGGCTACGCGGGACTACCAAAGAAACTCGGGCTATGAGGGACTACCAAAGAAACTCGGGCTATGAGGGACGCCGTAGTGAAGGGCTCCGGAAATTTCGACCACCTGGGGCTCTACCAAATCAACTCGGGCTGTGAGGGACTGCCAAAGCAACTCGGGCTATGAGCGACGCCGTAGTTAAGGGCTCCGGAAATTTTGACCGCCTGGGGTTCGAGGTGGTTGAAATTTCCGGAGCCCTTCACTACGGCGTCCCTCATAGCCCAATGTTGTTTTGGGATGTTAAAACCCCATTACCATAAACCAGTCTTTTCTATACCCTTAGAAAAGACTAAAAAAAAAAGAAGTGACTGTAAACAGTAAACAAAAAGTCATTTTTAATGTATCCGTTCTAGGGGCCCTGCCTGAGTACTCCGTCTGCTCAATCGTGTCTTCCGAGGTCTCAGGACGGCAGGACGAAAAAGAAGAAGGAGAGGATGTCCAAGCGGAAAAACAAATCCCTGCGCCAGGAATCCTCTGCCGACGATAGGTGAGTAACATTGTAAGAACTGGATTAGGAATTCAGCGTCACTTAACAGGAAATGTTGGCAACACAGGACCGTTTGTTGCTTCATGTTTAGACATTGCTTGTAAAAGTAACTTTCAGAGTCTTCTCTGAGGCATATGTAGCCTAGTGTAGTTAAGTTTTAAGTAAACGATATCCATATGAGGGACTTTATTCGGGTTAGGTGACATCGGTGTCATAACCGAAGACTGGATTGGATTAGATTTGAGGCTTTCCCCTTTACAGTGGATGAGCCCAGCCGGTCGGCAGGAAACCTTATGATCATATACGGTAGAAAACCCAGCCGTTCATCATGATGATGATGATGATAGCTGCATTTTTTTTCAACTGTTGCCACAGCATTTGCACCAGCTGGCGTGAGGGAATTTTGCCTATATGGACGTAACCATTTGGGGACATGTTTGTGGACTGGTCAGTGGTCGTACTCGATCAATTGCTATTGCAGTCGTGTGGTCAGTGCTGGCCTATCGTTAGTTCCCCACAGACCACGTGACCGCACCATCTTTTCTTTTTACGTCGTAGCTTGTTTCCAGTTTTTGATTCCATTTCCACAGTGCATCCTTTTCAACGGCGGAAGATGTTTTAAATGAGGTGTAGGCGCTGACGGACAAGATACATTTATTACGTGATGGCTATGAAATACAGTGCGCGTCAAAAGTTCACAGGCCAAAGGGTCTGCTTTTGGGCAGTATATTCCAGCACTTAGCAGCTCATGAAGCTACGAAATTCCTCAGAAATGAGTATGGCACTTCTTCTATTTCCTTTCAAATACCAGAGTATTAGGGTTTCCGGAAATGCCCCAATACATGGCTAAACAAATATCCTGTGCCCTGAAAACTTTTGACACACCCTGCACATAGCATGTATAAGTAATACCCGTGAAAAAAGGGAGGCCTTTAAGGCAATAAAATGAACTGAATACAGCTGGCGCTGCTTGCTACCCTGCGGACAAGACCCAGGAGGTCGCTCAGCGACTCTACAGTCCACATTGGTCCGAAAATAGATGCACTGAGGGAGCACCCATCCCTATTTCATGGAGATGCGATGCAGCACATCTATCGCTTGTCCTTCCTCACCAATCGGGACGGTCGGCACTTTTCATTCACATCGTATTTTCGTATTTTCAGTTCTCGTTCCTGATTACTTAGCGCATGTACTGTTCATGGCCTCACCACGGCCATATCTATTTACACTTCATACCCGCAAAGGAATCGGCTCTGAATAAATACTTCTCGCCACGCCCCGCCTCAAATGCTCACATTGTATGTACGTTCGCCGGTACGCGGCGTAGTGACCCTGTCGTCACGAAAGCCTCCCCGTAACGAAGTTCGATATTCGATCACTGTGTATACGATGGAGAGCGCATTACATATGTTCTGTCACTGGACACGTAGCACGCAAGTTTTGGCATCGTGTTGCCTGAATAGAAGCAACAACCGAAACGGGTCCGACAGAACGGCTGCGGCACTTGCATAATGGAAGCCACGGGGCTGATGCAATACAAGTTACGACCTCCGTGGAAGGGCGCTGCGGGCCGGGCTATGCGGTTATTGAAGCACGAAGTAAACACAGGAGGATAGTTGAATGATATGCCGGCAATGTGTGTATTGCACGCGGAAGACCCGCACGACAGAAAGCTTCTTTTTTCGAGGCCAAACGATGTTAGTTAGTTATATGGGGTTTTATGGCGCATAAGCAACTATGGCTATCATGCACCAAACACAAGATTAGATGATGTTATGTTAAGTGTATAGAGGTTACATTATAATAGGTTTAAAACATTGGCTTTCTTCAGAAACTTACAAACAAGTGAAAACTCGACAAGTGTTTGCTCGCCTAAAAGCAATGCGGGTTGAAATGGAATGTGTTCATTGTAAAATACCGTAAATTTTTTTTTATAAGTTCTTCGAGATGCGAACAAGAAATTAAAATGTGATTTACCGTGAGCTCCTCACCACACATTTCACACACAGGTTTGTCTTTTTTTGTTAATAAGAAGCTATGTGTGATGTGTGTGTGACCTATGCGTAAACGACATAAAATTACTACGATAAAACGCTCTTTATGGCGGCTTGATTTCCATTCTTTTAAAATGGGCTTTACAGTATGCAGCTTGTTGTTTCCTTCATTTTCCCAGGAGGCTTGTCATTTGGCTCTTAGTTTGCTACATACTAACTTCATGTAACCCCTAGGAGGCAAATTCCCATGTTTTATTTCCATGGTTCTGGCTTGTGCAGCACACATGTCGGCTCTCGCATTGTCCCTAATTCCAACGTGACTGGGAACCCAGCAGAATTTTATAACATGTTTTTGTGCTGTGACCTTTACTATATTGTGTATGATGCTCCCTATCAGTGGCTCCGTGGCATTTTTGGAGTTGCCAAACGATGTGCCACGCGAGGTGCCGTGCTGGCGGCTGGGCTGGAGTACACTCTAATAACGAACACACCTATAAGGGTGTAAAAAGGGAGTAAACCGAAGCTGTCCTCCAGCGCACTCCTCTTCATAAAAGGGTGTGTGCTAGAGGAGAGCTTATATATTCCCTCTGTACTCCTTTCTGTGTAGAGAGTAGATCGCTTGGTGAAGAGAACTATAAGCCGGCTGAACGCTATCCTACACAGCCTGCTCTTGTAGTCTACCGGTTGGCAGGTTGGTGTGGTCGACAAAGTCGTATCTCAGCCGTCTTAGGCTCGCGGTGGTAGGGCCTGATACTCCTCAGAGCCCCATACGCAACATACAAAGGTCGTGGGGTCGAATCCCCCTGGCAGCATCTGGCCGTTTTTAGAGCCAAAGCACTACTCCACGGCGTCAAACCCAGCCAAGAGTCCTGTGACGACCCTGACCTTGAGGGTGCAGAAATGAAAAAAAAAAAAACTTTGAGATCACTGCGGCGACCCGCATTGGAGAGATGCGGAAGCAAAACGTCCACATACTACATCGACGTCCGTGGCTGTTCTGACGTCGACATACTATATCGACGTCCATGGATATTTTGACGTCGAAGTGTATTTTTTCGAGTTTTTTGCGTTTAATCAATTGACTAATTGCACGTCATCAACCAAATTTTTCCCACGGCAACATTTCACCACACACAACGTCACAAACATTTCCACACATTCCACACGCGAACAGATCAGCTTCGCCGGCAACTGCGCGAGAGTACCACGCTATCGCCGCAGTCGATTCCGCCTCGTGTTAAACTGAAACTGCAACACATTCTGGCTCTCTGCACGGCACATTGTCGTCTTCATCAGCTTCCATTCAATTATAACCAGTGGTTTAGCCAACCCGGCTAGAAACATGCTTTCGCAGTCTATTCGCTTTAACTAAGTGAAAACCCTACGACATTTTCCCCTCTACCTCTGCACCACCGCTGCATTGACCGCGTACAAGTTAACTGAAATCTATCAATGCTCCTTTGCCGATGAATCACACCGTCGTCGATGGCGTGGCATTTACGAATACACAGAGAGAGAGAGAGAGAGAGATAGAAAGAGAGAGAGAAAGAGAGAGAGAGAAATGGACGGAAAGGCAGGGAGGTTAATCAGGCGATGCCCAGTTGGCTATCCTACAAGTAGGGAGGGGAACAAAGGGGGAAAAAGGAAAAAGAGCGGCAATGAAATGAATTTTTCAAGTGTCCATCGACCACTATGTCAAGGGGACAGAGGGCGCGCAATTAAACCTGAAGATTATAGACGGGAAGATTATATTATCCGAATTCATCACTTTTATGAGTATCGCATCTTGAAGTCATTTCTCTTTTCCACAAAAGAGTTCCAACCTTTTTTCAAACCTGTATCTTCATTGACACGCCAAGAACACAATGTTGCTACCCGTAACACCGACCCTTGGCTCGTTCCTCATTTTCGCACCAATTACAAAATGCAGTCCATAAAACACAATCTACCTGTTATATTAAATCGCCATAAATATATGAATAACTTTTCGCGTAAAAAGCTACACGAATACTTTAGTAAATTGTAATTGCCTTCTTCCTCGCATTTTGTAGTTATATAACTCTGTATAAGTGTCCTTTTTTGTGTGCTTTGTATATATGTATGTACTTTTTATATGTGTATACTCTGTTTAATTTTTGTACTGTACAGTATTTCTCCGTATGTACTGCCTGTCGCTGTTCTGTAAACGTCTCCGGGACTCAGTCAAGGCCCAGTCGGTCCTTTTAGCCCGGAGAACGTTCCAGTGTATAACTGGAGAATAAATTGAATTGAATTGAATACAACCCCGAGTCCTTTAAGAATTTTAGGAGTGCTTTCATCACTTTCCTTTGTGTGGAAGGTTGTGTCACAGACCCAGGAACCTTGAACCCTGTTAGAGGACGCGAGTTCAAGCGGTACAAAATAGCAGTCAGGAAACCACGCCCTCGCTCAAAACGAGGGCAGTCACAGAGGAGGTGCCCGATCGTTTCATCGCAACTGCACTGCTCACACGGTGGAGAGTCTGCTATTGCGATGAGATTGGAATAGGCGTTTTTGAACCCCAACGAAAGTTTTCGGAAACCCTCAAAATTACAAGCACATTTTTGGGCAGTCTAAGCGTGTAGCTTGGTTAAGCTTAAGTTAAGGACAATACAGCGAGCTATGGAAAGAAAAATGATAGGTGTAACGCTGAGAGATCGGAAGCGGGCGGAGTGGGTGAGGGAACAAACGCGGGTTAATGACATCCTAGTCGAAATCAAGAGGAAGAAATGGGCTTATGCAGGGCATGTAAAGCGAAAGCAAGATAACCGCTGGTCCTTAAAGGGTCCCTGAAACGGTGTCCATGTAGGCAAAGAGAAGTCGAAGTATTGATAGACATTGAACGATCCATCATCCTACCGCAAAAATTTTTGATCTACCTTGTGCGGAACCAGAGATAATGGCTATTAAAAATGACCACCAGCCTTTTCCCTCTCAACTCGTACACCGGAGCGAACCATAAAAAAATAAAGATTACAGGCCGGGACCATGCTCCGCCCACAAAACGTCATCGACGAGATCGGTTTGTTTACTTCCGGTTGACGCGCTCTTTCGCTCGATCGCTCGCTCGCTCGCTTTCCCGCTGTCTGCTATGTTCACCTGTGTCTCGCAACCGTCGCTGCGGCTTCTCTCGTACTATAGACCCCGAGCTGAAGGAACGACTTTTGCGGATGAGTGCCGAAATGGGATTTCAGCCTTAAGGCGGGGACACATGTGCGAAAAGTGTGTGTGATTCGCTGCGGCGCGCCGTTGTGAACGACGTCGTAACAACCGATCGCAGCTCGTCGCCTGCGTCCAACCTGCTGGATGTCTACGACAAGCCGCGCGCGGAAAACGCAACGACGGGAAGCGGGAGCCAATACGAGTGCGGAGAGCGGCAGCGTCATGATGCCGTACAGCGCGCTGCTCAGGGCGCTCGGGGCCGAGCCACGCCGGACCGGCCTGCCAGCCTTGATGCCGGCCACCGGCGACTGAAAAACGCGCTAGTATTGTTTGTTCTCGTCCATAGCAAGCCCTTGGATAGATGCATGTCAATAATGCATAATTTCTGACGATCGTTGGCCAATACCGAGTTGCTGGTAAAAGTGATGACTGCGATACAAGCAAATTTCATCCAACAGCCGATTTGGTGCTGCTGCTACTTGGTGCGGTTCGCCTACCGTCTGCTAGCTCCGTTGCTGAAGGCATCGTGGAAATCGAACATATCTTTTATTATGGGACGAGTTCGCAGTAAAGCGATGTGAATAGTAGGCCTTTTATTATAGCGCAGGCAACTTCCGAAGCGCCGTCAGCTGCGGTTTCAATGCGAAACCAGATAGGCCTAGCGACGACTAGGGCAGCCTGGGACCAGCGCGCAGTTCGTCGCGCGGCGTTGCCGAAAGATCTACTTTTGCACAGACATATTTTCGTTGCTCGAATCTAGGAAGCATCCTCGCTGGTATCATGGCTGTTTTGCATTTTCTTGTGCGAACGTGATGTACGCCGATCATGCCGGCCGGCCGGCCAGCCTGGATCCCGTCTGCCGGCGACATAAAAACGAGCTAAAGTGTGTTCTTGACGTAAATAATAAACCCTGGGATAAGAAATGTGAAAAATGTGTCATTTTTGATGATCGCTGGCCAATATTGAGCTGCTGGTAAAGGTAACGACTGTGATACGAGCAAATTTCTTGCCACAACCGTCTCGCAGTTGCCGCTGGCCCGACGTGGGGTCCGACTCGCCTGGCGCCCGCTCGCTTCGCTGCAGAAGGAGTCGCGGAAAGTGACCATACTATTATTTTATTGTGAGATGATGCTGTTGACTGCAAAGCGATGTGTAGAGTAAGCCTTGTATTATAGCTCAGGCGACTTCCGAAGCGCCGGCCGCTGCAGCTTCGATGCCAAAGAGGCAATAGGCCTAGCGACGACCACGGCAGCCAGGCAGCAGCAGAGCTCGTCGCCCTGAGCGCCCGCGAGCGGTGCCGTTGCCGAAAGCTCGCAACATAAGCAGGCGTGCTTTGTCGCTGCTCGAGAAGTATTTCTGATAACAAGGCGATCTTGCCTTGTGATATTTGTACACCATCCCAAGCAGCGCTCAGGCATTGCTGCACGGCGGCGAAGTGCGACACCGGTTGTGAGCGGAGCTTGGGTAGGGCGGCGCAGCGATGCTCACCGCTCCGTGTCTCCCTGCTTGTAGTGGGGCGGCAGTTCGCAAGCGACGATCGGTGCAGCGCGTCGGCCAAGCTTTTAAGGACACGCCGTTCAGAAATCGAGCGCTGAATCCTGACGACGACGACGGCTCGCTCACCTCCATCTTTCGGCAGACAGTGCCGAAGGGCAACATCTTGCCGAACCCTGGCTTTGCAACCAACGACACAGCACGGCCGGTCCATTTTGATTGCGCATGCGACGGAGGTCGCGACAGAAATCAGTAGTGCGGTGACTCCAAATCGCACCTCGATTCTCGATTCGGTTCGACGGCGGCGCCGGCGGAGTGACACAAGCGGCACGAGCAGACGAAAACATTGTAAACCGGAAGTGCAGTACTAATTTCTGACACCGAACACACAATAACTGCGTAAACATGCATATAAACGACAACTCTGCTTGCTGAAATGCGAAATGTTTCCGAAAAGAGTAAGAGTGTGAAGTATCTAGAGCTTCTAGTTTGTTAAATGCGTGATTTCACGTTGGCACCGCGAACCAATCATAGCCCAGCACTTGTGACGTAAAGAGTACAAACTGACGTAATGAGTACGGATTCGGGCGGAAGTTCACCGCCGCTGGTCGCCGCGAGGCTCGGGAGAGGTAGTTTTTGAAAATGTATTGTAAATTATCTACTCGCCTTTGATGTATTGTACGCGGCATGAACCTTCAGTGGCCTACGCTCTACATAATGCAAGTATTTGTTTGCCAACCTCAGACACCCCTTTCAGGGACCCTTTAAGGGTAA
Source organism: Amblyomma mixtum (assembly GCF_055824585.1). Lineage (NCBI taxonomy): Eukaryota > Metazoa > Arthropoda > Arachnida > Ixodida > Ixodidae > Amblyomma > Amblyomma mixtum. The sequence goes on from NC_143015.1 coordinate 155,963,482, forward strand.
CGGAGTGGATTCCAAGAGAAGGCAAACGTAGCGGAGGCTGCAGAAAGTCAGGTGGGCGGATGAGATTAAGAAGTTTGCGGTGATACGGTGGCCGCAACTGGCAAAGGACAGGGTTATTTGGAGAGACATGGGAGAGGCCATTGCCCTGCAGTGGGCCTAGTCAGACTGATGATGATGATGATGATGACGTTTTCCCTGCAGCGCGGTTGTGTATTCTAGTGGAGGCAGCAGTGCCAGTGGGACCAGCAACGGTGCCTCCAACGGGCACCACGCACGGAGTTTCAAGCCCTCTCTGGGCTGCTGCTGTGGTACGACCGCGTGCTGCGTCGCGCTGCCCCTGCTCACCGGACTCGTGGCATTTTACGCCGGCAGCGGGAAACCGCCTCCTTCCATGGATGGCCACGACCACGGCCTCACGGTCGACCTCACGGAGCAACCGGCGCTGTCCGCGTCCTTGAACAGGTTAGTTCAGAATAGAAGACAGAGAGAGACTTGAGAATGAAGTTTGGTTCATAGGCTTTAACGTCCCAAAGCGACTCAGGCTATGAGAGACGTCGTAGTGAAGGGCTCCGGAAATTTCGACCACCTGGGGTTCTTAACGCGCACTGACATCGCACAGTACGCGTTCCTCTAGAATTTCGCCTCCATCGAAATTCGATCACCGCGGCCGGTATTGAACCCGCGTCCTTCGGGTCAGCAGCCGAGCACCATAACCATTAGGCCACCGCGGCGGCTTAAGGACAAGAATGAAGTCCTTGGGCACTTGCTCACTAGTCTGGCCTTGAGCAGTGCAAAAACGCAGGCTGTCATAATACGTTTTCCTGCCTTCTTCCTATTCTTAATCAAATCCTTCTCACAGTGTCATTGTGCAATTGGCAACTGGATGTTGTCCGTACGCACTTCCCTTTTAATTTTATTCTTGTAGAACTTTGAATCCTACATGTACACCTTTCCGCCAACATTCCATTATTCCTTCTCAGCCTGTCTCGGAGTGCTTCCTTTTCAGTGTGACCGGGTGCATTGCACATGCACGAGGGGTCCTTAATTGCGCCCGTTCTTTTGTACATTTCACAAGTACAGGCTTGCTCTCTGCACTTGCTTCATAGTGGCTCGTACACAGTGTCCTTCTGTACGCACAGATAGCGGGCCTGCATTTGTGTTATTTTCATTTCGAACGTAATATGTTTCACAGAACCCTACTCAAATGTTTTATATGAGCCGCTCGTATGAAACTATGGGAAAATGGAGTCCATATGATAATAAAAACACATACAGAAATGTATAACTGTCTTTCACATGTCCATAAACTTTCTATATAATTCCCACTTGGATTCCATATAGTGTGCATGGCGTCTTATGGACTATACAGTCGGGGACAAAACTCTATGGTCCACGTGTTCCTCAAACGATGCCGATAGCTGCGCAGTAAGTCGGCAACTGGAGACCGCACTCGTGCACGGGAAAGACAAATTTGTGCTGCTTCATCTCCATAAGTGTAGTCTCTAGCCACCGCCTAATTGCAAAACTATCGGCGTCGTTTGAGGAACACGTGGTCCAGAGACTTTTGTCCCCGACTATACGCAAGTTTCCGTACGCGCTTTTCATACAGTCCATATCGGCTTCATACGCCCTGTATGGACTCTATGTACTCCAAATGAAAATGGATATATGGGACTTGTCGTATGGAAACTTTCATTAGGGTTAACACACATAACAGGCCGTTCATTGCTCCATCACAGGTCGGTGGAGCCGTGTCACAACTTCTACCACTTCGTCTGCGACGGCTGGCTGGCACAGGAGGGCGAGAAGGTGTCCGTCATCGAAGAGGTGCTACACTCTTCATCATCATCATCATCATCATCATCAGCCTGACTACGCCCACTGCAGGGCAAATGCCTCTCCCATGTCTCTCCGTTAACCCTGTCCTTCACCAGTTGCAGCCACCGTATTCCAGCAAATTTCTTAATCTCATCCGCCCACCTAACTTTCTCCCGCCCCCGTGCTATGCTTGCCTTCTTTTGGAATCCACTCCGTTACCCTGAAGGACCAGCGGCTATCTTGCCTTCGCATTACATGCCCTCATCACACGGTACCCCAGCAACGTTCCACTCATGCCGAAATGTCCCTTGAGAACCGTCTCTACAAACGCTACCATTTTTTCTCTCTCTCTCTTTTTGCTCTTTTCATTCTCTTCGCGGTGTGGTTGAAGTGTTCCCTCTAACTGTGGCCGTTACTGCGCCCTTCCTTTCTGTGTATCCCCCATCTTCCTCTGCCACATTTGGACGCAGCTGGCCCTCACTGCTCGACGGAGTGCAGCCACGCTCCTGAGGCACATCCAGGTACCGGCGGTCGGGGCCATCGACGCCGTCCACAAGGCGGCGTTGCTGATGGAAAAGTGCCTCCTGCTGTCGCGGAGGCCTCCAAGGCCGGAAGTGCTGCTACTTTTCATGACCGGCATGGGACTTACTTGGCCTCAACCGACCCCCATGGCCACGCCGGATCTCCTCAACCTCATGATGCGGCTATCGCTCAGGTGAGCAGTGACTGTACTGGCGACACTTTACCCGACTGCCTAAACGGGCCTTACTAAGCAGCTGTTTTTACAGCGATAGTTCATAGCCCTAATTACCGGGATTTGATGTCAGGAACGTCGTTCGCTTCTGGATGGAAAACGCTTCGTTAAAGGCTTCGTTCGCAGGAAAATCCGGTATCGGCGTTATCGGTGTTGTGAGCAAAAAATCTCGAGCATGGCTGGAAGTCGAAAGTTGCGCTATGTGTTGTCCCCGTCTTCCTTGCGTAAGCGCGTACCTTTGAAATTAAAAAAGTGACAACGATAGCGTATACTTTCCTGCCCTCTCCTGAAGCTGAAGAGAGAGAGAGAGAAAACTTTATTTACAGAGGAATTCGGGGCACGCCCCAGGGTCCCCGCACGACCCCACTGCACTCAAGTGTTTATGTTCCTAAGGTCCATAACACTGGCAGCCCACTTCCCACCTTATGTGCACCATGTGAACGCAAATGTTGCCACCCTCCCCTCCAATTTCACGAGCTGGCCGCGTTTCACTTTTTATTTATTGTATTTATACATACTGCAGCGCAATTTGTATGCGCTATGGCAGGAGTGGGAAAAACACAAAACGCAAAAACACAAAAACACAAACATCGCAACGACATTATGAATGGCCAGTCTATGAGCTCGAGAATCTTAGGCTTCTACATTACGAGACAAAATCGCTACTTGCCCCTGAAAAATTTGCTGGCGATTAGTGTTGATGCGTAAAAAATGGCTCACATTTCGTGAGCATTTTGTGTTGACGAACTGAATTCATTCCCACCAATGACATTTCAAGCTTTTTGTTGCCCTGCTGCAATGGTTTAAAGCTACCGCCGTTTATGGTGGCTCGATCCATGCACTTCAGCTGGCCGCGGTGGCTGATTGGTTGAGGCGCTCGGCTACTGAACCGGAGTACCCGGGTTCGAACCCGAGCGCTGCGGCAGTGCTTCGATGGAGGCGAAACGCAAAGGCGGCCGCGTGTTGTGCGATGCCAGTACACGGTAAAGGTCCCCAGGCGGTCGAAATTATTCCGGAGCCCTCCACTACTGCACATTTTTCTCTCTTTCTTCCGTCACTCCCTCCTTTATCCTTTCCATTACGCCGCCGTTCGGGTGTCCGCCGAGTTGTGAGACATTTACTGAACCATTTCTTTTCCTCAAAAATCACTAATTAATGGATGAAGAAGACATTGAAAGAGGGAAGAAAATTTAGAGGCGTTGTTGATGGAAGGTTCTGGAACATTCAGCATGCACTGACATCGCACAGAGCGCGGGAAACTTAGCGTGCGACTTGGGACAGTGATCTAACTGTGATTGAGGGTTATGGGCTATGGGGGTTGAACGTCCCAAAGCGACTCAGGCTATGAGGGGCGCCGTAGTGAAGGGCTCCGGAAATTCCGACCACCTGGGGTTCTTTAAAGTGCACTGACATCACACAGCACACGGGCATCTATAATTCTATCTGCGATTGAGTCGATGTTTTCGGTACCCAGATGTAGAACGAACTATGGTTTTACTATGCTGAAATATATACTACCAAGATGTTTGAACTCTTCTTTTTATAACAATATAAACACACTGTCTTTTCGTGCACTTCGTGAAACTTTTATTGATTAGGTTGTATTAGTAATGAAATGCATATGTCGACGGTTATTTTTTCTTCCCTTGTCATTGTTTAATATATCTACCCCCTACCTCCATTATAGCATAATCTGTTTTGTTTGAGATGTGAATTGTTATTTGTATTCCGCAAGAACTGCTGCTGCTGTCATCGTCGACTTTTTCGGGTGACGAAGCCCGTCAAGCGGCTTTTGCGAACCGCTTTTTTTTCGTCACCCACGCTTTCTGTAAGGCAAAAAGCGAAATAAACATTCATTCATTCATTCATTCATTCATTCATTCATTCATATACGCCTCGCGTTTCTTCGGTAGCCATTCGAAGACCTGCCCTGTTTTTCTCGTTCTGCATTGCGGCGCAGCTGGGAGCTGAGTGCCATCTTCGAGCTGGAACTGCTGCCGACGCCCAAGGCGGCCGGAGGCCGACCCCGCTGGAGGCTATCGCCCAGCGGCCAGCTCTCCTCGTGGCGAGACGAGCGCAAGCGCCTCGGGCCGGAGTACCTCACGCGGATACGCAGACATGTCGAGGAATTCTCCTCCACCGAGGTGACGCGCTCGCTGGTCGACTCCGTGTTCGAGGCCGACGACGAAGTCCTGCGCGTCACCAACGTCTACAAGGCCGGACCGCAGTCTGTGCCCATAACAGAACTGGCCGAGATCGCGCCGGGATTCCAGGCGAGCTTGCAACAACCTTGTTTGGTTTATGGGGTTCAACGTCCCATAGCGACTCAGGCTTTGAAGGACGCCGTAGTGAAGGGCTGCGGATAATTTCGACCACCTGGGGTTCTTTAACGTGCACTGATATCGCAGAGTACACGGGCCTCTAGCATTTCGCCTTCATAGAAATGCGACAGCTGCGACCGGGATCGAACCCGCGTCATTCGGGTCAGCAACCGAACGCCATAGACACTGAGCCACCGCCGCGGCTCGCAACAACCTTGTTACTGAGTCGGTTAATCTCTGGGTGATCGGTGGGTAACGTTCGCAGTATTTCGAGTGGTTCGACTTTGAGAATAACGATAGAAACGGTAACACCGAGACGTGCCAAGAACGAATTATGGGCGATAGAAAAATCGGTTACGCTCGGCGTCAAGTCATTGAAGACTTGATGCGCATCACGATGCCTCGCATTTACAAGTGAACTTGTTCTACATGAGACACTGGCGCGAGCCTGACCATATATCACCTTTTATGGGAATGTGCTGGACTACAACGAATCCGTGCCCAGCACATTACCCTGGACATCCGCTGCCTACAGCATTGAAATACGCACCCTGAACTCTGCTGGTGCCAAAGATATGCGGCCTTTGGGCCCGCTACCGGCGTCGACCGCCAAATGTGACCCCCATCCCAGCTCCCTCTCCCAATAAGTAGGCCAATGAGCCGTCGTACTTAAAATAAAGGGTTTCAATAAATTGATTTCACAAAGATAAGTTAAATAGTAGTCTAGAAGTCGACATTGCTGAAGTATTCATTTGGAGCCTCTTCTTTGGAGCATGTTTACACATGCACTCAGCATCAAATGAAACGCGAAGGTAATGAAAGCAAAGCTAAAAGATTTCGTCTGTGTGAGAGTGAATACTAATAAACTTGATTTCACTTCGATGACGCTTAGACCATTTCATGAAAGTGTTAATGACCATAGCCTGTATTTCTTCTGCACCTCCTTTCGCATTTGGCCTCAATGGAAACGCGGCTGCCGCGGTTGGGATCAAACTAGCGTACGCGTGCTCAGTGGAGTAGTTGAGGTGTCCATCGAGAAATGATTCATTTACTGCGCCTTTCATTTCCTCAAAACCAATTTGCAATTTTTTTTCTTTGCATCGCAGACGCAGTTGTGGCTGCGCGCCATGAACGAGGTGACGCGCGGATACTTCGACGTTCGCGGAAGTGACGTCATCGCCGTTTCCAACGCTCGCTTCCTGGTGGCACTGCAGCGCCTCCTGGGGGAGATGAACGCGCGCAAGCCGAACGTGCTTCCGCTGTACCTCAGTTGGCACGTGCTGCGCAACCTCGCGTGGACGGTGGCTCCTGACGCGCGGGAACTGCAGCTGGACAGCGAACCGGAGCGACAGGACCGCTGCTTCCGCACGGTACGAACACACCGCATCCGGATACCACTCGGGAACGAAGAGGGAAACGCCCCTCAACGAAGGCTCCGCAACCACTGCCCAAGCGACACAGGAAATCGGCCCAATATTGGAATTGTATTGGAAAATGCCGGTCCTACAAAGGACCAGAGTGAAACCATCCTTTTGCAATACTGGGCCCATTACCTTCGCTGCTTTGGTGGCGTTAGAGCCACCGGGCGGGGCAGGTACAAAGTGGTTGGCGATTGTCCGCGAGGTCATGACAATTTACCAGTCACCCGAAACACACACAGTAAACGGCTATAATTCACTGTCAAGGTACAAAGATATGAAGCCCCTTACCAATAGAGGTGAAAACCGCCAATAACTTTGTGTTTTCCATAAAAGAGTTGTATCTTTCATTTATTAGTTAGGTACGTTGCACTGAATCCATGTTGCTATTGTTTTTGTATGTTGTGTTATTCTTGCATCGATGCATATTTCCTGTCATTCTGATTGATTTGAAACCAGTGCGGGATTGTTCAACTCTGTCTTGATCGCTGCTACACATATGCATGTATACCATATGGGCGTAAACTAGCTTCGGCCATGGGCCCAGTAGTTGTTCGCTTATGCTGTTGTACAAATTATAAAGCATGTAAGAAGAAGAAAAGGACGACTCCGCAGTGGCGCACTTCGTCTTCATCGCTGGTGGTTCGGGCGCGAGTCTCGTGCTGGAGCTGCTTCCTTCGGCTGGTTCTGCCGTCCTGCTACGACCCGACCGCTGCGTGCGTTGGTCGCCCATTTCTCCGTCCGGGGCGGTCTCCTTTACCGCCGAAACTATAATCCTGACGGCAGAAAATGGTTACTGGTTATCCCACGCCATCTCCGCTCCGACGTTTGTGCCCATCATCACACTGACCCGCAAAGTGCTCACTCTGGTGTCCTCAAAACATATCACCGGCTTCGTCAGCGCTACTACTGGCGGGGAATGTACAATTTTGTCCGCCGCTACATTCGATCGTGCGATGCCTGTCAGCAAAGCAAGGATTCACCTTGTCGCTCGGCCGGTCCTCTGCAACCTTTACCATGCCCCGCTCGTCCCTTTGAACGCATCGGCATCGACCTTTATGACCCACTTCCCTGCACTCCGACCGGTAACCGATGGGTAATCGTCGCCGTCGATCACCTGACCCGTTATGTCGAGACAGCCGCCCTTCCCACGGCGACGGCTCCTGACGTCGCTTCTTTTATTCTACACAACTTCGTCCTCCGTCACGGCGCACCTCGGGAGCTCCTCAGTGACAGGGGCCGTGTATTTTTGCCAGAGGTAGTTCAAGAGCTCCTCTCAGCATGTCAAACCGTACACCGTGCGACTACTGCCTACCACCCGCAAACAAACGGCCTCACGGAGCGATTCAATCGCACTCTGGGCGGCATGCTCGCAATGTACGTTGCGTCAGACCATTCAAACTGGGATCAGGTACTTCCGTTTGTCACCTTTGCGTATAATACTGCCCATCAAGCTACGACAGGTTTCTCCCCTTTCTTCCTCTTATACGGCCGTGAACCATCCTGTACCATCGACACCATCTTACCCTACCGGCCCGATCCTTCTGAATACACGACTATCTCCGACATTGCCCGCAAGGCTGAAGAGTGCCGTCAGCTGGCCCGCACCTTTACTTCCGACACCCAAGGATACCGCAAAGACGTGCACGACAATGCCAGGCCTGCTCTGACGTTCTCCACTGACTCTTTCGTTTGGCTTTGGGTTCCTGCCGACAGCAAGTTCTCCATCAGGTACCATGGCCCTTATCGCGTCATTCAACGCACGTCTCCTGTCAACTACCTCATTGAGCCAGTTACACCTTCCACGGACCACCGCCGTCGCGGTTGCGAGGTCGTCCACCTTAGCCGCCTAAAACCGTACTACAACCCGCCTGTCGTCTCGTCGCCGTAAGTCGCCAGGATGGCTATTCCTTCTCGCCGGGGCCATTGTAAGAAGAAGAAGAGGACGACTCCGCAGTGGCGCACTTCGTCTTCATCGCTGGTGGTTCGGGCGCGAGTCTCGTGCTGGAGCTGCTTCCTTCGGCTGGTTCTGCCGTCCTGCTACGACCCGACCGCTGCGTGCGTTGGTCGCCGTGACCCACTAATGAATCCACTGTTCAAGCCTAATGTCTAAGACGGTCATTGGCTGGACAGCCGCTGCTGGTGAACGGCGCGAATAAGTAGCGTCCTGGAGTAGGGGTGCCCCGGCGACCCAGCAAAGCAAAGCCATGAGCCAACTAGCCTAAACACATGCTTTCGCACGTCTACTCGGTTTAACTACGTTAAAACGCTGCCCCTTTTGAAGCGGTAGCTTCACTACTAGAGGTCCCGGGTTGAGATCGCCGTGCGTTGCCGATTACCTTCAGGGCTCAGCCAAGGTCAAACCTTCAGTTTATAATTTTGGAGAACTGGTGGATGGTCAGGTGGATTGGTCTGACCATTGGTCAGACCAATGGTCAAGCAATTGGACAGGTCAAGGGTAAAGGTCCGGGTCATTGCAAGGTCAAGTCTAGGTCAAGCCGGGGACGTCAAGGTCACGTCAATGTCAACAAAATTTGGTCACGTGATTGACTCTGGGCTCACTGAGGAGCCTAAACGCGGCGTTTACATGATAGGGCGTGACATCACGCCATCTTTAACCGAGTACACGACGGAAGAAGCGCCGGCGCGCCTAGGAAAAAATTTAACAGTGCTTTAGCTTTCCGTAAATCCAGTGAGAAGCGGTGCCTTCACGATGGTTTAGTTCGGAAAACACCGAAGAAACGCTCAACGAATAGCGCGACAAGACTTTGCCAGGATAAACCTTCGTAAAGCTACCCTTTCTCACTCGGTTTAACCAAAGCTAAAGCACCGTTAATTTTTTTTCTCCCTCGACTGGTGATGATTTTGACCAGGTGAGTGACCCTCCGAATGCCACTCCTACCAGGTGCACGATCTTATGCCCCTGGCGGCGGGGAAGCCGTTCGCCGACTCGGCCAACTGGGATGTGGCCACCATCGAGGAGCTCTTCGAGGCAGCCAAACAAGAGTACCTCAGCCGCATCCAGCGTTGCCCGTGGATGGACGAGGCGTCGCGTCGCTCCGCCCAGGACAAGATCCGATCTGTGCGCGGGGTCTTCCCGGCGCCGGCACTGGTGTGGAACGACAGCGCGCTGCAGCGGGTCTACGAGTGAGTGGCCTTTGCGAAAACAGCTCTCTGGGTTTGCTTGCTTCTCATCAGTTCGGGAAAGGGCGGAAACTCAAGTGAGAAAAGTCAGAAACACAAGCCCTGCATCACCGGAGCCACAAGTGCAAAGTAAATGTCAGGCAGGTGATGGTGATTGAAAAAGGCAGGATAAAAAAAAATTGCTGACGATTATGTTACTTCCTAATGCGAAATTTGAGCGCAGCACATCAGCTGTTTCACCTTTTGATTAGATTGAGGCAAAGAATTCGAGCAAGCCATGTATGTACAATTACAGGCAACTTATTTCTCCACATTTTCCTTCTTCTAGAAGTACTCGACTAACAGTTCTTGATCGCCATGAAGGAAGCTTTGGGGTCGGAGAAATATACGGATATATGCTCGACTTGCTGCACCAATGCCTGGTTCTCAAAGACGAGGTCTGTGCAAGTATTTCGCGAGGTTGTCACAGCCGTGGGAGGCGTTACGAGCGAGAGAAATGGGATGTTCTCCCGCATAAGTAGTAAGAAATTCCTGTTTGTCTTTATATGTACAATAAAGTCCCTCAAAAACCTTCCTCCTTTCCTTCCTTTCCTCAAAAACCAATTTACCGTCGAGCAAGGAGTACAGCCGAATGAGCGATGGCGTTCTGTGGACTCCCTGGCAGCGTTGCAAGACGCTGTCGCGTTCCACTCTTAGAGGCGAAGCTTAACATCGAACCACACATCAGTGACACAAGCAGCAACACTGCGCTTAAGGCTTTCGCCTCACCGCACTTCAGGTCAATAAAGTGCCCCCCTGAATTTTTTTTTTCTCACTGTGGGGTTTATGTGTCCACCATAAAGAGCAAAACGCTTAGGCAGAGTAGGAGAATCGAGCTTTAGCAATATAGAACGTATATTGCGTAATGACGCAATCTTCGCTATATCCGGTACAACTTTTTTGTTATATCCGGATATCTTTTTTTTTATTCCAACGTATACAGCGCCAGAAGGCAAATCGTTCCACACAACTTAGAATGTCCTACGTTAATTAGTTCGGCCGTTATGGACGTTTGAACTTTCAAGAACTGACGGTTTGGAGAGCCAAAGGTCGTCGGTGCGAATCCCTATGATAAACTACGCTTTGATTCGACTAGTAATGTTATGCTCCGTAACGCGCTGAATCGAAACCGATCCGAAGTCCCTAGCCAAGGTCCTAACATGCATGACAGGCCACGAAACTGGTTTGACGTCGTACAGATCCATTAACTTTTCTATCTTATTTTTTTAGCTCCATTATGCGACGAAGGTGTAATGCACAAAAGGTGCTCCATACAAGACCAGACAATCCCTTTAACGTTCCCTTTTCCTTTGATGGAGCGTCGCGTGCGGCTGAAAAACGATAGAGAGGAAAAAGGAAGCATACCCAAAGAAAAAAATATCGATTAGGTTTATTTTTAAACGTGACAGCAGGCTGGCTTCGAAAGGTACTGAACGCATTCGGTAACGACGGAGAGCTTATCTTCAATACACCATAGCTGCGAAGATTTGAGTAGACAGACGTATTGACCGCTTTCAAGTCAAGATGCATCGCTAGACACGCGATCATTTCATCTGACGGGCGAAAACCAACCATGCTGGTCCTTTACCACTTTACAGCAGTCTCTAGTAGGACAACGCAGCGAGCTTTGGAGAACAGAATGGCAAGGAGGAGACCGGAGTGAGTTGGAAAACGGGAGGTAATCATATCGTATAAGTGAACTCAATAAAAGCAAATAGGCACTGGAAGGTCATATAATTCGAAGCCAAACAACCCGAAATAACCGATGATTAGTTTGGGCAACAAAGCATATTTAAAGAGATGATAAACGTAGCAGAGGGCTGCAGAGAGGTACTTGGACAGGTGCCGAATTACGGAACGATCAAATCACAAACCCATCACAAACGAATCAATTAGCCCCACTCCTATTTGTCGATATGTGCGCCAGTCCATGCCGACCAATAGGAGCGGGGCTTTCTGACAGTTTTGTGACTGTTTTCGGCCCCTGATATTCAGTTCAATTCCTTTTGCCATCACGGTAGAAATGATGGCGGCGGCCCGGGGTAAAAGCTGTCGTTTGGCAGCTTGACAATACCACGGGCCGCCACTTTGGCAGCAATGCTGTAGTCTGGCATGTGGGCATAAATACAAATTACATCACATGTACAGGGTGGGTCAAAAGTTACCAGGTCATAGGGTCTGCTTTCGAGCGCTATAGTCGGGCAGTTACGACACCCCCGAAGCCCAAAATCTCTACAAAGGATAGGAGAAGAATCATTCTAACCTCTGAGAATCTTGATACCTTTATCGATATCATGTGTGGCAGCTAGGATATGTCGCTGAAAAGCAGAACCTATGGCCTGGGAACTTTTGACAAACCCTGTACATCTCAACACAAGGAAAGAAAAAAGCAAAAAAAAAAGCAACACAGAGAATAAGTTTGTGAGGATAACATGTACGCCAGTGCCTTCTGGCTCCACTTATATCTACTTGTGAACATTACTGAGACCGAAGACACGAACCTTGGACCCAAGCTTAACCTCAGGAATCGTCATTAGTCTGTGTGGTTGGCTTCCCGTTGGCCGCAGCTGTATGCCTCAAGACCGCGAAGCATTCTTCCTGCCGTCCGTGTTGGAGGCCAAGCGCTGTAAGCACAAGCTCACCCTGAGCATAGCCGCTACCGGGGTGACCTCGTCGGACACCATCACGTGGACGTCTCCCGCCGTGTATCTGGTGCGCTACCTGGACGCCTACAACAGCGCCGTGGTCATGGGCTCCGTGCTACACCCTCCCATATTTCAGGTGAGCAGAAGTCTTGACTGTGGACTTAAGAGAGGGCAGAAATAAAGGCTTAAAGACATGAAAAAAGGCCGCCACCGTCTGGGAGACGTTGAATTAACGTGCGTTAGCTGTTTGGTTTACTAGACTTCACCATATTGGACCGCGACGTCATCACTGGCACGCGGCAGGTGGTTGTTTCTATAATGCTATTGTGGATGGCGCTACAAGTCTCAATGCGAGATGTGTTGTTTTCTAGTTGCTGCCACAGATGGCGCTATGATCTCAGGGTGGTAGCAGACCCCACGAAATCTCGAAACGTGATGAGTAAGAGCTAACGTTCTTAAAACTGCTACTGCGTGCAAAAGGAAAGTCGCGTTTACAAGCTGGAAGCAGCACCCCTACTGTTTCGTCTTAGAAACACTGTGCGTTGTAGGCTTTTATCACCTCTCAAAACATGATAGACTGCAGTCCTCTGGTTGCCCGTATGCAGGTGTCACTTGAGCAGAAATCTGACTGTGGACTTAGAGCTTACTCGCCGCGGTGGCTCAGTGGTTAGGGCGCTCGTCTACGGAGCCGGAGTACCCTGGTTCGAACCCGACCGCGGCGGCCGCGTTTCGATGGAGGCGAAATGCAAGAGGCGCCCGTGTGCTGTGCGATGTCAGTGCACGTTAAAGATCCCCAGGTGGTCGAAATTATCCCGGATACCTTCACTACGGCACTTTACCTATTCCTTCACTCCCTCCTGTACCCCTTCCCTAACGGCGCGGTTCAGGTGCCCATCGAGACATGTGAGACAGTTACTGCGTCATTTCCTTCACTCAAAACCATTCTTACTTAGAGTTGCTGCAAGAGCACGGAATGTGCTGGTGTACTACAGCGTGCAATACTCAGTGCTTCAAGTTTGCTTCCGTCTCCTTAAAGCGACAGAGTCAAGGCTCAAGTTAAGCGGAAAGCACAACGTACTTAGTCCGTCGGCGTTGTGTTGGGAAACTCCAGATTGGTCGAGAAGGTAGCTACATCACACGTGGTTCGGAGGAGTTGAAAGGTGATTTTAAAACAGAAAACTGGTGATTAGAATGTCGCAACATGACCCTTACGTCATTACGAAATGTAAGTATACAAAGTAAATGAATTGCGCTCCAAAGAAAATTGATTGTAATTATCAAAGGGAAGAAACAACACAAAAAACTAAAAACCATGAAATGCAACAATCGTCAGGTAAAATTCATCTCCCTATCGCAAAGGAAAACAGATGGTTTGCTGACGCAATTCAGTTGATCCCCTGCGATGTGAAAAGCCTCGACAACTTCTCGTGTCGTCTGATCACTGTGGGTGTATAGTACACTCGTTTGATTGAATAATGTGGTTCATTTTTTCTTTTTCTTTTTCATGACTTTACATTCTAGACAATGTTTGACCAAATGTGAAAGGTCATCACCAATGTTTAAGTTGTTCCTGTGCTCTTGTAGGCGCTTGTTAAGGCAACGCCCGGTCTGACCAATGTAACGCGCGTTGCCTTAACAAGCGCCTACAAGAGCACAGGAACAACTTAAACATTGGTGATGACCTTTCACATTTGGTCAAACATTGTCTAGAATGTAAAGTAATGAAAAAGAAAAAGAAAAAATGAACCGCATTATTCAATCAAACACGTGTACTATACACCCACAGTGATCAGACGACACGAGAAGTTCAAATTCAAATTCTTTATTTCTGCCTTGTAAAGATACAGACAGCGGAGGCGCAGAAAAAGCTGTGAGAGACAGCTTGACTAAGCCGCAGCCCCCTTTCGCTTGGCAGCAGCTTGACAGCAAGGCTTTTAATACAAAAGGCAGTTGCAAAGCGTGATAACAAGTATACAATAATGAGCAGGTACAAGAGAAAGCGAAAGAACATTATACAATACTGACACAATATTCACATTGGGTAGACTCAGGTAATGGCAGCAAAGAAAAAAAAAGAGAAAGAAAAAAACACACAAAACAAAAATTCTACATGCTAGCATACAAAGCACGCAAAGACCTGTTTGACGAACTGAAAAGGTCAAAATTATTATATATATACGCGTTTAGCAGGGACGGAAGAGTGAACTGCAGGCGTTCTCTACCCGAGTTTAACCGTGGGGTCGGGACTATCCATGTCTCCGCATACCTTGTTGTGTAGCTTGCATCTCGGGTATGTAGTTCGGCAAGTTTACGTATGTGGTTTACATTTCTACGTGTTTCGAGTTTAAACCGGTCGAGGCTTTTCACATCGAGGCTTTCACATCGAGTTTTCGAGGCTTTTCACATCGCAGGGGATCAACTGAATTGCGTCAGCAAAACATCTGTTTTCCTTTGCGATAGGGAGATGAATTTTAACCTGACGATTGTTGCGTTTCATGGTTTTTAGTTTTTTGTGTTGTTTCTTCCCTTTGATTGTTTCTTCATATAAGAAGGTTTCAGTGATTGTAATTAGTCGGGAATAAAACCCCTGGCCCTTGGGTTACCAGTCGACACACTACCGCTAGACCACGCAGGCACTTTCGCACGGATGGTTTAAAGCGAGATTTTATATGTATATCGTGTGGTCTTTTACGTAATGATTGTGACTGCGGAAGAGGAAACACTGTGTCTGTGCGGGCGAGGAGAGCCAACGACGGGACCCATTACGCCATCACGTCATACCCCTAATGGTCGAGCTTAAGTGTCCCCGAAATTTTTGCATTTGTAATATTTTTTTTCTCCGCATTACAGCTGAATTGCTCTTCCCGCACATGCATTTATCCCTGATTATGTCGGCTGACTTGAGCAGATGCGTATGAAAAGTAACTGAAATTCTACCACCACCTGCGATGAAAAATGGTAGCGACTCTCATAGTGCCCACGTTCCTTTTTTCCAAAGACCCTCATCCGAAGTGTGCGCCGAGAATAAACCGAACATGGGGCTCTCGTTTACTTGTACAGTATCTTCCCTGGTCAGTAAGCGAAATCCAGATCACGTCCCTCAGTCAAGCTGCTCTACCTGCGTACCAGCGCGTTGACAGCACTAGTAACGGCACTTCCTACAACCGCAGGCGACGGGAGTCCACAGGGAGGTCTTCAACTACGCCGGCTTGACATTCCTTTTCGCCCGCCTCCTGTTCGGCGCCATCGACCAGAAGGGCAGCCTCCGTGACGGCACCGGATCTCTGAGGCCCTGGTGGAGCAACTTCACCCAGGACGCCTTCGCGACCGCCGTCCGCTGCCTCGAAGACCTGTACCAGTTCGACGCGTGGTTCATCGGGGACGAGATCGGCGACGCCGTGGCCATGTCAGTCTCGTTCGCCGCCTACAAGCGCCACCTGGAGGAGTTCTCCGCCAGGAACCGAGAAGGGCCGTGGGCCTGGCTGGTCTGGGCGATATCCTGGCCCCGCTGGCTGAGGCGCCGGAGCTACAGCGAGTTCACGGACCACCAGGCGTTCTTCATGAACCGTTGCTTCTGTTTCTGTTCGCGGAAGCCTTCCAGCCTATACTCCGCCGGCTGGACTTCGCCCGAACAGAAGTGCAATCTGCCACTGAGGAACAGTCCGGACTTTTGGCGGGCGTTCGGCTGCAGGCGCGGAGATGCGATGAGAGCCAAAAAGTCGTGCCAACTCATTTGATTTGAACGGACGCCAGCGTGTGTGTATCAGCTGAAAAGTGACCTATTTGCTGCGAAGTGACATACTTGTTGACAACGCGCATATGTTATTTGAACGTTGCATCTTTCCCCATTTCCCCCCACAATAGCCTCGTGCCTTCCTCTCAAAATAAACGACCTTCAATCAATCAATCAATCAATCAATCAATCAATCAATCAATCAATCAATCAATCAATCAATCAATCAATCAATCAAACTTGAACATGTATGTAATTTCAAGATAGCCGCGTATATGGACATGTGGGAACTCGATCAGATTAAGTGTTTGAGATCAGGGCATGGTTGTTCAGCAGGAGGGGCGCTCTGAACCTTAATCTTATTGAAGAAAAAGTGCTAAAGAGCAGCTGAAGACAGCGGAAAGGGCTACTTTTTCAAGGTACAGCTCGACATCGGTGCGCCCATTGTAGCTGTTCGGTTCATATACTCCGTACCATATTCATTGCACATTTGAACTTAGAAAGATTCCTCTTATGTTCCAGAGATGAGGTGCCTTGAATTACAACGTCCTTGTTCTTGAGCGACGTACTGAAACTTAGTTATTGACAGTAAAAATACTGAAGACAGTAGGTTAACAGAACTGAAAGAACCACTACAAAGCACTGTGCAGTTCTTGAATGCAGTGTCATCAGTATTAGTGCTCTGTGCACAAGGCGCCTCATTACCATTGCGCATTTGAGCTAGTGTGAGTTAGTTTTTATATTCCCGGAACAAAATTCGCGATCATATTAGAAACAATATACATTAATTGCATGAAAAAGAGCTGCCTTTAATTTACCTGCAGGATCGGATGGATAAGTATGCAAGACCTGCAAATAGAGCCTTATTTTCTTGCAATAAATATCAAGCAGAATTTTTTTTTATTGATTGCATCGAATCCTGTTATCGCGACTTTATTTTCGGAATCCCATCTTTTCTGCGTCCAGTTATCGTTTCAACATTTGTATCGCGCCACTTTCTCCGACCATAAGGAAGGCGAGATTTTTAGAGCTGCTTATGGAGCTTTCTTTCGAAAGCTTATCAAATCATAAGCTTTCAGCCAGTATCGAAAGGCTGCGCTTACTGTTACCTGAGAAGACTTTTCACTCATTGCCTGTCAATATTTTTATCCTGGCGAGAACGTCCATGGAGCTAAAAGCACTAAGTAAATGCAATGAAGAAAATAACTGAGATCACTGCGGCAATCCGCATTGGAGCAATGCGAAAGCAAATCGTCCACATACTATATCCACGTCCGTGGCTGTTGTGACGTCCATGCACTATATTGACGTCCATGGCTATTTTGACGTCTAAGTGTACTTTTTGCTTTTTTTCACGTTTAATTAACTAATTACACTTCATCAACTAAATTTTCCCACAGCAACATTTATCACACAATATATCTGTCACAACCACACTTTCACACATTTATCTTCAGACAGCGACGTAATCGTGCCGACAAAATTTGCGGACACGTTTTGCGGGCACTTTTTGCTGACGCGACATAGCCACATAATGCTTTCGCATTAATAAGACAGATCGCCCCACAACAGCTCCGTATAATAGAAATGGAATGAACCAAACGTGGCCAATGGCAATCTCCATCGCAACAAAATATCTAAAGGAATCGGGTTGCATGCGCTAAATCGCTCCTGAAGCGTTGTTGGATTCACACCCAACAATTCTAGACAAAAAAATTTTCGAACGGGAAAGTGTTTATGAACAAAATATTTTTTTCATATATTGGAAGATTTCACTACAACAACCGATATATCCGCAGATGTCCCGTCCACAGGCTTCCATTTTTTTTTTACTATTAACGTTCTTGCTATTGTCAAAAGCATTCCTCATTGGTTTTCTATGGAGGTCTTAACTTCTCCGTGCGAGCGATTGAAAGATTTGAAAGATTTGAAAGATTTTGCTACAGATAGAATGGACATTGCCTTCAATATTTGTTATAACTTTCCGATACCCAAAATTTTGCTCCAAAAAATGTTGGACATGGTCAATTCCGCATTTGTTTGTAAAGTTATGTGACAGAAAATAATGTGCGCGCAGCACCTGGCCCAACAACTCAAATCATCTCAATGCTGAGATCGCTGCTGGCAGAGAAAAACCCTCCATAGCTCTTCTTCAGACCACGAAAACTAATCTGACTTTGCGTGATTAGAAAGCTTGTGCAAGGTTGGGCACGTAAGCCAAGTAAAATTCTTTTGAAATAGCAGCTGACTGATTAATCAGGCTAGGCTGACTTTATCTTAGACCGTGGTGTCTTAGACACAATGGTGACTGCTTTGCACTGGAAAGAGTATACAGCAGGCTACTCGAAGTGATGTGTTGTGCATCAAGCTTTGTGATCCAGTCGAGCAGCTTACCCTGTCGTCGATCTTGTGGGCAATGCATGTCATTCCCTTGTCCACTTCCGACGGAAGTATGGGTCGTACCCTGAGCGCCACCTGCGAGGAAAGAAAAAAAAGAAACGCGGGAACATTGAAGTGCCGTAAACGGAGTATTTTGTTCGTTAAAGACTCATGGGTGATGATTTCAGCGACATAAATACTTGTGCGTCAGAATCGTAGGTTTCAGAACTAAAAAAAGAAAGACAGACTAGCGATACTAGGATTTCGCTTCAGTGTGCCTGCAGTAAAACCAGTGTAATGTTATATATGCATCGTGTTTCTTTATCACGTAGAGAGCGGGGTCTTGGGGGCCGTCTTCTGAGCCGTAACTTCGAATTTCCACCCCCTTGTGCCCATTTCCTCGTGTAGAAACAGAAACGTCACTGTAAGATTACTCTACGTTTTCTCTCTTATTTGAAACCTATTCGTTGCAGAGCAAAGTCTACAACAGCTGTATCTTACCGGGACTCACCTATGGAGTAGAAACGTGGAGGCTAACAAAGAGGCTTCAGCTTAAGTTAAAGACAACGCAGCGAGCTATGGAAAGAAAAATGATAGGTGTAACGTTAAGAGATCGGAAGCGGGTAGAGTGGGTGAGGGGACAAACGCGGGTTAATGACATCCTAGTCGAAATCGAGAGGAAGAAATGAGCTTTGGGCAGGGCATGTAATGCGAAGACAAGGTAACCGATGTATGTTCGTTAAGGGTAACGGAGTGGATTCCAAGAGAAGGCAAACGTAGCAGGGGGCGATAGAAAGTTAGGTGGGCGGATCAGATTAGGAAGTTTGCGGGAATACGGCGGCCGCAACTGGCGAAGGACAGGGTTAATTGGAGAGACATGGGATAGGCCTTTGCCTTGCAGTGGGCGTAGTCAGGCTGATGATGATGATGATGGAGGAGGGCAAGCGGTGGTTCGTTAAGCCATATTTGACCATGGAGTCAAGACAAACGCCCAAAAAGTACCGCGAATCAAAGACAGGTGGTTATACTTAGAAAGTATAAGCAGCACTGTCAGCAGCGTCGCAGGGCTTGAACGATCGCTGTATTGCACGCCACCAAACTATCCGTCAATCTGAATGCTTTCGTATAAACTTGGCAAGGTATAGACCAGATTTTTGAGCCTCTCCTGGGCGCGGCCATTTTGCACCGACTGGCGCGCCGCGGTGCGGGCGTTTCTTTGGGGACTGCGGGGCTGCGGCAGTTCCGCGGCCGCGCCTGCATATAGCCGCGCTTCGGGCGCTAAAAAAACATTGTCGAGCATACTTCCGCTGCGTGGCTGTGTTGCAGGAAGTATTTACGTTATCAAAGCGATAACATTGACGCGTTTTAATGACATTTAGTTTGACATTCAGGTTAATTGTGCCGGCGCTTAGAACGCGCTCGTGCTTATATCGAATTCCGTCTTGGTGCTCCACCGCAAAGAAACTTTTTATTCAATATCAAGAATTAGGTGTGCGGCTAGTATGCAGTTCCAATTCCCATGCACTCTTATTCCTTCCTGCCGGCCATAAAGCCCCCCCCCCCCCCCCCCCCCCCCCCCCCCCCCCCCACTTCCACAAACGGCTTTCTTGTCGCCGCGCCAGTTTATCAACAAATTACCGCTGTGAGCTCAACTGAGTCGCAGCGCCAACAGAAAACAAATTTTGTCATGGTTTATGCAACCTTGTGCATAAAAACGTACTTTCGCTTAATTTATAAAAGCTTGAATAGATATGAGCAGCTAATCCAGCTTTCACTAATTCTGAGGTCCGAAGTCGCGTTATTTTATTCAGGAGCTCTCGCCGCGTGTGAGAGCGTTGCGTAGGCGTTTGGCTAAGCGTGGAAAATGTAATGAAATCGCGCATATTTTCCTATGAATAATGTAGATACCGCACCGCTGCGGTGGCTCAGTGGTTACGGCTCTCTGCTCTGGCCCAAAAGACGCGGGTTCGATCCCGGCCGCGGCGGCCGAATTTCGAAGGAGGCGAAATTCTAGAGGCCCGTGTACTGTGCGATGTCAGAGCACGTTAAAGAACCCCAGGTGGTCGAAATTTCCGGAGCCCTTCACTACGGCGTCCCTCATAGCCTGAGTCGCTTTGGAACGTAAAACCTTAATAAACCAAACCAAGCTAAGGTAGATACCAACAGCAGAAAGATACTATAGATAAACCTTTACCCCCCAGATACCTCTGACATGCGTGCGGAAAAAGCAGCTGGATTCGGTAGCGGTCGTGCTTGCAATCCTGTGCATGAAATGTGTTTAATGGGAACAAGAGCAAGCTCAGCGCAAGGATGCCGAACACGTACTAGTGATCGAAAACACGCGCTCCGTCGGGACAACCTTCAGTCTGCAGCTCGCCTATCCAGTTACTATTCCACTGAGTCAAATCAATAGATCTATATTCTGATGCATAAAATTATCATATATGATATCGCACATAAAAGGCGACAACAAACGACACGACAGCGCAAAAATCTGCTTCGAAGTGCCGGTTTCCAGTCGGTACACTACCTGGTCGACTACCCTCGGATGTCACGTTAACGAGTAACTGCGCACAAGATAACCGCAGCACTGTCTGGAAGAGGGCAAATGTGAGTAGTGACGCACAGCACACACCCTCATACGTTAGCTGATGGAGCACAAAACGGCAGAAGCGAACACGGAAACATGCGTTCTATGCGCGGCGCCGGCGCGACCCGCAGTCCCTCGGGCCGCGCGCGCCGACAGATGGCGACTGGCGTAGAGAGTAGGCGCGCGTCCGCAGCCTGCGTGCGAGGGTAAAAAAATCTGGTCTATAACAATAGAACAGGCAAACGAAACCCCATGGTCCACTGCAAAGGAAGCAAAACTACAAAGCATGGTCTTGCACCTGGACTGCCGCTAAAAGATTAGCGCACAGCGCTGCAATGTCGCCTCGCCTATAGGCCCACACCCCAAATATTCCCGACCGAAGCAAATGAAATGACGTTCCAGCATTACGAATCTGTCGCAGAGTTGTTCAAACAATGCTCTACTGAGTTCTGACCTCTCTCCTTTCACCTGTGCTTCTTCACATCTTCTTAAAATCAACTTTCTTTTCCTCCGTTTTTGTTGCGAAAGCAACACTACGCGAGTCGCCGAGCCATTTCGCGGAGCTGACGAAAGGCCATACTGCGCATGCGCGAGGAGCAGTGACGTCACACGACGCACAGCTGGCGCGCCGGCGCCGACACTGCGCGGGTGACTCAGAGGTGCCGCCGCCGCGCTCGCCAGTTGGCACGCATGCGCAGTAGCAATGCATAGCTAGTGTGCCGGGGCCGCCGCCGCCGCCGCGCGCTCTCCATCGCCTCTCCCTCACTCCTCGTTGCTTTCGCAATCCTCCAGGTTTAACCAGAGCTAAACCACTGCCAATTTTATTATTTTCTTTTCGTCTGTCTTTAGGGGCGTAGCTCGCAGGAACGAAAAAATTTATTTTCTCCTTATTGCCCCCCCCCCCCCCCCACCCCTTGTTACAAGCTTCTTTAGGATGAGGAGGAGGGGACGACGTCCCCGCATATATGCGGAATTCCAGTCACGGATGAGCGGGAGGCCCTTCTGTTGGCACAAGCGATGGCCCGCATTCAAATTAGCCGACCGTAGGTTCACTTCCACATTATCTCTCCCCCCTCCCCCTAGCCCTCGGCTAGGCCTAGCAAAGGCGTCCTGATCGCACAAGGCAATCTGTGCGTCGTCGGGTCATCGTTCATTCAACCCGACCGTCGCGGTCACCTACAATATACCCAGGTTTGTTGTTTTTTTCCCTCTATCTGCGCTTACTTTATGATAAATGGGAACGAATGGGGCGAGCGCAGATTGGAGAGGGTGAAGTTTCTAGCGCAGTGGTCGCTTTTAGGTGTGAGAAGGAGACAGAGGGAGAGGTTATGTTAATCTCGCCGATGTCGCTCACCCAAATCAGCTGATTGACTAGGGCGTGTACTCATCGCGTGTTTCTCTGTGCAGTGTCGCTTGGAGTGGGCCTTACCTAATTCATTGCTTCGATTTTTTTTTCACCCTATCCGTTCGTAATATTCGTATGCCCTACTTCGCGGTCCCCAATGAACGGTGACGGCGGAGATTTCGATTTGGCACTTCGTTTCACTTCCGATGAGTGATCGATGATGCGTGCTTGGTCACCTGGCGGGATGCCTAGGTGTTACAGAGAAGCGGTTTTTGTTCGTTTTTTGTCTGTGCTTACACGTTTTTTTCCCCAGGGGGGGGGGGGGGGGGGGACTGTAGTGAAGTAGATGAACTCGGCTGGTCTGAGAGTGTATAATCCGCGTCGTTGGGGTTCTCGTCTCCCGGCCAACCAACTTCAGCGATCTTTAGTTACAAGAACACTATCTCCCCTTACAAAAATTTCTTTGGACTGTAAACTGTCTAAAAAAATTTGTCAGTAAAGTCAAATCCTATAGACAAATCCTAAGGCAATGGTTTAATGGGGTTTAACGTCCCAAAGCGACTCAGGCTATGAGGGACGCCGTAGTGGAGGGCTCCGGAAATTTCGACCACCTGGGGTTCTTTAACGTGCCCTGACATCGCGCACTACACGGGTCTCTCGAATTTCGCCTCCATCGAAATTCGACCGCCAAGGCCGGGATCGAACCCGCGACTTTTGGGTTAGCAGCCGAGTGCCATAACCTTTGAGACACCATGGCGGCTCATTCATTTGTTAGGCGATCCTGATTGTCTGGCGGGCAGAAACGTCATCAGTGATGTCACAAGGCCCCATCTATCCCAGAAGCATTGCAAAAAGCGTGCCTGAAGTCACGTGTCATTTCTAAGCATACTTACCCCCCCCCCCCCCCCCCCTCCTGCCTAAGCACAATTTAGCATGCCGTGGCGCTCAGGCTAGCTAGGAACCGGGCTCCATTTAATAGCGTGTCTGAATCTCCGGGTAGAGGAAGGACTGAAGCTTTGAAGTCGGGAGAACTAAAACAAACAGGCAGGTTTGATGGCATTTCTACCAAAACTTAATTGCCTACTGAAAGGTTTGAAGAGCAAAGGGACAGGAATTAAAAGTGGATCACGACGATCGACTGAATGAGCCCTTTCTACAGGGTCCAGAGCTATACTTGCTCACCATGTCCTTTAATCCCCTGAGGTCCAGAACATCTGTCAGGCCGTGGCCAATCAAACACAGGGCACATCCCTCCCGGAACGTGTGCCAATTGATCACAATCGCAAAGCATTGCAGCAGAAGAAAAGAAGTCTTGCACAACCGTGTTCCAGCAGGCGGAGTCGCGCTTTGCTTGAGTCAGACCGTGGGAACGGGAAAGCAGGCAAAGCAATCCCGCATCTAACTTCTGCAGAGCAGCAACGGGGGTGCAGACGCCTTTCTCTCCTTGAAAACACATATGGTTCAGGCAAGCCACAGTTGTCAACTGAAACCAACGACCAGCCGGTTCCTAACGAATACGGCTAATAGCTTGATGGCCCCGTCCCGTTGTTCTCCCGAACGGTCCCCTTTTTTTTCCGTCGCCGTCCTTAGGTGTCCTTCTCAGGGAAGTTCATCCTCGCCCAGCGAAGCGTCTGGGAAGATCCTGCAGCCTCTTTCTCAGCGTGGCGCCGTTCTTTCTCATGTCCAACATTGTAAGAAAAATGTTTTGAAAATTGTAAAATTGTAAGATACTGTTATAGAAAAAAATTGCGAGGACACTTGGGCAACTAAAGTGTTGAGAGGCGAAAGCCGAGGACACTATGCCCTGACGACTTCCGGTGGATGTGACGTCACACCATTCCCGCGGCTATATCGATACCCAAATTATGCATCTTTCGGGGATCTTGAGTGTTAATTACGCTCATTTTTACACATTTTTCCATCTAATTTGACACAAATCAGAGGTTTTTCCGACCAAACTGTGATAATTTGCACTATGCCGTGATGACTTCTGGTGGACGTGACGTCACACCGTTCCCGTTGCTATATCGACATCCGCGCTATTTCGATGCAATTTCGACATTTTTGCCTATAGTTTATGAACTAATCAATCTACAGTCATCAAATTTGGCTTCTAGGTTCATTTCTTCCTCCTCTATCTGAAACAACCATTCGTTTTCTTCTATCTTTTTTAAGTTCCCGAGTTAACGAGCTGCCAAAGGTGTGACACCCTCTGCTAACGGACGACAGTACGAGCCATTAAAGGCTTTCTCCTTAATATCCTTACAGCCGTCATGGCTGTGAGTCCGACGCGAAGAAACAGCCAGCGGTCCCAACACGCGCAGCGATGACAGCGCCACCACTGCGGCTCGACGCCTAAACGTTCGAGTTTCCATGATGTCACCCTTGGGCGGTCACCGATTAACGAGTGCGCGTACCTAATGAGCTGATTTCACCACACGAGTGGAGCAACCGTCTCTGGGCAGGTTTGGCAAGACTTTCCAGTAATCTGTGCATGCCGGGTCAACCTCTCTCCCGCTCTCCTTCTCGCCTACCCACTACCTAGACCACTAACCTTTTTCTTACTTTCTCATAACACACTTGCATTTTTTTCATCTTGACGACGCAAAAAAAGAGAAAAAGAAGTCGATTAGTCTGCACCCACTCAATGTTAACAGGGGAAAAACCTCATTGCGGTAACGGGCTCAGCGGTAATCAACATCTGCACCACTTTCTCTCTTTATTTTGTTTCGAGCGCAACAAAGACCACGCTCCTCATAATACAGTCGGTTTTCTTCGCTCTTTCTCTTTCACTTCCCTTCTCCCCGCGCGATTTCTCCTCTTCTTTTCATTCGGGCGAACAAAGAAGTACACGCTCCGCATAAGACCGGTGCCGGTGGTTTTGCTTGTCTTTGCTTTGTCTGTTCGTACAGTTTTCTTTTTTATTCTTGTATCAGAATCTAGTCTCGCGCGCGCAGTGTGGTTACACCCAGCACTACTACCAGCTCGAGCGATGAAGTTCGGCAAAACAAGCATCCAGACAAAAGAACCCGTGTATATAGCTAGCGGAACCCCGTTGACGTCGACGTCTCGCTGCATATTAAATCGATCACGATAGCCGGTGTTTCGTCACTGCCTGCCTGGCTGTCTCGGTGCTCGTATAAGCTGATTGGTTCGGGCGGGGCCCGCGAAGCTTGTTTTTGCTGCTTATTTGCTGTTTCGTCTCTTTTTATTTTTATTTCTCGTATCCTAACGTTCTTGGGTCGGGGTGTCATTTATTGTACACTTTCCAGTAGGTAAAGTGAGTGGCACTTCTTTGGTAATCCACTCTTGTTGCATCAAGAAGATGGTAAAACCGGGCACTTTGGCAGCCACGCAGGAGTGTGAGCACCCCTTTAAATGCCTGCCTGCATTCGCAAAGGTAAAACCAGGGCAAAAAATTGGCGGGGGCTTAGCTTTGGTTAAGCCTGGTAGGTTGCGAAAGCAAAAGCGCAGCGCCTCCAACTGAAGGAACGCATTGCGCCGCGTCTGCAGGTCACGCGTGGCTACCGGCCGCCGCTGCGCGACGACTCAAAGCGTCTTCGGTAATTTTTTTATACTTTGTTTTTGATGTTGTTGCGACTGAGAGAAAGAAAACATAATCTACAGCTGGTATGACGTCACAGCGACAGTAGCGCCACAGGTGCGCAGCGCGGCAAACACACACCGTAACTGCAGCCGGGCTCTCTGAAGGAGCGAGTTGGTCGCCCATAATCTACAGCTGGTATGACGTCGCAGCGCCAGAGGTGCGCGGCGCGGCGTAACTGCAGCCGGGCTGTCTGAAGGAGCGAGTTGGTCGCCCATATTCACTCCGCTAAAGGTCAAACGTAACTGCGGCAGGGTCACGCGAAGGCTTGAAAGTGCGAGTAGTATTGCTTTCGCAATAAAAGCGAGCCGGCAATGGGAATAATCCCGCTGACTGCGGGGCACCTAAACCATCCCGAAGGGTGAGTACGGAGTGCAAAGGGACAGTAGAAAGGGAAAGGACGCGTGTTCAAACGATCGCTGTCGTGAAAAACAAAAACAAAAAAACTTTGATAATAATTTCGGGCATAATCTTTTTAGTCAAAGGTTTCAAGAACTTTTGCGCTATTAGTGTCCAAAACAGGGCATATTAGTCTTCATCGCATATTGCTTCGGCCGAGAGCATTATCGCTTATTTACTGCCGCACCGCAAGCAGAATAAAGTAAGGTTCGCCCTAAGTACTTAGGCTGCGTCGTCGTTGAGGAAACCGCGCAAAATTTGGTCACTTATCCTAATGAGGGATGGCACCGTCACAACTGATTGATTGGTTGGTTAGTTGATTGATTAGCTGGCTTATTGATTGATTGATTGATTGATTGATTGATTGACCGACTAACCGACGGACTGACCGATTTACTGACTGATTGACTGACTGTCTGACCGACTAACTGACTGATGATTGACTGAGTGAGTGAGTGAGACGGTCGCTAGGGCGTCAGTCAATAAATAAATGAATTATTGACGTTGTCAATTAATCAACAGACGAATCAGCTAATAATCTAAAGATCCAATTAATCAGCGAAGCTAAGGTAAGCAATAGGTGTCGTTTTTTTCTCTCTTTCGGCTGAACAGTCAATCCATATCCATAGTGAGAGCCTCGCGATTAGCGGCCCAGCTGGCTCAGCCCCGTCCTAGACTAAACGGCAGGTCATTGCCCGTGAAACGTCGCCACACTCACGCCTTTACCTAAGGACAGTCGTACGCGTACGAAAAAGCTCCCTTCTTAGGACAGTCGTACGCGAACGAAAAAGCTCCCTTCTCGACGTCTCCATATCAGGCCCTTGGCGGTCACGAAAGGCAGCCCGCCCAGGGAGCTCGCCGGCTGTTTCCTAACTCCGTCACTGCTTTGAACAGACGTCGACAAACCGTCTACCCACTGCTGACGGCATGAGCATTCACCATTTAACGACAAGCGATCCGCAGCCATACACCAATAATGCAAACGCAACAGCAGTCAGCATTGCAACAGTAAACAGACGCTTCGCTATGTTTGCAAAACATGGGTCTACGAGTTGGCATCGGACGTCAGCGCCTCATAATGGACTGCGATTCGCGTGTTCCCATTGGCTGAAATGGCGGGTAACGTCTGGTAGCCCGTTGGCTGCTACGTAGTAAGGACCCGCAGTGCTTCTTTTCTTTTTCTAGGAATTAGAAGACTCCTTGTGAGCTTCTTGGTGTCATCATCTTGGAGGTTGTGGCCAAGTACTACACCAGGGTGGCCAAATCCTTCTCTGATGAGGAAGTGCGTTGTCGGTTCTGGTCACCGAGATCAGGCCGCACCCCAGGTCAGGGTATGCAATCCCGCTGACACGCGAAATTTTTTTCATCTGACGGAGATCTTAGGAGGAACCGGCATTCGAACACCAGCCCTCTTGCACATGAGGTGAATGTTCTACCTGTACGCATCGCTTATGCGATGAGGGCTGGGCGATATTTTTTATTCTTTTTATTTTGCCCACTCCATTACACCATAGCTGTAAGCGCAGTCCCGTTGAAGGACGCTGGGGAGATTGTGCTAGAAAAACTAGTCACAATGTATACGCAATGCATTATGACCTCTGGCGTACAGTAGGCTTGGAGGAACGCTAACATCATCTTAATTCATAAGAAACCGGCCGTCAAGGACTTGAATAGTCCGATCAGCTCAACCTCTGTTGCCTACAAGATATTTACACAGGTAATCGCTAATAGAGTCCGGACAACTTTAGACTTGGACCAGAATTTCGTAAAGGCTACTCAACAATAGACAATATCGACACTATCAATCAGGTAACGGAAAAATGCCCAGACTATAACCAGCCCCAATATATAGCCTTTATAGATTACGAGAAGGCATTTGACTCAGTCGAAACCGCAGCAGTCATGCAGACATTGCGTAATCAGGGTGTGGATGAGCCTTAGGTAAAAATACTGGAAGGTATCTATCACGGCTGCATAGATAGTCCTCCACAAAGTCAGCAATGATATTCCGATAAGGAAGGGCATAAGGCAGGGAGACACTATCTCGCCAATGCTATTCACTGCCCGTTTACAGGAGTTATTCAGAGGCCTGAATTGGGAAAAGTTGGAGATAAGAATTAATGGATAATAATTTAGTAATTTGCGATTCGCCGATGACATTGGCTTGCTAAGTCACCCAGGACATGTACTGAAAAGCATGATCAATGACTTTAACAGGCAGAGCAGAACGGGGGTCTAAAAATTAACACGCAGAAAACCGAAGCAATGTTCAACTGTATCGGTAGGCAACAGCGGTTTACAATTGGTAGCGAGGCGCTGGAAGTGCTAAAGGAATACGTGTACTTAGGGCAGGTAGTGACCGCCGATCCGGATCACGAGAGAGAAATGACTAGAAGAATAAGAATGGGGTGGAGTGCATTTGGCAGGCTCTCTGAGATCATGAATGGAAGTTTACCAATATCCCTCAAGAGAGAAGTATACAACAGCTGTATATTACTGGTATTCACCCATGGGGCACAAACGTGGAGGCTAACGAAGAGGGTTCTGCTTAAACTCAGGACGACAGAGCGAGCTATGGAAAGGAAAATGGTAGGTGTAACGTTAAAGACAGGAAGAGGGCAGAGTGGGTCAGGTATCAAACATAGGTTAATGATATTCTAGTCGAAATTAAGAAGGAATGGGCTTGAGCAGTTCATGTAATGCGAAGGCAAGATAACCACTGGTCCTTGAGGGCAACGGAGTGGATTCCAAGAGAAGGCGAGCGTAGCAGGGGGGCGGCAGACAGTTAGGTGGGCGAATGAGGTTAAGAAATTTTCGGGGATACGGTGGTCGCAACTGGCACAGGACAGGGTTGGTTGTAGAGACAAGGGAGAGACCTTTGCCTTGCAGTGGGCGGGCGTAGTCAGGGTAATGATGTGAGCTTCTCCAGCTTCCTTCTAATTCCAATAAGATTAGCCAAAATAACAGGTGCTGTAGAATGACACTAGGGTCGCTTCCGTCCTGACCTCACAGGCTGTCCTGGAACACCTGCGGGAAAACAACTGCTCGAATTGCTTTTCCACTATCACCGCTTGGAAAATGGACGATGAGCGCCCCTGGAGGCAGAACAGCCTCGTGTAGACTAGCGTCCCTTAACGTTGGTAAAGATTCCACAACCGTCGTCTCAACTTTCGCTGGCATCGCATGCATCAAAGGGCTCCTTACTCGTAGAATCTGACTCGCTCAGTGGCCAGTCTTAACGGAAGCTGAAGCCCGGCTTTTCCTGCGCGAATGGCGGTGAACAAAACAGTCGCAACGGAATGGAAGTGGAAGATTTTTATATTCCTATATATCCTGTTGCTCCTGCTGTTAATACAACTTCAATTATTACTGCTACTTCCGCTACTCTTGCTCCAACTTAATTATTCCTGCTGGCACTACTACTACTGTGCGGTTGCGATAATTAGAACTCGATTAATTCGAACTACCGGTTTATACGAACTGTTGCTTTGGCGCCGTCAGCATTATATGCGTGGAGAAAGTTTACAGTCGTGCACTGTTAAATAAGACCGGCATTAATATGGACAACTCGAATTATGCATGATTTTCTTGGGGAGAAGACTTGTTTAGTGTATTTACGCCTCGTTTAAAAGGAACCTCGTTTACCGGACAATAAACAAGGCAAAAATGCACAAAGCACACTGGGACCCACGTATGGGAACAAAACCTCCACTGCTGAAAATAGGTCTTTTCTTTCCTGTATTCTGAGTGCAGGACACCGGAGGAAGGCAATGAGAAAGTGCAAATGGGGCAGTTGTGGTTTTTTGTGGTTTCAAGCTGTACAGCATGAAGGTGCCCGCCCCGTCGACGCACCTTAACCCTTTGCTGTATTGCAAGAATGACTCTATAAGGAAATTCGCGCTGCAGGTTATGCGACACTGAAAGCAGTATTCAGCAGCTGACAGCTAAGTACAAATATGTACTAGCGGTTCGCGCGATGGGATCAGTCCTGATAGGAGATCACTCCATGAGACGCAGTCATATGTCTCATGGACTATTAGGTTCTTCAAGCTGCACCACACTATATTAAATGTAATCAATACCACGATAATACACCTAAAGCTTTCGAGCTATTGTTTAATTTCGATTTCACTGACCCCACTACACACAAAAGTAGTCCAAGCCACTGAAATTTTTTTAATTATTTTTTTCACGCTTCGTTATTACGGACGACCCGCTCTATAACTATAAAAGGCCCATTTTAACGGGGCACGACTGCAAATTAATTTTAACTCCGCATAATGAATTTAATTTGGACCCCTTAAAACTCTTAGAATCGAGATGGTTTATGGTTTATTGGGGTTTGACGTCCCATAGCGACCCAGGCTACGAGGGACGCCGTAGTGAAAGGCTCCGGAAATTTCGACCTCCTGGGCTTCTCTTTAACGTGCACTGACATCGCACTGTGCACTGGCCTCTAGAATTTCGCCTTCATCGAAATCCCACCGCCGCGGCTGGGACCGAACCCGCGTCTTTCGGGCCAGCAGCCGAGCGGCGTAACCACTGAGCCACCGCGGCGGCTCTTGGAATCGAGAGTTGACTGCACGTATATTCCTGCAGAACTTTTTGCTGGGCTAGTTGGTCCATTTAACATGAGTGAAAACAGCGCGAAAGAAGAAGCCCGAAGGCGAAACGAAGAAGGGACAGGAAAGAGCGCTGACTGACAAGTGAATTTATTGAGCGAAACTCGCGCAATATATAGGAAGGCAGTGGCAAAGATAGTCAGATGCAGTCAACGTCACATGGTGCAAAGAGCCATAAAAGCGATAAAAACAAAACAGGGTGACAAAGCTAACAGTGAACTGAATCTCAAAAGGGATGGTAACAAAATGAAAAGTACAGTCGATGACTATAAACAGTTAATGTCACTTGGTGTAAGAAGCCATAAAAGCGATAAAAACATAACAGGGTGAAAAGGCTAAAGGTCAACAGAATCTCAAAAGGGATGGTAAAAAAAAATACACATGATGATATAAACAGTTAATGACACAAGGTGTAAAGAGCCACAAAAACCGATAAAACATCCATAGCAGGTACCAAGGGTAAAACCGATAAAAACTGACCAAATGGAATTGTGGAAAGAATAAAAACTGGCTGAATGCGACAACGTATGGCTAAAAAAATGCACAGACCTTAACAATAAAACGATGAAACAGTGACACTCAACGATTGAAACACGCGTAGTCAACAAAAATTATCAAATTAGCAATTCTTTCGCGCTGTTTTCACTCATGTTACGTATATTCCTATTTGTCGATACAAAACGAAAAAAACAAAACAACGCCACCGCCAGAGACTCAACCCATGACGCATGTCCGTGCAGCTTTTAGTTCGTAGCCTGCATAAACACGGGATCGGGAACAAAGGCCCGCGTCACCAGAGCCGACCTCTGCTCGATACGAGCCGGCTTCCTCGCGAGGCCATTACAAAGGACGCTTTCTCGTTCGAGCTGTACCACACAGCATCGACCGGCAGTGTGCGTGCCAGCGAGCGCTTAGGACGTGCACGCGGACTTCCATAAGCATAGCGGCCGCCGCTCTTGAAACCCAAAACGCTGGGGTCCCTCGGTGTTCGTTGGCAAAGGCTGGCGCTACCAGGTCAAGTTTGCCGGCGGTTTCTCGCTCGTACTGGGAGCGCTCCTTAGGAGCCCGTCGCCGTCAACACGCCTGGCGTGGGCGGACGTGGCCGCGAAGCCTTTTAGGCATATTGCTTTCCCAGCATAACGCTCATGCCGCGATACTTAGCAGGGAACCTTCGAGTGTGCTCATAACGCCGCCAGTACTGTCCCCGCCTTGTGCTCTGGTTTTGAGAGACACTTATATGGATCGCCGTGAAGGTCGACGGGTTCAGTGGAGTCCGATGTTTGTGCTTTGCTTGTTCAGTAAATAAACCTTTTTGCTTGCGTCTAACGGAAATATATCGAACGTTCGTTTTTATTGCGAAAGCAATACTGCTCAAGGTTTCCGCTCTTGGCCGTCGTCCCGGAGAATCCACCATTGACCTTTAACGTGACCTATGTGTGACGTCATGCCAGCTGTTGAAAAGCGCCCCCCCCCCCCCCCCCCCTCCCCTCCAACTCGTCGCAGTCGTCCCAGCGAATCCTCCACCATATGTCGGATGATGTGTATAAGGTGAAGCTGCAACGATGTGCTGCAGCTCCAGGCAGTCTTGCTTTCGCAATCCACTAGGCTTAACCAAGCTAAGCCTCTGCCAATTTTTCTCTTTCTTCGTAGCCAGCGGCTTCACTTGCGAATGATCGAAGGTTCTTGCTGTTTCATATTTTACCTTTTTGAGAAAGATGACGAGGGGCTTTACGGCAGTGTTTTGGAATGTCGCTTCGCGACATGAACGTTTGTATCGACAGAAGTACCAGGAATGTTCTGCAAGGGTTGCTGAATCATAGTCGCCGCACTAGCTGCAGTACATATTATGTGAAGGTAAAAAGAAAAACTGAAGTCGACCCTCGGTGACAAGATTCCTGTGCCGCAAAAATTCCCTCACTGCGCAGCACCCGCTACCGACACCAATGTCCACCACCCGCTGTGGACATGCCCAGGAACTTCGCTGGTGCGCGCTCATGTTCTTCAAGAGGCAGGCCTGTATTTAAACAATGACTCCAATTTGCACTTGTGGCTAACGGAAAACATTTACGCCCGAAGCTTATGCGACTTTTTACACACAACCGGGCTTCACGCTTTTTTGTAACGTATTATGCTGCTCGTTACTAGCAATACGTTTTATGCCACGCGGCACACTTAGCGCCGCAAATAACTAACTAACTAACTAACTAACTAACTAACTAACTAACTAACTAACTAACTAACTAACTAACTAACTAACTAACTAACTAACTAACTAACTAACTAACTAACTAAATAAATAAATAAATAAATAAATGAATAAATAAAATAAAATAAATAAATAAATAAATAAATAAGTCGACTCCGTCACATCAGGTTATGTATCCTTCTGACCAATGAGGATACAACATTGCAGCGCGTCACCGGCTGGACGGTGAGAATGAGACGCTCGTGGTCACGTGACCTGGGTATCTTTCTAGAGTACGTCCAGGCGAGAAACGGGGGGAGGGGGGAGATATAGCAATCTGAAGCCGAGACGGTGTTTGCTGGAGGCTGTTATAAGGAAAGTTATGTAACTAGCCGCCGTGGTTGCTCAGTGGTTATGGCGCTCGGCCTCTGACCTGAAAGACGCGGGTTCGATCACGGCCGCGGCGGTCGAATTTCGATGGAGGCGAAGTTCTAAAGGCCCGTGTGCTGTGCGGTATCAGTGCACGCTAAAGAACCCCAGGTGGTCGAAATTTCCGGAGCCCTTCACTACGGCGTCCCTCATAGCTTGAGTCGCTTTGGGGCGTTAAACCTCAATAAACAAAACCAAAAGTTATGTAACTAGAAAGTTTTGATACCGCACTGATTCTTGACGTTACAGAGAACCTAGATTCAATGTGGTCATTGGGAAATATATAGGGAAGCTTTAGGTGTGGCTTAACTGTGCCCCAGTGGTTGAATGCCACATTCGCATTGTTTTTTCTCAACGCCCTAAGGAGGTCCATCAGAGGCTTCATCGAACGCCGAATGGATGAACGGATTATATTGCCATCCACTTTGAATCTGGATGGTGGCTAGCGCCTTCTTGTCTAGTAAATTTGGGTGTTTCTGTTATTTATTAATGTGTCAGCACCAGAAGATTGTGTGCAAGCGGAAATGACGACAGCAGTCAGTCAGTATAGCAAGCGGCAGGTCGAAATCTGCCCACCGGGCTACGCTCGAGTTTAGAGTACTACCTAGGATGTAAAACACTTTAGTATGCCATCTCGGATATAGCGACCTTTCGTGCGTTAATCTCTGATATAATGAACCTTAGTATGCCACCTCGGATATAATGAACTTTCGTGTGTGGACCTTGGATATGCAGAACCTAAGATGTCACCGTGGATAAACGAACTTTCCTGCGCTACTTCGGATATAACAAAATTAAGTATGCTACCTTGGATATAAGGAACTTTCATGTCGGGACCTCGAATGTCACGAACTTAACGAGCGGACTTTGGTTATAACGAAGCTAAGGGTACCATTTCGGATGTAACGAACTTACTATGTCAACCTTGGATATAAAGAACGTTCGGATTCTAACGCATTCAAACGATCCATCGTGCATTGCCGAAGAATTTTTTTGCAATTTTCTTAAACTTAACTCTATGTAGCTATATAGTTCTGTTTAATTGATTCGTTAGTTCGTCGGAGCAGGAGTTTTCTTTTGGTGGGGACTGGACACACCCAATTATCTTTGAAATATCGGCACCATGCATCTGTAGTGGGTTTCGCAACTTTGACACACGCTTTAAGCTTCGCGCTGCGTGTAGTCGAAGACGAGTACCAGGAAGAACTACGAATACTCCCCTTGGCTAAAAGGTCCATTGTATGACAAAGAACGCGAACCTCTCTCCTAGCAACTAGTAGTCAATAACTTCTGTATCTCTTTAAGAGGTGAAAGTTGCTCAATGAGCTACAACACGCATTTGACTGTCGCAATTCTGCACCATTCGTGCAGACAACGCGGCAAAGCAGAGTCAGGAAACAGGAAAATATAGGTGCAAATGAAAGACTTGCATGAAACAACAATAATAAAATTGAAAATGCCGTGACAGTGTGGCCAGGAAAGTGTACATGCG
This sequence comes from Amblyomma mixtum, assembly GCF_055824585.1. Taxonomy (NCBI): domain Eukaryota; kingdom Metazoa; phylum Arthropoda; class Arachnida; order Ixodida; family Ixodidae; genus Amblyomma; species Amblyomma mixtum. Next base: position 155,998,399 of record NC_143015.1, read on the forward strand.
AACAAAAGAGGAACATTTCGTTCTGTTTTTTTTTTTTCGGAAATAAAAGGTAAAACGAAAAGACCAACGCGTTTCCAAAAACAGGCTTAGCACTCCCCTTTCGAAAGCCCCGCGTCGAAAAGCAGGCGACCCGATTACGTGACGGCAGACGACGACCGACGAGCAGACGACACCGCAGCCACCAACCAGTGTTGCCAGGCGTCCACTCCTTTTTCTTTCTAGTTTTCGCCTTGAATCCTTCCATGGGAAGCTATTAATTTTTTCCCCCCAATTTTCCTCGCTCACGTGCCTACCTAGCTCGCCGCCAGTGGCGTCAAAAGAGGTGGTTTCTTTCATTTTTTTTCTTGTGTTGTAATTCCTCTATCCGTTCGTCGTCTGCTTGCCGAAAATGTAGAGTGGTGTTTCTTTTTTTCTTTCTGGCGGACAACCTCCCCCATCCCTCTCGACTGCGCTTCAAATGCGTTACGTGAGACACGGTAACGCCACCACGCTCGGGTGCTCTGGCATTCTGGACCTCGCTCTGTGCTGTCCGTGGGCATGACGAAGTCATTTGTGCTTTCTTCGTTTTATTCTGATTCTAAACCCTAATTTGCCAGGAATTTTTTAGTCAAGCGGTATCCATCAACGATTGCGTTACCCTGTTCATAATAAGCTAGTTAGTCGTCAGCGCTCTTTCATTTCAAGAGTTGTGAAATTCAACTTCGACATGCGAGTAATCAGTCTGGCCACTTTCAGATGGATGCGCCATCTAGGAGCGGTAAATAAAAACTGTCGCCTTTCGTGGTCATTAACTTCAGAAGAGCTGAAATATAATGCTCGTTCTAGCTCTTCTTGGAGAGCTATATCTATGCGTTTTTGTTATAGCGCCTGTTTCAATGGTTTCGCCTCTTTCACTGGAGTAACTAGCCCACAGTTTATATTACTGCCGACAGGTGTCACGACAGTCAGCTGAGCCTGGAGTTTTGGTCCATCAGATTGCCGCATTTCAATGCTTGGGTGCTATCGGGCGTTTCTCGACCGATATGAATAATTAGTTCTGATTAGACTCAGTAGCTGTAGCGTTTGAATACCAATTACGAGTTCGGTGACGTTGGCAGACGCCATCTCGCGGCCGCATTCCTATGCGAGCGAAATGCCCCTCAAAAAGAAGCTCGCACACTGAGATTAGAGCGCACAGTATAAAGGAGCCCTGGGTGTTATAAACTAACCCGAAGTCGCGTATTACAGTGAGTCTTGCAACCCGCAGAGTTGGCTTGAAACGTAAAAAATACACCCATTAACCATTATCAGCGTTAAGCGATCGCTGTTAAGCCCAAGTCATTTTGCCGATATCACACGGATTTTTTTCTCGGTGAAGTAAATAGCCGGAAGTGTTTTTAATCTAATTTTCTCTCTTGTACGGTTTCTCCTGAAGTTCTGCTACTGGCTCTTAAGACAACGTAATAGCATCTGAGAAAGACTGAGAACCTACTCTTCAAATGTATAAAGGAGTAAGTCTGCATGGGATTAAAAACGGAGTAGGCTATCCTTAGCTCACTCCTTTCCAGAGAAGGGAATACACTAAAGGAAAGCCATTTCTACTCTTTTATGTTTAGAATGTAGGGTTCTTCTGTGTAAGGCATCATGTGGGTGGCTTCCTGATGCGGCCAAATTTTGTGGGATTCATTAAAGAGCTTTCTTTCCATCAAGTTGACCAAATACAGTTTTCCTTTTTCCTCTACAGTCCCCGCATGTGCAAATTTTCTTTCCACAAAATGACAAACAAATAATTTCAATTCCATATTCGTGCGACTAGTACACATATACCACCATCGCGGTTGCTAGTGATATTAATACTGAACACAACAACATTGTTAATTAAAAAACTAGCGCATAAAACTAGGACAAAGACAGAGAAGGAGACAGGACGAGCGCTAATCTCTGTCTCCTTCTCTGTCTTTGTCCTAGTTTCATGCGCTAGTCTTTTAATTAACTATGACACACCAACTAGCCCAGCTTTCTGCCTTGATCACAACAACATACCACGAAAAAGAATGAAAACCACAACAACAACAATGAATATTTGCTTAGGGACCTCATAAACAGCCAGAGGTCTGAAGGTCTTTGTAGGGCAACACAGAAATCAATAGCAAGAAAAAAATAAATAACGGCTAATATCAATGCTTCAACAAAATAATCAAGAACCAAGAAAACGTACGCCAAAAAGAAGCGAAAAAAATTTCACAACTGCAGATGAAATTTTGATGGGCCAAATCTAAAGGGGGTCTTCAGGGCCTCGCAGTATGCCAGGAACAACAATAAAAACAGACAAGACAAGATGAGGAATTCATGCTCGATTATTAGTACCGGCGTCATAAAAACGTCATAGACCGCAAACATAGCAACTCACAATCGGAAAAATTGCACGAACGCAGCTGAACAAAAAGCAGAAGAAATTATGAGAAAAATGACGACTAAAATCGATAGGCGCTTTGTGGAAGCATTTATGAAACGCACCCATTTCGCACTGTGTCCAATCTATGTTACAATAAGAAACGGCTGGAAAACACGAACAATGCATCACGACTGTGGGATGATTTTAAGGCAAAGGGGCGCAGTTTGAAAGAAGTCAAGAAGGGGACGGAATTCACGCGAAACGGGGTCGCTTTATTTCGCAGCAGCCGCTTAATAATTCAGTTCCAGCACCTTCGCACCGTAAAACACAGAAAATGACATTCTAGAAAACGAGCGAGGGGTGCGGACACGATTCGTCGAAAGCATTTATCGACGCTGCTATCGGAAAACCCAGTAGCGAAAGGGTAAAGGGAACAGACGGGCTTGTTTAATGGGCTGCTTTGCGGGAATAACCATCTCTGGCACAATCCGGCTCGGACTGTCAGCGATTACGAAATAAAAAAAAGCAACGAATCAGACCACTCGAGCGATTGTCCGTAGTTTGGCAACATTAACATGTATTGGCAACGCCCTGCCATAAGCAACACGCAGAGGAAACACTTTTTTCACGGCACCCTTCCCACGAAAAAATTGCGAGGACACTTAGGCAACTAAAGTGTTGAAAGGCGAAAGCAGAAGACACTATGCCGTGACGACTTCCGGTTGATGTGACGTAACACCGTTCCCGTGGCTATATCTATTCCCAAATTATACATCTTTCGGGGATCTTAAGTGTTAATTACGCTTAATTACACATTTTCCCCTCTAATTTGACACAAATCCGACGTTTTTCCGACCATTCTGTGACAATTTTCACTATGCGGTGACGACTTCCGGTGGATGTGACGTCAGACCGTTTTCGTGGCTATATCGACGTCTGCGCTATTTGGACACAATTTCGACATGTTTGCCTATAATTAATTAACTAATTTACCTAAAGTAATCAAACTTGGCTTATAGGCTCATTTTTCCCTCCTCTATCCGAAGCAACCATTGGTTCTCTTCTATCTTTTTTTAGTTCCCGAGTTAAACGCGTGTGACACGCTTTATTAACGGACGACAGTTTGAGCCATTAGTGGCTTTCGCCTTAATAACTGGTCAATTATAGGTAAATCTGAACTCGGAGCGCAGCCATTTTAACGCAGGGCGTGCCTACATGAATATTCGAAACCAACATTCATTCTCAGCTCTTCAGGCACGAATGTTTCACTCTGTTTTCGGAAACCTTGTCTAGTAGGTTGATGACGTTGCCATAGTAACGGCATTATGACCCGTCTTTTGAAGCACCGAGTTCACCCTGATTTGCAGTACACTGAGATGTAGTCCTTAGTCTCATTCCCTTCGACAATTTCAAAGCGAAGCCAGAAGTCATGTCGGCTTTCGTAAGTGACTCATAGGTCGCAAGCGACGCGCGCGACATCATGAATCCAGCGGCGATCATCAACAATGCGCTGCCAGGAGCAGCATATATGAGGCGGGCCAATATATCGCGTATACGGCGCACCTGAAAAGAAGGTGCATGAATTTACAAACTCCTTCTCTAAGTAAGTGCAAACTCGAGCTAAAAAAAGCGTACAAGGTCTGTTCAATATACTCTCGAGTTGTTTAGTGTATATATCTTCCATTCAGATGAAACGCTTTCCTAGAAGTGTGACACAGAAGCTGCATACTGCACACGTTGCAGAGGGAACGGCGCTATGAATAGTTGGCGCCGATAAGTCGAATGCGGTACGCGGAAAGAACGGATATTGAGCGACGTTGGGCTAACAATGCGACGGATAACAATCTGCGGCACCTGAACAAATATTTCTTCACATTAAACACAGTGAGCACAGAAATCTCCCTAGTGAAATGAGAAAGAAGTAAAAAATTGTGTCCTGTTGGAAATGAAATATTAAGGCTTGTGTGAGTTCCTGACGGGTACCCGTTCCGCTCATTTCATGCTTTGTATGTCACGCGCAGACATGTAGTTTTTAGTTTACCAACCAGGCTGTAGGTGTTTTGGTTTGGTTTATTGGGGTTTAACGTCCCAAAGCGACTCTGGCTATGAGGGACGCCGTAGTGAAGGGATCCGGGAATTTCGACCTCCTGGGGTTCTTTAACGTGCACTGACACCGCACAGTACACGGGCCTCCAGAATTTCGCCTTCATCGAAATTCGGCCGCCGCGGCCGGGACCGAACCCGCGTCTTTCGGGTCAGCAGCCGAGCGCTGTAACCACTGAGCCACCACGGCGGGTAAGTGTTTTAATGAAAATTTTTGTTATTGGTGCTGGTTACAAGTGTTTCTGTCCGTGGCCAGTATCTGCTTCATGACGCAAGACTATTTATTCAGCAGTGTATGCAGTGGACGTTAAGGACCCCTAGGTGGTTGAAATTAATCCGGACCTCTCCACTACGGAATCCTTCATATCCCATGTGTCGCTTTGGGACGTTAAGCCTTATATACCATACCATACCATACCATACCATACCATACCATACCATACCATACCATACCATACCATACCATACCATACCATACCATATACCATACCATAAACTATACCAAAGGGCAGAGCAGGTCAGGGAACAAACGCGGATTAATGACATCCTAGCCGAAACAGGGGGCTTAGACAGTGCATGTAGTGCGAATGAAAAATAACCGCTGTAACAAGGAGATTTGAGCTAGTTGGTTTATGTTCGAAACTTTTACCAGCGCTGCAACAGGGGACAGGGAACAAGAAGAGACGGAAGGACAATTGTTAGTAGCGCTTGTCTTTCCGTCTCTTCTTGTTCCCTGTCCCCAGTTGCAGCGCTGGCTAAAGTTTTGAAGAATAATCGATGATCGTTAAGACTAACAGAGTGGATGCCAATAGAAGGGAAGCGTTGCAGGGGTCGGCAGAAAGTTAGGTGGGCGGATGAGATTGAGAAGTTTGCGGGGATACGGTGGCCGCAACTCGCGGAGGACAGGGTTAATTGGAGACATGGGGGAGGAATTTGCCCTCTGATGCTGCTGCTGCTGCTGCTGCTGATGATCATTCCATGCCATATCATACCATACCGCACCATACCATGCCGCGCCAGCATTATATGCAATGCTGTTAACTCGGCTAAATTTTGTTTAGACACTTCTCGGATTCTTCCTTGTGCATTTCAAGACATTTCAGTTTGAACTTATCAAAGAAACGACATTCCGAGTGAGGCAGTAAACTGCCTGAATCAGTTAAGCAGCGCATCTGCATAAGTATAATAAGCGCTGACAATACAGGCCATAAGAGGAAGTTTAGAGGGGAATTACGATTTGGCGGAACACTTTTGGCTATCACTCCCAGATTACTAACAGCAATTACTCTCAGCAGCTTACAGAAACCCCGAAGAGGAATGTAAATAAGCGATGTATCTTTGCGCTACTCGAGTCTGAGGCTGAAATCTGAAGGCTAGCACTAAGGCTAGAAATCAAACAACAGTGCTGCGGACTATGGAAATATTATGTTGTTGGATGATGATGGTTAACTTTTATAGAGCAAGGGCAGCTTGAGCAAATAAGCGCTATCATACATATAGTCTTCATCATACAAGGTTGAGTCGGAGACCCATTCTCGAAGCTATCGGCCCGTATAAACCGAGCACCGCTGTTGTTGTTGCCCTCCTTCCGGCATGGCACATACCCACGATGAAGGATTTACCAGCGTTTGGTGATGAATGCCGAAGGAAATGATTGTAGTAATTTAAACTTATGGGGGGGGGGGGGGGGGGGATTACGCGTAATGAACAAGATTTACAGCAGAAAAGAAAAAGAACTAACGAAACAAGACAGAAATCACAAAATTATCCGGAAGAATGAAAGCAAAAACAAATAAAAGCATGACAGAATTTCGAAACAGTGTTGAGCACTATTACTCAGGGAGTCTGCAATGCTTGCTGCTTGTATAAGTGAAATGTATTTATGGATGAATGTATAAGTAAAATGGCAGGTTGTGTACATCGTTGTCCCGTCTTTATGTGGCTTCACTGCATTCGAAAAGACCTTTCCACTTCGCCCTATCATTGAACCTTACCTTCCTGGGCTTTTTCCCACTTAGATATACCGCCACATCGTCATTATAAGGCAGACAAACAGCAGAGTAGATTAGACCGAAAACACGAGTTGGGGACGTTTCAGCTAAAAACGAAGAGAAAAAATTCACACGGGCGTGACCTATAACACGCATACCTACCAATCGGTGATCTATCAGAGTGCCAGGGTGAATACCAGCAACAACAAAAAAAAAAGCAAACGCATTCGGAGGCGGTCGGAAGCCATATAGAGGGAGAGGGTTAGGTTAGGTTAACGGTGTTTAATGACCCAAAGTGACTCAGGCTATGAGGTACGCCGTAGTGAAGGGCTCTGGAAATTTCGACCACCTGGGGTTCTTTAACATGCACTGACATCGCACAGTACACGGGCCTCCAGAATTTCGCCTTCATCGAAATTCAGCCGCCGCGGCCGGGATCGAACCCGCGTCTTTCGGGACAGCAGCCGAGCACCATAGCCACTGAGCCACCGCAGCGGCCGAATAAAGAGGGTAGTCGCTGCTTCTTAGCTGGCACTCAATGAAAACAAATGCGTTTTGTCTTCTTACCAAGCATGCTCAGTTCGATCGAGTCAGTGGCTCCCCTGGTAAACAATTACAAGCCAGCTCTATTCCTTCGGAGAGCAATTTGCTTCGCTTCGGGTGAGGGCCCAGGCCCTCGTTTCAGATCGCGTCACCTGGGACTCGTTCGACGATTTCAATCTCCATCTATGGCATTCGCAACGAGCAGAACACATGCAAAAAAAAAAAATGAAATGGAGCGGTCTCTGAGTCGATGAAACTCTCGTGCGCTGCTGCCCCTCGTAGAATTCTCGTCAATCATGTATATGCTCCGTCCTTCTGCTTCTTTGTCAAGAAATAACAAAAAAAAGAACAAAAGGCGGACCCGGGCCGAGACCTTGAGGCATCGCTCTCTGGCCAACGCACGAAGAAGGAATGACGGGAAGGTGAGGGGGTACTCTGGGTCGCAACCACCGCTGGTCCGATACGCAGTTCTTATTGATTAGCCTTCACCTGAGTAGGAGGCGGCCGCAGGAAGGAGCTGTTATTTTTTTTCTTGCCCCTTTCTTCCTGGCTTCTCGTCTGCAAAGGGGGACCCGAAAACGGGGAAAACAGAGAACGCGATTCAATCGAAGCTGGGTCGAAGATAAGCCTATTTTTGGTTTGCGTTTCCTTTAACTTCTTGCTTTCTCGTTCTCGGCATGTTAAATTTCTTCCCCCGCATTGTTTTGTTCGCGGAGTGTTGAAATTCTAGCTCCGCGTACAGTTTTTTGTCCTTTGTTAAAGCATACCGACAATAGATTGCAAGACTTTCAAAAAGTCCTCAGATTTTCAGGCTCGGGGATGTACACTGGCGTCTATGCTAAGCCAGTAGCCGTCCATAATAAGGCTCCTCTCGCTCTCTTCCTTCTTTCACTCCCTCCTTCATCCCTTCCCTGTTGGCGTGGTTGAGGTGTCCAACGAGAGCGAGACAGTCACTGCCCCTCTCGTTCCCTTATCTCAACTCCATCCGCTGAGGTTATCTAACCTCTAAACAAGAATACGCATATATGATAATAAAAAGGAAGTAAGTTGTCCTCCAGCGCACAAAAGAGAGTGTTCTAGAGCAGAGCTTACTTCCATTTTACCCCCTTCTGTTTAGAGTGCTCCACACAGCTCGAGGATAGGGTTTAATTTAAAATCACATACGCGTTAGAATGACGCTAGCAGGTGCACCACGCTGGTTTCGATGTAAATTGCGACTGCATCAACAGGTCTCCACCACACATTCCAAATGTTCACAACGACCTCGGCGGCAGCGTTCCGATGGAGGCGAAACGCACGTTAAAGGTCCCCAGGTGGTTGAAATTATTCCGGAGACTTCCACTACGATACCTCTTCCCTTATTCTCTCACTTCCCCGCCTATCCTTTCCCCCCACCCCCACCGTGGCCCATCTGACTCGCCTCCCGGGACCTGAACCTGCAACGCGCGCTCGTCACCTTGGCCCAGGACCTATTGAACGCCTAACATAAAGGCTGTTAATAAAAAGTGTCACACCACCACCACCTCTCTCACTTCCTTCTCTATCCCTTCCCTTACGGTGCAGTTCGGGTGTCCATCGAGATACGCGAGACAGTTACAGCGCCATTTCCTTCCCTCAAAAACCAATTTTAATTTTTTTTTCAGCAGAGCCTCTGGTAGATTTGTAATAAGGTATCTGTTCACAATGCCGTTGCACGGCATATCGTTGAGAACCTGGGCTGAATTTAAATGACTGAATAAATATTGAACTCGCGGTTTTCACACCCAATTCATCATAGCGGTGGTAGCCAATGTGACAGTTTGTTTCCGCTGCTAGAGCCTCGTATTTGTCCCGCGAAAAACCTTCCAACACTTCATGCGCTTACACGTCGAACACAAAGTGGTGCAAATATCGCGCTATCGTCGCTCATGCAGTTGTCGGGCCAATTCTAAAATGTAAATGAAACTGGGCGTGAGTTCACGCAAATAAATACAACGAAAGGAAAACGCTTCACTGAAGAGCGGGCAGTTTTGTCGGTGCGCGTCCGATTTCTTGCGTGAGCCTTGGGCGCAATTGAAAGTTTTAGCAGAGCCGAAACGTCTGCTGTGCACGCGAAGCAGTGGGTCCTCACCTTGCGCACTGCGCTAGTCAGCGAGTATAAAAGTCTCTCTATAGCAACTCGATAAAAATCTCCATTTCCCTTTTGCTAAGGATACAGACCGTGGGAAGAAAACCAGTAAGCCAGAAAAGACCTCAGTAAAAAGAATCTAACTAATTAAAAGAGAAGCAAAGTAAATGAAAAGTCGCTGAGTGTAGCCACAGAAAGCAAGGTTTGCAGGAGTATCGACATAAAGCATTAGCTGGCACGCTATTCACATACGATACTCATGACCACAAAAAGGAATTCACAGCAGTACCTTTGTGAGGGTTTAGCAACAGCTTTAGTCGTAATCAGAAGTCCAGCATCAAGTCCTGTCGAGACATTGTGATCACCCCAAACTGCCGCGTTGATCTGCTCGCTAATGAATGAATGCATAAATGAATGAAGATGCTGTTAAAGCGGACCGCTCTGAAGTGGGTCGTTTCGAGAATCTCACGATAATATGGGATAACGTGACCTAGATACTGTCCCCAGGAGAAAGGGAACTTTACACCAAATGCCCAGTGCGGAAATTTAACACTCCAACACATTTATCGATATCATTGCTAGATCTATACAACTTCTACCGCCCATATCGCCACCACCAGTCTCCAGCGTGTCTTGGACGTGCTGCATTAGCGGCCATCATCAGCTTGACTACGCCCACTGCAGGGCAAATGGCTCTCCAATTAACCCTGTCCTTTGCCAGTTGCGGCCACCGTATCCCCGCAAACTTCTTAATCTCGTCTGCCCACTGAACTTTCTGCCGTCCCCTGCTACTCCTGCCTTCTCTTGGAATCGACTCACTTAAATGCTGGAAGCGTACTTTACAGGCGGGGCGAGCCAGGTGTCTCAAGAGTTACGTATAGGCTGCAAGATTTAGTGTTGGATATTATTGGCTTTGTGTGGTAAATTGGTTTTTGAGGAAAGGAAATGGCGCAGTATCTGTCTCACATATCTCGACGCACACCTGAACCGCGCCGCAAGGGAAGGGAGGAAGGTGGGAGTGATAGAAGAAAGAGAGGAAGAGGTGCCGTAGTGGAAGTCTTCGGGATAAACTCTGGCCGATCCCCCGTCGTGGGTATGTGCCATACCACCAAGGCAACAACAACAAATTCGGCCACCTGGGGATCTTTAGCGCGCACTGACATCGCACAGCACACGGGCGCCTTCTGCTGCGTTCCGCCTCCATCGAAACGCGGCAGCCGCGGTCGGGTTCGAACCCGGGAGTGGCAGCACTCAAACTTAACATGGATATTGGCAGCGTAGTCGCCGTAATGGAGCTAGAGAGAGAGGCCAGTTGTATATAGTGCAGGCACTCATGACGATATGTGTCTTAGTTTGGGAGCGGTGCAATACAACGCTCTCTTATTTTATTTTTGATGCGACCGGTAATAGTTTGGTGCAATCCCGTAGGAGGTTACACCAAAGCTTTTGGCAGGCCATGTGTTGCGAAGGCATGATAACGGATTGTCATTCAGGCAAACGGACTGGAGACCAACAGGAGGCAAGCGTAGCAGGGAGTGACAGAAAGTTAGGTTGGCGGATGAGATTCAGAAGTTTGCGGTGATGCGGTGGTCGCTGCTGGCAAAGGACAAGGTTAGTTGGAGAGGCATGCGAGAAGCATTTGCCCTGCAGTGGGCGTAGTCAGGCTAATGAGGATGGTGAGGTACTAGTTTTACCCTAGAAACTCGCCGCAGTAAAGCTTCACACTTGAGTCACAGCACAGCTCAACGACGAGGTTCACAGTAGAGTCATAGCATAGCTTGACGACGAGAGAGAGAGAGAGAGAAACAACTTTATTGCCATAGATTGGCGGGATTTAGGGCAGGTGGGTGCGACTTCCTGGGCCCACGAAATGCGTGCCAGTTGGATGCTCTTGTCTGGCCTTCTGAGGAGTTGGTTCCATCCGTCTTCGGAGGGAGCTGGCAGTAAGGTTCGAGGGGGCGGATTTCCCGCGCAACCCCAGAGGATGTGAGCCTGGGTGGCGATTTCTCCCTGGTAACAATTTTGGCAGACGGGGTCGTATTCCCCGTCTGTGATGAGTGAAAGCCTAGAATGGCTAGCTATACGCACTATGCCGACGCCGCAGTGTGCGCGCTTCTGCGGAGGAGTTGGCAACAGCTGATCTCACGGTGCGGTGGCTCAATGTAAATTACGGTGTTGTATGCCTAGTATACAACAGCTGTATACTACCGGCACTCACCTATGGGGCAGAAACGTGGAGGCTAACAAAGAGGGTTCAGCCTAAGTTAAGAACAATGCAGCGAGCTATGGAAAGGAAAATGATAGGTGTAACGTTAAGAGATCGGAAGAGGGCGGAGTGGGTGAGGGAACAAACGCGGGTTAATGACATCCTAGTCGAAATCAAGAGGGAGAGATGGGCTTGGGCAGGGCATGTAATGCGAAGGCAAGATAACCGCTGGTCTTTAAGGGTAACGGAGTGGATTCCAAGAGAAAGCAAACGTAGCAGGGGACGGCAGAAAGTTAGGTGGGCGGATGAGCTTAAGAAGCTTGCGGGGATACAGTGGCGGCAACTGACAAAGGACAGGGCTAATTGGAGAGACATGGGAGAGGCCTTTGCCCTGCAGTGGGTGTAGTCAGGCTGATGATGATGATGCCTATTACGAGGTTGAGGGTTCGATACATGATCGCGGCAGCCGCGATGCATTGAGGCACGAAGAATATACAGGGTGTCCTAGCTCTCAACGTAAACAAAGACCAAGTGAAACCAGTTAAGCGCTGTTTAAAGTCGCATGGCCTAGTCGGCAGAAGTTTTTCGTTGCCGTAAGTTTACTAATTGGTGTAGACTAACTAGCCACCTTTTTAAACATAGTTTTCAGGAATAAAGCTTAAATGGAGAAAAGCGGTGACTAAAATTCTTGCATCAAGGTGCCTTTTGCGCAGCTTTATTTAGCGACCTTCGAAGAAAGCCCGCGAAGTACAAAAGCTACCATATGAAAGGCTCTGTCGAGAACAGCGCTCCGGGGGAAAGCTGACTTCGTTTCCCCATGTGAATCTTGGGACGCTGACGTAGCATTGCTGTCACGTGGTAGCATTGCATTTTGCGCGCTTTCTTTTGAGGTTGGCAAAAAAAGCTAGGTGAATGGTAAATTGGTACAAACATTTCAGCCGACTGTTTCTAAAAACAGTCAGCAGCTCCCGCACTGACACTCTATCTCTGACACGAATAATTTAAAATGTTGCTAATTAATAAAGATTTCATAGGTAAGATATGTTTACGACTACGCATTGCGGCTCTGAACTGCACTCAATTGGTTTCGTGCACCTGGGACACTCCGTTTTTTTCTAAGCCTTGGTTACGTTTAGCTCGGATACTAGGAAGATATAAACGCTGGAAAATTTCTGTGCACCGCATGAGGAACACCAGATCGAAGGTATTAATCCGAAGCCCTCCACTACAGCACCTTGCATTGACTGGAGTGGAACTTCAGACGGTAAATAGACTAAAATGAGTGCTCCATGATCTGGACGCGAAGTGCAATAGCTATGAGAACAGCTTATTTGGCAGAAAAAAGTTTTTAGTGCCTTTTGATTCCCAAAACAGCAAGAAATGCCCCTTTTTTATTTCAATACTATTTCTTTTCCTGTTCTGGTACAGCTCTGTGCCTTGCTCAAGACCCACTCCCATTGAAGCTCACGCCATCTAGAGATCTAGGTCTGCCGGGCCGAGCATGTCAATACATGAAACCGCGACGCCCGTCGTTCACAAACAGGGACATAAAAAGAAAAAGCAAACAAAAAACTGCAGAAAATAGGTTGAGTTCTCACCAGTAGTCTCTGCACCTTGGCCTCGTCGCCATTTTCTGATGCGGGCGCTTTTCGGTTGGCCATGTCTCGGTTCTCAGTAAGTTCCCACAAACTACTTAGTCCTGGCACGGGGTAACATTTGTTCCGGTTCAGTCACTAGACAGAACACCCGTTTGCACTAGGAGACACAGAACTGTACACTGCGTGACCAGTTCCTGGTATGAACTGCTCGAACCTTGCATCCACACGACTATAGTCGATGCTAGTTATCTTGAAGACTGACAACGATTCTGTCGTCTGCTGTTGATGCTAGAACACAGGTCACAATGATGACCGACACAAAGCAAGTCGGAGAAGAGGCCGTGCTCTCTCGAAGAAAGGTTCCATGTTCAGTATCATCTACGCCAACGTTGAAGACGACACCGTCTTTTGAAAAGCCACTGCCCGGGATGACTAATCATGGCTGTAGCATACGACGAAATGCGCGCGGTGATTAAGCAACCGGCCACTCAGACACGATCCAAGTCATACCGATGCAAGCCGGTATTCTTCCGTCGTCGATCCAGAGCGAATGTCGCAGCAGAACACGTCGTTGTTGAAGTCTTTCAAACTCTGTTGTTTCGCTGCAGGCTCAGAGTGGGTGGCGTTCAAAACACGAAACGGCCAGGTCATGGGGAAACGGATAGTTCCAAAAGCAGATTGTACAGGTTGGCAATACAAAGTGTCGAATGCGGGAACTCGATCGGCCACCGTCCAGGCTCCCAGACGAGGGAATCGCGTGAGTAGAAAGTTGCTAGCATAGGTCTTTAGGGCAGGATAGGCAAGTGCACTTCACAGTTAAGAGTGGGCGCTGTTTCCCTGCAACTATGTGCCACATATTACGACGCACGGCAGGTATGTTCATAACGCAGCAATGCAGAACCACACCTCAGGAGGTGTGGTGCGATGCGTCGAAACTTTCAGAGCGCAGGAGTTTTACTGAACACACAAGTAACAAGTGGCAGACGACACCACGTATCAATAGTTCTGATTCGACTAGCAAAGCAGAAGACAGTCACGTTACACGTTACAAATGGCAGACGACGGCGATTTCCGCAAGGCCGGCTTCAAATTTCCATGGCAGGCGGTAAAAATCTGTAGCAACTTGGTCGGGAAACGACGACACAGGACGAAGGCGAAGTGAGGAGCGCTGGCGCAATGTTTTAAATTCCAAACTGTTGCCAACTTGCAGATGGAGCCGAGGTTCCAACGGCTTTGTTTTTTTCCTTGCGGAGCAGACGACAGATGTGTTGAACACGCTGCTAGCAGACGACAAACCAGGGCAACGAAGAGCTTCTATGGTTTCGATGCTTCGCAGCGTAGCAGACGAACGCCGAACTGCGCGCGTTAGTGTTGCGCGTTCCGGTACACTGTTCTGGAGCGCGTTTAGCAGCGCTGACGGCAGCGGCGTCAGCTTCGCAAAATGTTCCCGCCGTCGGTGGGAAGCCTGGCGCCGAGCTCGTTCTGTTTAAGCGGCAAAGAAAAGCGCGCGAGGATCGATGCCGCCCGCTGAACGGCTACTGCGAACGCTACTACTGGGTGGAGCTCTTTGCAGCCGCGGAACCGGCAGTCGATCCAGTCACGTGACAGAAGCCCCCTTCCCCTCTTTCCCTGCCGCGGCGGCGTACGTGATCCAGCCCTGGTCACGTGTCTTTGGGTATTCACGAAGGCTCGCACATAGACGGCCGGGGGCTTGCTGTTCGTTGGAGCTGCACGGGGCAGCTAGGGTCGATGTGTCGTCGCTGAGGTAGTGACACAGTTCTGCCTTTCTTGCCGTTTTCACCTGCCTGTTGTGTTGAGCTTACCGAATATCTCTTATTTTGTTATTTATTTCTTTTCCTTTTCCCGTGTCGTTGTTCCTGCAGCTCGCTCGTATAGCGCTTTGTCATTTTGACAGTTTCACTTTAGCCCTCCCTGCCTCTGGAAAGAGCGATACGAAAAACCGCCACGCGACAATTATCATTTGCTTTTGTATGTTACCTGTCACCTTAGACTCCGGGACGGAACTGCCGCGTTACAAGCGAAAGATAACGGGCGCTTATCTGGGGCGAGTTCATTCTGCCTTCGTTTCGAAACAGCGTTGACGTCATCAGCGGGAGGCGCTTCGGAAAAACTAGAAGCAGAAGGGCGTGGTGGACTTTCGCCGAACGAGCAAGACAGGGGTGCACTAGTACAAGTACCGGGACACACCGCTACGCGGCGTTATTGCCCCGACATGGGACAAGGGTGCGCCTCTAAAACCGGGCTATTTTTCGGCCGCGATTCCCAGGAGGCATGGCGAAACTGGGTTGGGTTCAGGGCACGTGACGAGGTCTCCAGCGACACAAATAGGAAGCAGTCGTGTAAACCTCGGCAGCAATAACAATGTAACGTTTTTTGTTATTGTTTGATTGCAAGTGAATTCTCGGTGGACTCGAACACGTGGAGGCTGTTTCAAAAGAGCTCCTCGGTCACATCGGCTGCCAAGCTCCTGATTGGTCCTCTGTTTCAAAACCGGGCCCTCTGATTGGTGTAATATTCCGAGGCTAGAGGATTGTAACGCCACCTTCGGTTTCGGTATTGAGATGTACCACCCGGCGCCGTCCGGAACATCGTCATCAGCTTGACTACTCACACTGCAGGACAAAGGCTTATCCCATGTATCTCCAATTAACCCTGTCCTTCGCCAGTTGCGGCCATCGTATTCCCGCAACTCTCTTAATCTCAATCGCCCACCTAACTTTCTGCCGCCCCCTGCTACGCTTGCCTTCTCTTGGAATCCACTCCGTTACCCTTAAGGACCGGTGGTTATCTTGCCTTCGCATTACATGCCCTGCCCAAGCCCATTTCTTCCTCTTGATTTCAACTAAGATGTCATTAACCCGCGTTTTTTCCCTCACCAACTCCGCCCGCTTCCGACCTGTTAACGTTACACCCATCATTTTTGTTTCCATAGCTCGCTGCGCTGTCCTTAACTTAAGCTGAACCCTCTTTGTTAGTTCGCCTCCACGTTTCTGCCTTACAGGTGAGTACCGGTAAAGTACAACTGTTATATACTTTCTCTTTGAGGGATATTAGTAAACCGCCTTTCATAAACATCTCCTAAACATAGGGAGGACAATTTTACAGCGACAGCAGCGGCCACACTCCTATGCACGCCACACTTCCTACCCTTTTGCTAACCATGCTTGCAGTCATAATTGTTATCCTTTTTGCTAACCAACCGTTGCACTACAACCGTTATAAGTATTGGGCGCAGTAATCTGGAAACATGAACGTTATTGGAACACGTGATTGCAACCGCTGCCATGGTGGCCGCTATCAGCTCGGAAATGAAGCTTAGATACAATATTGCTGTAGTGCTTTCGAGATCAGAGTGCCTACAAGTACAAAAATATTCTGGTTATAAAGGTTTCAACTCTGGTTGTCACAGTAAACCATCGATTTTGTGTCTGTTTATATCTGGTGTCGCGCCGCAGTGGCTCGGTGGTTACGGCGCTCGGCTGCTGACCCGAAAGACGCGGGTTCGATCCCGGCCGCGGCGGTCGAATTTCGATGGAGGCGAAATTCCAGAGGCCCGTGTACTGTGCGATGTCAGTGCACGTTAAAGAACCCCAGGTGGGCGAAATTTCCGGAGCTCTCCACTACGGCATCTCTCGTAGCCTCAGTCGCTTTGGGACGTTAAACCCTGTAAACTATATCTGGTGTCGCCGTGATATCTGCCAGCTCAATAGCGTAGACTGGTGGCCGAGTCGGTACGACATTCTAGAAAAATGCAACACACTAACACAAACACGAGGGAAGAGAAGGAAGGAAGGGCAGCTTTGTGTCTCGTCCCTTTTTCTCTCGTGTTTGTGGTAGTGCGCTGTTTTTGCCTCGTATGTCCGCAAGCTCATCCCGGGCTATTCCTTTATCCGTCTCTGGAAGTGATTTCCTGGCGGTCATATTTACGTTCGTTTAGCCTCAGCGGCGATCATGGTCGTAGCCGTGCACTAGTGCCGCCAGGAACGCATGTCGAGGCACTTTTCGATGATTGTCGATTAATTGACCATGCCTGCTACGGTCGTTGGTGGATTTCGCACGAACTTCTCAAACGCAAGCGCCCCTTATACGGAAGGAAAACCATTGAAGCGATCAGAAAGAATTTCTGAACGCGAATGGAAAGACTCTGAAAAAAAAAAAAGAGACTGCAAGCTGCCAAAGCCTGTGCCTGGCTAGGTTTTGAAGACCTTACGAAAAATGACAAATGAGGCAATGAGCTCCGACATACGACCATTCTTTTCGGTTCAGAGAATAAAGAAGGAAACTTTTTTAATCATGGAAGACACGAACACGTGACAAAGTCATGTAGCTCGATACTTGCAGGTTCAGTTTGCAAGCTGGCTTGTGACGACCCATACATGGTGCAAGGACCAGGGAAGGTAGTCAGCTCCTTGAAGTAAGGGCAGCCGGTGACGTGTTTGCCAGTGGTCGTTAAAGACATCATCTATGCAATTCCCGAAAATGACCCGATTTCTGCAGTAGGAAAATGTACTGAGAGCTACGGATCTACGAAGTTCCAGAACGAATGCGGGACAGGCGTTGTTAACAACTTAGGTTGTTAAAAGTCGCAAAAGATGAGGCAGGCTTCAATAATACAGCGAGCATTGCTACAATCTGTTCATCTGCATGTCTGGAGTTTGCGCGATTATGTGGGGGACCTGCACAGATAGTAGGTCTGGTATCGTTTTGTCAAGTCACTATCTCAAACCCTCTGAGGCTAACACGTGTTGCGAGAACAAATTACGAATCTGCTTAGCCGCGATGTTACGAAATCAGTGGTATACGATAATTCTGGGTACCCTGACGAAGCGTTACCCACCTAAATCGCACTTGAGTACTCGAGCTACAAATGGTAGCGCTGCGGTTCCAACGAACAAAAAGGGCTTATGGCATATCGCACCACTCGACCAAATTTATTGGCTTTTATCGGTCACACTGCTAGCCTCCGAGCTATTTCAGCGTGGCCACACAGATCGATGTCGCTAACGTGTAAACACAGCAAACCAAAGCTCTAGCTGCGGGCTGCACGTGTCGTTCGTGCGTAGCCGAGCAACAGCACTGACACAGGGTTTCACTCGGTCAGGGTTGTGGTTACTAGGGTGGTGGCGGTGGTGGTGGTGGTGGTGTGACACTTTTTATTAACAGCCTTTATGTTAGGCGTTCAATAGGTCCTGGGCCAAGGTGACGAGGGCGCGTCGCAGGTTCAGGTCCCGGGAGGGAGACAAGCCAGATGGGCCACGGTGGGGGTGGCGGGAAAGGATAGGCGGGGGACTGGGAGGCTGCGTGGCACTGTGTGAGGCCTTACACAGTGCATTATACTAGGGTGGGTACAGGCCCACCATTATACTAGGGTGGGATACGTGGTACTGTGTAAGGCCTTACAGAGTGCCTTACACTAGGGTGGGTACAGGCCATCAACCAGCGTGAGTTTGAGCTTCGCGCTAGCCGAAGACCAAGACCAGCCGTCATCACACGTACAGTCATAAAATTTATGAGCGTGAACACGGGAGCGCGTGCCTGATAGCCTCGAACCCTACTCGTGGCGATACGCGACGGCCGCTTTCATAAACAAGTGGAAAGGGAAGCGTGTTCTTCCGCTTACCGAAAGCATGCAAGGCGGTGTAACCCTTTCCACCGCATTTCGGAAAGCAGCCGCCGCGTGTCGCCACAAGTAGGGTTCGAGGCTATCTGCCACGCGCTTCCATGTTCACGCTCATAAATTTCATGACTGTACTTGCAGTGGAGCGCCGTTGCAGCGCACGCAACATCCGCAGGGAGGAGAGCGGCAGAGCGGCTCGAAGCAAGAAAACAAGCTTCAAAGTCCTCAGAGGAGGCATTTATTCACGCCTCTTCCAGCAACACACAGTTAGACACACTCAGTCACCCCATCCCTACTGCAGCGAGCATGCGTGCATGTTCTCATAGCACGGTCACTGAATTACCGGTAAACGTATTGCGATGGCCACGCAGTTAGCTCGACCGTTTCAAACACAGTACTTGCCTTGCACTCTCGCCTCGTAGCTCGTTCTATGCATTGCAGAAATCCATGCTTGACGCATGGCGGCATTTTCGACGCCTGGTGGGAAACGATGCAGGCTGAACGCTCCGCAGCGGCAGAGCTATCGACACATGTCGTGCACATCGCACACAGCGCTCCACAACCCAGCTGCTTCTTTTCCTCTGGCTGTTACTGCATCCGTAGACAATTACGCAGTTGTGCCTAGATGAATTCTTGTACTTCCAGAAGTATGACAGAAACGTGTTCAAGGAATCTCAGAGATTGCAAAGTCCGATTGTTGTTCATGGCGCAAAGGCACTTGGTAGCATTTTGGCAGCCTGGAGTTCCAATTTGAGGCCAAGAATGTGACAGCAGCTGTGGAGAAGTGGGCGCTGCTCCTAAGCCAATGCGGTGAGCGCACATGCGGTATCATTCGGCCTCTGCTACTGCTGAAACGTCCGGCTGCCGTGGGCCACGACGAGCTAGTTGGTCTACTCAACAACCATTTCGATGCCAAGCCGCCACAGCTAGTCGGGCGCCTCAAGTTTCACAAACGTGACCATCTACTTCCTTCAGAGTCCATTCTGCAACACGTCACAGAATTGAAGAGGATCGCGAAGGAGTTCAACTTTGGTGCAAGGCCTGGGTATGTTCTTGTTGCGGCTGACACTTCCGAGATTTTTGTGTGTGAATTCCTTTATTGCTCCTTGAGCCTTCGATTAGAGCGTTTTCCTTTGCCCTAATCAAACGGCCTCGACTACTGTTTCGCCCGTACACTCTAAACAGAACGGAGTAAAAAAGAGAGTAAAGTTGTCCTCTAGCGCACACCCCTTAAAAAAGGAATGCGCTAGGGGACAACTTTACTCCCTTTCTAATCCCATGTAGGTATATTCGTCTTAAGAGTATGTCGCCGAGGGTAACGCCCGGTGACATAGGAACTTTATCCTGGAGTCATTCCTTACAAATTTGACGTCCGCTACTAACGCCCTTCTATAGACACTTCTAACACTAGCGCTTTATAAGTTGTTCTCTCTCTTGACTAAACCCCGCATCCTCCCCACAGACGAACACTCATTGTGGCTTCTGCAGCGTGGTACCCCACATGCCCCAGCATTCTTAGACAAAAATTTTAAATATTGGAATACTGGAAGGAACTTTATGGAAATATTGAAGATAATGGTCCAGTCTCCCGATGTGTGCCAAAATATATTTTTTAAGTTTGTCTATTGCTCGCATCGAACTGTGAAGACTAGCAAAGAAAACGAATTGGGAACGATTCTGACGACAGCAAAAACGTTGATAGCAAAAAAATGCCAGCCTGTCGATGGCAGATCTACGGATATATTTATTGATCTTTAAAGTGAAATCTTACAATATATGAAAACGTTGCGCTGATAAACACTTTCTCGTTGAAAAATGCTTTTGTCCGGAGTTGCCGGGTATGGTATTGTGCGAAGTCAGTGTACGTTATCATGCCTCATTGTGTCGAAGCAAAAAAAAATGGCTGAGGCTTAACTTGGTTAAGCCTGGAGAATGCGAAGCATCATCGTGTCGCGTAATTTGGAGGCGCACAACCACAGCGACGGCGCGAGGTGGGCCCCCGTTTCTTCACTGTCGTGACGTCATCGTGTCACGTGGTGTGACGTCATGTATCACGTGATTTGGAGGCGCACAACCACAGCGACGGCGCGAGGTGGGCCCTCGTTTCTCCACTGTCGTGACGTCATCGTGTCACGTGGTGTGACGTCATGTATCACGTGATTTGGAGGCGCACAACCACAGCGACGGTGCGAGGTGGGCCCCCGTTTCTCTACTGTCGTGACGTCATCGTGTCACGTGGCGTGACGTCATGTATCACGTGATTTGGAGGCGCATAACCACGGTGAAGGGCTGAAGTGGTAGCTAAAGTAGTATGCTTCGCATAAAATTCTGCACAGGCGTTGTACGTAGACGTAAAAGAAAGAAAGGCGCTGGGCTGGACGACTGTGTCGCTGCGCGATGTGAGTGCTTACATGTTCGAAATCAGTCCACAGCATTTGACAAGGACGCTCCCCTCTGTACTCCGTTCCGTTCATCCTTCCTCCTGCCCCTCCGCGACGAGGTTGGGGGTTGGGTTTGAAAGAAAGACGAAAAGGTGCCCTAGTGGAGACCTCCATAATGATTTCGGCCACCAGTGCACGTTGAAGATCCCCGGGTAGTCGAAATTTTTCGGTGGCTTCTATGTACAGTTTTCATCAGAAGCCTTCAGGCTACAAGTTTCGCGTTTGCGCCCTCTAGTAAGACGGTTTCAACGCATTCGGAGTTTCCTTGTCTCTGTAAGAAGAAACGTATCTTCTCACCCCTCCGTAGTGTTCGATTGAAGGCCAACAGCGCAACGACGCAGACAAAGTACATCGTAAAGTACATCGCCTGTCACATAATCTTGAAAATGAGGCAAAAAGGTATGGCGTAGTGGTTGTTTTTTCCGCACCCAAGAAACTTAAAAGGGTTTGTGCTGTTTTGGAAAAAAAGGCTGAGCAACGAAAAGAATCTGGAAGAACTTGTGGGATTAAGCATGAAACAATGTATGTGCCATGCGCAGAAGAGGTAGTTTACAAAATCCCAATGTCATGCGGACAAATATATATCGGGCAGACTGGGCGTTGCATTAATACATGTTTGAAAGAGCATGCAAATAATCTGGAAGCTAACAAATCTAATAATCTAGTTGACCATGTTCGAGACTGCCAGTCTTGTTTTCATTCATTGCCTTACTGTGATATCCTCTACAAACACCCGTCCCGATTAACACGTGAGATTATGGAAGCACATCACATGAACAAAAAAACAAGGTTATGCGTCAGTAAGCCATTTATTTCATTATATGACAGTGAGGTTGCATACCTTGATGCCACGTAGAAACATGGGTTTTGTTTCTGTACTAGCTGATAAGTTGGCCACTTTTTCTATAAAATGTACTACTTTCCTTGAATAAATTTCTGTTGTGAGTCAGCGCTTGTCCTGTGTTTTGTTCTACTTTGTCAGCGTCGTTGCGCTGTTGGCCTTCAATATGTACCACCAACTCGCCCGTTTGGCTATAGTAGCGTTCGAGAACACCGAAGTTTCCGACTACCCTACTCTGTAGTCAGAAATATGACTCCAAAGGCTGCACTCTCTATGCTTGTGGTACCCAAGCTCTCCCCAGAGCGGACGTTCACATGTGGGAAGGTGAGGGTGCAGTATTGTGGAGATGCATCTGAAGCTACGAGCACGAGCCATTGGCTTCCTGCGTGGTTGGCTCGTGAAATAGTAACAACTTAGGTCTCTAGATAGGTCTCTAAGTTCATTAGTTCTGTTTTGGTGCGAAGCACTCATACGCTTACCAAAGTCGACCCAGAATTTTGTCACCGTACGAACGTTCACCGTACGTACGATCTTGTGCCGTTGCCCAGCAACTCGAGTTAGTACCCGAGCTTGCCCGAGTTATTCTGGTAAGCTCGGGTAGTAACTCGGGTCAATTCGGAGGAGCGTCGCGCCAGCTGCTCGAGAAGTGTTCGGGAAGGAGACCAATGTCTCCGAATCAGTACTAACTGTGATAGGAGCAGCCACCTGTCAGTGCAGCTGTGCCACAGCGGCGGTACTCAAGCAGCATAGATAATCGGCCCGATATTGGAAATGAATGGTTTCATTCTGGTGCTTTGTAAAACCGGTCTTTGATAATACGTCGGCGCAATGTTGGAAATGGATGGTTTCACTCTGGTCCTTTGTAGGACTGGACTTTGTCAACACGTTCCCAATATTGGGCCGATTACCTGTGCTGCTTTGGCAGTGGTACGAGGACTGGCCCCTATCTATGAATGTTAAGTAGAGAATGACCAATTCCATACAGAGGGGCATTAAAGGGCAACTGCAGCACTTTTTTGAGAATTTCGCGATATTCAAGGATTCAAACCTATGTAGGCTGTAGGTAGACCATGCCAAGTGTTATTGCACTAGCATATAAAATAGTGACGTAATTGATGATTGAATTTTGCGCTTCTCCTCAATGCACCCGAGAAAGCCGCCGCGGTGGCTGAGTGGTTATGGTGCTCGGCTGCTAACCCAAAAGACGCGGGTTCGATCCCGGCCGCGGCGGCTGGAATTTCTTTGGAGGAGAAATTCTAGAGGCCCGTGTACTGTGCGATGTCAGTGCACGTTAAAGAACCCCAGGTGGTCGAAATTTCCGGAGCCCTCTACTACGGCGTCTCTCATAGCCTTAGTCGCTTTGGGACGTAAAACCCCCATAAACCATAAACCATCAATGCACCCGAGGAGTGCAGGAAAATTCAGCGTGTCGTCATGGAAGGTATGATTTCAAATTACCGCTGTCGTCAGCCACACCCTGCCCTGACCCGTTAGACACTGCCAAACAGCACTCGGCAGAGTTTGCCTTCAGTGGCGTTTTTTTTTCCCCTCAAAGCAGGCGTTTGTGCGTTGGAAATGTACCGATACCTTCGATGACGTCAGCATGCGCCTCCCACTTGGCGTTGTGCGCTGTGGAGAAGCTTGAAGGGCGTCCGGATTTTAATCGGCGATTACTTCAGTATTTCAAGTGCTAGCCCAAAAAGACTTCGCATGCTTTACCTGCAAGTTTCACACATTCGGCCCTTTTAAGCTCGTTGATGTCTAAAACCTATACAGTTTTTTCTTTAAGCCAGTAAAGATATCACGTCATACCTTTAAGACGGAAGTGTCCAACCCAAGGTTGTCTACGTCCGCAGCCGTTTTTTTATGACAACGTCATGTTTCAGCTCATACACAGTTCCCGCAGGATGGAACTCGCTACATGACTCACCTTAAGAACCCGGGCTGAAGTATCTAAGTTTCGGTGCACAGACACGCAACATTTTGGTGACTGACTTTATTTGCAAATGACCTGTATAACCCCGCAGAGCCGTTGTACTCGTGTCGTATAGGCACTGCACAATTCGCAGTGTCTCACTGTGTAGCCAACATTGGGCCGTTTATTTTTTAAAGGACGAAAAGGAGGGCAAAGAAGTACGAAGACAGAGCACGCGATGACAAAAAAGAAAAGAAAGAGGAAAAAGAGACGCCGAGCTCAATGGCGTCACTGAATAAGCGTTTGAAGACACAACACAATGCTTTGGCGGCTACAGTAAGCCATCGCTGTATGTTCAGCCGGTCGAGTTTTCAGCAGTGGTACGCTTAGATAAATACGCCCATTGCGGTTTCACCGGGAAAACGACCCCCGCACAAAGCTCAGACAGCTGACATCTTCCCCAACACCTACACATCTTGTTTTGGGTGCGAAAAAAAATGGTCTAAAAAAAAAAATCACCAAGCCACGTTGGAGTTAGAGCGCCTCTAAAAGGCGTAGCGGATGAGCAATTAACATAATGAGGTGAGGGAAGCGAAAATACAACTTTGATTCGTTTAAATTATAAGGTCAAAACGCGAGGGTAATGCATAGAACAAGGCAGTAGTGAGTTATGTACAGAGCGTCGCAAAAGCCTGTCGACGGCCGGCATTCAACCACTGTCAAGACGTCTTTTTTAGCGGCATCTTATATAGCCTGGCAATCATCGTGAACGTCAAAAAGCATTGGGCGCTTATGTTTCAATAGCTTATGCACCACATGAGTTTGAAGGTTCTGGGGCCACCGCATTGCATTGTCACTTTGTGAAACGATGCTCGCTGGAACCCGGACGATGCCCTTCGTGACAAAGAACGCAGCTTAATATGCTCCCTGCGTATGCTTTTCGTGCTACGTGTCATCGACTGAGGGCAGAGAGCTCAGACATTTAATTTCGCACTTGTGTCTAGACCGTGCTACGCCTAGTGCGGGGCACTCTTTATGCTATGATCAACGCTTTCACACGTCAAAGGCTTAAAGCTTTGGCAGGGACAACATTGTGCGCTGCGGGCTTCAGGGATGTCTCCTTAGCTAAGCCTTCCTTGTGCAGTCGCTCTTTAAAGCTCGAAGACAATGTAACGCATCGAACGGCGGGCTGGGGAATGCAACGTTTCTCATTGGAGACTGCAAAAACGCAAGAAAGCACAGCGAAACATGACTACAACCATCCACCGATCTGCCTCACAGCGTCTGCGATCTCGCGATGCACCTCCGTGCTCACGGAGTCCCTCACGGCGCTGGACACCACCGGCGACGGTGACGTAGTGGAAACCTTCGTGACGTCACTTCCTGCCCCTTTAGGCGACGCCTTATTGGAGCCAGAGTAGAGACCGCAGTTTCCGTGGCCGCGGAGGATGAAGTTCGCCTTGTAAGCCGCAATGCCCGCCGGGAAGGCACCGTCGTCGACGGGCGTACCTTCCTGGCCGTTCAGCAACTCCTCGGAACCGCTCCGACGCGCTGTGGTGAGTGTGGAAAGTCGAGAGCTCTTGGGAAAACTCGCAGTCAGGCCTAACTTGCTGCTGGGCGGTGGCTTGGCGCAGACTGCAGATATTTTTCCGGTGGAGGTCTTCGGCGTCGCGTTCGTCGTCGCCGTTAACCTAGAACTGAGTTTGTCCAGAGGCAGCGAAAGGGACGTTGGCGGCTTCGTAGCGGTGTCGCCGGTAGCGGCTGGTTCTGCGGTGACGCTCCCTCTTGTCAGGACGGACGATGACGCTGACAGGTTCGGCTGCTTGCGGAAGCCCGTAGAAGACGATGAGAGTTCTTTGGATCGCTCTAAGAGAATGCCGTTGCTGATAATCTCGTGCGTAGACTCGTTCTGCTGCAGTTTGCGCCGGTCTTCCGACTTGCTGCGCCGCCTGGCGGTCGCGGAGTCGACGAAGCGGTGGACGCCGATGACGCGGGGTTTCTCGTCGTTGACGTCACCGCTTCTGGCAGCTGAACGGCTGTTCCTCCGGAACAGTCTGGGCTCGGGCAGAGCTGGGTAGTTCCAGTCGATGGTGTCGTCTTTGTCGGAGCTGCCGTCGCTGTCGTGGCGACCACCGTTCATTGAGTTGGCCTTGCCGTTCGGTGTGCCGCAGCCCAAAAGGACCGCTGAGGCGTTCTTGGTTTCGGTCGTCTTTGATATCTGTGCGCTTGCAATCTGCAGTAAAAATAATGAAATGCACGAACGTTAGTCGTTGAAGCGCTTGGAAGCAGTTATTCATCAACTACTGTGGACCACATTCTTTGAAAGGTTGAACTTTTTTCAACTCACGAAACAATAATACCTTAACCGTGACGCTTCGGTACGATTTTATCTTTGTTTGACTCTAAGCACAAATAAAGCGTCTATACGCATTCTCACGAAGTATAAGTGGGCTCAAACAAAATAAAATTCAATGTAGCGAATAGCCAGATATTCAATTCCGATTTAGAAAAATCCACTCTTGCAATCCCGCCTGGGAAGATCTCAAGGCCAACCACATGGTAAATGTGCAAAAAGAGATACTTAATAATTTAGATTTCTTGACTAAAAGTGATCAAGATCTTCTGTCTTCAGTTGTTTGAAGTGGTACAAGCGGTGGATACATAGACGAATGATGATGACGGCGCAGAGTTTGACCAACTATGTTTGTAACTAATAAGGCTAAGATAAGGCCAGTTGGTTGGCCATGTTCTAAATGTACGTATTGCTTAATATACAGTCCACAAATGAACAGAAGGACTATGATTGCAACCATTCGAGGCCAATAAGCATGGAGGCGTTCTATCGCCTTCCTTGGGCCGACTAATACAAGTCTGGCCGCAACGTGGGCAGAGTGTAAAGTTCCGCTTTCCTGTAGCTTCTTTAATCGTTCAGTTCGCTATCAATTCTACCACTTCTTTATTTGTTCCGCTACCAAGCCCACTCGGATAGCCATAAACGAAACGGCTTTCGACAGTATACCCTAGTCCATTCCAGCTCTCACATACCACAGCGGCTATTCGCACAAAACGAGGAGATGTGACGGCCTAGAAACCAGCGCTGAATGCCTCGTAGACCGTTAATTATTTCACGGCAAGAACAAAACTTAAACAAACGTGGGTGCTCTGCCTATCACCGTCTGAGGGGCAAATGGAACAGGCCTTCCTCTGGTCGAACCTTGGCCCCAGCGGCTCCAGGGCCCACTCTTGCTTTCTTGCAGTTATCGCATGCCACGATATCGCTTAGGCCACAAAGAAGACGAGTAGTGGCGTGCCGATCGTACCTTGAGCGATGCGAGCGCCCTCTTCTCGGCGAGGCCGAGGTCCTCCGAGTCGGACTGGAAGCCGTCGGGCGGCCGGATGGTGGGCACGTCTATGAGCACTTCTTCTCCCGCCGGCTGCTCGGTCTCGGTCGAGTACTCCAGGAAGCTGGAGCGGCCCGAGTCGGTGGCCTGCGCGTCGCTTTGGTCGCTGTCCTCCGTGTCCGAAGTCTTGGAGGACGTCTGCGAGGACGAAGTATAGACCGGTCGGAAGTGTTAGGACAGGCGTCAGGTCACGCAAATACCGTAGAACAGTGCTTAAAAACGAGGACATCAGCATCGCAACAAATATGCCGCTGATAACAGAGACATCAACTGCCAGCCAACAAAACCTGCGGACGCTTTGACAGACATCACCTGTTTTCCTGTGTCTTTTTCGTCATCGCTCTGAGAACACTGGTTGATGCTAATCTTATAGGGAGTAGTTGGTGGTGGTGAAAATTTATCACCAGCGGCTAATAAAGAGAAGAGAGGGGGGCGGCTTCCACCGTCTCCCGCTTAAACATGGTCGCTGTCCCTTGGGAAGCGGCGACGTCTTCAGCCAGCTGGAGGAGCTTGATCTGTGTCCCCGGGTCGGGGCTGAGCAATAGAGCCTCCCAATGATCAGAGTCGGTAATGAAGTGACTCGCGGGTAGGGACTGCGGGCAGTTCCAGATCATATTGCCACACTGCTGATACTCTGCAGGCGCCACCTGGGGGCCGAACCTTGGCTCCTAGCGCGTGGCCGAGCGTCGTCTTTGTCTTGCATGAGCTCGGCGGTTCGGCGAGCCTCGTCTGAGAATACGGCTGTGCTTCCCGCTTCCTGCTGCGTTTGTCAGTGACAATATGATTTAGATCGGCTTTGATATCACAATTTTTGCATTTCTCTGAGTAGAGCCCTTCCGAATAGAAGCTACTCAATTGTGGATTTGGATAGGTGTTAGTCTGAGGTTTAAGACACGCTTTGGCCTGTCGTTTGGAGAGCGTTTTATCTACTGGGAGTGAATCTGAGTCTTGCAAGCTGTAGTGGTGC
This sequence comes from Amblyomma mixtum, assembly GCF_055824585.1. Classification (NCBI taxonomy): domain Eukaryota; kingdom Metazoa; phylum Arthropoda; class Arachnida; order Ixodida; family Ixodidae; genus Amblyomma; species Amblyomma mixtum. The sequence goes on from NC_143015.1 coordinate 156,026,524, forward strand.
AGGATTTCTCTGTAAGAAACAACCTGTCCTTGCCGGATTATAGGGCGGGCTAAAAAGGATTCAGCATGCATGAACACAAACATAATTTGCAAATTTGTTCGCACGTCTCTAAGAACGTGGGATGTACAGCCATCCTGTTTTCAACTAATGTCACAACAGCGACGTCCAGATGTTCGTTCAGCGTATCATCAGAGCAGCAGTGGAAATCGCAGTAGAACAGCCGTGCAGACGACGCTGCAACTGGTAAGCGCGCTGTGCGCATGCGCATACTCTCGTTCGTTTCGGCACTGCGGTCCTAAGTGAGACGCTGATCGACCGTCTCGTAGACCGTGCTACCATGATATAACTTAAAATTTGGAGAGCTGTACATTATAATACATTACAAGTGGTGTCACAAAGAGAACTAGGCGTTTAAACTGCCCTCACATATACCGAAATTACGTGTCGACCAGTGCAGTTTGCCTAACGAGCAGACTTCTTGTGTCCCCATCCTAACGCCTCACGGAAAGAGCGCTGCGTAAATTAATTTCAAGCATACTAGACTGAATGTCAATGCACTCTTTGAATGGTAACTATGAGGTAGGGTATATATACACGCGTTGATTTACCCACTGCTGCGCCGAATTACCTGCGAATAGCCCTCACGTTGAATATCTGGACTCGAAATAGAAAATGGTGGTTACCTTTGGTTCCTCAATAACTTTCTTGAGAGTCTGAACTTCTTGCTTGAGGTCTTCGCACTTCTCTTTGAGCTGTGGATAGAGATAAATGATTATCCATATGCTTACATGGAAACTGAAGACTCTGTGCTAAAAGAAGAAATGTTAAAAAATGCCTACGTTACATCCGTTGTAAAATTTTCGGTTGAGTTGAATTTTTTTCCATGATTTAGTAGTACTAGTAAATTCAAGTTTTATGGCAGGGAAGTCATCAAGGATATAATGCTCAAGCATGTGTGTTTTATTGGGTATAGTATCAGAGAAAGCGAAAAAAGATTAAACTTAGTCAAAAGAAATTTCTGGTGATTCAGTAAGAACACAGGATGAAGCGGCGTTCGATGACTTTTCCAAGGGACGGGCGTTTCGTGTTTTACTGAAGCCGCCAAAAAATGCATTTAGATACATCAAGATGAAAATGAGCACAGGTATTTGTGCTCTGAAACTTGCGGTCAGTATTACCCTCCGTGGTTCGCTCACGGCAGATACATTTAATGATTCCGGAGAATATATAGCGTGGAGCCTTAAATTAAAAAAATAAATGGCTGTTGCTTAGCTAAGGTTAAGCCTAGTCAGATGCGAAACATATTGATGGCTAGGCTTGGTAATACATGGCTTTTCTTGGTTGACGTTCATCCCGCTCTTCATCGGTCTCTGTGGCACGCTGAAGCTTTCGTTTCTCGTTCAAATCAGCCCTGCTTCTAGGCGGCATCCCAACACCTGGCCGCCTCGTAAGTGCCCGGAGAGCGAGGCAAGCTCAGCTTTATACCGCTGCTGTAGCGTCACGTGGTCAGCTGCAGCGCCTCTGATGTGGCCGCGGCCGACCGCGCGAGCCGGCAGCCCATCTCTCCTCTGCTGTGACGTCATGTTGTCACGTGGTGTCACGCGGTCACGCTAAAGGTCAATGGTAGCTCCACCGCCGCGCTCGACGGGCTGTAGTGTAGCTCTAGTAATATGCTTCGCATAAAATTATCGGCTACTTACGAAACTCCTAGCGTGCGTTTGACAGTGTCGGGTGCCATGCATGAGTGCACTATAGCCTTGATTCTGCTTCCACAATGATTCAACTCTGTCACACACCTTGCGGTTCCCGTAAATGTGCAGGAAATTTTTTTTTTCAAAAAAAAAAAAAACATCATAAATTTTAGATGGCAAGCAATAATAAAGTGACCATTCGTTTGGTGTTCCAACTCCGAATATCATAAGATGACCCATTAAAGGTTCTTGCGGTAGAACAGAACTTTCCGCCTACGTATCCTTGGTTTAAATGATAGCAGACTTCTTCAGTTACAGCAGCAGCAGTTTACGTACGTACGTACGTTTACGCAATAAGTTAATATTATATATAGTTGCGGAACAATTATCAACTTTCTGTTGGCTTTTTGAGTTCTGTACGATTAAGTAGCTTTAGTCACGTTCTGTATCGTATATTTGTGTCGCTGCAGTTGCGATGTGAAGTTATGATTATGAATAGAGAATAGCTGGACTAGCCCGCCGTGAGGGCTTTTTCTTAATATCTTTTAGCTACTGTCGGCTATGTTTTTGCTGTTCTCTCCTGCTGCCATGAGGGCTGAGTTTTCAAGCTGCAGTGAACAGGCTTTGCCTCGGGCTCTTATATATTTCGAAGTAAATGAACTGGAAATGATACGGGCAGCTCTCATTTCATCGCTTACCTCCCGTTCGACTTGCATGAGATTCATCTTGTCCTCCTCTAACTTCCTGAGGGCCCGCCTGAGAAGTTCAACCTGAAGCGAGAAATCAGAAGTGGGCTCGTCATGGTGGGGAACTTGGTTTCTTGCACCTGTAACGCTATATTTGGAAGCTGGCGAAACGGCCCAAGATAAATTGCAGACAAAGCAGCGAGTTATGTAAAAGAAGATGGACGGGGTAACAAGAGACAAGAGGAGAGTGCACTTGGTTACGTTAACACAATAATAATCATCATCATCAGCCTAACTACACCCCCTGAAGGACGAAAGCTTCTCCTATATCCCTGCAGTAAACCCTGTCCTGTGCTAGCTGCGGCCACCTCATTCCCGCAAACTCCATGATCTCATCCGCCCACCTGACTCTCAACCGCCCCTTGCTACGCTTGCATTCTCTTGGAATCCACTCCGTTACTCTTAAGGACCGTCGGTTACATTGCCTTCACAGGATTAGCAAAGAAACGGCGGTTAATATCTTAGATGAAATCAAGACGAGTAAATGGGTATGTTGAGGTATGTAGTGTTGACAATTGATAACCGCAGGTTCATCAGGGCAAGTAGCTTCCTAAAGAGAAGGCAAGCGTAGTAGGCAGTGGCTGCGAGTCAGGCGGGACATGGCATAAAAGAGTTTGCGAATACACAGGATGGCCGAAGCTGGCACAGTACAGGGTTAATGAATATCAGGAGGAGAAGCATTTGTCCTGCAGTGTGCGTAGTTAGGCTGATGATGAAAGTTGGGATGAATACTGCGCTGCAACAAAGAATTTCGAACTCTTCACGACATTCGCCTTCGCACTTTCCGCGTACCGATAAAGGAGGCAGTAGGCATTCAGCATCTTCCCTGCGTCCGTTTCCTCCCCCGCACTCACCAGAGTCTACAAGCTGACATAAAAGCGACATCGGCAGCCGGCGGATTCTGAAGCACTGCCGTCTTAAACCTGCCGAATCTGCTTGCTATAACTTACCATGGTGAGTTAAAACCAGGGTTGTGCTTTCAGTTCATTTTTTCACGGGCAACTTTTCATATATATAGTAACAGTAGTTGTCTTTCGGGACATCTGCTGTTGAGGGAGTAGTTCCTGTTTAGTGTGCACAGCCAAGCTATAGACTTCAATGACGACAGGCACTAAAAGAGTGTGTCCTTGTAACTCGAAAACAATACTAGTCCCATTAAGAGAAAAGCCGGCAGCGTATGTGTGCGTGTGTGCGTGTATGTACGCGCAGATGATACAGAAAACTCCAGCGATTGCAAGAAAAATGGGGTGACGTCATCAAGCGGCCGTTTGACACACACAGCAAGCCGAGCATTGCCACTTCAGACAATCCCATACACGTCGTTCGTCTATATATACTCTCCACTAGCCGACCCCCATGTTTTTCTGACATTCGTACGAAAATTGTGACGCAACCGTCTATAGTACAGCGTTCTGGGTGGTGTCATACGATTTTTCGCAGCATACAGGTCACATGTGCTAGTCAAGTTGAACGCTAGCTTGCGACAAGGATTCGAACCGACGGCATATGCACCTTCAATTGTATGCTTTCCCAGACTTTCGTATCAAAGCGTTGATGCAACCGTTAGTCGTACAGCGTTCCCAGTGGTGCCATACGCTCGTGTGTGTGTGGGTGGGTGCTGTCATACATGGCGCCACCGGAAATGGTTCCGAAAGAAGAGCTTACTGCTTGCGGCGCGCCATTTCATATAAACTCGCAGAAAAAAAAAACTTTATTGCAAGTACAAACACTACGGGTAAACAATGCACCCGTGGACAGTAATGTTTTCGCGTTCCAACATGTAAGCAGTTCTGTCTCTAGCCACCGCGGTGGCTCAGTGGTTATGGCGCTCGGCTGCTAACCCGAAAGACGCGGGTCCGATCCCGGCCGCGGCGGTCGAATTTCGATGGAAGCGAAATTCCAGAGGCCCGTGTACTGTGCGATGTCCGTGTGCACGTTAAGGAACCCCAGGTGGTCGAAATTTCCGGAGCCCTTCACTACGGCGTCCCGCATAGCCTGAGTCGCTTTGGGACGTAACACCTTCATAAATCAATCAAATCTAAGTGTCTGTGCCGAATTTATTTCAAGTCTGGGTCTTGCCAGTCTTGGAAGACGCCTTCAAACACGCACCTACCCAAGAAGCCGCTTTTTCAGGATAGCACGCTGCATCGGGCTTCACGTACAGCGCTAAGGGACCAGGAAAGTTTGTGTATCCGGTGGGGCGGGGGCCCGTATAGAGGAACGTGTCTGACACATACGTACCTCTGTGCGCAGCTTTCCGTTCTCGTTCCCCACGCGCTTATGCTCATTGAGCGCCGTGCCGACGTCCAGGTAGTTGCGCTTCCAGCGGCCTATCTCCTCCCAGACGCCGTCCGTCGAAGGAACCGCCTTCTCCTGGAGGTTCTGCGCACGCAGGTGATGGACGGGCGTAGGCATGAGAAAACACCAGCCACGAACTGTCATTGCTTGTGACGGATGAAGGCATGAAGCGCTTTCTTTTCCGATCACAAAGAATGAAAGGTCCCCAGACGAAAAGTTACAAGCAAGTACACTTGAAGCTACCCGGGATTCTTGTACAACTTAGTAAACAAGACTAATTAATCTGCACCACAGCAAAGAGGAACAGAAGGAGAGAAAGAGCAAATTCGCAAGATTTAACGTAACCCCAACTGTGTATTATATAAGGAGTGACTGCTGTGCCAGCAAATCTGTAAACACAGGAACAATGCAGTGTTAAGCAAAAGTAAACAGGGCTAACAACTACAACACAGCTCAAACAAAGTGGATATTGGAGGGAGAGCCTCAGTGTGCTTAGCAACGTTTCGGCAAAAGTACTGTCTTTGTCTCTTGTTGAAACGTTCGCTAAGCACCCTGAGGCTCGCCCCTCCCTTGTTCATCTTGTTAATGTTGTCAAGGTCTTCTTGCCCTCTCTCTACAATGGGCCCCTAACCACAACACAGGCATGAATAGTGTGAATACCTAATATATAGAGCGTCTTTCTTCTGGTTTGAGCTTTAAGAACTACTGGCTACAAATCTATAAGTGGTCCATAACTCAACGCATGGACAACTGGATCTGAGTCTCTCTGAATGGAAGCCACTGCAGATCGGCGGTACTAACACAGAGACAGTCTAAGTAGAATAACGGTATATATGGCATATGAAGTAAATAGTGAATGCGTATATGGTGTGTACATGATGTGTGTAACCTGACAGTATACATATGCACGTCTAACGGTGTATGTGGAGACTGTATGTAACGTAATTAAAGGTCAAGCGTTGGGTTTACAGTTACCAGCACTAGAATGTCTCAATGTCAGCACTCATCTCCTGGGAGGAGGTCCCTTGCAGCGAGCCCGTATACGAACCCCCCCAAGAAAAATTTTTTTAGACAGCCTAAAGACTGTCCACTGACTTCTCTCTATAAAGTCTATAGGCACTCTAAATTCTAGAGGACGGTCTAAAGGCAATACAAATGCTACAGACAATCTATAGACAATCTATAGATTTATGACTATACACTTTTAGTAGACTTTTGTCTACAGACTATAAATAGACCAAACTAAAAAATGGCTGAGGCTTAGCTTAGGTTAAGCCTAGTCAGATGCGAAGCATATTGTCGCCGAGTTGCATATCGAGCACGCCGCTTGGCTAGACGTTCCTCACGCTCTTCATCAGTCTCTGTAGCACGCCGCAACTTTTGCTTCTCATTCCAACGAGCAGCCCTGTCTCCAGGAGGCATCTCTATCCCGTGTACGCCTAGCAGTTGTTGTTGTTGTTGTGACTGAGAGAAGGATGAAAAGGAAATTGCACGGGCCTGCTACTGGCTCGAGCCAAGCCACCACCGCTGCCACGTGCAGATAGAGGAGAGTTAAAAGATCACAGGAAGGAGAGAGAGGAAAGGAAAGACGCGAGTCGCAGCAACAACTGCGTCCGCCGGAGCGGACGCTGCTCAAAAAACAGATAAGCGGCCGAAGCCGCGCTCGCCGAAGCAGGAAACACATTGGTCGCGACGCCTCGCGCGACGGCGCGAGCTGGGCCCCCGTTTCTCATCTGCTGTGACGTCACGCACCACGTGGTCATCCTTGGTCACGACGCCTCGCGCGACGGCGCGAGTTGGGCCCCCGTTTTTAATCTGCTGTGACGTCACGCATCATGTGGTATGACATGGAGGTCACGAAAGGTCAATGGTAACCACACCGCCGCGCTCGAGGAGCTGGGTTGGGCTATTTTAGTATGCTTCGCATAATATCTATAGCAAGGCAATAGAGTCTATAAGAAGTCTATGGAGTGTCTACAGACCATTTTTATAAGGGTCATTATAAGGGATAATTTTTTACGGGAAACTGGTCGTCGCTCTTTGCACAGACAAAGTGCTTTCTAAAGTTGCACCTCTGAAAGATAAACACTACACGTTGCCGGACTTCATGGCTCGTTGTTCAAGCAACAAGAGTGGTAGACAAGGACTCAAAGAAGGCGGGAGCGGCACTACCTCACGACGCACATCGTCGGCAATAGACCATGCACGTGTTGGTCTTAATCACTGCTTCCCTGCCTCTGGTTTTACGCTGCCGCTCTTGTTCCTTGTCCAAACTATGGAGACTTGAACAAACTACCCCCAGGACGTGACTTCGGTACGCATGGCCTGTACGCATCCTCTAGACGTACCTTTTCGAGGACGCTCACATCGAAGCCGGCCTCTTCGAGTTCACTCTGCAGACGTACTCGCTCGGACGGTGTCTTGCTGTTTGACAGCAGGATGTTGAAGAAGTACATCGCAGAGAACTGCAAGTCGGTCAGAAGAGCAGACAAGGTGCATCAGTGATTGACTGATCGACTGTTGGATCGACTGGTCCATTGATTGAGAGAGGAAGAGGAAGGGGGAAAGAAGGCTCTTCATCGATAGCAAGAGCTTCCAACTGTCGTGCTTGAAATCGTCGATAAGTTATTGTGCTTCAAGCCAAAGGGTACAACTTCCCCATAAAATATATTGGCATGAAAAAAATGCCGGAGTTTTAACGCCGTTAAACCCAGTGCGACTTGCGAAAGAACTTGCTTTCGAATTAGCTTGTCCGTTTCCTAAACACTGCCTTAACTTGCCCTTCGAATTCGCTTCACTCTTGCCTAGACATTGTCTTACATGGTCCTCCAAGACAATTTGTTTTAAACTTTCGTACCACGTGACCTTCTCCTAGGGAGCCACACCGTATTCAAGTCATTTCATCTCAAAGTTCAAGGGTTTCAAAGATAGATACCTCAGATGGCTTTCTCAGGATTGCTAGTGAAGTTGTGCTTTGGTACTAAAAATGCGTCAAAGTTGCAAACACATGCATGATCACGAAGTTTGGAAGCAGGGAAGTAGGGAAGTAGGACCTGATAATTTGACAGGATAAACAAACAGGTGGAGCGTGTCCTAACCTCGAACCCGGCGGTCATCTTTCCTCCTCCCAGGAGCATGGAAACGAGGAACTTGAAGCGCACTGGCTCCCCAAAGATGAGCCTCACAGAGGACATGGCTTCGAGAACCTTCACATGACCCGTGGGGTGGTCCTCACAGGTCTTCGTCAGCAGCTGGAAGAGACACGACGGAAGTGGAGATAATCCGCTCAATGAACTACGACTGCCACGCAAATAAACTAAATATCCAATGACAACTGGCCCTAATGAAATTTACTGTTGCGTCGAAACCCCTCTCAAGGCATTTTGAAAATGATGCTCAAGGATAAAAACTTCAGGGGGCACTTTGGCTCTCTAAAGTGCTGCAAGGCGAAAGCCTTTCCTGGCGCACTGTTTGGCATTCACTGCGAGGCTGTTTGTGCTCTACTAGTGCTTTTTTTTACTACACAATTTGACTGCCGACCTTGACTGCTTCTTTAGCACAACTCTCTCTCTGCTTCGATGAGTTCGGTTGTATCCATGGCTCTGTTCGCAGTAATGAGGTATGTAATGTGGTCACCCACGGACGCCATACGCCCCCTGTCGGAGCGTACGACAACTATTTTATTAGTTGTCGTCTGCTCCAAAAGCGGGCGTCAGGCATCCGTGGGTAACCTCATTACTGCGAATCCGCGCACTCTAACGTCATAGCCATTTCGACGAACCGAAAAGCGTGACACCTCTGCTGACAAGCTTCTGTCGACAACGATGAGGCATTAAAGGCTTTCGCCTTAAAACCAAGTAGATGTCAAGGTTCTGGCGGCTGCCGTTCTTATCATCCATCATGTCCACCTGAGAACCACTACACCCTCACCACTAGCATACGCCACTAGGCCTAGTACTCAGACCCGTTCCGTTGAGTACATTCATTATGGCACCTTGTAGAAAACTGCTGACGGCACAGTTAAGAGCTGCTACTTACGCTGAATATACCGATAATGCATAGTGAAAACGAGAGACGAGCTTGTCGGCATTGAAGGACGAGCATTTATTCAGGACGCGAACTGCACGTGCAAGCGAGCCGGTTACCGCGGGTAGCCAAGACGTCCTTACCTCCAGCGCCAGCTTGCGGGACTTGCTGCAGTTGGACATGATGCTGGACGCGATGGTGCACAGACCGCTTCCGTGGTTGATGATTTTCCCGAGAGATTTCTGCGAAAACGACAACAAGAGCAAGAGAGAGGAGAAAATCGCGCAACTCGACAGCTGCAGCGTCTGGGGCTGCAGTTGGCTTGTGTCGATTCGATTGATTTTAGCGCTCTAATGACATATAAGCTACTTTCACTGAACAAGGAAAGGTTGAAAGATATAAAGGGATCAAGAATGCAGTACAGGAATAGCCGCCATCGGCAGTTCTTGAAAGTAATTTAAGCTGACGTCAAGACCGATCCTCCAGCACAGATCTCTGGGGCTAGGCTATACCTCCATTTCCCAGCGGCGATCACGGAGTCGTTTTTGGTCTTGTCGTCGCGAATTCCGAGCCGACTGGCGGGAAAGAATTTTTCCAATATTAAACCCGATTTTGTCAGCAGTGCATGAATCAATTAATTTTTATTTGCAAAGGGAGGCCTGTGGCAATGCCTGGAGGATGGGGAAGAGGAGAAACCATTAAATGAATTAATAGTCCAGTTCCAAGTCATACGGCTACAAGACCAACATTGGTAAAGGATATTAAACGATGTCCCGCTCAATGCCTGCGACAGAGACTTGCTGGATGACACCGCCATAGGTGGAGGAAAGCCACTTTATCATCTGTTGGTCTTTCAAATTTCCTGTTTGGCAAAGGCAATGGGTCGAAAACATGCCACCACAGATACTGTATGTGGCTAACCTAACGTAGAACATAAATAATGTGCGATATAGATTAAACGCTGTAACAATGATATATGTGCAGTCGGGGACAAAAGTATCTGGACCACGTGTTCCTCAAATGAAGACGATAGCTAGGCTATTAAATGGCGGCTGGAGACAACAGTTGTGGAAGTGAAAATCAAAATTTCGTTCTTTCATGTCCACAAGTGGCGTCTCCAACCGCCGGCCAATAATAGAGCTATCGGCTTCGTTTGAGGAACACGTGGTCTAGATACTTTTCTCCCCGACTGTATTTGGCATCCGCTTGTTACTATAAGGGTGTACCCTCTTCCTCATAGGACTTTGTCTTTAATGAGACATTTGTCAGCTCGTTAGGCCTTTTCATCAAAGTATTCCAGTCACCAAATGCGCCGTGCGTGAGAACGCCGAATCTCGCGACCACACTGTGGTGTCCTTGTTCATCATGCATCTTAGCACTCATGGTGTGTGTTTCACAGCATAGAGCCGCACTCATCTGAAGGCTCTTACCATGTACCAAAGGTTGTACCCTAGACCTCTACTTACCTGGCAACGAAGGGAGTAGAAGAGGCATTGCAAGCAGTCCAGTTCTTCCGACTGCGAGAGAGGAAATGAGAGAGAAAAACCTATGAGTAAAAACAAGCGAAGATCCAACGGTCGGTAAAAGCGAAACACTTGCACCTCGGAAGCATCCACCAGGTGTGGTGTATTCGTCCGAATGTAGAGAGAAACAAATAGCGCGAAAGTCCACACCACACAAGGATAAATGAATCTTCACCACCAACTCAACAACATGCCCGCTTGTATGTGCACGCATACCACAACTGATCAACGACTAGGAGCGCTTTCTTGCGCTTGCGGAGGGACAATCAGCTGTGCACCTGAACATCTAATTGCTTTCGCACAGAGTCAAATATAATCCCTTACAAAAATTTTAGACAGTCTACAGTCTGTCTATAAACTTCTGTCTCTGAAGTCTATAGGCTGTCTATAGACAAATCGTAGAGAACAGTCTATAGGCAATACGAATGCTATCGAGAGTCTATAGGCAATATATAAATTTATGGCCGTACACTTTTAGTAGACTTTTGTCTATAGACAGTCTAAGACCATGGATACGACAAAAAGAAATATCTATAGGAAGACAATAGAGTCTACAAGAAGTCTATAGATCGTCTATAGACCACTTTGATAAGGAAATGGGACCACTATAGCTATCTTTTCTGCGTATATTGGGTGTAGGTAAATACGTGCTTTGTATTCATTTTTATTTCGCCCAGAATCTCGCCACTGTGCTAACAATCTTGCTACAAAATTAGCACATAAAAGAGCCATAGGAAAGGGGAAGGGTGCTCAAACGAATACTAAAAAAAACCTGCTTCACTCCGAACCATTGGCACTGATGGAGTCAACAGTTAAAGTCACACAATCACGCACAATTAATGGGGCAACCCATAAGGGACAGCACCATGCAGTGAACACCCTTACTCTACATTTTTATCGCTATTTTTCCTTTCCATTATTCCTGTATCAAGTTAAAGAAACTTTCCGAAGCCGAATCCGAGTGAGGAGAAACACTCTAGGAAGGAGGGGGAGAGTAAGGCAAGTAAGGAGAGGTAAACCGAATAGTAAGTCCTTTTTTCACGTTTTGAGAGTTTTCATTCGTCAGCATACCCAGCAATTCTGGACAAAAGCATTTTGAACGCGAACCAGTTCATGAACACATTTTTTTTTTCATATAGTGTAAGATTTCACTATAACAACCAATATCGCCGCAGATCTCTTGGCGACCGACTTTCATTTATTTTTGCTAATAACGTTTTTGCTCTCGCCAAAAGCGTTCCCCATTGGTCTTCTATGGCAGAGTTAACTGCTCGACGCGAGCGGTGGAAACACTACAAAAGAAAGATTTTTATACACATCGGAAGAATGGACCATTACCTTCGATATTTTCATAACGATACCTTATAATATTTCACTATTCAAAAATTTTCTCCAAGAATGTTACACATTAAACAACAATTTACGAGATGCATGGCGACGAACTTGTGCGTCTGAAACTCGTCATCAGATTTTTGATAAGCGCATCAATGGTAATGGGCGACTCGAAATTTTTAATTTTTAACAATAAAGGATACTTTAGAAGCAGTTTTCACGTCTATTTGCGCAGAGGTACAAGTAAAATATGATGTATAAGTGCCCATAACAAGAACGGACGGGATATCCGCCGAATAACCGATTAGGACATCTAGATCAAGGACATCCCTAGGTCATCCCTTGGAAGTCGAAGTAGGGACAAGGATATGCGGCTATGATTCGGATATCCCCGGGATTTGTGTTTTCACTGGGTCGTAGCGCAGAAAAGCGTACGGTGGGAGGCTGCGGATACCTGGCTTTTGCTGTATTTCCTCTCCAAAGGCCTGTATTTCGTTAATATGTGCCCGCTTGACACTCCTCAAAGGTACGCATCGATGTACTATCAGCGTCAAATCAAACGCGAACAAAACAACTGGAACGCGAGCACAAAAAATCAAGTATATTAGAGGCTGGAGATGAAATACAGGCGTGGGCTATTAACCTTTCAGAAGAGCGGTCTTTCCGGCTTCGATGGGAAAATCAACTGCTCATGTATTTTGCCACCCTAGTATAATATCTGCGAGTTGTGCTGTTCGCGTTTCAATTGGCTTGTTCGCGTTTCAATTGACGCTAATAGTACAATCAGTTCGTGTTGTCTGTTGTCCATAAAAGACAGAGGATAATGAAGCAGTCGTTTACAGATACTTATTATACAACGCCAAGGCTGAACCGTTTTTTTAACTGTTCTAGGTGTTCATGGCATGAGCCAAATATATGCTGTGTCCGTAGTTCCATGTAGAACCTTAGACCCTATTTATGTGCGATAAATAGGAATGCGATGCTCTCCTATTTATATGTTCTGAATTTGTTCCTATTGTTGCTTATATGAGTAGATGATCGGTTATAGAAGCTCATCGGAAGGGGCGCAGTTGCGCACCGGAAATTGCTTCAATAAAATAAGGCAATATTTACTGAAAGGCCCAACAATAAACGAAAGAGCGAAATGCGCACCGCAAGCTGCCACATCGGATAAATTCACTGCCGCCCTTAGCGGCTTCGTGCCCATATTCGCCATTTTTGCGACCGATATAATTAGTCTTTTTTTAATTTCGACAGGACACTTCAACAGTTCTGGTGGCGCCTCCTTTCAGCACAACCAGTAAACAAAAAGCTTCTTTTTTATCATCGACCATGCACAGCGTATGTGAAGTGACAAGTAAACATTCGACGCTCCTTGTGTCTTTTATATTTTTGCTTTCCTTTCAAGAATTAGGAACTGCACCTATAAGCGCGTAAATAAAAAATCTAAAGTCCCCAGAAGCTGACACCAATAATAAACATATCGGAGGCCACGCGGGAACTGTGTTCCGTAAAGGAGGTAAAGAACACCCTGTTCAGGCTCTCGGAGGCCACAAGCCAGTGAGTGTCTTTAGCGGTTGCTGAAAGGTGGCGCCACCAGGACACTAGCTTCCCGGCATTTTGCTTGTCTCCAATCCACGCGCCTCTCTTATTCGTAACACTGAGCAGTACAACAGAATTCACAAACCACAGTACCTTGCAGTGGCACATGCAGAGGGATCACCGAACTGCTATTTTTGAACACGTTAGTGGGCAACTTCTTAACGGGGCAATTTGTGTTGATCCTATTTCTGTCTTGGTGCCGGGTCGAACGGTGGTTCTAGTTCAGCGTCGAACAAAGCCACCTCTCCCGCCAAAACCACGTGTCCGTGCTCATAATCATGTGTCGCTCCTCCCCCCCCCCCCCCCCCCCCCCATTCGATGGAAATACAGTGACTCTAGTTGGAAAGAACCCTCCTCACAAACATAAAGTGATAACCCGGACATAGGTTGGCAAAGGTACCGCATATAGTAACTCAATAGAAGTGATAAAATCTGCAGTAGTTGGAACCAAAGGAAAATAGGAAAGGTGCATTTTGTACCGCGGCGTTTATTTCAGAAGAAATTAAATGCGTAATCATTTTAGATAGCCGATAATTTTACAAAAAAAATTTAAGGGACACTTAAGCTCCGCCTTATGGGTATGATTCGATAGCTTTAATGGCTTAATTCCCGTATATTCAGAACTGGTCATTCTCTACTTAGCATTAATTGATCCCATGGAGTCCTCATACCACGCCCTGTGCAGTGGTGCAGCGGTTAAGCGATGCGCCACTGCCCTGCGGTGGCAGATACTGCCACCGGTGGGGCCTATGCGACCCAGTTTGCTCTTCCCAACCAGCCTACCAATGGATACTAAAACTCCCCTGGACGTCTCTTGGACGCCCTGGACGTGCTGCGGACGTCCTTTGGAGTTTTAACGTTAATTGGGCTGTTGCACTTCCCGAGCAACCTCTCGCAACCAATCATCGATTTAATTGCCGCCTGCCACGGTGGGCAGTCTGCTTACAATGTGGTGGACAGGTTCTGGTGACGCCACAAGGTTACGTTAGCAAGGTGGCCCACCTGACTCCTCAGTTGCTTCTCTGGGGATTTTCTGTGGATTTTGCGCTCACGGTCAACGACACAGACGTCGCCGGGTTTTTTTGTGACAAGAGGTTCTTAGAGCTATCTCGTTAACAATTAGCCACATGCCGCCGGTGGGAGTCGAATCAACGACCTCCGCATGCCGTCCGGAGAGTACCTCAGGATTCTGATCAGGAAACACACGCTAGAACGTACACGAAAGAGCCGTCTTACAGCAGGAGCATATACAGACCGCGAGGAACAAAAACAAAGACAGATACGCTTGTCGGCGAAGGCGAAACCGTTTTCGGCAACTCATTAGGTTCACAGCTCACTCCCTCACGAACGCGCGCTTCCTTGCAAACCAACCCTCCTCGCCACCTCAGCCAGTGAGGTGAAAGCCTGTGTTTTCCCGCGCTGTTCACGTATTCCAATTGTGCGTCCTTCATTGAGCCGGTGCTCACGCACAACGCCGGCCATTGACGCCGCCGACTCCAAACAAAACCGTCTTCGCTTGCGCTGATACGAGCGAAGTAGTGACCACGACCACCTCAGACGAGGAGAGAGAAAAAAGGAAAGCACGAACAACAAGAGCGACTCACAGCTCCATTTGCTTTGTGCAGAGCACAACGAAAGGTGGCGGGAGGGAGGACAGTTTCGGTTTCGCGCCTTTTCAGCGTCTCTTATCAGCTCCGCTGAAGAGTTTGAAGCCGGCGACGAGAAGAAAGGAGGGTCGCTGTTTTTTTCCAGCGCATAATGGGAGAACTGCCTCGTCGCGTACCAGAAGGGGGGGGGGGGGGGGGGACACCTAATTTCTGAGAGCTCTATTTTCCCTTTGTGGGCCCCGCATAGAGAGCCCCTCCCAGCCTCCCTTTTACCCCGCATTTACTCTCGGCGACCGTATGAACCAGATACGGCGCGGGGAGCATTTCGTTTGTGTGTGTATGTGTACTGCTGGCTCAGCCATCTTATTATTCGAGCTCAGTGGTGCAGCGGCGGCGGCGATTGCGTCGTCCTAAGAAGGGCTTGGGGAGCGACATTACGACGAGAACTCGCCCGGCCCTCTCCCCCTTTACCACTCCGTGGCCTAAAGAACGTCGTAGAGCGTTGGCGCAAGCGTTGTGCGCGTATGACTGGAGTATCAGTGCTAAGCACATTGAAATAAGGCTTAAAATAAACGTAATGGCGTCGCCATAACGACGGTACCGCACGTCAGGTAACCGTGAACTAGACTGGCGGCGGCCTATGCCGTATTGAAATGTGAAGTTCACTTGAAGTGAACTCCTACTTTGGTTTGGCAGCTCTACTTGAGTGGAGTGGGCTTCCGAATCTACGTTGTTTGGAAAGCTCCACTTCAGAGGAGTGGAGCTGTCGAAGCAAAGCAGCTACACTTCACTCAAGTGGATCAGAGAGAAGCTAGCACGCAATAATGTCTAGTGACATGGGGAAAGAGTGGCGCCCATTAACTCACCGTTCTTACGTGAGAACAGCTCTGGCCATTCCGCCTATGATTCTCCTGCATCAGCTATATCTCGAGAAAAGTGGCAAAATTGGGCTAGTTGACTCATTAGGAAGAGGTAAAGCAGCACAAAGAACACGGACGACTGAAGAAAGACCAACACGCGCTGAGTATTACCAACTGGAAACGGTTTTATTTGCGTGGGCAGTAAATACCGTCGAGAAGCAACAGAACGATTAAACACACCGTGTTATCCCAGGCAGTAAAAATCAATAAAAGGGTAGGACACAGGATCTGAGATAAAGGAAGGAAGAGTTCGGATAGAGAAGTTCTTTCTTCAAGAGCGCAATCGAAGGCGTGCTGACGCAAGTCTATACATTGTCTTTATAGTATATGTTATCTTTGATTGTCGACATTTGCAATGCGGAACCCCAGCAGCACACGCAATTGGCCCAATATTAGGAATGGATGGTTTCGCTCTGGTTCATCTGTAGGACAGGCCTTTGCCAGTACGTTTCCAATATTGGGCGG
Source organism: Amblyomma mixtum (assembly GCF_055824585.1). NCBI lineage: Eukaryota > Metazoa > Arthropoda > Arachnida > Ixodida > Ixodidae > Amblyomma > Amblyomma mixtum. Next base: position 156,042,734 of record NC_143015.1, read on the forward strand.
ATGAGTTGTTCTGCTGGGGTTGGCAGTGTAACCGCTGCTACAGAGCTCCCAGTCACCGAACTGATGTGATGCATTAGGCGAAGAGTTCCAAAAATTCCGGGGGGCACTTTGTTGACCTAAAGTGCAGTAAGAGCGGAACGCGACAGCGTCTTGCAACGCTGCCAGAGAGTCCATACAACGCCATCGCCCGTTCGACTCTACGCCTTGCTCGTCCGTAAATTGGTTTTTGAGGAAAGGAAATGTATCTGTCTCTCATATCTCGGTGGACACCTAAACCTCGCCGTAACGGGAAGGGAGGAAGATGGGAGTGAACGAAGGCACCTTATTCACTAGACGTGCCTTTGATCATTCCAAACCATCGAGCGGGCATGGCGGAGTGGTAGCGTGCTCGTCTCGCACTCCGGAGACCGGTGTTCGATTCCCGAGCTCGGCCAATTTCCTACTCGGTTTTATTTATTTATCTGGCCTGACTAGAAAGGGCAATTAGGCTAATTGGTTAAGTAAGCAATTAACTAACCTCAGTCCCACTTACTTGGAGCATCACTATACGATCCCTTCAATTGGTTGCATGGTTAGTAGCCAAAGTACAATTGGCCCCGTTTGAAATTCGCGCACTGTGACGTCACGACCGTTTCGACCAATTGAAAAGCGTGACATTCTCTGTCGACAACCCCTGCTTACAACGATGAGGCATTAAAGGCTTCCGCCTTAAAAGGCCAGCTGTTGTCCAAAAGCGTCGAAAGGAAGCGATTATTGCCTGGGATGCAAATGTCTCGCGGCTATGGTTGGGCTCCTGCGACTCTTGGAAGGCAGGTCGTATACGTGAGCAAGTGAAGCGAGTAGATGGGGCAGTGATGGGAGGCAATATCGGCTGACTGGCTGATGAGAAGGAGGAACAGACCTTATTCGAGGCCAGTACTGAAGCTCAGCGAAATAGTCCGCTTACTTCGCAAAGACCCGCTGTTCATTTGGCTGGTCCGAGTGAAGCCAAGCACTGAGGCTGAAACCGACTGAGCTGAGACTTAGCGGACTGGTATGGTTGGCATGGTACACTTCGAGTACAGGACACCAGTTACCTCTCCCAGCATGTCTTACTATGGCGAGGAAAGAACTATCAGAAAAATCATGTGTGTTGATTCCCCTGCTACTGAGTGCACTCGTGACAGACGGTCTTCCAGCAGTGCACACAGCCATCATTGCACAACCTTTGTACAGAGTATGCCAGTGTGTACTTGCAAAGAACGCCGCCGCGGTGGCTCAGTGGCTATGGTGCTCGGCTGCTGACCCGAAAGACGCGGGTTCGATCCCGGCCGCGGCGGCTGGAATTTCTTTGGAGGAGAAATTCTAGAGGCCCGTGTACTGTGCGATGTCAGTGCACGTTAAAGAACCCCAGGTGGTCGAAATTTCCGGAGCCCTTCACTACGGCGTCTCTCATAGCCTCAGTCGCTTTGGGACGTTAAACCCCATAAACTAAACTAAACTGTACTTGCAAAGACAGCTCTTGTATCCATTTCTCCACCATCGACATTCGGCTGCCCCGGCCTGCATTCGACCCAGCTTAATAGTGCAGTCACCATGTTGAAATAAATAAATTCATAAACACATGACAGGAAGACTGAAAATAACTGTAACGTTACTACAGAGGAACTGATACGAACAAGTGGCGACAAAAAAGAAAAAGTGGGGCCAGTCCCATTGGAACGGGCGTCCGCCTGTCCAAAAACAAACAGATGAAAGAACAAAAAGACTTCAAGCGCCACCTGCTGGAGGTAAAAAGAAGCTAACTACTAGTACGCCTTCTTTCACCATGATGGAGCCACCTGTCAATAACTGGCGGTGCGAGAGGCACGTAGGAACACACTAATGTAGTGCGCGCCATCCTGATTGGACGAGAGAGCTCGTACCTTTCGTAGTGCTGCAAACATCTTGTGAGACGGAGTATAGTGACATTTCAAGGTGTGTGTGTTGGAGGGGTGGGGGGAGGGGGGTGAGGAGGGGGGAATCACTGCAGCCCAAATAAACCTTCCCCTAGAAACGCCACTGTACATACGCCGTCTTTAACTTCAGGAGTTTTCGGGGCGTCGGCCGGTTTTACAAACACCCTACAGGTGGAAGAAAATTGAAAATGGGTTTTTGAGGTAACGAAATGAGGCAGTATCTGTCTCACATATCTCGGTGGACACCCGAACCGTGCAGTAAGGGAAGGGAGGAGGGTGGGAGCGAAAGAAGAAAGAGAGAATCACGTGCCGTAGTGGAAGGGCTCCGGAATAATTTCGCCCAGCGGGGGATCTTGAACCTGCACTGACATCGCACAGAACACGGGCGCATTTGCGTTTCGCCTCCATACGTAATGCAAGAGAGAGGGAAGATCCCGTTTTCATCAGCCTTTTCTCTTCGTTCCCTTTTGTTCCCTACTCTATGAGGCAACCGGTACTGCTATTGGCCGTTACATGCCGACGCCAAGTCCATCTTCCTGGTTTCAACTAGGATACCTTGTTTGTGCCTCCTAACGTTACACTTGCACTGTCCGCCAATCACTGCTACCTCTTTAGCCTCAGTGCAGTAAAACAGATCCCAGTTGACGCGTACGTTCCAGGTTATCCAGGTTGCTTACAATGATTTCGTTGACGTATACAGTAATGCCTTGGTTCGCGATGAATGCGGATCTTTCATTGTGTTTACAACGACCGAAACTTTAATCAGAAGCTACTGCGAGTCATATTAGGACGCAAACATTCATGCGAACACATTACTCAGCTTGCTTGAAATGACTCAAGCGTTTCAGAGGACAAGCCTTTCATATTCCTTGCCGAACAATACGGTGCGCATACACGCAAGACGTCAAACAAGCCTGCAGTGTGACCGTCCGAACACATGTCTTCGCTACTCCCCTCGCCCGTCGAAAACCTTCTCACCGCACTGCACGCAACTGATATGGCGACTTCGAAGGAGAGTAAGGATTGGCGAAGCGAACGGTGTGGTCAAGATCGGTGCAGCGGCGACGGCGGCCGGACAGGACGGAAGCGACCGGCGGGTCACTGATGAGAAAGGGGCCACTTTCACACGGCTCGGAGGGCCCTTATCGAAGCCGCCGATCGCCGCAGCACGCGATGGGAGACAGAGCGCGGGACACTCGGAGAAGTGCTAGCTTCCATTCGCGTGTCTCTGTATGTCCGCCTTGTAGCAGTCCAGCTACCTGCCGCGGTGGCTCTGTGGTCGTTGAGAGTGCCGCTGTTGAGCACAAGGTAGCCGGTTCGAATCCCTGCATATTTCCTTCATTCAAATGCCCCTCCCCCCCCCCCCCCAAAAAAAAAAAAAAATCAGGGGCAACTTTGGCTCTCTAAAGTGCTGCAAGGCGAAAGCCTTTCCTGGCGCACTGTTTGGCATTGACTGCGAGACTTTTTGTGCTGTACTAGTGCTTTAGTTGACTACACACTTTGACTACACACTGTGACTGCCGACTTTGACTGGTTCTTTAGCACGTCTCGCTCTCTCCGCTTCGATCAGTTGGGTTGTATTCATGGCTATGTTCACAGTAACGAGGTATGTAATGCGGTCACGCACGGACGCCTTGTACCCTGTCGGAGCGGACGACAACTATTTTATTAGTTGTCATGTGCTCCAAAAGGAGGCGTCAGGCATCCGTGGGTGACCTCATTACTGCGAATCAGCGCACTCTGACGTCATAACCATTTCGACCAACCGAAAAGCGGGACACCTCTGCTGACAGCCTTCTGTCGACAACGATGAGGCATTAGAGGCTTTCGCCTTAAAAGATGCCTGCGCAATATCTGTCCGCGCTAAGGGACCCATGGTGATCGAAATCAGGCCAGGGCCCTCATCTACGGCGCCTCTTTCTTTCAGCCTTCGTTCAATCCTTCCTTTATCCCTTCCCTTCAGGTGGTTTTTAAAACAGCTACTACGCCTCTACTTTCTTCAAGAAGTAACTGTGCCTTCGTTTTGCACTGTGTGCAATTAGAAGGAACGCAAGCAGCAAATGTAATGGGACCAATATTGCAAATGGATGGAGTTAAGATCGCGGGTTGCGGCTCAGGGACCCATCGCGCACGCACCCCGAAGCCGGTAGCTTGGCCCGTTTGGCTTTGTGTGTGTTGGCTGTTTGTCGGGGCTCCTCAAGCGGCCGCCACCGTTCGAATGGGTTTCTTTTAAACAAATGTGGTAAAATGCATGCAAGAATGGCGGTTAGCGGACTGCACCGTAGCCGGCTGCGGGAGGACGAGGCCCTGCAGGGTCGCGTTCGAACCGCAAAACGAAGCCGACGCGCGGACCCCTGGGGCGTCGAGAGGGGGCCGCGTGTAAATTTATTGCTTTCAACGGCACAGCGCGTGACGGACGGGATGCCCCAAAGACGAGCAGCGAAGGGGGAGACTCCGACTGGGGCGGTGTCCGCGGTTCGGGCTGTGCGTTAGCCTTCCCTGTGCGACTGCTGGCGTTTTTGTGTGTTTGTGTGTGTCGGTGCTGTAACCAAGCGGAAATGCGTAACGTCTTCGTGGAATTCGCGCGGTGCTCGCGTAAACAACAACCCCGTGAGCACTGGCGTGCTATTGGCTCCTTCATTTTGAACAAAATTCTCCTGATTGGCTCTGACAAGCGCATTTCCTGTTGGTTACAAAAATGGTCCCCAGAATTCTGGGAAAGTGTATTTAAGGGCGAGTTTTTGGCGCGAAAAAGGGGGATTGGAGATCGGAGCATATTACTCACAACAATCTATCTCGTATACGCTGCCAGTGCTATTAAATAACTTAAACAAAGAAATGTTTGACCCTTTCCAGCATTCAAATACCGTTATTAAGAAATTTTTTCTGAACAAGTTTGTGTCATGACGCTGCATGTATTTTTGTGTTGGTACTTTTTGCTTTTTTTTTCAAGGTGTGTTATTTTCTTTTGTGCTATAATGTATAGCGCAGAGTTTATTGCCGCTTGTCTGTTGCAATGCCAGCGTGAAAAAAGGGAGCAGGACCTCTGTCAAGCTTTCGAGCTTTTAGTCCTGTCTCCTTCTCTAATATAGAGAAAATAAAAGGCTGATTGATTGATTGAGACGGGTGGACTCGGGGAGAGATCGGACCGGAGGAGAGAGATCGGAAGACTGAGAGATCGAGGGGGGAGATCGGAGCTGAGGAGTGTCCGGAGAGACCGGCCGGCACCGGAGGGGAGACCGGGCGAAGTGAGGGAGAGTTCGGGTGGAAGTCGCTGGTGAGCGCTCGTGAACAAACTACATAGTCCCGAAGAAGTGTCCTGTCTGTTCCGCAACGTGTCGCCGGATCACCGAACCATTAGAAGACATCAAGATCAACAACATCGATCAGCAAAACTAACTGATGGCTTCACTGAGGTCCTTTGTTGGACAGGCCTTTGCCAATACGTTTCCAATATTGGGGATATTCAAAATTCCGCAAGTGCGCTCTCCCGCATAACAATGTTGCCCCCAACAAGATGGCGGACCATGCGTTTCCGGCTGAAACAAAGCAAGAAAGACTGTTTTTTTGTTTGATTCTTCCAAAATGCGTTTCTTACAGTCTATCCACACCTTTAGCGCCTGTCCTAAAGCCCATGTAGTTCCTTTATAGCGAAGTCGGCCATCTTGTTAGGGGCAGCATTGTTATGCAGGAAAGCGCACTTGCGGAATTTTGAATATCCCCTATTGGGCCGATTAATTGTGCTGCTTGGGAAGCAGTGAACTTGCACAGAAGAGACAGTTGTGTACGCATTTCTGCATTTGAGTTGAAAAGTTCCTATAGCTTTTATGCGCCTAGAGGAAAAGTATGTTCAGAAAAAGAAAACAAATGTGCTTGCGACCTATATACTTATGAAGTAAACATCGGCATAAATGCTCCTAATGTGTTATCCGTCATACTATAGTTGTTGTCTGTATGCTCGTATAACACTGTTGAAAGGGATCGATGTTGGGACTACGGATGGCGTTACGAGATACAGGCCCGAAGGCTCGAGCTTCTCCAGCTGCAGGAATTGTAGCGCACTTAAAAGCAGTGGAGAAGGGAAAAACTTTAGGGGACACTTCAGCTCCTCCTTAAGGGTATCACGCGATAGCGTGATAGGTTAATTCCCACATATGGAGAAAGCCATTCTCTATACTTTACATTCATATAGATCCCTGGGAGTTATCATACCCCCCCTGGCGCAGTGGTGCCGCGCTTAAAGGTGGGTTCAGACGAGCGGACCGGATCGCGGATGGTCCGGGCGCGTCAGCGCTCTCCGCGCGTCACGTGACGGCAACGTCACGGCTCTGAGTGACCTTGAGCGGGCGGCGCAGACTTTTCCGGGCCCGGATCGCGGACCGAGTGAAAAAGGCGAGCGCCTATTTCAGTCCGCGCAGACCGAGCCTCCGCCGCGGACCGGGATTGTTTTTGCTCTTTTTTGCTTCTAGGCGCGCTCGTCTGGCTAGCTATCCTGAATGAAGTCGGCTTTGCTCCGTGCTGGCGCCTTTCGTTTTGGCGCGCTTTTCGCCGAATTTGCAGCTCCAGTGGGCATTGTGTGTTCTGCTTTTCGTGTTTCGCTCACTGCGCTGTTAACTCCGCGTATGCTGCACTGCGACGTACTGTGTATTTGAGCGTGTGCGTAAGTGCCCGCTTTGCTTTGTTGTTTCTTCTAATTTGAGTGAATTTGGAAAGAAGGCGCCTAGTGATCCAGTATCTGGTAAAACTGCTCTGGACTCAGCCGAAGCAAGCGTTTGTACTCTCCGGGTCGCATTCAAGTAGGTCCTCGTACAGCAGGTCCTGCATGCCCAAGCACTTTTTTTCCAACCATGACTTTGCCCAACATAACAGTTTTTAGCCACGAAAGCTTCCTCCTCGTCCTCAGACGCTTCAATGGCTACAGCCAGTGCGGCGAGACGACGTTTTCTCTCGGCGTTCAGGTTGAAACTCTCGGCAGCTGAGTTTTCGAAGCCACGCAAACAGCGCAAGCACGCCGTGGGCGAGAGGACGCGCGGATTGTCCGCTGCGTTCGTGTGAATGCTCGACGTCCGGACCGTCTGCCGGAGCTTGGTCACGCGTCACGATAACCGCGCTGACGCGCGCGGACCATCCGCGATCCGGTCCGCTCGTCTGAACCCACCTTAAGCGACGCGCCACTTCCCTGCGCATGACAGGTGCTGCCACCTGGTGGGGACTTGTGTAATCCAGGTTGCTATTCCCGAGCGACCAATCAATAATTTGACTGCCACCTGCCACGGTGGGCACTTTGCTCACTATCCGGTGGGCAGGTTGTGATGACGTCACAAGGTCACGTGACCTAGGTGGCCAACCTGCCTCCTGTAGGTTGCTCTCCGGGTTCCACCTGCCAGAGTCATTCTCGTGATTTTTCCCTCACAACGCCGACAACACCAACGCCAATTTTCTGGGTAACGGGGCCTATAACGCTATTGCGTTAATAAGCAGTAAGTTCTGATGTAAAAAAAAAACTAACAAAGGAAAAAATAAACGAATTCGCCTGCCAAGTACTGACGAATACCTGCATTGAAACCTTGCATTACACCTGCTCCAAAATGCGGCCGCCGCGGCCGGGTTCGAACCAGTGACTTTGCGCTCAACCGCATAGCCACTAAGCGATTGTTTTGTAGTGTCTCTAAGCACACAGTGGGCTCCGAAGAGCCTTACTTTGTTGTACGTAATCTGGGCATTCATATTCGCGCTACTTGTCTCTAATAGGCTTACAACCCATGTGGTTTGCCAAGACGATTACCCTCGAGTACGCTTCAGAATGGATCCGCCGATTGCTTCATTCACTGGTCGCGCCAGTACCTCCGTTGCAAGCAGGCGAATAACCGTCTTAGTGACACGCTGGTTGCCACCCAATCGCTTGAGCCTCGCATCGACGAGCCTACCGGCGTGATAGCTAAGCGCTCTATACAGACCCAATTAGGCGTTTCACGTAACTTGACCCATTAGTTAGCCTCGTAACCTTTCCGACACAGCTAACAACGTGAGGCCGCTAATAACGTCCTTGTTTTTTTTCTTCTTACGGTTGCCTTGTTATATGAACGTTGCAGTTGGGAGTAGGCGTGTTTGGTTAATGGCTTTGCGTCGTCACGTCTGGTTGGAGGAAATGACAACTGTTACACCGTTGCGCCAAACGATACCAAGGTCCCCACACGATTATTCAGTCACTGACACCGTGTGCGGCGATGTGTAAGCACGTGTATGTCCAGCCTTGTGAAATATATAGTAGAAGCCAAATTAACGGTTTGCTTCTGGGTCGTGCTGTGTGACGTAATGATACTCGTAATTGCAGCGAGGAAACGAGATGACACAGTAACTGTCTCATTCCTCGGTAGAAACCACCACAACGGCGTGAGGGAAGTAATGAAGGAAGGAGTGACTATGATTATCTCTCTAGGCGTCCTTGAAGAAGCTTTATGGACGCCAGAAATCCCTCAATTTCTTCTAATCCCTTCTCCTGCCGCATTCACGTCGGTTTCCGAGTGCGTGCTTTTCTAACGAGGCAACAGTGACCGGAACCGCTCTGTATACTCAATTGCCTTATGTTTCATAGATCAAATATATATGGAGTTTTAACAGCGGTCTAATATATATATATATATATATATATATATATATATATATATATATATATATATATATATATATATATATATTAGACCGCTGTTAGAACTCCTGTCCAAAAACAGGATTCCTTAGAGCGCTTGCTTGCTGGAACAGTTTTTATGCGTCTACACAAAGTCGTACGCGTGTCACACAGAGACGTGCAAAAATCTTTCTTTGTGTAAACTCAAACGGAGAATACACTTTTTAGTGTTCGATTTACTGAATCCCTTAGTTGGAATCAGGACGGCTTGGTGGCCTACGCATAATCCCACAACGATAGAACCATGTACTTGCTCCAGATACTGAGTATATATTGAGGCTGATAGAAAGGAGCCCCACCCGCGTATCGTGGGTAGAGAAAAAAGAAAAACCAATAGGTTGTAAAGGAAGCGGGGGGCGGAGGGGTTAAAAAGATGAAAATAAAGAAGGAGAATGAATTCTACATGACCAGATATCCCCCAACCAAGTGAGGGGACCAGGGGCATTTAGTCAAAAATGAGCAAGGCCGATGCCGCCATCAGGTAGCAACCAATCACCTCAACCTGCACCTCAGTCAAAAGTGGACCATTACGAACACGCCTACCTGTTCGGAACTGTTCTCACACACCTGCACAAAGGTGAATGCCTGCCACACAAAGACACGCGCCAACTTTTTGACCTGAGTTTTGACTCTGGATAGTTAGCACAGTAAGAAGTGCACAAACGGATTTAACACAGCGTAAAGGATGCAAAGGTTTATGTCACGGAACACCCAGCTCCGTCACGTGACCTCTTTAGCGGCGTCGATAGGAGCGTGCTTGGCACCAACTTCTCAGTTATCCTTCACCTTTTCAGTGCTCTTTTCCGCGTTGTACACCGGCCAAGCTGTGTGTAACCTTCCTGTCCTTATTTTACTCTTTGTCTGGCGCTTACAAGCATGCGCCATGCAAATCACCACGTATAGCGCGTGGCAAAAGCGATACGTCACCTTCCCTGTAACCACCGCCGGCGAAACGAACTCAGCTGCTTTCCGTTTCGCTAAACTATAAGAGAGCTTTTCTTTGCGCCTAGCCGAGGAAAGCCGTGAACCGGTCACAGGAATAGCCTTGTGGGAACTGGGCAAAAACAGGCACGATTTCCCCGTCTCAACAAGCTTGCCGTGCATGCATACCGGCACTTGTAAAAAAAAAAAAAGACAAGAAAAAGACAGCCTGCCGGAGCCGAGATTTCGCATTCCTGAAATGGCAGCGCTCACGCAACGAGCGCATCTCGTATTCCGAGACGCTGTTGTACGCGACTCGAAAACAAAGAAAAAACACAAAAAAGGGGCCGCCGCTCAATTTACACCGTGAAGCGGAGGCGCTCAACTGTGTGCAGCTCAGCCGAGCACAACAATGGCGCGCGAATCGCGTCCCAAGATGGCGGCGTAGCGCCCCAGTTAGCAGACGACGAAAACAGGCGGAACAGACGACGGCCAGCAGGAGTATACCGTAATTACCCTATCCTAACGCGCAGCTAATGTTCGTTATGGTTGTGAAGACGTAGAACGAAAATTTTGAAGCAGTAGCCTTAATGCAGCGTTGATTTCTGTTTCCACGTTAGTCCTTGTAGGTCTCTGGAAATTATTTTTAGCCGTCTGCGCGTCATACCATGTTGTACTCCGCAAGCTCCTAGCAATGAGGCTTCGTAGACATCGCAGGCATATTCGCGCTTGATTGCAACAAAGATTGTTCAGTCTGCTAGCTATGAATGACGACTAGGGAAATTAGCGAACAATACACTGAAGTAGTTTGACCCAATCTGGAATGAAATGCCGGCTGGGGCTGCTGTTGGCGTGTTATGTTTTTACGCCCATTTGTGTCCTCCTCGGCGGCTCAGTGGATGTGGCGTTCGGCTATGAGCCCAAGGTCGCGGGCTGGAATCCCGGCCGCGACGACTGTATTGCGGTGGAGACGAACGGTGAAGGACGCTAGGTGAGACATTTACTCTACCTTTCCTTTCTTCGTAGCCAGTCATAGTTTTAGTAGGTCTATTGTAACGCGCATTCAGTTCTTAGGCTCACTTTTCTTAACAGAATGGTGCGAGTTAGAATCGGGTATATGCGGTATATGGGGAGCAGGCACCAGAGCTGGACACACACGTCGCTGGTGGCACCGTCATCGTCTGCTTCGGCAACCAGCGCCGTGCAGCGGTGGAAAAATAGGCATGGCCAACGTGCGCGACCGTTTCCCATTTCGCGGGGAAGGGAAATAGAGAGAGAGAGGGAACAATGAGCCTGGACACAAAGTTGCCGCGACATGGCTGTCGACGTTACATCCGTGGACAATTCGCAGTCCCGCGTTGGTGTTTGTTTGGGTTGTTCTGTTTTGGAGCGTCTGTTGTCTAAGTCGTTGTCGTCTGTGTATGACGACGACACCTGCAGTAGTGTTTGCGCGTGTTCGGTACAGCACAGTCGGGTAGCTTCGTCGATGCAGCCGGTGCTTCGTAGATCACACCGGTTGGGGGCGGCACTGGTCTTTCGTCTTGGGTGGTCCTTTTTACGCGTCTCTATTTCAGGGTCCGTGTGAGAGAGATAACTTACAAAAAGAAAAACTAAAGATAAGACACATACACTAGTATGCGTCGAACAGTGGCGCGATTCTACGCCTGAATTACCCCGCCAAGTGAGAAAGCGTACACAATGGCTTTGTGAGCGTACGAAACGAAAAAGAGGCTGGTTGGTTTGGTTTGGTTTGATGGGGTTGAACGTTGAAAAAGAGGCGTTGAAATGTACGCCTTATTGGTGCTGCATTTACTTTCACGAGAAAGTCTCTGGAAAACGTTCCCAGCGCCGAAGCACGCCGGACGCAAGCTCTGCCAAAGGTAAACTGCTGGCTACCTGGGTGATTGGTAAATTAAAGCATTGCTCACTATTTTCGCACTGATAAGCATTCAGCGTATGACTTTAACACTTTTACGAGTGGGTATGTTTCAAGAGTTCAAAGCATAACTTGGCGAGCTATCCGCCGAGCTGAAGCAGCTCAAAAGAGGTTCTCCAGCCAATGGCGTCCGCCGATTGTCTTGACGTCACGCTTAAACCCATTGCACCTGCTAGCGTGGCACCCCGGGGCTTGCAGAGGCAAGGCGAATTGCCACACATTAAGCGGGTTAAGCACAATTAATGTCACGACAACCAGTCAACGCAATTCTCTGCAGTGATTCCTTTGAGGGATGTTTGCCACATCTCTCTTGAGTTGCATCCGACTATAGTTGATTACTTCATTAGCATAGCCTAACTTGCCGTTATACGTTCTACGTCACACCTGCGGTAAATCAGGACGTGCCACGTCCGCCGCTCATGAACGTGGGTGGCGCTGGTGAACACTCTCAAGGTTAGGTTACTTGTAAACATAAATACCCCCGAAAGCAGAAGATTTGACAGCCGTCGCCGTAGATCAGAGGTGGAGCACCGGACGCGTAATTCGGAGGTCGTGGGTTCGGATCCCACCGGCGTCGTGTGGTTGTTTTTTCTTCTGCTTTTCTAATCAATTAGCTTTAAGCGATAACATATTCAGTAATATTCTAAATTGATCAACACCACAAAATAAATAGATTAATAAAAAAATATCCCCTGTGCCCCTTGGTTTCTGTGGCTGTTGGCTTCTGTCATATTTGCCGTTATACTTGTTCTTTACACGCTCTTTCGGTCCCCATAAATTACGCGCGTGCAATTTCGTTATAGCGAACAATCTCCAGGAAGCCGCGCTCAACAGCGAATGATTAACTTTAAGGCCAGCGAATCTTCTTCACTCTCCTGCGTGGCGTTGACCTGTCGGACGCGTGATAAGTGGCATGCAGGTCCAGCAACCCCAAAGAGTCTAAACTCAGAAGTATAGAGTCGGCACGTATTAAGGAAACTAATTAGAACCAGCGTATGCTGTTTCTCTGTCACCACCTCCTTGTTGAGCCCTCATGACATCTTCTCGGCTGGCTGACGGTAGGACAAAACCTAATTCGTCATCATCAGTGTCACCAAACTCAGCCAGCGGGCCACAATGCCAGCGAATTAGCATATTGTCACGGGATGCCCGAGAGTATTCGCTTTGACCCACAGGGCCGTGGGCAAGAGCGGTGCATTCAACAATCGAGCAACGGGACGAGCGTAGAGCCGCAAACAAGCTATCTCGAGGGCGCCATTGTTAGGCCTAAGGCAAAGAATGAGAAAAACGAAACTATGGGAGAGGAGCACGTATACGGTCTTTCTCACGCTTAAAGCTCGTTACCGACGCCCAGAAACGGGCCTGCAGTTTTCTTTTGGCGTTCTTCACAGCGCACCCAAACAAAGGCAAGAAAGCACGCATGTGCTCCTCTAGCTGTGGGTGCCAAATTTAAGCGTCTCCCATGGAGGAGGGCATTACACGCGAGCGGCTGAGACTGGACAACAAAGGGAAAATACGTGCTTGAACGTGAGAGAGCGAAATAGAAAAAAAAGCAAGTCAACTACGGTACAGCGGAAAGAAAGAAAGAAAGAAGGAAAGAAAGAAAGAAAGAAAGAAAGAAGGAAAGAAAGAAAGAAGGAAAGAAAGAAGGAAAGAAAGAAAGAAGGAAAGAAAGAAAGAAAGAAAGAAAGAAAGAAAGAAAGAAAGAAAGAAAGAAAGAAAGAAAGAAAGAAAGAAAGAAAGAAACCATGGCAACTTCGGGAGGTTCAAGAACAGAACACAGAAAGGAATATAGAGACAAAAAAAAAAGCCTAAGACAAAACAGAATAAAAACTGCGGAGAGGCGAGGGACAGCGGTCGTAGGAAGCCCGCGCTGCTAGTTGCGGATCTACACCGTTTCTCCGCTCTTTACGACGAACAGGCCCCTTCTTTGGCCGTTCTTTTCATCACGCCCAGCGCCATGAATTAATCCGTGTCCGCCGAGGACTGTAAGTCGGAGGGATGTGACCCGTAGCGACCTTTGACCCCTTAAGCCCGAGTGGCCCGTAATGTAATCGCGCAATTACACGTGCGGTTAGCGTTAGAGCCAGGAAAGAACACGAGGGAAAAAAGAAACCCTCTCGCGTCGTATTTTTGTCCCTGTGTAACGCGTCTTCTTTCCTTCTTTTCATCCCTGCGATTGCGTAGAGTTACGCACGTGGTGGGGTGACTGTCGGGAGGACGGTATATATGGCTCTAAGAGAGCCTGACAAGGGGTGGGGCAGCTAAGAGAATTGTTGTTGCTGTTGGTTTAACTTGTTAATAATGACTATGTGTAGCGCTTGACTTAAGACAAGGATGCCCAAGGACAGGAGTATCTTGTTTTTATCTTTTACAGATTTAGCTGTTCATAAATCATACCCCGGTCTCGGGCGCAGGCCATCCGCAGACAGACCCCCCCCCCCCCCCCCAACCCCCCCTTCACCACCACACACACACACACTTTTCTGAAAGCTTTCCAAGGGTCATGGCTTTTGTGGAGACGTCGGTACGCATGACACCACCAGACAGCCTGATCGTATAGGCGTATCCGTAAACTCGGTGTGGTGTTAAAGGGCTATCGTCGTCATTATCAACCATGTTACGTCGACTGCAGAACAAATACTTTTCCCAGTGATTCCACACTTACCTTGTCCTGATTGAGCAGTGGACATCACGCCCCAACTAATGTCACAACCTTATCTTCCGCCTGTCTGACATTCTCTGAACAACCACAGTGGCACGGGCATGAGCCAATCTAACTTTAAGTGCCTTTGAGAGCTCCACCTTAGCCTCTGTCTCCCATAGCCCCATTCCTACGTTTCCTACTTCTGGCTTCCACTCGGTTACCCCAACATGCTGCCAGTTGTTCGCTCTATTTGTCTATTATTTGGCGCAAGAAGACGTGGTAATCTGCCATGCGATAAGTGGACGCCAGTGAAGTGAACGTCATTTCCGGAGGCATTGCTATGCATCGGTGTTTTGGGATAGAATGTGATTTCAGGCATGGCACGAGAGAACATACATTCCGCGCCCTCTACACTCTTCAGAAGTCACAAAACAAATGAGCTGTCACCTTACCGTCGCTCACCTGAATGAATGCAATTCAAGGCAGAGGCGAATATTAAAGGTGTGGTGGTCTCGACAGATGTCAGATATTCCTCTGAAAAGCTGCCTTGGCTGCCATTTTTTTTTACGTAGTCCATGAAGTGCATCATGTATATAGGACTGAATGTGCAGAGACGAGCTGGCGTGTTATAACACGCTTGGTGCAGCCCTACTTGAGCAGGATGCACGACGCATGCGCGGAAGAAGGGCAGATATAGATGTGCGTACCTGGGCCTTTTTGGCCTGCTGTTGGCGCGCCCGGGTGGAAGCGTAGCGGCCGTGGTCGACGCCCGTGCTCTTGCGGTACGTTTTCAGCAGGTCGAGCAGGAGAGTGACGCCATCGTTCGGCTCGCTCACGAACTCCTCCACGAAGCTGTAATGGAGAACAAAATTGCGATGAGCATATAAATGAAGCGAAAATGCCTGCGTTTAATAATATCACAGAGTTGAGCATGCCGCATGATGACCCTTGTTTCCTATGCGCCATAAAACCCAGCCCAACACAACACAGCACAGCACAGCACAGCACAGCACAGCACAGCACAGCACAGCACAGCACAGCACAGCACAGCACAACACAACACAACACAACACAACACAACACAACACAGCACAGCACAGCACAACACAACACAACAAACACAACACAACAAACACAACACAGCAAAACACAACACAATACAACAACAGAGTTAGTCATTATGGGTGCCACCGACGATGACTAATGAGATGGTACCTGCGGTTACAACCGAAGTACACAGTAACGTTGCCAAACGCAATAGGATCGCGCCATTTGAGGTACCAGTAGTCCGTAGTTAATGCAACCCGTTTTCGCATATTAGAAGTCACCCTTATGTATTCATTCCATTACAACGCACTGTAGGAAGTCCGGTAGTGAGCCGTATTCCTTCAAGGAAGTATTGAAGTCAGCGCGCAGTAAGCAAGCGCAGGCTTTACCGAGCCGACTCGAAAAGTGCCATCCCACGAGCATCGTTAACGTCTTCGACACCTTTAAGCATGCGAACTATTCGCAGCAAGTGTCGCTTGCAGAGGCTAGTTCTCAGCTAAGCACACATCATCGCCATTGTACAAGGAAGCAACACGAAGACCGCGAGCCGCCACACATAAAGGCAAAGTGCGGAAGCTATGCTGCAACGTGTTCACGACGCTCTTCTTGGGAAATGCCTTGTCGCGTGACGGTACAAGCTAGAAGGCTTTAGACGACTGCGGCGAGGTATACGTATACCGTGGGACAGAAAAAACGAGTGCGAAAAAAATATATATATGCAAACAAGGGCGGAGAAAATCGGTGCTTCCTCCATTGTAGCTTATCCCTTCCGACAGTGCAGTCTCTCACTGACTGGAAGCTTCGCCGTGGAAGACGGCGTGAATGATTCTCGAATACCTTCCGTCGCCGCCCGCAACTAATGACGCGTGACGAACAAGCAACACGGTCGGGCCGTAATCAAGTTCTTACTCGTTTTTTCGAAGAAAAGGAGTGCTTCCTTACGATCTGTGAAGTAATGAACGCCTCAAAATAACGCGTTCCCTGAAAATTTGTATCTGACCTCTCTCAGGCTTTGACGTAAGCGACCACACTCCAAGGAGGAAACAAGTTACGTTTGAAGGACACTAAGCGTGCTTCCGCCCTGGGAACTATTGGAGGAAGTTGGTCGTTGTGTCGCACCCGGAAACGACGCTTCAATTAGCACGGTCGCCACGAAAGAGCGCGAAAAAAAGTAAACATATATACGTGAAGGACGACAGAGCAGCGCAAGGGCTTCGTGCTGTTCAACGACATGACGTGTGTGAGAAAGGAAAACAGGAAGTTGAAGGCTAGGAAGTTGAAGGGGGGGGGGGGGGGGCATAAGCGGAGACAATGAGTTCGCCATTAGGGGGTGCGCCGTCGCCAGTGTTTTTAGGGTTAACAAATGGAGGGGAACTACGGCGAATGCCGCGGTAGGGCGCACTGTCTGAGGGCTCAGACGGAAGACAAAAGGTTCCGTGCGGTGATTTATAAGCGCGTCTAGCAGAGCCCGTGCACTTTTGTGTGGAAGTAGGTGAATAGCGACGTATGTTTGGGCGAGGTTCTAAGAGAACATCGCCTGTCAACGATTGGTGCGGTAAACTATAAAGCACGGGAGGTTTACTGTGTCCACGAGGATATCTGAACCATCTAGACTTTTGCGCGTGACTTGGATTCATTTGTTCTGGTGACAGTTGTTGCGTAGCGCAAGTTATTTGTACCTGTGCCAAACTGCCCGGTTCTGTACAATGCGAGTGCCACGGGAAGAAAAATGTATGGAGAGAGCGATATCTTTACCGAAAAAAAACGCACAGTGCAGCATGATGAATTAAGATCTGTCAAGAAGGGGGTCACGAATGCGTGATGCAGTGGGTCTTGGCTAAACCTTTGTTTTGAAATGGGAATGATTCCGGGGAAATCAAGGACGGTTCACGGTCGATTAAGAACATGAGCCATAGTGCCAGATGTAGGCCACAAGGCTGAAAGATACATGACCGTTCGGTATGGGTCAACTCAAGACATATCCGCTGCGTCTGCCCAGAGTATGGGTGCTGGGTCTGCCTACTGCTGTAGTATCCCGCAGAGCCATGCATTTATGATGTCACGCAGTCATTCTTACGGGTGCTTTCAAACATATACTGGCGATATGTTTCTCCCCAGTGACGTCGACACCACCGTCGGTCGAATTAACGTCGACTGAAGTTCAAATGCCTTTTCTGGCATCTAAAATTAGGGACCTCCTGCGCAAGCAGCGGATACCCTATCCATAAAAAAAAATTCCCTAATCTCATCTCCCCATGTTACTATCAAGCTGCCTCCGGCTATTCCTTTCTTCCCTTGGAGTCCACTCTGTTGCAAGAGACAGCTGGTTAACTGTCGTGCTCGCTGCCTGCACGGCACAAGTCCATTTCTGTTATTTCTTCCAGCTACAGATACCAACTTTTAATTTCTTCTGTAATTCACACTGTTCTCTTACTGTCTTTAAATTCTGCACCAGTAATTTGAATGCAATAGCAATACAGTGCCGTCCGATGGCACGAAATTCGCTGATCAGTCCAGAGAGGTCACGCGATCTGGTGACGTCATCACAAACTGCCCACCGGGTTGTGAGCAACCTAGTTCTCAAATTCGCATATGATGCCCTTAAACCTCATTGTACTCAAGTTGAAGGGGGCCGGCGATTACTTCCTTATAGCCTTAACTTCGTTATAGGCCGCGTTGACCGAGCTTCCAAGGAGAATCGTCATTCCTTCGTTACGTCCATTATTTCGTTATAGCGAGATTCGACTGTATATGAAAATGTCGGCACCGTCACAGCACAGCGGACGCCTGCTACTGAAGCCAACAATCCGAATATGGTGGTTGATGGATCAACAGGTGCAAAAAAGGTTGCGCAAACACACACTGAAGTTCAGAACAGTAGCTGCGATAAATGTGAAATTTAGTGCTGTTGCATTCCACTCGTAAGGAGACTTACTATATTTTCTTCTATTCTCCATCAATCGCTGAGCGAGAGAAAGGACAGTTACCTGAAAATAGCCAATATCCCTCACCCATATCCCTCAAGAGTAAAGTATACAACAGCTGTATCTTACCGGCACTCACCTATGGGGCAGAAACGTGGAGGCTAACGAAAAGAGTTCAGCTTAAGTTAAGGACATCGCACCCAACTATGGAAAGAAAAATGATAGGTGTAACGTTAAGAGATCGGAAGCGGGCGGAGTGGGTGAGCGAAAAAAACGCGGGTTGATGACATCCTAGTCAAAATCAAGAGGAAGAAATGGGCTTGGGCAGGGCATGTAATGCGAAGGCAAGATAACCGCTGGTCCTTATTAAGGGTAACGGAGTTGATTCCAAGAGGAGGCAAGCGTAGCAGGGAATGGCAGAAAGTTAGGTGGGCGGATGAGATTGAGAAGTTTGCGGGGATTCGGTGGCCGCAACTGGCGAAGGACAGGGTTAATTGGAGAGACATGGGAGAGGCCTTTGCCCTGCAGTGGGCGTAGTCAGGCTGATGATGATGATGAAAATAGTCCCAACGTGCTTGATGGCAGTTTAGGAGTGGTGAACAGAGTCTCGTCTATACTGTTGCGTACGGTTCCATCTCTTCTCGTTGTAATCGAAACATAACCTAGTTCCACGCGTGTTGTCAAGCAAAATTAAACTCCAAGTATACTAATCCCCTATTGGTCCTTACACTCAAGACCTGCCAGCTCGTACACAAGCGGATGTGTGCCAACAGCTAATCGCCGCGCTCGCCTCGTCCTGCACGTCGCCCTTTAAATTTAGCACGGCACAGGGGAGTAGTCAAAACTCGCCACCGCTTATACATCCGCTGTTGCGTTACAGTTTCCACAGCGTGTCGTAACAAGCTTCCGCTTGCGCATTTATTCATTCATAGTACCTTAAACCGGTCCCAAAACGGCATTGAGTAACAAGGGGAGCATGGGCGGCTATAACAACGAATGCCCCGTTCCGTATCGCATAACCGCGTACACACCCGCTGAATCCGAATGACATCGATACGAGCGAAGTGCATATACATGTTTCTATTCGTTTTTTGTGTGTGTCAGCGTTCGTCAGCGTATACTCAAGCGTAGAACAGCACTGCGACCCAATTTCCTTCCTCTTTCCGCACCCTGAGCCCTGCACTTTCGTTTTTCTTTCCCACGCCGGCAAGGGAGGCGGAAAAGACGCCCCCGGGCTCACTTCTTGAATGAGAGAGCCGGAACGAGGATGTCCTCGGCGTCGACAGCGCCTCGGGCCAACTATGCGCTTACGCGTTCGGCCGAGCCAGGAAGGAATTAAGGCGTACAGAGGGACACCGGGGCCGCATTTTCGTGTATACGGACTGGCCATCGTATAGCCGCCGCCAAAGAGGCGTTCAGAAAAGGAAAGCTGAAGAAGGGAAGTCGATTAGAGAGGTTTGCAGGCAGACTCGGTGGACGTAGACTCCAATAGGAGAAAGCGTGCGCATTAACGGAAAAGATGTGTAAGCAAGGACTATCCGCAGGCGAGCCTCCCAGAGCTCCAGGAAACATGGAAAGGATGTGGTCCTCGAATAAAAGACGACGGAGTGGTGTCTCGAAATGCTGCTGTACTCTTCTGTACGGCAATTAGTTTATTTATGCTTTTCTTACTAGCGGCGCAGGAAAGTTTTGCTCGCGATAGCAACGCCTCTATTACGGCTAAGAATTTAGAGGGATAACGGCCTACCCTTGAAGGTGCGGTCCATAAATCAACAAGTAGCTGGCGCGGAAAAGATGCAGACCAGTGTCCATACACTCGGCGCGACCAGGAAACGGTATGCGGAAAGTTATTCGGTTTCCGACAAGAAATACTTACAATTTGGTAATTATTGCGTTCATATCTCGAAGACGCATCCAGGATTCCTGGAGGAATGACCTACTGGAGCGGTCTGATTGCAGCGCATGGCCGTTCTGGCATTTCCTATAGTTTCGGCTGAATTAAACATTTGTATGCCCCTGAAAATGCGGCTGATGTAATCATTAGAATCGAATCCGCGACTTCTAGCCCCAATGACGAACCATGTGTGCAAAGCTCCAACATTCGGAAATTTCCGCAGTTGCGGGGAAAATTCCAGGCAGGTGAGAGGACCTAACTAACCGTCTCCACTCTCTTCACTGCGTAGTTTAGGAATTTTTCCATAGTAAGGGAACTACTCCGCATTGACCTGTTTCAGATTCTCCTTCTCATTGATGCTTCGACTTATAGCTTGCTAACAGAACGGCCACCCGGCGCAGCAAGCAGCTCATGGTTAGTGCTCTCGGCTACTGAGCCGGAGGACACGGGTTCAGTGCCGTCCGGTTGGTGTCGTTTCGACGGAGACGCAACTGAAAAGGCGCCCGTGCGCTGTGCGACGCCAGTGCGCGTTAAAGATGCCCTGGTAGTCGAGATTATTTCGGAGCCTTCCGCTAATGTACCTCTTCATTGCTTGCTTCTTACACTTCCTCTTGGTACGACCGATGTGTCCACCGAGTGCAAGACGGTTGCTACGCCATTCCTTTCCCCGTAACCAATTATAAATGCGAGTGTATTATATGGTTCTGTCGCGTCAGCAAAAAGTGTCCGCGAATTTTGTCCGCACGGTTACGTCGTTCTCTGAAGATAAGTGTGTGGAAGTGTGATTGTGACAGAGAGCGTGGGATAAAATGCTGCCATGGGAAAAATGCTGGATTAGGTTTAATTAGGTAATTAATTTAACGCAAAAAAAGCGGAATGAAATAAGACGTCAAAATATCCATGGATGTCGATATAGTACACGGACGCCAGAACAGCCACGGTCGTCGACATAGTACGTGGCTGTTTTGCTTTCGCATTGCTCCAATGCGGGTCGGCGCAGTGATCGCAAAGTTTTCATTGACAGCAGAGCTCGACCTATGAGCGCTGCAGGCGACAGCAACCCAACATTCGCGAGAGCAGGTGGAGAGCGTTTGTCGAATCCGTCCGATAAAAATAAAGCGCAATACCTGCTGTACGAAGACCGTAGGTCCTCCTTGAGCCGTCGCATAAGCTCCGTGAAGTTTGTGAGCTCGACCATGGCGTCCTCCGGACTGAGGGCTGGTTGGTCCCCCCCGCCGGATGACGTCACCGAGCGGCCATTCTGGTGGTGGAGGTGGTGGTGGCTGTTCTCCCTCTGCGTCTGCCGCTTCACGTAGAACACGTAGTCCGTGGCGGTCAGGTACGGCGGCCTCGGGCTGGCCTGCGAGGAGAAAGTACGTATGCAGGTATGAGATATACACGGAGCAATGTATTGGTGGAATCGGAAAAGTGTACACGGTGTTTTGCGTAGGAATCGTAAGTGGAGAACGCATGATTTGATGATTGTCCGAATAACATTCTCAAGCAGCACTAGCAATCGGCCCAATATTGCGAATGGATGGTTTCAATCTACTCCTTTGTACGACCGGCATTTTCCAATGCGTTTCCAATATTGGAACGATTACGTGAGCTGCTTGAATTTATGATTCCCGGACGGATGGACAGGGGGAGGTAATACAATGTTTTTGTATCATGCGGTGCTGTGTGCTAAGAATCTGCATGATAACGTAAGGCATAGATGCGAATTTAATAGATGCTAATTAAATCCAAATAAATCCGGAATTAAAAAGTGTAACATCAGAAACACGAAAGGAGCCAAGAAAATCCAATAACACCCAAATAACACAATATGAGCTTTTATGGGTTGTCCATTGAATCTGCCTGCGAGCGTCTGATTACATTTTCTTCACCTTGATTTCGATTCCTGTCGGGGTTGGGGGGGGGGGGGGGGGTAGGTATGTCCTCTTTGAAAGTCTCTAGTGTTGGAGAATTTCCGTGTATGTGAGTAGATGGTTTCTAAATCTAAGGTGTATCACGTGCGATTCCCGGGGGAGTATACAGCTGGAGCAGAGGAGTTCGGGCCTTCATTCCACTTGATTGATTGATGGGCTGAGGCCCATACTATTGGGAATTCTTTATCACAAGCTGAAATTTCAGTACAGTGCTTCAGCCTTTAGCCCCATAACCATAACCTATTCAGCCTGGGAGTTTGGGCTATTGGGTAAGTCATGTGAACAGGCATACCGCCTAAAGCTCTTTCCGCGATATTTGAATGTTCGCGTCGCTACAGTTGAGCCAACGAGATTGCCACTTTGTCGCCCCGAGAAAAGTTGAAACCCTTTACTTTTGTTTAAAATAAGGGTGAAGTAAGCCTGACTGCACGAAAATGCGATCTTATCTCACTCGTTTTTTCCTACTCTTCTTTTTAGCGCTGATGAGTTCCCAACATATGAACGCTGATAACAGTTGGGTACGGGCCAGCTCAAGCGCAGCTCAAATTCTGAAACTCTATGTAAAATAACTTTAAAGCCGCCGAGTCATCCTAAACCAACGCACTCAATGAACCCGGCGACGCCATCTGGTGTGAGGCGCGCAAGCTTCATGATGATGTTCTATTTGTACATTGCGACACAGGCCTGTCTCAGTTGTGCTCAATGTTCGCAGTGGCTGCCTGCTCCAAATGCCGGTGAAGACTTCGGCGTGACAGGGGTCTATTACATTTGTTGCCTCCTGTCCGAGCGCACTTGACACTCGCCTGCTGGGCGTCATTAGGATTAGTGTCGGCTACCTTCTCGTAACCCACAGTTCGATTGCCGGCCAGCCTGAGAACTTCACCACGCGGCCACTTCCGCGGAGTGGGACCCGAGAATGCAAATCGCGATACCAGATGGCGGTGGTGAGACATAGCGCAAGGGCCGTGTCCCTCACGAACACGGGGTGGGATACGCGAAGCGTGGTATTTCCTTATGGGATTCCGGAGAGCAGTTATCCGAAACGTCTCTCCCATGTACGTACTACGCTGACCCGCACACCAGGGCGCGTTTAATTAGGGCTGGGTGCAGTCCGGCGCTGAAATGTGTTATGAGGGCTGAAGGGAGGGGCCTGGACGTCCTGCGAGATTCGATGGCGTGTACACCTAGCCGTGAGAATGGGACGCATGCATTGGGGGCCTATGAATAACACTCATTTCTTGAGGACCGCTCTCTACACTGATGCATCGGTGATGGTAAGCCGGACGCCATAGTGGCGGGCCTATAGGGAAGTCTTTTTTGTCCCTGCTGCCTTTAAAAGTGCTCGCATATTTTCAGCGGTCAGGATGACCAGGCCACGGGTTCTTTGGTGCCTCGCTTTGCCTTCCTAACTAGCAAAAAATAAGACTGATCTGTCCAAACCAACAAGGGAATTGAAATAATAGGGGAAAAATAGCTAGCTGTCTTCAAAAGAAGACATTGGTATGACGCACTGATAAGGGAAACTCTAGAGCATAAATTAACATAAAGAAGATAAGGATGATAAGGATTTATAAGGAAGTATTTGTATATATTAGATAGATATATAGATTCTCGTTTTTGATGTTTTCGTCCTCCAATAAAGAAACAGTACCCACCCAATATGCAGGGAAGATTGTCAACACTTGTGTGGGGACGTCCTGGGGGTCAAAATATTTTGCGACGAAGCATCTGAATGCGATATACTGACTAGTTAAAGTAACGAGTGAATTAATTTAAGCGAGAGAAATGGACACGGGACTAACGAAGAGGGCTTTACGTGCATTAAATACACGTGTACGATCCTTGCCCACCGACCAGAATAACATTGTATACTACGAAGCTACGCTAGAGAGTAGGAAAGTGCTTGGAGGTAGCCCTACAAGTACTTCTAACTTAAAGATAGGAAACAGCCGCTAGGACATTACATTAAAATGCGCTTAGGCTTGACGGCTTTGAAACCCCACCGGAGAGCTTTTGGCGCGACCGCTATCACTGTGTCTCCTTCACAACAGGTGTGCCCAAAAAGGTCCGGAAGTTTTCTATGCAAACGCAGTACTTCGGGAGTTCAAACCGGCTCATTGGTTTGTGTTAACGTGTGCAAATTGACCTTTGAGGGTGACCTTGGAAAAACCGTAAGAAATAAATAAAAAGATGCTGTGACTGGGATTCGAACCCGCAGCGGCGCGAACAGGACAGCTTCGCTGCCCACTGCCCGAGAACACAAGGCTATCGCCGCATTTTTTTATCAACAAGGCACTTACTATACGAGCTTTTGTATGTACAGAATGGGCTATATGCACATATTATTTACAATGCATTCAGCTAGCGGCTGCACTGCACCAGCTTGACAGAAAACACGGCTAAAAGGGCGGAAACAATAGACTCCGTTTAACAGCAGCAACCGGTTCGGTAGAAAGTCTCATTCATCATAAATGTCCCTGAAGCGGAACACACCTCGTGTTAAACTGCAAAACACTGCCGTGCATTGCACATCGTCTTCTTCGTCGACTAATATGGCTGGCAAACTTAAATTCGCACTTTGAGCTATGTGGTGGGAGTGACACAGAGATGTGCGCTGCATACGCTGGCGTGGACAAGGTTGTGGCAGAAACACGTCACTAGAGAAACGCGCGTTGGCATTGACAACATCGCTGTAGAAACGCGGCATTGGGGCATAGGCCGCCAGTGTAGATTGGGTAAATTGGCACTGACGATGAAAAAGTTGAAGACGCGCATAACCGGCTCCCCGGGTCAGTGGACACCTCAATCGGCCTGTCAGGTACGTGGCGGTGGTGCCCAGCTGTAAAAAAATTCGCAGTGACTTAGCTCTGGTTAAGCCTGGATATACAAGCGAAAAGCTGCAGTTATGCTTTGTTTGACGTCATGGCTGTCGCAGTTCGCGCACAATGCACTGGGAGCACCACGATAACGGTGTAGATTTTGAGCCAACTGCCTCGCTGCCACTTCTGGGTCTTCTTTTCTTCCTTCCATGATGAATGTCTGCGCAT
Source organism: Amblyomma mixtum (assembly GCF_055824585.1). NCBI lineage: Eukaryota > Metazoa > Arthropoda > Arachnida > Ixodida > Ixodidae > Amblyomma > Amblyomma mixtum. The sequence goes on from NC_143015.1 coordinate 156,067,706, forward strand.
CTTTTATGGCCGCCGCCGCCGCTCACGCGTTATCGCAACGCCTTGCGAAAGAACCTTCTCTTGGGACTGCGACGGAGACCGCGCGGCAGCGGCGAAGGGTAAACCGGTGGCGAGGAGGAGAACGGAGGGGGTGGCGAGGAGGGAAATGGCGCGCCACGGCGGCGCCCAGGGGTGGCCCACGCGAAGCGCGGTGTTGACGAGCCTAGTGAAGCTTTCCGCTTCAAAAACTGCCTTCTCATAATATTTCGTACTTGGCAATGCTAAACCTCCAGCCTGTTTCTTTTCCTTTCCATTTTTAAGTTCACCGCTTAGACGACTTGAGCTATCTCCGCAGTATGTATACGTCCGACAGCAGCTCTGTACAGTGCCCTTTTCGGACACCCGAAAGCCTGCCCATGCGCAGAGAGAGTCGTAGTGGGCTAGCGGTGCGATGGCCTCCAGGCGTCCTACGCACGCGAGGCCCTCATCGGCACCGCGCTCCCTCGGAGGCTTGCGGCGGCTACTCCCCCCCTCCGCCCTCGTGGGAACCGTGTCACTCTGGACTCTGCTCGCGCGCGGGGAGGCACCGCGGGGGTGAGTAAGGAAGAGACCGCCACCGCAGCACAGCCCGTACGGTACACACACCCCGCTGGGGGCCGTGTCCGAAGTGGTGGTGTGAGCGTACGCGACCATGTAGGGGGGGGGGGGGGGGGGCGTTGAAAAGAATAGCTTTGCGGGAGACCGCAAACACTTGGAAGACAAAGAGAGAAGGAAGAAGAAAACACGACGGCTACTAAGCAAGCAGGCAGAACAGAAAGGAGGGAAGGAAGAGAACAAACAGAAAGACAGAAGGAGGGAAGAAAACATGCACATAGAATGACGAAAAAGAAAGAAAGAAAGAAAGAAAGAAGGAAGAAGGAAAGAAAGGAAGAAAGAAAGAAGGAACGAAAGAAAGAAGGCAAGAAAGAAAGAAAGAAAGAAAGAAAGAAGGAAAGAAAGAAAGAAAGAGAGAGAGAGAGAGAGAGAGAGAGAAAGAAGGCAAGAAAGGAAGAGAGAGAAAGAAGGAAAGAAAGGAAGAGAGAGAAAGAAACGCGCATTAAGATATAGAACAGAAAAAAAACAGGGAGAGAAAGAACAAAGATTGAAAGGAAGAAAGCAAAAAGGAAGGCAAGAAAATAAAGACAAAGGAGGCGAACTAATAGAAAGGCGAAAAGAGCTGGAAGCTAAGGAAATGCGGGGAAAAAGGTGCACGAAGGTTGCATTCTTTCGCGATGCATCGTACGGAGGGCGGTGGAATCTCTCGCTTTAATGGTCCAGGTCACGCATGGTGCGATACGGGCCCACCACGCCTGCGGATCGGAGCACGCCCAGTGTGTACATCGCGCATATACGCAATTACGAAGGGGAGGATTTCGTCCCATCCGCGGAGACCTCCGCTTCGTGGAGACTTGCTGCATCGATGGGGGTTGACTTCACACTTATCTTGCAGCCAGGCTTGTCGGGCTAATCAACATCACCTATAATCATCAAGCTATAATCATCAAGCTGGTTAAGGCAACTGCATGCCAAATGATTAATTCTTCCCTTCATCTTCAAATATCCAAGTCCTGTGCCAGCCGTGGCCACAATAGAGCATGAAATCTCCGAAGCTCATTTCCACACCTCGATCTATCTCACCTTCCTGACCTATTATTATTTTGCTAATCCCGATTCGTTCCAAGCGTGACCACCACTAGTAAAAGGGGAGCGTTCACTCCAATGACAATCCAGGTTTGTTCTAAGCGTGACCATCGCTAGTAAGAGGGCAGCATTCACTTCAGTGCCAATCCAGATTCGTTCTTAGCGTGACTATCACTTGTAAAATGGGAGTATTCCCATTAATGCCAATCTCGGTTCGTTCTAAGTGTGATCATCACTCCATGCCGAGCACGTTCCGCAAAAATGTCAGGCACGCGGCGTCTACGTTGCTAGAGAAGTTTACGCTCTAAGTTTCCTTTTTTTTTTTCAAGCCCGCATTCATGGAACAACCATGTTCGTTCTGGTCATCCGGTTAACAGGTGTTTGCCACCTGCCGCGGTGAGCAGGTTGTGATGACGTCACAACGTCACGTGACCTAGTGGCAAGTGGACCACCTGCTTTTCCGCACACAACTCCGAAGCCGCTGAGGACGCCAACGACGCCAGATTTTCCGAAGAACTGGCGCTGTGACTGATATGCATATAAAGGACGACTGCAGTAAAGGTTGTGTCACGTATCTACCGTGGATTCCTTGTGGTGCAGACGAACACAACGCACAGTGTTCACTCGATATACCACTATAAGCACACAGTATATCATGAATAACAAAGCATAACCATGATAAACAACGATGTAAACCATGAAAAACAATGGCCATAAAGGGCTGGCGCACCTAATTGACATTTGGCCTGACTAAGCAAATCGACCGTCATTTTTCTGTTCTCGGTTCACGAAGCCCTCCTCTCGCCCTCGAGCACACATCTCTCGTAAAGGAAACATTTACTAATTACGGCTTCGAACGGTGTCACAAGCAAAAAGAACCCCGCCCACGACGAGCAGCTATTTAGGCGCACAATCAGTGCGTTCTCGTAGATCCGCGGCAGTGAGCACAAAAAGCGAGAAGCGAAAACATGAGCTTGAGCAAAAACTTTCAATTGGTGTAGTAGTAGCCAGTTCTATTAAATACAACATATCATTATTCTAGCTAAAATGACGAGGGAGAAATGAGTTTGAGCGGGACATATACTGCAGCTGTAGCGAGAGACTGACATTAGTCAGGCGTCCGTGCCTTTTTGTCAGCCTCTTAGACAGATTCGTACAGTGGTGAGCAGCCTTGTCTAGAGCGCTCGGGCGGTGCACTTCCTTGCAAACAAATCCAGATTTTGTGGCAGCCTCTAGGGTCCAGCTGCAACGCTTGCACGGAAGTAGCGCCCGATAGCCTCGTAAACAAAGCAGGCACGAAAACATTGCCCTGTAATGAGGGGCTGCTCTCTAATTTCGGTTTTTGTTACCAAGTGCGCACTGCTCAAGCGCTCTAGACAAGGCTGCTCACCACTGTACTTTTATGCCTTGTCTGCATGAAACAAACAATCAATGCAATTCAATTCAAAAAGCACTCACTTAGCAAAAGGCTAGCAGTGTCAGCACCAAGGAGACGGGAGCACTATAGAATACGACACCGAGGCCAATATATTGTTCACCCCTGAGAAAGTGCCTCACATAGCTAGCTATTGCTAAAAAACGGGTTAAGCAGAACGAACGCTTTCGGGGCTACACTGTGTATATATACCAGTCTATATGTGGCGCCATTCGACCGAAGGAAAAGTTTCTTCAGCACCGCCTCAGGAGCCGCTGCCGTCCGGTCCATTGTTCGCCGTTCCACGGAGCCTGAGATTACGTAGGTGTGTCCTTCTCGACGGAGAAATAAAGGGGGAGTCGCAGAGGCGCCGCTGCTTGAAATGGAAGGGAGACGGGATACGCCACTCGAGCAGTACGGCTCGACCCGGACGTATGCCTCTTCCTGCACGTCACCGGACTCTGCCGTATTGGGGAATGCCAAGAAAAGGACCTATTCCGAGAAGGACCACTGGAATCCAACACCACGGCATGGACTGCAGCTTCCTATTTTCATTAGAAAGCTTAGCTTTGGACAGGTAGAACCTGCCATTTGTCTAAAGGGGGCGCTGTATTTGTTAGGCACTTCAGTACAACTTGGGTTGGGCCTAGTTGGTACATGATGTTGTGAAGGTGTAGGTTGCGCAACTACGGGACGAACCACGTAGAAAAGACACAGAGGCACACACAAGCGCTTGTGTGTGTCTCTGTGTCTTTTCTTCGTGGTTCGTCCCTTGGTTGCGCAACCTACACCTTCACAACATGTCAGGCACTTGTTTAGGGCAAGACGATTTCTTAACTCCTTGTGCTCTCGCTCTACTATCAGGGTCTTACTAGAGTACCGTTTTGCCACTGCTATAAGAACGACGCATACCGCACTGTAACACTCCCATGGTCGTCCGCCTCTACATGGTTGAAGTATCCGTCCGCCAGTAGTGGCCTGGTAAGTTCCCTATACTGGTAGCATCAAAGAACGAGACACCTCAGGCGAATTCATGCAGCTCACGAAACCACAACTATATATGCTAGCGGACAACTTTCTGTGGCAGTGCAGCTAAGGCTAGGCGGGCAAGCGATGGATGCGGGCTTCTATCCACTGCGCCAAGTACTTCGACCCGTAAACGAGCATTTAGCCGCCCTACAAGCGCTATTCCGCCTGTTTTTGTCAGAACGCTTCGGTCGCCGACACTGTCCCAAGCAGCACAGGTAATCGGGCCAATATGGGGATTGGAAGGTTTCAATCTGGTCCTATATAGGACTGGCTTTCGCCAATATATTCCCAATATTGGGCCAATCTGCTGCGCTCGTGGGGATGCCGTGAAAGCCCCTTTCTTTCCGGCAGCTCCAGGGGTCGTTCAGTGGTTTCGCGCAACACGGTGGTGGAATCTTTTGTATAACCTTGTCGGCATTGTCAACTTTGTCTTCAGAACTATATTCCGGAGCGGAATGACTCTTGCGCTTTGGTTTTCCAGCCTAGGCTGCAGTGCCACAGAAAGTTGTCCGCTATAGTATATCTATGAGAACAACACCTCGCTCGAACTGCTGAACCATACTCATTGTCCAGAGCAGCCCAATATACGCGTAGCGAACAAGGAGAAACCACTCTTCGCTCTCCTAAGACAAGGCAACGCGATAGACGGGCACGCGGTGAAAGCGAGAATGACCCTTTTCCTTGCGAAGGTCTCGGCTGAGGCCATTTCCTTAGACACTTCGGGCGTTTCCTTGTTTTTCATCTGAGGGCTCGTCCAATTGGAACGTATTGGCACGAGTTCATTTGCCTCGCCGCTGTCTCTAAAGCTGCCAGACCTTTCCCGTTCCCCAAGAGTGAACAGGCGAGAGCAGAAAGCCGTGATCTCCAGTAGAAAGTACAGAACTTACAGTGTAAAGCTTCAGCTGGAGATCATCTTCATATATAGTCGGATAAAACTCAAGAACGAAGCGGCTTTTCCCCGCCTTAAGGACCCCTCTTCCAGCCAATGGCGTCGGTCGGTTCTCATGAATCTGCTAGATTGAAAATGCAGGAGCGGTGTGACAATTCAGGGAGTGGACTATTTATTCCCTTTCATCTGCCAATCCCTGCATTTTCATGGAAGAAGGTTGATGAGAATCGGCCGACGCCATTAGCTGGAAGGGGGTCTTTTGAAGGGGAACAGCCATTTTGTTCTTGAGTTGTGTCCGACTACAGCATGTTTAAAGGGAAACTGCATAGGTTTTACAAAATCAACGAGCTTAAAGGGCAACTGCAGCACTTTTTTGAGAATTTCGCGACATTCAAGGATACAGATCTTTATAGGCTGCAGGTAAAGCATGCCAAGTGTTTTTTCACTAGCATTTAAAATAGTGACGTAATCGACGATTGAATTTTGCTCTTCTCCTCTATGCACCGGAGAAGTGCAGGGAAACTCAGCGTGACGTCATGGAAGGTATGATTTCAAATTACCGCTGTCGTCAGCCACACCCTGCCCTGACGCGTTAGACGCTGCCAAACAACTCTCGGCAGGGTTCGCCTTCGGTGGCGTTGGTTTTTTTCCTTCAAAGCACGCGTTTGTGCGTTGGAAATGTACCCATACCTTCGATGACGTCATCATGCGCCCCCCCACTTGGCGTTGTGCGCTGCGGAGAAGCTGGAATGGCGTCCGGATTTTAATCGGCGATTACTTCACTATTTCAAGTGCTAGCCCAAAAAGACTTCGCATGCTTTACCTCCAGGTTTCACACATTCGACCCTCTTAAGCTCGTTGATTTCTAAAACCTATGCAGTTTCCCTTTAAGTGGATCGAATGTGTGAAACTTGCAGGTAAAGCATGCGAAGACTTTTTGGGCTTGCACTTGAAATAGTGAAGTAATCGCCGATTAAAATCCGGACGCCTTTCAAGCTTCTCCGCAGCGCACAACGCCAAGTGGGGGCGCATGATGACGTCATCGAAGTTATCGGTACATTTTCAACGCACAAACGCCTTCTTTGAAGGAAAAAAACCAACGCCACCGAAGGCGAACCCTACAGAGAGTTGTTAGGCAGCGTCTATAGAGTGAGGGCAGGGTGTGGCGGACGACAGCGGTAATTTGAAATCATACCTTCCGTGAGGTCACGCTGAGTTTCCCTGCACTCCTTCGGTGCATTGAGGAGAAACGCAAAATTCAATCGTCGATTACGTCACTATTTTAAATGCTAGTGCAGAAACACTTGGCATGCTTTACCTACACCCTAAATATATTTGAATCCTTGAATATCGCGAAATTCTCAAAAAGTGCTGCAGCTGCCCTTTAAGAAATTGCGCAGACCGAGTTAGAGGCCGCTGTTGAAGGGCGCGTTTAGAAATCGAGAATGCATTCGTCAACGCGCAAAGAACACAAGTATCGGTAAAGAAAGAGGCAGGAGCAACAGAAAAAATGAAGAACATGTCGGAAAGTTCGTCTCATTTTCGCAGGTCTGTGCGTGTGTTTATTGCGTGCCTGGCACAGTTTGGCCACACTTCTACGGTGTCGGGTTCGTTTTCTGAGCGCTATAAATTGCACTGCTCTTAATAGGAGACAAATTTACAGACAAGAAAATCCTTGAGACCTGACTGTTAGCTGAATTGAGATGCATATTTGTTTATATGGAAGGTTACAAGAAGTGATGCGAAAAATGCTGACTAAGAAGGAAACTATGTTAGACAGTGCAGCGTTATACTGAACAACCTTTGCATGTCGGGCATTCTTGGACAAAAATTTCGGATACTCGAGTACTGTATGGTAGTGTTACGGAAATATTATAAGTAATGGTCCATTCTTCTGATGCGTAGCACAATCTTTCTTTTAAATGCGTTTTCGTCGCTCGCATCGAGCAGTTAAGTATGCCATAGAAAACAAATGGGACACGGTTTTGCCGACAGCAAGAACATGACTCGAAAAAATAATGCAAGCCTGCTTTCGGAAGATCTGCTGATATATTGATTTTTACAGTGAAATATTACAATATATGAACAAATTTTGTTCATAAACTCTTTCCCGTTGAAAAATTCTTTCGCCCAGAATTCCTGGGAACGTTCAGGGTCGTTGTGCCGTAATTATAGGTGACCTAGACCGAGTTATCATTTTATGTGTTACTTGAAACTAGCTGGTCCAGTAAAGTTGAGCCTGGAGTCATTCACAAAAGTCTGAAGGCAATTAGAGACAGTGCAAGTACCCAGGAATGCGCCAGAAATGTCGCAGAGTTCCAAAGAAAAACTACTTAAATCGTTCCGCCACAACATCTAAGATATAGATGTTAAGATATGGAACGGAATAACATATGCTGTCGAGGAGGGCCAATGAACAGAAGAAGATTAAGTGTTCACTCAATCTTTACTTGTCTTTATCTTGATCACATCTTGGCATACTTGGGACACTCCACAGTGCAGACGCGATTATCCTTGCGCACAAATCCGCTTGTAGGAGGCTACCTGCCGCCGCTGCATTACCATGGTTTCGTAACTGACAGAAGTGGCATATCTCTCGCGATGTCGTTTGTATCGGACGTCATTTATTAAACGCAGGCTGTGACACGCCCACAAAAGACTAGACCGATGTATACGTAATTGATGTAATGATTTTTTTTATCTCTTCTTTCCAGTATCGTTTCTTAGGCAGCCGCTCAATGCTTTCTAGAGCCCCGCTGAGAGCTTTGCGGTTGGCGGCTTTCTTCCACTCACACGAGTGGGGTAAACAGAGCGATTAGTAAGAGGCAACTCCCAGACACGTATGGCATGGATTACAGATTGATTCAAAACATCTTTATTTGTTCAATATTTTCAGAACATGTGGGTGGGCCGCCTAGTCCGGTAGTCCATTGGCTGCTGCTGCTGCGGTGGCCCTCCCCACCAGCCAGTGCTGACGGTGAGGATCATCGCTGGGCAGAATAGCCTCCCACTGCTCCTCCGAGGGGTTGGGAATGGGGTCAACTAAGGGATTAAATTGGCATGCCCACATCACGTGGTAGAGGGTAGCTACCTCTCCACGGTGTGGGCACTGCGGAGAGTATAGTGTAGGGTACCACTGGTGTAACTTAGCTGGCGTTGGGTATGTGTTGGTTTGTAGTCTCCTAAGGGTGTTCTCTTCTAACTTATTGAGGGATTTGTGTGGTGTTGGGTACTCCTTCCTGGCTGTTTTGTATGGCGCGAGGTTGTCAGCATTCACTGCTAAAGCTATTAGGTCGTGGCATCCTTCATGGTCATCAGGGAGAGACGCCCGGTATAGAAGAGCTCAGGCATGCCTCTGAGCGGCTTCGTTTCCTCCTGGTAGCTCCAGGTGACCGGGAACCAGATGACTGAGGCTGGTGTAGCCACTTTGCAAACGGTGTCTGCGCTCGAGAGAACTGGTGCCGCATTCCAAGGAGCTTTGATTTCACATGGCAGTTCGACAAACGTTTCTATAATTGCTGACGTAACACTGACAACAAAAAAATCTGACATTTAAGTGTGACTGCCACTGTGACTCGCAATGAGGAAAGTTCCTAGGCGTAACAACTGAAGCGGTACTGGCGGTGGTTAATTAGAATATATGCGTGAATAATGAAGGGTGCAAGAATTATTTGATTTTCTAGAGTCGGGACTAAAAGAAGCCGCCCTTTTCCTCACAGCTTCGTATTCGCGCTGCCATTGCACCATAGGGCGCACTTCTGGTTAAAGAGTTCGAGAGATCCGAGCGGTTACTTTTAATTGGTAATAGAACGATCAAACGTGACCACAGCGGTAATCGTTAATGGTGTCTGGCCAAAGAATAGGCAATCCAAGCAGCTGGAAAAGGTTGTACTCTTTTGATATGCCCTTTGGACTTTACTGGGCCTCTCTTTGTGGCACGTTCGCTATGCGGGCGATCCAGAGCAACTAGAATCAAGGCAATTTGTAATACAAAGCAATCATTTTCATTCTATTCTATTCCATCCTAGTCATCCGCCGGGCTAAGTGGCTGATGGCACGAAGATAAGTGTGTCCCAGCCAATAGCCAAAGGCAAAGGGAATAGCTTCAGAATAACATTGGCATAGAATCCTTGTATTATTCAACCACAGCCTCTATTTATCGCTAGGCGGATTGAGAATTAAAATCAAATCGTACGTTGCTCAACAACCTTTCCTCTATTCGGCAGGGCGGCCATTATTGCCTCAAAACCCACCTAGGCGATTACATGTTCACCCACGCGATGCCGACCTCAAAAAACGAAGAGCTCTCTCATCATCTCCGCGCCCCGAAACAAAAGGGGGATCACTAAACAACGCCAAGACTGCCGAAGCTCGAAAAGAAGCGGTGAACCCCGAAACCTTTTGTTTCTAGCGGGCTCACGAAGGAGAGGGAAATGCCTCTGGTCTTCTTCTCTCACGTATTATACAGCCTTCTTACCCGCCTATCCTCAGAAGCAAAATGAAATAGAAGTTAAAAAAAAAACGCTACGTCACGGGGCAAAACAAAGTCGACATTGCTTCTTTTTTCCCACGGTTTCTCCGGCGCGCGCGAGTCTCCTTTAAAGCTCCGCTCAAACTCGCCTCTGCATTGAGTGTGTGTATGCAGGGATGACCACTGTTGTCCGTAGAAAGTGGGATGACGTGATGTGGTCCACTTCCATAAAGGAAGCAACGAACAAGAAATGAAAGAAGGAATAGAGAAAGATGAGTTGGGGAACAGGTAGAACAAAACGACCGCAGAAAGAACGGAGCTATTAGGATGCCTCGTACATGTACGGAATAAGCGAGCGCCCGTACGTAGCTTCGAGGCTCTACGAATTGCCGAGCAATGGGGAGAGGCAGGCAGGGGAGGAAGCAGCACATCCTATACGGCCGCAACAGACAGACGTGCACGGATCGTCCGCTTAACGTACACGTACTACGCATTGGCTGTATGTACGGGACGCGTGTGGTCGTTCCTGCCGGCCTTATAGGTGGACGGTGGGCGTCTTGATGATGGCTCCACCACGGGACCACTCCCTGGCAATGTGAGCGCTCGCTCGCGCGTGAACTTTCTGACTCCGAGCAGCGGCCAAAGCAGCTACAACGACGGCTTGGACGAGGGAGTGGCTATTCTAGGTTGCGTCAGGAAAATTCCCTGCCACATCTCCACCCCCAACCCCCCCCCTCCTTTCTTCAAGGCCCCCAACGTTCCGCCTTCCAGTGACCATCGCGGCCGAACGGTCTACGAAGATGAACCGGAGAGCACTTCGCGATAATGAGCACGAGAACGTGGCGGTTGTGCGCGTGTGTGGGAGGCTGGAAGCGGGCCTCTGGGATGTATATGCATGCTTTCATTCGTCTATACATACGTATAAGCGCGGTAACGGCACATTCATCCACGTGGTATTCGGGAGCGTGCGTGCGCGCGCATACGTAACATCTCCCGGCCCGCTCATGGATGTATGTATATACACGCGCGGTGTATGCCCGTGTGGGGGAGAGAGAGGCATGATGGAGAGATAAATTGCCGTGCGAAAGTTTCGCTTCGCTCCGGACCGCGGCTCTCTTCGTTGAGTGACGACGACGATGGCAACAGCGGCGCGGAACAAAAGATGGCGCGGTTCGCGTAATGAGGACGGATGGGCAGGATGCCCCGAAGCTTCGAGTCTCGCCTTACTATAGAGTGGAGTTGTAGTACGGTCGAAGATGGGACGCGGGAATCACGGAGGGCAACATAGAAGAAGATAGGGGCGCAGCATCAGACGAACATCGAACAAGGGCTAGAAGACGGTACCCTTAACAGGCACGCGTTCTTTTCGTGCCGGAATCCCTTGCAACTTATGTTTATGCCTGATATCCGAGCCGGCCTGGCATGCATCTACTTAGACTTAAATCTCAATATTACTCGAGCAAGTAAGACCACCCGAGTTTGGACTACAAAAGGCAGGAGACCTCAGAAATCAAAGTCTGAAATATAACGGAAACGACACACGGTATGTCTGCAGTTAAGCCTTGTTATAACGAAGTCATACATAGAGGTGCTTAAAGAGTTTTGCTTCTGCTTATTGCTGAGAGGTATTACTGGGGAATCGCTGTATGCAATGTACGTTTATACAGAAGTCACATTTTTTTGGTTTTGCCCTCGACAGTTATAGGAATGGTCTATAGGCTTTCTATTAACTTCTCTACACTCTAACACCATCCTATAGCTATTTCATTGTGTCTAATCTTTGTTTGGAAGAGCGTAGTTGGGCGAGTCGGTCAGACATTTCCACAAACAGTCGCGAGCCTGCGCTTGTTGTGTTAACGTTCTCGCCCTTGTCTGTGTGTGTGCAGTACCATTTGTTGTGGAAAAGTCTATTCATAGCTTAGAGACGACTGTTTATAGACAAAAAGCTGCTAAAAAGTTATGGCCATAAATCAATAGATTGTGTATAGCCTGGATTTGTATTGTCTATAGAGTAGCAGTCTATAGGATTTGTTCATAGAAAGTCATCAGACTTCATCGACAAAAAAGAACAGTCATAGACTGCCTAAAGAAGTTCTTCTGGTGGTATCTGCCTTGTAAACTATTGTTTTTGAAGGCCAGCGCAGCGCTCCGAATTTAAATAGACAGAGAGTGGAATTGTCGAGATCATTTTATTGCGAAAGCAATAGTACGCTAGGTTTTGAGCCTTCAGCGCGGTCCCAGCGGTAGCCACGGAGCGCCGCACATCGCAGGCAGTAAGAGAGGGGACTGCGTTCACTTCGAGGAAAGGAAAGGCATCTTACCAACTCTGTGGTTTAGTGGACACGTCAATAACACTTTAAGATGATTCCGGCGTTTATTCATGCGCTCTGACAGAGACAGCGTTGTAGACGGCGTTGTAGACTGCTTTGATTTGGAGGAAGGCAAAGGAGCCTTACCAACTCTGTGGTTTAGTGGACACCTCAATAGCACTTTAAGCTGATTCCGGTATTCCATGCAGCACTCCGGCGTTCGCCTTTCACTACTGTAGTCGCTAAAGTTGCTCGTAATTTGCTTTGCAACTTTCCGGGCTTAACCAAGCTAAGCCTCTGCAAATTTTTTCAAACAAAATTTACAACAGAGGGAGGGTTTTCGCTCCATACGCCCGAGCGATGCTTGCGTTCTTCCTTTCAGAGTATCTTTAGGCGACGGCCTGCTCCATCGTACTTTCCGCACTGAGAATTCCAGTCACGCCGTGGCCATCCTTGCACGGCGTCCGGAACGCTACTTGGGTGGGCGATGACAGCAAATGCTCTCTCAAGTGTGGCCCTTATTGGAACTCCTGCTGGTTCTAATTACAAGAGGCGTACAGGCCCTCAACGACAACACCTTCCTGCGTACGTGGAATACGCAGTCGACTTGGGGATGCAGGAATGCACAACACGACATTGAACAATGTTCGGACTGAATCTAGTTGGTACGGCATCACACTGAAGAAACATGACGCGGAAACCACCCTTGTAAAATGGTCTATACATAGTGTATAGACTTCTTATAGACTCTGTTGCATTCCTACAGATATTTCTTTTCGTCTATTCATAGTCTATAGACTGCCTATAGCACTTGTATTGCCTACAGACTGTTCTCTAGATTTCGTCTGTAGAGAAGCTATATACTTTATAGACAGAAGTCTGTTGACAGTCTATAGTCTGTCTAAAAAAATGGCCGGGCTTAGCTTATGGTTAAGCCTAGGATGCGAAGCATACCACCGGTGGAGGCTGCGCGTCCGCAAGCGAGCGCACGAGTTGAGCCCCAGCTTTCACAGCTGTTGTGACGTCATATCACGTGGTGCGCCGATGTAGGTCGAGTGGTAGCTACGCGGCCGCGCGCGGCGCAGCAAGGAAGAGCTCGGTTGTGCGGCTAGTATGCTTCACATAAAAAATTTTGTAAGGGTGGAACCACAAGAAAACAAACCGACTGACAAGTACAAGCTCATCTGCTTCTTTGAGCAGCTTTCGTTTGGTCCGGGAGACCAGTTTGCAAGCGCTTTCCGAGTGCTTTTCTTTTTTGCAGTCGAAAAGCTGAACACCATGTCGGGGCATCTTTGTACTCAAACCAAAGCGTTTCCGGTATTTGAGTCTTGTTTACCAGCCATTAGAGAGGATTGGGATTGAGTTTTGATTTAGTGCGTTCTCTGAAAACCCTCTTCATAATAAGTGCCTTAAAGGAATGCGCTTGTAATATGCCCAGAAAAGGCGCGCAAGGGTGCTCCCACCAACGAAGTACACCAAGAAAGGTGCTAAAAAGGTGCATAAATGGTGTTCCCGCACAGAGCCTAAAGGAGTGTGCTTTGAATGTACACAGGAAAGGTGCTCAAGGTGGTCTTCCACCTACAGTTGTACCGGAAAAAAACACAGGGATGGTTTCTTGAAAGGAGTACACCAAGAAAGGTGTTAAAGTGGTGTATAAAGGGTGTTCCCGCACGTAAATGCGCCCGTAATACTCCGTGCGTCCAGAGTCGACAGGCGCCGTTTCTACACGGCCACTCACGTCGGTCGCGAGACCTTGAAATGTTTCCGACGCCTTTCCGAACCGCTCCGCTCTTTCGCATATCGTCGCGCGATCTACATCGCAGTCCACACGCGCGCGCGTTGGCTCCGCTAAATGTCTCCACGCAGTCTGCCAAGAAAGAAACCGCAGATAACGCACTTACACGGCCACGCTGCTCACTTTGAAGGCTTGTGCCGTCTCGTGGGCCGGGTAAATGGGCGGCCATTACGAGAGCAGAGATAATCCGTGCCAGCGTGTGTAGAGACGGAGGACGTGACCGCGACGTTTTACTTACGCATACGCGCTCCAACGCCTCCGTACAGCTCGTTGACCAGCCGGTTATCTGAGGAATGAATCTACTACGAGGTCAGGAACGGTACTTTATGAATTGGTAACTGCTGGCAAACACTCGAGTAGAGTGCGTCTATAGAAGAAACGTTGCCGAGCTATAAAAGATAGCACGATTTCGTTTATCTGGTTTAAACGATGAGGGAACTATCTTAAACCTTTATGGGCGGCAGTTCAGACTTTTCACACGCACGCACGCAAGCAAGCAAGCAGGCAGGAAAGTAAGCGAGCACCATGGATAAGTGTAGTGCAAAGGAAACAGGACGAGCGCTGAAGTGTATAGGAGAAATAGCAAGCACATATAAATGTATGTAGTACAGTCAATGAGCTGAATGGAAGCACGCGTTTGACTGAAATGAACTGTCGTTCCAAAGTTAGATCAGATGTGTCAGTCAGACATGCCTGAAAGCAATAGGAGATTGTCTCTTACTGATTTTGGTCGTTACTATTTTTTTAATACGGAACAGCCCCCCGAAATATGCGAGGAGGATGGTTCCACATCGAAAAATTTAAATGCTGGCGGTTGGCTCGTCTGGGAACCATACATTCTGTAGTGCCTGAGTTGTGTGTATAACCCTAAAAAAATTCTTTAGACAGTCGGTAGACTTATATGTCTGGAAAGTCTATAGACTTTCCCTAGACAAATACTAGAGGACGTATTCTGTAGGCAATACAAATCCAGGGTACAGTATATAGACATTGTATACATTTATGGCCATACGCTTTTAGTACTGACTTTTGTCCGCAGGTAGTCTGTAGACTGTGACTAGATGGAAAGAACTATCTGTATGAAGAGAATAAAGTGTCTAAAGACCACTTTTGTAAGCGAAGGTTTTCGTTCACTTTTGCCTGTAATAGTCGACAGACTGTGAATATGGAAGGCAATGCAGTCTATAAGAAGTGCACTGGCTGTCGATAGACCGCATTTATAAAGTTTTCGTTTGTGCTTGCCACACTAAAAGACTGAAAAGACTGAGCATGTCGTTACAGTCCCACGTGGCACGTGGGACGGTGACCGATTGTGTCCAGAGTGCATAGTAAACATGCTCCGAGCGCGTTTTAATGCAAATGCTTAAGAGCGCAGTCCCTTCGCAGCCAATATGTGTCCAGCAGCGGGGCAAATCCATATTGGCGGCGGTTGGCAGCTTTCTCCGTAACGGATGTGAGGCATTATTTAGCCGCAACCGCGGCGACAGCTTCGGTACGCCACACCGGCTGGCCCTGTACGCTGACCGAAGGAACTTTAGCCGGCGCATCCCACGCAGCGTGGTCTCTGAACACAGTAAAGCGCGCCTTCCATTTGGCAAGGAGCGCAGTATGCACCATATGGGAGGCGTGGCTGTCTATACGTTTCCGGCGAGCAGTATTTGATTGGGCACTCTTCTGGACGCTAGTAATTAACTTTTTTGCTTGTTTTTTTATTTTCGATGTATAATCGTAGCCGTGGCCGCCAGCTTGAGGGTCAGAAAGACCGGGCTAAAAGAGAAACGACCTCTTGATACAGGACCCCTTATTTCGCAGATATACCCGCATGACCTCCACAGGACCAGCTACAAAACTTAAATTTGGATCCAGTGAAAACCTATACTGAAATTGAAATTCAAAGTTTATTTCTCCGCACACATTACAGTGGAAAAAGGGGACACTGGACAAAAAGCTGCGTATTGCAGCTTGAAGTAGCACCCAGCGTCCCATGAATACAACGACAGCAGTGTGTTTCGCGAACATCAGGCTTAAGGTACGCTTAATAACCCGATCAGAACAAAGAAAGAACAAGGACAACAACAGTGTAACCCTCATCTCGTACACAACACAGTAATGTCGCGATCCCTTGGTGAATGAAAGGTTTATCAATGGCTGCAGCAGGCTGGACCACTAGGCATTAAAGCTCCCCTGACGTCCCGCGGACGTCCCGCAGACGTCCCAAACATCCGCGACACGTCCAGGAGAGTTTCAGTGCCTATTGGGAAGCCGCTTACGTATTGTATGTCTCTATTCAGCTTGTCAAGCGGTGGTACTATAGGGCTAACTTGCAAGCAGCAAAGATGCCTCACAGAGTTTTTCCATAACCAGGAACTTGTCGTCTTTGAGCTATAGGCTGGCAGGAATGCGAAGGGGTTACGATAATCTACAAAAACATGCTTCAGCTACGGCTGCACTCGTTGAACCAAACTGGCGTTGTCTATACAATAGACCCGAGCAAGAGCGGAATGTCTGTTAAAACAGGGGGAGTAAAGTTTGTTACAGCCAAGCCTCACCCGCTAACAAAATAATCAAAGAAGAAAAGACAGAAGGAAAACAAAGTGCAGCTAAATAAAGCAAGAAAAGACGTTAGGCGTTAAGAAAGCATACTAGATAGAACGCGGGAGAAAGAAAGAAAGGAATAAGAAAGAAAAATGCCGTTGAAGGTTGCGCAATTTCTGCGTTCCACGTGGTGCAGAAAAAAAAACGGATATTTTTTTCCCCCCCGCGGTTTATACCCCGTTAACGAGAACGTCCCGGCACCGCGAATGATTGCAGGTATATCGCAAACCAGGATCAGACAGTGCTGGTCGCACGCAGCTATAGGCATCGCTGTATAGCGTACACAATCGCGGAGAGCTCATGAATACACGAACCGGCCCCCCAGGGTAAAGAGAGCGGTGGTTTAAGGGTTCGTCCTACGCGCAGCCATTTCTGCGGTTTTCCTTCCGGCCACGTGTGCGATCGAGATACGTCGTGTATGTGCGCGCGATTATGTACAGACTACGCACCATGTACATACTGCTGGAAGCTTGTATGTGTGTATGTATGTGCTGCGGTGTTGAAGGCGAAGGGGCGATAAGGCGTGATTTACTCCGACGACGAAGCGAGGAGTAAATTGGGGTCCTTGAGCGCCGGCGGTGTTAAATTGGTCCATTTTCACTAAGGCGTTTTTTTTTCCCTCACTTTTTTTCTTTGTTTTGTAGAACGCTTCTTCCTACTCATCTGGCTGTTACCTTCTGGCCTTGCAAATTGGAGCCCGAGGTCCTGCGGTTAGGTGCTGTGGGGGCGTTGTGGTCGCTGTCTGTGAGAGAAGGAGGGTGGGATGAAAGACGCCCTTGGCGTTCTATTTTCGTCGGCAAGCCTTTGAATTTATTCCGAGTGAATCGACTTATGCTTTCATAGCCCGAGCCAAACTTGAGAAGTGCACATCGTATTGGCATCGGTTCACTGAGAGCAGGCAGGAATAGGGGATAAAGAGAGGATCAACACGGCACATATAAAATCGGTTTGGTTCTGTTTGGTTGGTGGGGGTTTAACGTTCCGAATGTACTAAAGCTATGAACGACGCCGCAGTGAAGAGCTCTGGAAATTTCGACCACCTGGGGTTCTTTTAGGTGCACTGACATCGGACAGTACACGGGGCTCTATAATTTCGCCTCCATCGAAATGGGACCGCCGCTGCCGGGATCGAACCCGCGTCTTTCGGGTCAGCAGACGAGCGCCATAATCACCGAGCCACCGTAGCGGCGTATATGTATAAAATCGGCCACGTGATGCGGATGTGCTACAGGTATATGATATGGATTATGCTTATCAAGCAGACCTCGAAGAAAAAGCAATTTGATGAGATGATGCGATGGTAAGTTATGGTGCCCATGAAGTTTATAGAAACGTAAGCACCTTTGGTGACAACGCCCCCACCAATACGCTCAAGCGCTGCGTATCCAATATGACACTTTTATTCGCTGAGTTATTTATACGTTCTATATCTGTGTTTGAAATATGTGGACAACTTATCCGAAAAGTACCCCATTTTATATCCACATTTGTGTGCGCAAGGAAGGGCAAAAGTATGTATGGTTCTACAACGGATTTCGCGCACTTTGATTCTTATTCTTAGCCGTACATATATCCTCCAACATTCCATCCTTATGCATCTCGATGTCTTCTAAGACGAGGGGCATTCGTGCAAACCGTTATCCTTGAGCCTATTAACTCACGATACCCCCTCCACCCCCCCTCACCTCAAACCCATATACTGAGCCCCATAGAAACTAGATTTGAGGACAGCTGACCTAAGAACAAGTAAGAACGCAGTGATCTATTGTACAAGCTGGGACTGCGCAGGTTTGACATAGGGTTTGACCTACCTTGCGATGCACGCCAAAAAATATAGTTTGACGGCAGTTCCAGGTTAAAGCAGTACAGTACATAATCTTGCTGTGTGGACTCCGACAGAAAAGTTATGGACTCTGATACTTTCGTCAAGTGGAAGCCCAGCAATATTATATACTATATATTAGATCTTCTCTAGACAAATCAATCGCGAAAGTTATACTCTGTAGTTCTCCGATGAGCAGGTCAACAATTCAAGCAGTGTCCTTCCTGGGGGGAGACTCTGAATGAAAAGAGCCGTTCCACTCCTGCTGTAGAGTGGAGGTCCAAGAACCTCGCACTGCATTCGAATAATGATATTCGAAGTAGCAGCAGACCGAAAGTTTATTCGAATCTTGCACAGTTCGAAATGAGGGGTACCATGACCTGGCTCCCCTGAATATACGCAATGTTGATGGAACCAAACCGTAACTTTGAGTGAAAGGAAAGTTCGAATCAAGCGAATCGGAGTTAAAGAGCTTTCATTATAATTCCTTGAGTTGAAACGATTCGGCACCGTCGATCTCCTGTTGACAGCATTTATTCAGCAAAAAATTTTTTTTTTTCATTTATATAGCCATCCCTTTCTGCCCAGGGTCAAAAATTCGCAGGGACATCGAATTCCACTATACATTGGCAATGCGATAGGATTAGAAGGTGTTGATGCCTTTACCGGAACTAACATTTCTTCGTGTCTCAGACCACACTATCCCTATTGGTTGAAGGAAAGTGACACCACCAGACGGAAGCGGCATCACTTCCGACTGGTGGCGACGGAAGTGACGTCACTTCGCTCCAATCAATGGTGACACTACGGTCTGATGACGTCACTCTTTGTCTGGTGACGTCACTTCATTCCAACCAATGGGGATGTTCCGGTCTTATGACGTCACGTCTCCCCAGCCAATGGGAACGCTTTCGTCTGCTGGCGTCCCTTCCCTCCAACCAATGGGAATGCTCAGATCAGGTGACGTCACTTTTCTCCAGACAATGGGAATGTTCTGGTCGGGTGACGTCACTTCACTTCAGAAAATGGGAGAGTTTTTATGACCGACGACGCGTTGTGGCCCCCACGAGGTTTTTAGTGATATCGCATTAATAAACGACGTCGAACAAAAATGCGCTGCCTTTGCTTTCGCCGCCGGCCCGATTTGGGTAATTTCGGCGAGCGAGGCATGCGCGTCCACTTCACGCTCGGTTCGCGGGCGCGCCCTGTTTCAGCGCCGTCGACGACACGGGACGGAGAAAGCCGCGGGGAGTCCCTCCTCGAAAGGCGTCCGTCCCGGCCCCGCCGCGTAATGGTCACGCGATGCCACGGTCATCCATCATAGCTGCCGCCCAGCCGCCATTGCACGCCGCTAGGTGGCCGATACTGCGCCCTCCGCCTCATCAGCGCCCCCCTCCTAGAAACTCTCAGCAACGCCACTGCAGCAACGCTGCCCAATCTTCATAGTTTGAGGCGCCGCTCACGTAGCTACTAAGAGCACCTAAGCAGTCGGTGTTAGTGGCAGGCTGCTGAGGTGTAAATTTGGGGAATACCCGCTGCAGTGACTCGGTTGGCTGGCGTACAAACGCACTCGAATTCAGTGCCCCGCTTTCGCCCGACTTTGACGACTGGCAACGAACCCGAAGCGCCAAACCTCTCCATATGAGGTGCAGAGAGTATTTGCCTCTAGCGATTCACTGTACACTGTAAACTCGAAGGAGTAAAAAGAAAGGAAGTTGTCCTTTAGCGTGCTCTCCTTTGTAAAAAAAAAATTGCGTGGACACTTTGGAAACTGAAGTGTTGAGAGGCGAAAGCCGAGGACACTTTGCGGTGACGACTTCCGGTGGATGTGACGTCACACCGTTCCCGTAGCTATATCGGTACTCAAATTATACATCTTGCGGAGATCTTAAGTGTTAACTACGCCTAATTACACATTTCTCCATCTAATATGACACAAATTCGACGTTTTTCAGGCCATTTTGTGAAAATTTTCACTATGGCGTGACGACTTCCGGTGGGTGTGACGTCACACTGTTCCCGTGGCTATACCGACGTCCGCGCTATTTCGACGCAATATCAATATTTTTGCCTTTAATTAATTCACTAATTAATCTACAGTCATCACACTAAGCTTCTAGGTTCATTTGTTCCTCCTCTATCTGAAGCAACCATTGGTTTTCTTCTATCTGTTTTAGCTCCCGAGTTATACGCGTGTTACATGCTTCGTTAACGGACGACAGTATGAGGCATTAAAGGCTTTCGCCTTAAAAAGAGTGCGCTACGGGACAGCTTACTTTTTTTTTTACTACATATATGCGTATTCGTCTTTATAGCGTACCGTACAAGGGAAACCAGAAGATGGAATACTGAAACTATAGTTCTACGGTAGAGAGATCGTCGAAACTGATCTACCGAAACTTCTAAGTGGTTAGAGTACGTCAAGAATTTATCTTTTAATAACTGGCAAGGAATGCGAAAGAGTGTAACGCGTATTTTTTTTTCTTGTGGTGCATTTATGTTAGCAATAATTAAATGCTGACGTTGTTGCGCACACACTTATATTTTAATCAAACTTTGCTGTTCCTTGTTCAGAGCGCGATTTCAGCCTCTGAAGATCGCTGCTCAGAGGCGCGTCTGAGCGCCACCGTCCTCTCCTGAGAGGCCAAGTGGTCGTCAAGCCGTTACAGATAACGTTTCGCTCTTGTCCCGTTTATAAATTTAATTGAATAGTAGAGTTGATTTTAGCAGTGATAGCAATGCTGCAAATAACCTTATGAGTTGGTTTGGTTTGAATGCATGCAGGCCTTTGTTTGTTGTTAACGTGAAGATTTTAGGTTGTGGTCAGGTGCTTGATGCTGTGCGTAACAACGGTTACGTAAGATGTAATTGTTGTGGTTTAGTGGTGACTTTCTCCGATCCCAGTTACTTTATGTCGCAGGCTGTTACTTTAACGGCTACGAGATCGATGATACCTGTTTGCATTGGCGGTGCTCATTGTGTTTCTTTCTGCGCAAGGATTGCTTGCGGAATTTAATGGCACATCTGAAAATTAATGTTTGTAGTTTCTCAGTTGAAATACCGGCATTTTTATCGCCGCAGACAGAAATAAGGAAAAGAAAGGGCTCGTTAGGAGCTGTACTATCGCGCTCAATATGAGTTGCAACGCGCGGTCATCGACCGGGGCTCGTTCCGTGGTGTGCCTCCTCCAAACAGTCGCTCGGAATTCTGGGAGAAACTTTTTCCTGAGCGGGGTTGCCGTTGTTTCCTGGAACAGCAGTTTCTCCCAGAATTCCGAGCGACTGTTTGGAGGAGGAACACCACGGAACGAGCCCCGGTCGATGACCGCGCGTTGCAACTCATATTGAGCGCGATAGTACGTTAGCAGCCAACAGTGCTTGAAATCTGAGAGGCCATAAAATTAATATTTGTTGGTAAGAGAAGAAGAGTAGCAAGCAGTAAGCTTCTCTAAAGACAAAAAGAACAATTCTTCCCTTCCTTAGCTTCTTCTTATAATTATTTACAATGATGTAAGCCCGCCTATGGCTGTTACAGGGTGAAGAAACTATAGAAAGATGAAACGCATGTTCTTAAAAAAAAGCACAATTCCAGTTTCATCACAAAAGTCTGAGCAATATTGGCGCCGCAAAAAAAAAAAGAAAAAGAAACGCGGATCGAGGTTATTCTATTCAAAACTGGTTTTCGGGAGGAACGAGTATTTTAAAAACATCAACTCTAGTCCCACAAGGCATAATAGCAAACGGGTAATTATTAAAGGGAGACAATCTGCCAGGGTGGCGTGTATGTCTAAATGAAACTTAGTTTCAGAAACCAGATTAATAAACTTGAAGCGAGCTATTTTTCTTCTGATGGCTAGTTCGGGAAATTGAGATTGGATGCGTAGAGTTTTCACTGAATGCACTTTAACATAGGCAGAAAACATAAACCTCAAAGCTAACCTCACAGCTTTCCCACTTTTATCGATCTGGTACTGGTTATATGGATCTGATATGATTTCGCGTAAACTTATTAATTTTTTTCACTCGTACCCTACCACAGGTTCACTGTTATTCAACAAATAAACTGGGTGCAATGAACGATTAAAACACCTGCGTTGCAGTTTATACAGTAAAGCTGAGTGTCCTCATCCCAGTCTGCATGCGGATCTAGCAGTGTGGGGCGCGTCGCTTATCAGTCATCTATAATAGAACAGATCGGACGCCAGATAAAAGCACCATTCCGCATATAGCCGCATATACGCAACAATGTGGGGGAAAATGACGGAGGACGAACCCCAAATCCGCAACGCATAACGACAGCGCTGTATAAAGGTACGCACCACACAAACACCCGGCAGCTGTGAAGGAGTACTTCCGAGTTCACCCGAAAGCATTAATATATCATTTTGCTTTCTTTGAACCAACGTCAGCTCGTGGTGCATCATGGTTCAACGCCCTTGGGATGGACTGTGGGCTTTCTCCGAGCACCATCACGGCAGCGTCTGCAAAAGCAGAAGTTTACAGCTAGACGGATCGTCCAGGCCACGGTTGCCGTATATATATTACGTACGATCTCTAAAGAAGATGCACCACCTCGCACTGGATTAACGCCACGTCGAAGCGGAGGGTGCTTCATCCCCGGAAAAGCTTCAACCCTCCCCGCCATCATCTCTCTACCGGTGTTTCCTCACACCAAGAGTTCGTCTGCTGCACGGGCGTAGCAGACGACACTGCCCGCCACTAACGCCATCTTTGTTTTGTTTTTTCGTTCCTTTCTCGCACCGTCTGCTCGTAGGCCGGTCGCGCCTCGGTAATCAACGTTAGGCAACGGGTCTGGCGGTAGGCGGCGCCATCGGTCAAATTCTCGGCTTTTAGCGTTTTCGTTTTTACTTCGACCCTTGGAGCGCGGCAGGAATTTTAAAGGCCGAACACAGCGAGCATTATGTTGTTGTTGTTGTGTTCTCACGCGCACCTTCCGCCCCCCCCCCCCCCCCCCCCCTTTTTTTTATTTTCCGTGTTCTTTCTTGAAGAGCGTGCATAATCGAATTGTCCTACCCTTATAGTGGTGCATTTTCTGTTAAATTGCGTCTTTCTTTCGTTCCATGAAAAAAAAAAGCAAGCAGAACATAATACGCTGCAGCGTTTTGATACTGGGTACTCGCATAAGGGCATATTTGATACTGGCATAATATGCTATTTGTTATAAGAGCATGGAGAAAATATGGATTTCAAGCTACGCCTGCTTCATCATTGTCACAACATTGCAACGAAAACGCAAGACCACTTTGCTCAGTGGAACGGCCAACCGGTTACAAGCCAAAACAATGTAGATCGTAATGGAGTAGTGTATAGCATGGCGGACACGAAAGTTAGTCACAGGGGCTAGTGGCAAACGCAGTTGCTGTAAGCGGTTGTTATTTAGTCATGCATGGGAAGCTACGAGAGTGGGATGAAGGTTTCTATAAGTACGCTGCTTTCACTCACTCTCGAGTCAACCCTTCAAGACTGACAGCCGGTAGCCTCATGCTCGCAAACTTTCCATTCAACTCGCAACAAACAGTGCGACTGAATTTAGTAGCGATCTTATTTAGTGCCGACGATTAACACACTACGATTAATACACTACAGCTATACCTTACCGCTTGCTCAACTATGGGGCAGAAGCGGGGGGGTTAACAAAGAGGGTTCAGCTTAAGTAAAGGACAACGCAGCGAGCTATGGAAAGAAAAATGATAGGTGTAACCTTAAGAGATCGGAAGCGGGCGCAGTGGGTGAGAGAACAAACGCGGGTTAATGACATCCTAGTCGAAATCCAGAGGAAGAAATGGGCTTGGGCAGGCATGTAATACGCTAACCGCTGGTCCTTAAGGGTAACGGTAAGGGTAAGGGTCCGTATGGGTAGTAACCGCTGGTTCTAAAGGGTAACGGAGTGGATTCCAAGAGAAGACAAGCGTAGCGGGGGTCGGCTGAAAGATGGGCGGATGAGATTAAGAAGCTTGCGGGGATACGGTGGCCGCAGCTGGCGAAAGATAAAGTTAATTGGAGAGACATGGGAGAAACCTTTGTTCTGCAGTGGCGTAGTCACGGTGATGATGATAAAGATTAATACACTGGCTCTAGATACGATAATGGGAACCACACGCTCTTGCGTACCCTCTCCACATTCTTGCTAACCTTGATGGCATCAATTTTGGCAACGCCTCCTTGCATCAAACCGTTACTCTGCAGACGACATACAGGGCTAAAAGCTAATCTGGCAACGTCGGCCCTTCCATCATGTCACGGGATTCAGAATGGTAGTATGATGGTCACTAAGTCATCGCTGTGGCTGTGGCGCATTTGACACAAATCCGACGTTTTTCCGACCATTCTGTGACAATTTTCACTATGCCGTGACGACTTCCGGTGGATGTGACGTCGCAACGTTCCCGTGGCTATATCGCCGTCCGCGCTATTTCGACGCAATTTTGTCGTTGTTGCCTATAATTAATTAACTAATCAATACAAAGTCATCAAACTTGGCTTCTAGGTTCATTTTTTCCTCCTCTATATGACGCAACCATTGGTTTTATTCCATCTTTTTTAGTTCCCGAGTTAAACGCGTGTGACACTCTCTGCTAACGGACGACAGTGTGAGCCATTAAAGGCTTTCGCCTTAAAGGGGCCCTGAAACACAATCTTAGTTGACTGTTTTGCCTGTTGATCGCCCCCCCTTATGTAATGTCCCTAACGGGACCCTTAAGGGTTAATAAATGATGATGATGATACAGTGAGTTATAATGGTGCTATTAGCGTCGGTAATACCGCGTATATTCCGTTTTTTTAATATTTTAATGTCCCCCCAAAAACAAATTCATGGCTCTGATGGTGTCCCCACACAGTGGCGGATTTTTAGCAGCGGATATGACATCACCTGGCGCGAGCTTGATGATCAGACAAACAGTATATATACTGCAAATTGTGTGAATAAATAGAGACACATTTTGTCACCTGTCTGAGTTTTATATTAGATCAACAAAAACGACTTGTTTGTCTTAGATAAAAGCCCTGCAAAGCAAGTAAAATAAAAATACACCACCAGGGGCGCTCTGGCATGGAAACGACGCTGCCAGTCTCAGCAAGAACGAGTTACAGAGAAGAGGCAACCATGGAGTACAAACTTCCGCGACGTGCTCTGGCAGGCTGTTTTGATTGGTTGCGCCAAGTGCCGTCATTGGGAGAGCGAAATAGGAGTGGGAAGCCCCGCCAAAATCGAGTTGAGGGTAGCGTTTTGTTTGCTTGTATTTTGAAATTTCTTCATTGGATAACTCCCGTTCCTGTGCATCGATTCCTGTAATTCCTTTTGAGTCAGCATCTGTGTGACATAAAGCACCCACCTGAAGTATAGCCGGTATCCCCCCAAGCAGTGTTTCGCAGCCCCTTTAAAAAAGCAACACATATGAGTTGCATGGACAAGACACTGCGCAGCGGTTGCCTTGTAGCTGTCCAGGTAAGCGGACAGGGATTTCGGCACTCGCTCTTGGCAACGAGGAGCGGAGCCACCCGGGTGGTCCTTCGTCGCGTTCCTGGCATCCATTAGGACGAAGCCGCGGCGGACAGGTTTCGTTTCAGCTCATTTGGCGGCCGTTTTGCCTCGGACCAGGGCGACGCTCACTCGGTGCCTGGCTGCTCTTTCCGTTCCCTTCTTTTTCTTCTCATCATGCATCTTCTTCTTTCGGAGGAATATTTTTATGTTCCTAAGTTTTATTTCATTTCCATTTCACACGTCCGTGCTTTCCTCCTTTGAGCGCGTTCACCGTTAGGCGCCGCTCCTATACAGCCTTGAGAGGTGAGGCTTTGACGATGAGCTTCCTTGTTGTGCGCGGCACGTGAGCAACCGCTCTTCCTGGCCAAGCTTGCCCTCTCTGGCGCTTCGGAAATCGTAATACGCTGAGTGTAAAATTAACCTACAGAGCAGGGTGCACTGAGCGGCAGATTTCTGGGCTGCGTACCGTGTGCTTACATTCGCAATTACACAGTCATACACAGGGGCCGCAGTATCTATCGATAAAAAAAAATTAAGAAGAACGGGGTGCTGGTCGAAGCAACTACTTCGCTCTGGACTGGCACGTAGCATGGTGCGGTATGGTGCGGTATGGTAGGATAAGTTAGGGTATAGTATGATATAGTAGGGAAGGGTGCTGAATGGTATAGGGTAGGGTAGGGCACGGCGGCATTGAATGGTGTGGTACGGTATGGTATGGTACGGTATAGCATTGCATGGTATGCTACGGTACAGTACGGTACGGGGTTCAGCCTTAAGCAGATGCAAAAAGTGCATACTGGTGGATTCGAACTCTAATGAAGCGCTGCTTGTGGTAACTGACGCATAGAGTGGAACGTATGCGCGGCAGTATGGTCGATAAAGTCACATATGATCCCTGACATCTCGTGAATGCAGTTGAAACAGAAGTTTATTTGGTTTAATTTTCCCCCTCTTGCACATACTGTGCTTTAGATACTTGCAGAGATCGCTGCTGTGCTACCTACTTCCCGGCACCTTTCGTTCTCAGCGTCGCCTAATCTTCATCTTCACCATCATCAACTCAGTTTAGCCCACTTACTAAACGGAAGCCCCTCAAGGTAATCTGCAGTTATTCCTGCTCCGTGGCAATAACGTGAACTTTATTTCGCAGGCGACCTTACTAATCTTAGCGCACCATCTGAATCCGTACCATTCCCTCACACATTGCCTGTATGCTTCGTGTCCACTCTGACAGAAGCCAACAGCCACAGATACCAAGGGGCAAAGGGGATTTTTAATTTATTTATTTATTTTGTGGTGCTGATAAATTTAGAATATTACTGAATATGTTATCGCTTAAAGCTAATTGATTAGAAAAGCAGAAGAAAAAAAACAACCACATGCCGCCGGTGGGATCCGAACCCACGACCTCCGAATAACGCGTCCGGTGCTCTACCTCTGAGCTACGGCGACGGCTGTCAAATCTTCTGCTTGCGGGGGTATTTATGTTTACAATTAACCTAACCTCGAGAGTGTTCATCAGCGCCACCCACGTTCATAAGCGGCGGACGTAGAACGTCCTGAGTTACCGCAGGTGTGACGTAGAACGCCATCGAACGGAGAGGGTGGAAGCTGTGTGAGAACCCTCTTATGCTTCCTATGGCGTCATGGCTGCCAGAACCGAGGCCCTCGCTAAGCAATTAAGCAAACAAGTTAAGGGGAATGAGGGGCTCGTTATAAATATGACAGAAGCCAACAGCCACAGAAACCAAGGGGCAAAGGGGATTTTTAATTTATTTATTTATTTTGTGGTGCTGATAAATTTAGAATATTACTGAATATGTTATCGCTTAAAGCTAATTGATTAGAAAAGCAGAAGAAAAAACAACCACATGCCGCCGGTGGGATCCGAACCCCCGACCTCCGAATTACGCGTCCGGTGCTCTACCTCTGAGCTACGGCGACGGCTGTCAAATCTTCGAGGCTGTCAAAACCTCGTGTCCACTCTGCCATTTTATACCCTTTATCTGTTCCACGCATCACACATCCTTGAGTGCCTACTTTATCAGCGTCAGTTTTCGATAAAAAAGTCAAGATATCGAGCCTGTGCTCTCTCCCCTACTGCGCTGTCGGGAACCAGCCTCCAGGACACAGATCCCCAAAGAAAACCGATAGGCCCGTTATTAACCACTTGCTTGATTCCACACTCGTGGTGGCGAAAGTCAGAGGTACGTGTTCTGATTTTGGTATCCAAATAGTAGCAATGGCTCACATACGTCTGGATTGCTTTTCTAGCGTTCTGAAGATTTTGGTCTCCGACAATGCTTTGCATCTTGTTTGCATTCAACAACAAAACAAGTGCATTGCATCTTGTTTCCTAATGTCGCACACCGCGGCCAGACGCAGCGCGATTGTTTGTGGAACCACGAAAACGCCCTTACCGAAATGATGTATATAGTGTCTACAGACTTCTCCTAGTCCCTGTTGCCTTCCTATAGAAAATCTTTTTGTCTAATCTATTCATATCCTATAGACTGTCTGTAGACAAAAGTCTACTGAAAGTGTATGGCCTTAAATCTGTTCTTTATGGAATGTCTATAGGATTTACATTGCCTATAGAATAGTCTAGAGGGTTTTTCTGTGGTTTGTTTTATGGTTTATGGGGTTTAACGTTCCAAAGTGACGCCGGCTATGAGGGACGCCGTAGTGGAGGGCTCCGAAAATTTCGACCACCTGGGGGTTCTTTAACGTGCACTGACACCGCACAGTACATGGGCCTATACAATTTCACCTCCATCGAAATTCGATTTGTCTAAAGAAAGTCTATAGACAGTCTATAGACTGTTTAAAGACATTTTTGTAAGAGCTGCGTTCTGGTCGTCATGAGGAACTCGTCAACACCACAAGGTGTGTATCAGAATGCATGCATGCTTGCCGTCGTGCGCGGGTAGGGAGGTGTATACCTTGTATGCGAAGCGCAGCTCCCAGACGCTCTTGGTGTCGCGCAGGCCCCCGTCACCCCTGGCGACGGACGACTGTCGCACGCCAGGCGGCAACATGGCTGCGGCCACCAGGGTGACGCTCCCTCCGGCCTGGTCCGCGACAGAGGGCGCCAGCGGAGGGCCTCGGGGGGCGGGCTCCAAGTACACGCCTGCGGAGAAAGGTATAATATACTTAGCGACTCCCAATCGATTATTTTTTATTGCTTGGCTTCCTAAAGTGTTTCGTTAAAGTCGATTATATTCTACTGCTTGACTTCCTAATAGTCTCATTAAACTGTACACTGTATTTTATGATAATTGCTTCACAGATGTCTTGCTACTACCCAATGGGCACTGAAACGATACTGGACGTCTGCAAGACGTCTATAACGTCCCCAGGACGTCCAAGAGAGTTTCAGTGCCAACAAAATATCAACCAGTGACGGATCAAACATTCAACAAGCCAGCACAGCTCCGCAAGTCAGGTTGCGAACACCTCTTCTGAGAAATGCTCTACTGATTCGTATTATACACAACACACGCGGAATAAAACGCTATTGGCAAAGCCGCAAGAAACCTTCCACGAAAACCGTGTCACAGGAATGATTTCGTCAAAGTACAGACTGAGGGAATATACCCGGAGAGAGAGAGAGAGACTCTTTAGTGAAATACAGATAATTTAGCCGGCGTTTCAATATCGCTGGCATGCTACTCTGCGTAGGGAGGGGAATTTGGGAGATGAAGCCAGAAGGAGAGCAGCGTGGAAGAGGTGGAAAAAAAAACGAAGATAAAATGCGGCCATGAAATGGGCACTAAGGATGCAATGGCGAGTATTGATGTAACCTATGGAATGATGGAGTGCATAGTCCGACAAATGGGCTGACGAAGTTCACTGCATGAAGAATGCATGAAAGTAACGTGCAAGCGAATTTAAAGCTTATCGATATGTCCAATGTCTTTTAAATATGTAAAAAGAAAGTTCATTGCAAGTCTGTGTTGCCTGAAGCAGGCTAAGGGACCTAAAACTTTGTCCATTGTTAGGGGCACTGGGCAGAGCTTCTGCATGCAATGTTCATAGTACGCACGCTCGTTAGCATACGCAGGGCACTCAAGCAGGATATGTTCCATCGTTTCTATCGAGGCACAGTTGTCACAATGAGGACTGTTCATTTGTCCAAAACGGTATCGCAAGCTGTTTGTATATGCAGCATTGAGACGAAGTCGGTGATAAAGTGTTTCCAGTTGTCGAGGAATTCTGGGTGAGAGTCTTGATCTGAGATGTGGGTCGACAGTTCTTTAGTTTAGATTGTTTTCACATCAAAAAGCGACTCAGGCTATGAGGGACGCCGTAGTGGAGGGCTCCGGATAATTTCCACCACCTGGGGTTCTTTAGCGTGCACTGACATCGCACAGTACACGGGCGTCTAGCATATCGCCCCCATCGAAGTACGACAGCCGCGGGGGGGATCGAACCCTGTTTGTTATTATCAAGACATCCTGGACACCGAAACTAAACTCGAACTTTCTTAAAGCTACAAAGTAGTCGACAGTGTTTCATCTAAGAAGTGACGCCGATTTAAATGGTCTGTCGCAGTTGCAGGCAGAAGCATATATACACTCCGTGGTGCGTCCTGCCTGTATGCTGAGGCGTCTCGTGCAAAGGAACAAACTTGCACACCTCCGTACCATGCTGAGCTGTTCAAACTCGGCTGCGAATACTGACTCGCATGTACAGCGTAAACGATACGTTACAGAGCACTAATTCAGTGTTTTGAAGAGAAAAGTCAAAATGGCTGCATAAAGTTCTTCTGCGCACGAAATCTTGCAAGAGTCATGTATATAGGAGAGCCCTAAGCGATAAGGACCACAACGGAGCAGACGAACCCTGGCAAGAAGCAGACGAAACAGAGCGCATCGGTGGACTGCGTTCGTCTGCGTGCCTACACGCGAGCAATCTCACTGGCACGGAGGGCTCTTTTAAAAACCAGAAAGCGCTCAACCATTCACGGCTCGATGGTCTGACCGTGCAACGCTCAAGCTAAGGAAACATGTAAAGCAGAAGGCAGCCGAAGCGAAACCAACGAGCAAAACAAAATTAGAAGCCCAAGCGTGAAGGGCACGCAACTCGTTTTTTTTTTTTTTTTGCTTTTTCACAAGTTCACGGCAACGAAGAACGCCAGTGCCAAAGCGTTCCATTGCTCGCGCCTTTCGGAGCAGAGAAGATGAGGTCAATTTTGTTTTTGTTTTCTCGCCTCGCGCCTTTTTTTTTTTGGTCTCGCGGGCGATAAACGCATTTTACCACTGCCAAAACCATTGTGTACACGCTGACCCCATTGTACGGGCGAAACGTGTAATTATTTCGCTAGCTAGGAATAACCCGATACAGAGTTCAGCACGCAACTCTGAGCTGACGGCGCAATTACTTTTCATGCACACAAAACGCTCAAATCGAAAGGCTGTCTCCTTTTGACTTAATTTCTTTTTCTCGGGAACTCAAACGACGCATTCAGAAGCGTAGCGCCATCTGTAATGGGAGGCAGTAACGATGGGTGTCCCGAAGATTGCGTTCCGTTGGCTCGGTGCTGAACGTGGTTTTGTATAGCGTACGTGTGCTTTCAATAGAGTTGCACACTGGCTTTTTTCCGCGCACTGATTGTAGCTGCAATGTGTGCACTGATTGTAGCTGCAAATGTGTGCCCTTCATTTCAAGGTGCCTTTGTGCTGTGTTAGAGTGTTGTTACCAAGGTTTCTGTGCAATCAGGAGGCGTAAAGAACGTGGCCAGACGCCCAGCTGCTAATGTGAGCTGACTTTTCTGTGGCCGCTTGCTTCGCCTCTGAAATAATCCCGCCAGAGATTGCCTCCGAATTACGCGCGTATGTGGGACGAATGAGGAACTGCCTGTTCTGGAGCGGGCGTTGATGAGGTTGCAGCTAAGAGTGCACTGGACTTGCGACTGTTCTCCTTTTCGGTTTTCGGCCTCATCGAGGGAGTATGTCTGGCCTTTCTTTCTCTTTCTTCTCTTCTTTCTTTCCATCTTTCTTTCGTTCTTTCTTTCCTTCTTTGTTTCTTTAATTCCTTCCTTCTTTGTTTATTTCTTTCCTTCCTTCCTTTCCCCTTTCTCCCTTTCTTTATTTAATTCTTTTTCTTCCTTTGTTCTTGCTTTCATTCTCTTCATTGTTCTTCATTGCTTCGCTTTGTTTCTGCTGTCTCTTCGCATGCGTGGATACCTCGGAACGCAAGAAAAAAGCACTTGAATCGTCACCCGCGTACTGACATGCATAGAGCTTTTTAAAAGCAACATCACAGTCACAGGCTGCTGCCTGTACCCAATGGACGCTAGAACTCCCATGGAGGTCCTGCGGACGTCCTAAACATCCGAATGTTGTCCAGGGCAATTTCAACGTCCATTGGGTAGTTTAAGGCAGATATATTTCCCAACAATAAATTTCATTGACCCCGCATTCATAGGCACGTGGCTGTAACCAATGGAGACTGGATTTCTCTTGGACGTCCTAAACGTCTGAAGGTCGTCCAGGGTAATTTTAATGTCCATTGGGTAGTTTAAGGCAGATATATTCCCGAACAGTAATTTCCCCTTGCCGCAGTACGACCGACTCGACTAAACGCTACGCTAGAGACAGGCAACCTAACGGAGCCAAAGGGAACAATCTATAGTTTCCGATGTGCATTGTAGCTCTGCAGTTGCCGGCGGCGTCGGCCAACGTGTTATAACCGCCGACTGCCATCAACGAGAACACGCGTCAGCCTGTTCTTTGTATCAGATATATACATACACGCGGCTTCCGCAGCTGCCTTGGGGGGATGTGGGGGGGGGGGGGGGGGGCAGTTGGCACGAAGGTGGCTCACACGAAGGTACAATAAACATGCCAGCGCCATAAGAGAAGGCGGCAGGGAACGTAATAAGCAGAGCGCGAATGATATGCCGGATGAAAGTTCATTTGGGACACGACAGGACCTTGGACGGCGGCGCGCAAATCATTCCGAGCCGAGGCCGCCTGGATCAGTCATCCGAGCCGAACAAATATTAATGACGAAGCTGCGGTCGATCCATCAGGCTGGAAACGGGCCGCGTTATTATATGCGCGCGCCACGGAGATGGCGTGAAGGGGCCAGTCGCGTGCTACGTACACGCAATGCATTTCGATCTCTCTCTCTCTTCTCTGAGTGCTTTGTTTCGCTTGGATGGTTCCAAGCGAACTCGGCTGCTTAGTTTCTGTAAGTGGAACTCTCCAGGCACACAGTGCAATGTATGAAGGTTTCAATGCTTCTATACGTAACACAGGCATTCCTTTCCTTGGATCTTTTATACTTTGACCAACGCCGTTCCAACTTCGAATTATTGATCAATTAACTCCCGCCCTACCATCTCCCGGTTAGTTCAGTACGTAGAACGACTGCTCCGGTGAAGCGGTGGTCCCGGGTTCGAACCCCGGACGAGGACGAATTTTTCTTCAAATACGAAGTTTCCGTGCAATCTCTGTAGCCGTATGGCTGCGCTTGGGTGAATGCTAATGAGTAATTACTCCCTTAATACAAATCTACTCCACCTTGGTGGATTCTCCTTAATTTTGATCTTCAAGGAAACATTCTACCGTATTTTTTTTTTTTTGTAGGGTGTCGTGTGTCTATTACAGTGGACTCTTTCTTTCTTGAGGCTTTCCTGTCCAGACGATTGACGATTAAGCTGATCGCAATCGGGAAGGACTCGCAACCGCAATAAGAAGAACCTGGTTACTGAAATAAGTTCCTTGGAGGGCGTCAGGAAATTTGTTTTGGCATTTCTTTATACCTTGCTCTCCACAATAGCAACAAGAACTGCACGGTGTAAGCAAATTGCGTGGGCTTGCGACGCTCTGTGGGACTCGATACAGAGTGAACTGAGAACACTGTACGCCGATTCTGAAAGATCCCATCTTTGAAATGTACTGCGTGCAGAACTGGTATAAGGCATTTAAGATAACCGTCAGTAGTCTGCACGTTATCTCTGGATTTCAGCAGATCTTTATAACCATTTACAAACTCCTAAAAAAAACGCATAGTGGCACATTTGTAAGTTGTACAGCATTGTTTGTATTTACCACAGAGAAACCAAGTCAGCTCTTATCACAAACTGTGCTTTGTTGAAGGGCGCTAGCTGTGTCTCCTAAAGCGAGCACTGTTCCTGATACAGTTCAGAAACACTGACAAAAAACTTATCTTGCACGGTGCTCGGCTGCTGACCCGAAAGACGCGGGTTCGATCCCGGCCGCGGCGGCCGAATTTCTTTGGAGGAGAAATTCTAGAGGCCCGTGTACTGTGCGATGTCAGTGCACGCTAAAGAACCCCAGGTGGTCGAAATTTCCGGAGCCCTCCACTACGGCGTCTCTCATAGCCTTAGTCGCTTTGGGACGTTAAACCCCATAAACCAACCAACCGAAACATGCAACTTCCACGTCACCCTGTGCTTGCTGTTTGGACTCGCTCCACTGAAGCACTCACTAATCAGCGTTCCACAGACTTTTCACTGACTTTGATTAGGAATTTATTGATTAATATTGGCACTTCATTGAGAGCTCCTATCACATGTTTCGTGAATACCTAAGGATATTTTGGTGCAGGCAGCCACGCGAATCACTTCTTCACGTCCGTTTCCGCTGCTGACACTACAGTCCCGACCGAACAACTGGTTATGGCCACCTAACCAACAACTTCCTCCATAGGCTAATAGATGACTTCGGGACCTTTTTTCTTTCGACTACATCCGAACAGAACCGAAATGATGACGTAATTGATTCTGAACTATGTAGTTCAGACCAATCGTCAAAATTCCGCCCATCACAAGGTCAAATATAATGCGATATATGACATATTATAATACAATATGTATAATATTTCGAAGTAATTTATATATATTATACAATAACTGCAAAGACAACTGGGTCGACGTTCGTTATCTTCGAGACTGGCTCACTGGCATCGTACTAAGAACTATGCAAGTTTTTCGTTCTGATGAAAACTCCTCAGGAAATTCCCGAATAAAAACAACCAAAACAAAAACGCGAGTTTCCTGGTGGCAAAACTTGGAACCCTTGCGTTACGTGGCCACGATTATTTACACACTTACACGGCCACATCAGTGGCATACCTCATACGTTATGCCAATCGCGTGACCTCATCTAACAACCAGAAACGATGGGTAATGTTCGGGTAAGCGTCTCCTGCAGAGTCCCGTAACCATCAACCACGGCCAAGGTACTGCAGTAGGGCTCACAAAGCCAGCCCCAGTGTATACAGCCTCTCGATAGCACATAACAGCGCGGTGAGAGTCCATGACGAAACCAATCCCAAAATGCAAATAACGAGCGAAGCAAACGGATTAAAGGAAGCGGGCGGCGGCGTCAGATAAT
Source organism: Amblyomma mixtum (assembly GCF_055824585.1). NCBI lineage: Eukaryota > Metazoa > Arthropoda > Arachnida > Ixodida > Ixodidae > Amblyomma > Amblyomma mixtum. The sequence continues at coordinate 156,102,560 of NC_143015.1, forward strand.
AGCGCGGGGTCAACAGCGTCGACCCCGGTCCCAGTGCGGCCAGCGGCGGCGCCATTTTGTTCACTTCTCTTCCGGCTTATTTATAGCCTATGGCTCGGCTCGTAAATAATGGCTTTGCATCGGCCCATGAGGGAAAACATCCGAGCGTAGAGGAGAGGATCAGAGGGAAAGGAGGCACAAAACAAGCAACGCAGACGACAAAAACAAATCAAAGGAGGAAATAAAACGGAGAAATACAATATCTGAATAATTTATGTTCGCGCTAATACCTGCTGCCATCGCGGAAAACAAGCGCATCAAAAGCACTGCGTGGAAAGAATGGCCGATCGTCAAAGCGCGAGCAGACGATAAATGAAAACATTGAAGAACGCCCTCTATTAGAACAGCTCAACTTGCAGACTGTACACGACGAAGTGAAACGTTAAGAAGAAGCAGACGAAGAAAAAGCTATTGAGGAATGCAAAGCAGGGAGCAGACGAAACTGACGAGGATTAAACAGGAGAAAACAGGGTATGTATTGCCGTGAAAAACGCAGACATAACGAAATCCTGCGTTGTGGAATATAAAGCAGACGAAAATTTCGTGCGGAGAAACAAAGTGGAGGAAGAGTCGCCCCAGGTGGCGTGCGTGTTGTGCGCTCGCATCGAACCTTCTCCGGGAAGGGCAGGAGCACGCAGGCATGGCGGGCGTCCGTGAAACCGTAAAGACCAGAATAAGGCGAAGGAAGAAACGAAGGAAGAAATACAAAGAGAGACAAAAAAAGCGAGAGCAGGCTGCACGCCACCATCCTAAACCGGGGCCCCCTAATAAAGCCGGCGGCTGCGGGGCGGAGAAAACTGAGGCCCCGTAGGCGCGTGCTGCCCCCTAGCGGGGTGCAGCGCGCGGGGCCACTTTCGCTAAGCCTAACCAGCCGTCTCCGCTCTGAGTTCGTGTTTATTGAAGGCCCGTACGCGCACTGGCGCGCCGCTCCCTGTGGTTTTCTTGTCTTCTTTTTTTTTTCACTTTGCCGCGCAAGGCGGCGGCAGAAGCCAGTTTCGTAATTCTTTTCGTCGGGGTCGAAAACCTTCGATGCCAACAGCAGCAGTATGCGTATACGCTTCCGTCACGACGCAGAAGGTATACTCGAAAAGTAAGCGGCTCGCGGGTTTAGGGTTACGCAAGGTAGGTAGCGGCGAAAGTCGTGCAAACACCTACGGGACTCACGGTGCTGTGGTACAGAGCGTGTGTGTACGGTGAGTTAGACCGCCGCTGCCTGTGGCGCAATCCGTTCGTGATAGAAGCTTATTATACACCTATATACGTATGTATACTGTGTGCTCACTGCCAGGCGGTAGAGTGGGCGGCACGGTAATTCGTGCGGGTAATTAAAACGCGGATGAATGTGGCTGCTCAGACTGGCTTGGCTTGGTCTGGCTTCGTGTATGGACGCCTGGTCCTGTCAGCAAGTTCTTTCGGCAGTTTGTATCGCATGCAAGTAGATAATGACTCCGACTGCTAATGCGTTCCTCTGAGGTGTCAGCGAAGGAATGCTTACTTGCTAGCGTGCGCGTATGGGTGTGCGTTAGAGAGTGTAAGCCACTTCTATAGGCATCAGCTGCTGTTGATGTAGAAGAATGCGCGCAGTTTTTATTTATTACAAGCCGTGAATAGTCGTGATCCATTACTAGCAGTGACAACAACGGATACATTGTTCTAGTCAGATCACCTGCCGGTGCAAAGCAGATGAGCGTTGCATTTAGCACACAAGTTTCATGCTAGTACTACAACGAACGACAACGTATAATGACTAACGATGAATACAAAGAACGAGAATGGTGCATTTTTTTTTATTTTGCGATAATTTTAACGAGTATGGAGGCAATGTAAATTTCGTTCGTGTGTGCTTAGTGGCGAGTTGCAAGCTTTCTTATTTTAGGCGAGGATGGGAGGAGTTATACCAAAGCCTACTTTATCAGACAAGCGGAACAGAGATTTCAAATAAATATTCTGTGTCAGCGAACATGTTGATTTGAAGCCACTGGCGTAGGGCCGCAGGATAGAGCAAGTAATGGGGCTGAAGGTTTCCTAGGAGCCGGTATGCTGCCGGTGTAGCGCATTAAGCAGAAATTTCTTTTTAAGAAATTAAAACAGTTCAGCTGCGTCACCCTACTCACGGGAAAACAATATGGTGTAGACGGTACGAGAAAAACCTCCAAACACCTAAATGTACAGATATAACGAGGAAATTTTGCTGCAGTCATGCGCGGCACAGGAGGTTAACCACTTTCCAAAACTTGCTTAGTTCAGGAAGGTCTCAGAGGTGACCACTCCTACCGCAGTGTTTATTTCTAAAGAAAAAAAAATCTGAGTTTTCAATCTGGAGAACAGTGTAAACTTTCGCTTATGACATTGCACATTTACGAACAATGTAATTTGCATGTAAATAAAATTTCAATGTCAACTTTGTACAGCTTAGCAAACAGCATTTTAAATCTCCTCTCACGAAACTGCGCTGTAAGAACGAGGCAGAGAGTTCGAAAATCTTCAGAGCTGCTTTGTGTTCGCTGTAGTTGCAAAATGACAATAGAAGTCGTAGAACAGAGCATGGAGTGGGTCGATACGGATAGGTTATCTTTCATCATCATCACCATCAGCCTGACTACGCCCACTACAGGGCAAATGCCTCTCCCATGTCTCTCCCATTAACCCCGTCCTTATATATACTGAGAAACAACGCTTACAGAAGGAGAAATGCACCTTAATGTTCAGTGTATACCGCCTTAGAAGTTTGAAATAATCTTTCCTCGTCCACAGCCAATGATATTCAATCTTTCCTGTAATGCTCACCAAACACTGTGCAGCTGCTGTCTACACATCATTTATAAGCATTGCAATGAATGTCTTGACTGGAGAGCCGGATATGAATGGTACCGACTGAGACATTCACAAAAAGCTCAAGCGTTCTCCGTTCGCCAGCCCCCATGCTGGCATCCAACCTCACGCAGTGCACTCTATGAGCGCAGTGCTGTGCGATGAAAAAATAATAGAAAAAGAAGCGAGAGCAAAAAAAAAGAGAACAAGTAAAAGGAAAAGCCAGCTCAGACAAGCCCGTTTACCGCAGACAGCATGGCCACGAACCTCCGCATGCGCGAGCCAGCGCGGTACAAACATACGACGCAGACGACAGGGCATCCATCTTTGGGCACAACCCTTGGCTATACACGTTGCCTAGACACCACACGAAAGCAGACGACGACGGGCGGCCCCGAAGCAAAACGCATTCGAGCGCGCCCCCTTGGTGGAATGAACCGCGTTGCACGGCAAGCAGACGACAACAACAACCAGAGCGCACGGAACCCAGCGAGCAGACGACAGCGGGGGCATCCATTTCTGCGCACACACCCGCTAGCAGACGTCGGCGACGGCAAGAGAGATCGGCACGCCGCCAAGAAGAACGCCAGCGCCAACGTCTCGTGCTTTTGAACAAAAAAGGAAGTAACCCCCCTCTAGAGGCCAATGAACGCGCACAGCGCCGCGTTCGATGAACAACGCCGTACGACCAACCTCGGGGAGAAAATTCAAGCGGCAAGCTTGAGCAGAAGCCCTGGACGTCTCTCGGGGGCCCCAGTGGTGGTGGCGATGGTTGTTGGTTGGTGGCTAGTAGAGGGACTAGAGATTGAGGGGGGAGGGGGGTAGACGACGGGGTAAGCTTGCTTGCACCAATGTTGAGGGGGAGCTCGAAGGGGGTTTCCCGCCGTGCAAATTACACCCTGCCAAAAAAACACTCGGCCCGGCCACGAAATATATACGCCTCTTGCCCCCCTCCCCGTGTTGCCTTGCGTGAAGAGTGCGGTGCAAAATCTTTCTCAGCTTTTTATTTAGACACGGTGTGTTGCCCTCCGCAGAGAGAAAGCTTCGGGGCTGCTTCCCCTCACCCTTCCCTCTCTCTTTCATTGGTTATTAATATAACACGCATTATCATCTCTTCTTCCACTGGCACTCACCCATCCCCTTCCTTATTCTTCGCCCTTCAAGAGAGGCATGAGGGGAGAATCCTGTTATTATGACACTCCCTAATCCGACAGCTTCGAAGCATGCAGGCACCGACGGGTGCAGTCGTCGACCGAACTGCAAAAGCTGCTACTGACCGGGAGCTGGCAACGCCGACACTGTCTAAGCGGGAGCGGACCATGCCGGCTGGAAATGAATTTCATTTCGTCGCCTGCGACGCGATGACTGGGCTACCGAGGCATTCTCAGCTCGCGGTTTCGGAATTCGCACGCTCGGAGCTTGAAACTGTCCACTGCTTCGCTAATTAACTCAGCGGTCAAAGACCTGAGCTGTGAACAGCAATTTAATATCATCGTCAGCAGCCTAAGTATGCCCACTGCAGGGCAGTGGCCCCTCCCATGTCTCTTTAATTAAGCCTGTCCTTTGCCAGTTGTGGCCAAATGCGTACAGTTTTAATATAATTACAGCTTCAATGTATTCTTAATTTAATATACATCTGAGAAAAGTGGCAATCAACGAGAGGTCAGAATTACAGTAACTCGCAACGCCGATGCCTGCGGTTGACCACATCAGGAGGTTGGTACTGGTGGTAGTTTAATAGTTATCGATAGCGTTGTAACCGAGAAAACACGGTGAACAACTGGACGTACCGCAAACAATCAGCAAAGGGGTCGCTCACTTATTCATCTGCCGTTACGAAAGCCAGAATCACACCGCGAGATTTGTGGTCTAGATAATAATTTCCCCAGAATGCCTCTCTATATGCTCGTCCGCTGCACTGTGGGCTGCTGTGTTCAGAATTCATTCCATTTGACACAAAGCTTCCAAACATACCTTCAAGAACCGGAAATGATTATTCAGAATAGCTACCAAAGGTAGATAGCGTACCTCGGCCAGTGAGCTTAGTAATTAATTACAGACAAGCATGGCTAACCGGGAACGAGTACGAGTGGCGACCGTACACACTTATCAGAAGGGAGTAAAAAGGGAGTATGTCCTCTAGCACACTCTCTTTTATAAAGGATGTGCTACACTACAGCTTACAGTGAGCTTAGTAATTAATTACAGACAAGCATGGCTAACCGGGAACGAGTACGAGTGGCGACCGTACACTCTTATCAGAAGGGAGTAAAAAGGGAGTATGTCCTCTAGCACACTCTCTTTTATAAAGGATGTGCTACACTACAGCTTATGTTGAGCTTAGTAATTAATTACAGACAAGCATGGCTAACCGGGAACGAGTACGAGTGGCGACCGTACACTCTTATCAGAAGGGAGTAAAAAGGGAGTATGTCCTCTAGCACACTCTCTTTTATAAAGGATGTGCTACACTACAGCTTACAGTGAGCTTAGTAATTAATTACAGACAAGCATGGCTAACCGGGAACGAGTACGAGTGGCGACCGTACACTCTTATCAGAAGGGAGTAAAAAGGGAGTATGTCCTCTAGCACACTCTCTTTTATAAAGGATGTGCTACACTACAGCTTACAGTGAGCTTAGTAATTAATTACAGACAAGCATGGCTAACCGGGAACGAGTACGAGTGGCGACCGTACACTCTTATCAGAAGGGAGTAAAAAGGGAGTATGTCCTCTAGCACACTCTCTTTTATAAAGGATGTGCTACACTACAGCTTACAGTGAGCTTAGTAATTAATTACAGACAAGCATGGCTAACCGGGAACAAGTGCGAGTGGCGACCGTACACTCTTATCAGAAGGGAGTAAAAAGGGAGTATGTCCTCTAGCACACTCTCTTTTATAAAGGATGTGCTACACTACAGCTTACAGTGAGCTTAGTAATTAATTACAGACAAGCATGGCTAACCGGGAACGAGTACGAGTGGCGACCGTACACTCTTATCAGAAGGGAGTAAAAAGGGAGTATGTCCTCTAGCACACTCTCTTTTATAAAGGATGTGCTACACTACAGCTTACAGTGAGCTTAGTAATTAATTACAGACAAGCATGGCTAACCGGGAACGAGTACGAGTGGCGACCGTACACTCTTATCAGAAGGGAGTAAAAAGGGAGTATGTCCTCTAGCACACTCTCTTTTATAAAGGATGTGCTACACTACAGCTTACAGTGAGCTTAGTAATTAATTACAGACAAGCATGGCTAACCGGGAACGAGTACGAGTGGCGACCGTACACTCTTATCAGAAGGGAGTAAAAAGGGAGTATGTCCTCTAGCACACTCTCTTTTATAAAGGATGTGCTACACTACAGCTTACAGTGAGCTTAGTAATTAATTACAGACAAGCATGGCTAACCGGGAACGAGTACGAGTGGCGACCGTACACTCTTATCAGAAGGGAGTAAAAAGGGAGTATGTCCTCTAGCGCACTCTCTTATATAAAGGATGTGCTACACTACAGCTTACAGTGAGCTTAGTAATTAATTACAGACAAGCATGGCTAACCGGGAACGAGTACGAGTGGCGACCGTACACTCTTATCAGAAGGGAGTAAAAAGGGAGTATGTCCTCTAGCACACTCTCTTTTATAAAGGATGTGCTACACTACAGCTTACAGTGAGCTTAGTAATTAATTACAGACAAGCATGGCTAACCGGGAAAGAGTACGAGTGGCGACCGTACACTCTTATCAGAAGGGAGTAAAAAGGGAGTATGTCCTCTAGCACACTCTCTTTTATAAAGGATGTGCTACACTACAGCTTACAGTGAGCTTAGTAATTAATTACAGACAAGCATGGCTAACCGGGAACGAGTACGAGTGGCGACCGTACACTCTTATCAGAAGGGAGTAAAAAGGGAGTATGTCCTCTAGCACACTCTCTTTTATAAAGGATGTGCTACACTACAGCTTACAGTGAGCTTAGTAATTAATTACAGACAAGCATGGCTAACCGGGAACGAGTACGAGTGGCGACCGTACACTCTTATCAGAAGGGAGTAAAAAGGGAGTATGTCCTTTAGCACACTCTCTTTTATAAAGGATGTGCTACACTACAGCTTACAGTGAGCTTAGTAATTAATTACAGACAAGCATGGCTAACCGGGAACGAGTACGAGTGGCGACCGTACACTCTTATCAGAAGGGAGTAAAAAGGGAGTATGTCCTCTAGCACACTCTCTTTTATAAAGGATGTGCTACACTACAGCTTACAGTGAGCTTAGTAATTAATTACAGACAAGCATGGCTAACCGGGAACGAGTACGAGTGGCGACCGTACACTCTTATCAGAAGGGAGTAAAAAGGGAGTATGTCCTCTAGCGCACTCTCTTATATAAAGGATGTGCTACACTACAGCTTACAGTGAGCTTAGTAATTAATTACAGACAAGCATGGCTAACCGGGAACGAGTACGAGTGGCGACCGTACACTCTTATCAGAAGGGAGTAAAAAGGGAGTATGTCCTCTAGCACACTCTCTTATATAAAGGATGTGCTACACTACAGCTTACAGTGAGCTTAGTAATTAATTACAGACAAGCATGGCTAACCGGGAACGAGTACGAGTGGCGACCGTACACTCTTATCAGAAGGGAGTAAAAAGGGAGTATGTCCTCTAGCGCACTCTCTTATATAAAGGATGTGCTACACTACAGCTTACAGTGAGCTTAGTAATTAATTACAGACAAGCATGGCTAACCGGGAACGAGTACGAGTGGCGACCGTACACTCTTATCAGAAGGGAGTAAAAAGGGAGTATGTCCTCTAGCACACTCTCTTATATAAAGGGTGTACTAGACTACAGCTTACACCCTTTTTACTCCCTTCTGTTTAGAGTGTATAATCCGGCGCAAGGAACGGTTACAAGCAAATCTACACTTGAAAGAGATCGGAAACGGTAAATAAGCTCTCCAAACTACAGAACATGCGCAACAACAGCAACAAAATAGAAAACACAAGAAGAGCACAAGCCCGAATACGTTTCTGAGATAAGCGTTCGAGTCGATGAGAGGGATTAGAGCTAACGGTCCGACACGAAGCTAAGATAACGCCAACAACCTGGAAAATTCCTCTAGGCAACATGTGATTTCAATATTTCTTATTTTCTTTCTGGTGCCTCGTTTGCTCGAGTACACAAGCCGACGCTTAAAAATGACGTAATCGTGAGCTGGTTCCCAGATATATATCTTGTGCCGCGTGTCGTGACCTCGGCGGGGAATTCCCGTCGAAATAGCACGTAGCAGGAAGTCCCGTCGGGCCGACAAAAGCCGAAAGTTTGGAGAAACAAATTGGGCGTCATACTCGTGTTTTTATTCCTCTCTTTTTCTCTGTCTACAAGAAGATATTGGAAAGCCGGAATTCCTAGAACGAAACAAGACTCGCTTTAAAACGGGACCCTAAGAGCAAATCTCCAGTTTAACGTGTTGCGCCCCGAAAATATGCGACCCGCGGGAGAAAGAACCGTTCGTTTCGAAACCGCACATAAATGCAACACAAGCCAAAGCCAGAACCATAAAGAAAGAGGAAGCAGATGATAAAGTGAGCGCAGACGACCTTGAGTTCCTGCTTCTATATCGCTTGACCTGTAGCGGTATATATCCAGGAAGTCACCAGTCCCGCCGTGTAAGAACACTGGTTGGCATTTTTAAGCCCGTACGGTGAAGATAAATAGAGACAGAAAGAAGGAAATCCCGAAAGCGAATCGGAGAGGAGAAACTGGTTTCCCAGCCGATAGCCAACGTTGCATCGTCTGCTTCGTCGTCTGCTTTATTCTTTCTTGCCGTCTGCTTCGACTGTCTTCGATTTTCGTGCCGTCTGCTTCGACAGCAGACGACGGCGTTGCCGGGATGCATGGCTTCGCTTTCTCACCGGGTGGGTTTTTTGTTTTCGTTTTTTTTTTATCGTTTTATCTCGGGACTCTTGCCTTTCGGCGCGTTATCGCGATCTGTCGTTTAGCGAAGGCGCGAATCCGTGAGTTCTTATCCGTGCTCGCGTATAAGCCCCGGGAACACGCGACGATCAGCTCAGCGGTCGCCGTCGCGACAAATTCCAGTTGGTATTAGAGCTCGGCAAGTTCTTTCCGTTTATCGTCTGCGATCTTCTCGGCGCTTTTTCTTTATTCGCTACTTTTCTTCCAGTGTGTTTATACTGTTTATATTGCATTCGAGTTTAGTCCTCACTAGGCCTTTCGTTTCTCACGCGTTCTCTTTATTGGCCGTGGTACAAGCGTTGCTCAGACGATAGCGCTACATTCGCAACGATTTAGTGGATAAAGAATGCTTGTTGCTACTGCAGTTGATTAATTTTACTCCTAGCTGTGAGCATTTAGCGAGACTAAGAGGCGCGTTTAACAGCAGAAGAACGGAACGATAATACGCATTACAATACGGAAAATCGCCCTGTGGTGCCCCGTACAAAACAGACTGATGAGTTTACACATATTAAAAACGACAGCGAAACATTATTCATACATCCCCGATGTCGCCAGCAGCTGCTTTTCGCTTATAGCCCGTAAACAAGCCTCTTCTTAATACTGTCACTCAATTATTTTTTTTCTTATTTATCAATGATAATAGCAGCCAAAGCATAAACAGGATCAAGTTTATGAACTGCCGTATCTGCAGTCACGGTGGAAATGTAGCAGACAGTCACAACTTTCAAACGGCACGAATGCATATCACTGCTAATGCCATTTCGATGTAGCTTTTAAGAATGCCGTGGAGTATTTTTCACGCAGACGAGATGGCCTTGTGTTCAGACGACGCAATTCTTCGACTGTAGTTTGTATTTTGCCTGTTGCGTCATCAGGAGTCCCTCATTTCGGCACGCGCCAGCCAGGACAGTCTTTCGAACACTGCTTGACTGAGCGTTTGAAATGTGTTTGGTGACGCGTGACGTCAGTGGTGTTGGAACTGCGCCCTCGAAAGACTGCTCTAGAAAGCACAGTTGCATCAAGCTCAGGCGCGGTCTCCAGTTATACCGCTTTGCATCTCTTCTGAAAGGCCTAGCACACGTCATGGACCGCGCGAAGCTACCGCTTATCCCATTACATATTCAAGCGTTGTCATCCGTCGCCAGAAGCTACAGAGTCGGCAGATTTCACAAGTTGTATAATCGCAGACGAATGCAACGCTTAATGTAACGCTTATTTACATACCAAGCGTTGTTCCATCTTGCGACACGTATGTTCTCGAGCGTGCGAGTCGTGTCGTCTGCGTGTGTAGGTGCGTGTAGGCGCGTTACACTTTGCCTCTGCTGCCGTCTGCACGAACTCTCATCACGTCTGTTGCACGAAAGAAAAAACAAAGAGAAAACAGGGACAAAAAGGAAGGCGGAAAGCAAACGGCTATAAAAGAAAACGTGTTCTGTTGATCGTCTTCCGCTGCGTTCGAATCTCGTATCAAGGGCGCGCTGAGAAACCAGGGCAATCGCATCGTGATGCGCAGAAGCTCGCTAGCAGTGTTTGCATCGCCTTCTTCTAGAGGGCGTCTGCAGAAGGACGAAATCCGTTCTAATGGACGCAGCCATTAAGTTCCCTCTTCCCTCCTCTGACTCATCGGCACGCGGCGTTCAACCGCGCCCCAAAAGCGAAACGATGACGTTTGAGCAGTTTGATGCACCCTAACGTCTAACGTTGTGTACCTGTGTGCGTATTGCATATAGCGTTGCATAATGGAGTCGTCTGCTGCTCCCGAGCAGCCGTTGCTGCTAGTCGGTTGCATTGCCGCTTCCTTCAAGAAAACGTGGGATTCATCGTTTCTGAAGATTCGAAATATGCGGCTTTCCGCCAAAACGTATAGGCGGTGTTGTATGCACAAGGTATTTCACTTGCGCGGTAGGCATTACATGGTAGCAATGAAAGCATTTGCACGCTACTGAGTTGACGAAAATCGGATGAAGTGAGGTTCTTTGGAAGTTTGCCAGAAAAGCTATGCCTCGACTGGGGCAAAACAGGAGCAATCGGAGGTCATCGGGACAGCCCATTATCCTGCCGTAGGCGTAGTTAGGATGATGTTGATGATGATTATGATGAAAGCGTGACACAGCGTACTTCGATGCTACAGTGCCTTTGATATTGGCAACACCTATCTTCTTCTTACTACGCTTAGCCGAAGAAAAAAATCGTTTTTGTGTGCCTGGACTGTAGGTCCAAGTAACGAATACGCTCTCTGTAGTTACCGATAGCCTTACCGTTACGTCAGGGATGCCGTACATATAGCGCAACGTGATATCTAACATTATTTACTGGCCTGCCTTTTCTTCAACCATATTGTTTATTTCGTCGTAACAAATGTGACCTGTTTGAATATTCACTGCATGCCTCTGGAAATAACGCCCGGGCAAGTCATCGCCGTTTATCTCGCCTTCGTCTCTTCGCCGACGTACTGTAGCACTGTTTTTCCGCATGAACTGTTTCCTAGTAACACCAATTATCGCGTCCAGCTGTACTCAACTCGAATCCGTGTTCTGCGCCTTTGAGACAGTGAGCGGCTGAAATGACCGGCTCAGGACGGAAAGGGTGGAGCTGGACAAACGGCCGTTGGGCTTCTCTCTACGCAGACAGCAACCGCTCAAGGCGCGAATTAAATGGTCCGCTGAACTGTCTCGGCGTTTCTTAGGACGCCCTCAAGCGTGGTACAAACACCTGCGTCCTGAGACAAGAGTGAGTAGCCGACGAAAGCGTGCAATAGCGGAAAGTGTGCGCTTGAAGATGATACAACGCATACTAAACTATATTGTTTCAAATAAGGCCAACAAACCAAAAGTTCTGCAAAGAGCGCTAGACAATGGCCCATTTTCATCGCGATTTTCTGGCAACGCTGCAAATACGAGGTGTGCAAATCGCTACAAATACGACAGTTTTTGTAACATATCTCGTCGTTTTTGTACTAACGCTTCAAGTAACGTCACCCCAACCATCAGTACAGGTATGTACAGTGTCACTTTGGCACAGTGACGCTATATTCCCGTATCGTTACTACTGCTAGCTACTACAACTGCCAACTCTTAATTGCTACCACACTTCTGCTACAACAGCAAAATAATTACTACTACTAGTATAAGTACTAGAATAACTACTACTACTTTTGAGCATCCTCCTCGTATGTGGTAGTTCCGGGGTTCCATCCCCAGTGCCGCCGGGTATCCATTGGTGACACAATGGGCACAAGCTTTCCCCTGGCCTGGTGCTCGGCTTAATATGGGTGAAATGCTTGGGAAATGGGTCTGGGACCCCCCCCCCCCCCCGCCCTCCTTGAGTAGAAGAAAAAAGCCTTGTGCCATGGCGCTCCTTGGCCACAGATGGTGTTGCGCCATAAAAATCCATCATAATCATCATCATCATCAGTATACCACTACTATATCTATACTACTACTACTACTAGTACTACTACTAGTACTACTGTAACCAGCATTACGACTGCTACGCCCAAGACTCCAGTAAATATTAATAATAGAGCCCATCGCTGCACTTTCCTGGAAGCGAAATCTCGGAGCGACAGGTGCGAAGTGTGGAAGCCAGAAAAAAACAAAACAAACAAATATCTTCGCTGCCAACAAGTGGTGCATGAAGCCGACGAACATCGCAGCAGCGGCCCATCCCCCCACCGGAAGCGGGGCACCTGTCCTCCGCCAGAGGTCGCAGTATGCCCCAGTCTGGCCGCCGGGAATCCGGCTTTCGTCGCTACCGCGTGCAGCGGAGCGTTAAATCTGGCGGCAGGCCGAGACAAAGCGCGCACTTTACGAGCCACGAGTTGGCCGGAGCGGTGGAAAGTCCGGCGTTTAGTTAAGTTCATTTATTTTGCGTCACTGCTTAAGTTACTTTCCTTTTTTTTTTGCTCTTCCTTCATGACCCCCACTTTTGATGCAGTTTTGTGTACGTTTTTCGCCGAAACGCTGTTTTTCGTGTTTTCGCTCAGCCAGACTTCTTTTAGTCGATGACTACCCCGCCTGTCTGGAAAGGCAGCATAGGGAATTTACTACGGAATTTAAGCATATTGCGATTGAACCTTACCCCGAGGATCACCACTAGTTGGCCCAATATTGGAAACGTATCGGTAAATGCCGGTCCAGCATAGGCCCAGAGCGAGACCATCCATTTGCAATATTGGTCCGATTACCTGTGATGCTTGCGATTTTATTCATTACCTTTTGTTAGCGCCCTGTTGCGACAAACGGCCTTGTAAACAGAAGGAGTTCTTGTCAAACTGGCATCTGAGGAGATTTTGTTTTCTTAGCCTGCATTTTTATTGCGTTCAAAATGCAGAAAAACGATTTGATTCAGGTTGGAACGACGCCTTCGTCACCGTTTACGTCATAACCTAAAGCTTCAGCGTTCGCGCGCTGTCAATAGAACCTCCTATCCACGCTGTCCCGGCTGAAAAGGTAACGTTTGTCAGGGAGGGGGCGCTGTCGATAATGTCTCCTGTGTGGTTAATGTGATCTACGTTAGCATAACGATGAGCGCCCTAGTATGCGGGGTTTGCGTTGGATAAACAATGGCGAACATTGGTGGTCACGTCTTTCGGCCATTGGCCAACCATCGGCCCAACGTTGGCTGCTACACTGGCTAACCATTCCATCCGGTAGTGATTCGGCCAAATGCCAGCAGAGAGTTATCACCTGGGCGGCTTATCTCGAACTTTTTTCCTGAACGCAGTTGCTGGCATGTGCCAAGCCCCGGTCAAAAATATAAATGTAGACTCCGAATGAAAGAGATACTAAGCTTTGCAGGAACTTCGACTAGCCACGACTCCAGCACTCCAATCTATTTATTTAGTCATTTATACAATACCGCAGAACTAATTCTGATCCCAGCAGGATGTCTAAAATAAAATAAGTCAAATATGTCAACTTCAATGCAAGCAACAATGGTGTTTTATGGTATGCGAGGCTTAATAACCACAGGCTACACATAGGCTATGAGAGGCGTCCTAACAGAAAGCTCCGGATTAATTTCATCTACCTGCACTGGACTGGCACTGGACTGGCACTGGAATTACACTGGATTTACACTGGATTGACACTGGACTAGCACTGGACTGGCACTGGGACCTGAAGTCGACGATGTGGGCTGGTTGCCGCCACATGGGAGCTCTAATACGATCTCATTAAAAGTTAACTATTACCCTTTACTAATGATTAATCAAGTTTCCGAAACGAAAAGAAATTCTGCTGACAAGCGATACGAATCTCAACGGTACCCCGTCAGTTTCACTGAGTAGGGCACTTCGTCTTTAAAATCTTCGTTACTTTTTGGTAGCACACGTGGTAGAAACATTAATACACAGCTTTCGTCCAGAACTTATACGCTGCTTCCATATAGCAAAGAAACAGTAAGTGAGCCCTCCGAGAACGTTAGCGTCATGGTCACAAACTGTGCAAGGCCCAAGAAAGACGTCTTCTGGATCTTACCCAGCCTGCTCCTCCGCTCTAACACACTCCATGCAGCAGTCAGCATCTTTAAGCCTAGCACGACCCGCAACTCTGCGTGCGATATGACGCCTTCCTTCACCGCATCCGACATTTCAGAGCACGACTATTGTTCTTCGTGCCTATTCGTTTTCTTGCACGTCTACATCGTGCACTGTTTCGTTCATTTCTTAATCCCCCTTCAACTTTTTTTTTCTCAGGTCCGGAAGCTGGGGGCACGTTTTCTTCTAAACAAAGCTCTCTACATCATCGCAACCACCGGCACCACCATCATCAACATCACCATCATCACCCGAGCCGTGTCCCTACCACGGTCGTTTTGTTTGTGCCCCACGAGATGGCGCTCACCCCTCCCGGCCCTCAGAGACAAAGCAGCTGCATTCTGTCCTCACTCCGGACATGCCTTGCTCACGTTTTGCATCTTCCTTACGTCCTTCGTCTTTTTTTCTTTCTTCTTTCTTTCTTCCTTCAGCTTTCACGGCCACGTTCGTCGACGACTCATGCCGGCTACTAAGCCCGGCAGTTCCGGTCCCGGAGGTTGTAGAAAACGAAACCCCTCCGTCGCCGCCTCACGTAGCCAAAGGCGGAGAGCAAACTCGACCGCCCCTCACCCCTGGGCGCAGTGTAAGCAGTGGGGGTCGCCATTAAAAACTCGTTTGCCGCTCGCTGGCGACTGCACGGCAGGCCAACCCAGCTGAGCTTCTTGGCTGCGCGCATGTGTACGGCGGGGGAGGGAGGAAGAAGGGTCGACTGATGACTCTTCAAGGCGCTTTGTTCTTCCCTTTGTCTTTGTTCTTGCAGCCCTACCATGCGTTCCATACTACTGTTGTTTAGATCATCCTCATCTTTCTTCTTTCTTTCTTCCTTCCTTTCTTTCTTTCTTTCCTTCTTTCTTTCTTTCTTTCTTTCTTTCTTTCTTTCTTTCTTTCTTTCTTTCTTTCTTTCTTTCTCTCTCTCTTTCTTTCTTTCTTTCTTTCTTTCTTTATTTCTTCCTTTCTTTCTTTCTTTCTTTCTTTCTTTCTTTCTTTATTTCTTCCTTTCTTTCTTTCTTCGACTTCTCCAGGAGCGTATGTCTCGGCTCCGGGAGTCGTGCTCCATCCGGAGGGAGAGGTGACGTAGCTCCTCCGACGTTTCGCCGGTCAGCGGTGTTCTCCGTCACCGTCGTCGTCATAGCCGGGGGCGTCCTTCACCTTGGCGCGACTCTGCAACGTGCAGCTCGGGCCTGCTTCTCTGTGCGCTGCACGCTAGCGCTTGTGTGTGACCCCCGGGGATCATCAAGTTCTTGACTGTGAATAAATTGCTCGCCGCTGCTGCCGCTGCGACACTGTCCCAGACTTGGAGTTTGATTACAAACTACAAGTGAACGTCAATGGAGAAATAAAAAAAAAGTAGTGGTGCTCGGAGCCGGCATTCCAGGCGAACTATTCTCGGCACTTTTTTCTTAACTATACTGAATTCTTTTACGTCTTTACATATATTCTTGTTCGTTTCTGGTTTCATTTTGAAGTCTGCGGCTGTTTTGACGTCCTGTCACTATTTCGACGTCTATACCTATTTCGACGTCCAAGTGCGTCTTTCGGCTTTAATTAACTAAGTACTCCACATCAACCAAATTTGCCCCATGAAGAGATTTTTCCATCCTGTGTCTGATACCATGAAACTTTTTTTCATATCTCTTTAAAGGACGACAGGAACTGGCGAACACGTTTTGCGGACACTTTTTGGTGGAGCGTATGTGTCAATATAATGTTTTCGCATTAATAACGAAATATCTGCCCTTTCCATGTCCAGTTCTAGGGCGAGATTTTAACAAGGCATTCCTTAAATCGCAACGCTGTGATCGGCCGTGAATTTTTGCTACTGTCGTTAGCGCTGTGATGGCTGATGACTGGCAACGATTGACCCATGGAAATCAGTCAATACCATCATAGCACACAGACCGAGAATTGAACGGCACACACGCAATAATGTGCAGAAGTTTTATGAGACAAAAATAAAAAGATTTTTTCAAAAGCCGACTATTGGAACACGAATTCACGAGAAGAGAAATGCGCAAATGTAACACTAGGATGAACTTGACCGGATCTCTCCAGGTTTGGATGAATTAATTGCATTCTCTCTTCTGGAACGAAGCATATACGACACAATACTTATCTGCTACAAAGACAAAGCAAAGCATCCACACACTTCCAAGCAACGAGAGACGAAGAGAATGTTCAAATAAACAAACTAAAGAGGGTATAGAGGAAACAGACACCGTATCGGAAGACATCGTCTGCTTCAAGGTATGCGGAATGGTTCCCTCGGATCATGACGTCAAAAAGCGAACAACGTGCCACACTGTAGACACGACCAACTCATTCGTTTCTGCTTTTTGTTCTCCTCAGGCAGCTTCTCTTGCTCAACGGTCAGCGCAGTCTGGTCGAAGAGGCGAGGAAAGAACCACAGGGTATAAAATAAAGAACCACGTGGTACGAAAAAATAGACGCGCAGCCGGCGTGACGAATGCCCGCCGAGTGCACACGAAGCAGACGGCACGAAACACGCAGACGATGACCAAGCGCCGGACAGTTTTGGCGGGGGGTGAAACGGGCTGCCGGAAACCGGAACATCAGATGTCAGAGCCCCAACAACCGCGGACCGACCGACGAGACACGTAGCGGCAAACGGAATCATCAGATGACGTTGAGGCCCAGAGCATAAACTGCTTGTTTTTTGTTTGCTTTTTATCACCCTTCTGAACGAGTAGCGAAGTGGCGTCTGCTACCGACCAGACGACATGACGTCTGAGAGTCCAGTTCTGACCGTTATGAATTCCTCTTGGCAGTGTTATGTGAGGCGCCGTACGAAATCTTGGAGCAGACGGCAACGAAGAATGGGACATTTTAAGAGCTTAACTATTGTTGTTCAGGGGTCTGCAGCAACATATGTCTGGCTGCTTTGATAGCGGGCTTTCTTTTCTTTGTTGTCGTTTCTGTTTTGTTTGAAGCAGGACATGTCTGGCGCAGTCTTGCACCACGCAGCGTAGATCAGTGACGGTCAGACGAGGCCACACGTCGAGAACGGGTCAAGTAAGAAACAAAAATAATATAGCATTAAAATGTAGGGGCCGAGGGGCATGTCACGCCACAATTTCTGGCTTTTTTCCTTCGACCCTCTCCATGTGTACATGAGAAATATATAAATTGAATTCAATTGAATTAATTAGAAAATAGATTCCTAGACAGCAGACACATGTGGCGTTACTTCTCCTCAAGAAGCTTTCACTGAATACCTAACTAGATATGGCAGACGACCTGAAATTTTGTGTTCAGAGAGCGACAAAATGGTTTAGTTTTCAATTTTCTTTTCTTGCAAAATAAACAAATATGAAGCACGCTAATCAGCAAAGATATAAATTTAACTCGAGGAAATTATAGCTAAGCTAGAATCTCCGAATATGACATGCGGTTATTCATGGCCGATACGAGGCATCGAAAACTGGAGGTATGAAACGTATAAAAAAAATATCGCACTCACATACTCTTCTCGAATCCACCACGAATGAGACGGACACCACTGTAATTCCGCACAGCTCCCGGCTTGAACGGAAGAAAAGATGGCTCACGTCAACCACCGAGCAGACGGCATTTTCGGGGGCGTTGCAAATCCGGCCGGCGCGCAGTTGCGGATCCGACTGTCTCGCAGACGAGCTCGCTGCCACCACGATTGGTTTCGAGAAACATAAAAAAGAGACTCCTTCCCTCCTGAAGTCGTAGTGGCCGAACCACTCATTTATTTCTCCGCCCCTTACCGTGCGCACGCGCCATTGTCGTCTGCCTTCGGACCCAACGACACAACAATAAGGGCGCGCAGAACACAAGGCGTTTTCAAACGGAAGCCGCTAGCTAGCAATCGTGAGCGCGCAGTCACGCTCTTCATGATGCCACACCGTCCGGTATCTACGTGAAACCCGGGCTTGCATGCCATTCGCAAGGCAATATATCCGAGCCGAAAGAATCGAAGATTGACTCGATAAATGGCAACAATAGACTTCCGGTTTCCACTCGTGCCGGACGGCTAGAGAGATAAACGAAGCCTCAGGACCAGCCTTTGCGCGGCTGTTCCTGTCTTACGTCTGCAAAGAGTAAATAAAAAGACACGAACTAAAACAAAAATAAAGATGACGTCGGAAGGCTTGCTTTAGCTAGACTTACAGAGAAGGCAACGTGCGCAGCGCACGCCGTCTGCGTTCCCGTGTTATCCGGCTTCGCGCATAAGCAGACGGCAGCGTGAGCAGACGACAAATAAGACAGTGGCGTACGCAGACGACAAGACGACCGCACGCGCAGCAGACGACACGCCACGTTTCCGGCACGGGGACACTCGGGCTGGTACCAATTCCTTCGGACAGTGAATGGCGACGGCTTGCTGTTTAAAAACCATTCTGGCCGTTCTCTTTTCCGAACTGTTTTTGTTTCTAAACTCAAAATAAGTCCATTCGGGCGTGACGCGACGCTCCTCGAGCTCACTGGCAGTTTGTTTTCCAACAATGGAGAACTACCGCGCCGCATTGCCGTATTCAAACCACACACGCGAGGCTTACACAAGAGAACGGCAGGTGCGCGTTTCTCTTTCCAGGCGAGACGCGAGCTGCGGGTAGACGACGCTGCTTTCGTGTGTACGCTTTTCGATGTTTCTTTTTTGTTGTTTCCTAAAGCATACAGAAGGCGTCGTTTTGTTCCGAGCAGCATAACAATTAACCGACGGCGTCTCTTCTCCGCTTCTTTTTTTTTCAAGTTCAAAGTGCAAAGGCCATTGTCTCTGGACGGACGTTCGCCCTTGCGCTAGACGCCGGAAGAGGGCGCATCAGCGGCTCCATGGCGGATAATAAACAGAGTCGTCTGCTAAGCAGAGCAAAGCCGTAGCTATGGCCAAGCCGCGCTAAACGTGCAGGTTGTGCGGCGCCATTATTGTAGGCAGACCCGACGCATCGTCACGTGTGCGTGTGTTTGAGAGGTCGAGCGTCGTCTGCTGCCGCAATTAGACGCGAACTTGACTGGCTTTGTTTCGAGGACAAAGACGAACGGGTGTGTAGCGCGAGCTCTCGCCGGCGCATTATTCGCCCTTTCTCATTTGCTCCTTGTGGTTGTTGTTCCCTTTCTCGTCGGAAGTTCATTCTGCGCGCTCGGCCGCTCGCTAAAAGAAAAGAAGGAAGGCTTTCAAGTTCATTGTGAGGAAGCGAGAAGGTCAGTCAAGGATGCGCGGCAGGTGAGGTGGAGGGGGACTGAAGTACCGAGACGCTTTATCGAGGCGTAGAGAGCCTAGGCGCTGTTAGGCTTAGCGGAAGCAAAAGGTTCACTCGCGATGTTGGCAACCGCTTTCTTTCACGACTGGTTGGAGACTAGGACTGTAATGTAGATTAGAATAATTGTTGGGCAGCGATGACGCTCTTGAGAGCGTGGCTTTAGTGTTTGACCGCTCACTTCAACCAGGGAACTTATTAAAAGAGAAAATGATGGTCGGATGAAGGTAAAACGCGTGCGAAAAAAAACGAAAACGTAAGAAGAACTTTCGTACACTTTCCAAAAATGATAAACTTTTTCTCTCTGAACTATAATGTATAAAAACCACACGCTTTCAGCAGAAACCGGTGACTTATTCGTTGCAAGTAAGGCGCGGAAATATTCGCAGTCTCTTTCGCCGTTCAGAGTAATGTGTTCACTCACTCACTCACTCACTCACTCACTCACTCACTCACTCACTCACTCACTCACTCACTCACTCACTCACTCACTCACTCACTCACTCACTCACTCACTCACTCACTCACTCACTCACTCACTCACTCACTCACTCACGCACTCGTGCTGTGAGTGCAAATTAGGTTGGCAGCATTGTTCTATGCCGGCGCTGGTTCGAATCGTATATATATATATATATATACCTCAATAATAGCCATAACAAAAAATCTCGCAGTAAATCTCCTTGTTTTATGTAACAATGGCTTCGTACACTACGCCGATGAAATCAGAACAGCGAGGGCCTTCGTACGAAGTTCACTCAAGGATATTCGCCTAAGCTATTATCACAGGCCTATCCGACTGCATTGCCTCATACTTTTTTAGCAGTTTAATTTTCTGTGCTGCTAAGACTGTCCGATACTAGTCGGCGATGCCGACACTAGTCTGCTCTTCAGACAAAAAGATGCCATCCCATATTTAAAAAAAAATTGCGAGGACACTTTGGCAACTAAAGTGTTGAGAGACGAAATCCGAGGACATTATGCCGTGACGACTTCCGGTGGATGCGACGTCACACCGTTCCCGTGGCTATATCGATACCCAAATTGTACAGTCTTTGTCAAAAGTTTAGAGCCCAGGGGGTTCACTTCTAAGCTTTATATTGGGACTCCAGGAGCATTCATGGAAGTCGTACCTATTGCAGGAGGCAGTACCAGAAATCTTCTCATGTCCATGAAATTTGAAGCGCTAGAGATCCATTAAGAACGACACAGTGTGGCTCAAAAGAAAACCCCCTGGGCTCCAAACTTTTGACAAAGGCTGTACATCTTACGGGGATCTTAAGAGTTAATTACGCCTAATTACACATTTATCCATCTAATTTCCCACAAATCTGACGTTTTTCCGACAATTTTGTGGGAATTTTCACTATGCCGTGACGACTTCCGGTGGATGTGACGTCACACGGTTCCCATGGCTATATCGACGTCCGTGCTATTTGGACGTTATTTCGACTTTTTGCCTATAATTAATTAACTAATTAATCTACAGTCATCAAACTTGGCTTTTAGGTTTATTGTTTCCTCCTCTATCCAATGCAGCCATTGGTTTTCTTCTAGCTTTTCTAGTTAGCGAGTTAAACGCGTGTGACACGCTTTGTTAGCGGGCGATAGTACGAGCCAGTAAAGGCTTTCGCCTTAAAAAAGAAAACTGGCGATGATACGACAACGCGACAAAGAGGTGCGGCTTGACGACGATCAGTGAAAGTGGCTCCTTCTCACAGGGGCGCGTCAGTCAAGACACTTGCGCAACATCAAGTTCACTGGCCCCAGTTATACGCGCGTAATCGTCGATAATTCAAGCGTATCCGTCATTACGGGTTACGTAACCGAGTAATCTCTGCGCGCGAGCCGGAAAAAAGTGGAAGGCTAATTAAACCCGCCATTATACCCTGCGCGGAAAGACACGGAGCAAAGATTTCCCTTTCTTAACCCCCGCTGCGGTCCACGCCTTTACAAGTTACACCGCCGATGGGCTTGCGGGAAAAAAGGTGCACAAAAAAAGAAGGTAGAAAGTAGAGAGAGAGAGAAATAAAATGGAGTCACAGGACCGCAGCAAAATGTAAAGTTTAGAAACTTGAGAAACACACAAGCATGACAGGGTAGCCTGTTTCGAAACATCGGCGTGTATAATGGCGCCGCAACAATGTTTACCTGCGAAACGCGGAAATTGCCGGTGGCGACGCACTCGTCTGGCGAGGTCAGGGAGATCAATTTGCCCCCATTCATTGTTCGATGTGACGCCACTGAGCGCAGAGTACTTGAAAAGTTAAAAAAAAAAAGAGGTAAAGTACAGAGGGCGGGGAGGGAGCCTGCGTTCGGGGATCACGACCGATGCCTGTTTCGAAACCTGCACACACCCTGGCGTCCGCAGTCACATTCGGCCTACGCAACTTCCAGCCAGCGAGCAACGGAGAGACCGTGAAACTACTAAGCGATTGTAGGTGGCGCTGTGGTGGCGGTTTTTTGACAGCGAGTAATGGTTTGTACACACGTAGTAGCTACGTGATACTATAGACCATGCAGCGTTGAAAAGTAAACAACCGAGGTGGGTGGGGGGTGGTTAAGGTGTTCAGTAAGCTTTGCATGTAGGATTCTGGCCTGTAACTTGCCAACCGCGTAACAGTGGAGGTGAAGCAGAAAATGCATCCCTGTGCTGTGCGATGTCAGCGATCGTTAAAGAAGTCCAGGCGGTGGAAATTAACACGGGGTCCTCCAGTACCGTGTTCCTCATAGTCGATGTGTCGTGAATAAATAAATAGCATGCGCAAGGAGACAAGGACAAGAAGAGACAACAAGGACGGCGCTGAACTTCCAACTTTTATTTCTAACGAATCGTGCGAGCATATATGCACTCTGAACAAGCTCCTTGCGCTGCTATTTATTTATTCAAGTCATGTACCAATACGCCCAATTTTCCGCGTTAATCGATGTGTCGCTTCAGGAAGTTAAACACCACAATTTACAACTTACAGTTTGTAACTTGTAGTTGGGAGGCGACATTTAGAGATGAAAAGGTCAGAATGTCCCATTTCCAAGAACGCTTCACTTTGCAGTACAGTTCCCACATCAGCGGCGACAAACTTTGTTCTCTACAATGATGCGGAAGACACTACTATGCATGAATCACCTTGTGGTATTCGCCTACGACAGCTAAATAATTTAGCGGTCCTAGCAGGATACCACGTAGTGGTTTGGTTTGGTTTATGGGGTTTAACGTCCCAAAGCGACTAAGGCTATGAGAGACGCCGTAGTGGAGGGCTCCGGAAATTTCCACCACCTGGGGTTTTTTTACGTGCACTGACATCGCACAGTACACGGGCCTCTAGAATTTCTCCTCCAAAGAAATTCTAGCCGCCGCGGCCGGGATCGAACCCACGTCTTTTGGGACAGCAGCCGAGCACCATAACCGCTGAGCCACCGCGGCGGCGTGATACCACGTAGTAATCCGCGCATAATAATTCCTTACGCCGCATTACAAAGAAGATGGTTTGGTTTGGTTTATGGGGGTTTAAAGTCCCAAAGCGACTCAGGCTATGAGGGACGCCGTAGTGAAGGTCTCCGGAAATTTCGACCGCCTGGGGTTCTTTAAAGTGCCCTGACATTACACAGTACACGGGCCCCCTGACATTGCACAGTACACGGGCATCTAGAATTTCGCCTTCATCAAAATTCGACCGCCGCGGCCGGGATCGAACCTGCGTCTTTTGGGTCAGCAGCCGAGCGCCATAACCACTGAGCCACCGCGGCGGTTGCATTACAAAGAGGAAAACACGCACCCAAAAGTTAAGTGTCTATAAACCTCTAACGCAAATCTTCCGCTTCTATCTTCTTTGGAGTGCTGCTAAGTTTCAGATAAACGTTTGGGGCGAAATAGCTACAAAGCCCAGCCGTTTCCGGTAGCTCTATAAAACTCCTCTCACTTCCGGCGCTTCCAGTATCACTAAACTGTGCGCCAGATTATCTTCGTCCATTTTAAAGACCAAAGCTCTCGCTTTCAGCGCACGGACGCTTGCGTTGACAGCACCTCAAGTGACCAAGGAGCGCAGAGGCTTCAGAGCACGCAACGAGATAAAAAGTGTAAAAGCCTGAAATGGGAGGGGGGGGGGGGGGGAGAGGATAGGGCTAACTTTGTTTCGAATCACTGGGGCAAAGAGAAGCTCGTTCGGCTCTGCACGCCACGCCACCTGTCTGTCCGTAATTACAGCTCCCCTCAAGGCACGAGCAGCGCGCTGTCTTCGCACTGGCCCCCTGGAGAGGGAAGCCGTCCACTTTCGGGCACTTGCTTTAGTTCTTTAATGTTTCCTTTCTTTCTCGCTTGGCTGCTAATTTCTACAGCCTCACTGAAGTTGCAGCACGCGCCAGGTAGGCGCGGTTTTTTTTTTTTTTTTCGGTTACTTTGTACTTTCAAGGTAAAGGTTGAGTTCATGATGATGTGCGGGAAGAGTAGCAATTGCCGCCATTCGGCTACTCAATTTTGCAAAGCACTGGAATCTCGTTATTCCGAACGCGCTCAATTCGTATCTCCGCTTAACTCGAACTGATCCACTGGTCCCGTCAAGACGACTTGTATATTGAACTCCGATAGAATTACAACAAACTTTCAGTCCCTTTCGAGGTTGAAATATTCATATCTGATTTTACTGAAAAAGAACACTGAACTAAACTAACAAAGGCAAAAAATTAAGAAGCGTCAAACAGAGGAGGGAAAAAGAGATACATGAGCACAGTCACCACACTTGTTTCAAAGTTTTCCTCCGAAAGTTTCCCCGAGAATTGGCCCTTCTCTACACATCCATTTTTTGCACGTACAGCCTCAGTCAAGTCTTCGGGCTACAGGGTTTCTATGTAATCGTCATATCCAGGCAGTAGTGCATTAAGACAGTCGAAAATCCCGTAATCAGAGACGACGAGAGTTTTCCTTCCCTAACATAGATATGAACTTTCGAGTGGGCCGTAACTGCTCAACCCCGCCGCTCGAGTCTAAAACTCTGGCCTGCATACCTCTGAGCATAGCTATACAAGAACGCGCTTGAATAATATATGCACGCACACGCGATATTCCTGCCGGCTAACTACCCCGCGCTACTCCAACACCAGGTGAACAACACATTTCCCGCATCCTGATTAAAAGGCGCGATAGAAACGTGCCCGAGCTCTCGCCTCTCTTCACGCCTGCATGGCCAAATCACGACACCCCCGAATCTGCCCCTCCGTATACGGTGCAGGCCCAACGTATACCTTACACACCTGACTGCTTTCTTCGTCGCTGCAAACCACCGCCAACGTCACAGACCCTGCGCGATTACATGCACCTGCCGGAGCAGGCCCGCGAGATGCGTGCACGACAGCACGTTTTAGAGCCGCTGGCGGCGGTGGTCAAGTTCGCCGAACACCCGGTAGGCGGCTTCGCTCAAGCGTAAGACTACGGCCCCCACCCCCCAACTCTCCCATCCCCATCGCTTGTATGTTTTCGTGTTTTCATCCTATTGCTATCCCACTTCTAGGCTTAGATAATCGCTTGCCCCTCTTAGACCCCCCCCCCCCCCCCCCCCCCCCCTTCCCTAGTCAAAGCGACCGCTCCTGCCCCCTGGCGGCCGGGGAGGTCTCGCTCTGATGGCCCCAAGCACCTGTTGCCCACCTATAGCGTAGAGCAGATGTGACCGCTTTCCCCTTTTGCCTTTGCACCTCTTGTTATTTTTTGGTTTCTTTTTCTTCAACCACGTGTGTGGCTTACTTGTTTTATACTTTCTGGTGCTGGTCAGGGATTCCCGACTGGCGGCTCCAGGTGAGCGGATATTACTCAGAATAATAGACGTGTACTCGGTAACATAAAGGAAGGCCAGGTGCCTGTTTAGAGGGGTACGTTAATAGCTGCAGGTTCTACAGGATTTTGCTCTACACTGACTGTGATGACGTAATCGTAAGAGACAGGTGCAGAGGCGTCGCCTCCTGAAAGCGAAATACGAAAGCTGCCTGTCAAAACGAGCTTTGCTCATTGCTGTGCAACGGCCAAGACACGGAATGGACAGGTTGGGACGAAAGTCCTCGGGCCACAAGGTATGCTCCTGAGGCTCGTAGTGGGGCTCTGCCGAGAACCCTCTAACTCAGATCATGTGGAGGGTAAGTAGAAGTCTTATAAACACCTCTGTATATCTTGGAAGTTTCGTAAGTACCGTGTGTGCCTGAAATGATAGCTCAAACGCAGACCTTGTGGCCTGGGTACTTATAGATTTTATATTTATATTTATTGGGGTTTAACGTCCCAAAGCGACTCAGGCTATGCGGGACGCCGTAGTGAAGGGCTCCGGAAATTTCGACCTCTTTAACGTGCACTGACATCGCACAGTATACACCGGCCTCTAGAATTTCGCCTCTATCGAAATTCGACCGCCGCGGCCGGGATCGAACCCAAGTCTTTCGGGTGAGCAGCCGAGCGCCATAACCACTGAGTCACCGCAGCAGCCCTGGGGACTTTTGATCTACTCTGCATCTGTCTGCACGAAGCATGGTGAAACGAGGAAAGACAGGAGCGCTTATACAAAGTAATAACACGGTAAACCTGTTCGGTTGTGGAGATGCTTGAGCAGCTGAAAGCTTGTTTGCTTGTGAGTGTGCCCTACGAGAATGTAGTACCTCTATGTGAGCGGGCAAATGAGATCGAAAGGAAAATCACAGCCCTTCTCTTTTCTACACGTCCACACCCTTCCCCTGTGTATGTAATAAAAAAAAGCAAAAGATAAAGGCACTGTCCTTGAGAATGATGGAACACGTTCATCGCCCGGTGCCCACTAGCCTATTTTCGGGCTCCTCGGTCTACCGGTCAACTTTCGGGGTCTCGTGCATATTTTCGCCCGGGGCCGCTGTCTCTCGTGCCTTGCGGACGTTGGGTACGAAGTATTTGCAAACGCACGCCACCCTACACGGTGCGCTGTTTCGGTTTCTTGTAGGCACGCCCGGAATGCAAGTTGGAGACGCCGCCTTGGACGTCACGTATAGCTGGCCCCGGCAATTAAGAGCTGATGGAACGCCGCGATACATCAACCCAGTATATACGAGCGCTCTGTGGGAGAGAGGTCGCCTTCGAGTTATTTACGTTTGAAGAGCTTGCCCGAGGGTGTTCGATGCTTGTGCGTATCTGAAGCGAATTTACAGACCGTGGCCACTATAGCTTGTTACTCTCCACTGACCAGATTGTAGACTCTGAACACGAACGCACCTATATGGGAGTAAAAAGAGAGTAGGCTGTCCTCTAGGGAACTTCATTCTATTAAAGGGAGTGTACTAGAGGACAGCTTTACTCCCTTTTCGCTCCTCCTTTCATTTAGTAAGATTCGTAGCGAGGTGCTAGAAGTAGTGAGAGAATATGTCTACTTAGGGCAATTAGTGACCGCTGTTCCGGATCATGAGAGGGAAATAACTAGAAGAATAAGAATGGGGTGGAGCGCATATGGCAGGTTCTCTCAGATCATGAATGGCACTGTACCAATATCCCTCAGGAGAAAAGCATACAACAGCTCTATCTTACCGGTACTCACCTATGGGGCAGAAACGTGGAGGCTAACAAAGAGGGTTCAGCTTAAGGACAACGCAGCGAGCTATGGAAGGAAAAGTGATGGGTTTAAAGCTTAGGGATCGGAAACGGGCGGAGTGGGTGAGGGAACAAACGCGGGTTAATGACATCTTAGTTGAAATCAAGAGGAAGAAATCGGCTCGGGCAGGGCATGTA
This sequence comes from Amblyomma mixtum, assembly GCF_055824585.1. Taxonomy (NCBI): domain Eukaryota; kingdom Metazoa; phylum Arthropoda; class Arachnida; order Ixodida; family Ixodidae; genus Amblyomma; species Amblyomma mixtum. The sequence continues at coordinate 156,129,907 of NC_143015.1, forward strand.
ATGCGAAGGCAGGACAACCGGTGGCCCTTAAGGGTAACAGAGTGGATACCAAGAGAAGGCAAGCGCAGCAGGGGGCGGCAGAAATTTAGATGGGCGGATAATATTTAGAAGTTTGCGGGGATACGGTGGCCGCAAATGGCAGAGGATTGGGTTAATTGGAGGGACATGGGACATGGGGGAGGCCTTTGCCCCGCAGTGGGAGTAATCAGGCTGATGATGATGATGATGATTTAGTAAGATGCATTTAGTAAGCCTCTAGTCATGTGCATCTACTGCCCTGCATGGTCAACCATGAAGTCGAGCTCTGTGCAAATCAGAATTTCTAAACAGGCGCCTTTGAAACCCAACGGCAACTCAGACGCACGGAATAAATTCGGACATCCACTACCCCTGCTCTGAGGCCGCGCATAGCTCGAGGACTTAGAAGAATTTTTTTTTTCATTCGTTCAAATGAACGAACGAATGAAATTTGAACCAACTAGCCCCGCAACGTGTTTTACTTGGAAGAAATCAATGGATTCAGAAGCCATAGCATCTTACGTATACAGACTGAGGTAGACTGCACTGTAGTCTTGCAGTTTTAGAGCTGCAGTCGGACATTTTGGCGCCCATTTCCCGAAGCATCGATCCATACGCGATAAATGTAGGTTCGTTGTATAAGCACAGGCACCGTTTGTTGCAGGTAAATAAATGCACGCTTGCGGTGATATATACAGGCACTGATTTCCCTTGCAGGCGGAGGACAGTCGATGTCGTAAAGATTTTTTCGTGTGAGAAATTTATGTCTTCGTGAACTCTGTTTCGGGGTGGGATGACTTCAGGTCTATAGGTGCCACAGCGACTCAAAATATATCTGGGCCTGATTGTATAGTCATTGAGTATAGTTGCAAGCATCACTCAGTATTATCGACAACTGTTACGAGAACAAATACGAAAAAATGCACCTGAACAGGAGATTCAGTGCGCACAGCCGACAAACTAAGGGATCTAGTGTTGCAGACTCGACTCCGAAGAAGGAAAAACTTTATGTACAGGTGCCGTCAGAAGTAAATGGAAGGCAATATTAACGAAAAAAAAAATCATTGCACCCTCATTTCACGCATCCTTGAATAAATACGTGCAGCCTGATTGTGACTGTGCGAATTGCACTGTGTACCAACAAACATGGAGCATTTTGCTTTAGATTTAAAGCAATTAAATCTTTTTGGCAAAGTCGCCTTCCATTTACTTTTGACGGCGAGTGTACATAGGGCGATGAAGACGACGCTCTCCAAGGCACTGCGCGAGAGTGTGGTGAAGTTTAACACGAGGCGTGTTGGCTGCGGCGATACACACGCACATATATATGTATGTATATCCTTTTTGTACATAACCATGTAGAATAAATACCATGAAAGAAAAACGGCGATAGCCAAGCGGTCTCGCTGAGCGCCCCTTAAAGGAGATCTGTTCGCTCAGTCGCGGGTTCGACTGCCAGTCATGGATATTGATTCCCTTTCCTTTTTCTCTTTATTCATGATTTGACCTCTAACACAGCTGAAGGTCAAATTTATACGGTCCGCGATCGAAGCCCGATGTCCCGTAACGAAGCTTTCGCTTCAAAAGTTGCGTTCATTAAACTCTTTCCCGTAAAAAATTGCTTTCTTTCCGGTATTGTTGGGTACGACTTCGCCCGACCGCTCAAGCAAAGCAGCAGGATAGAAGCCTGATCACGGTAGCGTTTACTCTCAGCCCAGCATCTCCCCCGTGACAGTGGCGGCGGGGACGTACCGCGTCGCGATCACTGTTATTACCCAGCTCCCTTAGACGTCGCCTCCGAGCGTTCTCCGCGTAACCACGAGCTCGGAGGACGCGAGTGGTCCTTCTCTGGCGGCCTTGACACCGTGTTCTCGCCAGCTTTGTCTTCACGATTGCCGCTTGTCTCGATTCCTCCGCCCTTTCCCGAACGCTGCTGACGAATTTTCCGATCGCGACGCCCCCTAGCGGTTGACAACCTTCAGCTGACCTTGAGATGTTAAAGTACATAAAGTATATGCACCGAGCAATCACCGCGCAATACGAAGAGACGGAAAGAAAAGGCTATAGCCCGTGCTAATTTTTTTTGTCTCGTATTTCTCGATCTAGACGAGAATAGCAGGTTTAGATTGATCGCGCTACTTTTGATGCCTAGGAATTACAGGAATGCAGGTGACGTACGAAGAAGTGGCTTCACTAGGAACTACGTCGCGACATCGGTAGAGAGGATGCCGTTTTCGTTATCATTTCCAAAGGTTATTTTGAAAACTAAGCACGCAAAAGTTGCTTGTGAGCGTTTATCCGTAGCGAGTACCACAGTCGACTTATAGCCATTGTGCGAGAGGCGGATTGCGAGCTTTCTTAGGTCTGTGCAGAAATTCTCACAAAAGCAGACGAAAGAAACAACGCATAGCCTTATCTGCAGATAAGGCTATTTAGAAGCTTGCCAATTTTTCGTCCTGCTTTAGAAGCTTTTTTTCATTTTCAAAACAAAACTCGCTATTTAGTTTCTCTGCAAGTTTTCCAGAGAGGCGAAGCCTAAATGCGAGAACATGCTAGCAGACGAACACAAAACCAGGAACAAAGAAAGCAGCAGACGACTCGTGCCGAGAGACGCCAGCAGGCGGCGTTCACTTCTCCTGTACTCTACAGTCCCTCTACTACACTCATCCTCATCTGCGTCGTTTACACCGACGTCGTGACGCTGCAGATTTAATTTTTCTGCTTTCACTCGCTTTCACAGTCTTGAAGGAACAAGAGAGCTTGAAAAGTTGGTTTTATGTTTTCCGCCATTTTTTTTTATGACCCGTTCGTTGCGGCGCGCCCTTCGGCGCGGCTAGAGGGCGGGTCTGCTACGCTTGGAACGCATTCCTTTTCCTTTAGCTTTTCGTCTACATCAACGTCGTCGGTGGGGCACATTCGCTTTCAACGGCCTCGCCTTGGCAGGTGACGCTTCCAACGACCCTGCAGCAACGGTCGGGAGCAAGAGCCCTGAAGCTATCTTTTCTGCTTTTGTTTTCATAGTTTTATCTTCCTGTTGTTGGGCCCACCTACTTCTTACCCTGCTCGTACGGTAACAGATGAGAAAAAGAAAAAACTAGCGGAGCAGACGACAGACAACACTCAGAGCAGGCAGACGACAGGCGCAAGAGAGAGAAGCTCGTCAGAAGACGCAATAAAAAAGAAAGCAAAAACAAGGAAGCATAGCAGACGACAACCCGCGGAGCAGGCGACAGGCTCAAGTGAGAATATCGTCGAAAATGAAAGAACGAACGTAAGAAGAGAAACCGAGCTGTTCGAAAAGCAAACAAGTCCACGCGTAAGCTTGTTTTGTTGTCTGTTTGTTGTGGGGTGACGCCTTCGGCGGGCGTATTACAGTCCCGCGGGAGCGGTGGATGGATGGCTGGGCGTTTTGTAATTACACGCTTCCCAGGGAAATAGCGAAGGCATCGAACAGAGAGGGGATTCCTCGGTGATATAAGAGGCAAAACGACATGGTCGTCGAAGTGAGGGTCAGTAATCTTCCGATACGATGTTGCGTCACGCAGGGGGCCCGAAGACGCACTTTCTGGGGCGGCACTTAGAGGTGCACCGACGATCGAGACGCTGGGGTGGCAAAATATCTGGGACGTCAACTTGCGTAACGACCAGGTGTCCCGTGCCATGCTCATGTGATACACGTCGCGCCATCTATGGTGTGTGCTCGTTGTCATCTTGTCGAACCTCTCTAGTAGTTCGTTGCTTCCTTTTGTAACTTGCCGACGCTGGTTTGAAGACCCTGCGTTTACCAAGCTCGGCTTTCCTGGATGGATGCTAACAGCATTCCCCTTGAACCGGGGTAGTGGCAACTGCCAACTAGCTCACTATTTTTTCGTCTTTTTTTTTCTAACCGTTTATTTCAACCGTAAAAATTACCCACCTTGAAATACAAATACGTTTATTTCAACATCGAGGATGTTAGCAGTGTAACCAAAAAGTCCATGACTGGCTTGACAGAGGGATACACCCCCACATACTGATAAAGTGGCAGAAACAATGCACAGACGAAATGCCATCAAAAACAAAAGGACTACTGTACATAGCTACAGATTCCTTTGCAAGTCGTAACAGGTCAGGATGATAACAAATTCACAACGGTGACCATGAAAAAAAGCATCAACACAGGAAATGAAAAACAAAATAAGCACAAAAAGTACACAAATTCACCTCTTTTTATTTTAATACTGAACAACTGTGCGAGATATGGCTAACCTGCGTCATCTTTAGGCAGCCGGTAGCCAACACCATGCAACAAAATGGGGCTGTTATCGCATGTAACTGTGTCAATTAAAACTATAAACTACGGTGGTATGGTAGCCCACGCACTGACAGTGATGATCTGCTCTTTCTGTTGGTATTGTCTAAAATACGCAAAAAAAAATCAATGGGGTGCACAGAACATGCGAAATTCCGGCCGCAATTTAGACATTCAGCGCCGTGGTGTTGTGTAACCATGCGGCACATAGCGGTAGCCGCGCGAACTAATAGCGCCGTTCATATTTGCTGGCCTTCGTTCCTAGCGTTGCATTCCAATGATTGAATTTTATTTTTATTTTTTGCACTTTGGATGGTGCGGTCAGTTATTCCCAGCTGCAAAGGCCCTTAACAAACGCCGCTTCCTTTCACCAGGTTACATCAGCGACCTCTTGTAATTCTCTGTTTGGACAGGGGAGTGGAGGGCTGTGGACAACACTGCCTACGCTGCATCATCATATTACACGACTCGGCTGCTGATCGAAGCCATTAAAGCTGAATCCAACGTTGATGACAAGCTATTAGCTATCCCATAGAACTCGACCCGGTGTTTTTAAACGTGGCCTTTGGTCTTACGTCACGTTGTTATAAATGATGCAGACAGCCTCGAAGATAGCAGATGTTCCTTGCTTGTGGAGAGGGCGGTAGGGTGTTGGTAGATGACTAACAACTGTTGAGGCTACGCAGCGAGCGTGATTAGAACGCTTCACGTGTGGCTATGGCCAGTTGTTTGTGGAGAGCCGCTAAAACGAAACTAAGAAGTCCCGTAGGCGACTGGACCGTGGCCAGCTACCTTATGAATGTAAATCGCTTCGACGGAGGAAGGGGGGGGGGGGGGGGGTTGAAAGGCTTTGGACCGGCCATTATCGTCCGTTCTACGACACCCTGCCAGCTGTCACCCGTTTCGCTATGCCTACGCGACGGTTACAGGGTTGTAGTAAAATGCGGGATGTGACGTCATCTCTAATTTCTAAGGTCAAACAACTGAAGAGGAAAGTCTTTCTTGGTCTTCCCTGATTGGTACCTTTCGAAGTCAGACTGGCTTTTTGTATGCCAGACGATGTGTGTCTAACGAGTAAGTGTACTGAAATAACGTGCGGCGACTGGACCGAGGCTGGACGTTTAGATTTCACATAAACGGCTTCCCGTTCAAGGAGCATTGTGCGGGGTGTTTTAGCAAACCAGAAATGAGTCGGGGTATAACATACAGTACTGAAATGGCTGAAAATTGCCCTCCGTAATCTTTCCCGACACATCTGCATGAAGGGACAGAAAGTACAAACCAGCAAATTAAGTTTTCTACCGACTTTCACAGAAATACGTAGTTTCATCAAATGGAGAATGATATTCCCCTTCGACAGAGATGGAGCACAAAAATTTAATTGAACAGGCACACTTTTCTATCAAACTTTGGCTCTTTAACCCTCGCCAGAAAGTTTATGCTGCGAAAAGATGGCTGTATTCAGCGTCATGCGCGTAGGCGTCAAATGTAAGTCGATATTTCTCTCACTCGCACTAGCGGTATTTCTCCGGGCATCCACCGGTGACACCATGGGTACAAGCTTCCCCTTGGATTGGTGTTCGACTTATTTGGGTGAAGCTATGTGGAGGTCGTTGGCCTGTTACCACCATTATCAGTAAAATTACGTATACTACCGGACAGACGCCTATCCTGTCTGTCTTCAATTTTCGGCCCTCAGGTGTGCACTTGCTGCATACAATTGCTGTGTACTCTTGTATTGAAGGACATAGGTAAGTTGCTGCTTATAGTTCACAAGTGCATATCATCGATTTACACCCTAATTCATTCTTATTCTCCTGGTAAATCCGTATGGTGCGGATCTGCGACCAATACTTCGATTGGATACATCAACGTTCATACTGCTTTCATTACCTCAAGGCCTCAATACCTCACTGTTCTTCCCCTCCAAGATTGTTTCAGTTTGTCCACTTTGGTCCAGCATACAACGCTGACTAAAATTGGTAAGGACTCGTCATGTCATGACGGCGGTTTCTGACGGTCTACGTCAGGAGCTGCTCCTAATTTCCACGTCAGGAGCTACGTCTGGAGCTACGGCCTACGTCAGGAGCTCCTCCTAATGATACAATGACAGTGCGATGGGCAAACCGCTGCTGCCGTATACCGGCTGCAGCTTTGCGCCGGGCGTGAGCTGGTCACCATTTCGCTAACCTGTCGCCTTATTCGACTGGAACTAGATGAAAAGTAGATGCAAAAGCTTTCGCATAGAGGTTTGAAATTCCCTGAGGACAAACGTCTCTGAACTAGATGTAGAGGTGGTCACCAAAAATCGGAGTTCATTCCAAAGCGACGACTGCCCACCAAATGCTAGAGCGCTTGGGCTCCACGCAGTCGTAAAACGTGTACTCTTATGCGATCAGATTTAGCCATAGCCTCCTTTATACAAGTATAAAGGAGGCTATGATTTAGCCTCCGTTTTGTATATTTTTTTTTTCAGGCGGACATTACAAGTTAAAAGAAGGGCAGAATTGCGCAATTAACATGCACAAATGCGCTGCTGTATTAAATACAAAGGAAAACTATAGACCTTTCCAAAACTTCGCAGTTGAAAGAAAATTCCCGTATTGATCGGAGCTTGACCCCGCTACGAAAGTGTCAGTCCTGGGCAGTCACACTACTAATTAAGCTAAGCTCTGCTAACTAACTAAGCTCTACTAACTACCAGGACAGAGTGAGATTGTTTTCATCAACTACACTAAGGAGAAGCGTCGTTCGTCTGATGAGTATTGGTAGGTTTTAAAGGGATGATTACCAACAACTGACATGCATCTTAACCCTTCTTTTATACAGCCTGTGAGAAAGATCGATAGCCTTGGTTTTGTAACCTCTTGTCTACGTTCAATCATAACTGCATTCATTCAAGGAAATATGCTCTAGCTTGGCGACCTTCTCAAGTGCATTAAATTTGTATACTTGTTTAATTTGTTCTATCTGCAGTCCACATTGTACACAGAATACAAGGTGGAACACATGAGCTGGTTTTCCATAGATAGTTCATCGCGCACAGGCTCTTATTCTAACGTCCCCAGATCGGCATTTCCGGGATGCCGGCTATGCCTATTGGGCATAGAAGTCACATTACCCGAAGCTCTCTAGTTAATGGGCCCATTTTAATCGTAGGGTTAGATACATAGGCCGTAAATTTCGCGCACAGTATCGATCCAGAAATATAAGGTCGGTGCCCCTAGCAACCTATAAGAGCTAAAACAAAGTGCATATCTACAGCGCCCAAAACAAAGTGCATATCTACACGGACTTCACATCCACGTGTGATTGCTGAGCCTATCGAACCGGACGCACGCAGTCACCCCTACAAGCGCGCAGTCCAGTCGATCGGTGTGTCCATGTACGCGATGGATCATCGACGCCAAAGGAACGGCGCAAGCTGCACCGAAAGACAAAAGTCGAGAAACAAAGAAACACAACGCAACAGGATAACTCGTATTCGATAATCACCGCGAAGCCGTAGCGAAAGCAATTCACGGCCTACGCTTTCTCGATAGCACGCCGGAATGCAAAAAAGGAAACCGAGCACGAAGAAAGAGAAGTGAAGAAGAAAAAAGAGCTGACGTGAAGGAGTATAAGAGGCCCGGCGAAGAAAAACAAATAACAAACAAAACAGAGAGGACGGAGACGCCGGCGGATAATCTGCTATAAACCCACGCAGGGAAACGGAGCCCGAAGGCATCACGATCGGCGCGCTGCTGCGTACGCGTTGAATGTATACGAAACTGGGGGCTGAATGCAGTCGCTGCGGCGAGAAATTGCTGCGCGCCGCAAGTTCGCTGTGTTAGAAGGAAGCTGTGTAGTCCCAGTTCGAGATCGATGCAGGGAAGACACGCGATCGAAAACACGCGGCCACGCTGCCCGGCGAATCGCCACAGACTGTATCAAGTGCAGCTTTCGTGGACATCACTTTCAGCTGTGAGGCGACAGTGGAATATCCCAAGCAGCAAACATAATCGGCCCAATATTGGAAATGTATTGGCGAACGCCGGCCCTACAAAGGGCCAGAGTGAGATCATCCATTCCCAATATTGGGCTAATTTCTTATTCTGCTTGGGATATTGTAAAAAAAAAAACCGCTGTGAACATATTGAACAATGCTCTAATATATCGATGCGCAGCAGAGTCTTTCTTTTAATAAGGTTAGTCGTGCGAATATATTGTAAGAAACCGTTGTGAACATACTGACGGTAATGCTCTAATCTATCGATGCGTTGCAGGTTCTTGCATGCTTTTAAAGTTAGTCCTGCGTTCGCACTGACTAGTTACAGACTACTTTTTGAAGGGGTAAGTTTGCGACAAATGTTTATTTATTTATTTATTACAGATACCTCAAGCGCCCTCTGGTGAGGGCTTTACATGAGGGGGAAATTTCGACCACCTGGGGTTCTTTCACGTGCACTGACATCGCACAGTACACGGGCCTCTATAGAATTTCGCCTCCATCGAAATTCGACCGCCGCGGCCGGGATCGAACCCGCGTCTTTCGGGTCAGTAGCCAAGCACCATAACCACGGAGCCACATGTACAGCATTACTAGGACAAACATTTGGATATTAGAAGATTGCGAGGTGCTGTTATGAAACTAGTGAAGGTAAGTAGACCATTCTTCCGGTGTTAGCAAAATCTTCCCTGGAAACTTTTTTCCATCGCTCGCATGGAGTAGTTAAGACTGCCATAGAAAACCAGTGGTGAATGCTTTGACGACATCAAAAACGTTAATAGATTAGTTGTGTTGCCTGGGGCTCACGGTACACGCGTTCAGCTGCTCCGCTTTTATCACCCTAGGGCGCTGCAGGCATTCTTCTCCGCCACTTGCGATATTACCCTCCGCACGCGTTTCATTCGAGTGTTCATTGCACGCGCGCACGTTTTCTCCGATCCGGTTTCACAATCAAGATCGCGCCGTTGTGCTGCTACAGCTCCTCGATGGCGTGCTCTCGGGAGCAGCCAGCCAGCTGCTTTTGGTTTCCATCGTCCCAAGCAGCCTCCGTCCTCGTTAAGGGGAGTGGCTCAGGGCTACCGACGGCTACTGTGCGCGCGCGTGCCCAGATACCCCGACGAAGAATGGTGTTGGCTCTACAGCGGTAAGAAAAAAGGGGCAAAGGGAGGTTCGATGCGTTTCGCCTAAGCGAACGCACGCACGACCCGCTTAACGTGCACTCGGCGCTGTACGCTCAATTGTGCTTACAAAACCGTGCAACGCTGTTAAGGGTAGGCCTGGCGTCTATGGTGCTGGACAATTGGGAGTCGAGTCAACGAAGCTCTTCGGTGTGTAAGAACAGCTTCTTACACTGCGGTAGCTATTTGACTGCTTTGTGTTTTTTTTTTCTCGCATTTAGGCCTAACAAAAGAATTGCTCTCAATTCAACGCTTTGCTCAACTAGGAATCGAAGGTGTTATTTGAAGTGCGGTGACGTCACGATATCTCAAGGCTATAGGGTGTGCGGATGTGACATCATGGAGCTTGCAGGCATGAGCATTACGGCATGAGCATGCAGCCATGAGCAGGCATGAGCATATACGGGAGGGAACAAAATTCGTGGCTGCCTAGCTGTGACTGCAGCCCACGGCGCTGCAACGTTGTAGCATAATGTGGTTTAAGGCACTCGTTGCGACATCCTTCCAGAGATCGGTGGCCTGCTCTCTACCCTCATCAACGTGACGTCACAAAATTACATGGCTGGTGGGCGGGGAAGGCAATGCAGTCATAATGCGTGCGTGTGACTGGCGACCTCCATTGGATGTTCAGTAGTGTTGTGACTTCATACCCACGTGACTCCATTTCGTCTTCTAACGCGCACGAATTTTGATGCTTAGCGCAAGGTAGCAGGTTCGAACCCCGGCTACTACGGCGGCACAACGATCCATGGAGGCGAAGTGGGAAAGATTGCCTTCAGCTGTACGGGGTGAGTGCATGTCAAAGAGCCCCAGGTGGCCCCAGGCAGAAGTAGTTGTTCCCAAGCTACCATGGACGTCCGGAAGGGATGCCCCCCCCCCCCCCCCCCCCCACTGGAATTACGGACATTATTTATGCACTAGTTCCTTTTTGGTGCTAACCTACCGCCGCCCCCATCCCCGGACATCGGGTGCCCCCCCCCCCCCCCCCCCCCCCTGGAAAAAGTTTTGCGGACGCCCTTGCAAGCTACAATGCACCAAGCTACGCCGTTCCGCATAGGTCATGCGTCGCTTTGCAACATTAAACCCCACATATACGAGGAGCATATTACGATTCAGTGTTCTTAATTGTTTTACACCGAAGTCCTGCCCCATATTTCTTGAATAGCGCAAAAATGCACCAACGTGCAAAAAATGAGCTAACCTATAGTTTCAAACCTAATTAATGTTTCGTTAGAGTAGGCCTTTACCTGCATCTTGTGAACAACCTTATCTGTGCGTGCACATGCTCCCTCATAACTTTTGTTAGTCCGCATCGCTCCGTGTTTTGTCTCCAAGTAGGCTACCAGGTGCGCCACCTGTCGTGAATTCCCACTTACTATACAAGAGATGCTCTTTTCCTGCTCCCTGATGCAGCTGTTATACTAAGAAAAATAAAAAAAAATAGCTCACGTACCTACGCTTTTGGGTGAACGAATTGTGGTAGCCAACGACACGCTATAGCCACATCGTCAGGCAATCAGACGCTGTCCCTGCATATGCGAGAAGGTCCGCCAATTCGGCTCCGCTCCCCCTAATAGAGCTCACTCCAACTCTATACAGCCTCCACAACACTGCACGCTTCTGCAGCGAGACACGCGAGCGAGGAGCGCTCCCAATTCGGTAACTCGGCTGGCGCGGCTAGATTTGGAGGAATCGTTCTGCCTGCCTTTCGTCCGCGCGGTTTCGCTCCAGTTTTAACAGAATACCTACGCGCGCTGCGTGTTAGCTAGGAAAGGAGCTCGTAGGAGCTATATACAAACCGCCCGTCTGTATGCCTCGAGGCGAAAAGAAAAAAAAAAACGGAGGCATGAAATCCAAACAAGGGGGAATGTTTCGAGCGGCGCTTATTTGCAGGGGCGTTTCTGCGTGTCGAGGGAGAATCGCAGCGCCGATTGAGGTTTCAATGCTGGGGAGTACAAGGGCACGGGATTGGACGATCAGAATGCGGAGTGGGCGGGGCTCGCGGCTACGTGATGACTCGAGGCCGTGGAGAGGAAAGTTATTGCGCGGAATTTTTCTTTTTTCTTGACTTGTATTGAAATTGTACTCGAGATTTTAGAACCCAGTCGTTGCTACGGATGAGTTAGAGCGTCTAGCTGACCTGCTTTTCAGAGCGAAAGCTCTACTCCTTGGGGACAACTTCCGATTTCGACGTGAATGAGACAATGACCTTCAGTGCCTCACAAGGTCAAACCGAACTTAACTGCATGGTGGTATGGCCTAAACTATGGTATTATGACCACGTGATCATGTGGCTATTACTATTGGGTACCGGACCTGGACCTTTGATCTTGACCCTTGACCTTGACATCTGATTTGAGACAGTGGGCACCTCATAGACAATGCCCATCAGTGCGTCACAAGGTCAAACCAAACTTAACTGCGTGGTTGTATGGCCCAAACTATGGTAGTATGACCACGTGTTCATATGACTATGGCCATTGGGTACCTGTCCTTGACCTTTGATCTTGACCCTTGACCTTAGAATTTGATTTGAGACAGTGGGCACCCCATCGACAATGACCATCAGTGCATCACAAGACCAAATCAAACTTAACTGCGTGGTGATATGGCCCAAGCTATGGTAGTATGACCACGTGTTCATATGACTATGACCACTGGGTAACTGACCTTGACCGTTGACCTTTGACCTTGACATTTGATTTGAGACAGTGGAGGCCATGCTTACCAAAGCTTCAGCTCGTATAACTACGTTCAAGCCACGTTGAACCCCAGCCATTTTTTTCACCTCGTTTTTCAGGCTCTAGTTCATCTCTTCTATCCTTCTTGTTCTGATCTGGGCTGCAGTATTCTATAAATCGCAAAAAAATATTGATTCCGAGTTCATTTTTTTAACAGCTAAATCTCGCCAAAATACATGCGCTTTCGCGAAGCTTGCAGGCAAAGCACCCCCTCCAGTGTACTGAACTCGTCGAAATAACTAAAATTTGTTGGGACACAGCGCCGAGGGTAACCGCGTTTTCGAAGTTCTAAAAACTGATATGGATATTAATTACGGTGGGCTACATGCCTCTTAATAATTAAGGAGCTTAACGTAACAGTTAAAAAGTTAACTATTCAATATGAGTTAACCATGCGAAGTTTTCAGTGAACAAGAATTCTGTATGGAAGCCGAAACGTCTACATTTCACCCAAACCTTTGGTCGGCATTTTCCTTTTTTGGTACTGATAATTAGTTAACCAGTCTGCTAGTTGGCACGTCTGAGCTGTATTCTGATGTACTACACCGCTGAGAATGCTATGCCAAAACAAAACACTCAGAATTCCAACTCTAAAAGCTCATCATAAAAACTATGTAAAGTCTTGACTGACACACACTGTATAATGCATGCACTCCAATACGTTTCGCAAAGCATCGTGCAGGAATGGAACAGAAAAGAGAAATGTCTAATCCAATCACCTTTTACTCGCATGGGACTCTGCGACTTACATGCACAGATAGAAGCCGGTAAGGCGATTGTCCATAAATCAAACGGCCATAAATCTCCCCCCGCGAGTCCTGACTCGGTGTTTGTTTATCATCTTAAATACGTGTAATCATTCGCTTGGAACTTGCGAAAGCCAACACCGCATCGGCGTGCTTTCAGCGCGGCGGTTCAGTCGCGTCTATCTAGGCGCCTCATTAATTGCGCGTTTCCGGACAAGTAGCGGCGCCAATCGACGGGCATATCTCGAGCGAACGCTTCATTAGTAGGCGCCGCGCGCGTGGGTACGCGGAGCTTGTGGGCGACGGAAGCGTGTGAGTGTGTTGTCCACGCTGCTTTTGTTTCCAGTGGGCGTACCAGGGCACGACCGTTTGCCAGCATCTCACTGGCGGCGAGTAGAGCTCTGTGAACAACAGAAAATAAATACTTCATTTCCTCGGTTGTACTGGCTGAGCAGCTCTATGAAAACCGCTAGTGGCAGGGCAGCCGAAGAAGCTGGCTGAGGGTGTCTCAGTGCTAGAGTAGACGCAGAGGAAAAGAGAGATGGTGTGGTATGTCATATCGGTTTGGTTTGGTTTATGGGGTTTAACGTCCAAAAGCGACTCAGGCTATGAAAGACGCCGTAGTCAAGGGCTCCGGAAATTTCGACCACCTGGGGTTCTTTAACGTGCACTGAGATCGCACAGTACACGGGCCTCTACAATTTCTCCTCCAAAGAAATTCCAGCCGCCGCGGCCGGGATCGAACCCGCGTCTTTTGGGACAGCAGCCGAGCACCATAGCCACTGAGCCACCGCGGCGGCGGTATGTCGTATCGTATTGTACGGTATGGTATGGTATGGTATGGTATGGTATGGTATGGTATGGTATGGTATGGTATGGAACGGTGTGCTATGGGTACGGCACGATATGATAAGATATGGTGTGTTATGGTTATGGTACGACCAGGAATGGTTTGGTATGGAAATGTATACATGGTACGGCACAGTATGATACGATATGGTGTGGTATGGTATAGCATAGCATAATAAAGTGTGATATGGTATGGAGTGGTATGATATGGCATGGTAAGGAGTCGTATGGTAGGGCATGGTTTGGTAAGGTCGGCCTGGAATGGTGTGCTATGGTGCATTATGGTGTCATATAGTACGACACGGTATGATATAGTGCGTGGTATGGTATGGTACGGCATGGTATTAAGTGATATGATAGCATGGCAAGTACTGGTATGGTATGGTATGGTATGGTATGGTATGGTATGGTATGGTATGGTATGGTATGGTATGGTATGGTATGGTATGGTATGGTGGCACGAAATGGTATGGCATGACATGGTTTCATGGTTTTATGGGGTTTTAACGTCCCAAAGCGACTCAGGCTATGAGGGACGCCGTAGTGAAGGGCTCCGGAAATTTCCACCACCTGGGGTTCTTTTAACGTGCCCTGACATCGCACAATAAACGGGCCTCTAGAATTTCGCCTCCATTGAAATTCGACCGCCGCGGCCGTGATCGAACCCGCGTCTTTCGGGTCAGCAGACGAGCGCCGTAACCACTGAGCCACCGCGGCGGCCCTTTTCGTTTTAGTGTAGATATAAATAAGGATTGAACATTAGAAAGGAGAGAAGAGAAAACGAAGGAATTGAAGAAGGAAGATATGAGCGAAATAATGAAAGGAACAAGAAGACAAAGAAGGAAAGAACGAACGAATGAAAGGATGAAGAAAAGCAGGAAGAAAGCAGAAAGGAAATAGAGAACAAAGGAGAGCAGGAAACACAAAAGAAAGAAGCAGAGAGAGAAGTAAGGAAAGACAATAAGAAATAGAGAAAGAAAGGAAGAAATGAAGAAAGAGAGAAAGAAAGAAAGGAAGAAAGGAAGGAAGGAAGGAAGGAAGGAAGGAAGAAAGAAAGAAGGAAAGAAAGAAAGAAAGAAAGAAAGAAAGAAAGAAGGAAAGAAAGAAAGAAAGAAAGAAAGAAAGAAAGAAAGAAAGAAAGAAGGAAAGAAAGAAAGAAAGAAAGAAAGAAGGAAAGAAAGAAAGAAAGAAAGAAAGAAAGAAAGAAAGAAAGAAAGAAAGAAAGAAAGAAAGAAAGAAAGAAAGAAAGAATGAACGAAGTCCCCATCCACGTATGCAGATAATGAACGCGCGAGAAGTTCTTCCTCGAAGAGATTCCTCGTTGCGTGGGACACGGCCATTGAAACTGGTCCGCGTATCTGTACAGCGGCGGCGCTACACTGGACACCCGGCGAAAAAGAAGACGCCGCATGCAGCAGCTGCCGCTTCGCCCGTTGGCCGGGCGGGGATGTGACTTGTCTGCTTGGCCAAGTGTTTCCCGCTATCTGCCGCACGTTCTCCCCCGCGCCAATGCCACTCCCATCTGCAACCGAAACGTACTAGTAGAAGGTCGTCCCACACAAGTTATGATTAGTAAGTGGAACACTCTTATATCTATTTCACACTCTTTCCCATTCCCGCTTGGCTCTTAAAGAAGAAGAAGAAGAAGACTTTATTTCCACCATGTGCAGTACACAGATGGAGGACGACGGAAAAAATCCGTCAATAGGCGGCTTGACGAGTCCGTCACCCCACTTAATGAGCAGCGTTTGGTCAACAGCAATCAATTCACACAGTCAAACAAAAGAAAATGAAAACAGTTGATCAGTGCAGAACAGAAGCAAAACAGAGTGGTCCGAAAAATGAAATCCCTGGATAAGTAAAATCAGTTATTCATCCTCAGTAAACATAGAGCGAAGCTTAGCAGTGGAGCAAATAAATAAATCAAAGTTAGTAGACAGATAATGGTTTAACAGTGATGGTAAAGAATAACATAGGCGTTCCATGCCAGAGTTCAAACGGGGTGCAACGATTTTCCAACATTCTCCATGTCTTGTAGCATAATATTGTTCATTCTTTTCTAAATATGCCAGAGTACCAAGGTTATGTATGTTATATCTTACTTCATATTTAAATCTAGTACTCAGACGGTAGAGATATAGTTTATGAGCCGTAATGACATGCGCTCCATGAAAAAAACCTGCAGTTGTTGCATGATAACCAGCGTTGTACACATGATGTAGGTATCGCTTCTGCATGACATAAATGTTTTGTAGATTAGAGAATGTAGTTGTACCCCAAACAAGTTGGCAATAGTTAACATGGAGCATAGACACCTAACTTTGGATGCGTATTTCATTGTTTGTAATGATGCGTAAGGCATTATTATGCATAGATTGTCATCTGGTATTCTACTACGACCGCTACATAAATCTGTAACCAAATTTCTTCCTCGTGCTCTTTCGGTTTCGATTTCAACAACTGAACGAGGTCTGTGACGCCAAAGTGTGGTTATAGGTCACGTCTCACGTGAGGCATGAAAAACTGTAATATAATCGCCGCCTCCACATTCCTTGTCATTCCGGCTCTTGAGGAAGGCTGGATTCAGCGCTGTAGTGAAGTAAAATGATGAAGCAGCGATTATATGGACGTTTTTTTATGCCTAACGTGACCTATAACCTCACTTTGACGTCACAGCCATCGTTCGGCTGTTGGAACCGAAATCGAAACAGCATGACAAAAAAAAAAGATTATAAATTATTTAGCGGTCATAGGCGAATGCCACAAGGTGGTTAATGCATATTAGTGTCTTCCGCACCATTGTAGAGATGAAAACATGCCACTAAAATTAGGTGTTTATATTCCTTTAACGGAAACGTTGTCGAAACACGGAATAAACACAATAATATTTATGAATTTATTTCTGACTAATAAAATGATTTTGCCTCCACCGCACTTCCTCTCGGGACCTTCACTCCTCTAATGTCCAACCAACTGTATTAATAGGAACTCGTTCCGCATAAGTCTTACACAAAGAATTGAAAATTATTGAGGCTATATACGTTTTTCGCTCCACTTTAACGAATGGCTGCTTAATCGGCAACTTGCAAGTTCCAAATATCGAAAAATAGTGCAAGTTCACAAAACAGATATTAAATTGCCAATTTTTTTCTGGAACAAAATTGCCTCAGTGGAACAAGAGCGAAATCAGTTCCACTTAAACCCAAAGCGCTGAGGGTAGACAAAGCAGAAAGGCAAGCAAGATAGCTCCTCTTCTGAGACGTTACAAAATGAAACAAGGGTGCAGCGTGGAAAGAATTTGGCCTATAATGAACTGGACATTTCCGCCTAGGGTGTTGTCCCGCGTGTCTTTCCCAAGAAGTCAAAGCCTACATCCACCACCTAGTGTGGATCTGGCCAGCATTGAGGCCAAGGACAATTCAGAACCAGGCAGCAAAGAGCGCTGTTCTTACGCCACCTTTCTTCCAGCGACTTTCGTTTTTTTTTTTTTTGCCACACTTCTAATCATTAACGTATGTCAACATGGCCAACTTGACATCCTGCTTCACTCCATTTATATCATATAAGGCTTTATATACGTTCTAACTTCAATCCTGACTATATCGCGTCGAGCTCCTTCATAGCCGCTGAGCACATGTAAGGCGAGAACAGCCCCCTGGGACACCCGATATGCAAAGTTCTCTCCCATGTCGCCCTCTCAGTGTTTTTCGTTCTTAAGTGCTGCATTTCCAATCAAGAACGCATACCAACACGCCCAACTTTCCATCCTGCTTCAGAGATAGTTGTGGCGCCGATGAGAGAACAACAACTACAAGGACCCCAGAGAAGGCACGAGGTCCCGGTTGTCCCCGTCCAGGAGAGGGCAAGGCTAGAAGGGGTCAGACCCAGACACTCACACGGCCGCTCACTCTCAAGCCAGGAGACCGCGTAGTAAGTAGTAGCGACCGGCGCCAAGTCTACGTGTGTACGCGTGTACGCGTCGTCGCCGCATCCAACTCCCGCTGGTCGGCAGGCCGGCCGGCCCGTAAGGATGCCTTCCGGGTTGAAGGCACTCGCGGCGGCACTGTGAGACGCTGTGCGTAGCGGCGCCTGCGGCCGCGGTATAACTGGCCACCTTCTCCTTCTCCCCGCTGTCTTGTCCGTGCAGAAGCCGGAGCAAAGTGCGCCAGAAGCCGTTATAAACGCGCCAAGACCCCCCCCCCCCCCCCCCGCCCGCTTCCAGCGGAAAGAGTCCCGGGGTATACCAGGAGTCGTTGAAGGGGGAACGACGGTGACGCTTGCATGCCCGTTTAACGGAGAGGTGAACGGTGAAGAAAGAGGAGGTGTAGAGGGCAGGGGGGGGGGGGGGGGGGAGGAACGCCCCTTTCATCGCTGGCCGCTTGATCCGACAGGCAGGAGAGGCTGCACGGTGGGTTGTCATTGTGGCAATGCTGCTACCGCAGCGTATTCCAGCTCATTTTGTCTTCAAGTCTTCCTGGCGGTGGATGATCCGGTCACAATGGGTCGCCGCTGCTCGTACCTTTTCCTTTTTTCTTTTTGACCTTTCCGTCTTATTTTGTCGTCAGGTATCTCTGGTGTTACGTACGGTGGACGTCCTTTCCTCCTTATTTTGTCGTCAAGTCTTGCGGTTGCTATATACAGGGAGTGCCGCCTATGACAATCGTAATGTGTTCCCGCTGGGTTCTTTTTCTTCTTGTTATTTTTTCCTCTCGTTCGATAGCTGCCTTTCTCGCCGAGGGATGTAGACGTCGTGGAATTGTCTTTCGGTTCTGGATGGGACGCCAAGTTGTCTTTCCTCCTCGGGCCAGAGGTCGAAAGATATTAGGATGGAAAGTACCGAGATGGTAGACAAGGGGACGTGACCCTTCGCCGTCGATTTTCCTAGGCATGCCGTATAGCCTTGTTGCGTGCACTTGAAGCACATTCGGCAGAGAACTGTCTCTGGGGCAGACAGATAATTTTGCGATAGAAGATGAACCTGAGGGCGTACGCGAAGTCCTATCCTGGCGACCAAAACGCGTTAGTCCGAGTCTTCGCAAAAACCTTGTTTTTTTGTTTTTTTAGTAAATGGAACAGACGTGGAGCTATACCTGCCATCCCTTATTGCTGGTGTCTACTATACCGTATCAAGACGGCGTTTGTTAATGTTATTAAAAGTTATCTCCAATATGCATATTATAGGATTGCTATAAATATGTACATTTCTAATACCATATTATTTAGGCGCACTGCAGAGAAGTATATTTGGAGCTTTGTAATTAAGCGTTTACGTTACTGGCAATAATCACAGACTGCGCATGTGTCGTCAATGCATGTTTTGTGCTTGTATTTTATGTTTCACGGATTTAGTTTTTAATCGAAGCCACGGCAAACCAGCCCTGCATCAAGTATGCTAAGGTACCGAAAAGAAAGGGTTTCGAAAGTCATATAAAAGATTGTCGGGTGGGCTTGTGTCCGCGGGGATAAAGGTAACACGATGGCGGGTTGAACAGAAGTCGGTGATCCCGTAGTGAATCGTCGGCAGGCTTCGGAAAGTTCTAGCACAGCATTGTGACGCGATGCGCTATCGTGATCCACTTAACCACCAGGAATCTATTTCACCTGCGTGGTGGCACGTGTCTGCCTTTACCTGAACGTTCAGGCACTTTGCGCATGCGCAGTTAGCGCCTCTCGGAAGCGCATCGTGCACCGCTCTATGCCAAATCTTTCTTGATTGAATTGTACAGTTGAATCTCGTTATAACGAGCTGAAGGCGCCCGGCAATCACTTGGTTATAGACGTAGCTTCTTTATAGCCCGTGTTGATCGAGCTTCCAAGGGGAATCGTCATTCCTTCATTATATCCATCATTTCATTACAAAACGTTTCGTTATAACGAGGCCCGGCGAGTACTTCGTTATAGCCGTAGCTTCGTTATAGCCCATTTCGATCGAGCTTCCAAGGGGAATCATCAATCCTTCGTTATATCCAATATTTCGTTAAAAACCGTTGCGTTGTAACGAGGTCCGACGATTACTTCGTTATAGCCGTAGCTTCGTCATAGCCCACGTTGACCGAGCTTCCAAGGGGAATCGTCATTTCTCCGTCGTAACCATTATTTCATTATAAATCAGTTTGTTGTAACGAGTCCCGGCGATTACTTCGTTATAGCCGTAGCTTCGTTATAGCCCGTGTTGACTGAGCTTCCAAGGGGAATCATCCTTCCTTCGTTATAACGATTATTTCGTTATAAACCATTTCGTTGTATAGAGGCCCCGCGATTACTTTGTTATAGCCCGTGTTGAACGAGCTTCCAAGGGGAACCGCCATGCCTTCTTTATATCCAATATTTTGTTATAACCCGTTTCGTTATAGCGAGGTTCGACTGTAGCATAAATCTCTAGATTCTTGTTCGAACACTGAAATTTCGCATATTTTCTTCAGAACAAAGCCCAAGCAAGGCATGATCGGGGACGACCGATGCCCTGACCTATAACTGACAGTTTCGCAACCGACAGCCGCGACTTCGTGTCTTGAGCATTTGCTCGGGGTGTGACTGCTTGAGTGATAGTAATCGCGTGCCAGTCAAAACAGACGCTCAAACTTATTCTCACTCGGAAGGAGCGGCGTTAGCTTGGACATTGAGACATCGAGTGCTGGCACACTTCAGTGCGACGAAAACCTCGGCGCGGTGATCGAAGGTCTGACAAGGGTAGCGAGGTTACCCCTAGAGTCCTTGTACCTCAAAGGAGCGCTGTCAATTGAATAAGCACGCGCATGCGTCTGCGTTCCAACCACGAATGAGTGATTGCCTGTGCGGGCTAATGATTACGAGCAACCCTTAGTCGCTGCACTGTCTTCGTAATCATCGCTTGCAGATGCCTGGGTAGCAGTTTAGTCAGGAAGAGTGCAGTTAGCTGAGATGCGGTTTTGATTGGAGACGTATAGTGGGTCAGAGTAGAAACGGACTACCACGCTAGCGAAAATGCGAGGGAGAGCAGAACAAAGACAAACCTCGTTCAACAAAAGGCGGTGCAAACGAGTCTCCTTGGGGGGCTACCGGGGCGAGAGTCCAGTAACCCATTTCCCGCGCCAGAGTGGTCGCCAGCGCTGGCACCGTAAATAAGTGGCCACGTTGTCGAACGAACCTCCAAGCCTGCCTAAGAGCGCGCATAACTTGGAGCGTTGCCACCCGAAGGCGTACAACCAGGGAGGTGTACATGTCGCGGACGTATATTTCAAACGAGCCGGGAGGCTACTGCGCATGCGCGCTGGAAGCTGCGCGCCCCCAAGCGACCCATAGGTGCAGCGAATCGGCAGCGGCAACCAGTGGTCATACGGCTCTGCCGCTTCTCTGAAATTCTCTTGTGTTTCTCAACTTTATAACCCTGATAAAAATGGTCTATAGACTTCTTATACATTCTATTTGCTGCCTATGGATATTTCTTTTCGTTCATTCATAGTCTATAGATTGTCTATAGGCAAAAGCCTATTAAAAGTGCATGCCATAAATCTATAGATTGTCTATAGACTGCCAATAGAGTTACGACTGCCTATAGACTGCTCTCCAGGATTTGTATACAGAGAGCCATCGACTTTATAGACAGAAGTCTATGGACAGTCTATAGACTGTCTAAAAATATTTCTAAGGGAAATCTCGTGTGCATGAAGCCAACGGGGCTTGATCCTAGTCAACCTCTTGTTGTCTTCCCTTGTACGTCTATTTTCCCTTTGTCTGTTGCGGACTGCTTTGGGACGCATCTAGCAACATGGGCCGTCACGTTTCGCAATGCTAGGAAAAGACGATGACAAGAGAAAAGGAAAGCCGGTCGCCTTGTCCATTCCTCCGTTTCTGCGCCATGAAGCTCGGGCAGGTGTGTCTGCTTTACAACCGTGACCTATTCCCATATTGCCACTATTCTCCGAGGCGATATACTTTGCGGTAACTATACATTAGGTTCCTTCAGAGAATAATAATGTGAATTTGACTTTCTTCTTTGCCCCCGTTCCCCTCTATTTCTCCTACACTTTCAATGCTAGCTCCTCACAGCGCACTCAGGCACATGTAGAGTAGGGCGTCCCCTCTAATTGCAGCCAGCCAGCTGACCCCTCTTGCACTTGTCATTACAACCGGCCAACCGCAATTGACCCCGTTTTTAAAGAGAGGACCCCGCTGCTATCTAAACACTAATAAGCCTAGATGGGAGTAAAAAGGGACTAAGTTGTCCTCTAGCTAACACTCCTTAAGGAATATGGCATGCTGTGACGTGTTCGCACCATAGGGACCATTCTGACCACGTGCTAGGGCACATTGCCACTGCGCGTTGCAGTGTCGTCAGGCATGGCGTCCCAACTGTCGCTATAAAATTGGATAAACCGGCCGCGGCGGCCGCGTTTCCGTCGAGGCGAAACGCAAGAGACCCCTCTGTGCTGTGCGACGTCAGTGCACGTTAAAGATCCCCAGGTGGTCGAAATTATTCCCGAGACCTCCACTACGGCACCCCTTTCTCTCTTTCTTATTTCATTCCCACCTTCCTCCCTTCCCTTACGGCGCGGTTCAGGTGTCCACCTAAAAGTGAGACAGTTACTACGCCTTTCATTTCCGCCGAACTAATTTTGACATTTTTAAAACTTGATGTCTCTTTGGCGTGTACCAAAAACGTTTAAAGTGTTTATAATTCGTTAAGCCTGAGACGCACTGCTGAGAGTAACACATTCTGCGTGTGGGAATAAAGCCAGACTCACGACGTTTACAATGCCAGCCAGTGTACAGCCGAAACGTCCTACAACTAGAAATAGTAAACCCACTCCGAAGAGTCCAACAGCGTCTTTAATGCCCAGATGTGCAAGGAAGCGAGACTGAATAGACGAAAGAGACGCCACTGGAGAAGGAAGACGAACGGTATGCGACCACGAGCGACGAATATCGTCACGCTAGATTCCCACAGAGTGCCAGCTTGGACGCGGTATAGGCAAGGGGGAGGGATATTTTAAAACACACGGAACTCCCACCCATCCGGCATCTCGCCACACCCTTCGGGAAAGGAAGGCGCTTTATCGTCTAGACAGTGGGCGAACTGTCCCGCGGCCACCGAACCCAAAACTTTCACGTTCCCCTCGCTGCCTCGCGTGCCGGCGCCGACGAACGGCACATTGTCTTCGCCCAAATCGCGGCAGTCGCACCGGAGGCGTAGCCGGTAATGGCCGGACTGTTAGGGGGCTATTCCGCCTTTGTCTCTGCGGTCCATTTTCTTTTCTTTTCGTTTATGGAGATATTTTTACTCGCACTGTGGCAGTAAGCGAGAGGGACGTCGCATTCGTCGGCGGATGTCTGGGACCACCCTCAACGGCGTCTGTGGTCGCAGACAGATCCTCGGTGAAACCAGAGGCCGCGTTTATTTAACGACACCTTCAATGCGATAGCAATATAGGAGGGCCCTGAGGGCGAAAACTTTCCGGCGTTGGTGTCTGTGTGAAGCTGTTACGGGCCAACCGTGCCAGGTGGCGTTTAGAGGGATTACCCTCTCTCCATTGTCCCCTCCCTCACAAAAATTTGTTTAGACAGTCTACAGACTGTTCATAGACTTCTGCCTATAATGTCTATAGACTGTCTGTAAAAAAATCCTAGAGAACAGTCTTTAGGCAACAGAAATCCTATAGACAATCTGTAGATTTATGGCCATACACTTTTAGTGGACTTTTGTCTACAGGCAGGCTATAGACTGTGAAAGAAAGCAAATATCTATAGGAAGGCAATAGAGTCTATAAGAAGTCTATAGACTGTCTACAGACCATTTTTAAGAGGGCTGCCACGGTTGGCAGGTGGCAGGTGGATGCATGGAGGGGAATCAATCTCTCCATTGGTAGCGGAGAAGAAGGAGAGGCTGGACTAAGAATGACCAAGCAAAAATGAAAACGCCTAAGAATGACTTAACAAAAATGAATAAAAGAAGTGATTACCAATAAAATGGAATAAGAACAGAGACAGAATGGGAATAGAATCAGAACTGCAATTGAATAAAAACTGGAACATTCGTGGATGAAAGCCGATGGAATCAAAATTGAAATACAATCAGGAGTGGAATAGATTGGCGAGGGAAAGGAAAAATGCTCTCGCATTTCTTCCATAGAAATTCTTCCGCTTGATCACCCCTAAATTTTTCTCTTTTTTTTTCGTTTGTCCTTGCTCCATTGGTTAGCAGTTCCTTTGAAAGTCGAGGTGGGGAGAGGCGTTGCTTCGTGGTTGTCAGCCACAATCACAGGTGCAGCAGAGCAGGTGTAAATAAACATTTACAGAGTCCAGAGAGTCCCCTTAGGTTGCTTAGCGCAAAAGCGCTGGTAAGAGTGAAATGACCGAAGTAATCACCGGTGGGAAATCTAACTGCTGTCGCATCTTTCTCTCATGAAGTGAGTTTCATGGTTTTAGCCCGAAAGCACTACTTAACGGGATCAAACACAATAGACCCTTTACAAAAGTTAGCGCCATCTAGTGAGAAAAACATGAACAGCGCACGGCGGCCATGTTTGGTTCAGTCCGTCCGCGCCGCCCGGAGTACTCGGAGGACAGTTCACTGTACCTGGAGAGTACGCGCCAACGTGAGCCCTCGTGGAACTCGTGCACGCACAGCGAGCTTCATTGGAATTCCCGCAAGTGATTGCGTCATTTGTTGGCATCACAACAGTCGGTGCTAGCACCAAGCTCCATTCGGAATGCCAGCATGTTGCTGCGTGCCTTTATGCAGCCAGCGCAGCGTCGTAGACGCGCACGGAAACAAGGTGTGTATACGACCGTTCGTTTGCATTCTTGATCGGCTTTACAAGTGTCACTTGCAGCATGTCAGGCATTACGGCATGTACTTCTGACTGGGAGATAGCTCATAGAACGCGATCGCGATCACCTGAAACAGCGAGGTTGTTTTGCGTGCAATGGAGCCTTGTGAACTTCACGAAAGCTTGTGCTGAGATGGAAAATGACACTGGAGAAGGAGCAATACATGTGTAACGAACGCTAAAGCTCGAATAGATCCGTTGGAGCCTTTTGTACGTGGATTGCATTCGCCATTCTCTATTTGACTTATTACAAGGGCATGATTACCGAAGCTAGTTCTCAAACCATTGTGTGAAATGGCCGTGCATTGTGCAGATGGCAAAATGGTTGCCTAGGGCGCCCAAGCTGCCTGTTTCACGCTACAAAAGCGCCTGCCAAAGCCGCGGCGTCCTGTAAAGCAGGAAAAGATGAGGCATCACACGTGTAGCGTCATGCTCACATCCAGCCCGTTTCAAAAGATGTTATCGCCTGATGACGCGTGCGAAGTCCGGTACGCGTCCAGAGCGCGCAGCTCAGGTTTGTAGTCTGTGCCTATGAATACTTGCCAGGGCGATCCACAAAATAACAAAGCTTGCGTTTCACTCTAGTGGGTTTTCTCGAATCCCATGATGGTTTCTTAGTTGACAGCCACCCGAAGAATCAGTTGGTTTTGTAAAGATGACGATTTCTTGTTTATTTCCTCTTTTAGTAGACATTTCAAGCTTTAACCTCATATGCAAGAGCTGAAATGGGCGGCCTCGGGAAAAGGGAACTGTGCTGAAATGATAAGGAATTTTAAAAATCAGCTATCACCGCGCCATGCCTCCTTCGCGCAAGAGTTCGTGTGATCAGATTTTACAGTATTGCTATAAAGTATAGCATCCACAGCTATAATGTGGTGCTTGTTGACAAAACCTGTTTATTATTTGTGTAGGTCACCTTCCATGATTTCCCAAGCAACCTGGCTTTGAGAAAGAAGTGGATTATTGCAATACGCAGAGATGCGGGGAAAGACTTCACTATAACGCATCACACCACGCTTTGGGTCTCAAAATATGCCTCTAGCCGTCGCTGGCAGAAACCGTCAGGGACAAAAGAGAGGGCCCTAGACCAGGAAAGGACTTCGCTTGACATTGAAAATCCGTTCCACGCACAGTACTCTTGGCGACAACGTTACAAGCACGGATACAACGGCGGGCACTGACGGACGGACACGGAGCGGACGGTCGAAGCGATCCAAAGATGGCCGCCACCGCGGGGTCAGGCGAGGTCAGCGTGCCTGTCACTGTTGCCAGACCTACTTTTGTAAACCCTCTATTGAGAATATTGCGTGAAGCCCCGGAGTAACTCGGGTAAGCTCGGGTTAGTTCGGAGGAGCGTCGCGTCAGCTGTATAGCCAATGGGAGAAAGCTCGGGAAAGTTCGGAGGAGCGTCGCGTCAGCTGTAGCCAATGGTAGAAAGCTCGGGAAAGTTCGGAGGAGCGTCGCGTCAGCTGTAGCCAATGGGAGGAGGGCGCCGCGCCAGCTGCCGCCGAATGGAGAGAGGGTGTGAAGATGAAGAGCGAGAAACGCGGTTTCGTGCACATGCAGATGCCAGAAAGAAGAGGCGAAGAACGAGCACATGCTTTCGTACGTCTACTCAGTTTAACGACGTCAAAACCCTATCACTTTTTTCTTACTGCTTTATGATTTAACGACCACTGAGGCCTGCTTCGTAGTAAAACCACATTACACAATTTTACAAGACTTTCTCTGAAAGCTGGCTGCCACCCTGCGTAAGCGCTTTATGATAAAGAAAAAAGAAAGCAGAGAATGTTTGCATCAACAAGCACTGATTAAGACGTACGAAACCCTGCGTGAAATCAAACGTTGGCGATTCCTAATCAACCTCGCGGGCACAGCAACAGTGTATAACGGAAAGCTCGCCTTATATGCAAGAGTCATATAATAAGCCAGACAAAGGCGACTCATTAAAACCACGAGCTGCGTACAACCTCGCGCGCGTGCAAAATCACGTGCAAGGCAGCGAAACGCTAATTACTGTATCCTTAATGAACAGACAGTTATAAGGAAGCAGCTAGAAAGCACAAGGGCCTAAGGCCCCAAGGGCATCCATTGACGAAGCCGCCTTTCTCTGCCACGCATACACCCACATTTCTTTATTAATTTTTCTCCTTATCTTCCGTGCGCGGAATAACCAGATGAGTATCGAAGCCGAGCTCGTGCAGGGATAATCGGAAGCCATTTTGTTCCCTACCAATGTCGCCGCGGTCACGACAGTTGACGCGCGCTGCGCTGCTGAGTGACTGCCCACACGTTGGCGCCAGTAACGCTGCTTGTGTGAGTGCGCGCACGCAAGCGCGGCAACGCCAATCATTGCCGCGGAATAGCATTATCCTTCGCTCGCTGCAATGGATATGCAGCTGAAGCGTGGTCGCTTGGGGGCTCTCTGCACGCTGCATAGGGTTGGGAAGTGGAGGCAATTAGCCGTGCCCGCGGGAGACTTCTGTGTTGCGACGAACGCCTCAACTCTGCAAGCAGGCAGGGAGTGTGTTGTGCGTTGAGGAGAGGGTATCGGAGGGGGTTTTATTCGTTTAGTTGCTTTATTATTTGCTTCGCTCATGCCTTTGCTGTTTGACCGGCTGCCAATGACGACTGCAGGGAATTATTCGGTGCCCCTCGTGACAAAGGTGGAGGCAACGAAAGGCCTGGTTCGGCTTGACTGGTGCCTCAGCAGACAAGAGTAGGGACCTGACGACATACATGTCTCAAGGAGCACATGTAATCATCCCAATATTGCAAACGGATGGTTTCACTCTGGTCCTTTGTGGGACCGTCCTTGCCGATACGTTTTCAATATTGGGCCAATTAGCTGTGCTGCTTGAGATATATGAAGGAGGCGAGCAGTCGCTGAAATCAAGGAAAGCGTAAAGGAATATGTCTATTTTTTTTAATATGGACTGCTGATCAATGGGAAATTAGTAGTGGAATTTTTTTTTGCCTGTAAGACGCTTGATTAAAAAACAGAAAAAAAGACAACCGCATGCCGCCGCTGCTATCCGAACCCATGGCCTCTGTATGTCGCATAAGGTGCTCTACCAACTGAGCTGTGGTAGCAGCTATTAAACCTTCTAATTTCGGGTGTATTTATGACGTGTGCAACCTAACCTCGAGCGTTTTCATCAGTGTCACGGCCACAGCGGCCATATCGACGGCCACAGAATGTCATTCAAAGCCGTCAGTGTCACGAGGAGTATGACATAGCGGCTGAGGGCGGTAACTCTCTTATGCTACTTGTGTCATCAAGCCTGCCTGATCCGTGCACTTCTTACAGCTATTGAGCAGAAAGAAGTCTGCTCAATGGTTACTTGACTAATTTACCATTGATCAACGCTAAATATGAAAACACACACACACACACACACACACACACACACACACACACACACACACACACACACACACACACACACGCACACGCACACACACACACACACACACACACACACACACACACACACACACACACACACACACACACACACACACACACACACACACACACACACACACTGTTTCACCTGCGTTGCTTGGTTTCAAATGAACTGGTGCGTGTTAGCATATGCCGTTCATCCACCACACATGCGACTGCGAATGTTTTTCACAACGACAGCTTTATATACGGTGGCGTTTTCCGTTGTTAAATGCTGGCGAAGTATGGGTAATATGCCGTGATAGGAAATTCTCCCCCTTCCCTTCATTCGAAGGAGAGTGTTGCTCAAGAAGACGTGCGTCGTAGGGACACCTGAGAAAGGAAGTGATGGAGAATTTCGATAGCAGATTCAGAGCACTTCCGGTTACACTTTTCATGCTCTTATCGGGGCAAGCCTATTCAAACGGCAGATGAGGCTCGAGGATCGCTTGTTCCAATGGCAAACTGGTAGCGGCCGCCGATCCAAGATGCCTCCGTGGAGGAGTCAAGACAGCTCCGCCGAAATTGGCGGATTCGATCGGAAGTCTGCCGTTTCGTAGCAACCGACCCGCTTAAGAGAGGGGAAAGGAATGCCGGGTACGTATTGGGTACTTTTATCCGTCAGCGGGGCCCGAACACACCCGGCTTGCTCCGACCAGAGCACAAGTGTTCCAAACGCAGATTCGGAGCAAATGCTCTCTGCCGGATTCAAAAGATGTGTCGCGGAGCAGGCGAACCGCTCCGGATCTACGACTGGAATTCACCGCGAGTTTCACTTGTTGTCAGGTGACCCAGCAGTGAGAGAAGGAGCTGGGGAGATCGGCACATAGATATCGCTTCATTAGCGCAATGAGAGTAGAAAAAGTATAGAAGGTTTTAATTACCTATTTATCGAAGTAGCCCCTACTTCGCGGTCGAAAACACATAAACTACATACGGCAATAATATTTAGTCGAGGCGGTCACGACCTCCACATGCACTTGTACACACTGAGCACTACAAACGTTGTGAATAAACACGCACATAATCACCGAGCAGGTTTATTCAAAACGTAGCGAGGACTTTCAGATCTCACGCACTCCCGCATGGACTAAGTAGTCCAAGGTTAAAGCGTCGTCACATTATTCTTTTACGGAATGCATACTCGTGCAAATACAGCCCACAGCTGCGGGCAGGTTTGCACACGCCCCGGCTTCGCCACGGAAACCTCACAATCGAGAAGAAAGGGAAATAACAATAATAATGATATGTACTACGGTAGAACACCTGTCATACAGCGCGGCAAATATCGCGCGCCCTGCTTCTTACGGAACCGCTAATTCTCAGGCCCCGCTAACTCGCGGTGAACAAGCCTGCGCCTCGCCCCCAAAAGCGCTGTGAAAAAAACTTAGTCACGAGAAGACGTCCGATTTGAAGCACGCTGTTGATTTATACGCGCGATAATAACTCACCAAGCGTGGCATATTTGCACAGAGGTCCACGCTTTCATGAGTGACTGGTTTATCAGCGCGCGATCGATGGATCGCCCATTAATCACGAGTTTAACGGGACTCGCCTTATCTTAATTCTCCGTCCTTGCGCCACTCAGCCTACGAATGTACAGCAGCGGATGGTGATGATGATGATTATGATGACAACGGCGATCACGAATACGTGTGCACGATACAGAAACAAAGTTAGCGCGCGCGAAGTATGAAGGCAACTCTTCCACGAGGCAACCCAGGAAGGTCGCAGATAACGGGCGAGACGAGAAGGCGCGAGAAACGGAGCGGCGTTGAAACGGACCCCGCCTTTTATCTCGCATCAAACGTGAGCTATATGCATGCTCCACTCATGAGTGGCAACGGCGGTGGCGGGAGCCGGCGTCAGTCGTGACGAGATTAAGCGGTCGCGCGCATGTACGTTTCTCTCGATGTGCGGCTGGGGAAGGAGGTATTCACTCATGTATGCGTGCGCTGCTGAATGTAGAGGGCGCTGAGTGGCGTTCGTTCCTCATAAGGTTTCGCTTCGTTTGTATGTAGTCCAAGGTTAGATTCTCGCTGGCGACCTCAGATAGACTGATTAATTTCTTTTTCTCTTCTATTATTGTTTCTTTCTTTCACTTTCTTTCTTTCCTTTCTCTCTTTCTTTCTTTAGCTCTTTGTTTCTTTCCTCCCTCCTTTCTTTCTATCTTCCATTAGTTCTTTCTTTCTATCTCTTACTTTATTTCGCTCCTTCTTTCTTTGATTCGCTCTTCCTTCTTTCCTTCCTTCCTTCCTTCCTTCCTTCCTTCCTTCCTTCTTTCCTTTCTATTTCTTACTTTGTTTCACTCTTCCTTTTCTTTCTTTCTCTCTCACTTTGTTTCACTCTTTCTTTCTTTCTTTATTTCTTTCGTTGTTTCTTTTCTTCTGTCTTTCTTTCTCTCCTTCTTTCTTTCCTTGTTCCTTTCTTCTCTTATTCTTTTTCTCTCTTTCTTTCTTTCTCTCTTTCTTTCTTTCTTCCTTTCTTTCTCTCTTTCTTTCTTTCTTTCTTTCTTTCTACACGCTGCGATGGCTCAGTGGTTATGGCGCTCGGCTGGTGACCCGAAATACGCGGGTTCGATCCCGGCCGTGGTGGTCGAATTTCTTTGGAGGAGAAATTCTAGAGGCCCGTGTACTGTGCGATGTCAGTGCACGTTGAAGAACCCCAGGTGGTCGAAATTTCCGGAGCCCTTCACTACTGCGTCCCTCATAGCCTGAGTCGCTTTGGGACGTCAAGCCCCATAAAACCAATCTTTCTTTTGATCTCTCTCTTTCTTTGTTTCGCTTTTCCTTTCTTTCATTCATTCCTTTTTCCAAGTCTTCTTTCTTTCGCAATACCATGTTTTCGCTACATCTTCAATTTTAACATCCTCCTTCCTTTTCTTCCGCCCTTAATTCCTTCCTTCTTCGCTTCCATTCTCTTTTTTTCAGTCTTTCCGTTTCTTCGTCATAGCTTTACACGTAGCCTACCGCCAGCGGCAGGAATCGCAGGCAGCGCAGAACCTTCGCTACCCTCCCGTAACAACACCACCATTATCGCCGATGCTCTCCTGCAGGTGCTTTTCCAATTCACTCGCGCGCGTAGCGGCCTCTCTTCTGACCGCTGCCCAGACCGACCCAAATACGCTCTCGCTCGTACGTCTGATGGCTTGTTCGGGTCTGAGGCGACGAATGCGTAGGCCGGTGTTCCACTGTGCGCGGTGTACACGAATGGTGGCGTATAAAAAAAGAAGACAAAGAGAAAAAACACAGGCTCGTTTATGCGTTCCTGCGCGCATACCCGTGTAATGCGCGCTCATTCGAGGCCATCGACGACAGCCTCAAAGTGGTGCGCGCCAATCAAAAGCGCATGCCTATCGACCGTACACGAGGCATACCTGCGGCGACGGCGGGGATTCGGGCTACAACACAACGTGGATTGTCTGCGTGATTCGATCGAGTTAGAGGCGATTAACAATGCCTGTGAGGCCGACGCGTATGCTTTGTTGTTATGTAGTGTATACAAATGCGGACCGGCAAGAGAAAGTTAACCACTTGGACCACCGCGTGAATAGAGGAGCCGTCACTTTCACTCCCCCCCCCCCCCCCCCCCCCCCCCCAAGGTTTCTGTAGCGTGATTTGCAGGGCCATTTCAAGCGCGAAATAACATTGAGGTGATATTCGTCCCTGGATTTGCTGTCGTCAGCGTAACGTGGCCTTGAAAAGGCGTAGAGGAAATAAATAAACATGATTAGTGTCAGACGTGCTCCCGCCACTGCCCTGAATCTACGCTATAGGACAAGTTTTGTGGAATATGTTAAAGGTGCACTAAAGAGGAATCTGAACTCGTCTTTTTGCAGCGGGAACAAGATCTGCACGTTCCGAGCATTCTTAGAAACTTCGAATTATTGTCATGTGCGGCCGACTTCCACGGCTTAAGCCGGATTAAACGACCCGGTTTCCGCCTTTTTTTGAACTCACCGCAAACGGTAGGAGGAGTCAACCAACGCGTGGAGTGCCTTTCAGGCAGTCGAGTGGCAGCTTCGGTTTTGCTTTTCTATATTTTGAGGTTCCCATGAACAAATAGTTTCAGTCGCAGACTACATAGCCGCAAATTAGGCCCATGGAAATAAAAAAAATGGCTGAGGCTTAACTTGGCTAAGCCTGGAGAATGCGAAGCATCATCGTGCCGCGTAATTTGGAGGCGCACAACCACAGCGACGGCGCGAGGTGGGCCCCCGTTTCTCCACTGTCGTGACGTCATCGTGTCACGTGGTGTGACGTCATGTATCACGTGATTTGGAGGCGCACAACCACAGCGACGG
This sequence comes from Amblyomma mixtum, assembly GCF_055824585.1. Classification (NCBI taxonomy): domain Eukaryota; kingdom Metazoa; phylum Arthropoda; class Arachnida; order Ixodida; family Ixodidae; genus Amblyomma; species Amblyomma mixtum. The sequence continues at coordinate 156,162,277 of NC_143015.1, forward strand.
CGCGAGGTGGGCCCCCGTTTCTCCACTGCCGTGACGTCATCGTGTCACGTGGTGTGGCATCATCGTGTCACGTGATTTGGAGGCGCACAACCACAGCGACGGCGCGAGGTGGGGCCCCCGTTTCTCTACTGCCGTGACGTCATCGTGTCACGTGGTGTGACGTCATGTATCACGTGATTTGGAGGCGCATAACCACGGTGAAGGGCTGAAGTGGTAGCTAAAGTAGTATGCTTCGCATAAAATACGCATGGACTCTTTGCTTCCGCGGATCGCTACGTGTCACTCCGCCGATGGCAGAGCGGCAAGCCGCCATGCGGCTGGCTGAAAGGCACACCACGCGTTGGCTGACTCCTCCTCTTTTCGGAGGTGAGTTCAAAAAAAGGCGGGAGAGAGCCAGGACGTTTAATTCAATTTAATGGGGAAATCGGCCGCATAGGACCATAATTCAGAGTTTTTAAGAATGTTCAGAGCGTGCAGATCGAGTTCCCGCTGTAAAAAGACGAGCTCAGAATCCTCTTAATATAGTGCACCTTTAAATCAATGATCACTCCATGTCCATATAAGTCAAAATAACACCTTTCTCGTTATTTGAAATTGTGCGGCACGGATAATAACTCATCATAAAATATCAACATAAGGATAGAAGAAACAACAGCACTTGTTCTCCTGGGCAAATAGACTGTTCCCTTTTATCTTGCGGCTAGCGGTACATCACGCCTTGTGAGGTGCCGTTCACAGCTTGTCCGCGTCTTACGCCGACATTTTTCACGCCACCGGAATCTCCCAAGTTGTCTCTGGCTATATATAAGATGGGCGAACGAGTTCTCCACGGGGGGCAGATAGTTCCAGCCGCTCCTCTAATTGTTTCGGGCGTGCCAGCTACACGCCCGAAATGCCTACGGAAGTTACGCTGGAAACAAGCTAAGGGGCGCCATTCCCGGAGTTAATTACGACCGTAAATTAGTCATTCCCACGGAAGAGCGTTACGTGGACAAGCGCCGTCCCAGCTTCCCAGCATGCATTGCTGAAGTGCAACGAGTTGAACGGATTATAAAAAGAAAAATGCGTTTGAGTCGTTATGCTCCGCGAAATGAACTCGAACCATGACCAGCCGTGGTTCTTCCTTAATAAAAAAAAAGACAAAATAATGAAGCCAGGTTTGCTCTCATCTGTGCTGAGTTACACCGCCTTAGCCGCTAATTCGAAAACATTGCTCGGGGCGGAGGAGTAGATGGCGCTGCCGTCGCCACCGTAAAGACAGGCACTAACGCAATCGGTCAACGACGTTGGAGGTCCTTTGCGGAATGCGGTGGTGATGATGCCTCGTCAATGCTTAACCTTTCGATCGGCGTGGACAACGTTTGGACTAAAGCAAAATGCCAAAAGCAAAATAAAGCTGTCTACCAGCAAGCGTAAGGCCTCCCATTCACTTGGAATGACATTTAACTGAAACACCGACAACAGTTCGCCAAATTTCCTGTTTGACCGAGCACTAATGCGTATAGACATAGCTTGAAAGTATTTCTTGGACCGAATGAATCAACTAATTTAATTTGATGTGATTAGAAATGCTCTAAAACTGAGGTTGTGCTCTCCCCGCAACACTAAATAGTTAAACAGTTTCCGAAAAGTAATATCCGTCAAAATTAAGTTTTGTCTTATGGAGGTTTAACGTCCCAAAGCGACTCAGGCTATAAGAGACGCTATAGTGAAGGGCTCCGGAAATTTCGACCACTGGGGTTCTTCAACGAACACTGACATCGTAGAGTACACGGGCTTCTAGGATTTCATCGAAATTCGACCGGAGGCGAAATTGTAGAGGCCTCTGTACAGTGCGATGTCAGTGCACTTCAAAATTAAGACCTAGCATTCAAGAATGGCTTGTTTCAAAACCGTGAAAAGCCAGAAATTCGGTCCTATACTAAATATCTGCGGTTACACGAACTTTGTTTATACATCCTCTTTTGCAGATGATGAGAAAAAAATTACGTGGATACTTCGTTCTTCAAACTATCAAACGATTAATGGCTATCCGGTCATGACTAATCAAGGCCTTGCATACGACAGCGAATAATTTTTTTTTCTGATACTCCTACATTTCAATCAATGTGATTTAGATCTTTCATTGTGTTTGCTTAATGCTTCGCCGTGCTCGTTTGTATTGTAGTACCGTGTTCGTTACACTAATGTAGGGAAAATGACACCGCAGATTTTTTTTTTGTTCAAAAAGCATGACGTGTTTTATGAAGAATACCTAGTGTGGAGTTATGAAGCGTATATTTAACTCGCTCTCTCTAATTATTTGAACATATCGTCACCTAGGACTCTGTTTTACCCCCCTCCTCCAGCTAGGCCTTTTCCAGCACCTCTAGTTTTTCGGTAGAAGTTAGTAAAAGCTGGTATTTTTTAAACATGTTAATGAGTTTTCTTCACCTGTTCACTAAACACCCCAACCGCGCGTCAGTTGACGGCAGAAAGGACTGCGGTCTCAAAAGTGACCAAATATTTCAGCATACAACTGCAATGGCTTTCCCTGTCAAAGTTGCGACGAGTTCCAGCAGCAAGCAATCAGGATCGTGCGCCGAGCACACGACTCCCAGTCCTAGCAGACGAACGAGAAACCAAAACCACTGAATGCAGACGAAGCAGAAGATAGAGAATTACAGCAGACGAAAACAAGAAAGTGCATAACAAATCGTTGCAGACGAACACGAAGAAAGTGAATCACACAGCAGATGACCAGGAGCCAAAAAAATGAAGGAAACAGAAATAAATGTGAGGAACGAACAACCTGGTCTCCAAAGCAATAGCGGCATTTGTATCCGTCTCGCCAATTGATTCCCTTCGGCCGTCGCGCAGGCTCATCTATTTAACGCCATCCATACACTTCCGGCACGGCGGAGGACCAGGTTCGAACCGATATAACGAGAAAAACGCGCACACGCAGGGTGGCGCTGCCGTCGTTTTTTTTTTCTCGTTTCCTTCCAGCCGTCAGGTTGCGCCATCTCTGTGCGAGCATTGTGTGAAACGATCTGACCGCACACGGTTGCCAGACGTAGCTAGGCCTCGCCGGGTGAAGTGAAATCTCGGGAAATGAACCCGAGCGGGAACAAAAAGAAGTACGAAGGCACTCAAGCAAAGAGAAAAGCGCGACCCGAAGTTAGGGAGGGAGTAATAAAAAGAATCGAGCCAGAAGGCTTGTCGTTGGTCGGGAATGTTTGCCCTGGCCGTTACATCAACCGAAGATTGTTTTTTTATATACGATCCCGAGCTCGCCTCACGACCTATGTATATTCGTGTACCTGCGTGACAGGTCGGCTGTCGGAACGGTATATTGATACGCCGGAAAAGACGGCGGTGGGGACGGGAGAGGAGGTTATGGAAGAAGTGAGCATCGTGAAAACAGCGGAATAGACAGAGGAGGGGAGAAAGAGAGAGAGGGAGAGAGAGAGAAATATAAGGAAACGTCGAGGCGTATTGACAAGGTGCGCGGGGCGGCGTATACGCGGTCGCTCGGTGAAAGTCGTGACCGTGGCCCGAACAGTGAGCCCATTTTTATGCGCCGGATTGATTGGAAAACATGCCTAGTACGGAGTCGGAAAGAACCCTTGTCGGAGAAGAAAAGTGTACAGGACGTTGTTGTCATTGTTGTTGTTGATGATGAAGATGATGTTGTTGTTGATGATGATGTTGTTGTTGATGTTGTCGTCGTTGCCACTGAAGCGATAGCACATACCCATGGTAAGCGATTAGCCAGGGTTTGGATGCACATCCAAACAGGATAAAAATTCATTCAGGCTTATCTCAAGCGCCGCTTAAACAAAAACTGAGGAATCTGGGAAAATGAACAACGAATTTTGAGAGACTCTGAGGAGACTAGAATGAAATCGAGGAAACAAAGAGGTGAGGGTGAAGGCAAGGTGCTTACCTGAAAACTCGGGGCAGGCGAATTTTCATTACGGATCAGTCCAGATTAGAAGGAAATTTAGCATCTGTACTATGCATAGGTTACGTTTTAGGGTATTTAAACACAGCCAGAAACGAATGAGCACGACAGCAGATATGCGTATAACGACGCTGTTGCTTAGGGAATTATTATGCAATTATATGTTTCGGTAAAAATCTGTAATACCTAAGATTCTTCGAGGGCCTAAAGCGAAAGTATGAGGACTTAAGAACAATAAGGACGATACAGAACGCTAGACCTCAAGTGGGACGAAATGATGGCGATGCAAAGGTTCCGAATTTTGCTGATGGTTTGTTGCATGGGCGTTTTACCTCTGCGTTTCTGGACGTTCAGAGGTTAGCCCTATTTGCTAATTTAATTATAGTGTGAAAACAATTTTTGCTCTAACTTTTTTTTGCTCGTCTGCGAGAAAATAAATACTGGGAGCGCGTATCTTTCGTTTAACATATCACAGGGTGGGCATCACGCGGTGAAAACATTACACCTTTCCCGGTTAATTCCAGCGGGACCATTCAAAACTAACACACAGTTAACCTTGGCGTACAACTCTCTCCAGCAACTCAGAGCTAGGTGCGGCGCTGGAGTCGAAGGCAGACGCGCGGCGCCGTGTGCTTCGCCTTGCAAAAAGTTTTAGACAGTCTATAGAGTGTCTATAGAGTTCTGTCTATAAAGTCTATAGACCGTCTACAGACAAATCCTACAGAATAGTCCTATAGGCAATACAAATGACATAGGGAGTCTACAGACAATATATAGATTTATGGTCATACACTTGTAGTTGACTTTTGTCCATAGACTATGAATAGACAAAAAGCAATATCTATAAGAAGTCAGAAAGAAGTCTATAGGCTGTCTATAGACCATTTTTATAAGGGCGGGATAGCTTTGGGCCAATGCGTGAGCACTACTCTTTGGTGGAGCAGGTAAGCGACGTTATTAGAACAGAGCAGATCTGTGGAGACTACATAACGTATGCCGCTGAGTAAAGATTAAGCGCAGTTTCCCGCATATCAGATCAACGTAGAGAGATCACTGATGAGATCGAAAGCGACCCCGAAGGACTAACTAGATAGGCAGAGTCAACACGGCCAGGCTGTAGACAGGCGTAAAACAGGTCATAGACGGCGGAGCGGCTTAAGTGAGATGTTAGATCTGCGCCGATAAATGAGGCCACGTATGAAAGATTAAGAACGGAATAAGATTGAAGCATAAAGAAGAAGATGTTAACAGCGTATACTGAGTGGCCGGTTGGTCAGACATACAGTTTGCAGGAAGAACAGCTGTGACAGCATACAAAAAAGGCGAGGAGAAGACGGATGCTACACTTTTAACGGAATGAAGCCGGAATACGTTACATCAATGAGCAAAGAACGTGCATGCGCAGACCTTCAAAAAATGCAGAAATACAGCGATAGCCCTCATTGTAAGAGTTAACGCTTCAGGTATTTGTTTTTTAGTAATTACACAATACTATTCCTGATAAACATATAGAGGGGAGAATTAGAGCAACATAACGAAGAGAAAAAGGCGACCAAGAGTACCATGTTTACTGAGGAGAAGAAGAAGAACATTCTATCTTTCTGTTATTTCCATGAAGAGCGCCATCGCTTTGATCGGCCTTATTGCAGTTCCTTGTTTTGTAACCAAATTTGCAGCGCCTTCTGTCTGAAAGTACGACCTACTAACTTAACTCTAACCAAGACTTGCTTTCATAATGCATTCTTTTGTCGGGTATCTATGCCGTCAAGCTCTAGTCTCTGCCAGGCATCGCTTACTATCAATGGACACTGACGCTAATGGTGGACGCTACCGACAGTAAAGGGATAAAAGAATGGATCGAGAAAAAAATTAAAAAAATCGTCTCAGCCATCGCAGACAAACAATTTCTTTTTTCTTTTTATCATTTTTATTTAGCGCCGGCGACCGGAAGTCCGTCCTCCGCGATAGCTGGACTACAGGAGGGCGGCTTCGTGTCTCGGACTCGAGGCGGACTCATTAGATGCATTCACAGCGGGAAGCCGTGTATACCGCGGTCGTATACAGGCATGCATACTACACCGTGCGAAGTCAGCCGTATGGGTATAGAAGCCAGGAGGACAGGGGGGGGGGGTGGGGGGGGGGGGGGGGCTGTCCGCGGTAATTAAAGGCGTTTTCCGCTATCGTAGCCACAGATCTTCGACCACGAGCGAAACAATGAAAGGCTCCCCCGTGGTTCGCGTGGCCTGTAGCGAAGCCCCAACTTTATTGATACGGAAGCAGACTGGCCGGAAACAAAGGCGAATAAAGAAAAAAAAAGTGCATATAAAGGAACCACGCAAAAGGCAAAGGACGAAACGTTCTGCATAAAAAACAAGCAGGTGATCCTAGGAAAGAAAACAACAACGACACAGAAATAGGGTTCCTGTTGTCTCTGCCGGGCAGGAAGACGGAGTGTTGGACAAAGCCAATACAAGGTCGACTTCTAAACAAAGACACGCCACGAACGTGCGGAGGAAACAAGCGACTTTGAGAAGGACGATCGGGGAAAAGATTAAGGCTGACGGCAGCAAGCAGTAGTACGTATACGATGCAGGGCAATGGGACGCATGCGAAATGTTCTCCGAGAACGCGGAGAACCGAGGTTGTTGATGAGGTCGAGGTCGCCGGTTCGACTGCTGGACAAAGCGGGGGTGGCATTGTTTTATCCGGAAGGCTTGAAAATGAAAACATAATTGTAGTAAATGTGACTCAAAGGAGGTTTCGCAATAAAGGCGCGCTATTAGTAGCAGCTGGACGTAAGAAATGGCGTTCTCGAGCACACGCTTAACAAAACATGGAAAGACCAAACCACGAATTACTAAACCAGGGCTTTTGTCGCGTTTATTTATGTATAAACTTTACGGAAGCCACTTTCGATAGCGATGCATGCTCAATAGTATATATACAAAGAGAGTGATTTGGAGGCTTGGATTCGGAGGCGTTCTGATTGGAAGGAAGCATCCCTTACAGAAATCTCTGTAGACACTCTATAGACAGTCCATACACTTCCGTCTATAAAGTCTATAGACTATTTATAGACAAATCCTATAGAGTAGTCTATAGGCAATGCAAATCCTATAGACAGTCTATATACAACCTTAGATTTGTGACCGTACACTTATAGTCGACTTTTTTTCTATAGAACGCCTATAGACTTTGGATAGACAAGAATATATATATATATATATATATAGAAGGCAACAGAGTCTATAGGAAGTCTGTAGACATTCTATAGACCGGTTTTATAAGGGATATCTGTATAGTGTGGTGACTAACGCTAGGGCGACCAATAATCAGCATGCGTTCAGGGCAAATATAATCAAGCATTGTTAAAACCAAGATTCCATATCTTGAGCCCACGTTCACACTGCTTCACCTTGTCGCTAGTCGGAGTAGCCGCAGCAGAAGCACTTATACAAAGGAGCACCGGGAAGAAGTGGGTAGCCGCTAGCGCGTAATTTTTGACGGCACGTTACAAGGTCTGCTCACTCCCCCCACCACCCTTTCGAGTTTTCGAGGTTATGCATACAGACACACACGCTCACACGCACAGATATACAGACAAGACGTGCGCTGTTCGATACAACTCACTTTGCACGCCGGTCCACTGGTCTGGTCACGAATGTCCTGCATCCATAAGCAGCAGGCGGCCGACATGGCGCCGTTTTACGCACACGCACGCACGAACACGAAAGAATGAATAAAAGGAATGAATAAAACAGAGCATGCGCGAAACGAAGGCTGAAAGAACTGATCGGGAACAACGTCACGGAGCAGGCGGACGCCGGAAAAATGCTCCCGAGAGGTGTACAATAGAAGCAAGATACAACGAACGAAACTGCATACCGTCGAATGTCGAAGCTCCAAAAAGCAATCTCGAGATCAAGAACTCTAAGCCTGCCCCCCCCCCCCCCCCCCCCCCCCCCCCCCGTTTTTTTCTCTGTAACGCACGTTTAAATAAATAAAAAAAAGAGATAATGGGGCGCCCTTTAACTATTTGTGTGTTCCTTGCTTCCTTTATTTTCCGTATATTCTTTCATTATTATACAAATACAAATGTATTTATTTCAACATCAGGTGATGTTAGGAGATGCTCACAAAAAGCCTTAGATTGGCTTGACAATGGAGTGCAGCCTTCCTTCAGAAAACAGCGGTAGCAACAAAGTACTGTTAGCAGCAACAAAAGGTAACGAAGCTTGCGGCAGAATTCGCTTTGAAAACGAAGTCACAAGCAATGAGACGACACAAACGATACACAAAATAGAACTACTTAAACATACATTTTGGTCTAAGAAACATGCTCCTCCATTCTTCCACTTTCTTTCATTTTTCCTCCATTATTTCTTCCTTCCTACCTTTTCTTTTTCTTTCCTTCCTTATTCTTCATTTTCTTTGTCTGTTTGTATTTCATGTTTTATGCTAAATAAATACTTTCTACTTTCTTCTTCTTTCTTTCCTTCCTTTATTTATCCCTTCTTTCTTTCGTCCATCTTTCTTTCAAACATTCATTCATTCTTTCTCTTTTTCATCATTCCTGCCTTCGTTTATTTCTTTCTTTACTTCTCTCATTTCTTCCGTTCTTTCCTTCTTTCTTTCTTCCTTTCCTTCTTTCCTTTTCTCTTTCTTTCCATCTTCCTTCCTTTCTTCCTTTCTTTCTTTCTCACTTTCTTTCTTTCTTTCTTTCTTTCTTTTCCTTCGTTCATGCCCTCTCTCTGTCTTTCTTTCGGAGGTTTGTTTTGCGACCGCCACTGGTAACCGGCGAGGTAATACGCAACCGCTGTTAACACAATGAGCGGCGGTTTAACGCGTCAGCGTCACGCCGCAGCGACCTCTCGAAGATGTGAAGACGGGGTTTCGGGTTATAGATTCAACGAAGATACGCGAACCGGCTGCACTGTGCGGGCACCCTATTGCTATACAGACGGGGGAATAAAAAAATTTAAACATAATCAAGATCAAAAGAAGATAAACACGCGCTATCGCCGAACAACATCGACCACACCTGTCGAGCCTTTCTCGCGGCGTCGGAAATTTGAACAAACTGCGCTGCGGTCAGTCGTGATCTTGGCGTTCTCCCGAGCCTTTTGTGCCGACATTTGAGGTCCTAAGCCCGGCTGGACGCGGCTCATATGGTTTCGATATGATCTGTGCACGCATTGTGCGCCGAATCTTCGAACAGTCTCGATCGCTGAACCTATCACGAACGCGAGATTTCAGAGCGCGATTAATTGTGGTCGCCCGTACAGATCTCGCGAGATCCGTATGTAAATTGCTCCCCGATACGTTCTTATCTCATTCATCGCCTGTAAGGGCGTCGGGTTAGCTAGCTGGCAGATCGGTGGCGTAATCGAGTTTTGTGCGTCAAAGCTTTGTTCCGGATCGATCGACCGCACTGGTGGTATTGATCGAGAAAGAATAAGTGACGGCGCGTTGGATGTCTGAACTTTCGTCATGCTCGTCTAGGGGGCGTTGTGCATAGTTCTTCGTTGTTTTGACCCAGACTTGTCTTCAATAGCTGTCACGCACAAGCTGCAAAGCTGGAAGTAGATCACTATAACTCAAGGATCGTTAACTATTCTAAAACATTACGAGAGTTAAGCCAAAATAATGCTCAGAAATACTTACAGTTTCCATCGCCTAAATCATCGCGCTAGTTACCATTGCACATCATGAACACATTTGTTCTGTACATATATAGATATTTTATACTCGTAAAAGTAACCACTTTGAATGCTTTCCTCCATTGTTCTGTTTTGTTTAACGCACATCTTCGCCACATTTCACTCAGACTTTCTATCCAAGTTAGTGCACCGTTCGATGACCAATTTTTCGACACCTGCTGTCAGCGTTTCTGCACAGGCGTGAGTTCACGTCTACGGTGTGAAAAATCAATAACTAAATCGAACATGGCACGTTCTCAATAGTGCCTGCGCTACGGTCTGCCCATCATGAAACACTTCGGGCAAGTTTCCAGAGTTGTTCCTTATGAGACAACACTTACGACATTCACAACTGTCCCATATGGGAGAGTTGAGAGTTAGTCGTCGGGGTAACAGTACGTATGGTGAGGACATGAACGCAGGGTTTTTCGCATGATACGCATTACGATGTGGACGGCACTTTTCCCGGAGAAACTCCCCTTACGATTGTCACTGCAAATGAAACAAAGCGGAAAAATAAAAATAAAAAATTGGCTCTGTCTGGCATGTCCAAAACACGCGATCTAAATTTTCAGCTTTTACGTCTGGCCTCGCGAGTTACGTAAAGCTGAAACTGTAGGTTGAAACATGCACTGTGCATTAGTTCATAGAACTGGAATGCTGTGACATATTATGAACTTTCAAGAGCTGTATTTAGGTCCGCAGTGCCCACCATCGTCGGGCCACCGTCGGCCCATCGTAGGCCCACTGTCAACTCATGGGATAGCCTTGAAAGAGGAAACCGAAGAGGGGAGGCTGTGCATGAGCATGGCAGCTCAGGTCTCTACCATGTTCTCGGCTTCACGTGGGCTAATTCGCAATCACCGCAATTGCTTCTTTTCACAGCGAAAGCTGTAATGGCCGTGCTTCCCGTCTGTGCGGTGTCGTTGTTGTCGTTGCATGCTGATAGGTCAGAATATGAGTGACGTCATGCACGACATCATGACAACGCGCCTCGCTGACTGGTCAGAACGCCAGCCACTGATTGGTCCAAACTCAATGACGTCACTCGTGACATCATCACTGCGTTCCATGTCGGGCATTGCGCGGCACTCCAGTTGTCGCTGAAAGTTGCTTTTCCATAAGGCAAAACGTCCGGTCAATTTTCTTCCTGCAAGTTGACCCGGTTAATCACTGCCATCTATTTCCCTCTTCTTCAGCCACTACTTTCGCGCCCACCCGGAAAACATTGCATTCTAATTTCCTCATCTCTATCTTTTGCGCCCACCTGAAAGCAATTACACTCTACATATGCCTCCTCCTCTTCGTCGCTATAGATATTTGCGCCAACCCGAGGAACACTGCATTGTACTGAGGCTACACGAAATATACACAAAAAAAATCTTAGCTCAAGGTCGGATCTCAAAATGCATCGCAGTTGAAAAAGAAAAAAAAAATCAAGACCCCAGCATTGGCAATGGGCTGGCACGCATAACCTGGCACTATCGTATGCACAGCTCCTCCCGCGCATGCGCGGACGAGCCCCACCAGGCCGGCGGCACGGGTCGGTGCACTGCACAGAGCAGATTCACCCCCTTTCACCCGCGGTATGATCCACTTAGAGGGGGGGGGGGGGGGGGGGAGTGGAGGCAACGTAGAACTGCGCTACCCCCTCCCTCCCTCTAATTGGGGGTAGGCGCAAAAACGAAGCTCGACACGCCGAAGAACGCGGCCAGGCGTGTGCTAATCGCAGTAGCAACAGCCTCCACGCCGCCGTGGCTACCCAGGCGAGACCTGGCTCGCCGAAACGTCCTCCCTAGCTGTACACTCCTCCGTGGGGCGCTGCTCTTCGCTTTTTCTGCGGGGCTGCTTTTTGTTTTCTTTTTTTCTTCGTTCATATTTTTGTAGTGTCTTTATTGCATTTACTTACACACGAGCCTTGCTCCCCTCTCTCTTGCGTGCATTCAGATGCTTTTTCGGAACTGGTGCAAAGACTCGCGATGGCTTTGCATACGTTGCAGAACACGCGAGTTTTAAAGCCAAGGCATTATTAGTCCCATTGCGAGAAAAGCCGGTGTGTGTGTGTGTGTGTGTGTGTGTGTGTGTGTGTGTGTGTGTGTGTGTGTGTGTGTGTGTGTGTGTGTGTGTGTGTGTGTGTGTGTGTGTGTGTGTGTGTGTGTGTGTGTGTGTGTGTGTGTGTGTGTGCGTGCGTGTGCGTGCGTGCGTGCGTGCCTGCGTGCGTGTGTGCGTGCGTGTGTGCGTGTGCGTGCGTGTGTAGCCGCAGATTGTGCCCAAAATAAAAGCGATGGCGAGAAAAATAGGGTGACATCATCAAGCGACCGTATGACGCACCAAGCCAGCCGAGCGTTGACCCTTCAAACAATAATATACATGTCAGTCTTCTATAAATGCTCGCCGCTGGCCGACCACCATGTGACGCCAGTTTTCCCGACAATATTCGTACCAAAACTGTGACGCAACCGTTTGGCATACAGCGTTCCGAGTCATGTCGTACGATTTCTCGTTGCATACAGCTTAACTGTGCTAGTCTAGTTGGAGGTTGGCTTGCGATAGGGATTCGAACCGACGACATATGTGCCCTCAATTGTTTACCATCCTAGACTCTTTACGCCTTACCTAACGGCGCGGTTGAGGTGTCCACCGAGATGTGAGACAGTTACTGCGCCATTTCCTTCCCTCGAAAACCAATTTTTGTATCCAGATTGTGATGCAACCGTTCGTCGTACAGCGTTTCGTGTCGCAGCTTCAAAGGAGCCCGATGGAAAAGCACGTGTTTGTCGCAAGGGAGCGCGGCGTACGTGTTCCATGGTACAATACAGTAAACATAAACTAGGTACTTGGGAAAAGGTTCTGGGAACCTACACTTTGAACAGAAGGGAGTAAAAGACGAGTAAGCTGACCCCTAGTGCACTCCCTTTTAAAAAGGGGATGTGCCAGAGGACAGCTCATATATATACTGCCCTTTTACTCCCATATGGGTGTATTCGAGTTTGGAGTGTAGTCCTCCTGGTTGCTGCGATGCCCTTTTAAAGGAAAACTGCATAGGTTTTAGAATCGAATAGCTTCAGAGGGTCGAATGTGTGAAACTTGCCGGTAAAGCATGCGAAGTCTTTTTTGGGCTGGCACTTGAAATAGTGGAGTAATCGCCGATTAAAATCCGGACGCCCTTCAAGCTTCTCCGCAGCGCACAACGCCAAGTGGGGGCCGCATGATGATGTCATCGAATGTATCGGTACATTTCCAACGCACAAACGCCCGCTTTGAAGGAAAAAAACCAACGCAGGGAAGGCAAACCCTGCCGAGAGTTGTTTGGCAGCGTCTAACGAGTCAGGGCAGGGTGTGGCTGACAACTGCGCTAGTTTGAAATCATACCTTCCGGGACGTCACGCTAAGTTTTCCTGCACTCCTCTGGTGCATTGAGAAAAAGCGGAAAATTCAATCGTCGATTGCGTCACTATTTTAAACGCTAGTGCAAAGACACTTCGCATACTTTATCTGTGCCTATATAGATTTGAATCTCTGAATATCGGGAAATTCTCAAAAAACGTGCTGCAGTTGCCCTTTAAAGCACGGCCCTCGCATATTTTTTTCTACCGTTCTTTAGTTCTACGGCGTCAAGGGATGAACTGTGTAGAAGAAGTAAGTATTGGGCGAGTTGGTGGTGATCCATCATATTAAAAACCAGCGCTAACAAATACAGACAGAAGAACAAACAAACACAGACAGTTTGTGTGTCGTCTCGTCCTCTCTCTGTGTTTTTAGCGCTGGTATTTAATACGAAGGCGTCAAGGGTACAGCAGGGGAATAGGAGACAGCGCCGCCATTATCGTGACGTGTCCTGGTCGAAAACTGTCCCTGTCGTGCCCAAAAGACAGTGCTGTTCGAGTAGTCCTCAACCTTCAGGAGCACGTGACATGCGGGGAATATATACCCATATACTTATTCCCCACACGTAACATGGTTTGGTTTGGTTTATTGGGCTTTAACGACCTGCCGTAGTAAAGGGCTCCGGAAATTTCGCATACCTGGGGTTCCTTAACGTGCACTGACATCGCACAGTCACACGGGCCTCGAGAATTTCGCCTCCATCGAAATTCGGCCGCCGCGGCCGGGATCGAACACACGTCTTTCAGGCCAGCAGCCGAACGCCGTAACCACTGAGCCACCGCGGTAGGGCCCACACGTAACATGTTAGTGTCCTAGCAAGCACGTTCCAAACACCCGCTAACACACATCACGAGGGACTGCAGATTCGAAATAAAGACAACTCACGCCACTCGCTGCATGCATAACCTCCGCCACATCGTGCCAGCAAAAATGACGCACGATAATTCCATACTGCGTCCGCGTATACCGCAGGAAATTCGCCTGCGATTGTCCGCACGAAACCCGTCCAGCACGCATTCACGGGACAATCAAACACGCGCTAGCTGCCGTAGGTGAGAGAAAACACAAAACTAGCTCCTCCAGCCAAAAAACATCACGAACTTCACGCGCAGCCATTAACCATCAAACCGCGTTAAAGTGGACGACGCCATTTCGCCATCCAAGGCACGCGGAGAGACAATAGAATTGTGCTGTAACTGCGTTAAGCGCGGAGGAGTTTGCGATGCCGGCAGGCGTGAGGCCTAAGACGTAAAACGAAAACAAACATTAAGAAGAGAACAACCGAGGCGTTCAAAAGTAAATGGAGGCTAAAGAAACTTCACGGACAGCCCTTATAGTCTATACAGCGTGCGGGCTTCTCACACTGTGTGGCGTGCCTTGGAGAACCTTGCAGACGACAGCCAAGGACAGAAAGCCGTTACGGCCGAGAGGGAAGCGGTCGCCCTGACCGTTGCGTGTGTGTTGACAAGGCGCGCAAGGCTACGCTTGGTCAGGCACACTCAGCCTGTCACTCTGTGCAGACGGTTCCCCCCTCTCGAGCAGCTGCGAATGCGTGGAAGAAGGCCCCGAAGAGGCCGAGAAAAAAAACAACACACAAAAAAAGCACGGCCTTCCGATACGAAGTTAGCACTTCTGACCCCCCTCGTATGGAGGATGCTTTGCTCTGTGTACTTTCAACAAAGACTTGTGGACAGGTGCTCGAAAAATTCAAACGAAAGCAGGTAAGGGTTCCTGGGAGAATCCTTTTGTCGCGAAAGCAACACTACGCGAGTCGCCGAGCCATTTCGCGGAGCTGAGGAAAGGCCATACTGCGCATGCGCGAGGAGCGGTGACGTCAGCCTCTTTTCGTAAAGAGGTTTTATATGAGTGTTAACTTGTTGACGTAATGCTATCTGGCAACTTGTTCCATAAAAGTGTGGCCACAAAAGAAAAGAAAAATGATCCGCGTTCTTAAGTTGGGTATGTCAGATTTCAAGCAGTCAGTGAAACAGACAAAACCGAGAAAAGCAGTTGGTGGAAACCAGATTACTTTTACTCTGTCAATTACGAAACTATGAATTCCGACCTCGACGTGACCCTCGGCTGAGGACTTTTTTTTTCTATTGTTTCTGCAAGTGGTGACAGACGGCTAGTAGTTTATAGAAGTGTGCCTTACATGGTTAACCACGTTTATTACACAAGCGTCCATACGGTGGTGCGATTGGGGGTAGTATTATTCAAGGCAAGGCTAAGCCTACCTGTAAAGCTCACCACCTCAGCCTTAACGCTACACACACTGTTATGACGTTACAGAGAGAACGTAGATTGCCTTGAACGAGGCCAAGGTCACAAAATACTCCAACCTAGTTATAACGAAACGGTTTGCAACGAAATAATGGATATAACGAAGGAATGGCGATTCCCCTTGCAAGTTCGGTCAAAACGGGCTATAACGAAGCTACGGCTGTAACGAAGTAATCGCCGGACCCCTTCAACTTGGTTAAAACGATTCTGAACTGCATTACGTTATTACGGTTTACGAGTACCTGATTTCTTCGCCCAAAGACCCAGAAACCGTGATAAAAGCTTCCTAGTACAGTTGTCGTCGTGGGAAGGCGAAAACGTTGGAAAAAATGAGCGCACAAGTGGTTCCGGCGTCAAGCCTCCGCTGACACGCTCACGCACAAAAGCACTTCCCGTTAAGCATTCAGAACCGACCGGCTTCTTGAGTGGCACTCCGCACCGAGATGCGGAGGACGATGACGGACGGAAAGAAAGAAAGAAAGAAAGAAAGAAAGAAAGAAAGAAAGAAAGAAAGAAAGAAAGAAAGAAAGAAAGAAAGAAAGAAAGAAAGAAAGAAAGAAAGAAAGAAAGAAAGAAAGAAAGAAAGAAAGAAAGAAAGAAAGAAAGGAAGGGAAAAGCCATCGGAGTGGGAAAGGTCAGACGTCACCGCCAGCGAAGCGATCATCCTGAACGGCACCCAGCGCGCTTTTTCGCGCCTACCGCTAGCAGCAGCAGCAGCGCGGGTGGGCGAACAAGTGTGACGTGTGAAACGTCAACAAAGGGAGAGGAGGCGGAGGACGCCCTCCCATCGCGCCACAGCGGCGACGGTATTTGCAAAAGGGGCGAACGCCTCGACGCGCTCAACGCCGTTTCCCTTTGTTAACTGTGCTCGGTACGGTTCAGAAGACGCTGTCCTGAAAAGTGCTTCCCTGTGTAGATGGGCAGTGAGTTTTGTTTGTTTACTCTTTTTATCTGGCTATACCTCCGAAGAAGGCATTACCTAGGTGCGAATAGAAAATGTTACGGCATCCTATGCTATGCTCTGCTCTAGCCGTCGCGGTGGCTGATTGGTTATGGAACTCCGCTGCTCGAACGCGGGTTCGATCTCGGCTGCGACAGTCGCATTTGGATGCAGGCGAAATGCTAGAGGCCCGTGTATTAAGGCGGACGCCTTTAATGCCTCGTCGTTGTCGACAGAAGGTTGTCAGCAGAGGTGTCACGCTTTTTCTAGTCAGACCAGAAAAAAAATCTTGGTGCACGATGGGATTCGAACCACCATCATTCCGTTCCGCCGCCAAGCGTGCCAATGGCTACGCTACTTCCTGCCAACGCATGTGTAGTTCTCCTTGTCTAGGACGCTGGTGAATGTTTGCAGAAAGGCGTCGAATGAGACGGATGCCTCCCAAACGCCATCCAGTGTCTCCAGCATTTAAGATTCACAAACAGTTGTGCACTTAACATCTTACCCACACGTCAGTGACACAAGCAGCAATACCGTGCTAAAGGCTTCCGCCTCACCCACGGAGATAGGAGGCTTTCTTCTATCTCCGTGGCCTCACCGCACTTTAGGTCAACCAAGTGCCCCTTGAATTTTTTGTGCGATGTCAGCGCACGGTAAACAACACGAAATTTCCGGAGCCCTCCACTACGGCGTCCCTCATAGCCCGAGTCGTTTTGGGACGTTAATCCCCATAAGACCAAACCAAACCAAACCTGTCCTATGCTATGCTATGCTATGCTATGCTATGCTATGCTATGCTATGCTATGCTATGCTATGCTATGCTATGCTATGCTATGCTATGCTATGCTGGCGTAAACTAACACTAGCCGAGTATTTTCATCGTAATGCTTCCCTTCGCACACACGTTGAGGGCTGTTGAATTACCTTCGGTGCAAGCAACATTTCTTACTGCATATAGCACTGACTGCAGCGGTACCTTAATTGAGATATTTCGAGGACCACTTTCTTGCAATCTCCAAACTGCTACTGGCCTTACAGCTAAGCGACTTGATTCTAGATATCGAGTAAAACGCATCAATTGACTAAAATAGCTCGGCGTATGCATGAAGACCACCCCGCAACGTATGCTATCTTCGCCGATCGCTAATCTCTACTCGCGGCCCACCAATAAGAAAGAAAAGTTGTAAATCCAAAAAGAAAGAGATACACCACCGCCTAATTGGAGAACAAGGTGATCGCCCATCGAAGAATCCATTGCGACACTCGCGTCATTATCAAGGTCGGCTGTAATAAAGCAGCCAAGCGGGGAGGCGACGTACACCTGTTGAATTGTGATGAGCGGAAGAAATGATACAAAAACGCCATAGTAATAACAACAAGAGCAACACAACCGAGCATCAAGGTAGGAGATCTCGTTCCTGCTGCTCCGCGCGTGTTCTATGGCGTCTTTCTCTCCCCCTCCTTCACCGCGCTTTGATTAATGGCGTCGCTCATATGCGCGCCGAGGCGGATGAGGGTGAGGGGGAAAGTTGATCGTAGGTGGGCGGGAGAGCGGCTGATCGCCCTGCATAGGCTACACACGTAGAGGAGCGCGCTAAAAAAAGAAAAACTCGACACAGAGAAAACGGGCTAGGCTTAGCTTGGCTACGGCTCTCGCCCGACCCTCCTCTCCGCGACGAGCAGAGATCCATCGACTCTAGCCCGCGGCTACACATTCTCCCCCTTTCCACCGTCCACTTTGGCCAACGAAAGTCAGCCAGCGATCCAGCTCTTGTTTCAGGGATGCTGCGGCACTTCCCGGTAATGCGGGAGTGGAATTAGGTGGCCAGCGGAGAACGGGGGAAAGGGAGTGAGAAAGGGAGGAGGCTCTGATTCGAGGGGTTGTCGACCCTAGCGGAAATAAAAGAAAAGTATAACAAAGGAAGCATGAGCAAGAAGAACGACGGTGGGCTTGTTTCAAAACAACGTTCTCGTATATTCCGCGCATGCAAGTGAACAACCCCACCGCAGCCTTGCCAAGGTCTTCTCCTTGGTGTGGCCAGAAATCGGTGATGATGAGCGATTCCAGCCAGCCGGCGAGCAAGCCACAGCCCCCGGCATATTGCCCACCGCCCGCCACACCGCGGCGCTATGGTTTTAATGCGCGACCGGTCGCGTCGCATAGTTGCCGGCATTGGCCCCGCTGCCAACAGAACCGTTAGCTTTGGCTCGTTCATGGGTGTGCTTGAGTGCGGTACGCGAGTGTGACCGTTGGCTTGAGGCGATGACGCTCCCATGCCATTTGCTGCCGGCTTTTTTTTTTTCCTGCTTGTTTTTCGGTCGCAGACGGCGCTAAACGCAGACTGCAGACGACCCGGTGCGAATGCAGACGACTCTAAGCTCCGGCGCAGACGACATCAAAACGGATACGCGTTGGCTGCGCTAGGCTTAAGACGGAACGCTGCCCGGGATGATTAGTGAGGGAGAGGAGGAATAGCCTGCGGAACAGGAAAAAACGAAAAAGGAGCGCATATGCATACACGGACGCTCCTCTTTTTGGCTCGATTCGTTTTCCTTTTTTATTTTTCTTGTCTTTCCTTTATATATTCTACGCTGTGATCGTCGAAAACGTTGTAGCAGACGACTGCACGAATCGTGTCAGCCACTCCGCAAAAAAGAGCGCTAGTATGAGGTGCGGCCAGGATAATTGCGCAAACCTACATCCCCGTGTGGAATGCTTTTTAGAGGGTAACGCAGCACTAAATGAGGATGCCGGAGCAAATCCAGAATGAAAGGCCGGCGGCGATGGTAAAGCGTTATTTACAGAGAGGAAGTTTATATGCATTGAGGCTCGAATTTGACTCGCCCGGCTCCAGACTACCAGCGAACTGCCACAGTCACTTTCCAACTTTGTTTTGCTTCTGTATTATGCGAATTCCTGCACCTTGAAACTTCGTAGTCGTAATCTTAATAAGATATAAAGCCAGAACTGAAGAAATATAGCCATGCAAACATATATAAGAACAGATAAGTAGATAAATACACCTAGTGCTTCAGAGAAGCTGAACCAAAATTTTTGAAAATAGTCTTTTTGAGGTATGAAGGTGGCTTCTGCGGACAAATGCCTGCGTAGGCGGACATCACAAAAGAAGTAAATAATGTTACCTAGTTAGCCGCTTAACTAATTTCCGCGAATTAACATTTAAACTAAAACAGGCTACTAGTTGCAATTAGAGATTTGTAGCCGGTCGTTAGTAAAAGCCACATCACTTTTTAGAATTTTGAAAACGTGATCACCCTCAGAGCTGTGGCTCGGCAAAACTTTGCTTTTTCGACGACTAGTTACGTGCACTGGAGGCGTTGCTTGTTCCTGCATGCTTTTGAAATCGTCTATATTTTCGCATGATGCAGCCAAATTTTGTACAGCCACAGAGGCGAGACTAATGGCGTTTTCAACGTTCTAAACACTGATAAAGCTATTACTAACGACTGGCTACAAACCTCTAATGGCAACCAGTTGCCCATCTGTGATAGTTAAAAAGTTAGTTTTCAGAAATTGAAGCGGTCAACTTGTAAAATTTATTCACGTGTTTTTTCAATGTCCCCCAAAGCAGGATATTACTGTGCCGCAAAGGCCGCCTACATACCTCAAAAAGCCTATTCCTAAACATTCTTCTTCACCTTCGCTGAAACATCCGGTAAAGAGAAAAATTGCTATGACACTTTGGCAACTATTGAGAGGCGAAATCCGAGGACACTATGCCGTGACGACTTCCGATGGATGTGACGTCACACCGTTCCCGTGGCTATATCGATACCCAAATTATACAGCTTTCGGAAATCTGAAGTGTTAATTAAGCCTAATTACACATTTTTCCATCTAATTTGACACAGATCCAACGTTTTTCCGACCATTTTGTGACAATTTTCACTATTCCGTTACGACTTCCGGTGGATGTGACGTCACACCGTTCCCATGGCTATATAGACATCCGCGCTATTTCGACGCAATTTCAACATTTTTGCATATAATTAACTAACTAATATATCTACAGCCATCAAACCTGGCTTCTAGGTTCATTTTTTCCTCCTCTATCTGAAGCAACCATTGGTTTTCTTCTATCTTTTTTAGTTCCCGAGTTAACACGCTGACGAAGGTGTGACACCTTCTGCTAACCGATGACAGTATGAGCCATTAAGGGCTGTCGCCTTGATACAGAAACGATAGATCGAAAGTAACACATACTGCGGCGGGGGTGTCTGAAAAGATTTCCCTCTGTCAAAGCTGCGTTTCTCATGGACTGACAGGAGAGAAATGAACGCGGGCGATTCAGGTTAAATATGATTGCGTTCTTTACTTAGCCCGGCCAGTCTCGCCGTCAGCGTTATTTCCATGCAAGCCCGCAATTTGGTTAATCGCATACACCGCGAAGGCTGAATAACGTGTACACGCACGGCTACGGTTAATGGGCACGTTTATTCAAGGCCAGAAATAAAGATCGCGGAAGAGCCGAGCCATTGTCTTGAGTGTAGCAGGTCACGTGGTAGCTTTCGGACCCAGCTGAGGACTTGCAAATGCGGGCAAGCTAACCGCAACAATGAGGGTGGGCGTTACGGGTGCAGACGTTCGCTCAACCGGGAACAACGGGGAAATGTGTTAGTTAAAAGACTTACTACTTAGAGAACTAAACAAACCACACAAAAAGTAAGAAGCCGGTTTAACGCCCGAGTGAAGGGTTCTTCCAAGCAAGCCATCTATTAGCATTTCGATCTTTTCCTGGTAGCGTCAACGGGTGTACAAGCACGCCCATCCTGTTGCGGTTTTGCAGACGAACTGCGGAAGCAGACGACTATGTAAATGCCCTCGGAAAGGGGCAGACGAATGCCTGACACTAGGGCGTGGTTCCAGAAGCTAGGCGCTGAGGGGGCAACAAGATTCAAGGCGACGCTAAGGATGAGTGCACACCGGGTGTTTGCCAAGAACACGTCGCAGACGAAAAGTGCGACTGCCGATTTGCTGGAACACGAAGCAGGAGACGCTAACCACCTTTTCCGAATGACTTCCGCAGCTTGTTGTTTTCGTTGTGTCTGGAGGTCTGTTAAGTGAGCTACGGACGTTTCACTTTAAAGAGTCTAAATAGAACGTGCGTTTGTGTGAAGAGAAAGGGAGGGGGGGGGGATGTCTAAGAAACAAAACAGTCCGACAGAATGTCATAGGAACAACCCTGGATGCACAACTCGCAGTTTTAGAGTCTTTTTTTTTTTAAGAAAATGAAATCAGGGCATTTACAGGTTGCCTTAGAGCCGAAAGACAGTATACTTGACAAAACTTGTCTTTAATGAGTTCAGCTCATTCAGTACCCTCAGGATGGAAATTAAGAAGCGACCGTGGACAAGGAAAACGCCCACGAAGTTGCCGGAACTTCAAGGCTTCATTAGGGGCCTTCACGCAATCTTCTAAAGGTTTAGACTACTTGACATAAGTGAAACAGCTAGCGCGAAAGAAGCCCGAAGGCGAAACGAAGAAAGGACAGGAAAGAGCGCTGGGCTTTATTGAGCGAAACTCGCACAATATATAGGAAGGCAGTGGCAAAGGTAATCAGATGCAGACAACGTCACGCGGTGTAAATAGCCGTAGAGCCAGGTCAGAATTGACCAACTAGCCCCGTAAAAAGTTCTGTTTAGGCTATTTCTTGTGGTCCTTTAATACGGCACCCAAAAACCTTAAGAATCAAAGCAATCAAATAAATTTGCTACGTATTGAAAGGGTCAACCGGTGGTCGACGGGGAAGGCATTTGTTCTGGAGTGGACACAACATGGCTAACGTTGATGATGATGGCATCTTCCTGATTAATGCATCCACACATCACATGCGCCGCACTCCTTATGAAAAAAAAATGGAGCAAAACAAACCACTGCTCCACCTTCTGCTCGGGCTCTTCACTGTCTTGGATTTCCAAGATTGACATCCCGGGCCTCGAGCATAACATGTCACTTCTGTTCGCTGGAAGACAGAGGGTATAACACTGATGAAACCTGCAGAACGTTTCCTAAGATACAAGCCGTGGCCGGGCAACTCCTAAGTTTGTACACTAAGTATACTGGTTACCAATAACTGGCTCTAAAGACCGCCGTGGTGGCTCAGAGGTTATGACACCCGGCTGCTGACCCGAAAGACACGGGTTAGATCCCAGCCGCGGCGGTGGAATTTCAGTGGAGGCAAACTTCTAGAGACCCGTGTACTGTGCGATATCAGTGCACGTCAAAAACCCCAGGTGGTCGAAATTTCCGGAGCCCTTCAATACAGTGTCCCTCGTAGCCTGAGTCGCTTTGGGCCGTTAAACCCCCATAAACTATGCACCAAACCATCAAGACAGTCGCGACTGCTAGGAAGGCTCGACGAGGAAAAGTACGTCCATTCCAACTGATCTGATTGATGAAGCACGTAAAAACGAGGCTATTGAGCAGAGGGTGCGGAGATATATAGAAACCGAAACATTCCTGCGCACACGAAAACCGCAGCGTAGCAAGAAAAAAAAAACTGCTAAACAAAATCCGACCGAGACATATTTATCAGGGCGTGTCGGAACAACCTGGGAGCGCTTGCGAAACGGAGCCGACGAGCAGAGCCGATAAACCTCATCGACGATATCCTGCGCTACTTGGCACCCAGCCCTGTCTTCCCGCATAGCTTCTTTTGCCTGCTTCCTTGTAAAAAGAACGGGGGTGTGAGGCGAGGCTTTTGACGACGATTTATTTCTTTGCACGAACACGTGCAGGGCAGATACGGTTACTGGATCTCCAGGGTGTGCCATGCCAAGAACGAGCGCTTCTGCGCGTGCAGCTGGGAGCTGTGAGGAAGGAGGCATTTAGCTCGCGTTGAAGAACCAAATTTTTCCTTACTACGGCATCATGTTAATGGTTTATGAGGTGTCAACGTCCCAAAGCGACAGGCTATGATTGACGTCGTAGTGCAGGGCCCCGGATAATTTCGACCACCTGGGGTTCTTTAACGTGCCCTGACATCGCACAATACACGGGCCTCTAGAGTTTTCGCCTCCATCGAAAGTCCGACCGCAGCGGCCGGGATCGAACCCGCGACTTTCGGGTCAGCAGCCCAGCACCATAACCACTGAGAAATCGCGGCGGCAGAGCAACACAAAAGACAAAGGTGTTACCCAAACGGTAGAGCAAAAAGCAAAAGCAGGAGCACGGCGCTGTCACGGAACGCGCTAAGACTATACGTATACGAGCGCCAAGTTCGAAGATGGGAAGCTCACGCTTAGCCTGGAGTACCTGCGAGCTTAGAAAACTCGGCCGCCACAAAACAACATCGAACGAAGATTGCAGTACATCGGCTGAGACTTGATGATGATGATGATGATGTCCTCGGGCTGAATGGCACATACCCACGGCGGGGGATTGGCCAGGGTGCATAGCGGATACAAACGCACTCATGTACAGGGAATGGAGTAGAATTAAATCTAAAAATTTGGAACGCAGAGCTAGAATTTGTACAATACAAAAAATACGGAGAAAGAAAAGTTGTGAATTCACATTCTAGCAGAGGAATCTACCAGATGAAATTATATAATCGTGAATAGAATCGAACACTGGTTTCAGGGCATATCCCTTGGCGCTTGCCCCGAAGGATAAGAGAATCGGTATAGATAGAGGAAGCCCAAGCCGAGCGAGGGGGATCTCCAAGCAAATTCTACGGAGAGCAGCGAGCCGCCGGCAGGAGAGGAAAAAATGTTCTATAGACTCAATTTCGCCACAAGACTCACAAAGGTTGGATATCGAAAGCCCCGATCGGCATAAATAAAGATTTAGCCGCGGTATCCTGCAGCGCAAAAGGGTCATGGACACCTCACATTGCCTCGAACTACACATCCGCACACTCCAAGTAAATGCCAGGTGTTGAAAATCCGCTGCAGCGAGGAGAGGCTCATGGCTCAAGGTGTGGAAACGCTGGAATCGCTGAAAGCGTGTTAGAGTCAAGTAAACAGTATTTGGGACGAAAGGGACAATAGGACCATCAAGGGCAGACTTTGCTAAAAAATCAGCCCTCTCATTAGAAACAATGCCACAGTGCCCAGGGACCCAGTGAAAGCGAACTTCTGAAACATGTGGAGGAATAAAAAATTGAAGGGAACGGCTCATAGGAGTATCACTCGAGGTTTCGAGCGCTGCCAAAACAGAAAGGTTGTCTGAGAGTATAATAACCCGAGTGATACTGCAGGGAATCCTTATTAAGGCCAACTCAATGGCCAGAAACTCAGCTACAAAAATAGGGGTATAGTCAGGGGCCCGAAATGAGTAGCTCCAATCAAGAGCCCTTGAGTAAATACCAATAGGGGCCTTTTCATTTTGCTGGGAGGCATCTGTATAGACGGCAATATGGTTAGGAAAATTGTCTAGGTACTCCTCTATGAGCCCATTTAACATATTGGCGGGCAGGTTCTTAGCATTCCTTGGGAGGGTGTTGTCAAAGAAGACGGCCGTGTCAGCCCGCCTGTGGTTGACTAGTACCAAAGATCTCATTGATACAGAAATATTTGACAGCAGGGAGTTAGAGAACACCACCTGAGGGAGCTTATACCGAGGCCAGGAAGTACCAAAGAAGAGAGTTGGGTTCGTTGTAAATATAGGGTTAGCCAATCCAGGAACAGGCTCCAAAGACCTTAAAAATGTCCGCACAGTGATAAGCTCAAACCGGGAATTGAGATCAGGTATTCGCGCCTCCAAGTACAACACCGCATTAGCTACTGTATTTAGGGAGACCTAAGCAAAGCCGCAGAGCGCGTCGCTCCATAACAAACAGGGGTTCACGCTTGTACTTTGGGCACTCAGAAAAGAGAACGGAGCCAAATTCAAGGATTGGCCGTACATAGGACTTATAAAGAAGTAGTAGAGTGTCTCGTCGCATACCGAATTTTTTGTTGCTGATCCTCACCAACCGGCCGAGGGCACGCTCACCCTTAGCGCAATGCTTCTAATGTGTGGCCGCCAGTCTAATTGCGGGTCATATATTATACCCAAGTATTTTGTTGAATGAACTTGCGGGATGAGGATAGAGTGATACGACAGAGAGATGTAAAGAGGGGTTGCTTGTGGGAAAACAAGGACGGCACACTTGTTCACATTTAAAGTTAACTTTATGCTGTCTAGCAAACTTCCAGAGCATTTAAATACTCTTGCAGTAATTGGTACAGGATATGAATGTCCTTGGCAGAAGCGGAAAAAGCAATATCATCCGCATACACATAAACTTTGACGGCTGGGTGAATAGGGATATCACGCATTAGTATGTTAAACAATAACGGTGAAAGAACGGAGCCTTGTGGGACACCTCTAGACTGGCGTATGTTGTAGAAGTTAACGTACCCTTAGAACAAAAGAACGCTCTATTCTTTAAGAACTCTCCTATCCACGCAAATAGGTACAAAGGAGGTTGTACATTAGCCAGTTTATGAAGCAAAATGCTGTGTTCAACGCTGTCGTAAGCCTTTGCAATATCTAAAGTAACCAGAGCTGATACCTCATTTTGCCTCATAGCAACCTTAATACGGCTCTCCAAGTCTATGTGCGCGGTCAAAATCGAACACCCCCGGCGGAAGCCAATCTGAGCCTCGCTAAAACCTTGAAGACTCAGAATATGACTAGTGAGGCGGCTGAAGACTACCCGCTCTACAAGCTTAACCAAATTTGATGTGAGAGCAATCGGCCGAATATTGTCGAGATCAAAACCCTTCCCCTGCTCTTTCAGCAGTAAAATAATTTTCGCTGTTTTCCAATTTTGTGGGAATCCAGGCTTTTTCCAAAGACCAGTTCACAATCTGCAAGGGGTACGGGGCAAAATCTTGCATTAGGATTTTAAGCATGCCAACTGTTACTCCGTCAATCCAGGGGCAGCAGATTGCAGGCAATTAACTACGGACGCTAAATCAGAGGCAGATACCTTAGTGAAGTCTCCACCCAAATGAAACGGGGTTGATGGAAAGGTAGTGCGAGCTCGAAAACGCACAGCAAGGCCTTGAGCTATGGACTCTAGTATATCTTTTTCGTCCCGAGGTGGCAATACTGTGGACTGAGAGATGTGCGAAGAGGGCAGCACATGAGTACGTGCTGAGACTTTCGTGGTCTTCTTTGTTTCTTTTTCTTCTCGCTCGCATACCGCTTCTTCTTCCCAAGCTCTTCGTGCGTCGAGACAAAAAAGGAAAGCATCTCGGCGTTGTATGTACAAACGAGGCTCCCTCAGCTCCATGTACTGAAAGGAGCTGATGGAGAGGGTGACGTAGCGGGGGGGGGGGGGGGGGGGGGGGGGTTGAGGGAGAAGCGTTCGACATGGGGATCGAGCGAGGCAAGTTATACAGAGGCTGCAATGCCCAGCCAGCCGCTATAGGCCTGCCTGTTTGCTCCGAAAGTCGGGGCTAAATTGGCGGTACACGAGTTCTCTTGCCTTTCTACAGCGGGGTATGCCATGCGTAGAGCGCGTGCTGCCTTCTTCCAGTTGCCTTTCACGGCCACGCAGCGTACAGCGACGAAACGTCCCGAAGAAAAAAAGAAAAAGGAGTGTTCACGGCTTGCGTGGTTATCGGCCGTTCCGGTTGCGTAAACACGAAGCTTCGAGGCAGCAGCGAGGCAAAAAAAAAAAAAAAGAAGACAAAGAAAAGAAGGCGCATTCGAAGCAGGCCACAAGAACGCGAGTTTCGATGCTGAAGAAAAGGGGTGCACGATCTTCAGGCAGTGGACTACATAAAGAATACTCAAGCGCGAAAAGAAATTCAAAAAATTATCTGCAAGGGATAGCAGGCGGGCTATATCAAGGGCCAGGTGTACAGGCCCTTGAAAACACCTTCAATATGTTCTGATGGCATTGATTTAATTGGCTTCGGCTGTTTCATTTTTGGTCATTTGTAAAATATTCTGTCATTGTCAAAGACTTTGGACTGAAGTGTAGACGTATGTTACCTGGTCTCAATTTTTTTGCACCTTTCGCTCAGAGATGGCGCGATCGAACAGAGCGCCGCCTCTGGCGTGGCTATTGCAAACTTCTCGTATACATATTTATCGATAAATGATTAACTGATGGCCTCTTTACTCTCCCTTCCTTCGATAAAAATGCTGTAATTGGCGTAACTTCCTGTAAGGTGACGTCACCATCTTTACGGAATGTGCGGCATATATTGCTGTGGCTTACACTCTGCTTCAACGTGAGGGTTGAATCAGATCATACAAGCAAAGAAGAAAAAAAACTACCAGGACATTTATTACTGTGTAAAGTAAGATTCATCTATTGCTTCCATCGGCGGTGAATATATCGTTCATTCGTTATTGTCTCCCCTAGGAGAGCGCTTGTGACGTCACCAGCTGTCACTCGTTACGTCACTTAATTAAAACCACTCAGAGTGGTGCGCTTCCATAGTGCGTTGCAGTGACGTCATGCGTGACGTCGCCAGATGAGGGCCAATGAACACGGCGTGTTGCAGTGACGTCATGCGGGATTTCATGCTGGCCAGTCAGTGTGACGCGGTGCTAAGACGAAAAGGACGCGTGGCACTACCGGGAGATCTGCCGCTAACAGATGTCGCTGTAAAACAAGTGCTCAAATGTGAGAACGCAGATTACGCCACGTATACCAATCAGGTTGAGACAAACGGTCCGATTCACTTCCTGGGTAAGTCGCCCACACAACAACAATAGGGGATAAAAAGAAGAAGGGGGAAAAGTTAGGCGCATAAAGAGCGAAAAGCAACGACGCCCTGACCTACCCTGCTGATGCCAGGACTACTCCTCCCGACAGGGTGGAATAGGCTTCGCAAGGAAGGCACTCACATACACAGCACAACATGACAACACAAAAAGCGACAGAAAAACAATCGTCCGTTCAAGGCTGAGCAACAGAACAAAGTGCACCCCAGAAGGAAAGAGAGAGGTCCACAACCACGTCTGTGCGGACTACGTATGCTGCAGAATAGCGGCAGCATGAGAAGCGAAAGGTGTAATATCCGGCGGGGTGCCCATCCCAGGGAGCCTAGCGAACACAGCGGGTCGGCTGTGGCTTCCTTTAACGCTTCTTCGTAATTAAACGGGGCGCTGGCCTGTGGCGGCAGGGCAGTTCTCTCGTCCACCCCGCAAGCCTTTACAGGAATAAGCGCAGCAACGCATCTCAGGCCACAGGAGGGATAGAGCGGAGCAACCCGCCGGGGAAGAGACGCGAAGCGAATTCTCGCCGAGGTCGCGCCGCCACTTCACGTTGAGGCGTCAAGGTTGTGTTCGCCGCTTCACCGCGGCGCACAGCTTTGTTGGGCGCATGTATAGAAGGGGAACACGAACGTATGGCTGGCGGTGCTGGCATAGGTCACCCGCCCTCCTCGAGGCTCGGATGATTACACGGAAGCGGGCACTGGGTGTTTCGAGGAGCACTGCACACCGCCCCGGAAGTTGCAGCGTGTGTCTTCGGAGTGGCTACCAGGAGAGAGATGGCAGCGGAGCCGTTGTTGTACATTGGTCCGTCGGCCGGAACGATTCGACTCAAGGAGTGTAGAGTTACCCCGGAACTGACGGAGTAACTGCGACAGTACCGAGTATAAAGCGAATTGGTAGTCGTTCATTAGAGGTGAACCTCGTTATAACGAAGTTGAAGGGGCCGTGCTATTAATTCGTTATAGCCGTAGGTTCGTTATAGCCCGTGCTGACCGAGCTTCCAGGGGGAATAGCCATTCCTTCGTTATATCCATTACTTCGCTATAAACCGTTTCGTTATAACGAAGTCCGACTGTATATTGTTAATAGCGACGAACACAAAGACAGCTGTGTAGTAACCGCGAATTGCTACACCGCGTCCAGTAGACTCTTTCGTTTGTGATTGTCGAGCTGAACAGTATGATTAACGAAGTAAGCGAACCATAATAATCCAGTGAGCAAGAGTAAAATAGTATAAATCCACTTATCGTCGTAATTTTACTCATAACTACCACAGTAAAATCTTCTCTTAGAGCAGAGGAGTAAATTTTTCTTGTGGAGTAAAACTTACGCCATGTGTAAAGAATAAAACTATAGACATACTCTTTGCGCATCGGGTGAATATTACTCAGGGAGTAGAATGTGCTTCTTTGACCACAGAGTAGATTGCACTCGCTTGGCGTAAGTTTTATTCCGAGAGTAGAATTTACTCCTTAGCTCTCAGAGTATATTTTACATTGCCAGATATAAGTAACATAATGACGAAGTGTCAGATTTTGTCTCAGGCGTCCCTAGTCTGCTTTTTCTTATGCCAAGAAATGTGGCTGAGCTTTAAAATGCGAGACCCGCCACGACGAATTTATTTTCTAGAGTCACGACGAATTCGGTTTCAAAAACCAACGAAAACCGCGCGTTCCACGTAAAAACACGATCGAGAGCCGAGCTTTGACTCTGCGTCATTTGTATTTGCCACAAAGTTTGAAGGATAAAAAAAATTGTCAGAGTGATTGGACACCAATTTGCTGTCATGCGAAGCTTAATAAAGGGAAAATGCTGTAGGTAAGAAAACAGTATAGGTCAGATAGTGCTATTTCCGAATAAATTTGGTATACGAAATTGATGTGTACCACTTCTTAGACTTCTAGCTCATATCCTTGTTATTTCTTCTGCCTCCTGCTCGGTTTATTTCATAGATTCTCCTCATTCACTTTAAAAGCGACTCTTTACGTATCCACTCATGAACATTTCAAAACTGGCCGAAGTATGCTACAGGCGCTCTTCTCAGAATGAATGCCACCCGAAATCCAAGCACACACGAAACACGTACTACACCTCACGACCAAACGTGGTCCCGAATCACGCAATCGCAACGGGCCGTCGTGAAAAGATCCGAAACATCCTTGCACGCATTCGCATCGAGTCGAGCCAATCCGAGAGCCGCAGCTACGCTCGGGATCACGAAAGCAGACGACACGACCACAATCTTCCGGATGATCGGATGCCGACGACAATTCCAAGGCCAAGCCGACCTCCCGAGCGAGTTCACGACGCACTTCGAAACAGAGGGCACTGGGCGCCACGTAGCGGAGATGCAGCGAAAAAGAATAGAATGAACAATGGCAGAAAGATCATTCGTGACACAGGGATTGATGGAGCCATTATGATCCTCACAGTGTGCGCAACGGCGCCTTGATGATGTAATGAGCCCCGACTTAACAGCGTCCGGCGACGCGACAGAAGATAGGGTGCACCGCGGGTCGTCTGCTATAATATAGTGCGGCCGCTTC
This sequence comes from Amblyomma mixtum, assembly GCF_055824585.1. Taxonomy (NCBI): domain Eukaryota; kingdom Metazoa; phylum Arthropoda; class Arachnida; order Ixodida; family Ixodidae; genus Amblyomma; species Amblyomma mixtum. The sequence continues at coordinate 156,192,768 of NC_143015.1, forward strand.
GTCTGCTATACGTTCCCGGGCCTGTGGATCGTCTGCTACAGAGTGGTGTTGCGTCGTCTGCTACGACTGGAGCAGATAGCGCGGCGCGGGGGCGGTGGGAAACTTTCGCCTGCAGCACTGCCGGCGTCGTGACCGACCACTAAGCCTTGCCCTTTGAAATATGACCGCTCGAAAGACATTAGGTTGCGGCGTTGCCTGCGAAACAAAGAACCGGAGGGGCCGATACACACGCGGACGCCTGGACGGAGCAAGAACCGAAGGTGTGAATACGCAAGTAACAACGAAACAGGAGCGATGATTGGTCGGGAAGCAAGGGCGTTTGGCGAGTATACGGACGTCTTCATCTGCATTCCTAGCCCTTTCTGCACGATCTTTTCTTTTAGTTCTTTTTCTCGCGACGCAGGTACGGTATGGCTTCTCAGCCGCACGGTGAAACGAGACGAACGTCGAAACAGAGAAAAGTGTATTCTTTCCGTCCAATCAAGCGCACAAAGGTTTTGCACTGGAGGTCAGAAACAAAGCATTCTCTGTGTGAACGCGGGTCGTTTGCTCGAGAAAGGGTCCACTGTCGTCTGCTATCGTGTCAAGGTTCCGTGGTCGATGCAGTTAGGTTCGTCGGTTACATGTGCCGCGAGCTGCGAACTGTCTTTTGGAACGACCATCAGTAAAAAAAGAATGCGTGAAAGGCAACATGTCAAGGTCAACCATCAATACCATAGTTTCGACTCGTAAATACGAGAGCCCAAATTACAGAACCTAACAAGCTCTGATTGTAGCCATCTTTAAATGACACGCTGCTTTATAACAAACAGGCAAGACGCATCACCATCTCAGGTGCGCTTTGGAATGCGGAAGCTAAGGGAAACTGTGTCGAATGCCTTTGGGATTGGAAACTGCCAGGAATGCTTAGCATCGATACTACACCGTAATGACGATCGCTAGCTCGTTCAAGAGTTAGAACTACAGTTGTCTTGTACCTCTCCAACGTTATTGGATGTAAGGAAATTCGAGTTAAATGTGTCGCCATTGATCGAAAGAGGGTAAGCCCCGGCGCTTAAATGATGGTGATCACGTGACAAGTTGAATGTTCTCACGGGACAACAAATTAACACGAAAGTTTTCCACTGCCGCTTGTTCATCGGGACACTACACGAGCTCGGAATGGGGACAACAGTGAGATTTCCCTTATCGCACTTAATACTTTGTCCGACTACAGTTTAACTTCGATATGACGAAGTTTAAGGGGCTCGTCGATTATTTCGTTATAACCGTAGCAGCTTCGTTATAGCCAGTGTTTACTGAGCTTCCAAGGGGAACCGTCATTTCTTCGTTATATCCATACTTTCGTTATAAACCGCTTCGTTATAACGAAGTTCAACTGTACTACTATTATTACAGCTGGTGCTAAACAACGCTACACAAACGAGTGCTACATGCTACATAACCACTCCAATCCCTACAGCCATTTTTATGAACTTGATGCGAGTAACTATTTCTACTATTCGGCTACAAATTCTCCGTCAGCCCTACTACTACTACTCTTACTAGTGCTTCTACTACTACTGCTGCTCTTACTATTCCCTGTATTATTTCTGCTAGTAATTTTCATTTGTCGTAAACGTGTGGGTCGTTATTTCTTTTTGCGCGACTCGCATGCCCGGGACACCCCACCTCCCTTAAAACAAATAAAATATTACTGCTATTACTGCTACTGCTACTGATCTTACTCCTACAGCTAGTGATATTGCTCTACTGATACTGCTGCTGCCGCTGCTGCAGCAAAGCGAAGCTGTAAATCCCGGAAAGCACCCCTGATACATCTATGGCTCCCCCATGCACGAGCGCTAAATATGAATACCAGAAAGGCGCTGCTCCGCCAAGGCTATCCTTAGCGCGTGCTCTTCAAGACACCGCCCTTCCCTTAGCCCAGGTGGGGGGGGGGGGGTCCTCGTTGCAACGTGACTTCGTGACGCCATGACGGCGCCTCGGGCATCGTTTCTTGCTATTTAGTCTTTTTTACGTGCGAACAGGAGTCATTAATTATCCCGGCTTTCTAATTACAGAGAGCGCAGGCTGCCTGGGCACAGCTCTCAGCTACCGCCTACCGCCGCTACGCCATCATGTGCACCGTCACCCATCACCGCTCCTGATCGGCGAAAGCCCGGTCCCCGCCCGTCCATTCTTTCTCGGGGGCCCGGAGCCTCGTTTGAGGGCTTATCATCGACGTCTTCGCTGAATACGCTTTACATGCGGCTGCCTATAGCTGCTGGAAAATCTGGTCGCATCGGGCCCCCGACGTGCTCGACGCGCGCTTTATTATGTTCTAGGGCGCGCGCTTAGACGTTCCTGGGACGTTCCTGGGACGTCTTGTTCACTTCGGTTCGATGCCCTCTCGCGAGGCTGGAATGTGTGGCAACACTGAGTCATCCGTTGCTAAAAACGAGTCCCAGTTGACGTAAGCAGCCCTCTAGCAATAGAGAGCTTTAGCATAACGCAATCGCATAAATCTGGTGTAATTGGCGGCTGGCAGTAAAAGTATACCCAACAATTATGAACACAAGCATTTTTGGAAGGACCGATAGATGACTTTCATATGCCTCGCAGAACAAGTGAGACCGCTAAAACGGGCGAAGAATTCCTAAAATAAAAGTAAATATAGTAGCGCTTCGCTCGTGGGAGATTTCAGTGATAAGGTTCCAAAAAGTACCCATCGAATTAGGGTGCTTCCATGCAGTTAGGCACTGGTCGCCACTGTACTGCGATGGTGGAATAGAAAGCATACAAATCCCCAGCCGCAGGCGCCAGGGTCATAAGCGTTAATTCGTACTTTTGTCATCGGTTCATGCACGTCCGCGCAAGCTTAAGCATGAGCCCTCGCCAGCTTTCGCCACGGTCAATATACCCTGAACGCTCCCTCTATACCCCCTCGACGTTTACGTCCCAAAGCAATGTTATGCTTTCCCAATTATAGCATTGTGCAAAAAGTGTCACAGTTGCATAGCGAGGACGAAATGAACTCAACTTCGCGCTAGGGTACCAGAAAGCACTGGCTACACTGCAAACCTATTTCCCATCATGACGATCAAAGCGATGCGCAAATAAATGTATATACAATACATCTGCAATCGTATCAAATGCCAACACGATCTGAGCTGCAGGCTGACAGCTTATTCACGGAGAGTATATATCCGTCTGCGCACACGGGGGCAATGACCGCTCTACTGTGAAAAGCGGGAGCGGTTGCTCGTGTTTCCAGCTATAAATGCCGCGCAGTCTTATCGATCACCAAACACTCATCCATCTCGTGCGCTGCACCTTCATTGTTTCCGCTGTACTTCTCCAGCTATCGAAGACAGCCCGCGAGAGTATTAGAAATGCCAGAAGACAGCGTCGTCTGCCACTCGCATGCCTCCTTCCGGACAGATCCCTTCTGCTCTGGCGTGAGCAGACGACGAAGCGGTGTTAGCAGACGGCGTAGCCTTGTATTGTGCGACGCCTGTCGGCGTTGTGCCGACAAAGGCCCTTCTCTTCCGAGGAGTCTATCCAACGGGTGAAGAAGACGGCCCGATCACGACGGCGTTGTTCACGATGATTGAAGGCAGAAAGGATAAGCGGGGCGCGATTGATGTGGCATCGATCTGAGCGTGGTGTGGTGCCCAACGTCGGGATGAATATATACTAAACGCACGAAGATGTAAACAGCGGGACAAACGGGGGCTAGAGGGTGAAAGTGTAGTTCTGATAACCGTGGCGCCCGTGCGTAATTCAAAATGTCGGCGCGGTGTAATGGAAAGAATGAAAGGAAAAGAGAAAGAAGCAAGGAAAGAAGAAAAAAGACAGAAGGAAGGAACGAAGTGAAGAAAATAAAGTGTGATGGGAAGGAAAGAGAAGTGACGTTTCTGGTACGGCGCGGGAGGCGAATGCCATGATTGCTTGGCGTCCAAAGTGTGTCGTCTACCCACGCTAGCTGTCCGGCGTACGTCACAGCCGGCGTGCACACCCAAGGCAAACACAAGCCGAGGCGTCAAATAGACGGTCAGCGGTTATGTTCGCCGAGCAGACGAAAAATGCCCAAGCGGCGAGCAGACGAAAGAAAGAAAACGGGAATGCGCAGTACACGGTGCAGACGACAAGCAGACGATAAGGCAAGCCGCGCAGGAGAAAGTGTGTGTGGGCATTGGTCACCGAAGACGGAAGTCAAGTCAAGCCGATTTGCCACGTAACGGTCGTAAAACGGTGGTGAACGGTAGTTGCAATGCGCTTGCGTCAAATTGTTTTCTTTTTTCTTTTTAACTGGAGACTTTTCGCTTCGTGTTGCGTTTTACATGTAATGTGTATGGATATAGAGCTGATCTGGAAGTAACGATCTGCAGTTTGCGAATGAACCGGGCGTTTTCCTTTAGGTTTCTCGCTAACTACGTAAAAATTTTAGTACAACACATTATGTCACAAATAGGCGGATTTCTTGATGGACATTAAAGTGAATTTTGCTTACTGTTATGCGCTCTAGAGGAAACGTTACTGACCACGATTCGACCTATGATGCGATCTTAGGAATCAATATTGATTTATGAACAGTAGAAGTATAAAAAAAAAGGCTGAGGCTTAACTTGGTTAAGCCTGGATAATGCGAAGCATCATCGTGTCGCGTAATTTGGAGGCGCACAACCACAGCGACGGCGCGAGGTGGGCCCCCGTTTCTACTGTCGTGACGTCATCGTGTCACGTGGTGTGACGTCATGTATCACGTGATTTGGAGGCGCACAACCACAGCGACGGCGCGAGGTGGGCCCCCGTTTCTCCACTGTCGTGACGTCATCGTGTCACGTGGTGTGACGTCATGTATCACGTGATTTAGAGGCGCACAACCACGGCGCGAGGTGGGCCCCCGTTTCTCTACTGTCGTGACGTCATCGTGTCACGTGGTGTGACGTCATGTATCACGTGATTTGGAGGCGCATAACCACGGTGAAGGGCTGAAGTGGTAGCTAAAGTAGTATGCTTCGCATAAAAAACATTTTGCCATCCTGGCGATCAAGCCAGGCATGACACGAATCAGTGCCGTGACACGTAATACTATCTTGCATTCTCTTGGGTATAGTGTGCATGATCGCCTGCATCCGTTCTATCGCGCACGCGCAAAGAAGGCAATGTTTCTGTCGCGAAGTAGGTCGTGTTTAACTTATTCTTCTCCGTCTATTTCACGCTCCCACCCAAAGCTCAGCAGCACGAGACATTGGAGATTCAAATTCTAGCATATATCTACCTGACAACTATCACACCTGTCAACAATTCGGAACAAAACGATACATGTTTGCTTACTTTTAGAGCGCAGCTCTTTGGCGTCCGTTCCTGGGTTTCGCGTCGTCGTCGGCCTCGTAACCAGCTCCGCCCCCCTTTCATCCCCCCAGCGCTATCGGCGTCAGCGGCATCAGTCAGTCGCTGCTATCTCTTCCCTCCTCCCTTTATCGTGTTGTCCGCTTGCTGCGCGCGCTTCTGCCCCCATCGTTTGCCGCTGGGTGTACACGCCGCCCCCCTCCCCCCTCTTCCTGCGAGTCTCCGGTTGTCAAAGCGCCGGCTCGAACTTAATTCCTTTCTTCGCTCCTCCTCCAATGCAACCCCTGTGCGGTGGCAATCAGAGAGCCAGATCGGTGGCGGCGGATCTGTATATGTGCACCGCCCGAGCCGAAATTGCGAATACGTGTGAAAAATAAAAAAAAATTCTGTGATAGCGCATACATGTGTTGCTCGATTTCTTTGCCTCAATCTATCGAAAAGGTGAAACAGCTTATTTACTGCGCTCAAATTTCGCATTAGGAAGTAACGTAATCGTCGGTAATTTTTTTCTCTCTGAAACGTCCCAAATAAAAGTTACAGCGTAAGCCGTCCATCCAGCATACAAAACGACTTCTTGCCTTGCTATTCAAGCGAGCAGCCCAAAATCCTGACCAGCCATTTCACATCAGAACACGCCAAGTTCCTCTCAAGCAACGGACAAAACCATCTCCGTTTAGCCCCCTAGTCACGCAATCTCCTACGCCGACTGGAGCCACGCCACAGAAGCGGGCGTCGTCACAACGCTGGCTGACAAAAGAAAAACAAAGTATTCTTTATTGTCCGTCTTCATTCCTGGCGTCCCCAGCAGGTCCCGGTTCCAACCAGAGCAAACTCGTTGACACACGCCCACATAGCCGCGGAACGCAAATGAATTGCAGACGAGACTGACCGACCGACTGACTGCGGGGGGCGTAGAACAACGACCACTTGCGTAAAGAACAAAAAAGTAAGAATGGAAGAAAGGTGGTGGGCTTTCAGCGAAAGGACATTGCGTGAGCGAAAGGGACGGATTACTACGAATGCGGGGGACGCCTGAGAGTTACTGGTACGTGCCGGGGACGGCAGGGGGCGCGACGGACGGACTGGATTACGTCAACGCCGCTCGGCTGACATCGCGGAGGACTGTGGGCATGCCCAGGCGCGGGCGCGTGAGTTATACCCGGCAACGCCTCCGCGCGACCCTTTTATTTATTTATTTACTTATTTCTTTTCCGTTGAAGGCGTCGTCCTGACAGCGCGTGTGTGAAGAACGGAAGCCGGCTGCGGATATCGCCGGACGGCGTGAGCGCAAACGGAAGGATTTACGGTCTCCGCCGAAATTTTATGAGCCAGATAAGGACCTCGCTTACATTTAGCTTTTTCGACAGAACTCGAATGAGTTACGGTCTCCGACGGTCAAAGAAAAGCAGTGGAAACGAAAAAAAAAAGAAGACCACGAAGAGAAAGCGTTCTCCACAGGGCGCCTGTAGTAGCGCATAAAATATCGCCTTGAAACGCCGCAAGGACGAAATGTGGTCTGTTTTCTTTAATCTCGAGTTAGCAATACAAATGTGGCCACACCTACACCCACTTACATCACGGCTCCGTGCATCACGGTAACGCCCGGAGTGCGAAGAGCGGAAGCTCTTCCCACGAAAAGCGTGTGCTGGAGAAATTTACAGTCGCCTCCAAAACTATGCGAGCCAGCTAAGGTTTTGCTCTTTTTCGATATATCGCGAGCCATTTACGGTCTTCAACGGTCCTGAAACAGCGCCAAAAGCAGACCGGTGGACGAGTTTTGTGGAGCATTAAAGGTTACCTTGAAGGGCACGTAAAATAAGCGATGCTGCTTTATTTTGTGTGTGTGCGTGTTCGGCTGTTCTCGGGAATACAAATGCGACCGCGCCCACGTCTGTTCGCCCGACGGTAACGCCCAATGTGCGAGGAACGGAAGCCGTTTTTGACTTAAGGCGTGTGTGAGCGTGGATTTAAAGTCTCCTTGAAGCAGTTTATGAGGTGCATAAGAAGTTGCTCCCTGCAGTTCCTCTCGCGTTGTTGGCGACGAAGCCATTTCCATACGACAAAATTAGTTGCGGGAAACGTGGGTACGGGTCCTCTTTGTGCCCTTGAATGTCCGCTACGCAGTTTTAGTTTTAAGGGTCATATGACACCAAGTCTAAATCAAGAGGAAGAAATGGGCTTTGGGCAGGGCATGTAATGCGAAGAAGGCAAGATAACCGCTGGTCCTTAAGGCTAACGGAGTGGATTCCAAGAGAAGGCAAACGTAGCAGGGGGCGGATGAGATTAAGAAGTTTGCGGGCATACGGTGGCCGCAACTGGCAAAGCACAAGGTTAATTGGAGAGACATGGGAGAGGCCTTTGCCCTGCAGTGGGAGTAGTAAGGCTGATGATGCTGCTGCTGCTGATGATGATGATGACACCACGATGGGTCTCATTGCTGGGCAGCTTGCAATGTTCCCATTTCGTGATAAGCACATGACCAGCTTGAAAGTTGTCTTTTTTTTTAAACATAAAATTGGCTTATTCATGCTTAACGCTTACATTCGACTAACTGATATAAGACCCCATAACTTCCTTTTATTTTTTCATTTTCCGGAGACAACTGTCTCACCTCCTAAAAACGTTTATATGCGACGGAAGAACTGTAACACAAAGTTGAGGGTGTGAGGAGCGCTTGTTGGAGCAAAACGACGATTAGAAAAGCCCAAAGAGAGAGAAAAAAAAGCGGTGAAGCCTACGGAAGCTAATTTTACACCACTGTGCAGCTGTTGTCATTTTGCCCGTCTCGGAGAAAAATGATGAGAATACAGGGCCAAAGAGGAACACACGTTCAGTAGAAGTGACACAAAGCGAATGGCCTCCCTCTGAAAACTTCTGGTGACAGTCAACAGAGCCCCAGTTCATTACTACTGGCAATCGACATACACTCGTCACTAATGTTCTGCGCGTAGCATTCTCTCTTCTGAACATGCTTTAAAACTTGCGTCGTAATCGTCTGCCTGGAAGAGAATTTGTGTTTGGCGTTCTAAACTTGACGCCAGACTTGAGCTATACCTTGCTGACTTGAATGCTTTGCCGACGCAAATTTTACGACACGGCCGAAAGTCGGAAAGCAGCACTTTCGAGGCGCAAAGTTCCTATCGTTCCGTCACCACTGCTCTCCGCGGTATCCCATCACCACGTGACCCGACCCCATAATTCCTAGCCAAACAAACAAACGCATACCACACCGAGACTACGCCGAGAGCAGCGAGAAACGACTCGCATTTTCTAGCCGCCCGCTTCGATTTTCCGTCTATACTCCAAAGCCGCCGCCAACGCATCCTGCAAATAATGACCTTTATGGGAAATGAATACCTGCTATCCAACTTCCTATCTCTGCAAAGGTCGCGCCTGGCCTCGTTCTGTGCGACGCGGGCCCAGGAAGCGAAATACGGAAGAAACTTGTGTGTAGCGAACAAAGGAGGACGCATGGAGGAGAGACCGTATCCACCAGAAGCCATATTCACTCATCTCTCTACTATTTCCCTCCCTATCTATCCACACAGGTAGAATGAATGAAGGGTAAACGCAAAAGGAAGGGGCAAGCAGACGAAGGTGTATCGTCCGCCTTCCCGCTGAAGCAGACGACAGCGCCGTCCCGCGGAAACTGCAAGCGGGGCCTTTCGGTCAGGGCTATTACCCGGCAGCGACTCTTTGGGGCGGCTTCTTTTTTTTCATCAAAGGAAGTCACTCGGGGATGAAATAACGGTGATCCCGCGCTGGAACGCCGAAAAACTGTTTGCGGAAGTTATTTCCTTGACCGACGGGGTATATACAAGTGCTCTGCTGAGCGCTGCGGGTAGCAACAATCATGGCGTCGACGGCTCAGCCGAGCAGACGAGAACGAAGAAGGGTGTCTTTTCAGCGGCGTTCTGCTCGGGATGCGTTGTGGTACAGTTGTGGACGGACGATAGGCAAACCACCGCGAGCAACGCATTGACGATGTAGGAATAGGAAGCGATATTGGTTTCGTGCAGCTTTTTGCAGAAGTTGTTTACCTCAGTGGCATACGGATGGTATGTCTGAAGGTACTTAGAGGAGTAGGAGGTCTAGATTTCGTTGCTGAAGTAACGCTACGCTAGGTGTGAGCGATTTCGCGGAGCCCCGGAAAGCCCCATCTGCGCATGCGCGAGGAGCGAGTGACGTCAGAGCAGCGCGGAGCCGCCGCCGACTCCTCCGCTGCGCGGGTGACTCAGAGGTGCCGTCTCCGCTGCGCCAGCAGTGCATTCTCCAGGAGGAGTGACGTCATATGGCACACAGCTGCGGCACTGGGGCCACCGCCGACTCCTCCTCTACGCGGGTGACTCAGAGGTGCGGCCGCCGCTGTGATTGCCGCGCCGTTGCTTCTGTAATTATACTTGGGATGACCATTGGTCAAACCACAGCAAATTTTTGTAAATTTTCAATTTTGTCTCTTTCTGGTTCATTTGTTTCCAACAGCCGAACTGTGGCCATGACGTCATAGATGAGTTGAGAAAACGTTGAGGTAACATGAGGCGAACAAGAACGGGCATAAAATCACTGTTGTGGCTTTTTAATTCACTGCACTTGCTACGCCAGTTTGCCCCAAGACAGAGTAGATTGAGACCCTAGGTTGGGACTCTCCCACACCACTAATGTATTGCGGGTAGCCTGCCCCAAGAGTTGGAATGATAGCAAATTGAACATGCACATATTACAAATTCCAATATCTGTGTGCCTGACCGGAAACCAACGTCGTCTTAACTCGCCTGTGACGTGATAGCCCCCGTTCGGCTGTTGAAACCAAGACCAGAACAACATGAGAGAAAAAAAAACTGAATTTAAAATCATTCAACAACCTCCGGCGAATCCTAAGGAGGGATCCATGTTTAGTCATGCTTCATGCATCAGTAAACATGGGGCGGCCAATGCAAAAAATGCCAGAATACGCAATAAATACGTACTTTATTGAGGATGAACGCTTGCGACTGAATCATTGATTGATTGATTGATTGATTGATTGATTGATTGATTGATTGATTGATTCTGATTGACTGACTGACTGACTGACTGGCTGACTGACTGACTGACTGACTGATCGATTGATTGATTGATTGACTGACTGACTGAATGAACAAACGAACGAAAAATTCATTCATTCATTCATTCACTCGCTGGTTTCTCCCTACGATGTCAACCCTAAATGCACGGGACCGAAAGGGCAAGCTAAGCCATATCACACACGTTTCTTAGATCCCAGTACATGACGTTCAAAAAAAAGAAAAAGAAAAGAAACAGAACGTAGAAGACGAGGAAATCCGGGAAAAGGCTAAGGTTTGTCCTATACTCAGCCCACGTATCGGACCGCTGCACGGAATGGCAAATTAGGGTCGTTAATTAGGTCGTTTCCGCCGAGCATTGTGTTGGGGCCAGCCGACCGCGTACACACCCCGCCCGCCGCGCTTCCGAGATTTAACAGCGCGAACCGCACTTCCTGGTTGGCAATGATCTTGAACTCCTGCCACAGTTCTCACGGCGTGAAACGGCTTGAGAAAAAAAAGCCCACTTTGGTGCCCATTTTAAAAACCCATTTCCTCGCCCGACTATGTAGGCCAGCGTAGTAATGTTCTCTTTAATTTTTTGTTCCCCCCCCCCCCCCTTTTTTTTTTTACTCACGCTACTGTAGTTAAGCCGTACAGGACGCGTAAACTGGCATCAATCTGTCTGGAATGCTCTTCGAGAGTCTGCAGACGTGCTGTATAGTTTCAAAGCGTTCCTAATAGTACTCGAACATTGTTAATGCGAAAGCATTTCTAGGCTATGTCGGCGGGGTAGTGTCCGCAAAACGTGTCCGCAGCAGTTGTGACGTTATCACAAGAGGTAGCATCAAACTAATGGTTGTGATCGATAGAGGACGGTGTGAGGATGATGCGCAAAAATATATGTCGGTAGCATGATTAATTACATAATTAGAACCAAAACTGTAGAAAAAACGTCACGCATTTATAAAATCGTGTTTCAACCAAGATAGCCCCTGTTGCATAACCCACAATTCAGGATAAAAGCATTTTAGAGCGGAAAACCTTTGGTGACCACCATTTTTTCTCATAATGTAACATTTCACTATAACAATCAATATATCCGCAGGTCACCCGACGGCAGTTAAGCATTCTTTTTTTCCTATTAACATTTTTGCCAGCGTCAAAAGCCTTCACCATTGCATTTCTATGGTAGTCTTAACTGTTCGATGCGATCCATGGAAACACTTTAAAAGAAATATTTCGCTACATATCAGAAGAATGGACCAGTGCCTTCAATATTTCATAACAGTATCGTAAATTTTTCCAATTTTAAAATTTTTTCTCCGCGAATATCGGACATCTTTACGCCGCATGTGTCAAACTCTACGCAACCAAGACACCAGCATTAAATGCCCTGCCCTAATACTTTTTCTCCCGACATCTTTTTCATATCTTCTTTCTCTACAAATAACATTACGTCGGCGGGGTCTTGCTGCATGTATGACAAAAACTTATTGTTTGGCTAAAGAATACTTCTGTTGCGAGCTGCGTCACAGTTTTGTCGTTCTTCTATGCAATTTCTCTTCTTTGTCGGACGACACACTTCTGCCGTCAGTCTGCCTTCGTACATGATGCCGTGTTCCCACAAAGTCGTTGACTATGCTGCGTACAGAGGCACATCACATGACCCGAATGCGCGTCATGGTTCGGAAGAGTCGGAAGTAACAAGTGTAGCAGACGACGCGGCGAGTAGCAGACGAGATGACTTGTGCCTCCACCGGCACAGCTTATTTTTCACGCCGTCTGCTCCGAAGCGAAGCAGACGAAACGAACGAGCAGACGGGTCACAGAAACACGCGCGCCCTCTCAAATGGACGCCGACAGCGAAAGGGACGTGAACCGTGACGATCGTTAACAAGAGAACGGCAAAGCAATCTAAAAAAATAATTCCCTCAAGTGCACGAAAAAAAAAACAGCAATACGAACACTGGCGTGACCGCTTAAACAAGGCAGAAAGAGTAGAAAAGTACGAAACTGCGGCAGATGAGAAAGACGGCCGTGGATGAGTAGTGCGAGAGCAGAGCATTCAACGCGCAGATGACCTCCTCTCATGCTCGCCGTCTGCTTCGTTTTGTGTACGCCTTTTTCTACAACGGATGGTGCATTGTAGCCTAGAGTTCACGTATCGTCCGCACCTCCCCCCTTCCACCATTTCTTTGTGTACAACAAAACACTGAGCGCTTCCTCAAACCTAATTGCTACGAATTCAGAGGGCTGGATCCACCGTTATTGTATTGTTGTGTTTTCTTTCTTATTTTCGCAATAAAAGCCCCGTTCTTCCCATTCATGTACGTAGCATCTTGTTCGCGCTGATGTTTTCCTTCAATCTTGTTCCTTAGGTCATCGAAAGAAGGTCGCTAAGCTCTCGACAGCTAGCCTAGGTCAAACTTTTTCGCGCTTCTTGCTAGCAGTATACAACAACAGCAACGAAATAAAAACACACACGTTGACTTATGTTCTGTTTAGACTGCGCTACGAAACAAAAAAAAAAGAAACAGCAAAGAACTAGAAGCTAGACCTTTCCTAAGCAAGCAGTATATCATGTTTGACAGACGGAAGCGAAGCTTCGTGGTTGCAAAGAAATATGGCCTGCTTGACTCCAGCACCTAAGCCTAACCGCTGGTTCAGGAAGGAATCAAGACTGGTTTTGTTAATCGAAGGCTGGTCACTGCGCCCCGTGAAAGGTGTGCAAGGGGTAGAAGACGAACTTCTACAAAGATGGCTTCTACATATGCGACCGGTTGACCTGCGAACAGAAGTGATAAATGGAGCTTGACCACTTCATGCCCAAAAGTGACCACGCAACTGCGCAAATTTAGAAAACTAAACAGAAAGGCTTAGCTTTGGGGTGACAAGAAATGAATCTTGTTATGTTTTTTAGGTGAAAGTTTGGCTTGTAGGTTGTGTTGAACAATTTCAGGCGAGCACTAACCGTCCCTTTGGGACGTTAAACCCCAATAAACCAAACAAAAACATACGGAGCAAATATAAAAAAAAGAGTAAAAAGCAAACATCCGTTAATCTTTGATGGGGCAGCTTAAAATGAATTTATGTAGACCATAGCAAGGTTATCGTAATTTTATAAAATAGTTTCGCAGTTGTTTTGAATTATAACCGACAGTGTTACAATTCCGATAGCTCCGACAGCTCTGCCCATGATTCACTCGTCTACGGGAATGGCCTTCAAGGTCCCGTTCATTCGTCTCACCTGTCTTTCACGGGGGAGACAGGTAGTACAGAGTGGTGTATGGTTATAACTGTCTTCTCTCGTTGGAGAGGGCGACATACGTGGGAAAGTCCTCGGGGGACGGACTTTGAACCATAATCACAGCGTCGGCAGCGCTTAAAAACGCAGCGGTATAGGATAGGACAGGACGAGACTGCCCATATGCGTCGCATGACTGCGTAGTGTCCGCAAAGAAACAAGGACGTGTGGCAGCACGTTTCGTCTCAGGGCGTGGGGCTACGCAAATTTTGTAATGGTCTAGCACCTGCACAAAATAACAGCCCCGGGAACTGCACCTGTTCAGTTGCTAAACAACACTGACACTGACAAGGGCACGCTGTCACTGAATAAGAATGAAAAATAACAAAAATAAAAAAGACAGGCCTTGGCTGACAACGGCACTAAAGACAGGTCGAAATGCGACTAGGTACTCCGCCTATTCTGTTTCCTGCATGGATATTTACTTTGTTAACAAGATAGAGAAATCATTTTCACTTCATCGCTACATAGCACAGAGAAGAGTTCCAAAATGCGTTCTTTCTTTCTTTTTTTTTTGGGGGGGGGGGGCGGAGAGAGGGGGAGGAGGGTGCTACGAATGCACACTGCGTTGGCCTTTTAAGGACATCTGAGATTTGTAGCTGTTCGTTGGAGTATAGTGATGTTTCCTTTTTTTTTAATCATATACTTTCTCAGTGTCCTAATATGTGTTGGCATTCGTTTCTTCGCATCATCAAGGAATGAAATTGGCTGCCTAAAAAGCAGTGGTCAAAACAGGCGTGCAATTCGCATGTAGATGTGATTTAAAACAAAAAAAACTTGCAGCCCCGCTATTATTCCGCCATCCGGGATAGTGTATATATCGTGGCATAAAGGCTGACTAAAGGCCGCGGATATAACGTGGTAGCGATAGATGCTGACTCTGCTTGTAAATGCTGCAACTGCCACTAAATCAACGCCAGCGAAAAAAAAAAAAAGAAACGAAAGCGACCATCTGTCCCAGCATCCGTTTTCTAGTTATTCCCGGGCGACCTCAAGCTCCACCAACCTCTTAAACGTACGGGAAATAAAACTCAACTTCAGTACGCTAGTGCGATTCTGCTTGCATGCCTTATTTAGCAACACGTGCACCACATTCGAAGCACATCGCGACGCAACATTTCTCACGGTACGCTCGATGGGCCCAAGGGATTCCCCCTCACGTCGACGCCTTATCTGACGACACGGATGAGGCCGATACGAAGCTGCGATTCGAGGCTCGATACGTTTGTGAAGGCAATTACCGATTGTGTCAGGCAGGAGCGTGCTATGTCACAGGTCTCTACGTGAGGGGCATTCCAACATTACAAGCCGGACTTCGATCAAGATAAACAGGGTCCTGTCTGTTAGTTACTACAGTGTACTTTTTGCAGTCCGTACTAAAGAAACCGAAGCGACGACGGTAAAGAAATTGAGCCGCCGCGGTGGCTCAGTGGTTATGGTGCTCGGCCGCTGACCCGAAAGACGCGGGTTCGATCCCGGCCGCGGCGGTTGAATTTCTTTGGAGGAGAAATTCTAGAGGCCCGTGTACTCTGCGATGTGAGTGCACGTTAAAGAACCTCTGGTGGTCGAAATTTCCGGAGCCCTTCACTACGGCGGCTCTCACAGCCTGAGTCGCTTTGGGACGTTAAACCCCATAAAACCAAACCAAACTAAAGAAATTGACCGAGTGCATGCGCGTGTTTTGTTTGACATTTTTCTTCTTTGTCCGTGTCAAAACTTTATATTATCTTCATCCACGCCGAATAGGTATGGTTTACTGGGGTTTAACGTCCCAAAGCGACTCAGGCTACGAGGGACGCCGTAGTGAAGGGCTCCGGAAATTTCGACCACCTGGGGTTCTTCAACGTGCACTGACATCGCACAGTACACGGGTCTCTAGAATTTCGCCTCCATCGAAATTCGACCTCCGCGGCCGGGATCGAACCCGCGTGTTTCGGGTGAGCAGCCGAGTGCCATAACCACTGAGCCACCGCGGCGGCCCACGCCGAATACAATACACCGAAACCGGATTTGCGCTCGACGTAACTATAAGACAGCTCCTGAGAATTAGGTGACACGGTATAGATTAGAACTGCTTAGTTTCTAGGGCAGATTGATACGCGTTCACTTAAACGCTTCTTCGACTAATAGAGAGAAACCGTACCTGGGGAAGGAGATGAGAACCATAGACAAGGCGGGTGTTAACTAACAACCACCTGGTTTAATATGTCTGAACAGAAACAATGCCAATCCCAGCAGCCAATCCGCACGAAACTAACACAGTGCCAGAGATATATAAATCTCGAGTTTAAATGAGCTTTGCTTCTGCTGATGAAACCAAATTCAGAATCCAAAGTGACCTTATTACAGAAAGCAGGCAAAAGGCGACAGCGCTTTCGTACTGACTTTAGGCGCCAAGCAACTTTATAGCCTCCTCCAAAATTGCACTATTACAAAAGCAGCGTTTAATGAACCGTCCGTTGTAAGCTCTCAAAGTGATTCTCTCTCATTGAAGATCTTTGCTAAGAAAAGCGTCTGACAATTTTGGAAACAGCGCCAACGTAGGGACAGTTTTGGAAACACATTGCATGCGAAACTCCATCCTGTCAAGAGCGTACAGCCAGAATTGCATTCTTAGATCTAAATGCTTCTATACCTAAGTTAATTTTTTTTTCGATAACAAAAGTCAACACTTAGTTCACAAACACGACCGTAAACATGAACCTGTGCCTCGTCGCGAACTGGAGTAACAGCTTAAAACGATTTTTGTAATACACAAAACTTTGAAATAGTGATTTCATAATGAGTTGTGCAACTGTCAACTAGAACATGATATAGCCTTCCACGATATCGATCTTTATAAAGATCGATATCGTGTATGGGATTCGTAATATGTAATATTACGCAATATGTAATTACGAAATATGTAAGATCGTAATATGTATGGGATTAAGCACAAGGAACCCCCCTTTGCCCCCTTTTGCATCCACCACCTTACCACCGTTTGAGTTAAACTTTATTTATTTATTCCTCTTTTGAGCCAATACTGCAGGAAATAATTTCTGGCCCCGCACTGCCTACAAACGGACTCATTCAGGAAAAAAAAAAGTACAAAGTAGCGAAATTCCGTCCGAATTTAGTTCAGAGAAACAAAAGAAGTCAGATTAGAAGCAAGCACGCACGTTGGGTGATTACTTGCAAGTTAACAACAGAGGAATGAAAACCGAATTTCTCGCCATTGTGACCGTACAGCATCTAAATCAAGCTACCCAATATACCTAGTGGCCAGCATATTGTATAGCCAACATGTAACCACCGGTAAGGTCGGGTCTGGCGAAAGAAACCGAGGACCGCTGTGTAACGAAATGACGACTTCTCATCAGAGACAACACACCGAGTGCTCTCTCTAAGACTCGCTCATAGTCATTACCGGGCATTAGCCACGTTGGGACAGTCCCAGAAGGTAATGTCTACGACCACGTCGTCCTCACAGCCAATTACGGCAATACTCTAACTAGGGGAATACGCAGAGACCGACGTCCACTAACCCAGGTTCAACGGCCCCCGAAGGCACGCATCTAGAAGTCTATGCGACGTCACACTTCGCCGAATCCTCGTTGAAAGTGTACATCGACCGCACCACATCGTGTACAGAGGGTGGCGTGGGAAGCGCCCAAAGGGGTGTCCACGGGGTGGGCAAAACCAAGCGAAAAAAAAAATGGTGGCCGAAAAAAATGGAAATGACGGATGGAGCCTCCTTCGATGCACGGCCTTTCGGGCCACCACCGCCGATCTGGTTAATCGGTGTCCATTAAAATCGGCCAGGCAATTTGCTGGACGACAGGTAGGTATGGAAAGTGGAAGAGGCGATACTGGAGAGAGTGAGAAGTGAGTGAGCGCTCTTTCCCTTTCCCTTTTGTCCTCCCTGCCATCACGTCCCAAGGCAATCCCGCAATTTTCCGCCATACACTCGCGATATCTCGGCTTCATCTTACCTCGTGTGTAGGGCGAGCTGGCCGCAACTGTGGGATAAGGATAACATGCGCCGAAAAGGCGAGTTGGACACCAGGAAAAAGAAAAGAAATAAACAATTATCATAACGAAAGCGTGGGAACCGCGCATACCACAAGATATACACGAAGCCACGAGCTAGCCAAGTCGACACTGTCTTTGGAGGGCGACGCGGTCACAAGGTCCGCGGGCTACGCTGGCTTTCCTACTCCCATAGACCTGGAGGAAAGTGAGGTGTTAAGCATCTCGGGAAGGAACCGGGCCTACGGCGCCGTGTGTCGACGCTTCGCACCTTGAGGGGTCCGAGGCTTCCATTCTCGGAGCAGGTGCTAATTGTCACTGTGCGAGTGCCGTTAAACGTCGCCAAAGTTGAAGCAGGCGTCGGGATTTATTTTGCCATTCAATTCCTGGTTACAACCCCGCCGCGGTGGCTCAGTGGTTACGGCGCTCGGCTGCTGACCCGAAAGACGCGGGTTCGATCCCGGCCGCGGCGGCCTAATTTCGATGGAGGCGAAGTCCTAGAGGCCCCCGTGTACTGTGCGATGTCAGTGCACGCTAAAGAACCCCATGTGGTCGAAATTTCCGGAGCCCTCCACTACGGCGTCCCTCATAGCCTGAGTCCATTTGGGACGTTAAGCCCCAATAAACCAATAAATCAAAGCAATGCCTTGTTACAATCACAGCAGACGACACACAAATGTTGTACCATAAGGGAACAATCCTTGCGAAGAAATAACCGAGCCCGACAGAGCGGCCTCAAGTGGAGCATTTTTTATTTGCGACCAATGATTCCATGCGTGCAGCGGTGTGAAGTTTTGTGCTGAAGCAAGATGTTCATTAAATTTCTTTGCTTCCAACGAAAATAATACTCACTTCTTTCGGTACATATGTTGTCCCTCCTGCAATGTTCTGTGTACTAGCGAATGCTGAATTTGAATATAAGGAATGTCATCTCCCCTACCTGACTCTTTACGCGCCTGCTATATGCTTCCCTTATTCTTGTGTCCGCTCTGCTACCCTATAACTCATAACCTATCATTTCTTCTTATGGGGCAATATGCATTGAGAAGAAAACTATTTAGAAGGAAGCAAGAAGTATTTTCTACTCATACCTACGATGGTTTGGGTTGGGTTAGGAGGCTCTAACGTCCCAAAGCGACTAAGGCTATGAGAGACGCCGTAGTGGAGGGCTCCGGAAATTTCGACCACCTGGGGTTCTTTAACGTGCACTGACATCGCACAGTACTCGGGCCTCTACCATGTCGCCTCCATCGAAATGCTACCGCCGCGGCCGGTATCGAACCCTCGTCTTTCGGGAAAGCAGCCGAACGCCATAACCACTAAGCCACTGCGGTTTCACATACTTAGAAAGAAATAATTCACTGAAACTTCGTGTTTCCTTTGGCATTTCCGTACCCTGTATATATGTTAATCTAAACATCAAATATTTCATATAACATCTCTCGCAGGTGAAAACTTTCCACGATACACTCTTCAGGGCGTGAAATAAGCATAGTGCTGCGCGCTTGGATTGTCGCGTTTCGTTCGCTGAAAAGTGTGAACATCTATCTTCGCGTTTTGCAGCAATAACCTGCCCGCCACCAGCACGTGAGCTTTCGCCAGCAGCTCTAAGGGAAACCCTGATAGCGAAAATCACGTACGCTTCGGGGAACTGCACACTCAAGGTGGATAAACTAATTACATGGCGTACCATGCACACAGACCATTCGTTTCGCCATGCAGTGCTCAGCCATTCGAACGGCAGCTGCGAGGGGCTATTTTCGGGCACACACCCTGTATACGGTGTCCTCGAGGGACAACACCTGCCACGTGCGCTCTAAGCTGGAACGCTAAGCAGACATTATTCGCAACGCGGCTACAAAAAAAAAAAAAAAAAACACAAAGAACGATCTGTCTTTTAGGCAATACGCCGCCGGCTGAGCGTCTGAAGGGAGAGGGAAAAAAAAGCGAACATCGCGCATGCCCGGCAAATAGGGTCGTTGTCGCCAGGCGGGAATTGTCCTGCATCGGAGTCGCGTGTCCTCCATAACTGGAAGTCAACATACGCTGTGCGACAGAAAATAGTAATAATAAAAAAATAAACGAAGATGAATTCGAAGGAGACAGTGGAGACATCGGTGACGTAGGAAACGCCTTAAAAATACGTTCTAAGGCAGCACTGTAAAAGCAAGCGTGATTTGTTTCCCGCTTCTAGGGCGTGCGTAAAGAAAAAAATAAAAAATAAAGCGCGTAATAGGCTCTTCAGACCTGAAGAAAAATCTATAGGTGTTCCAATGAACGCGCAAAAAAAAAAAAAACTGTAGTTGTAGGTACTACAATAGTTCCTCGTATATTACCTTTTTTCGTGCTATCTTCAACTGGACTCAGTTCCTTTTAAGAAACATGCCAATGACGCATACGTCCAATGACACATATTTAGTTGAATAACTCCGAGGAAGAACGCATATATGAATCAGAATTACGAACAATTCCATGGCTAAATGCGAGAAATTTGGGCCGTATTTGGATCCCTCGGTGAAACACTAGACAGAGTGACCAAACTAAGCGCCCATAAGGAGCCCGAAGGTGCGGACGTTATTTCATTTGTCTTTTGGTCGGCGCCGTTACATTTTTCGTTATAGAGAAATCAACTTCTAAAACTGCGCAGACCGCCCCCTACTGCTGCACAGTTGTTTGAAAGGTTACTACGCAGGAGCATAGTTAAAACCCACCGAGTTCCAATGGCGCATAGGCTACAGGACTGATACATTAATTAAAAACGCCGTGCCAGACATGCGGATGTGCATTATTATGTGCGCGGGATCTGATTATGGTATTAGGCTCTGCATTCGTTGGCATGATGAAAAAGACAGTAAAAAGAACTTAGAAGGTAGTGTGGCTGGACCCGCCTCATACCTTCGCACAGTTTTCTGTTTTCTTTTTTAGATATTCAAATATCATTGTAACAAATTTTCTCACTCAGCGTTTTAACTATCTTGTGTCCTGTTTAGCTTGTGTCCTGTCTAAAGACCTAAACCTTGTACAACAATTCCGCGATCAGATTTTTTTTCTTCCTTTCTAAAGCGTTAAAACACAATTTATGATGAACATTTTGCGAAGCTGTTTTTCTCCTTTTGCATGGGGTAGTGTATGCCTTCCGTGTCTACTTTAAATTGGTCACTTTTTGCCTTTTCTTGTCTTATATTTCAAATGTCTCGCTGATTTCACTTGCAACGTTCCGTGTAAGCCCTGTCATTCACGATTTATTGTATAGCAACTCATCATATACCGGGCGTTTAATATACCAGTTCCCTTTTTGTTTTCTAATTATGACCTCCTTACTGAATGCGGTCTGTAAGGGAAATTAAAAAAAAAACAATTCAGGCACTAATTTTTTCTTTTCTATACTGTACATATGTCTCGGTTACACTTCAAATGAAAAACTTGGAACAGAAACCATTCACTTCTTGTCTGTTCCAAAAAAACTACGATTTCGTGGAGAAATAGCAGTTACTTGGAGCTTTTTAGTACCTGTTATGCTCAGTACCTGTTATGTTACGCAGTACCTGTTATACTGCACTCAATACAACCTACACCGTGTCGCGACCATTTTGCAATTTGCTCTGAATAGCAGCAGTTGAATACAAAGTGATACACAGCGCTAAAAGCCCTCTTAACCCCAACGTCCTCTTATGCTACGTGAAGAAAGCTTCGAATATACCTCGCGTTTTCCAAGTTATACTGAGCGCGACTGCTTGTTCGTCTGCTCCCTTTTGTACAGTCGACCTCAAAAATGTACAGACTGCGTGTTCCCGGGAATAAATTTACTGCAGCGCTCCCTCGCTGATGCCAGCGCATGCAGCATACAAGACCCTCCATACCCAAGCAGCACAAGCAATCGACTAAATATTGGTAATATATTGGCAAACTGGCCCTATAAAAGGTCATAGTGTAAACCCCTTTCCAATATTGGTAATATATTGGCAAAACTGGCTCTACAAATGACCACAGTGTAAACCCCTTTCCAATATTGGTCCGATTGCCTGTGCTCCATCGGTACTGGCATCCATTTTAGGCACTGGCTTGCGTGGCGGAAACCAAATATTTTTCTCCCACGCACTCGCACACTTAAACCCCAAGCACCGCAGGTAATTGACCCAATATCGGGAATGAATGGCTTCACTCTGGTCCTTTGTAGGACCTGTCTTTGCAATACATTTCTAATATTGGGCCAGTTACCTGCGGTGCTTGGGACATTTCCTGCCAGCTGTACAAGGACGCATGTTTGCTTGACAGATTTTGAGTTGGTTACTTCAAATCTGTTACCGAAATGTTCCCCTTCAAAATCAAATCGACGGGCATAACATAATTTGAACCAGCCGAAAAAAATCCAGAGAAAACGAGCTAAGTACGATAGCCAGTAGTAAACCGGATAAATCGGGGTGACTTTACCTCAGGAGGCGGCCGGAAATTCCTCGTAGGTCGGGTAGCAGCAGACGACGCCAAGCGCTTCCGCTGCCTGACACGGGTCACTTTCACCGAAGCGCACGAAATATCGTTACACCTCCGTAGAGAATGCGCCGTTGACTTCGCACCGTATTCCGGGAGTAAAAGACAACAGGAAATAAAAAATCCAGCAGCAGCCGGAGTCACTCGAAGACGCTGCTCAGGGAAATCTCGCCGGAGTGCAGATTCACCGATGACCCGTCTAAGGCGACCCCGACGTCCACCGTACGACCCTCCATCTCACCTCCAGAGTACACAAACCGGCACTAAAAAGACTGACGAAAGCGCGAGTCTGGAGAAACACAGCCCTAAAAAAACTGACGGCGAGCACAGTCGTTAGCAGACGACAGGTTTTTCAAAAGAACCGATGAAGCAGACGACGTCACCGACAAAGCTTTCCGGTAGAGGCTTTGCAGACGATGGACACTGTCAAAGGTAACAACACTCACGAGGAGACAACAGGCGAAGATGTGAACAATAAGCACGCTACAACACACTTCAGCGGCGGTCGAACGCGCGTGCTTAGCAGACGACCACCACCGGCATGTCCGAAAGAACCGATGGAGCAGACGACGATGAAGAAGCGGTGGAGCCTGCAAGCAGACGACGGAACGGACCGGGCCGCTCCTCACATCCACGCGTGACCACTCCGAGTGGTCGACTGACGTGCGCTGCTCCGTCTATTTTTTTGCTTCTTGTCCTGGGAGGTAAGGAAACCGCCTCGTTTTCTTAACTCCCTCGCCCACATCCCAGGTTGATCGCGCAGCCCCTCGGCAGGAGAGAAGGAAAAAGAGAGTGGCGAGGAGGTAGAATATGACGAGGAGATGCCGGGCGGAAAGGAGAGAATTGAGAAAGGACGCCCATCACACAACCTGCCTCTCCGTTGGGAACCACGTGACCTCGCTTGAGAAGAACCGTTCTCTCTCTTCAACCCAGCTTCTCTCTCGCTCTCTTTCGTCAGTCGATCTTTTACACGCTAGCCCGACACGCAATGGGCTGCCCGTAGACTCGAACTTTCGACCATGCGGGCGACCGTGCATAGTCGTTGGTCTTGCATGGCCGACTCCCGTGACCAGTGACTCGAGCGCTCTTTCCACGGCTGTTTGTCGAGTTCGCCGTCTCACTCGAACGGAGCTCCGACTCGGCCGTAGCGTCCCAGGCTGGATAGACGCAGACGACAAAAGTGGCGCAGCCGACAGGATTGAAGGTCAACGTGGGTGTTCTTTCTGTGAGCTACGAAAACCTAAGAAAAGCACAATGCAGGTCACCGCCAGATGGAGATGCTCGCGTAAATGAGCTTGCTTGTGGATAATGAACAGTTCTGCATATATGAACATTAACGTGTTAACGTTATGGCGTCGTACCCTTAAGGAGGAGCTTAAGTGTGCCCTCAAATATTTTATCGCGTAAATCATCATGATGGCCATTTGGAATGACGCACGTTACGGCACTGAGGGTACGAGGCTGTGGATCCAACTATCAGATGCGGCACGGCACATAAGCAGGACTGGGGAAGTAACACCAGCTGTTCTCCGACAAATTCCATGATCCTCGCTCTGTACAGCTGCATTCTGTTTGTCAACATCCGCTATCGTAACGCTCGCATACAACCGACCGCAATAGGTGTCACCCCAATCCCTGATCGCGGCGTGTGCTGAATTCCAAACAACTGCCGACGTCGAAGCTGACAAAGCAATGTACACAGCTAAAAAGTGAGTCACAGGCATGGTCACAGTACAGAGCGGTGTCTCGGCCGCTGACAAGCAAACGCGTACGACAGGCCCTTGCGTACAGTTCTGGCACAACCACTGACACACACGGAGGAAACAGCCGACGGCTCCTGGCTTCAGCGCGCGCAGTTTCGCATCTGTCTTCGTTACATACGTGCTTGCATTTTCCCGCGCTGTGTCGCAAGAGACTGAAGAAGCCCGAATATAAGTGTGCGCTAAGGGGGAGGAGCGGCCTCGGCTCGGAAAAGGCAGCAGACGTCGCCGTCGTCTGCTTATGAGTCACGGCACGCGGGAACACCGTCTGCTTGGCGCAGCAGACGACGTCGTAGATTAGCGCACGTTTTGTAGTTGTCCTTTTGCGGCGGCATCCGCTCAAGTCAAGAAAAGCAGAATGAGAGGCGCAGAAGCAAAGACAAAGGCGAATCAAAAAGAATATCAATATATAAAAAACACTACTCCGACTCCGTCTGAATAAGCCACAGCGGGAGGTTCGCATCGTCTGCTTGTAGCTCAGACAGGCGACGTTGAACGGACCTGACTGGGCATCTCACAATTACGTAGCTGTTGTCACGGCTTCTATTGCACGCGGCGGAAAGTGACGCGTTTGGTATGTTGTTATCGATCGTGTTATAAGTAGCGGGTTCCATTGTCCGTACAACCAAACTATCTCCTGGTCAGTTCTGAGCATAAGAACAGCGGGACTTTGTAAATATCATACCACCATGGGGCATCGTCTGCGTCAAATTGTTGCCTAATGTTATGTCTGTGCTCTAGCAAAGGTCACGTTATGTGATTCGAACATGACAGAGGGCTCTACTTTGCTTATGTTCACATTTTGATCGCTAACATTCGAGGAAGCCTGGCTGCTTTACATTAACAGCCTTGTGGTAGCGTTCAAGTGGGTGGTGACCTGACCGCATTCGGAAAGTTACTCAGTTGCAACACAGAAACGGCTTTAAGATGTTTTTACAGCTAAACTGTCATCGGGGTTCAGAATTCACGTTTACTGAGAGGAACAAAGATCAGTGCATTCAGAGAATTTTCTCTTTTTAGTGAATATTAGATGTGAAATTAAGTGGAAAGAGAATTTCTCTCGGTTACCGAGATTTTTTAGAATCTAAACTGCCGCACTTCTTCTAAACTGCCGTAGTTTTCAAGCTGCTGCATGAAGAAAATGACTGAAATACGAAATTATCGTTCTAATTGAAGAGATTTTAGATTACGGCACTGAACATCGCTGTCAAAGATTCGCCCGAAAGAAATGTTTACAAAAATTGGAGAAGACACTTAAGCTTCGCTTAAGGGTATGACGCGTTAGCGTATTGGGTTAAGTCCCATGTATGCAGAAGGTCATTCTCTATTTTACACTCACAGATCCCTGAGAGTTCTCACACTCCTCCTATCGAAGTGCTGTAGCGGTTAAGCGATGCACCACTGCCCTGCGATGGCAGGTGCTCCCTGCGGTGGGCCTTGTGCGGCACAGGTTGCTCTTCCCGAGCGAGCAATCATTAATTTAGCTGCCACCTGCCACCGTGGGCAGTTTGCTCAGTATCCAGTGGGCAGGTTGTGCTGACGCCGCAATGTCACGTGACATAGATGGCCCACCTGCTTCCTAGGTTGCTCTCTGGGCACCACCTGCCAGAGTCATGCTCGTGGTTTTTCGCTCACGACGCCGACAACGCAGACACCGGGCTTTCTGGACAACGGGACCTATAACGCTATTGCGTTAAAATGAGATGATCTTTTTGGAGAGTTCAGAAATGGGCATTCAGAAAGTCGGTTTGTAGGCTGCAGCAAGCGTGGTTAGTTAGCTGGCTTAAGACGTGCTAGAACTATACTCGCAAGCTATGACTCACGGTGCAGTGGATATAGCTCCGGACTGACTTGTAATTGTGAGGCTCGGACAAGAGTCTCCAAATTAATTACCTCCTCTCTCTCTGCCTTTCCATCTCTTCTTTCTTCATTCAAGGCCTTTTCGGGTAACCCCCCCCCCCCCGCCCGCCTGTTCGCCAAATGCAGCCGGTACAGCCAGCGATGACAGCGCCGCCCACCGGCAGGTATCAGCCACATTAAGGCTGGTTATAAATATTCATTCAGAACGACGGCTTGACATCGGCGCTATGGCGCAGTGGATTAGAGGCTCTTGTTGCGTATGGAAGGTCGGCCGTTCGACTCCGCTCTCTGTACTGTAATTTTATTGTGTTTTAATTTAATTTTTTTTTCATTCCCTTTTAGGTCACAAATCGTGATGCTTAGTGGCATATAACGCCGTTTAAGATTTTTCAAAACATTTTCTGCCTACTTTTTTTACAGATTATTCAGAGCGCTGGAATATCAGTATTGATTTTAAACTAAATATTACATGGTTAGTAACAAAACGTTGGTATTGACTTTTAAGCATTATTTAGGGATTTATTATCTCTTTTAGGTAAGGCGTCGTGACAATCTTCAGTCACCGTGATCGATTCACCGTGGTTTCAAGCCTTGTGGCTGTACAGGCTGCAGTTGGCGAATACGCCCCCCGCCCCCCTTCCTCGTCGTAAGCAAGCGCGAAGAGCAGACGAACACCACGGTAACTTCCGCTCATCACAAGTCTGTTCGAAGCTAGGTAAGAACAAAAGACAAAGCAAAACACAAATAAACTCAAGACCCGAACGTCATCCACGCAAGCGTCTGTACCCGACGTCTCAAGGCCACTTTCAATGAGGCGGCGTCGGCATTGAAGACAGACAAGTCGCGTGCCCTTTGAGCTTCGTGCACTTAAAAGTAAAAACAAGGGAAACCTCGTGCAGCGCCTCGCTCGGGCAAGTTAAAGGACTAAAAGTAAAGAACACAACGCCTACAACGGAAAGAGGACTGTCGTTTTCGTTTTCTTCGGCTGACACGGGGGGGCGCGGAGATTGAAAGGAGTCAAGAACGGAGCAGGAGCTGTGTAGGAGTGCTGGGAGAAGGCAGGCGTTTGTGCATATGGTATCGGACGACGCCGCACCCTCCCGACTGCAGGACGCCTTGGCTCCGTCGCGGCTACTGCTGCCTGTATCCGCGGGTAAAAGCGCAGGCGCCTCTTATGCAAAAAAGCGAAAACGGAGTGGCGCTGGCTGCCCCCGTACGCGTGTACATGGCGGAGCCCTATCGACTTGAGCGAGGGTAGGCAGTGGTAGATCTAAGACCGTCCTCGACTAGGACAGACGCAGAAGGGGGGTTTCGATAATGGAAAGCGAAAACGCGGCCACCATTGGCGAAGACGCTGGAGAGCCATCGCTCACACCCGCTGAGCCACTCGAAAGGATTCAGTGGAAAGAACCTGAGCATACAAAACTAGGAATTCGTAGAAGCAAGAAAGAAAAATAACTGAGCATGCAAGGAAAGAGGTGCGTAGGGTGGTGTGACGCGTATTCGGGGTACCGGTTCGACCCGATTATAAGCAACCTCTCTCTTGGAAGACTCCTCCCTGACTTTTCGCCCTTCTCCCGCCCTTACAAATTGTTTTAGACTGCCTATAGACTGTCCGTAGACTTCTGTCTATAAAGTATACAGACTCTCTACAGACATCCTAGAGTACCATAGACAGTCTATATACAATAAAACTTGGGTTGGGCCTAGTTGGTACATGATGTTGCGAAGGTTGTTGGGACTGGGTGTCCGAGCCAGGAAACGGTCGAGGCGACGGTGAGTAAAATGACTTTTATGTACAGTATGTACAAGGGCTTTTACATGATACAAGGGTGAAGAGCACCACGGGCAGGCACACAGAAGAAGGGCGGTCCCGGCGGCGAGCGTAGCTCCGGCGTGATGGCTCTTCTGCTGCCCGTCTGCTGGTCGGGTTCAGCGCGGCTCCGCTTTTAAAGCCGCTGGTAACGGTTGCGGCAGCCAGCCGTTCAAATTATACCAATGGTCGAGAGGCGCTGGCCGGCGACGCGTCGGAGGAGCCCGCACCGACGGAGAGGAGGGAAGGAGGAAGGGTCCGCGTCGGCGCCAGCGAGACGGCATGAGTCACGCTGCACGCCGCGACATGCCCGAGAGAGTCTGGGCCTGCTTTGAGCGACGGCGGGCGCGCAGCGCTTGTTTCCAGAGAGGCCAGCTAGCGAAATGTGGGCGCCGGCACTACAAGGTGTAAGTTGCGCAACCACGGGACAAACCACGAAGAAAGACACAGAGACACACACAAGCGCAATGCTATAAACACACACAAGTCTATATACAATCTATAGATTTATGGCCATACACTTTTAGTAGACTCTTTTCTATAGACAGTCTATACACTATGAATCGACAAAAATAAATATCTATAGGAAGGCAATAGAAAGTAGAAAAGAAAGAAAGTATTTATTTAGCATAAAACATGAAATACAAACAGACAATTTCAGGGACCCAACAAAATTTGTTTAAGGGTCCCGACCACTATAAGCTATTACATATGACGTAGACAACAGCAACAAATGACGCAACTATATGACAATAAGCATGTTACAGCAGTAGGCACTGGATACTAGTGACAATATCAAATAAACATGTTATAATTAGAAAAGAAAAACACAAACCACAGCACTAAAGAATGTAGACTAGGTTGAATTTAGTAGAAAATGTTTTAATTGTTTCTGAAAGGCATGAAGTGTAGGTGAAATTTGAACGTTATATTCAAGACTATTCCACAGATAAGGACCCGTAAATTGCAACGTTTGTCGGCCATAATTTGTATGTATTGTAGGAAGCAAGAGCCGATGTCTTGTAGTAGACGTGTTCGTGCGTAGTGAGTGACGAAGACATACTGTAGTTAAATTGAGTGTGTTGTGAATTATCTGATAAATTAAGGAAGCGGTATTATAAGTTACTAGGTCATATACATTTAGGATACCAAGAACAGCAAATAATTCATCCGGATGAGTATGCTGAATGTTTTGCGCGACAATTCGAAGAGCTCTTTTTTGAAAAGCATATAAGGGGGCGATGTGAGATGAATATGTGCATCCCCAAACAGATACACAGTAATTAAAATGTGAATGGACAAAGGCGTAATAAAGGTTAACAAGCACATCAACGGGGAAAAAATTTCGGCATTTGGAAAGTGCATGCAGGCCGTATGAGGCTTTTTTAATTACTGAACGGATGTGTAAATCAAACTTGAGATAACTATCTATCACAATACCCAAACATTTTGTGTTGGTAGCATGCTGAATAGGCCGGTTATTGTAAATTACATCTGTATGCTGAGAAACAATTCTTCTGCCAGAGTGAAAAAGGATAAAAACGGTTTTATTAGGATTAAGTCTACAAGAAGTCTATAGACTGTCTATAGACTATTTTTATCAGTGCGAGCAGCACAGGTAATCGGCCGAGTATTGAAAATGGATGGTTTCACTGTGGTTCCTTTGTATAGGACCGACCTCTGCCGATACATTTCCAGTATTGGGCCCATCACCTGTGCTGATGGGGATATGTACAAGAAGATAACCTGAGGTCATCATCGTTAAGAGTCTTTGCAAATAAATAAAGCAACATCACTCGCGACAGTATTGCAGAGCTCCGGAACACCTTGAAGCTTGAAACACTTCAGCAACGAAGGCGCATTTACTTCAGTACTTGCTCACACTTTAAGATAACAAATTAACAATTCTGCTTTTCAACTGGAACTGGTTCTCCCTGCTTCACATATCTTTAAATGCACTGATCATCCATTGAAAGTGTCTCTACCGTTCGGCAGGGACAAACTTGTTCGAATTCTCAGCACTGCTTTTAGCTATCAAGCTCTGGAATGAGCTGCCATATGTGAACTGTCATCTGTTAATAATTTCGGTAAATTTCATGCTGCTTTATATTCTGTGCAGGCGGCTTGTTTTGCATTCTGTGTTTACTGTGAGTGTATCTATTCATTCCACCGTTATGTAATCGTACTCCCGAGTGTGTCTCTAACCATCCACCAGATAATGTCCAGTGCGGTATTAAGGCAATTTCCATGCTAACCGTAGTCAAGCCCTGCTCCGCGGCAGCCGCCGCCTCCTATGACACCAAACCTCCTAACCTCCTTTCTTAAGTTGGTTCCTCTCCACCAGCCTAGCGGCATACTTCGCTTCCCTTAGTTTCGACTCTGTTACCCAGCGAGAACATCCCATGTCTGTTTTTCACTTACCGTCTGCCCAAATTCATTTGCTCCCTTCTAGTAGTGGTTCCACGCTGTTCTCTAGCTGTCGCCAGGCGGGCGCCTATAATTTCCTTTTCTACAGCCCGCTGTGCTGTCCTTAATCTCATTTTAAGCCTTTTCGTTAGCCTCAATGTTTCGGCCCATAGTGTGGAGGCTTATCTTTAGGCCTAGCGGGATTTCTTTACAGAGCGGAGAGAAGACAACTCCCAGAGGTGACGGACGAGTGCCTTTACTGAAAAAGAAGGATTAATGATCTGGTTCTGCTCGAAGTAGAAGGTCACTCAGCGACCTCTACACTAAGTTTCAGATTTTAAGCTTTGCCTGATGCCGGCTGCTTCCGCATGCCGATCTGCGCTTTCCAACAATGAAGTTCTCTTTCATGTCAACGCATTGTATACGCCTATTTAATGATTCTTCATCCAGGTTTGGAACTTCGCTTTAGAACTTCGAAACTATGCAACAATGCATCTGTTAAACCACAGTCAGCTAGAGCTACAGAAATTTCTTTATAACATAAGTCAATCTTAATACGTAATGGATGCACACTGATGTGATCGGGGATCGGGACCAGGGTCTTCACCGCATTAGGGCGAAGCAGCCAGACTACGGAGGGAAGCCTTCGGGAGGAATAGCAAAGCTGGAAGGTTTATTTTACATTTTGTACAGTAGCAAGTAGACCAAAGTCAGAAAATGAGGGAGGGGATCATCTGGCACCCCGCAGATTGCTGCTTAAATGCAGTTCAGATTCCCCAGGTACCCAGGTAGGGAATCTGATCTCTGGTTGAGCGTCCAATGGGCTGCTAGCGTCTTCTTAGGCTCCGCCCTCCCCACGTGACGGCGCACACCGCACAGACACACACATACACGGGCAAGGAGGAACTTGGCGTCTCTGAGTCGTGAACTGTTTTCCCAGGCCCAAAGGTCGTTTGCAGCTGAGTGACGATCCTGATCGATGGGGACGCGAGCGCTGACCGCTCTCACCGGTGACCTCTTCAGTTCGGTGGAAGGGACAAATTAGCCGTGTCGCCCCTCTGCTTGTCGTCTCCTCAGGGCGCACAGGGTAATGAGTTGGCGGCGCAGTCGCCCCCGCTGCAATCGCCACTGGGTCCCGTCCGTCGTTCCACGGTCAGTCCGGGAGAAGCGCCGCACTCAGCCTTCCCGGCGAAGGGGATTAGACGCCTTTGTGTACGCCGACGCCGTCGCCAGTAGCTGCCCCGCGCAGTGTCTCTTTTGTCTTCCCCGAGCAGCAGCGCTTGGGACGAAGTGGCCTGATGGCGCCCGGCTGGCTCGCCTGTTTCCGCTGTCAGTCCCCACGAGCGCAGTCTGGCACCAGAGCCGCATTCAGCACCGCCGGCGAAGGGGATTAGAGCCTTTGTCCACGCAAACGCCGAGCCAGAAGCCGCCTCCAGGCCAGCTTTTCCTTGCGTCTTCTCCGAGAAACAGCAGCGCTTTTGGCCGCATACCTGATGACGCCTGACTGTCTCGCCGTTCTCCGCTGGCTGGGCCTCCGATCATTACAGTCCGTCCGCCGCCAAGAAGACGTCACGAAGTGGTTGCAGCTGATCGGTGCACCACGAATGTACGTCAGTGTCCGAGTACTTCTGCTCGACAGGTCGGCCAGGAAGCCCTGCACATCTTGCAGCGGTCCTCGAAACGGAGCATTAGTGATCAGGCCTACGCTAAGCCCATACCTCCAGCAGGACAGCACACGGCCAGCCTCAGAGAACTGCCAGGTTTTCGGATAAGGTTAGACAAAGGCTGTAAATTTTGATACACCCCCAGCCCTCGCTCGAAAGCGCATGCCTGGAAAGCTGGCCTACCGGACCTAGTTGAGCCAATTTTGTTTTTTCTTTTGTAATGGAAGCCACTCGCTTCCGAATTTTGATCAAAGAAAACCGCTCCAACTAGTCGACAAAGAGAACAAAACGGTGACGCTTCAGAGATGCAAATGCGGAGAAAACAATCTAAACTGTTTTGCTCGGGAACTTTAAGCACTTCCAATAGGGCCACGGAGAAAACACGTGCTGAGGCCCTCGCGTTTCAGTTTTCTCGCCCTCTTTGTAATGGAGTACAACTCGTAATTACCACTAGAATTACGAGCGTGCTTACTTCTCCTCATTTGCATGACCGCATAGTGCCGTCACCTTTGCTTAACCTGGCAAAGCTTTCCTCAATATCGGAGCCCAAGTCATTAATCTCTTTAATGCCTTGAAACAAAGTTGCTCCCGGCGCTTATGCCAGTGTCCTACAATGGCCCGTCTTTCCAGCATTTCCGCATGACAGCGGACGCTGCTATACATAAGCACTACATGTGCATGGTCAAACAATTAGCATTAAGAGAAATGCAAGACCACTGCTGCAAAAGTTAACGATGACCATACCAAAACTACACATACTCAAAACTTTTTCGGCAGGAGCAAAAAAAGAAAAAGCAAACAGCAGAGACTCATTCTTGGAATCTGCTAACTACCCCCGTCGCGACACGAAGGGTCCTATTCTTCAGCCGCGCTCGGCGCGGTCGCAGACTGACAGTAGTTTCGGCCGCCGAGACCCGACAAAAGCCGAAGGGCTTAAGTGCGCGTTCACCTCTTCGGGCTCCAGACGCCACGCGACATTGATTTGTTCCGCACCCCGGCCGCGCGTCTACAACACCTGAGTGGGACTTGAAAAGAATGCGGGAGGGGGACGACATAAGAAAGCACTGCCTACGAGCATTCCCCCCTCGATTCAAGAATGGCCTTAGAATGAAACGCGTTCTGCTGCGTTCTTTCGCGTGGTAGCCGTGCATGCTTCTCTGTGCTCTGCCGCAAGTTTTTACGCGTCCTGCTACCGCAGCGTCGCCACAACGGGTCAGGTGGCCTTCGCTTTGTGCGGTGTCTGTCGCATCTGGCGTGCCGCGGTGACCGTCTCGGCCGATTGCACTGTTGGCTGGCCTTTAGCTTTCCAGTGTTTTCGGCCCGTACTGTGTCTGTTCTCAGGAGAGCACGCTCTCGCTTGGTTCTCCCTGCGCGCGGCCGCCCTCTGAAAACTGCCTTAGCAGATCGGCCCTGCGCGCCTCCCTTTTCTGCGGTGTCCTCACCCTCCGCATCTTTTCTCTGATGCAGCACCGAGCCGCATTTCCCACTTAATTTTAAACAATGGGCTCGTGCTTTCGGCGGGTCACTGCATGTGGTAGTATCTGACTGTCTCATCGGCACTTTACTCTCTCCTGGGCATAGCTTGCTCTCCTGAGGTTTGCTGTTAGAGCCTACGACACTAACGCTCTGGCCTGCAACTGGACCTGAACCACGCTGTTCGCCTAACGTAGCGTTTTTGTCCTGTGTGCTACCCTCTCGATCGCAGCAATCAACCTCACTTATCACCAGAGCATCTGCCTCAGGGTTAGAGACGGCCGCCTTCTTCCCGGAAAGTGCACGCTCCTCCAGGCTCAAAACCGCCGCGCTGCACCTTTCCTTACTGCTAGCAGTGCCTACATTATCCCCCGAGCTCTCTCGGCTTGCGGATATGCACTTTTCGCTAGCCTTAGTGTCCTGATTATCCCCCGAGCCCTCGCGGCTTGCGGGTCGGCACTTTTCCTCATTCCTAGCCTTAGTGCTTGCACTATCCCTCGAGCCCTCACGGCTTGCGGATCTGCACTTTTTCTCATTGCTAGCTTGAGTGCCTTCACAATCCCCCGAGCCCTCGCGGCTTGCGGATCTGCACTGTTCTCTAGAATTTTGACCTAAATCATCGGTCACTGCTGCTGAAGTAGCCTCTTTTTCTAGAGCCAAATCTGCCCTATCCCGGCACTTCTTAACAGCCCTCGTGTCTTTCGACGACTGAGCGGTGCTCCTAAGTCGGTCTCCGACACTCTCGTGGTACACCTGACCACCGTCAATTTCGCTTTTGAGATCGACCTCTGCGGGAATTCCAAAGTACATGAAAAGCGCACTTTTAGCTTTTCCATAACTTCCCGCATCCTCGTCCGACAGGCGCGCCAGTACGTTGGCGACATCACACGGGAGGAAAGCCAGCAGCATAACTGACCAGTAACCTAGGTCCAGCTGCTCCTCCGTACATATTCCTTCAAAATTTTGAAGAAAAGTCCTGATTTCATTGCCTGTTCGGAAAACACTTAACCTAGATCGAATTGTTTTCATTCTTACGAGGTTAAGTTGACGTGTGATCTCCCGCAGCTCCCTTTCGCGGTCCTTTTCCTGCTGTTCCCGAGCTACTTCATCGAGCCGTTTTTTCTCGATCTCTCTTTCATGCTCTCGCTTCTTTAGTTCCTGTGCCTCTTCTAATTCCTCCCGAATGTACTCCCAACATCCGACTATCTCCTCCGCGTCTGCACCGCTTGCCTCAATTGCCTCAATTAAGAGCGGTTTCCTACGGATCGACCCACAATCAATGCCCAATTTCCCGCATATCAAAACCAGGTCCGATTTGCGCAGCTTTTTCCAGTCCATGTCTGCTCCCCAAGCGACGGCTAGTCTCTACTAGTGGTCAGAGAAGATTCCCAGGCAATCTCTGGAGCCACATTACATTACCTAGGTTTACAAATTTCCAAAGTTGTACAACCTGGCAAAACTCAAAGAGACAAAACCGTGCACTTACCCATACCGGAGCCAGGACGCCGCGCAGACCATCCCACAGCTGCCAACCAGTTGATGTGTTCGGGTTTCGGGACCAGGGTCTTCACCGCATTAGGGCTAAGCAGGCAGACTACGGAGGGAAGCCTTCGGGAGGAATAGTAAAGCTTGAAGGTTTATTTTACATTTTGTACAGTAGCAAGTAGACCAAAGTCAGAAAATGAGGGAGGGGATCATCTGGCACCCCGCAGATTGCTGCTTAAATGCAGTTCAGATTCCCCAGGTACCCAGGTAGGGAATCTGATCTCTGGTTGAGCGTCCAATGGGCTGCTAGCGTCTTCTTAGGCTCCGCCCTCCCCACGTGACGGCGCACACCGCACAGACACACACATACACGGGCAAGGAGGAACTTGGCGTCTCTGAGTCGTGAACTGTTTTCCCAGGCCCAAAGGTCGTTTGCAGCTGAGTGACGATCCTGATCGATGGGGACGCGAGCGCTGACCGCTCTCACCGGTGACCTCTTCAGTTCGGTGGAAGGGACAAATTAGCCGTGTCGCCCCTCTGCTTGTCGTCTCCTCAGGGCGCACAGGGTAATGAGTTGGCGGCGCAGTCGCCCCCGCTGCAATCGCCACTGGGTCCCGTCCGTCGTTCCACGGTCAGTCCGGGAGAAGCGCCGCACTCAGCCTTCCCGGCGAAGGGGATTAGACGCCTTTGTGTACGCCGACGCCGTCGCCAGTAGCTGCCCCGCGCAGTGTCTCTTTTGTCTTCCCCGAGCAGCAGCGCTTGGGACGAAGTGGCCTGATGGCGCCCGGCTGGCTCGCCTGTTTCCGCTGTCAGTCCCCACGAGCGCAGTCTGGCACCAGAGCCGCATTCAGCACCGCCGGCGAAGGGGATTAGAGCCTTTGTCCACGCAAACGCCGAGCCAGAAGCCGCCTCCAGGCCAGCTTTTCCTTGCGTCTTCTCCGAGAAACAGCAGCGCTTTTGGCCGCATACCTGATGACGCCTGACTGTCTCGCCGTTCTCCGCTGGCTGGGCCTCCGATCATTACAACACTTAAAACTACAGCCCATTAGAAAAAGGTGTTTCTACTGTGCTGTAGTCTTAAGTAGGTTGATTGCTGCAGATACGTCTGTCAACTCCCTATACAGTAGTATGCCATAACATTTTTGAAAGTATATTGGATTCTAATGGATGCTTTCTTCGTGAGATGTTTAGCATCCACTACAAAGCTGAGTTTCCTACAAATTCCTTCCTTCAAACCAGATCTTCGTCTCAGTTTCTATTATAACCAGTAGGTGTGGTAGTTTCGAGGTGTGGTAGTTAATAGTTACGAGTACGTGGTCTACAAGGCGATAGTTTCCGCAAGCGTCTGCTTTTGTTTTGTCATCATCATCATCAGCCTGACTACGCGCACTGCAGAGCAAAGGCCTCTCCCATGTCTCTCCAATTAACCCTGTCCTTTTTCCATCTGCGGCACCCGTATCCCCGCAAACTTCTTAATCTCATCCGCCCACCTAACATTCTTCCGCCCCCTGCTACGTTTGCCTTCTCTTGGAATCCACTCCGTTACCCTTAAAAACCACCGTTTACCCTGCCTTCGCATTACATGCCCTGCCCAAGCCCATTTCTTCCTCTTGATTTCGACTGGGATGTCATTAACCCGCGTTTGTTCCCTCACCCACTCTGCCCGCTTTCGGTCTCTTAACGTTACACCTATCATTTTTTCTTTGCATAGCTCGCTGCGTTGTCCTTACCTGAAGCTGAACCCTTTTCGTTAGCCTCCACGTTTCTGCCGCATAAGTGTGTTTTGTATATAGACTTTATCTTGCAAATATTTCTACAGAAAGCCCATGAGTTGCCTATGGACTTTCTATGGACAGTCTGTGAACTATCTAAGGACGTGTTAGTACGAGCTGGTGCTAGCCGCTCTCCTGCAGCAGACCAAACTCAGCTAATAATGATAAATGATGATGATTGTGATAACGAAAAACACTGGGCCAATGATGGTGATCGTTCCATATATACACTCTGAACAAAAAGGAGTAAAAAGGGAGTAAGTTGTCCTCTAACGCACACCCTTTAATCCCTTTTTACTCCCATATAAGTGTATTAGTGTTTAGAGTGAGTACAGGTGTTCACCGCTGTTATATTCGCGTGAACGCGGTATATGATACAACGCCTGGTTGCCACTGCGCAACGGCGACGCTCACAGTCTAGTCGCGCATGGAGTCGCGTGCGTGGTCGGGCCTAGAGTGAGTGTGCGAGAGCGGATTGTTTTTCCTCCGGAGGCCGCCTCTCGCTGGGGCGAACAGGTGGCCTTTCAATCAAAGAGAGCCGCTTTTCGCGTGTCGATCTGGGTTACGAGCGGGGTCAAGTACGAACCGCGCACACGGGAGCCCATGCCTGCCTGCCTGCCTGCTGGCGTGGTAGTGGGCAGCGTATACGCGGGCGACGGTGGCAGTTTGTCTGCGGTCGCCCGCCTGTCGGACGATAGTTTGCAAGCCTGCGGTGCTTGTGTTTGTCTGTGGTTGTACGTGCGTGTACTCCTTATAAAAACGATCTATAGATGGTCTATAGACTTGTTATAGACTCTATTGCCGTCCTAAGATATTTCTTTTTGTCTATTCATTGTCTATAGCCTGTCTATAGACAAATGTCTACTAAAAGTGTATGGCCATAAATCTATAGATTGTCTGTAGACTGTCTATGGCATTTGTATTGCCTATAGACTGTTCTCTAAGATTTGTCTATAGATAGTCTATAGACTTTATAGACAGAAGTCCATGGGTAGTCTAAAGACTGTCCAAAAAATTTTTTGCAAAGGGATGTGTGCGTCTGAGTGTCTGTGTACGGTGTTTTGCGTGTGTACTGGATGCACACTGATAATGAAGCGGACGTTTCAATGCGTTAGCACTGTAGCTTCCGCTCAGCAGCTTAGCCGTTGTCGGTGACGTCCCTCTGTGTGCCCACCGGTTTGCGGTCAACCTGCCCTATAGGTGGCCTCCCTAGGTCGCGCGTGGGCCACCTCGGTCGCTTGAACTTGTGACGTCACCCCAACCTGCCCACCGTGGCAAGTAGCAGTTCAGTTATGATAGGTCGCGAGAGTTGGCTCGGGAAGAACGATTTAGATGGGGCAAAAATTATTTCGTTGCCGCTCTTTTTCCTTTCCTTCCCCCTTTGTTCCCCTCCTCCCTTACACAACGGAGCAGACAGTGCGGTTCCGCTCACCGATACTTATACTATAGTTCGATACAACTCAGGAACGAAGCGGCTTTTCCCCGTCAAAGGACCCCTTTCCAGTAAATGGCGTTGTCGTCCTGTTCTCACGAACCTCCTGGCATCAGAATGCAGGGAGCGGCGTGAAACTGCAGGGAGCGGCGTGAAACTGCAGGGAGGGGGCCTATCCCCTTTTCATCTGCAACTCCCTGCATTGTCAGGCTAGCAGGCTCACGAGAATCGGCCTACGCCATTGTATGGAAGGGGGTCCTTTGACGGGAGAAAAAGCGCTTTTTTCTTGAGTTGTATCCGATGGCAGTGCACGTTAAAGATCCGCTGATGGTCGAAATTTCCGGAGCCCTTCACTACGGCGTCCCGCATACCCTGAGTCGCTTTTGGACGTTAAAACCCAATAGTAAGCTGGTTTTTCTTTTCTTTATTATTTCTTCTTATACATGCAGTATGTTTTCCTTTATGTGCCACTTTATAAAATGTCTGACTTGGTATTGTAATTAGTATAATAATGAACTTTGAAAATGTTGTCTCTCCTGCATCTAGAATGTACACTGAACATCTAATGTAATACGCTCATTGATGACTGACTGCACTATTGCAATACTAACTGCTTGTCTACCTACTTGATTTGTATTGCGTGTCCTCATGTATGAACATGTCAGCTTCGATTTTATATTTGTTTTCTCCCTTGGTGTTTGTATTGCCACGCTGGCCTGCCTTGTTGTGGTCTCTTGGGCCCTGTCAAGCTGCCTCGAGCAGCTTTTTGCCCAAGAGTTCCTACCATGCATATGGTGAAATAAACGAATTGAATCGAATTGAATTGAATACACCAAACTGAACCAATCTCTAGTTCTCGGCGCCGCCACAGTGCGGCGTCGATTTCGTGAAAACCTCCAATGCACTGGACTTCAATTCTCGATTGCGCTCGGCGACTCTCTCGTCGAATGAAGAGATCAGCCGGACAGTGACGCCTCCTGTAGGCGTCCGCTCTAACCACAACTCTCTATACGGCAGGGCGTTCCCCAGTTAGCGGTTCTGGAAGAGGCGACAGCTTCCGTCATCGACGGCGTCACGGGCTGCTCGCCAGCCTTTCAGGTTAAAGCGACCGTCGTTAAGTACACTGGCCGCTCACTTGCGGTAAAGCCTGCGGACGCCGCTGTTCTAAATGACCGCGCATAACTTCTCCAACCCGCGCTCGCTGGAGAAGATTGCTTCCGGTTTTGCTCCCAAAGTTTATTACGAGAAGGTCCCCAAACGAGCTGTGAGCCCGAAAGAGGTGGACAAGAGAAATGTGTGCCACTTGCGAAAGGCCGACGAAAAAAGAAAAAGGAAACGGACAAACAAAAACAAAAGGGTACCACTTTCAGGAAGGGTAGCACACGCCCAGAAGAGTATATAGGACTCCGCACAACCAGGCTGCATGGGTCGTCGCCGGATTAGTCAGTTCTAAGCCGTAACCAAAAAGACCGCTTTGGGCATTCGAAGACTGCAGGCTTTTCGCTAGCTTTCTTTCTTTCTTTCTTTCTTTCTTTCTTTCTTTCTTTCTTTCTTTCTTTCTTTCTTTCTTTCTTTCTTTCTTTCTTTCTTTCTTTCTTTCTTTCTTTCTTTCTTTCACTCT
The DNA here is from genome assembly GCF_055824585.1 of Amblyomma mixtum. Lineage (NCBI taxonomy): Eukaryota > Metazoa > Arthropoda > Arachnida > Ixodida > Ixodidae > Amblyomma > Amblyomma mixtum. The sequence goes on from NC_143015.1 coordinate 156,232,239, forward strand.
TTCTTTCTCTCACTCTTTCTCCCTTTCTTTCTTTCCTTCTCTCTTTCTTTCTTCGCCTTTATTTTTTATGTTCACTACCCCCCCCCCTCGCCAGGGATATGTCATTCTAATTCTGAAGAATGGTTCGTTCCCCAAGCTGGAATGGGTGCGCAGCCCGTTATAGGTACGATACAAATGGAGACGGGCTAAATAGCTAATGAACCAGAAAAAAATAAACCGGTCGAAAGACGAGCAAGACAATTTGGCGGGAACGCAAGACCAGCAATCAAAATGCCTAACTGTACTTTCCTTAGCTAAAACCATGCAGTGCTGTAGACGCTGGGAACGAGATCTCTTGAAGTGGTCACTGCATAACGTGCAGCCGAAATAGCACGTTGTTCATACAAGTTCATAGTTCTTTTCTTTTTTTTCTTTTCTTTTTATTTGTTGCTTAGACATTTGCCTAAGAAGGGGCTGAGGCTAAAGGCACAATGTTGCCTGACGGGGCCTCAGCCCCCTACTACATGACAAACAAACATAAAAATTACAAAAAGTCCGGCGGGCCGGTACAAAATAGTATTGTTGATATGGAGAAAAAAAAACAAAGAAATGTAGGCACAAAAGTAAGCGTTATGCAGAGGAAAATACATAGGGAAGAACGTTACAAACCAGACACAGTTCAGTAGTTTATATTCCTTAATTTCATTCTGCAGCCCAGATTTTCATTATTGCGGAATGTTTGATAATTTCTAGAAAATTAATTTCCTATACATTGATTTTCTCGCGTTTGCTTCTCAATTTTGTGTGGTTGATTCGGCAAAACGCTGTCTGCCGCACAATATTTTACAAATCCGTATTGCGCGACAACATTGTCACCGTTTTTCCGAAACTACATATGGTTTGGTTTGGTTTATTGGGGTTAACGTCCCAAAGTGACTCAGGCTATGAGGGACGCCGTAGCAAAGGTCTCCGGAAATTTCGACCACCTGGGGTTCTTTAACGTGCCCTGCCATCGCACAGTACACGGGCCTCTAGAATTTCGCCTCCATCGAAATTCAGCCGCCGCAGCCGGGATCGAACCCGCGCCTTTCAGGTCAGCAGCCGAGCGCCGTAACCAGGGCGAAACTACATATGCAGAAACATTTTGAACTTGCAGACAAGCTTCGTCTGGTGTTTATCTGAGGAGAAGACTATGTGGCCTATAGCTTGTACAGGCAAAAGCAACATGAAACGGAACGCTTAGCTCGTGCTCAGAAAGTAAGTTTACTTTTACTTTTGCATCGCACTGTAAAATGCATCAAAAGGTTCATACGTCGACAGGAAAAGTAAAAAGAAAAAACTTTGAGACCATTACGCGGCGCCCCGCACTGGAGCAATGCGAAAGCAAAACGTCCACATAGTATATCGACGTCCGTGGCTATTCTGACGTCCATGTACTATATCTACGTCCATGGCATTTCGACGTCGAAGTGTAATTTTCGCGTGTAATTAATTAACTAATTACAACTAACGAACCAACTTTTTTCCACGGCAAGATCTCATCATGCACTGTCTAACGCAATCAAACTTTTGCACATTTATTTTTAATGGACGACACAATCGTGCGGACAAGTTTTGACGACGCGACATCAAAAGAACAAACATTATTGTTTTCAGTCATACCTGTCTAGCAATTCTTCCCTACAAACTAATAAAGCCATCCGTTCTGTGCTGTCTTGGGTTGTAGTGACTGGATGATCCTGTAGCTTCCACAAGGCTGCACGGAAAACTGCAGAAGAGGCGAAAGCATTCACGTCGCCCCATCGGTAGCACGGCGTAAGCGGGAGAATTACCAGCAGCTAAACACAAAAGGAGAACGACTTAACGAATCCTGTCGTTGGCTTCTGCCGGCCGTAAATTATCCTCGCCGCTGTCCCAACAGCGAACGGTACAACCGTGGAGAACGGGGAACCCGTTCGGGCCCTAAATGCTAACCGCAAGAACAAAAACAGCAGCCCGGCTTCCGAGGGCGCAGACGACAACGCCGATGGCCAGAAATGATCGCTAGGGGGCCTCGCTGCGGAGGGTGGTTTTACGATCTTTGCGCGGCGCGGCGAAAAAGGCGTATCCGCTTTCCCACACACCCTATCGGTGTCGCCGGGACCGAGTCGAAAGCCAGGTCAAGCCGAGACTGTTTTCTCGTTCTTTTTTGGGGGGTTGGAAGCAGACGAAAGTTAAAGCAGGAAGTAGTGGCGGATGTTGTCTGCGCATGCCACGCACGCAGCAGACGGCACAGTTGACCTCGGAAGGTCAGTGCGCTTGTTGTGGTGAAAGGATTAAGCCGTCAGATTAGGAGTTAAGAATGGCTCACAAACTTTAGAGGAGCAGAAAAATATAGCAGAGAAAGAGGACGAATAAACAATATGGTCTCAACGGCTTCGACCTCCAGAAAAGATCGTAAAAACAAATCGGGAATGCATGGTACCGATAATTTAGGAACTTGCACTGTTGTAATAAGGAAGCGATTACTCATTAGTATCCACCCGAGTGCAGCCATATATAAAAGAAAGCTATATAGCTTTCACAAATACTTCATAGTTAAAGAAAAATTGATCCTGGTCCGGGGTTCAAACCTAGGACCACCGCCTCACCGGAAGCTTACCGGGACGGCTAGCGAATGGTAGGGCACGTCTACTCCACCTCGGGGAGGATTCCCCTGAAACGCTGGATTTCAACTGTTGGCGAAAATTAAACATCGTTTCTATTTGTAAAAATAACATCATGCCATTTTCGCCGCTCAGCAACAGAATATGTGCCGCTTAGTTGAATAATTTGTTTGCAGAATTCAGCTGCCATAAGCTTTAAACTCATTCTTACCGAACCGATCAACGTGGCTGTAAAAGCTACAAAACTGGGTCTCATTGTGTAAAAACCACGCAACAGAAGGCGAGCGCTAAAGATATACAGATCAAGTTCCCACCGAAATGATTTCAAAAACAACAAAAGGAACAGTCGGATGTGAGCCTGACCTAACGGACCTACCTATAGCTGGAGGAAATCACTGCAGGAAGGTTGCTACACGGAACATCAAACAATCTTAAAACAGAAACAACTATTACGGCAAACAATGCGCATCTGCTGGCAACGGGAGAATACGAGCAGTCGTAAGGCTCATTTTCAATGTCAAGGCTGGACAATGAGGGTAGGAAAGAGGAAGGAGTGGGGGGGGGGGGGGGGGGGGGGGTCGAAGTTGATCTGGAGGCATGCAGCTGCTCTGCGCATGAGCAGAGACATGGCCGACGGGAAACGCTGAGAAAGGTGAGCCGAAGCTTTGCACACAACTGCAGGCCTGGTAATAAACACAACTGGAAGCAGACGAGCCGCTCCTCGGCGACGCGCAGGGGTCGTTCAACAAATAAGAACGCAAAGACACCTCGATCGAAATGATGAGGTCATAGCGGGCCCCTGAGATCATGATCGAAGGGCGTGTTTGAGCGTCAGGGTAAGATAAGGTTATTGTCCGTCCTGGGGCGACGGGGAACGCAGAAGGGTCAGGAGCAGACGAAACCGAATCAAGCAGACGAATCACTACGAACGCAATAACGAGTGCAAGGCGCGACCTCTTGCGGACAAGCCAGGCATCAGCCGAGATGAGCGGTGGTTGGATTGTGCGGAGCAAAATACGCAATAGCGAAAACAGAGGTTCCCGCCAGGGAGAAGAAACAATGAAAGTACGATTGAAAGAGAGAGAAAGAGGTGCTTATCAAGCGGATGCGATTCGCCACCCGATAGCGGCACCCATCGAGGAGGGGAGAAGTGCAGAAGGTACGAAGAAAGTAAGAAACAGAAGGCATTGGGAAGGGGCGCAACAAACAAGCGTTCGGTCGCCAAACGACGAAGAAAGCGACGAAGCGAGAAGGCAATAAAACAAAAAGGGAAAGGTTGAGGCGGAGAGTCACTTCCTGGGCATCATGTTGAGGGCGAGGAGGGTTAAAGGCGAAGCGGCCGGCGGGAGCGGGTCGTAAAGGGGATCGGGTCGTCGGAAGGTAGCGGATTCGAAATGGCGCCCGCGAAAGGGTCAGTGCTAAGTGTCAGGACGTGACCGTTCTTCGCCCCCCCCCCCCCCCCCCCCTTCCCGCGCCATCACTTCGGTTCACCGGACAAACTGGAATCACGGTCGCGGGCGGCCTAGGCGTGAGCGCTCGCGTGAATATAAGGGGGGGACCGCGTTGGCCCGAGAGTTGATCGCTTCCATTTTCTACGCCATTCGCAGGGCGGAGAGCCTCTATATAATCTGTCGGAATGCGGCTTCCCCCTCCGCCCCACTTCCTTGCAGTTGTTCCTTTTTTTTCGTTTCTCCTTTTTCTTTCGCCCGTATCCTAAAGAAACGGTTCATCTCCGTTCGGATCGTCTGCTAAGCTTTCTTTTTCGTCTGCTCCATCCTCCCGCGTCGGCGCGGTTCCGCCTCTCTCCACCAGAGGCGCCACGCAGTTCAGATTTTCGCGCCAATTATACAGGGTCAGGCGTACGAAAAATGAACGCCTAAAAAAAAAAACGTTGAAAAAGCTATGCAAGTGCAAGATTCGAAGGTTCGAAGCTCCGCCTAACGATTTGACACGGACGTCCACTTTTGACACCATAACAACCGGCAGCAGCTCAAGAGTTGAAAGCCTCGTTTTCTTGAAAGACGTAAGAGCACGAGCTGTGATTCACGTCGCCGATTTCAGTGGCGACGTCACTGGACTATTCAGTGCCTTGAGTAATGGAATAGGCTCTTCAGGTTTGCTTTTCAAATCAAATCAAATCAATTTATTTAGCATTTCTTTCAATACAGAAATAAATGCAAGGATAAGAACAAAAAGCTGCTTCTCGAGCAGCTTGACAACGGTTCTTACCCCTTGTTTTCTCTTGGCAACGGATAACAGCAGAAATAATACAAAGCTGCGATTAAAATTGTACGAAGATAAGAGCATGTAGTATACATAGAAACTGTAAACACAAAATATATAGTAAACACAAAAATACATAATATACATAGTAATTCCAAACAAAAATGCTGCATATTAGTAAAAAGTAATAATACTGGTTCAATGTAACTGATAGACATGGATTCAATAAGACGAATACTAATACTTAATCACCAATATTTTGCACACTGAAGAACATCTAACGGCGAAATTGATATATGGTTATACAGGACTAAAAACATTTCCTGCTACATTTGCAGGCATAGAAGCACAGACCACAGTTTTACCACAGACAGTGTAATGCAGCCACCATTAAAAATACGTGCACAAAAGGCTGCAATAATAAAACAAGATTTCAAAACATTGAAGTTACCTCCCTAAATTGTGAGTGAACAAACACTTAAGGTGTTGTTTCGATAGTGTGTGGATGTCCGTGTTTGAATTATGATAGTTGTTAAGTAAACGTGATAAGTGATAACGTGACAGCTACTAGGCTGCCAATGATCCTTCTATTACTATTCAGATGTTCTCAGGAATGATATTCTATTGTTAGCCAACGACATTCTATGAAGTGCACCTTTCAGATTGATTCCCTTCGAAATGACAGTTATTTTCTCACCTGCACGGCTACATTCATATAAAAGGCAAATTTTCTCTTGACCTAACTTTTGGAGCAGCGGAGATTTTTGGCTAAGCTGAGGTCATACGTCATGCATCGGCGTGTATTTTTGATAACTAACACAACGCAATTCCGTCCCGGCTGCAGGAGTCGCATTTCGGCGGAGGCGAATCGCGAAGACGTCAGTTTATTCTTCTTATTCTTTGCGCCCCATGAAGCAAACACTAGCAGCAAAGACTTAATTCAACAACTCACACGCTAACCGCAGCTATGATTAGAGCTAGTTTTGACCCTCAGCAAAACTGGCTTGTCTTAACTCAAAAGATGGATTCTGAAAAGAAAAAAACCGTACCAGCCGCTTTTCTTAAACGTTTCGAACAGCTTAGGTGCAACTGTTGTGACGCTCACTAACTACAGAACACCTCTGAACTGCCGCTACCAATCATAGCGTATGCACCATATTTAGGTGCTCTCCGTCACGACATACAAATATCACCGTTTCGCATGCAAACAGGTGAACGTATGCTCCACAGGTACCCGCAATTTATATGGAGCATTGTTCCACTTAGCTGAGCTGAACATATCTTCAAGTGTGCCGCTTCATAAATGCAAACCAACTCGAACGAGGGCAAGAAAGTGTTTTACATCGATCAACTTCCTGTCTTCAAGCATACGGAATGGCACCAGTATACACATTCGCCAGATTAACTGCCAGCCATCGTGCTGCGAGCATATTAGAAGATTGTTTCCCCGACAGTAGCAGTTTCAAGGAACGCCATTTTACCTAATTAAGCGGAACAACATTCCTGCATAAACTTTCCGCCTACTAACCGGAACGCTTAGAGCAACAAGAGCAAGGGCACTGAAACGACGGGCTTCCGCCATTTTGTACGCTTGGAATGCAGCGAGTAACCCGGCCGGCAGAGGTCGGTCCGGTCAGTCGCGCTATCGCCACCTATGGATCGGGTCGTGTACTATACGCGAAGTGAAGAGCGGGTTTCGTGACAACTTCGTTGCGCGATAGAGCCGTTACTCCCTTCCTGCTGCCATACGGGAATCGTTACCGGTAAAGCTGTGGCGAGGAGGAAGATACGGTACCCTATGCCAAGCACTTAACGAACCGTTAAAATGCACGGCGCGCGTTGTTTAACGACAATCCGGATTATACGACGACGCCAGAGGATTATCTCACCGAGATAAGATCGCACCGCCCCAGTATGCGAGCATACACTTGGGTACGCCCAACTTGTTGACTGCAATGGCAGGTGAATAAATTCATTCCTGATAAGAGCGACGGCCCAAGACTCGAGTTTAATCGGGAAACCCTGTAGCATTGCAGCTAACTCGTACTGCAACTTGCACTGTCTCGTGATTTACTGGCACTGAATAGAGGAGGAGAAGGATAGAACGAGAGGAAAGGAATGAAGACGGGGAGAATACGAAAGGGAAGAAAAGAGAAACAAAAAAGAAAGGGAGGAGGGCAGGTAGGTGGTGTGAAGCATGGCTGCAGTTGATGCTAGCCTGGCAAACAAAACACAACAATTCCTCCACTCAAGCTGCTGCCAACCGAGCGGGGTCCAAATTAACAAGGCTTAATGGCTTTGATAGTTTAAACCTATCAGAGGCTTGAAGGGCGTGACAGTTAAATCCGCCGTTATGTGTTCTAGAGCCCTGTTATGCTCTGCAGAGTATAATGGAAGTCAAGAGTACCTTTTTTTTTCCACCAAGGTGGAGACCAATTAACAGGAGCTGAGAAGAGCTACCGTTTGGGCGCCTATGGCTTCCTTCTTCGTCTTACTTAGAAATTCTATGCCGTGCGCGCTTGCGTCAGAGAACGAGAGTAAGTGACCATGAATAAAGACGTCACTGACCAAACATTACGCTCAGTGTAGTAACAAAAGTGCCCTGCAAGCATCAATATGCATCCTTCATTAGTTCACTTTCGGCCAGTGTAGAAATCACTGTAGCGAATCATTAGCGACGCTCGAAACGGCCCCCATCCAAACTGCCAATCCCAACACATCTGTGCAAGAGGCAGTGCATGTAGAGAGTGGCGCTGTACTATAGAGCTCTTCTAAACTTGAAGGTGTAATGAAAACAGCGCGATGAACGAGTACAAAAGTAGAACACAAACGACAGGACCAGCGAATCAACTACTTTTCTGTTTTACTTTTGTCCTCGTTCATCCGCCAATGAACATCTTCAATCACGCACCCTTAAAGAGTGGTCTATAGAGATTCTACAGACTTAATATAAACTCTATTGCCTTCCTATATATATATTTCGTTTTGTCGAATAAATTATATAGACTGTCTATAGACAAAAGTGAAGTAAAGTGTATGACCATAAATCTATAGATTGTCCATAGACTGTCTATAGGATTTCTATTGCCTACAGACTATGCTCTAGGATTTGTCTATAGCCAGCGTATAGACTCTATAGACAAAAATGTATGGATAGTCTGTACACTGTCTAAAGAAATTTTTCTAAGGGAAACAACTAGCCCAAGCAAGAGCTTTACTCTTCTAAACGTTGGTTAACATCCCTGCCTTCCCTCTTCCTCTTTATCTCTCTCTTCTAAACGTTGTTCTACTTTCCTGCATTGACATACAAACAGATTAGCATAGTTTCGGTTTTGTGAAATATAATTGTTAATGAAAGAAAGATTCAAACGCAACTCACGACAATCCAACAGAGGTTATACCGAGAGAGCACTTACGATCTCTCTACTCAGTTTCGTCCCTTACTTTTCAATTTTCGAGCTCGCAACAACGAGTTTCCTCACGCAAACAAAACCTCGTTCCGAACCATTTACGTCACGAGTTGCGTCAGCACGACCGCTTTGCGCTACGCGGCGTGACTGTTTCGGCCTTCTTGCCAAACGCTCGCGCCAGCTCCCTGCAATATCGCCCGAGCAGAGAACTAGATGGGGCTCCTTTCGTCACACGTGGGGCGTTCGGGTCTCCCAATGCGGCTTGTCTTTGCGGACGAGACGACGGTGACGAAGTTGACATTCATCGGAGAAGCGTGACTCTCCGAACGACCGGCGCTTTATTGCCCAACGTAGCACCGTTTGAAGTGTGACCGACGTCGGAAGAGAAGAAGGGCTGAGGAGGAGGAGGAGGAGGAGGAGGAGGAGGAGGAGGAGGGATGCTGATTTCTCATTCGCGAGTGGTGGTCAGTTGGTCCACCTCGTGAGACACGGGGCTAATGTCGTCCCAAATGAAAACGACTCATGAACACCCCCTCGTTCGTGCGCAGGACGTGGATGCCTTTCCGATGCTACCTGTCGGGGGAGGTTCAGTGCTTAACGGCGTTTGACTAATGGGCCCAAGGACGCAGGGTCGAATCCAGGCCGCGGCAGCCGAGTTTCGACGGATGCGAAACGCAAAAGAAGCCCTTGTGCTGTGTGAAGACAGGGCACGTTAAAGAATTACAGGTGGTCGAAAGTAGCAATCCGGAGTCCTCCACTACGGTGATTCTTTCTTTCTTTCTTTCTTTCTTTCTTTCTTTCTTTCTTTCTTTCTTTCTTTCTTTCTTTCTTTCTTTCTTTCTTTCTTTCTTTCTTTCTTTCTTCTTTCTTTCTTTCTTTCCTTCTCTCTTTCTTTCTTTATTTCTTTTTCTCTTTCAATCTTTCTTTCTTCCTTTCTTCCCTTCTTTCCTTTTCTCTTTCTTCCCTTCTTTCCTTTTCTCTTTCTTTCCTTCTTTATATCTTCCTTTCTTTCCTTTTCTCTTCCTTTCTTTCTTTCTTTCCATCTTTCTTTCTTTCCTTCCCTCCTTCCTTTCTTTCTTCCATTCTTTCTTTTCTTTCCTTCTCTTTTCCTTTCTTTCTTCTTTCCTTCTTTCTTTCTCTCTTTCTTTTCTTCCTTTCTTTCTATCCTTCTTTCCTTCCTTCTTCCTTTCTCTCCTTCGTTCTTTCTTCCTTCCTTCCTTCCTTCCTTCCTTCCCTCTTTTCTTTCTTCCTTTCTTTCTTTCTTCCTTTCTTTCTTTCTTCCTGTCTTCTGTCACTCCCTCCTTTACCACCTATATCATGCCTCATTGAGGTGTACGCCGAGAAGTGAGACAGTTACTACGAACTTCCTATCCCCAAAAACCTTTTTTTTTTCAGTAGAGTAGTTGTAATACCATCCGCCTCCTATGCGGGAAGTTTTCAGTTCGAATTCCGGTACCACCGTGAAGAACACCAGTCTTTTCAATGGGTACGGCGTCCGCCCGCCAAGCATTCTGTACCCCAGAAGCGAAACGCATGTAAAAAGTACCGTTCGGTCTACGCCAAGCGGAGGTTATTGCATGCCCCCTAATCCTCCTTGCACGAACTGACATGTGGGTGTTACCCAAACGCCATTTTTTGCGAAAAGGCCTTCAACAGCTTTGCCCTGGAGCACTCTGAGAAAATGCCTTCTAGACCTTTTGCCTTCCTGTTGGACGAAGTCGTGGCAGCGATAACGGCAGAATGCCACCTTCCTCGACCGTCGTGAGAGCCCATTGTCAAGGCAACCTGAACCACAGGGCCGCGTAAGGGGGATTCTCCAAAACTCTCCAAAAAAGAGGAATACGCCTATATGGGTGCAAAAAGGAAGTAATCTGTCCTCTAGCGCAATCCCTTAAGGGAGCGTCACGAGTTTGAATCGAACGGCGGGAAGACATTTAAATTCGATATTCTGAGCAATAAATGCGTATTTTGCGGCCAGACGAATATCAGTATAGCCAGAAAGCCAATTAATCGATTTTTACTGAAAACGCAAATTGGATTGAGCTTTACTCGAAGTCCATTAACATTTTAACTTCTGCAATGAAATTAACAAAACTTTTGTTTGAGCTAGATGGTGCATAGCTTATATTGAAATGACATTTAAGCGTACACGAAAAACGCACACAAGAGGAGGATACAGCGAGGATAAAGGAGGATGTAGCGCCTGTCCTGTGTGTATCCTCCTCTTGTGTGCGTTTTTCGTGTGCGCTTAGATTTCATTTCAATATATGCAATGAAATTACTTGGTTCTATAGGAGTATACATGGCCGCTCTTCCAAACACAAGCTTGCTGGCCCGTAGGTCGCTCTCAGGGAAGGCGAAAAAAAAAAACCGAAGAACGTGGGCCCCCAGCAAGTGGCCAGGAAGTCGTCCTTTGAGACCGCAAATAACCACGCTAGGCCCCGTTTATATATAATACGCCCCGGGAGGAGCACCGCGAACGCCATACACTCCGCCCCCTGACGGCGGCAGCAGCAAGAAACGGCGTGCACAGGCGCCGCGGTCACGCAACGCATCATCCGCCCAATCCGGAGAGGGCGCAGTGCTCGAAGCCGTGCACTCACACAGCTGGCCGCGGTACCAATCGCTCAACGGGTCACCGGTTTCCGTCCAGGTCTGTGGGGCGTCTCCGAGCGGAGACCCCGACGGCGATACGCCAGGGAGCGGGGAAATTCGACGACGGAACGGAGTACTGGGGGCACTGAGCCTTCCACAAACGTCAGTGTACACAGAGAACCGAGACTGCCCGTTAGAGCTTGTAACGGAAAAGAAAGACGCGCTTCCACTGAGAAAGGAACGCAGTGAAAACGACACGCACGTAAGCGCGACACATACGAAGAAACTACTTTTGGGCAAGGGAACTGCAGTTCGCAATTGGCAGCGAGGTGCTGGAAGTGATATGGGAATGCGTCTACGTAGGGCGGGTAGTGACCGTTGATCCGGACCATGGGAGGGAAATAACTTACCAATGGAGTAGAGCGCATATGGCAGGTTCTCACAGGTCATGAATGGCAGTTTAACAATATCCCTCAATAGAAAGGTATACAACAGCTGTACCTTGCCGGTACTCCCCTATGGGGCAGAAACGTGGAGACAACGGAGCGAGCTATACAAAGAAAAAATGACAGGTGTAACGTTAAAAGACCGCTAGCTGGCAGAGTGGGTGAGGGAACAAACTCAGGTTAATGACATCCTAGTCTAAATCAAGAGGAAGAAATGTGTTTGTGCAGGGCATGTAATGCGAAGGCAAGATAACCGCTGGTAATTAAGGGTAACGGAGTGGATTCCAAGATAAGGCAAGCATGACAGGGGGCGGCAGAAAGTTAGGTGTCTTTCTGTCTTGTGTTCTGTCTTTTTTCGCGCCTGTGACCAAAGATGAACAGTTACCAACTCGCCCAGCAAGACGTTCTTTTAAGACTAAGAAGTTTGAGAGGATACGGTGGCCGCAACTAACAAAGGACAGGGTTAGTTGGAGAGACATGAGAGGCCCACTGCCCTGAAGTGGACGTAGTCAGGCTGATGATGATGAACTCTGACCTTCAGGCAGATACCGCACGCAGTACTATTTACTCTACAGGCAGAAAACAACGAAGGAGAAAAATCCCTGGTATCGTTCCCACTTCTCCGTGATTGGAGAGGAGAGTACTATAAATTGGTTTATTTTAGTTCTAAAGCGCTACTCCAGACTTACCAACCCCGAGAAAAAATATTGTCTTTTGTCGTCTTGCACCGCGCTCCGAACTAAACCGAGCTTACCCGATCGAGTTAGTCGGATAAGCTGTCTACTTTTTTTAAGGCGAAAGCCTTTAATGTGTTGTCGACAGAAGGTTGTCAGCAGAGCTGTCACGCTTCTTCTAGTCAGACCAGAAAAAAAGTAATCTTTGTGCACGATGGGATTCGAACCACCATCCTTTTGTTCCGCAGCCGAGCGTGCTATTGGCTACGCTACTTCCTGCCAAACCTTATGTAGTTCTCCTTGTCTAGGACGCTGGAGAGTGTTTGTAGAAAGGCGTCAAATCAGACGGATGCCTCCCAAACGCCCTCCAGTGTCTCCAGCATTTAAGATTCACAAACAGTTGTGTACTTAATTAGCATCTTAACCACACATCAGTGACACAAGCAGCAACACTGCGCTAAAGGCTTTCGCCTCACCGCACTTTAGGTCAACAAAGTGCCCCCCTGAATTTTTCTAACTCGTGTTCTACTATACAGGCCTGTTTATTACCCTCTTTATCTGTTCTTCTTTCAGGTGCCGAACTTTCAACAAAGTATATCACGCTTTCCTCGCGACCTTGGCCCTCGTAAAACAGCACTTACAGCCTCCTCGAACGAGTATACCAGGAAGACCTCCCACCTAGTCCTTTCTTTCGGCTCGCTTACAACGAAAAAAAAAACATATATGAGAAAAAGCTGCAGACAATCTCGCCGTTATTCAGGCCAAGGGGCCTCGGCTCCCTTCTAGTAAGCGCACCAACAAAGACACCAGTGGCATTCGGGAAGCGGCTCTCTTAACGGACCATAACAGCCGCGCTGGTGGCAACACTCTTCGCTCCTCTACTAAGGAAACGTTGTCGCCGCTGCTTGCAGTTTCCCCGCCTCAATATATACCAGTACTGCATACGCCACTCTAAGTATATAAGGTAAGGATCAGGAGTACAAACAGCTTAGCGAGATACCATCAAGATGGCGGCGGCGCCACCGCAGCGTAGCGCACGTTTGGTTTCGTCGTGAAAAGCAAACACCGCGAAGAACTTCCTCACCAGGGAGGAGCGTACGAAGCTGTTCGCGCGCGACCGCGAAGCGATCCAACCCGTAGCCAGTCAACCGCAACGACGCAACAAAACACAGAAGCTCCGACTTCTATGGGATCGTATAGTAGCTCCGTTTGCATGGAACCGCTATATAGCGCCCAGATATCGTCCGGGTTCGGTTCACGAGTTTTTTTTTTTTTTTTTTCGTCTGCTCTTTGGAAACCCAGTGCTTCCATTCTCGACCGACCAAAAGAACTCGCCCGATCGTTCCTGGTCGCATTTTATTGCGATTTTATTTCTTTATATTTCTTTCGTTTTTTTCGTATCCCTCTCTGCTTTTTTTTTCATTTGCTTTGTCTCTTTTCGGTTCCTGGGGCGGAGACCTGCAGCAACAAAATGGCGCGGGGTTAAGATTGCGGGCAGACGATATTCTCGGGAGCAGACGACCCGTGCAGGCGGCAGACGGTCTTTTTGCTGTTGCTGCGGTTGTTGTTGTTTTGATCTGTCGTTTTGATTTTCGGTTTTGAACTGCTTCCTATAGGAGACGAACGCCCCTTCGCTTCCGTACAGGAGCTACCGCTACCCGGTGTAGGCATGCGGACTCGGTCACGAGCTAGTGAACACGGATCTGTCAACATTTCGTGACCCAGTCATGGCCGTCTATGGCATTCGGCGGCTAATCCGGGTCACCCCGCCTGCTTTGCAGAGTGCAATAGAATGCTGACATAAAACACGACCAGGAAGAAGATCGCAAAATGGCTTCCTCACATCAGGGCCCGCTCACCTTTAAAAACTTTGACGCAATCAAAACTTAAACCGAAGATCTGATCCAGATATCTCTCATAATACAGGGGTAGGTTTATTAGAAAGGCAGTCACTGTGGGAGCGTCACATTAAAAATGTTATTCTGCCTCTGATGATTCCAGAGGGAGACTGCGCATGCGTTTACTATTCGTTCATCCACACACGCAAATTCAATTAATTCACTCGAGCTTGTACAAAATAACGCCGCCCGTTTCATCCTACTTAACTTCAATCGTACTTCAAGTGTCACCTCCATGAAAAATACGCCCAACCTCCCACCCTTAGCCTCCCGTCGAAAATTTTCACGGTTATGTTTATTTCACAAAATTTTTTACAACTGTCCCAATCTACGCGATGAATTGATATCTCGTCCGTCTTTCATCTCTCCACGGCTAGATCACGTTCACAAGGTCGGTATAACGTCGCACGAAACAAAAGCTTGTTCTCAGTCGTTCATTCCCCGTACATCAGCAGATTGGAACCACCTTCCCGGATCGACAGCCTGCGTTCAAGACATCCTGCGCTTCCGTAACAAATGTACTTATCATTCTCCATTTCCTTTGTTTACTTTAGTTTCCTTTGTTTGTTCTCTTACCTTGCACTTACATATTATGCTTACTTCTTTTACTGAATTGTATAACCAGGAACATGACGCTTGTATGTTGAATTTTTGTTTTTGTTCTCTTTCTATAATTTGTAACCACTCCCCTCTGAAATGCCTTTGGCCCTGAGGGTAACAATAATAAATAAATAAATAATAAATAAATAAATTTGGTGGGCTATGTTTAACCAAAAACTCTAATGGCAGATATTCGTGAACACTCCCCGACAGCTAGGGTTCCGCAGCTGGGCTTTCGGCCTCTATTTTCTGCCCCACAAAATGCCATCCATCCATCCATCAATCAATCAATCAATCAATCAATCAATCAATCAATCAATCAATCAATCAATCAATCAATCAATCAATCAATCAATCAATCAAATACCATTATAAATGCCAATACAGGCATTCTTACAGATAATCCTTAGCAGAAGGTCCCAAAGCAAAAGCTATGTCTGTCTTTCGGTCTGTCTCTGTGTATGGGGGCGCGTGCGTACGCGTGTGTGTGCATGCGTGTGTGTGTGTGTGTGTGTGTGTGTGTGTGTGTGTGTGTGTGTGTGTGTGTGTGTGTGTGTGTGTGTGTGTGTGTGTGTGTGTGTGTGTGTGTGCGTGTGTGTGTTTGGTTTTATCGGGTTTAACGTCTCAAAGCGACTAAGGCTATGAGAGACGCCGTAGTGGAGGGCTCCGGAAATTTTGACCCTGGGGTTCTTAGCGTGCGTGCGCGCGCGCGTGCGTGCGTGCGTGCGTGCTTGCGTGCGTGCGTGCGTGTGTGTGTGTGTGTGTGTGTGTGTGTGTGTGTGTGTGTGTGTGTGTGTGTGTGTGTGTGTGTGTGTGCGTGCGTGTGTGTGTGTTTGGTTTTATCGGGTTTAACGTCTCAAAGCGACTAAGGCTATGAGAGACGCCGTAGTGGAGGGCTCCGGAAATTTTGACCCTGGGGTTCTTTAGCGTGCGTGCGCGCGCGCGCGTGTGTGTGTGTGTGTGTGTGTGAGTGAGAGGGGGGGGAGAGACCTCAGCGCGAGTAATCGCTGAATTTTTGTGGTGTCCCTCAGTTGCACCGCAGCCATGGATTTTATACTGCGCCAGCTACTGGTCACTAGAGTGACTGTTCCAAATAATGTTCGCTCATATTTCTTGGTTCCGAAAGCCAAATTTCACAACACAAAAGGACATATTTTTCGTTCTCAAAAATTATTTATTTGGTAAAGATTAATTAGCCAGTTTTTAAAATACTGCTATCAGGAAAAATTCAGGGGGCACTTTGTTGACCTAAAGTGCGGTGAGGTGAAAGCCTTTAGCGCGGTGCTGCTGCTTGTGTCACTGATGTGTGGTTAAGATGTTAATTAAGTGCGCAGTTGTTTGTGAATCTCAGATGCTGGAGACACTGGAGGGCGTTTGGGAGGCATCCGTCTGATTCGACGCCTTTCTGCAAACACTCTCCAGCGTCCTAGACAAGGAGAACTACATATGCGTTGGCGGGAAGTATCGTAGCCATTAGCACGCTCGGCTGCTGAACGGAAGGATGGTGGTTCGAATCCCATCGTGCACAAAGATTTTCTTTCTGGTCTGACTAGAAAAAGCGTGACACCTCTGCTGACAAGCTTCTGTCGACAACGGTGAGGCATTAAAGGCTTTCGCCGTAAAAGCGGAAGTTCCGGTTTGGTCCAAGCAGGCGGTTATTCCTCCCGTAGGGCTCAAAACAATAGCACAGACAGAACATTTCTCGTTAAGCGGGTAGAGTCCTGACACCTTCCCAGCCATAGAGTTTCTTACTATTACCTAGAGGGAAAGCTGGCGGCGCTGCACTTCAGCCACCATGGACGCTCAAAGCATCATGGGGCGGTGAGCTACTTGTTGCGGGACAGTCGTAGTTTTTCGAGAACACAGAGTGGCACTACTAAGACGTTTCATTTCGAAAACGTTGTTCGTGTGTGCACAGACGACTTTGGCGCGAACGCAGTGTGCAAAAACCATAGTAGTGAAAACGCATAGAGAGACGACGCCAATAAAAGGTTTCACTTTTCCGAAATGCCATTAAAAAACCTCTTAAAGTATCTAAGCAACACCATTTTTTTTAACATATTCACTTTTAAAAGTGCACCTGTTAATTACGAAATATTAGCTTTTGTAGTGTTCATTACTTGGCCAATAGGAAAGCTAGCCACCTCTTATTTTGGGCAAACTTTGTACTTAAATGCTTTTCTGCTCGTTTGTTGCAATTTACAGGTAGGATATTGAATGTTAGGACATTCCTAGTTATCTAACAGCTTTATTTTCTCATTATTTTCTGGCCAAAAGTTGCAGTTCCGCAACAAGTAGCTCACCGCCCCATGATGCTTTCAGCGCCCATGGTGGCTGAAGTGGTCTCGAGGGGTCTCCATGCAAACTCCCATAGTCGGGTTGTCAGCTTTCCCTCTAGGTAATAGTAAGAAACTATGTTCCCAGCTTCCGGGTGAGGGGTATAATTTAGGGGAAAATGTGAACTCGACACAGGGCAGCCCATCGCAAACACCAAACAAGCTTCAGCAGGTAACGACCCTCTCGAGCAACACTCGCAGGACACACAGTCTCGATTCCATCAAGTCCGGTTCCAACGCTACCCTTCAATACATGCCCACCGCTTACCGCCATGGAAGTCGGGGATAGATGTCAGTGACGGGAGTTATAATTGTCCTGCTGTTGATAAAAGATCACGACACATCTTCCAATTGGATGCCGGGGTCACAGCGTCCATGTCGGCAATGACCTCGCGAAAGCAGTTGCTACTCTTCTCAGAAGGCAGATTGCATACATCCCATTGTCAAGAGCGGACACTGCCGCTCGGAAACACCGCACTCACTCACTGATGCACCCTGGGAACTGCCTCCCGTGCAACCTTGACCCTCCGTCGCTATACTGCGGCTAACTGTCCGGGGTCCCTCGCTGAGACGCAGCATTACTGTGTCTCCATTGGCTGGGAGAGGCCATTCTTTCCTAAGTGGAGTAGCCTACAGCGGAGTAGACCCGACTGGTGGGGATGACAATTATTGAGATTACGGTAGCCGCAGTAAAAAATGGCTGACTCCTCAACGTGCAACTATAGTGGACGCGACAAAATTACGGAGGACCTAATCTTACCGACCTTCCATTCTGGGCTTTCACACTCTCAAGCAATAGGTATATCACGAGTGCCATACCATCGTCAGCAAAAAGTTATAATAATCTTAATCTCTCACCGTACTTTTCTCGCACTAATGTCGGTTGGTTGGTTTATGGGGTTTGACGTCCCAAAGCGACTCAGGCTATGAGGGACACCGTAGTGGACTCCGAAAATTTCGATCACCTGGGGTTCTTTAACGTGCCACCATTGAACATGGGGATACATTTCCTGGTCGAGTGCGTGCCATTGAACATTGGAATACACTGTCCGGTACAGTGCGTTCCCTCCCAACAGACAGATTTATGCATGCCATAGCTGATTCATAATGTCTTTATTTACTGTTCCCACGCTCCTAATTTGTGTAGCGCTCCCTCTGTTTTCAACTTTGGTGTTTTAATTTTTCCTACCATGTCTTTAGTTTCGACTGTATCTACGATGCTTTGTATATGCCCACTCCTCCGATAGCCCCTGTAGGGGCTGCAGTATGTACAAATAAATAAAAAAATAAATAGACGGCAAGCGTCCCGTCGTGGCGGCATTGTAAAGAGCGGACTTTCGTTTCGTTAGGAAACCAAGGTTCCCGGAGCACGAAAAGCAATTAAAGAATTTCTCTAATTTCAAAATTCAAAGAATGATTTGGGGGAGGTGGATTTGGTTTGGTTTGGTTTACGGGGGATTAAAACGTCCCAAAAAAATATAGGTTTTGAGGGACGCCGTAGTGAAGGGCTCCGGAAATTTCGGCCACCTGGGGTTCTTTAACGTGCACTCACATCGCACAGTACACGGGCCTCTGGAATTTCGCCTCCATCGAAATGCGATCGGCCCTGCCGGGATCGAACCCGCGTCTTTCGAGCCAGCAGCCGAGCACCATAACCACTGAGCCACCGCGGCGACTTCTCCTTCAAAGCAGCATTCGGTAACTTTGAATGCACTTTAATCAGAATTCTAATGATTTTGCTTCAACTATAAGCACTCAGACTTGTGTGGGTCGGTACAAGATGTCGACATCCCCTATTTTCCACCTTAAGACGCCAAGCTTGCATGTGAAAAAAAGAAAAAAAAAGCCACGATACATATTTCCGTAGTGAAATCGACATCGACAAAGCCTGCAACAGCTAGGTCAAAACAATTTAAACAAATAAAAAGAAATCACTGCTCTATGCAGCAGTGCAAGAAAGCGGGGATCGTGACCAGGACCATCAAGTGCAAAGCCATTTTTTCCCCCAGCAGTTTTGCAGTGCAGACCCCACAGCGCGAGTCAAAGGATAAACGCGGGCAAGGCTGCGCTATAAATACGAGAGAAACTCACCCGAAAGCGAAAAAAAAAAACGGTCTGCACGAAAAAGAAACCGTTCTCCGGTTTCCCGCTTCAAAACATGTTCAGCATGCGAGCTAGGTGAGTGTACAGACAGAAATAAAGAAAATATAAGGCACGAATCACACAGGAGATCCACTAAAGAGAAAGATACACGTTAATGGTAGCGGGCTAGGACAGAGTAAAAGAAACAAATATAAACAGTTTATAAACAACTCATCGGAATGGCTCGCACATATAGACAAGCGTTGAGTGAGAAATATCGTGTCGCTTCGCCCCCGAGGTCACGGGTGTATGTAAAACTTTCGAATGCGAGCACCCACGATGTTGCCGCTGTTTGTATCTTCGGGTAGAGGAAAAGGTGGAACGGCAGTTCACGGAAATAGAAAAACGCGCGCCGTTCGCTATAAGAAACGTTGGCTATGTAAGCTAGCCGAAATGTCCGCACCGGAGGGAGGATGCGTGTGGGCGCAAAAAATAAAAAAAAAATGGACCGGTTGGAACGTGCGGGACGAATTCGCTAAATGCGCGATTCCAGACGGCGCTGCCAATGCCCGCGCAGCAAGCGGCAGACGACGATCGTGCAGACCATGGTGCAGACGATAAACTTCGTCGCCTGAGTTTCGCCGTCGTCTGCAACTAATCGAGGAAGCAGACGACTATACGCGCGCCGGATTCTGCAGGACACGGCGGGAGTTGTTCATTTCCGTGTTGGTTTGATTGTTGTTTTGTGTTCCTTTTGGCTCACAGTCGAGCTATACACTCACGCTGCTCGAACGTGACATTTGTTAGCGTGTACAGATTGTCGAGAGCGCCGCCGCTAGCCTTAATGGTTCGTGGACAGCGTTGCACACGTATGCGCGCAGTTCCTTTCCTGGGCTGCCCACATACTTTCTCTCTCTCTTTTTTTTTAATGTACCTTCCCTGACAGACATGGCAGAGCACTGTTTCTATATATGCGGCGTCATTTAATCGTACGCGCGCTGACATTAGAACATTAGTTTCGCCTTTTTTCTTCCATCGCTACGGAGGTATAAAAGGTAGAAAAGGAAATTGTTGTCATTCAGTGCAGTGCCAACGCCTTTTGCCAGAGATTCTGGACTGTCAGTAGTAACGGCTAACTCGTTTATAGAGAAAAATCGTAACCGAATGGTGCAGCTAGCATTAGAACAGGCATGGACTTCACGGAAGGCGTTTAATTCTTTCAGTTTTAGTGTACAGTCTTTGTGAAAAGTTTAGAGCCCAGGGGGTTTGCTTCTAAGCCTCGCAGTGGGGCTCCTGTGACATTCGTGGTAGTCCTACCCATTAGAGGAGGCAGGATCAGAAATCTCCTTACCTTCAGCAAATTTGGAGCGCTGGAGATGCATTACGAACTAGACAGTGTGCTTCAGAAGCAAACCCCCTGGGCTCCAAACTTTTGACAAAGGCTGTACATTGGCTGTTTCTTTATACTTAACGGTTTCATAGTTAAAAGCTGCCCTAAATTCCTGCTGTAATGAGTAAAATTCATTGCGGATTGGGCTCAGCCCGGTGTTTGTGACGCCAGTAAATGAAATCAACCCTCGAGTTTCACAAAACACGGCTTCGCGGTCCCTTTTATACGTTCTTCTGCTAGCGGTTGAGACAGTCTCTCTGCTGAGCTCATTCTGACTCTGCTGCAACCTCGGATTAGTTCGTGCCTCCAGAATGATATATAGACAACTTTAATTTAAACAAATGTAAAGAAAATAAAAACATAAGACGCACCTGGAGCAATCCTCTTCCTTCCAGCCAACCTCCTCCACCACAGAGCCGTAGCAGACGAACTCGTGACGACGCGGCTCGCAGCAGACGACGACGAATCGCGACTCACCGAATTAGACGAAAGTGGAGTAGTCAACAGCACTTCCATGCTTTCGTCTTGTCACTCGAGGATTCACAAGATGTTTATTAATCACTCCGTTTCCTCGGAGCAAAACGGAACTCGGAACAACGCAGCCAAAGCCAAGGTCGGGTCTCAACGCAAAAACACACCTTGACCCAATGCCCGCGAGCAGGTCAAAGTTGCGGAGACTCCTCTAAATCACCAGCCGAGCGAATTAGGTAGTTCCTAGGGCACAATTCCAGTAGAAAGCAACAGTTATCGTCCCAGCATCACAATCCAGGCATCAGAAAACACTTCTCCACGTTTCTTGAGCAGTATACACCAGTCGGCACTCTTCGGTTTTCCAAAAAGCAGCAGAGAAGTCCTGAGGCACGGTAAACGTTGGAAGCACACAGACGCAAACAACACTTATCGTCTTAATCGTCCTGTCATCACACACCAAGCACAAAAAAAAAATCACCTTTTTCACTTTTCCCGTTCCTTGACCAGGAGCACTTCGTAGACACTCTCTAGTCGTCCGGATAGCGGTAGGTCGGTGACCGTATAAAAACTATTAAGCGACTAACTGATCCCAGGATAAACCTAACGCGAAAACGGGTCAGAGTTCGCACGACCACTCAGTCCCAGCCGTCGTCCAAGTCATCAGCCTCGGCAAGAACTGTAGATCCAGCGGACCAACCGTCTTACCCGTTCGCTCGCAGTTCTCGGTGTGGGCCCGCTTGGTTTCGTTCACAGAAGCCGTAGTACCGTACGCGCCACTCCGAAGATGCTCGTTCCGATAAGGCTTATACCGTAAACACGGCAACGCGCGCCTGACCTCCTCACCCTCGGTCCAAGAAAGCAAGTGGCTCGAAGACACACTAGTGCGACATCGGCGTGTAGGGGAAGGAAGCCTTCGTTCGAACTTCTCTTTTCCTCCTTTCACCCGCCTCTCTCTCGATACGGCGCGACGAAAATCCAGGGCAAGCCGGGCTTAGAGCTAAGGCCGAACGAAGAAGGAATGAAAGAAAGCCAAGGCACGAGCTCGCGCAGAATAAACCTAGACCCAGGCGAACACCCACACACGCACACCACAACGGCGACGCAAGAAACAATGGCCGAAACGCAGGCAAGGGGAACCGTGCCACTGCACCGCGCTTTTCTCTATTTCTTTTTTTTTCCATTCCTCTCCTTTTCTCTTCTCCCGATTTCTAAACATGGCGCCTTTCTTTACCCCAAGCCGTCGTCTGCTTACTCAATACCCGCTACAAAGGCCCTCTCCCAATGCCTACATCCTCTCAGCTCACGACACTGGAGGAACGAGCGCCGATGTCGTCTGCTGCAGAAGTGCAGAAGGCTCACTCACGTCTGCTCACTAGCGCCGTCGGCGTCTGCTCTCGCGGGTTCACGAGGGAAACGAGATAAAAAGCGAGCACTGGGGCGTGTTCGACATTCAAATGTGGGGAAACGGTGGCCGCGGCTTCGCCGTGCGCGCCCCAGACACTTTGGGACATGCAAGTCGAGGCACGGCTCAGAAGGGTGTATATACATAGTACGCAGGCGCGGCTGCGTCACCTGCGAAACTACCTTCGTGTACATACTATACTGCCTCGAGAACAGCGGCGCAAGGCGCGCTTACGTGGTTCAAGACAAAGAAAGGTGGCCAATTCTGTATCCCCGCATACTCATGCACGAACGCACGTAAACGCCAGGCACAATCAGGGCTTGGCAAGCCGTGTTTGGTGGGTGGCGGTGTGGTATCGTCTGCACTGAAGCCACCCGGCCGCCATGTTGGCGCCGCGGCCCGTGACCGTTGCCGAGTATGGTATATAGCAGACGAAGAAACTTCGCGCTCTGCTGGGCAAGCCCCGCATTGCCGTATATACATGTTCCGCGCTAGAAGGCGGAAAAGAATATACGCGCTGAAATGAGTACGTAAGATGGAACAATGAGCTGAAGCAAAGAGCGGCAGAAGCACTTCTTTGAGGCGGGTCTTTGGAGGGTGTGTGTACCAGACGGGGGTAAAAAAGAAACGGAAAAAGATAGGAACGAAACCGTAACCTCTACGCGAGAACCCACGCTAGAGAGCTATAATAAAACACGTGGAGGTAAGGAATTCCGATATCTTGCGTGCATGCTTTCAGACGGAACGCGGAACCGCGCTATATAGAGAAGTCTGAAGCGTGCACTCTGTAGCACAATGGCGCCGGTAGCGAGATGGAGGCCGGGAAAATAAAAAAAAGTAACAAAAAACAGGCGCCGTGCAAAGATACGTGCTTAATGGAGATCACGGGCACCTATGCGTCCGCGGTCGTGGCATATCAGGGTCAAATTACGCGCCGTTCTGAGCGAGGTGCGCTGAATGACAATGACGGTCCTCGATTACCTTTGCATATAGTCCAGGGTCACATCTGGTTTATGGGAACTCGTGCGGTTTTCTAACCAGGTGATATGGCGACCTCTGTTTAGATCTGCAAATGCTTCTATTGCTATGTAGTTTTGTGGTTACCGATAACTGCCGATAAGGATAACTGCCGAGGCAAGCGCAGGTACACTCCAGACACGAATATGCATATATGGGAGTAAAAAGGGAATAAGCTCTCCTCTACCCCTAGAGTGCGCTAGAGGACAAATTTACTCCATTTCTACTCCTTTCTGTACAGAGTGTAGGTAGTCTTACCATGCCGTCAGTGGTTTGATTGTACTTTTTCGGCCGTAAAAAATTGGCACTGGCTTAGCTTGGCTATGCCAGGTTATACGTAGCAAAAGCGAGCGCAACAACGAGGCAAGCGGTGTGACGTCATGCCAAGCGGCGGCGGCTCCGCGGCGAGGCGCGCGGTGTGACGTCATGCCAGATGGCGCGGCGAGCGCGCGGCGTCCGCCAGCTGCGGCGGTTGCTTGGCAACGGCTCAAGATCGGTCTCTGTGCCTCCTCGTAGCACCGCCACAGCGAAATCGGAAGTTCGTGGGCAATGTAGCTTTCGCTACCAAAAACTGTCATCCTGCTTTGCACAGCCAAAAAAAACTTCCGAGAAGTCAGCAAATGAACTCTAACTACGCAGGTCAAAGCTCTAAGAAATATGATGCTAGGTTTCTACAAAGGCCGAAATATATTTTTACTTCTGCATAGAAATTGAAGAAGCTCTGAATGGGATCGCGTGGTGAAATAGTCTGGTTAGCGAGAAACAAAAACAATGAGTGCAACTTATACCTGGTGTTTCAAATTATTCAATACAGATTTTTCTTCGAAAAGCAATCAGAGATGCGACAGTGTGGTCTGTGCAGGTGGATTCATAGCATGGCGGACATTATGCACCTGATAGAGCTCTTATATTAAACGATCGATGAACTGAATTTGACTAATATTTTTTTTATTTTTGATTTCACTGGGCACTATAGCGAAGTTGAAGGCCTTCAACGTGGAAGGTGAGCCCAGTTTTGAAATTTTCTAAATTGCAGATGTGGTTCGAAATACCGAACGCCAAAAATACGTATTTGAAAGCTCGTTGAGTTGTCTTCTTGGCGTTGCCCATTTATAAAATGGCGTTGCTCCCATTTATAATGCAACAAATACAGAATGTGTTTATGTATTTCTGTGACGTAGAAGCAATTAACGTGATTTCAGGGACGATACTGCGCGTAGCGACACTATCCTATAAATGTGAAAATGCGTGAAAGTGAGCTCAACTGACTTTCAAATGCGTATTTTTGACGTTCGGTATTTGCAACCCCATTGCCGATTAAGAAAATTTAAAAACTGGTCTTACCGGCGATATTGCCGGCCTTCAATTACGCAATATGATAATGCTACCTGAAATAAAAAATAAACAAGTATTTAGATAGATTTACTTAAACAGTAGTTTAATTATAGAGAGCTATATCATGTACCTAATGTCCACCACACCATAGAATCCATTTGCACCAACCGCACTGTCGTATCTCTCATGGCTTTTAAAATAAAAATCTGTGTTCAATAATTTGAAACACCCGGTATATTTAAAAAGCAATCGTAGGCTGCATTCATGCAAAAAGAATCTTTTCATACCGCTTAAATCTCTGCATCCCAACCGTCAAAGTCGCAAACAGTCAATTTGCTCTAGAAAAATGATATTGAGTTGCACACTTACATTCCTAAGTTAATGGAAAGAAATATTAGCGAAAAAATTAATTTCATCTCCGTGCTTGCACGTAACCTAGAATAGATAAAGAAGCCTAATTCTGAGGAGGCAAAGCACACATAGCACCGAAAAATCTCAAGCAGTGTGTCTCGGATGCGAAGAAATTGAATTTCGTTGCCAATGCCTTATTCCGTAAACTTCTGAATTCAGGTGTACTCTCGTCAGCAGTATTAGAGGGACCAAAGTTTGAGCATTGATTTCTGCTCTAATACCGCTAATCAAGAATCCCTCCAGGACAATCTTAACCGCATTAAATTATGGTGCAATCACTGGTTGATGACACTTAATCCCGATAAGCTCATGTCTTTTCATCGCCGTCGCAACCCGCATTTATTTACTTATAAGATTTCTGGTTCTCCTGTCGAACTTGTCCCGTCCTTACTTACCTCGGCATTACTATCAGCAATGATTTATCATGGCGCTAGCATGTAACAAAGCTAATATAATCTGCGAATGAAAAACTGGTTTGGTTTGGTTTATGGGGTTTAACGTCCCAAAGCAACTAAGGCTATGAGAGACGCCGTAGTGGAGGGCTCCGGAAATTTCGACCACCTGGGGTTCTTTAACGTGCACTGACATCGCACAGTACACGGGTCTCTAGAATTTCTCCTCCAAAGAAATTCCAGCCGCCGCGGCCGGGATCGAACCCGCGTCTTTTGGGTCAGCAGCCGAGCACCATAACCACTGAGCCACCGCGGCGGCTGAATGAAAAACTGGGCTTTCTTAAACGTCATCTTCACTACGCCTCTCAAAATGTAAAGCTACTTGCTTATAAACCATTGATCAAGCCAAAACTTGAGTATGCATCCGCCATTTGCAATCCGCAGCAATCATACCTCATTGATTCATTAGAAGCCGCGCAAAACAGAGTCGCCCGTTTCATTCACCGCTCATACTCATCCCATATTAGTGTTTCATCTCCCAAACTACAGTCCCATTTCTCTCCGTCGCCGTATTTGTAGCCTATGCCTATTTCACAAATTGTATTATTCCCAGCTCAAACAGCAGCCGTACATCTGCGCACCGCCACCACGCACGTGTCACCGCATTGGTCACCCGCTGAAAGTTTCACGCCAACGTGCCCGTACGACTACACTTTCCAACACATTTTTCCTCCGAACATGAAGCGACTTGAACGAGCTTCCCCATGGAATTGCAGCCATCACCTGCCCATCAATCTTCCTAGAAAATGTTACACCCCATCTGTCATTATGAAAATAATGTTTTGCTTGGTCGTATTAACCCCACCCCTTATGTAAAACCCCCAACAGGGGGTCTTTAAGGAAATAAAAATGAAATGAAATGAAATGAAACATATGACACCTAGGAACAATTCTCCGCCTGCCGTCAAATATAAAATGGTTTTGGCTTATGGATTATTATGCAGTGTACTCTCTGATGCATTGGGCATCGTGCGTTTCAATGTAGCTCATTGCTCGAGGAGGCAAAATGCCGAGCGAACTGCCGTATCTTTAACCTACGAACAGAAGCTCAGCAAAAAAAAAAAAAAAACGGTGATTTTCTTCATCACTGGATCTTCGTGATAACAAAAGTGGGTTTGCGGAATTCTCCGCTTGTGGAAACACAACGTCAATTAAGGAAAAAGCAACCCCTCCACCGTCTACTTCACGCTTCGAGATATTAAATGTAGTCGGAACTATATATATACTCATCGCACCCTTGTAATTTATCACCTGACAAGAGCGCAAGGTTTTCAGATGTCATATCCATCTTCTCGTTTCTTCAATGGCACCGGTTTCCCGTGTCTATATTCGAAACCTGCCCATTCCTTTAGCAAAAACAGTTATCATTTGTACCGTGATTCTCGGCTTTAAAGTTTTCATCCCGCTTCCTTCCCAACCTTTCCTGCCGACGAAATCTGCCTCTATTAATTTCAGCTCGGGAAGTTTTATCGGAAAAGAAGTAGGAGTATACCATTCAATACAGACTGCCTATAAGCCACTAAAGTCGGAACCCGTATGCGCCCCGCAACAGGAAAGCCCATTTCAAGCAATGCGAGACGCGCCGTATAGCAATCTTTCGACGGATCGCGCCATCTCGGTACGGCATCTCGTGGGTAAAACCGAAAGTAATTTCGTTTTCGCACCCGGCATATCGGTGTGAGAAGAAGAAATGAGCGATAGGTGGCGCTGAAAGATATCTCTGCGCGACGTAGTCGGTTCATACAGCTGTCTTTACAGGCCGCGGTCAGCCCAAGGACACAAATTAAGGAAGGAGACGTACAGTAGACAAGGATAAAATTAAGACCCACGTGACTGTGGCAAAAGAAATAAAAAAGCAAATCGAAAACAAGGCTCTATTTTTGTTGATAATTTTTTTGAGCACTGATGCCTGTCGGCTGTGCAAGACGTAGCCGTACTCCGATGAGGATATCTCTCACACTCCAGTTGCTGTTTTCGTTTCTTTTTCTATAATCTTCTTTACTTTTTATATTTAGTTGTTGTTTTTTTCGGCAGCCCAGTTCTACCTCATTTCATCGAGTTTGCTGAACATGAGCGGTGCAGGCAGATGCTTATTTTTCAATCTTTTCAGGAAAGCGTCAATCTAAGGAATTTTTTTTTTGATGGCCACTACATGGACTAGTTCATGCATTCACTGTCGGCAACTGCTCCGCCGTAGTGGTACTTTATATACAAATAACATACAATAAAGAAACTGACCCCATTCAGAGCTACATGTGAAATAGAAACGTTCCTATGCCCGGATACGACTACAGCGAAGACTTAATGACCGCCACACAGAACCTCTTAGCGACAAGAAAATAGTTCGTTGTTAAAGCTTCTCTAGTTACCTAAACAAGAAGCTAACCAAAAGACAAAATTTCGCAATAGTTTTGACGCACCTGGCTTTATTATAATCATCAAACAATTAAAACCTGATTTTGTTTACTTATTAGTCAGTGGAGTAATACAGCAACACGCGAGCCATGGTTCATTGTTGCCAACTGCTGTTTTTTTTTAATTTGTGCCCTAAGTTGTATTCTAGGGTCGGATACAACTTAAGTCTGCAGTGAAGCTCCGCCCACATTCAGCCTCAGCGCACAAAATTCCTCCTCCACAAAAAAGTAAGTTGTAAGTTTTCTTAATGCTACCTAAACAAGCTTATCGCAAGAAAAAAATTTACAAGCTGTAGAATTTTGATACTTGGCTTGTTTAATATAGTCAGACAATAAAAAGATGATTTCGTTTATTGTTGCGATTGGCCAGCGGAGTAATACAGAACGATGTGGACCGCGACCCAGTGTTAGCAACTGTTTTTTTTTTTTTTAAGTTGTGTCCTACTATATACCGCTAACACTGGGTCGCGGTCCACATCGTTCTGTATTACTCCGCTGGCCAATCGCAACAGTAAACGAAATCAGCTTTTTAATGTTTCGCTATATAAAACAATCCGCGTGTAAAAATTCTAGAGCGCATAACCTTTTTCTTATACTAGCCTTCTTGTTTACGTAACAAGAAACGCTTAAACAGCGGGCTACTTTTTTCGTCGTGGAGTAATTTTGTGCGCGGAGGCTGAATGTGGGCGGAGCTTCACTGCAGACTTAAGTTGTATACAGTTATAGAGTCAACTATAGCCGCGCCGTCGTCACCACCTGTCGCAAGTCCTGTACTACGGAGATATCGGAGGAGAAGCCAGTAACTTTCCTTCTCTCAGTCTTTCATTCATTTTCTTGCTTTCACGCATTTCTTTTACCTTTCATTTCCTTCTCTTTCGCTCCATCTTGCACCAGGGGGCCTGCCGGAAGTCGCGAAAGCGCGCCTAAGTTCGCAATTTTCGTTTCCGTATTTAGTGCCGCACGCTCGGGTTGCTCCTTCAAGCCCGGGGGGGGGGGGGGGGGGGGGGACAGTCGGGCGAACGTGGTGAGGCGTTGCCGGAGACACTTCTCCGGCGACAGTTATCAGGCCACTGCGGCCGTTGCAGTCAATCCTCCTCTGTTTCCCCGAACGGACTCAGCGGTGCGACAAAACGACACACTCGATCGGATCTCGCTATAGCGCCGAGGCGATGGACAAATTCTTTCCGGGACGCCAAGCCTGAACAACGCCACCGCCTTTCTCGTTACACGGATGAAGAGGTGCAGTGAGGGTCGGCCTTTTAGAGATATCTGTACGACTCGTTTCCTCTTAGAGGGCGCTCCGTGCCAGTTGGTGCTGGCAACTGTAGGTGCAGCCTTCGCCAAAAGTAACCAGGCTGCACGGTTCGCTCTGCTAGGTAAAGCCGGGTATCGCCGTCTGTGCAACATGACTCTGGCAGGTGGTCCCCAGCGAGCAACCTAGGAGGCAGGTGGACCACCTAGGTCACGTGACGTTGCGACGTCATCACAACCTGCCCACCGGATATCGAGCACAAGACCCACCGCTGGGAGCACCTGCCATCGCAGGGCAGTGGCGCATCCCTTAACCGCTGCACCACTGCACCAGGAGTGGTATGAGGACTCCGAGGGATCTGTGAATGCAAAGAATAGAATGACGTTCTGCTATCGCGTCATATTCTTAAGGCGGAGCCTAAGAGCCCCCTCCAATTTTTAAAGCTATTATGCCAGCCCTCAAGCTATGAATCTCTGTATGGTGAGGAGGACCCCTGTCCTCACCTTGAAGGAACGTTTTGATCTTTAGGGAAACCGGGAGAGCTCCACTATAGGATGAGAGGCAAACCAAGCAGCCTGGTTACTTTTGGCAAAAACTGTACATGCGGGCAGGAAAGCACAGGAGGTATAGAGAGCGAAGGTAGTACGAAAGCAGCCAACAGCCTTCGCAACTGCGGAGAGCATTGGAAATATTTTTTTCTGTTGTCTTTAAGGAAGGAAGGAATGTTAATAATGATTTTCGATAAGAGATAACTTGACAAAGCAGCCGAATAGACATGCCACCGATGGAAGCTGAGCCCATGGCCTTCGCATGTCACGTGTGGTGTCACCAAGTGACCTGTGGGGTTGGCCGTCTCGCCTTCTACTTTTCAACGCATTTTTTTTTTCAGTGAAGTGTAGCCTATCTTTGAGAGTGCTCACACCTCCACATCCTAATGAGCTGACGTGGTATCTTATCGCATCACAAGTGCCGCACGAAACATGGTCGAAAGTGGAGAAGGAGATAGAAAGAAAGAGGAAAGTCCCTGCGCAAAACCTCTTGTGCCAACCTACAGCATTAAGACTACCAAAATCAAAGCAGTCTTGCCATGCTAGCAGCACAGAAACAGAGGGATATATATTAGAGCCGTGACAGTAGTCGCGTGCTTCTCTGCATATACTACTGTCCTATTTTATTGGGACATTGCAGGAGTGAATAAAGATGATCCTTTTGATGGTCCTATCCAAACAATAAAATTAAGAAAAAGACATGCAGTTAGTCTTGACAACGGAGCAGCACGACGACGTGGACGAAGGAACACATACATACACAAGGCGCTGATTCGCAGCTACCTTTAGTTGCGTGTATATGTAATTCCGACTGCAGAAGCAGAAGGCAGCATTAGCATGCGTTTGGGTTAATTCCATTGTCGTCTGCAGAGTAGAAAAAGGGCAGGGAAGACGGAACATCACAAAAGAACCAGCGGCAGGATGAACGCTTCAGTCCACCATGCAAAGTTTCGGTTTGGTTTACGGGGGGTTTAACGTCCCAAAGCGACTCAGGTTATGAGGGACTCCGTAGTGAAGGGCTCTTTGAATTTCGACTGCCTGGGGTTCTTTAACGTGCACCGACATCGCACAGCGCACGGGCCTCTAGTACTTCGCCTCCACCGAATTTCGACCGCCGCGGCCGGGATCGAACCCGTGTCTTTCGGGTCAGCAGCCGAGCGCCATAACTTCCGAGCCATTGCGGCGGCTACAATGCAAAGTTTTGGCAAAAGTACAGGCATTTGGCCCAGACGAACACCAAAAGAACCTTAAGAATATTTTACAGTATACGTATCCAACATTCTCGGACAAAAATTTTGAAAATCAAAAAAGTGTAAGCTAATGTTATGGAAATATTCTAGGTAACGGTCCATTCTTGTAATATGCAGGAAATTGTAGTGAAATCTTACATTATATGAAAAAATTGCGTTCATCAAAGGTTTTGTACTCTAAAATGTTTTCGTCCAGTGATGAAAGACAGACTTTATGACAGACTTGACCTATGGGGCAGAAACGTGGAGGCTAACAAAGACGGATCAGCTTGGGGACAACGCAGCGAGCTATATATATGGAAAGAAAAATGGTAGGTGTAACGTACGTTAAGAGATCGGAAGCGGGCGGAGTGGGTGAGGGAACAAACGCGGGATAATGACATCCTGGTCGAAATCAAGAGGAAGAAATGGGCTGGGGCAGGGCATGCAATGCAAAGGCAAGATAACCGCTGGTCCCTAAGGGTAACGGAGTGGATTCGAGAGAAGGCAAGCGTAGCAGGGGGCGCCAGAAAGGTGGGCGGGTGAGATTAAGAAGTTTACGGAGACATGGTGGCCGCAGCCAGCAAAGGACAGGGTTAATTGGAGGGACATGGGAATGGCCTTTGCCCTGCAGTGGGCGTAGTCAGGCTGATGA
Organism: Amblyomma mixtum; assembly: GCF_055824585.1. Classification (NCBI taxonomy): domain Eukaryota; kingdom Metazoa; phylum Arthropoda; class Arachnida; order Ixodida; family Ixodidae; genus Amblyomma; species Amblyomma mixtum. The sequence continues at coordinate 156,263,703 of NC_143015.1, forward strand.
TGATGGTGGCTGTGGAGCCGTTATAGACATGTTCCAACATGACTGCTGAGGCAGCTTTCTCGTAATCCATGAAGACTACACGTATATAGGGGTTGGTTATATACGCTTATTTCAATATCACCTGATTTATAATGTGGTTATTGTCGAGTAGCCCTAACGAAATCCTGTCTGATCATTTGGTTGATTGAAGTGTAAATTTGTCCTCACCCTATTAACGATTACCTAAGTTACTTTGTAGGCAACGGAGGGTAATCTGATAGGTCTAATTTTTCAAGTCCTGCATATTCCCTCTTTGTGGATCATGATGATGTTAGTGTTCTTCGAAGCGTTCGGTACGCTCGAGGTGGTCAGTTTTTCCAGCGCGTTCTACCCGCCATCATTCAACAGATATGCCGTTACCTGATACTCACCAGATGCGCTCCCCCTTTGCATTGCTCCCAAGGATTTCTCACTCTTTCGTTACTGTCAGGATGCCCCATTTCTGTGCACTACTGCCTCTCTCATTAATGTTCGGATGTCATTGGCTACTGTATAGATTTGTGAAGTGTTCGGCTACATAACTGCCTTATCCATATTGTCAGTGACATTGTCCTCTTTCTCTCTCAACGTGTACTTCGGATTTTTGCCTATGCCTAGTTTCCTACTCACCGCTTTTGGGCTACCTCCGTTCTGTAGGGCATGCTCTATTCTCTCCAAATTAAACTGGGCAACAAATACTGCCCACAAAATTAAGGCAGTGCGCTAGAGGACAGCCTGCTCCCTTTTTACGCCCATACAGGCCAATTCGTGATTAGAGTGTAGATATATTCACTCCTGGGGCGTCGGCTGGCGCTGAGCCATCGCTCGGCATCATCATCATCATAAGCCTGACTACGCCCACTGTAGGCAAAGGCCTCTCCATGTCTCTCCAATTAACCCTGTCCTTTGCCAATTGCGGCCACCGTATCCCCGCAAACTTCTTAGTCTCATCCGCCCACCTAACTTTCTGCCGCCCCCTGCTACACTTGCCTTCTCTTGGAATCCACTCCACTGCCCTTAATCTTGCCTTTGCATTACATGCGCAGCCCAAGCCCATTTCTTCCTCTTGATTTCGCTCGGCGCCGGAGTACAACCCTCGGCAGAATACAGCACATCGAGGGAGAGCATTTCACGCATCGACAGTTTGCTTTCTGAGTGGCGCTAAGAGCCCTTTAAAAACGTCCGCTGCGTTCCAAGCGCTAGCTCGTTGATACGCCTCTCAAGGCGAAAGCCTTTAATGGCTCATTCTCCCGTCCGTCCGTCCGGCGTTACATCCAGCGCCTGGGTTGACTCATCGACGGGCGCAGCTGCCAAAAGGTGACGCCATCTTCGTCGACAGGTGGAGCTGTTGAGCGCTGCTCCGTCGTCAGCCGGTGTGCGGCAGCTAGTGGAGGAGGATGGCTCCCAAGCGGTGCAGCGATTCCGCGCCAGGCGGTTCGACGAAGTAGCGCAGCAAAGGCTTTCGCCTAGCGCACTTTAGGCTGCCAAAGTGGCCCTCATAGTTTTTTTTTCTTTTCGCATGAAAAACGCTAGCAGTGATGTCATCCGCGACGTCATATCATCATCGTGCAGCCTGGTTATTTCCACTGCAGAAAGCAGACCGCTACCATTGCCGTCATCATCAGCCAAACTACGTTCATTGTAGGACAAAGGCCGCGCTCCCATCTATCCTATACCAACCCTGTCCTGTGCAGGCTGCGGCTACCTTGTCCCTAAAAACCTCCTAATCCCATGCGTGTAGCCATCGCGGTGGCTCAGTGGTTACGGCGCTCGCCTACTGAGCCGGAGTACCCGGGTTCGAACTCAGCCGCGGCGGCCGCGTTTCGAGAGGCGAAACGCAAGAGGCGCCCGTGTGCTGTGCGATGTCAGTGCACGTTAAGGAACCCCAGGTGGTCGAAATTATTCCGGAGACCTCCCCTATTTCTTCTTTCACTCTCTCCTTTATCACTTCCCTTACGACGCGGTTCAGGTGAGTTGCTGCGTCATTTCTTCATTTCCTCAAAAACCAATTTTTCTGGTGGGTACACCAGGCTCGAGATCTCTGCTACTCCCTGCTATAGGCTTGCCTTCCGTTAAAATCCACTCTGTTACTTTGAAAAATAACATGTGACGTAGCAGCCTATCCTGCATTCTTTCCTTCCTCGATGGGCGTCCCTGTGAATGTTTTCACTCCGTTTGCTCCCCGAAATTGCACAGAAATCCGCCTCGCATTCGGGAGCTCCCGGGTTCGATCCCCAGTGCCACCTGGTACTTACCGGTTTTCTGATGGGTACAAGACTTCCACAGCCCGGTGCTTGGCTTTTCTGGGGCGAGATGATAGGGAGAAGGGTCTTCGACCAAACTGTTGTGTTGACGGGCTAGTGATTCGTTTCGTCATCAAACAACCCTAAATCAGCCTCGTGCGGTAAAGTCCACTGTATATCGTGGGTGCCAATTTTTTTTTTTACATTAAAAAGTTCTTAAAGAGGTCAACATCTTCCGTGTTCGCAGCTAGGTCAATCATGCTACCTACGACATCACTTTACAAAAATATATCTGCTGCTTGAACCGACTCGGCAGGCTCTAACCGGAAGTAATAAGCAACAATTTCTAGAAAAATAATGATGCACTGCTGAAGCCAATCAACTTTATTTTTAAATAGAGATATTTTGGAGTGCAACCCCCTCCACACTTTTTTCTGCACGCTGTTTTTTCCGCTGCGGCCATCTGAAAATTACTTGCTGACACATCTTCGCTCTGATCTTCTCAAGACAGGAAACCACAGCTGTCTTGATTGCTTATTGTATACATTGGAGTTCCTCTAACACTTCAATATGTTCTTCCATAAATGTGAACAGATGAAACTGAGCCGGAGCCATAGACTAAGGTGTAATGCTACACAGTGTTCCTTTGGCACCTAATAATTCTTATACCACGACTGCATGAACTCCTTGTTGGCTGCATTAGAAACTGTTCAACAAAAGTCATTTGGGGGAAGTTTTATGATGTTCTGCCCAGTCAAAAAAAAACCATTGGAACCAATTGGATTTCCAACTGGTTCCAAATAGTTCCAAATGGATTAGTTCAGTTTCCAAATGGTTCCAATTGGAATGGTGTTCCAATTGGACCATGGTCCAGTTGGACTATCCAATTGGACCATTTGGGTTTCCAATTGGTGGGCCCAATTGGTCTTACCCATTACATCTAATCGGACCGCCCAACTGCACACAATTTTTCCAATGAATGTTTGCATTTTTGACAAACAAGGTAGAACCAATATGGTTTCTATAATAAGAGCTATCAGCAGCTTAACCTACTAAACTGTACTCATCATCTGCACCACCACTGCAGCTGAAATTAAATTAAATATCTGCGCTCAGTGGGCAAGCGCCACTGGCCCCAGCATGAGAGCCTCACAAACGGGGTATATAAGTTGGAGCAGAAGTATGTTCTCTGTATGTACATATTGAGCTAATATATGCTACTAGTGCCTGAATGTTGCTTGCGTGTGATGTATTTGTGCCTGTTGACTTTGATTTCCATAAAAACATGTTAATCTCAATTCCGTAGAACAATGTTGATTGGCACTAGGCACGACATCTCCCTGCAGTCCTCATAAATGAGTTTTCCTTTTGCATATTATAATATGTTCAGTTGTAGAAATATTTGTCCAAGATTCTAGAGCATATTATTCACAAACATTTAGCTACCTCTCTCAATGAACATAACATATTTTGTGAATATTTTCTGGGTGAAATAACTGCCTGGCCTAATGGGTCCAATCGGCTAGTCAAGTTGGGTCCAATTGGTCGGGTGTCCAGAAACACCACTGGAACCAATTGGTTTGGTTTGGTTTATGGGGTTTAACGTCCCAAAGCGACTAAGGCTATGAGAGACGCCGTAGTGGAGGGCTCCGGAAATTTCGACCATGGAACCAATTGGTTCCAATTGGGAAATTCAATTGGAACCAATGGGAATGTCCACTTGGTTCCATTTGTAATGTCCAATTGGTTCCAATGGTTTTTTTTGACTGGGTGAGGCCAGACATTAGGACTAGATAAAGGACTTCCTGGAGATCAGTAGAGGATGTCCTCGGGATGATGCAGTGCCCTCAAACGTACATCGCATGGACGTCTCCTTGGAGTAGTTGCATTGGCTGGGGCTATAAAGTTTACTCTCTTTCAAGTGCTTTCTTGTACCAATGAACGCATCTTCATACACTTACTGACACTTGTGATTAGTTTTTGTGGTTAGAATTTATTCTTTCACGAGAAATTAATGATCGCACACCGACGAAATGAGACATATTAGGTGGTTGATTAGTTTCGCCTATTTGTGGACACCTGATGCAACATGGGCACTTCTAGCTGCTCATGGGTGCGTGCCCTCAACAGTTTCTTGTTAATGGCCTTAATTTTTTTAGCAAAGTGACTGACGTTAAAGTCAGTTCGGTCACTTTCACAGAGCTGGCGATGTTATTCCTGCTGTAGCTTATCTGGCTCATACAACACTGATATGTGCCAACACACAATACATTTTTCTTACCTGTACACTGGTAAGTTCAGTTTTTTTTTACTATATACTCAATCACAAATCACAGCTTGACTGCATCAAAAAAACAAAACTAAGGGGGATGTTTGTCTCTCACTTGCGATATCTATAGACATCAGGGCACTGCTTATCTGATCGAAATCTTTGACAAGAGCAGACCATTTCGCCATTCTTGACTTAGGCTACATTAGTATTAACTCTTATGATTACAAAAGAGGGATACTGAAAATATAGCAAGTGCAATACAGAAAGCCAAATGGCAAGTAGCCAACTGCAGTTTATTTTTAACTTATGACTTGGGAGAACAAGATTTACAAGCCATGTGACGAACTAGAAGAAGTGCATGTGAGAGCAAAATTCAACAGTCGTTTATGCAGAAAAAAGACCAGTGACAAGAATGAAACAACTATGTACTGGTCCTTTGAACAAGAAAGTGCCCACTCACGCCCAGATTGAGAGCTGGAATTGACTTTCTCTGCAATGAAGAGAGTAATTTACAATGCTTACAAACACTAAAATACAATACTGAAGTGGAGAAAACAGGTGCTACACATACAAGGAAAAAGACCACAGTAAACACCACATCACTGAATAACACAGATAATTTACAATCAGGAGAGCAGAAAGTTGGGCAAGTTGGTTGATATGCATACTGAAAAAATTGCGCAGAAAAATGAGGACGAAGCAAAGACAAGACGAGGACGAGCGCGCGTCCTCGTCTTGTCTTTGCTTCGTCCTCGTTTTTCTGCGCAATTTTTTCAGTATGTAATTCACAATCACTCAGTCAGGTGTGTTGAACTTCCCTCCTTATTCTCCTACTGGTCTTGCCTGCTATGTGGATGCATTCTGATGGCAGTGAAAATGAAACATCCATTCTTTTTTCAGCCCTGACATAAAAAGCATTTGAAAAAACAAGTACACACAACTGTATAAAGCCAAAAACAAGCAGCTGGACATAGCGGCACAGTAACACAGACCAAACTGTTTACTATGTTGTGAACAAAAAGTTTTCCAACCTTGCACTCACTTCTATGCTTAACAACCTTGAGCTCTCTCAAAGAGTTGTACCAAAGTTTGTGCGCTAACGGCATGCACTAGACCAAACAAACTTCATCCTCCTGCTGCAAAATGCACATTTCATTCAAGACCAGTTCATTGGAAAAGTACCAATAACACATACTCTATCACGTGAGCAGACGCTACTTCACGATGGAGGACTAAGCAACATGGTGCAGTGACATCCTTAATGAATGAAGCAGTCATCAATAAGTCACAGTCTTTGTTACAGATGATGGTATGCTGGGTGTATGAAGTACAGTCGGGGACAGAAGTCTCTGGACCACGTGTTCCTGTAACGAAGCCGACAGCTCTGCTATTAGTCTGCGGCTAGAGACCACACTTGTGGAGGTAAAAGTTAAATTTTTGTTCTTTCATCTCCGCAAGTGCGGTCTCCAGCTGCTGTCTGATAGTAGAGCTATAAGCTTCGTTTGAGGAACACGTGGTCCGGAGATTTTTGTCCCCAACTGTACATCTAGAAATCAAGTCTTTGACATAGTTAAGAGTGGCTGCGGAAATATGAAAAATATGTGTTTCCTGCGTATCGATTTACAGGCTTTCACCATGAATATGTTTTTTCATAAAGTATTTAGAAAACAACAAAACACGCCAGCAACAGTACAAACAGCTAACATCAACAAGATGACTATGTATGTGAGCAAAAAAGTCAATAAATAAAAACTTCAAACCATGCTAAATTACTGCACATGTCTGCGACGTTCTTTTGCATTGCACCTTTCACTGCCAACAAAAGAGCCAATAGATATGAAAGCTATCTTAAAGACACGACCTTGAAGATCTAAACTTTTTTTTTTGTATTCCAGTTATGTGCACCACAGCACAGTGATTGTATAATTACAGAAATTATTGTGCACATTTTTCCATTTCAAATTTCAAACCCTCCATCAAAAGCAGTGTGGCTCGTGTGTGGGTCTTTGCAGCCGGATCATATTACGTATGAAAACATCTCATAACATGCACACCAGCATCTATTGATGTACGCATACATGTAATAATTATTTCCCCAAAGTGATGAAGTGATGACGGTGATCGACCTACAACAAATAAAGATGCAGGTACTCACAAAAGGGCTGGCAATTCTTAACAATGGCTAGTGCCGCTTTAAATTACAACCTTCTTGTAAGCCATGCTGGCATTAGTTTACTGTCGCATTCTGACCCATCCTGTGACCTAAGTTATTCTAAAATACGCTGGCCACAGTTATCAGTCATCACAATAAACCTGCTCGTGACTTCATTCTCTTTGGATTACCTAGATTTCTTAGAGTATAATTCTGTCTCCGAGAACCATAAACAACATCACAATATCATTCACAGAAAGCCTTGACTTTTCTCTCAGGCATGCTGAGAGAAAAGATTTTTAACAGATAAACACTGTGCTTCTGTAAAACAGTGCAGCGATGATGTAACATAAGATTACGTAACAATTATAACACAACCTGGAAATACATTAACCATCGGGATTGATGAGCTCTAGCGAAATCCTGACCAGGGTCATGAAGGTTTGCTGCATTATGATGTCGTCCCATCCCGAGTAAAACAGGCAACGTATCACTGGTCCACAAAAACAGTTGAATCACACAGTTCACTTCTGCCTGAGCTCGATTGGCGTTGCACAGTTTTTACTGACGAGTCAGGCAAACAATTCCAAGAACAAATATGAAGGCTGCATCACTGTTCCACACTCTGGTGTTTCAGGACTCGTGTCTGGTGCAGCCACGGATAGACACGTGTCGCCAACTCATCTGTTGGAAAAGAGTGCAATAAAATTAAACAAATACCGCCCGCACTAGTGGCATTCAATTTTATTAATGTACAACTGCATTATGGACCCCTTTAGCCAAAGTCGCTGCGATGTGTTGCCTATAATTTCACCTCTCCAGACCCTCTAGCTGCATTGCAAAAATACAATCTGCTGGTGATGCACTGCAATGACGACTCCGTCAAATTCGCCCGAACTGCTCCACTGAACCAAGGCATGCAATTTCTTTAGCCCTCTCACTCTCAAAAGCAGCGACCATGTAATTAGCGATGACTGTTATTTTCTTTGCACCAAGAGGTGAGGAAAAAGAATGTGCATGACAAGGTACAACAGCGTAGGCAGTTCAAATTTGGCGCAGCAGGCCCTGTATTGCATCATTAGCGGGTGTTGTGCTTGCACCAAGCTTCCTGCGCCCCTCGTGCGCTCAGTTTCAGTTTTGCTTGGAAAAAAACATCACATTTCCTCATGCAGCGGGCTTCAGAGAATGACTTTTTCTTTTGCTTCAGAAACTGACTTGGCTTTGCCTTGTCCATGGCTTCAACCTCACAATTAGCACTAACCCCCCACATTGCGCAAATTTAAAACTTAACTGATGAGTGTTAATTTTAGCACGTGATTACAACGGCTTTATGGTAACTACAGCCAACAGTTTGTTCCTGAAAAGATTTTTAAAATTTCAAACTCACTATTTTCAGGTGTATTTATAAGTGCTTCCTGAAACAAATGGTATATAGTGACATCACTGCTGGAAAGAAAAAAATTGGCTGAGGTGAACCCTGGCTGAGCCTAATAAACAAGCAAAAGCAAAGCTGGCAGTATATGTAGCGAAGAACAATGTGAAGTCATTGCTACGCCATCGCATGTTGTCACAACGGGCAACGCGAATCTCAGTTTTAAAGGTCAAGGTCAAAGGTCAAGTGACCACTGGTCACCGGTCACGTGGTGGCTGGTCATTAGCTATGACCATACCATACAGGCATATTATGGCTATGTGCAGTGAGACACATAGTAGTGCATTGTTAGTCTTGAGGGTGTATGCTTGGTTTGACCTTGGTCGGTTTTCAAGGTCAAATGCGCAAAGCCAGGCGAAACTCTAGTTGCACCTCGAGTAGTTGAGCTTTCGTTTTAAAAAGCTAACAAATCTGAGAGAATAAGGGGGGATGTGGGGATCAGATCGCAAAAATCGCAAAAAAAGTCAATTTTTGAAAAGTACAATTTTTGGCATCTCCAACACTCTTTCTATGTTGTACTGAAATATTTCACCTAAAAATGAACTTTAAGCACTCCAAATAAATAGATTTGTTGGCATCTACATATAGACAGTGTGTGCTAGCTTAGAACTTCCAGGCTTGTTTTCTTGAAAGTTTGTTTTGAGCATAACACTTTGCTCGTGGAAAGCGTAGCACAGCAATGGCTGCATGCATTTTTACCTCATTTGTTTTGTTGTGATCACTGAAGTGTGGTCTGCGTCAAGACAGTCTCAGATTTACTGTTTAGGTTCATATGTTTTTATTACATGGTGATTAGAGCATGATACATTCTAGACATAAAAGAAGGTGCATACTGTGTCCTATAAAAATAGAGAGCAGAAAAATTTAAAAAACAAATTAAGAGAGTCTTGATTTACACTACACTTCTTAGTAAATATTAAAAGCATTTGCAGACCTGTAGCCTGTTTTTTTGTCATGCTAGGCTTTCCACGAGCAAGCAACATGGGGACAACATATAAACAGTGATAAGAGGGAACCTACTGAAGCTGTCATTGTGAAACTTTATATCTGATTGTTTGATGCTGTTTTAAGCCAGCCCGCCAAATTTCATCACTCTAAGTCGAAATGTAGAAAAGTTGCCTCCGATCCCCTCATCCCCCCATAAACATTAGGAACAAAGCCGGAACTCACCCCATAACCTGTGTCCCACTCCGTTCCTAAAGGGTTTTCTTCCGTGATGCCTTTCCTCCTTGCTAGCACTCGGCTGAGAAAGACCCGCTTGTTTCGCATGACATCTATGACGGCCCATACCTGGGCCACAAAATCAAAAACAAAAAATTCTGACTACAACGAAGCGCATACATAACAAGCTCAGGACCCAGCAGCGCAGGCAATCGGCCCAATGCTGCAAATGGATGGTTTCACTCTGGTCCTTTGCAGGACGAGCATTTGCCAATACGTTCCCAATATTGGGCTGATTAGCTGTGCTACTGAGGGGATTTTATTACATGCCAAGTTCATCAGCGTGCATTACAACAAGGAATTTTAAGTAAGGCCTGACTCATACTTCAAAAATATTGTGTGGGACAGGTGGAACTATTGTGCACCAAGTCCTTTGCAACCAAACAATAATAACCACTAAATGAAACACACTGAATAAAAAGAGTTCAATGGCAAATAATGTGCCAATACTATGTCCACACTACAAGTTGATGCCAATGTAACTAGCCTAATTGCTTGCAACATTATTTACTGGCAGCCACCATGCTATGGCCACACTGCATCCCTGCATGCTTAGTGATAATTATTAATTACACGCACAGTCTACACGTGTGGAATGTGGTGCGGTTGAAGGAAGTTCCACAGTTGGCTGAACCTAGGAAGGTGCAGAAGGCGGCTGGCCACATCATGACTACAGGTCGATACTATTCGTTGGAAGGCCTTCATTGAAGGGTACCTGCCCATTGGCTTTTTAGTTGCATTTGCCTAGTAGGCACACTATGCCTATTTCGTATCCTCGCCACCGTGTGACAGAGCTGGTTAATCGAAACAGTAAGAGCCACCCCACCTATACCATTTATTAAATCCGTCAGCGCTAATAGCGACCTGCAGCAGTGCCTATACATCAACACATACCTGGTCATCAGGGCCCACAGAGACGGAGTGGACGTTTTCCGACACCAGGTTCCAGGCGGTGCCTTCTGGGAACACGTCCATGACGTCGGCGCGTCGCCACAGCTTACCCGCGGCATCCACGGCACACACGGTCGCGTCACCCGCCGAGATTTTTACAAGAGGCGAGTTGCCCGTCGGCGGCTCGACATGGAACCAGGCCGTGCCTGGAGGAGAGAGGCGAAACAATTCATGCTGCCAAGCAGGAACCAAAAAGGCTTATTCCTGCCCGACTTCAGTTCATGTTTTTTACTGCCGTGCCGCGCAAAGATAGCCATTCTAGTGAAAACAAACAATGATCAATGATTCTGCAATGCAATACTTCGAGCCTGAAACCTCAGTGGCATGCTGGCTGGGAGTGTTTGGAGGTGTGGTAGAGTGCACCTATGGTGGCCTGAAAATGCTGAAACCAATGCTATGTGAAAAATTTGAAGAACACCTCCTTTGCTTATTACCTCTCCGCATGCTAACGTCCTTTTGTTGTCCGCCACCACTGAGTATTCCCACTAAGTGCTAGCTAAGTGTTGCCGCCGTCAGTGCATGAAATTGCAACCCAAAAAATCTCCACTAGGCTTAAGCGCGGGACACAGGCTCTTCCTCTTCTTGCAACTTTCCTCCACTGCCGCCTCCCCCAAGTGCCGCAACTAGGGTGGGATAGGCCGTGTATAGGCAAAAAAAACATACCAGTGACAAAATCGCCTCAGCTTAGTGTGCAGTGAGGGTGGGGAGGAGAGAGAATATATGTGCTGGCCGTGATTTTAACAGCAAAAGCTGTTGTTACAGGAATACCAGCCAGTGAGAAGCCTCACGCCACTTCACACACCACCCCAGGGCCCCCCACCCTCCCCCACCAAGCTTCCATTAGTTTGTACTAGCGTCATGATGGCTGCCATCTCTGGAACAAGAAATGCAGCAAAAACCTGAGCATTTTTCTAATTCGCTTATCACCAGCTTTCTTTGGCACTGCAGACGAGACTGGAGTACCGAAGTGCAAATGGTAACAAGCCCAACAAGTTTGCACAAAAGAGTCTGCTCTCTTTCGAACCCAGCAAGAGAATGGCCCCGTGAACCACCCCTTGAATTTATAGGATTATGATCCAGGAGAGAAAGTGGCGGACAAGTCACATAAATCACAGTGTGCTTCCATTAACGGCTCTCGTCGTGAAACTCTTAAGGAAAAGCATAGCATACAAGGCACCCTACCCAAGGCGGTTCTCGCGGTCGACCACAAGGTGTCTCAGGGTCTCCTGCATCACGTGGCACACGCAGCAGCCACTCACCGGTGGGTCGCTCGGTCGAGATGCCGTTGCGCACGTAGGCGGAGCCGTCTTGGCCAATGGCCCACACCCTGTGGCGCGTGCCCACGCTAATGGCCTCGAACAGTTGCTCTGCTGCCACGTGCATCCATGCCTTGCCCTGCGCACAGCGAGCCATAGAAAGGAGGAAGGGAAGCAGGATGTAAACAGCCAACTCGTGTAACTGACACTTTCCAGAATCTGCAACGACAGAAGCTCAGGCAGTTGGTTCGTCATTCGTGTTGGAAACCACGCAGTGCCAAGACAAGGATGAGATGGGAAGACACACACAAAGCACTGTGTACCTTCCATCATCTTCTCTATCTTTCATTATCAGTAATCCGTGCTACACCTGGACTACCCCAACGCTAAAATGCATGTGTACACCACCGTGTTTTGTAGCTTCCGAGTCACAGGGTTGGAACAGCTTTTCAACAAGGTGCCCAACCCACTAATCTAATGCCAAGTTGTAGCTGCAATTCCCTTAACACCTTCACTCTACTGTCACCTGATTTGACAAAACTTTTTATTTGCCTGGCTGCGACCACTGGCTTTCATTACTGCCCAGCTGACAACTGCCATGCGCTGCTAGAGGAACCACACGCCAAAGAACGACCCACCTCGGGGCAGTCAGGCGTCACGCCCCTGCGGTAGACGGCTTCTCCCGTGGAGGACACCGCCCACAGTGCCACGCCCCCTTCGCCGATGTTCCCCGGGCGGGAGTCCAGGGACAGTGACAGGTCACGAAGCAGCATGGGCTCCACCTCAACCCACGGACCGGTCGTGTTCAGCCGGCATAGCCTGCACAAGGACGTAAGGGAATCACGATGAACAGTCATAAGCGTCAGCATGAAGGGGGAAAGAGAAGCTGTGAGACACCCAGGCGGTAGAGTGAAGGCATTTAGGGGAAAGAGCTAATGAACTAGTTTGTGCTCCATGGTGACAGCACAGCATAAAAATCACAGGGAGGAAAAAGATAATTGTTGACTTAGTGGTTTAGTGACAGACAAGGCAGCACTCATACAGTCAAGTCCACTTATAACAATACTGGTTATAACAATATATCGGATATAACAATGGTCAGTCATGGCACTATCAGCTTTTCCATGTGTTCTATGGTAAAATAAACTGCTTATAGCAATGCTGTCAAGGCACATTATTGGTTACAACAATTAAATCTGGTAATTGAGTGTCAACCATTATAGAAAAAAAAGAAGGATATGCTACAACCACACCAGCAAAACCATACTTACAACACAAAAGCGTGCACGTGTGGGGCCGCAGCAATGCCACGAAAGCAAAAGAGGCAGGCGTCATCGCGTCAGGAGAGCTGCTGCATTGCTGCATTGGTTACGCGTGCCATGCGTACCCCCAATCAGTCGGTGCAGTGCGCGTGCATGCAGCCAGCGCGGTCTTTCTCTTGTCAGCTGTCACCGCACCCATAGTTCTGCATGCTTCTTGAATTTCCCATAAGAATCACTTCCGGAAAGACGGCTTGATTCCTGTGACGTGGAGGTGCGCGAAGCTACCGTTGGCACAGTGATGGTGGTGCTTTGGTCATCGGTAAACGGTGAACATTGTTCCGGTTCCCTGAAGTTCGATTTAACCTGCTTTTACAGGCATTAGAACAGTCAAACCCCTCCGGTATTTACTGTCAATAAATGCTCTGAAGTTTGTCATCTTTTATTTTTTTCGGCACAACCCTGTTATAACAATTATTGGTTATAACAATGGTATTTGCATGGCACTTGAATATTGTGATAAGTGGGCTTGACTGTATATGGTTTCTTCTCTGAGTCCTTGTCCTCTGCTCTGTGTTCAGGGGAACTGAGGCATTCTCTGAACATTGCCACCAAATTTGTCCAAAAATTAGGAAACATGGTAATTAATGACCACGCACACCAAGTATAGGTGGTCTACACCCCCAGCAGAAAGTACACAATTTCAATTTGAGGGATGCTTCCAAAGCGTATAGCAGAAGGATGAAAACATTGCTAAAAGGCAATGTAGAGTCAACTCCGTGGATCATGTGATAGAAGATGTCATGGTGTTCCAAAGCGCATGTGTCCCCGGCACTCACCTGAACCAGCGGCGCCGGCGCACATAGTCGGTGATGCCTTTGGAGCCATGGTAGGAGAAGGGGAAGTCGGCCGCATACTGCCACCCATCCCGGTCCACACCTCCCGGGGTGTGGTAGTCCACCGCCCAGTCAGTCACCTGTGACACGGTGACCATACCATCACTCAACGTATGTGTGTTTAATGCTTTTGTATACGACACACACATCCACGCACACAAAGTGAAGCACGCAGAAACCCTGGTGCGAACTTTTAATCTATATTGCAAGGTCACTTTTCTCCACAAAGGTCCAGCACTGTGACACTGCAAGCCACTGGGCATACCATGAATTTTTCCCACTACGTGCTAATGTTAACGAACCTGAGATGAAGCATGCTGGTAAAGGCGGGCGGTAAGACCGAACCTGAGACGAAGCATGCTGGTAAAGGCGGGCAGTAAGACACACAAATTTATGGCGCACAGTGAAAATCGATTTCATCGGCCCAAATGGGTCCGCTGAAGGACAAAGGACACACCCACTGACATCCAGTTAACCCTGCCCTGCCCCAGCTACAGGAGCAGAAATCACAGCGATCTATCATGCGGCAACATAGAAGCTGCATTGGAGTGAAGACCCGGCGACTGCCATTATCCTCATACCAACCAACTGTCCTCCTCTCCCCTCCACTTAAAGGGAGAGGAGAGAGACACAGGACTAAGAATGACTGAGCTCATTTGAAAGTGGCTGACGCTGACGCACCAAAAATTAATAAAAGAAGCAATCAAAATCAGAATAGAATCATATTTCGAATGGAAACAAGACTGGCATAGAATTGGAATATAATCAAAGTTGGAACAGATTTGCCAGTGAAAGCACGTCAGTCCAAATGCTTGCCCCTAAATTTTCTTGCACCCACCTTGCTCCAACCACTCATTATAGTAGGATACAACTTAAAAAAACAGCAGTTGCTAACATCGCCCAGTCAAAAAAAAAACCATTGGAACCAATTGGATTTTCAATGGGTTCCAATTGGACGAGTTCACTTTCCAATTGGTTCCAATTGGAATAGTGTTCCATTTGGATGGTCCAAATGGACTATCCAATTGGACCATTTGGGTTTCCAATTGGTGAGCCCAATTGATCTTACCCATTGCATCCAACTGATCCGCCGAACTGCACCCAATTTATCCAATGAATGTTTGCATGTTTGACCAAAAAGGGAGAACTAATATGGTACTTACAATAAGAGCTATCAGCAGCTTAGCCTAATAAATTGTACTCATCACCTACACCACCACTGGAGCTGAAATTAAATTAAATAACTGCGCTCAGTGGGCAAGCACCACCGGCCCCAGCATGAGAGCCTAATAAATTGGGTATATAAGTTGGAGCAGAAGTGTGTTCTCTGGATATACATATTGAGCTAATGTATGCTACTAGTGCCTGAATGTGCAGTGTTGCTTGTGTGTGATGTATGTGTGTCTGTTGGCTTTGATTTCCATAAAAGCATGTTAATTTCAATTCCGTAGAAAAATGTTGATTGGCACTACCCAGTCAAAAAAAACCATTGGGACCAATTGGTTTTCAGACACCAATGAAACCAATTGGCTCAATAGCCAACTGGAACCAATTGGTCTTTCCAATTGGTTCCAATGGTGACCAAGAATCAGCTGGTTCCAATTGGAAATCTCAATGTTTTTTTTTGACTGGGCGGACACGGTCCGCGGCGTCCTGTATAGCTCTGCTGGCCAACCGCAACTGTGAATGAAATCAACTTTCTAATGCCTGACTGTATCAAACAATCCACGTGTCAAAATCATACAGCTTCTTGTTTACGTAACAAGAAACATTCAAGCAGCGGACTACTCTTACGTCGTGGAGGAATTATATGTGCGGAGGCTGAATGTGGGCGGAGCTTCACTGCAGACTTAAGTTGTATCCAACTATAGCATACTGCATATACGTAGGTGCTGCAAAGTGCCCCACCAAAGTGTGTAAGCTTATTTTCGACAGTGCATGTCACGGACACTGATCCTTTTCCTCCGCGGCCACCGCGGATCGAAGTCCCTTTCCGCCGCGGCGATCGATGTCGCTACATCGCGCTCTGCACCCGAGCGCTTTAGCCACCAAGGTCGATCGACGTGCGCGAAGAAGAGGACAACAACGAAGCCGAACACGCGCTGACACGAGCAGTTCGCGCTTTGCAGCACGCGTTTCCGGACACCTGCGGTCGCCAGGACTCGGAACACCGCTGCTCTTTTAGGTATAACGTTAATGCGTCGACTCGCGATCCGCTAGCGGGAACACGCCGTTCGCGAGTCGAGACCTTCGAAGAATAACGACAACGGTTCCTGACCAAGGCGAGGACCGCGTGGTGCCGCGACCTCCGCGAGAAGCGCCCCGACCTGCGCTAAGGCGCAAGAACCTGAGCGGCGAAACTCCCCAGCGTGTACGCATTCGTGGATCTGGGCGACTCCGATCGAGGTAGGTCCCGTTAACGGCCTCCAAGACAGGCACTACGCAACACGTCCAGGGGTCGCAAACAGAATGGGGAAGGCTTAAACGGTGCACCTGACAAACATTCCAGGGAGCCATTAACCAAGAAGGCCGGCGCGAACTGACGCCGACCTCGCAAGTCGCAGAGAACCGCTACCGCAACGATCCCACTACCGAAGACGCGCGACCATCTCAACCGGCGGGCTGGCCGGCGCCAACGACGAGAGAAAGACAACCAACCAGCATGGCCCAGAAAGTCGCCGCCGAAGAGGAGGAGAGTTCGATGAGCGAGACCGAGATGGAGTTCGTGACGGCCGACTTCGCCGAACTCTGCCTGATCGGCTTCGGAAGCATATGCCTCATCGGTCTCGTCGCTGCGCTGGCCTGGTACCTGCTCTTCTACGTCCCCCGAGAGGAACACGGCGGTCGACAGCGCATCAATTACACGCGGCTCCTCGAGGAGTCCATCGACCGGTCCGTGGCGCCGTGCGACAACTTCTACCGCTTCGTCTGCACCGGCTGGATACACAAACACGCCAAAAACAAATTCAGCGTCGCCGACTCCGTCCAGCAGGAAACGCTACTCGACGCCCTGGACGCATTCGAAGAGGCCGCCAAGAACCATCGGCGAAGACAGTCCGCTAAGACCTGGCTCGAAGGCTCCTCGGAATTCGACGATACAAACAAGACGCGACAAGAGGGCAACGTCGATAGACAGGCGCTGAGAGATCACCACGCACCCACATCCGTGCATAGACAGAAGAACAGCGAATCAGCCATGCTCAAGGCAGCGCTCATGTTCGAGTCTTGCAAAGACGTCGTCGATAAAAAACGCTCCGAGACGGAGAAACTGGCCGGGTTCATGAATACCTACACGAAGTTTCCGGCAGTGGAGCCACAGGACACGGCCAGCATAATCGCGACGGTGGTCGAGCTTTCCCTTACCTGGAGAATCCACACGCTGTTCAAAGTAAACATCTTCCCCAATGCGGACGAAGGCGGACGGCCAACGGTGGAAATAAGAGAGAACGGCGACCTGTTCACTTGGTTCCTCTGGCGCAACATCCTCAAGGACTCGGGAAAGCTGGAAGACTTCTTCATCAGCCACCTGCAGGTACTTCCCCACTTCAGGTCTGCGCGCGCCGAACAGCTGCTGACCGAGATCGCCGACGCCGACTCGCAGATTATCCCTTCGCTGCAGACGGACGAAGTCCTCCCGGACGTCGTCAAGTACAGCGAGCTGCATGAGCTCATTCCGGACGTCATAGGCGAGGCGTGGGTCGACGCCGTCAACAAGCAGACGGAGCCGTACTTCAAGGTGGAAGTCGACCACTATGTCAGCGTAGCAAACAGCCACTACCTGTTACAAGTCGGCAAGATCCTCAATTACACCGCGAAGCCCACGCTCGTACCCACGTTCATCGGCTGGACCCTGCTCCGCCAGCTGGCTCCGCGAGCGTCCTACAAGGCGGCCAGCTTCGTCTACAAGAACAAGGCGAGTTACAATGACGCTTGCTTCAGGTTCGTCACCGACGTCATGCCACTCGCGGCAAGCTATCCCTACCTGACCAAGGCGCCCACGGCAAGGACGCACGCAACCGCCGTGACCTTGACCAAGGACATCAGGCGAGAGTTCACCGCCATCTTCGCCAACGTCCCCTGGATGGACAACGCTACGCGCACCGCTGCCGTCGCGAAGATGGGCGCCATGGCCGAGGTCCTAGCCAAGCCCGCCTTCCTCTTGGACGAACACGTGCTCGACGAACACTACGCCAACTTCTCGACGCACGCGAATTACCTGACCGCGTCGCTGGAGGCCGCCAGGTCCTCGGCCAGGCTCGTTATGAAGACGCTGTCCTCGGGCAAGACGACCGTCGAACGAGCGACGTTCTGGCCCCTGGACGTGGACGCCTTCTACGACGTTCAGATGAACGCCGTGTTCGTTACAGCCGGCATCATGAGGCCTCCGTACCTGGACGACAGGGCCTGGACGGCTTTCAACTACGCGGGTCTCGGTGCGGTCGTGGGCCGCGAAGTCATGCACGGGTTCGACTCTCGCGGGATGGACAGGGACAACCAGGGCAAACTTCACAACTGGTGGTCTCCCGACGCCCTCAACAACTACAAGGGCAAAGTAGCCTGCCTGCAGCGAGCCTACGGCGTCGATCCGCGAACCGCGGAAGAGAACGTGGCCGACTTCGCTTCGCTGCCCGCTGTCCTGGGCGCGCAGCGACACCGCTCGTTCCTCCACGACCGCGGAAAGATGCCGGCGTTCCTGGAGTTCTCGAGGGAGCAGCTCTTCTACCTGAACTACTGCTTCAGGCTGTGCTCGCCGGAGGAGTCACTGGGGGACGCGCGCGGACAGCGCAACGTGGACAAGGACCGGTGCAACGTCCCGCTGAAGCACCTCAAGGAGTTCGCCGACGCCTTCGGGTGCGCCAAGCGGGATCCGATGCACGTTGCCGACAAGTGCTCCTTCTGGGACCTGCCCGTGGAGCAGGTCGACGCGGATGAGGACGAAATATCCGGTTATCCGTGACCGTACAATATAGTGATATTTACTGCCACCTGCCGATAAGAACGTAGTGGACACCTCTATCACGTAGAAAACAGCGAACAGCGATTAAATTACCTGCGAATGTAAGCAACATCATCTGCCCATCATTTGTATGTTCAGTGTACAAAGTCGGTACGCGGAATTTTTGGTGTTTTCCGGCAAAGCGCCTCACGGAACTTTTAGCGCAGTTACGGGACACAAGACAGGATAGCGAGAACACACACTTTTCTTCGGACATTTCATTCATTAATGGACTCGCTCTCTGTGTGTCGTCCGAAACGCGAAGATGAAGCGAGCTGCTGAAAGCAAGAAAACGTACGAAAGAGGTCTCTGGAGCTAATATGGAAGGCTCTAAACCTCTCGCTCGAACCTTTGGTTCCTTTCATACACAGCGAACGAGCATCAAGTTGTTTCCTAAGTACGAACTTTAATGCCATGATAAATTCGAGAATGTAACTAACGTAATAGTGCTGGTTGAAGCGCTTGGCTTCGTCAAAACGTAGGCGATTTCAGTGCATTCTTTTTAGGCTCACCATATTTCGGAAGGAGCACTTGTATTGTTTGCTTGTTCCTGAGGTCGTTTTTGTTGTTTCCAGAATTTATGTATTGTGTGCAGGGTGTCGAACCGGCATTTTTTCGGGTTCGGTTCGGGTTCGGGTTCACGCCTTTCGGGTTCAGTTCCGGGTTCGGCTCCAGAGGGCCATTTCGTTCCGGTTCGAACCGGTTCGGACCGTCCCGAACCGGTTCGAACCGGTTCAAACGGGTTCAGGACAAAAAGTTGAACGCAGATGAGTTTGTCAACCCTGCTATGCGTTTTCATTTTTCCGGCACATCGGTATACATAATAAAAAATGCAAAGATTTGTTTACAAGAACATAAAACTGGGCTAGCTGGTAAGAGTTCATGCTTAAGCAGCGCAATAAACAGGAAAAAGGAAGACTGGAGACGACACAGACGCCGACTAACAACTGGTTGTTACACTCTAGGAAAAGTGTATGAAGGCGCAGGACACAGTGAACCATGCAAAAAACAGAACAACAAAGATTAAAACTAAAAAAAAAACATACTGCACATGCCCTGCATAGTCGAGTCATGACATCTTTTTCAACGAAATACGAAGACTACATTCCATAGTAGACAGCAATTCCCTATCTTCTGGACCTCATACAGTTGGGAAGAAAGCCTGACTCCTGTATACAAATTGACGGATGGTGAAGCAACACGCCCATCTGCTTCCTTACTAATCATAAAGGCCTCCACCATGTCCCTACAAATTCGATCTGAGTGAATAAGCAGGAGACTTGTCTTTCTGAATGGGTAAGCAATGAGCATTTGTTCGAACATCACAGATGGGTGAAAAAGTAGCGGTGTCGTACAACTTGGCTTTGCATTGCAGCGAGTGCAACGATTGCTTACCCCGTAGATAAGACAAGTGTCGTGTTAATAACCCTGTTTGCATAAGTAGGGAGTTGGTCGAGGCCTATATGACCAGGAAGGAAGCTGATGAGTGTGTTGCCTCACCATCTATCAATTTGGTAGATAAGGAGTAAGGCTTTCTTGTCAACCGTGTGAGGTCCAGGAGATAGCGGATTGCTGTCTAATATGGAAGATAGTCTTAGAATTTCGTTGAAAAAAACGTCATGACTCAACTGTGGTGTGCATGCGCAGTATGGTTTTTAAGTTTTAACCTTTGTTCTGTATTTAGGGTTGTTCCTTGAGTCCTGCGCCTTTATATACTTTTCCCAGAATAAAATAACCAGCTGTTAGTCAGCACTCGTGTCGTCTCCAGTCTTTCTTTTGTCGTGTTTACTGCGTTAATTAAGCATGAAAAATTGTTTAATGCGAGATGTTCTCACTTTACCCATTTTACTTATTGTCCGCAGCAAAGACGAATTTACGGCAAGAGCCGCAAAATGAAATGAACTCGAAATTGATGAAAATCGGCTATGTATACGCTATAATCCACCTTATGAGGTGTAAGGCGAAAAGCCGGTTGGTTTTTTAATCTACAAGACCCTCCTGCGTGAGCAATTTTGGAGACCCAGTTGCGCGAGTAATAGGTCTCTTTTGAAGCTTGAGTCAGTTGGGACTTTCTTGTACGCAGTGTAATTACGGGGCCCTAAGATTGCCGACGCACGCGCCCTCTACGTTCCCGCGCACTACTGAGAACAGAAACTGCCATGTATCGGTACCTACATACAGACGGACACCTTTCCGTCGCCCCGAAACCGACTTGCCAGTCACCCCTCCTTTACTAAATGGTAAGAAAATGTGCGAGAATCCCTCCACCGCCCATCTGCCGCCCAACGAGAGCCTCGTGGGAGCACATGCTCTCCCTAACTTGCAGAACTTACCAAACATATTTTATTTAAATCACCTATTCGACACCACCTTTGTGACTCACGTTATATATCCCGAACCCATATAGCTCAGTATCTTCAAAAACACAGCTAATCGTGGCTTCTCACTATAATGCAATAAGAAATTACGACACTGACTTATTATGATGACGTCAACCTCCTCTCTTCTGATAAAAATAGTATCATAAAAACGCATGCTTGGATGGGTTGAGAACGCTTCGTTTTTGCACGGACACAAAATGTCAGCAGCCCCGCCGCGGTGGCTCAGTGGTTACGGCACTCGGCTCCTGACGCGAAAGACGTGGGTTCGATCCCGGCCACGGCGGACGAATTTCGATGAAGGCGAAATTCTAGAGGCTTGTGTACTGTGCGATGTCAGTGCACGTTAAAGGACCCCAGGTGGTCGAAATTCCCGCAGCCCTTCACTACGGCGTCCCTCATAGCCTGAGTCGCTTTTGGACGTTAAAATCCAATAAACCAAACCAAACCAAATAAATTGGCAACATGTTTGTTCCGACGTTCAGCTGCAACATTCTTGCAAGTGCAGCATTGTGCGAGGAAGGAGATATACTTGCACTACATTGAATGTTTGAGACTTTTCCTGGGGCGCTATCAAAGGGAACCTTTGCGTCAACAGAATTTTTTGCGCCCTTGATAGAGTGATAAAGAGTGGTTAATCTGGCGTGCACCATTTGTCCACCAATTTGTTTCACGCATTTATTTTCAAAACTACAAACAACCCCTTTCTGGCAGCTATGCTTTCTGGGCGTGATCACTAACGCATGCCAGCGAGCGCATATATTTCCGCATTGCCCTTTTGATTATCCGGTATTTAATTTTTTTTTCTTATTAGTGCATCTCCACCGTTGCCAAGAACCCGCCTTTCGTTGATTATTTCAGTCGCTGCAAACAGGACTATGCGGATTCCAGAAAAAAAAACAGCTGCACCAATTTATACATCCTCCTTTTGGTAATACTAGTAGTAATATCGCAGGTTTAACGTGTCGAGTAGACATTGAGGCTATAGGATAGACGGTGTAGTGGAGGGCTCCAAATTAACGGAGATCAACTGGGGATTTTCGGCGTGCGACAGAGCACGCTGGTTTTTGTATTTTTAGAATCAGCAGCCAAGCTCCACAGTCATTGAGCCATTTTTTTTTCTTTGTTGCCCTGCATCGTGAGGGGTTTTATTTAGAACCTGCTGTCTGAGACAATGAGCGCCTACAAAAGTATATGTTGCACTACCCACTGCGGTGGCTCAGTGGTTACGGCGCTCGGTTACTTATTCGGTGTATCCGGGTTCGAGCCCGGGGGACACGTTTCTACGGAGGCGATGGTGGTGGAAAAAAATTATTTACACATGCACTACTGGAGGTATTGCATGAGCTGACCCAGAGGAGGCAAGCCCTTACAAGTACTAGGTGGAGGTCCCTAGTTCGGGACCCCAGTGGCGTCGGCCGCCGCCCGGGCTCGCGCGACCAAGGCCCGTTGGGCCTGCAGGTCAGAGCAGCCGAGCAGGGTCGCCTCCCAGTCCTCCCGGGTTGGGTTGGGGTGAGGGGGGATAGCAGGGTTGGAGGGGCAGGCCCACACCATGTGGTAAATGTCCGAAGACTTCTTCGCACAGTGCGGACAGCTGCCCGAGAAAGAAGGGTCAAAGTGTTTGAGAGCTGCCTGGCACAGCAAAGTATTGGTATACAGGCGAAGCAGAAGCCGCTTCTCCGCCTTTGAGAGACCTTTACACGGGCGGGGATAAAGACCGTGGCCAGATTGATAAAGTAAAACAATGTCTTTAAAGGAGTAAGCGGGAGTGAATTCGAGTTCCTGATCGTCGGGGTCGGATGGGAATGTCCGGTGAGAGAGCGCGCGGGCGGCGGCGTCAGCTGCCTCATTTCCCTCAAGGTCCATGGTGGTGGTGGTGAAAACATTTATTACGAATGAGCAGGAGGTATGTTTGGATCAGCCCGTAAGAGACCGATCCTTACAAACACTAGGTGGAGGTCCCTAGTATGGGACCCCAGTGGCGGTTGCCGCCGCCCGGGCGCGCCTAAGGCTTGTTGGGCCTGTAAGTCGTGGCAGCCGAGCAGGGTCGCCTCCCAGTCCTCCCGGGTTGGGTTGGGGATGGGGGGAATAGCGGGGTTGGAGGGGCAGGCCCACATCATGTGGTAAGTGTCAGAAGACACTGCACTACAGTGTGGGCAGCTGCCGCTAAAGGAGGGGTCAAAATGTTTTAGCGCTGCCGGGCACAGCAATGTATTGGTGAGAAGGCGGAGAAGGAGCCGTTCATCCACCTTCTTTACATGGCCTTTACATGGGCTAGGGTAAAGGCGATGACAATTTTAATAATATGTTGTAATATCTTTGAATGTATAGACCGGATTAAAATTGGGTTCCTGATCGGATGGGAAGGAGAAAACAGCCCGGTGAGAGAGCGCGCGGGCGGCTGCGTCTGCTCCCTCGTTTCCTGCCAACCCCTGATGAGCAGGGGCCCATATGAGGTAACGGTGTGCGGGGTCCGTATCCCGTATGCAGTTTTGGTATATTCGATAGGCTACGAAGGGAGTGCAGCCTTGTTCGACATTCCGACAGGCCCCTCGCGAGTCGGTGGTTATGTATTTTGAATTGGAATGTGAGACTGCGAGAGCAATCGCGACCTCTTCTGCTTGTGTTGCACTGCGGGCTCTGAAAGTTAGGCCGTTAACTGTGTTGCTGTTGTGAACTACCGCGGCCGTGTACCATCCCCCGTGGTGAGGGCCGGAGGCGTCCACGTAGTATACACCTGTTTTGTTGCCATAATATCGGGCTAGCGCTTCCGCTCGTGCCAGGCGCCAACCATTATGGTCTTCATGTGACATGTTTGCTGGAAGAGGCCGCACGTGGAGGGCACGTCTCCACAGTTCCGGGATGCGAAACCTGTCTTCCATTGGAGGGGTGTGTTGGATATGGAGTCGAGCAAGAAGGCGGCGACCCGACTCCGTTAGCGACAAGCGCGTGTACTGGTTTGTAAGGTGCGCCTCCCGGAGCTCCCGGAAAGTATTCACCACCCCAAGAGCCATAAGCCGGCTGTTTGAAGTAGTGATGGGGAGGTCAAGGGCACGCTTAACAATTTTGCGAAGGTTTACCTCAAGGGTGTCCTCCTCTTGTTTCCGTAGGTGGAGATAAGGAGTCGAATAGAGAATTCGACCATGTGAGCAGGAGCCCAAACGATACGCCGGTGCGCGGGGTCCCCGGTGTAGACGCTGTTTTGGAGAATGCGGTAGGCTAGATATGGCACCCAGCCCTGCTCGACGTACCGACATGCCCCTCGCGAGTCGGAAATAATTGTTTTTGAATTAGAATCAGATGCAGCCAACGCAATGGCGACCTCCTCCGCGTGTGTTATGTCACGGGCTCGGAAAGTAAGGCCGTTCACTGTTTTGGATTGGTGGACGACTGCGGCCGTGTACCATCCCCCATGGTGGGGGCCGGAGGCATCCACGTAAAATACGCCGGGTTTCGACCCATAGTGGCGGGCCAGGGCTTCCGCCCGCGCCAGGCGCCGGCCATTATGGTCTTCACAGTTCATGTTCGCGGGACGTGCACGTTAAAGGGCACTGCGCCACCTTTTGAGAATATCGAGATACTCAAGGATTCAAATCTATATAGGCTGTAGGTAAAACATGCTGTTTTTTTGCACTACCATTTAAAATAGTGACGTAATCGACGATTAAATTTTGCACTTTTCAAAATAATGGAGGAGCGCGGGGAAGTTTAGTGTGACGTCATGGAAGGTATGATTTCGAATTACCGCTGCCGTCAGCCACGCCCTGCCGCGCCTGGTTGGACGCGGCCAAACAACGTTCGGCGGGTTTTGCCTTCGGTGGCATTGGTTTTTTTCCTTCAAAGCAGGCGTTTATGAGTTGGAAATGTACCGATACCTTCGATGACGTCTTCATGTGTCCCCCACTTAGCGTTGTACGCTGCGGAGAAGCTTGAAGGCCGTCCCAATTTTAATTGGTGATTACGTCAGCGTTTCAAATGCTAGGCCAAAAGGACTTCGCATACTTTACCTGGAATTTTCACACATTCGACCCTTTTTAGCTCGTCGATTTCTAAAACCTATGCAGTTGCTCTTTATTAAGGATCCCCAGCTGGTAGAAATTATTCCGGAGGCCTCCCCTACTGCACCTGTTTCTCTTTCTTCTTTCACTCCCACCTTCCTCCCTCTCTTACGGCACGGTTGAGGTGTCCACCAAGAAGTGAGACAGGTACTGCGCCATTTCCTTTCCTCAAAAACCACCATCACAACGTTGTTGGATCCTCGCGCTAATATTTCATCTATTTGTGAGAAATGACGCAAATAAAAGGAAGGCATTCTCAATCGGTGCTTAAATGACTATGATGATGATGAAAACGTTTATTAAAGCACAATGCCTTAGTTAAAGGGAAGGCTGATCTGGTCCCTAGTCCGGGACGCCGTTGGTGAAAGCCGCTGTCCGTGCTCTGGCGACGAGGGCTCGTTGTTCCTCGAGCTCCGAGCTGGACAGGGCCGCCTCCCAGCCCTCCCGCGTTGGCTGATTTATGATGTCAATGCTGTCATTTTTCTGACAAGCCCATACCATGTGGTACAAGTTTGCCTTCTGGCCACAAAATTTGCACTGTGCCGAAAAGGACTCGGGCTCAATGGCGTGAAGCGTAGCTGGATTATTGAAAGACAAAGTTTGTAGCCTGCGAAGGTGACATTCCTCTGATTTACTGAGACCCTTAGCGGGCCTCGGGATACACCCAGTTTTATTGCGTGTTTCTCCTTTCAAATGACGCCATAGATATTAGAAAACATGGATCACCGTGTGGTATTCGCCTACTGCCACTAAATAATTTAGAAACTAATTTTTTCTTCTATGCTGCCCGGTTTCATCAACCGAATGATGGCTGTGATGTGAATAAAGCTAAGAAAGGCTGTAATACGAAGAAGGCTAAAAACTGTCCCAGCACACATGAAAAAATTGGCTTACGAAACTTGTGTGCGGTCTTTACTTGAATATGCTTCAGTCGTGTGGGACCCGTACACGAAAAAGGACATAATGGTCCTTGAAAAAGTCAATAGGAAAGCGCGGTTAGGTTTATATACGGAAAATACAAAAGGGAAGACTCTCCCTCGCAGTTAATGATGTCAAATAACATTCCTACACTACAAATCCGCCGAAATATTAATAGATTGGTATTCTTGTTTAATAGTTTAACAGGTAAAAATAAACTGAAGCTTCCGGAGTGCATTAAGCGTCCTCTAGTGAGAAGGACTCGGAACGTTCATGAACATTCACTTATTCCTCTTTTCGCCAAAACTCATTTTTAAATACAGTTTTTTCCCTAGAACAGTGCAAGATTGGAATTCGGTACCGGAAGCTGTTTTTTCCTCGGAAAATTTTTCTGATGCGTTAAATCGTCTACTTCCCTGCTAATATTGCTTATATGTATGTTTTGTATCCGTGTGCTGCTAATATTGTATAAGTTTATTCTTTTGGTTTTATTCTTTTGATATCCGTGCGCTGCTAACATTGTATAAGTTTATTCTTTTGGTTTTATTCTTTTGGTATCCGTGTGCTGCTAATATTGAATAATTTTATTCTTTTGGTTATGTAACAATGTAAGTTCACTCCTGCTTGGGCCAAGCAGTGGCCTGCAGTATTCTGAAATAAATAAATAAAGAAATAAATCAACATTAAGTCACGTGAGACACGAGAAAACTAATACAAACACTGATGCGTTGTTTTGACTCACTCTAGCACTTAAATCAGCTGGCTTCAAGACCTATAATCACAACGAACGACGTATCAGCAGTCGTATTGCCATTTTATTGCACCTCACGCGACCTAATTTCCTCTACACGTCACAGCCATCGTTATGTTGGTGAAACCGAAACAGGATCATGAAGAAATTCAAATATAAATTATTTATTATGTGTTGGTGAAATACCACGCGGTGCTCCGTGTACACCAATGTCTAATGCATCGTTTGAAAGAAGAAAGCACGCAAGCAAAAATTTGGTGTCTATAGTTCTTCATTGAGTTAGAGCAGTGCTAACAATTTGATTAAAGATTTACGCAAATATGTAAAAGGGGAGGAATAATAGCTCAAGATTTCACATAAACCTGAAGTACAAAGAATTGGCGGTAGTACATTACAAAAGCGTCAATTAGGCATCTTCCCAGGCCCCAGACTTCCTGTAAGTTTGCTGTCGCATATAATGGGTACCATTATCGCACTTCCCAGCGCAGACAGCTACGGGTGGTTAAATCTATGCGCCAGATCATCTCATTTTGTCCGGAAACAAGACGTATGCAGAGATGCAAAAAAATGGGGCTGAACCGGGTACCGAACCGGTTCGGAACGGTTCCTTTGAATCGTTCCGGTTCGGGTTCAGTTCCAAGATGGCTAAAAAATTATGGGTTCGGTTCGGTTCCGGTTCCGGGCGAAAATTCGGGTTCGGTTCCGGTTTAGGGTTCGGGTTCGGTTCCGGTTCGACACCCTGATTGTGTGCCCACCCTGCGAAGGTCTTGTAAAAGATCGCAGTATATATCAATAAATAAAATAATAAATAAAATATTTTGCGCTACTCTGTCATGTACTGACAAATTTTGTCGTGCACATTAAACCACGTGTCGGGATTGTAGTATGGGCCGAGCCGGCCGTACGAAGAGACCACGCTCAACATGAACTGTGACCAATTTATTGGACGCGCACAAGCATGGAGGAAAAAAACTGAGGAGGGAGCAGCCGGCGACAACCGTGAAGCCTAGTCTTAACAAGTAAAGATATAGTAAAAGAGTATGTCCCCCCGTGATCACACCACGTGATAGCGTGCGGTAAAATCTAGCCCCGCTGCGCGCGCGCATGCGCAGATTAGCGCGGCAGACTGACTGTAGATCAACCTCCTTGCTGTAGACGCCCGCGCCGCGGGTCGCACAAACGCGCGCACTAAAACATACCAGAATCAAAACATAAAGGACAGACTCGGAGAGCGAAAAACTGAGGGAGAAAACGGCTTCGTAAACATTCGGCTTGCGAACGCTGGCCGCGTGACGTCACGCTCCCTCCTTAGTGTTTTTTCCTCCATGCGCACTATTCACAGACAAGCACGTGACACAAACAGCTGATCAACAAGTACACGTACACAAACAAGCAAATAGCCTGTCCATCAATTGAAAACCGAAACTGAAACTAATGGATACAACAGAAATCACTTTCCGAATCCATCACCATACAGCTGGTAGCCTGGTACCAGTACTCAGCGACGCAAAACGTTTGTTCAGCGCTTCAAACTAACGGCGCTGATGCATCGTGACGGTTAGGATTCGAAGACGCTAAGGTTATTATGGGCCAACGTCTTCAATTCTTTTTGCTGCGATGACTGGTTTGTCCGTGGGTAACGGACGTTGCGGAGCAGTAAGTTGCCTTGCTCGCATCACACAGCCAATCAAGAGTGATATCTAGCTGGGCCACAGAGAGGGGGCTGTCAAGCATACGCACTGTGTCACGTGGTCAAAGCTGTCCGAGGTTGGGGAGGGGTGGGGGGATGACATGACCACGGAAGGCCCATTCTTGTGTGTCCACTGCCACGTCACGCAGTGACCACCGCGCCATCAGCTCAGCCCAAAGAAAGTATACGCACGTAAAAAATGGTTAAGGCTTAGCTTAGGTTAAGCCTAGTCAGATGCGAAGCATATTGTCGCCTACTTGCATATCGAGCACGCCGCTTGGCTAGACGTTCTTCACGCTCTTCATCAGTCTCTGTAGCACGCCGCAACTTTTGCTTCTCATTCCAACGAGCAGCCCTGTCTCCAGGAGGCATCTCTATCCCGTGTACGCCTAGCAGAGGCAGGCGCACCCCCTTATATACCGCCGCTCCAGCATCACGGGTTCACTACAGCGCACCTAGCGGCAGAAGCAGGAAACACATTGGTCGCGACGCCTCGCGCGACGGCGCGAGCTGGGGCCCCGTTTCTCCTATGTCGTTACGTCACGCATCACGTGGTCCTCCTTGGTCGCGACGCCTCGCGCGACGGCGCGAGCTGGTCCCCCGTTTCTCATCTGCTGTGACGTCACGCACCACGTGGTCATCCTTGGTTACGACGCCTCGCGCGACGGCGCGAGTTGGACCCCCGTTTTTCATCTGCGGTGACGTCACGCATCACGTGGTATGACATGGAGGTCAGGAAAGGTCAATGGTAACGACACCGCCGCGCTCGAGGAGCTGGGTTGGGCTATTTTAGTATGCTTCGCATAAAAACAGATAAGCGGCCGAAGCCGCGCTCGCCGAAGCGAGGACAGATACAGGACAGGAAGCGAGAGGCAGGAAGCGAGAGGCAGGCGCACCCCTTTGTATACCGCCGCTCCAGCATCACATGTTCACTACAGCGCACCTAGCGGCAGAAGCAGGAAACACATTGGTCGCGACGCCTCGCGCGACGGCGCGAGCTGGGTCCCCGTTTCTCCTATGTCGTTACGTCACGCATCACGTGGTCCTCCTTGGTCGCGACGCCTCGCGCGACGGCGCGAGTTGGGCCCCCGTCATCATCATCATCAAAACGTTTATTTCCACCGAAATGAGACTCCTTTTTGGACCCCCCGGCACGCAGGCCTAAGGGAGCCCTACTTAGGAGCCTCGCAAACTGGTGAAGACACATTGTCTCTTCACGGCCTCAGCCGCCAGGCGGATGGCTTGTTGCTGCTTAGCGGGGTCCTCGCTCCGCCGCAAGGTCTCCCAGGCTTCTCTATCTTCTATCTTTTGCTCGGCGCCCGGGCTTCCAGCACATTCCCATATGACATGGTCGAGAGTGCCCCTCTCCCCGCACGTTATACAATATTGGTCTTTCTCCTCTTTGGAGATTGTTATGTATACCCAGAAGGGGCTTATATGATTCCCCCCTTGCAATCTTCTCCACGTTTTTCATCTGCTGTGACGTCACGCATCACGTGGTATGACACGAAAGGTCAATGGTAACGACACCGCCGCGCTCGAGGAGCGGGGTTGGGCTATTTTAGTATGCTTCGCATAAAAAAAAAAAGACGAAAAAATCCCCCCGCCAGCCGCGCCAAGTCGAAGACGACGACGACAAACAGACCACGCGCGGCAGCCCCGCACACGCTACGGGCTCCGAACGTTCACGTCAGCAGGGACCGCTAA
The DNA here is from genome assembly GCF_055824585.1 of Amblyomma mixtum. Taxonomy (NCBI): domain Eukaryota; kingdom Metazoa; phylum Arthropoda; class Arachnida; order Ixodida; family Ixodidae; genus Amblyomma; species Amblyomma mixtum. Next base: position 156,293,901 of record NC_143015.1, read on the forward strand.
ACGAGAGACCCGCCCGCTACCCTAGACGGGGGCGCTTCAAGCGGGCGACATGCACCTCCTCATCAAAGTTTGCCTTCTCCTCTGCGTTGCCGGTAAGCGACAACCCGCGGCTCTCACCCGGTGCCCAGCCAGCGAAGGAACGCGGCTATCGCCGTGATGCGCGCAAACATTCGCCGAGCTGAGGTCACCCCAGCAAACTCAGGGTTTGCAGCCCGCCAATACTCGGGGGGGGGGGGGGGATACGCCGGTATACGGCTACGCGAGATTCACTGCGTCACGCCCCTTGTGTGCTTGAATTGCGGTGTTGCGGAGATGCGCGGTATTCTGCTTTTGTGAGTCCCCACTTTTAGCGTGAGACACAGGCGCGAAATCTCAGGAGGCGGAATGTGCCAGTGGACAACGCCGCTCGCGTTGTGCTCCTCTGAGGGTGCAAGACTTGAGCGACGAGTGGTAGAAAAACTGTTCTCCGAGCTTTTTGAGGACGTCAGGCCAGTAGAAAGAGAAATCATTTGTTTTCTTACTATGAGGCACGGCCAAAAGAATTGCCGGTGTACTGAATGCAAGGCTAACGCAGCCTGCAGAGAGATATGTCACGTACCACCCCACCATCCTCTCTCGGCCATGACCAACGACTGGACAATACCGAAGTGAGGCGGAGTTTTGCCGCGCTATTCTTCATAACGGAGGCAATAAATGGACAACTAAGTGAGGTGTCCATTGACAGCATCCTACTTGCAGCACGACTAGGCTCATGTGGCTACCCAGAGTGAGGCATGCAATATACTGCCCCCTGCCTTTCGCCACGTCCTAAGCTCATTGCCACCCGCGCGCAAATCGCCTTCAGGGCACCAGATGACAGAAAAAGGTTAGTACTGCGCGAATGGGACACGACAGGAGAACGAGGAACAAAAACGACAACACAGGCGCAGTTTTTGTTCCTCGTTTTCCTGTCGTGTCCCATTCGAGCAGTAATATCCTTTTTCTGCAATGAACCAACTAGCCCGCAAGAACGTTCTACTTCGCAAGATGGCGCCAGGTTCCCGGCAGCTGCCTGTAAGCCTGCCGTTTGGGGACCAATCAGCGCGTGCACATTGGCGGTGGGCGGGCTCCCGGTAATCCGGTAACGGTAACATGGTACCGTTTAATGTTACTGGAGTACCAGGGGCGCGCGCGCCGTCAGTGCGCATGCGAAGATCACTTTGAGGGCGCCATGTACCCAGCAGCTGTGCGCACGCCTGCCCCATCGTGACCAATCAGCGCGTGCGCGCTGGCGGTGGGCGGGATCCTGATACTCGGCAAGCTAAAGAAATCTATTTGAGGAAAACTTCAACGTCAAAAAAAAAACAAAAACCCGCAATTTACGCTGGCCTCCGGGCGGGGGACTGACAGCAACGGCTGTTCCGCACCCGCCCCTCGTCCCGCGCAGTCTTTCGCACTTACATCTTGTCTCCATGTCTGAACAGGAGAAACAATGCAAATCGACTGCAATCCCATTAACTTCCAATCAAACCATCATCACACACCATTTTGCACTAAGCCATCCCTACAGCTATCTCTGAGGGCGGAGTTGCCCTGGCGCCAACTAATACCAAATCGTCGTCATTCTCATGTCTTCGATCACAAGTGACGCGATGTGACCGCGCCTCGCCCTCGCACTCAGGAGCCCTTGCCAAGCGCCACAGGCCAGCGGCAGAAGCAGCAGCCGAAGCGGATATAGCGGAGTACGACCAATACCGCCGTCCCTCTGACGTCATCGGAGACATGGCCCTGAGGGACCGCCTGGAGAATGTGCACAGGGCCAGGCTGCTGCGCATGCTCAGACTGCGCAGGCAGCAGCAGCAGCAAGCCGGCTCCAACCCGGAGCTAGGGCAGAGGCTCAGCCAGAACGCGCCCGCGGTCGCCCACCGTGCGGCAGCGGGCGGCCGAGCCGCCTACGCCGACGACGAAGGCGACGAGAGCTACGGAGACGACGACGTTGACGCCGGCGACACGCTCTACGGCGACGAAGATGACGCGGATGACAAGCGCGGGAATACGGTACGAACACACGCCAAGCTGTCCAGACGCGGCGCTGCATGCGACTGCTCGTCACGTGACGTCACCAGCTTCGGTTGAAAGCTATTGATTCAACGCAGTATGCATTTAAGGGCTACTTCTCGGGGATCCTGTCCTGTAGTTTCGGAAACGAATTTTTAAAGATGTGTCCGAACTTTGAACTGTACTGACAAGGCATGGAAATTCTCGTAGGAAAACGTAACTGTACCTCCGTAAAGTTAAATCTTATCACTGTAAAACAATACAACGTGCAAATCGCTGACTACATTTGAGTAACTTCGAGGGTACAATTAAGACGTGGTGGCGATAGCGAAATGGTAAAACGCACCTGACATCTCGATCCTCTCCTTTCCTGCTCCTCCCATCCTCCTTTTCATCTCTCCTCATTCGGTCATTCGCGAAGCAACCGCTAGAGGGGCGCTGCGGTTTTGAGGCTTCCGCCGCAGTCTTGCATGAAGAGAAGGTCAGCGTAGAAGTTAAGAAATGCAGTCTGCCGTCGCGGCCCATTATTTGGCGGAGATCCCGGCGGCGAGTGCAATCGGTATGGAATCTACATCTGCCAGCGGAAAAACTGACCATCTGCCGCCAGCTAAACAGGGATGCAAGAAGGAGCTAGGCTGCACTCGATTTCTCGCCCGTCAAAATCTTGTCGCACACATGCATGCATGGCAGTTGGCACAACGAAAGTGCCAAGAAGGACGATAGAAGAGAGATACTTGCAAGTAAAATTCTATTTACACAGCACAGAATTTTATGTGAGGCTATAACGCATATGTGCAAAGCGCACCAGGAATAGAACAAATCCAACACCACAACCACCGCTCTAAAATCAAGGGGACTACTCAATAAGAGATCTCTTGGTCAGCGAGCACCACTGAAGGTTAGATAATGCATGTGGCGGTTTCTTCAGCCATATGATAGGCCTCCAATACTATTCGCATCCGCACTCATGTCCTCCGCACTTTGTCCGGACTTCTCAACATGAATAAAACGCCACCAACTCGCCCACCTATACATCCTTTTGAACATCTCTAACAAACGATCCTGCAGTCACGCTGGCGGTGGGAACGCATCAAGAGCGAAAGCCCTGGCATTGAAAAGGTCGAACTGGGAACGCACGTTGAGTGGCGTATGACCGTGTACCTCGCACCCTCTCTCCCCGGGCACAGCGAGGCGGAGGCGACAGCGACAAGGGCGGCGACCGGCGATCGGGAGGGCGCGTCCGGAGCAGCCACCGCGACCCCTACACAGATGACGACGACGGCGACAATCGTAGGAACGACCGCGGTGACGACCGCGGTGACGACCGTGGTGATGACCGCGGGGGCAACTACGGCGCGGACCACCGCAGGGAGAAGCAGCCCGCAGAGGAGCCAGTGGACAGTAGAGGAGCAGGAAGTGGCGTCGAAGACCGCCTCGGATCGGAAAAGGCTCGGGACGACCAGAGGCTGCGGAAACGCATGGACTGCATCGTCGTGAGTATGGGGCGGGCCTACATAGACTAGGGTCCCACAAGAGGTTCCCAGAGTTGTGCATAGGTCTACCATATGCTCTCCCAAGCATCCAAGTTACGACGGAAAGCTGTAACTCTCGCATACAGGAGGCAGACTTGGTACAGCGGATAGAGTGAGTGCAGGCTCAATCCGCTTGTTTTTAGCTGCCGAACTTGCTTTATTCTAGCTAAATTAATGTTGCGGTGAATCGTACAGCTTGCCAACAATGCACTGGCTGCACCAAGAGCAACCTCAATGAGTTACGAACAAAAATACATGCTATGTGGATGTGTGCCGCCATCTGTTGTAAACGCCACAAGTCACAAGCGTATTATTTTTAACAGTTAGCACATATTTTTTTCTGCGAAACCTCACTTTGCACTCTGACAAAACTAACTGCCGCAAAGCTCGAGAACAGCACGTCTCCCAATGGACTGTCAGCAGCAGTCTAGTGCTAGCTAAACGATGCGAAGGTGTTGGCTTCTCCGCAATGCATAGATGCTTTTTCGACCCTGTGATCGTGATACAAAACTTTGGGAACCTATACAGTAGCTCTAACCTAGACTGTACGGGGGTATCAGGATGACATAGAGTTAATAGAAAACGTTTTCCCATGTGCCGCCAGCCTTATAAGTGGCGTGGTTCCCGCTGCACATGTTACCAGCACAATGAGAGCCAACTTTTCTCGTAAATGTAGATACACATACTTTCCAATGGCTCCTTGATACCCCGCAGAATGTGCGGTGATGCACACGTTGCCGCTGACATCCATTGCAAGAATAGTCTTCTCAATGCCTTCTGAACTAATGCATGATGCTGAAATATGCTCCTTTTACCAACTTTACCAACTATGTTAGTCTACATGTTTACTATCAGATTTATTATCAAGGTTAGCACACAGGAGCAGAGAACCGCTGTGCTGGGAACACCACGCAGTGGCAGCCATGTTTGTTCAATATCTGGCAGCGTGGAAGGAAGGAATGCAGTTTCTCGCGACTTCAATATTTCGATATGCTCTGACCCCTGGGAGCATGCACTTAGCATTTTGAGGATGTACTGCTAGGGAGGCATCAAGGGTGTCTATACAAAGAATAGGTTGGGGCAACCAAAAAGGAAATAAAAATAATACGCCCTGCCTGAGGGTGTCTATACAGTAAGAACTATATATAGGACTATCACTGAGAAAAACGGCAAAAGTGGCTGTAGTAGTTGGTAACAACAAAACCATAAGTTTCCCTGCCAGCCAGTGCAAATTACATTGCTTATGCTTAAAACAGCCTCCTTATTTTAAGAGGTGAGGCACTTCTAAAAAAGCTCAGAACACTTCCAAATCACATAGGTCAAAGGAACCGGCCAGTCGGTTGGTTGGACTGTGCGAGAATATGAACTCCATTTTGCAGGGAAGATAAAGAACATTTAATGAAGAGTTAAAGATAGGACTGATGGCTGAAATGCAGCTGTCTTGCTCGTTCTATGGCTGAAACCCGAACGCGCGACAGCAACAAGCCTTCTTTGTGTCGTGCAGAGCTGCGCACTCCTCCACCATGGAGCATTTTCCTTCTCTTCTCTGAGAGGCACCTCAGAGCTGGCTTTTACACATGACTGTACTTTCAGTTTTCATCCTTTCCCCAAATAACTAAAGAATGAAATTTGCTCCCAGATGAAGTGATTTGAACAATTTATTTTTTGTCTTCTATAGAAGATCTCACATTGATGTGCTTTAGGTAGCATTTCTATTGTGCTGCTTTCTGCTTTGTGCAACAAGTTTCGATTGGATGCTTTGCACTTTCTATTGAATGTGAGTAGCCTGCTTTGAGGAGAGGGCTGAGTCGGGCTGGTTGGTTCATGTTGAATGGTACGGCAAAACAGCGCTGACGTCAGCGCTGTTTTGCCGTACCATTCAGCCTGCTTTGCCCTTTCATTTAGCAGTTTGTATCATTTTTAATGTAGCAGCTGATTTCATACTTTTGTTTGCATTCTTCTGTTTACCTTGGCGTCTGGGTCCGAAAATAGCCCCCTGTAATGATAGCCATGGGCACTGTAGGTATTTGTAGAAACTAAATAAGCTCAAAATTTGGCATTCTCAAAAGTCCCATGTGACACTAGGAGTCAACACTGTTCTGAGGAGGAGACGGAATATCTATCACCCTTGTAGTCATCTTCAGGATGGAGGAGGATGACAAGCTTGCGAGCTTTTCAAGGGAGGAGGCAGTGTTCTAGCAATTGTTTTATTCCTTCCATTGGAGGAGACAGGCTGCACTGCAAGTGTCCTTTGAAGGTTGGGGAATGGTGCCTCTTACACACTCTCGATTACCACCAGGTCAGGCACCACACCATGTGCACACTGTGCAAAGTCTTCATGTCAGACCAGCCTGTTTCCCACAACAGTGAAGCTAATTCTGCTCAGTTCAAAGGCAGCAATCAGCACATACTGAAGACATTCAATGCTCAATGAAGACTGTCGCGACACGAATGTATATGGTCCAAAGCTCTATCCTCGTATCAGCATTGAAATTCGTAGAGTAACACTAATCACCACAGAAAAAAGCAAACTATAGTAGGATACAACTATAGTAAATGAAATCAGCTTTTTAATCTTTAACTTTATTAAACAAGCCAAGTTTCAAAATTCTAGAGCATTTAAGTTTTTTCTTGTGATTAGCTTCTTGTTTAGGTGACAAGAAAAGTTTTAACAACGGACTACTTTTTTGTCGTGGAGGAATTCTGTGCTGTGGTTCTGAATGTTGGCGGAGATTCACTGCAGATATAAGTAGTATCCAACTATAGAGGCATTAATTTACATGACAAAAGTAAGCATGCTGCTTGAAATTATGGCCTGATTCTGTGACAATGCAATCAACTCGTTACACGGAACAAGCTGAGCTACTAACTATTCAAGAAAGGAGAGCATTTTTTTGATTGCGGTACTTATTTTCTTCAAGAGCATCAGTCTGAGGTTTTAGACTGAAGGAGGGAGGCCCCAATCAGTACAGTCGACGACCGAATTTTCGGACTCTCTACGGACCGCGAAAACGACCGAAAAATCGGGCAGTCCGGAAAATCAAATTTCACCGAAAAAATCACCAATATGCCGGAGGAAGCGGCCAGTTGTATTGCACACATTCTGAAGCTTCTCATGACTATATTTCGCCGCGCGGCATACCGTATAAATTCATATAAGGGTCGTACTTTATTTTTTTTTCCACACGCGATGTGTGAATTAATGAGGTTCCACCGTACACATTATATGGCGGCTTGGGTACTGGGGGCGAGTGCGAACGAGGTCCGAAAAATCGAGTGGTCAGTTGCGGTGCGTCCGAAATTTCAAGCGCTCTTACACATTGGCTCTATGGGCCATGTCGCGGTGCCGCGAAAAAGTCCGAATAATCAAGCATGTCCGAAAAATCAGGCGTCCGAATTTTCAGTCGTCGACTGTATTTCCATTCTCTTTTGCAATCGCCCAGCCTGTCCTGATGCAATCAAATCCCATACTGCTGTGCATAAAACATTACACAACAGCTTACCCATACGCTGTGATGAATCCATGCACAGGTAAGTTTTATCTTTCATCACATTTTAATAAGGGAGTAATTACTCATCAGCATCAACCTGAGTGCAGCCATATGGTTACAAAGGAAAACTACACAGCTTTCTCGAAAGGTCTGCAGTTAAAGAAAAATTCGCCCTGACCTGGGGATCAAACCTGAGACCACTGCCCATTTAGGGCAGTCACTCTACTAACCAAGCTAACCAGGATGGCTAGCAGCTGGTGAGGCAAGGCCAAATCGAACAACTCAAAGTGGGAATGGCGTCTTTCCCCAGATTTGTAGTTAGTGGCCTGGTTCACCTGAAATCACCGAGAGAACTGCTGTCACTATAGAATTCGTCACAAATGTAAACCAGTCAGCATACAGTAGTTAGTTAAAGCGGTTATTCATCACCGTCGCTCGTGCAGGACCGTGTGAACCACTGCATCGAGTGGTGTCGCCTGAAGCCCACCGACACCCGGCTGAGGCAGAACAGAGACAACGAACCGTGCCGCTACTGGGTGAGTGCATGTCCTGTGCACAGTTTCCATTTCTCCGGTAGTTCATGAGAATAATGACTTATGGACACCACAATTAACACATAAAAAGTTTTTATTTGTAGTTTACTTGTGCAATCAATGAGCCCCGAGGCCCAGCCCCGTATGACCCAAATGCTTGCTCAAATAAAAAAAAATGGTAGGGTTTCAACTATTTAAACCGAGTAGATGTGTGAAAGCATGTGTTTAGACTGATCATGGTTTTGCTTTGCTGGGTCATTGGCACGTCTGGCAACGATATTAGACTCAGGTTAAGCTCTTATCGAGGTTAAAGGTGCACTGAAGAGCAATCCGAGCTCGTACTTTACCACTGGAACTCGATCTACATTTTCCAAGCACTCTTAGAAACTTCGAATTATTGCCCTGTGTGGCAATTTCCCTAATTTCCCAAGGACTCCGTGATCACTGTATAGAGGTAAATGGCGGTGCATCCTTGCCTCTGGTATTACCACCCAAAAAAATGTCAACACACTACAGTTTACTCGCAAAATCGGCCGAAAGTGGCGACACCTGTACTAAATTGTTTTGCCTTTCCTAGACACCCCATTTTTCAGCGAAAGGACCACCGTTAGAATGCAGCTATCTATCATAACAGGCCAACTTCAAGTTCTCCTCACTGTCCCATTAAGCAGCAGGCTGAGATGATACGCATCTCGCGTTAAGACCTGCCTCACCCTTACGGACAGTCAGGACTCATAATAGTGCCTGTGGAAAAATTAATGTGCATCAACCTATTGGTGCAATCAGTGCATTACAACGTTAGTGGTATGCATATAAAAATAGAAACCCTATCGTTTTAGCTCTGTCTGGTCCAGGCAGACGCAGTGCAGTGCAGTGATTGTGTGTTCCGCTCTCTCGTTTCAGAAAGGGGACGCAAAGAACAAGTGGATGCAGAGCGGAATCTGTCGAAACGGGAGGTGCAGCTGAATCGGGGCAGGCAGAAGAGCTTTCTTTTATCGTTTCTTGGATGCCGAGTGGAATGTTCCCCAGAGGAGGGGGGACAGGGGTGTTGTCAGAAGAGAACTTTCTTTTGTTGCTTCAAGGAGTTTGTTTGGTTGTTCAAAGGGGGGACACTGGTCTTTGAGACCAAAAAATGACCAAAAAATCGATTTAAAAAGTGACATTTGTGGAATCTACAGCTATTATTCTCCAACTGTGCAAATTTTTCCCTTCAAGAAACCAACATTTTGACCATAATATTAAATTCAGATGATTGTGTGCGTTGAATATATGCAGGAGTAGACAATTTAATGGCATGATAATTTTGGACATCTGGCTGTCTTAGTATGTCGATATCTCAACATCTAGGACAGATATAGATGTCAGACTTTTTGTTAAGGGAAGCTGAAGGCACAGTGTGTGCAATAATCGAAGCAGATTCGTTCAATCGCACTTGAAAAATTTATAACTTTGCAATGTTTACCGATGCATTACATTCACACCTTGAACACTGATATTCCAAGTGCTGTAAAATTACTAATGAGGGTAAAATGGAACAATGGTTTTGATTATTGCACTCTTTACTCACCATACTATGTAGCCATGGATTCAAAATTATTTTTTATCTAACAGTTTTTTTTGCACCGAGGTACTAATGAATGACTCATTAAAACTAATTATCTTGGGAACTGAGTAATTTATGAGAAAGGTCATTTCATTGTTGAAATCAGTATAAAAAACTGAGCATGGTGGTATAGTTTCATTAGGATTAGACTAAAAATAAGGAAAATAGGTCTAAGACCAGTGTCCCCCCTTAATACAAAACCGCACGGTCTTGCAAAGTGCTGATTCGTTCCTGGTCAGCACTTAAAGGCCATGCCCGCCGCTTACTCGGATGCTGATTTTAGGTTTCGTCAGATATAATCCGATACGTAAGGCATCAGAGCATCCTGTTTCAACATAGGTTGCCAATGGGGCAATAGGGACTCTGTTAATGCTTTATGCATGCCGAATTACAGTGCACAGGCAAGAGAACGACAACAGTTCATGACATTTATCTCAGGTTTAAAAGGCATGGGCCACTTGTCGCATCATGTGGCTACTGTATCAATGTGTTTCTGCAGTAGATGGCTATCGGTGAGACGACAACTCGGGCTATAGATGACAGTTGTCCGCAAATAGCCACAAATGGTCTTACCTTGGCCTTTATGTTCGAACTGAAGGTCACGGATGTAAATGAATACGGGGATAAGCCAGCACCCTGGGGGCCACCTTATGTAACATTGATAAGGGATTAGCGGTGATCCCTGCCTGAAGTCAATTGCATGTGCCCTTGAAAAAACTTATCAATACAGCTTAATAGGATTAACAGGAATGCCTAGACAGTAGAGTTCTGCGAGCAGGCTCGAATGCAGAACACTGACAAAGGCCTCGGAAAAATCCACAAAGTGACGGTGCCAGTCTGAGGGTTACCATCCATGAAATGAAGGATGTCGAGTGAATTCACCCGACTGAGTTTCACAGGAGTACTGTTTTTCAAAACTTTTTTTTATTGTAAACAGTTTTCCTCTTGACGGACATGGCCCACAAGACATTTTCAACTTCACTGCAGAAGTAACAACAAAGTTGTCCTCTGTTTGCTTTCATACCGGAGCTACCTGAATATCCTGGAACTTGAGCTAACACAAAAACTTTACCGGTAACACTCACAACTCAAAAGTACACCACATTGGGCTAACAAGACCACTTTCTATTCACTGCAGCAGGCCAGACTAGAGTGCTTCCCTTTCCACCCGCGAAAAAACTATGCTCGACGGTTATTTGCATGCGCTAAGAGCTGTGAATTCACTCTCCGCAATCGCCAAAATTGCACACACGAATACTGCGGACTCTCTAGGCCTGATCACAAAAGGAGCAAGGGGCCGGTGGTCTGCCGTCCACCGAAGTTTAAGAATCTGGCAAAAGTTCTTTACACTACTACGATACGCGGTCGTCGCTGGTTCCAGTGTGACATACCAGTGCTTCAGCGACGGCATCTGTATACCAACCAGGCCACCAACCGTCGATCGACATTGCATCAGCCTAGTGTGACCGGACCCTACCCGAAAACTACGTCACTGTTATCGCTTTTGCAGCACTAGTCACTCATATATGAGGGACGGCTGCTACTGCGATTTCCCGCGAAAGTACAGGGGACAAGAGACCTCGCTGCCTGCATTGCATCGACGATAACAGACGACGTTGCTCCGTGTTTGCCCCAGTGATGTCACGAGAGCATTCAATATGGTGGTCGCTGCCGGTGGGAGGAATTTCCTGGCCTCAATTTCGGTTGCATTTTTTTTTTATGTACAGTGCACCCTGGGCACCCAAATCTTGGTAATTGACTCAGAGGCTCTTGTATTAACTGCTGAAGTACAAAATTGCAATATGAAGAACAACCCTGTCCTGGTCCCTTTAACTAGACCTTTCGCTTGTCTCACCAGGTATAACAGAGTTAAACCACTGCCAATTTTTACTAATTTGGTGCTGATGAGACCAAAATGTCAGTGCGTATAAACCGTCAGTTCGAATTGCACGAGTTCGAATTAACAAGAGTTCCCCTCTACCAGCATAAGTCACTAGCCGCAAAAGGCAAAGCAGACTGACTCACCCAGTGCCAGTGGATGGAGTCCAGCTTGGTCTTCTCCTTGGTGCACTCGACCAGTCCCGAGGCATCGCTCCACATGTGGCGGTCCGTGAGCAAGCCTCGGGGCGCAAATCCCGAGATGGGGTTCCACCGCTGGTTCTCGTAGATGTACACACACTTCATGTCCGACATCGGCCCCACCCGCACATTGTGGCCAGTCACACCTGCACAAGGCCCAACACAGAAAGAAGGTCAAAGGTGGCTGCTATGCAGTGCGCCACACTGAAGTCGTGTACCTGCAAAACACCTGGTGCTGAACTTGTACCAGCAGAACCGTATTCAATGGGCACGAGGACAACTCAATTTTGTTCTCCAATTTTTGTTCTGAATAAAAAAACGTCGCTACCACTTGGAAGACGTTGAAGTAATGAGTGTTAGTACCTTGACATCATCATTGGCATGCGGCAGGTGGTTGTTTCTACAATGCTATTGTAGATGGCGCTACAAGTCTCAGTGCGAGATGTGCTGTTTTCTAGTTGCTGCCACAGATGGCGCTGTGATCTCAGGGTGGTAGCAGACCCCATGAAATCTCGAAACGCGATGAGTAAGAGCTAATGCTCTTAAAAATCTGTTCTCTGGCTCTAGCTGAGTGTGCTGAGGTTTGTCTGGCAGCAAAGAACACAGTTTTTGCCCAGGATATTGGATACGAAAATTTTTACACCACTTCAATTACTGTATATACTCGTATATGGGCCGCCCCCGTGTAAAGGCCGCACCCCCCCAACTGGCAGCCAATATTTATTAGGGAAAGAAAAGTCAGCCAAAAGAATCGCTTCATGTGTGCATAATTATGCTGGGAGCTGACAGAATGCCTGCGACACTCTGTACGACCATGCACACGCCATCCCACACGCTGGACTCCGTGCAACCGTGAACATGCAGTGCTGCATGATCATAGTAGTGCATAGTAGTGATCATAGGAGTGATCATAGTAGCATGGTCAAGCAGGTATGCGAACATAATTATTTAATTACAGAAGGCATTTACAATTTTTCATGAAAGGCTATTTTTTAAGCGCAGAAATACTGATGATCAACCAATCCAGTGACTGTAGACAACTAAGTTTAGATGCAGATTTTCTTCTTTCAAATGATATGTTAGACAGTATAATACAGAGATCATTGTGTGGTACTTGCCAAAGACAAATAAGTACTAATTTACAATTAAATTTCCTCTCCCACACTGTCTCGGTTTCATCAACCCAACAATGGCTGTGACATGTAGTTAACATTTAGATCAAATGAGGCGGAAAAAACGGCAATATAACTGCTGAACCGTTGTTTGTTGTTACTCCAGCTCTTGGGGCAGACTGGTTTAAGTGTTGTAGTGAATTGACAGCGTCAAGAAGAACATTCAATTATAAATTATTTAGCAGTCGAAGGCAAATATCATGCGGTGATCCATGTATACTAATGTCTAATGAAGCATTTGAAAGAAGAAAACATACAGTCAAAATTTGGTGCCTACAGTCCTTTAATAGTGAAGTCAGAAGCCTTGATTAGATGAACCTAGCTTTCAAGGCTTTCTTCTAAAGACCGCAAAAGCACTGAAACCCAATCTTGATATTAAGTCACCCAGTTGAAAATGGGCCCGCTTCATCTTTCATAATCGTCCAGATCATACAATAACCACAGGCAACTCCAGAGCTACAATAAGGATTGAGGGGAAAAACCAAACCAAACAAAAAAAACTGAACCTGACAGCTGTCAGCTGTGTCTCAAGCGGCAAGCAATAACCAACTGCTGTTTGCACACAATAAGTAAGTTCTTCACATCAAGCCCTTCCACAACCCAGCAGGTTTTAAAGGAGTATCACGTCCTTCAAGGTGGAACCTTTCTGATGCAGGTAAGAATTGCGCACAAAAGACACACACAGGAAAAAAACACACGAGGGAGACTGTCTTTTGTGCGCAATTCTTACCTGCAACAGTATGCACCAACTCGCCCAACAAGAAGTTCTTCTTAACCTTTCTGATGTTTGCAGGGAATGAAGATTCCATTAAACAAATTTAAGGAGTATACGGGCCACTCAAACATCCTGCATCGAACATCCTATGAAAAAGAAATCTGGTGAGGGTTACCTTTGAAGACACCGCCACCGTAGCCACCAGTGTAGGCCCAGGCCGTCTTGTTGTTTCCGAGAGCCCAGGTCACTCCTGCGGGGCAGCTCTCGACCATCTGGAAATGGCCCCCACCTAGGTGGCGCCAGGAGCTGGTGTTTTGCAAAGAAAAGAAAAAGGGACCATTTGTTTAACGTCAAGGACATAGAAGATACATTGCAGAAGGGCAGCAGATAATTCTATACTGTACTTGACTTCACGTGATCAGATCGTTTTAGGATAAGCGGTTATAATTCATTCCTTTGTCATGAAAAAATGCATTAGAAACGTATCAGATGTGCCCAGGAGTATTGCATGCACTAGCTACCATATTTACACCAGTTGATACCAGTTGGAATCAAATGGGAACCTGTTCCTTAAAGGGTCCACTGAAGAGGAATCTGAACTCGTCTTTTTGGCGCAGGAACTCGATCTACACGTTCCGAGCATTCTCAGAAACTTAGATTTATTGCCCTGTGTGGCCGATTTCCCTAATTAAATCGGTCTAATGTCCGGCTCCCACCTTTTCTTTTTTTTTAATTCTCCCGTACGGTAGGCGGAGTCGACCAACGCGTGGAGTGCCTTTCTGGCTGAAAGGCACTCCACGCGTTGGTCGACTCCATGAAGGCTTGCCGCTCTGCCATGGGCGGAGTAATACGTAGTAATCTGTAGTAGCAAATAGTCCGCATGTATTTTTATTTCTGCGGGCTTATTTTGCGGCTATATTATCTGCGAATGAAACTGTTTATTCACAGAAACCTAAAAAACAAAATAAAGCGAAAGCAAAGCCTCCACGGAGCTGGCTGAAAGGCACTCCACACGTTGGTCGACTCCGCCCACCGTACGGGGAGAATTCAAAACATAAAAGGCGGGAGCCGGATTTTAATTCGATTTAATTAGGGAAATCGGCCACACAGGGCAGTAAGTCGCAGTTTCTAAGAATGCTGGGACTGTGTAGATCGAGTTCCCGCGGCAAAAAGACGAGTTCAGATTCCTCTTCACTGCACCTTTAAACCAGTCTGACCATTTGGGATATTCACACTATACTCCACTGTGTATAAAATCATTCCAAAGCCCAAAGCAACATGGTAGGCACATGAGTTCCTTACATGTCAGTCATGGCCATGTCATCGATGTGCAGCTGTGTTATGTCGACGTCATGGACGAACATGTGACCGCGCTCCGCAACACCCCACGCAGCACCGGGCTGGACTGCGCCATCATGCATGCCTCGCATGCCGAGAACGACCAGGTTCAACGTCGCTATCTGCAGTGCCCAGGGGCAAGGAGAGGTGGGAAAAGATAACAGTCGCCATGAGGGAGACGCTCAAGCAATGTTAAGCACATAGGGAAAAATTGCAGGGGTACAATTGAGTCTGCTTAGGTGCAGTAATGCAAAAAAATTTCTCTTGCTGCCGCCAATTATGTTGCTGCGTGTTCGTTTCTTCATGCGTTTGCCGTTTATAAGCTGTGTTTTCACTCTAACTTTGGTTCTACCATGTCCAAAAACGTGGGCCCCGTCGCTAGAGCATCTAGTAAGCACACCAATGTTCTAGTTAATTAATTCAGTAATTAAGTAATCCATCAATTAGATTGCAGTACCGACAAATGTGTGAAGTAATTAACCAACTGTGCATCATTTTGACATCATGATTAGAACATATATATATATATAGCTTTGTGTATCTTCTTTCTACTTGATTTGTATCTCGGTTGATTATAAATGCGTTCCCTGTACATAAAAATTTTGAGCAGTTTCTTTTGTCCAATAATGTCGAGTGATAACAGAGGCATAACGTCATGCAAATGTTGATGTATATATTTTGTGGCTGTATTTTCTTTTCTGCTTGTGAGTGCGCTCTTCCACTGCTGTTGTGATTAGCTGCCAGGCGATACCGCCGGCAGGGGGCGCAGGGTGGCCCTCAAGCTGCACCAACGCAGCTTTTTGCCTTGTGTCCCCTCTCCTCTGTTACTGATGTAACCTTGTGAGAGTTAATAAAGATGTATGTATGTATGTATGTATGTAACTAATTAAGCCATTGGGCCAATAATTAATTGCCCAATTAATTAATCATATGGTGACTGAATTGTATGGAATTGATTTAGTAGTTTATTCAAATAATTAAGCATAACCAGTTAATCAATTCATACAAATTACTGAATAATTTGTGAAGTGATTGACTACTTCAACTAATTCATCACTTTGTCCAGCTAATTATCCTTTACATTAATTGGTTTGTTGATTTAATTATTCATTCATGCTAATTACACAATTATTCAACTATTCTATTAATTACCTCTATAATGAATGACTGACAGTTCGAGTGCACACGCTCCGCCGACGGGCCCTCTACTCATGAGACAAGAAACATTAAACAGCAAAGCGAAAACCTGACTCCACACGACAAGGTAAATGCATCTCCAACCCAAGCTGCAAGTTCTGCATAAGCATTCGCCATGCATGTCTCTTTCCCAGCCCCTGTTCTTCCCGCACAGTTCATCTGCTGTCAGCATGCACCAGCTAGCCTACGAATGAGTAATACTGCTGGAACAAAGGTACGAGTATTCATCGATCTGATATGCCACTATAAACACCATTTGTGGGACGTTCCATACGTGCTCATTTAGTATTCATCCTTCAGAGAAATGATGCTGCCACCTCGAACTACAACCTCTGCAACTCTATACGTTTGCAGAGTTGTGCAGTTGCCGTCTCAGGGATTGGGTACAGCAGAATCTCATTCATTTGAACTGGCTTAATTTGAATTTTGGTCTACCGCGACTAATGCTTCGGTCCCGTCAATTGACAAGGCTTCTCTTGGAGAGGCACCGAGAATAATTCCAACTTTATTTCTTTTTTAATCGATTCTTTGATTTTCCCTCGCTATGCTGACCTTTGTCTGACAGAAAAAGACCCATTTACTGCTGAGAAAGTTGGAATTAAAATTTTCCCCGCCACTCCATACAAACTCGCGACGTTCATACCGAAAAGGACTCTTTCAGCAATGGCTGGATGAGAGTAGCGGTGCAGCCTACCCTCAGAAATCGACACACAAAAGAGGCAGCACGGGAGAAAGCGATTACAGACCCAGTCCTCCAGTTCGTGGTCGGTCCCAAACGCCAGCTTGATGTAGGAGTGCTTCTCGTTGAGCGTCTGCGTGTAGATCCCCAGAAGACGGCGCTCACGATCCGAGAGGTCGCAAGCGGACGTCACCTCGGCCAAGTTCAGGGCCATCTGGTGGGTGAAAGAAGAAAAAAAACAGAATTCAGAACCTCACAGAGAAACTAAACTCTTGCACGATCTGATCCTATGAACAAAGTTGAGTGCACAATTACCCTTCCTCTTGTCAGTCTTTATTAGCTTTCTTAAAAAGGTAATGCAAAAAAAAACAAAGAAAAGAAGTTGACAGCTGAACTTAATACTTACAGAGATGACAAGCTCTTTGAAGTTTTTCTGGCCACCAAATATATAATAGTGTCTACGCCATCAATCCATATCACATATGGTGAACGCTTTGAAAGTTTTACTGAAAAAATTCCTGACCTACTTTTTAAAAACTGCAAGCTGCACAACCTTTAAAGTAAGTAAAAACTTATCTTACGCAGAATTCGATATCAACACATGATGGCAGTCGGCAGTGTTTAAGCAAGGAAAGTGAATAGATTAAGAGATAAACAAAAGCAATCAATTAATCAACCAATATCTCAGAGGAACGTCCCTAAACATCTTAAGAAATATGTAGGCAAATACTACACGGATTGATTGCCCTTGCAGCTGAGTAGCCGGCCTAATACAGAGACTGACTTGCAAGTCAACCATAGAGTTTTCCTAAGATACATTAATAAAAACAGTTCACGAACACATGCAAACTTAACAAACATATTACTAAAGTAGACAAGGAAAGGGGAATGAGGGGCTCGTTTTATTTATAACGAGCCCCTCATTCCCCTTTCCTTGTCTGCTTAATTGCTTAACGAGGGCCTCGGTTCTGGCAGCCTTGATGCCATAGGAAGAATAAGAGGGTTCTCACACAGCTTCCAGCCTCGCCGTTCGATGGCGTTCTACGTCACATCAGCGGTAACTCAGGACGTGCTACGTCCGCCGCTTAAGAACGTGGGTGGCGCTGGTGAACACTCTCAAGGTTAGGTTATTTGTAAACATAAATACCCCCGAAAGCAGAAGGTTTGACAGCCGTCGCCGTAGCTCAGAGGTAGAGCACCGGACGCGTAATTCGGAGGCCGTGGGTTCGGATCCCACCGGCGGCATGTGGTTGTTTTGTCTTCTGCTTTTCTAATCAATTACCTTTAAGTGATAACATAATCAGTAATATTCTAAATCGAACAACAGCACAAAACAAATAAATAAATTAAAAAGTCCCCTGTGCCCCTTGGTTTCTGTGGCTGTTGGCTTCTCTCATATTACTAAAGTGTCATGTAAGTTCAATGTTACTAGCAGCTTTTACTCCAAAAAGTAAAGCGTTTCAAGGTTTTGCACCAGTGGACTGCAGTAGCTATGCAAATGCCTTGCATATGATGTTACTCAATGTAACGTAACAATGTTATTCAATGATTTAACTCAACCAGGAGTGGTCATGCCATCCTCACCTTTCTGTCAGAGCTTGCATGGCGGTAGAGAAGTCTCAGGAGGGCCAGGTCGCAGGCTTCACCCTCCGTGCCCAGACGCTCCAACTCGAGCCGACAGCGCACCCACTGGCAGGGGTGTGAATCGCGCCACAAGTGCGCGTTCGCCGACTTCACCCACGTAGACTGGAGAAAAGGGGGAAAGCCACACAGACACCACTTTTAGGTCTCAAAGAGCATTTCCTTCGTGGCTGTGATTTGTTGCAACTCTCTACAAAAAAATTTTCTTGACTTCCACTTTATTCAAACTGATGCTCCAGCTCCGTCAATCAAGTCAACTGAACATGCTTGTGTTGATTCAAACAATAAATAGTTCAAAAGAACTTAATGGTCCCCTTCGAGTACACGTTATCAAGATCAAGGGTCAGATTTTCACCACTATTGCAATATTCAACAGGCTTGCTGTTCAATAATGTTAAATTCAATTCAATACTGTTCAATAATTCAATACAAAACTTCAAACATTAAGGGGGGATGGGGGATCGAATCGCAAAAGTCACGAAAAAAGTCGATTTTTGAAAAGTACACTCTCTGGTATCTCCAACACTGTTTCTATGTTGTACTGAAATACTTCACCCAAAAATAAACTTTAAGCACTCCAAATAAATATATTTTTTGGCATCTACGCATAGACAGTGTGTGCTAGCTCAGAACTTTCAGGCATGTTTTCTCGAAAGTTTGTTTTGAGCTTGATACCTTGCTCGTGGAAACCGCAGCACAGCAATGGGTGCATGGATTTTTACCCCGTTTGTTTTGTTGTGATCACTGAAGTGTGGTCTGCATCTACAGTCTCAGATTTACCATTTAGGCTCACATGTTTTTATTACATGGTAATTAGAGCAGGATAACATTCTAAACATAAAAGAAGGGGCATACTGTGTCCTTTAAAAAAAAGAGAAGAGACATTTTTTTTTAAATTAAGAGAGTCTTGATTTGCACCACACTTCTCAGTAAATATTAGAAGCATTTACAGACCTGTAGCCTGTTTTTTTGTCATGCTAGGCTTGCCACAAGCAACCAACATGAGGACAACATATAAACAATAATAAAAGAGAACCTACTGAAGCTGTCATTGTGAAACTTTATATCTGGTTGTTTGATGCTGTTTTAAGCCAGTCTGCCAAATTTCATCGCCCTAAGTCAAAAAATAGAAAAGTCACCTTCGATCCCCCCTCATCCCCCCTTAAAAGAACTGCAGCCTTCTCTGGAGGCAGCCTTATCACCTTTTCAATCGCAGAATCGTAGCTGAAGTTCTCTGTTTCTCTTTTCTGTCGGTCGCGGAGGCGACGCAGCACCAGCCTCCGCCACTCGGCATTTTCCACGTGTCGAATTGCACCGTCCACTGCTGAGCCTGTGGAGCAAAAAAAAAAAGAAAAGAACAACCGATGAATTGCCGATTCCACTGACTCCAGCTCCATTCGTATGAGCTGGCAATGGCAATGCTATGTCGTTTTTGTGCACACTTACAAGTCTCCAACCATACTTCGCAGCTCTATAAAGTAGAATTAACACCTCACAAACAAACTATAGCACCTTTCAACTTTATGTTCTCCGTCTAGTCAACGGAGGGGAAAAATGTACAGTAAAAGAAGTCATTCAAGTCTGCCTCCACAAATTAAGTTTTATTACAGTAGAGTCCCAGCAAGAAGTTATGCGGGGATGTGGCTTTCAGCAGAAACTTTCTCATTTTCCGATAGATTTAGATGAAAATTTTTTAGCTCCTTAGTAGACGCGTACAAACAGTGCAATTTTCGAATAAGAACTGAATACAAATAGGAAGAAAAAGTGCCTTCGAACAATTAATATCTGTTCAGTGTGAGAAATTGCAGAAAAAAAAATAAGCAGGCAAACGTTGCTGTTTTTCTTTTCAAAATAGTGTATGGCCTTCCACTGAGTGCATGAAAAGCAATACATAATGCAATAGTAATCAAACAACAACAAGCTAATGCAAAAAAAAAAGAGCTAGAAATACACAACACATTCGTACAACAAAAATATATAATGAGTTGTCCTGAAGTGTCCTTTTGGAAAGGAGAGAAGGGTCTGAATGAAAATTTTTTTATTTATGAAGTCACAATTATGAAATCCTCAGAGATGTATTTTTCTGCACCAGTTACCAATATGTCACTAAATTTCATGTAAAAAACAAGTCCTTGAGTACATTTGTAACATGTTACACAGGTTTCTGTCCTATGCATTTAAGAAATTCCTCTGCAGGGAACTGTTTAAAATGCATACCGCTGGTTTTTCTTGAGCTCAGAGAATGCAATAAGGGTAAAATTATCATACCACCTATCGCAAAACTTGAGTACCTGCTGCGGTGGCTCTGTGGTTAGGGTACTCCACTACCGAGAAGGAGTACATGGGTTCAAACCCAATTGTGGCAGCCGCATTTTGATGGAGGGAAAGCACGCAAGGCGCCCATGTGCGGTGCAATGTCAGTGCACATTAACCCTTTCGCTGTCGGGTGTTTCTGCCCGTGACGCACCCCCAGTGTCGCACACTTCCGGGATGATGGTCCCGCCGTTTCAACGTCAGAATCTGACGATGCAGAACTCGCCTCTTCCTCGGATGAGACGCTGTCAGAGTCCGAATCCAAGCTCGGCTCGTATTTAGAATCTGAAGAGCCACCGATCCAATGCGCAGAGGAAGGTCCCGCGCGATCAGCCATATCCGAAAGTAACCGCGCGCAGCGGGGGTGTGCTTTAACCGCGCGCAGCGGGGGTGTGCTTTCAGTGGCCCGCAAAACGGAGAGAAATGGGACGCTGTGTAATAAAGATGAGAGAGGGAGATGGAAAGAGGTTAAAACAAAGTTGAGGGGCTTTGCTTTTGCTGCTTCCAGCCGCAAGCGAGGGTGTGACCAGAGAGCGAAAGGAGCGATCGAGTCATGTGTCAGTCTCTGACTCTCGGAGTGGCAACGGCGCGCGCCCTTGAACTTGAAGTGCCGTAGCTCACACGCCGACAGAAGAAAAATAAAAACCTGCAAAACAGCGGCAGATGGCAGAACAACCCTTGGACCCATAACCACACGCGCGCGTCATGATCCGGCGAACGCGGAGCGACCGCGCCACTCAGCAAAGAGGGAGGGGTGGGATGGCAGTCGCTCCGTACTCTTCAATACACGTACCAAAACAGTAAGGGGCGAAAATAGGAACTTGTAGAAAGATTCAACAGATGGCGCAGCTAGTCCAAGAGCGTCAGCTTTGCATTCAAGCGCGAAATTTTGAACGCACGATAGAGAACGTACCGGTACGTCAGTGACACTGTGGGGGGGAAGCGCGAAAACGTACCGGTACGTCCGTGACAGTGAAAGGGTTAAAGGGACACTGAGGAGAAATTGAAGTTGGCTTGTATCGACAGAATACCCGCTCCTGATTACAAAAACGCCACTCATACTGACAACAAAGCTCTTGTAACGTAGAAAAGAGCAAGAACCAAAATACAGCTATCGCCGCCACAGGCCAAACTCGCAAGTACAAGCTTCATGACGTCATAGGACAAAACAGTGTTGCTAGAACCAATAGTTCTAGCAACACTAGGACACGATAAGCCACGAATCACTGAGGGGCAGCCAATGCATGCGCAAATCTCCTTGACGTCGCCAGATGGCGCCACGTGCCCGGCAGCTACGCGCGCTCCTGAAGCATCGGGACAAATCAGCGCCTGTTTTCCGGCGGTAGGCGGGCTCCCGGTATTCCGCTAGCGGTAACAAGGTACACGGTATGCTAAAGGTGTCTATTTGCGAGAACTTCGTTGACGACTTCGAGAACGAGATCCATCATAACGCTGGTAAAACGCCAGTGCAAACGTAATCGAAGCGACTGTAGCGACGGCCGCAATAGCCGATAGATGCCTTCAACGTGCGGCCGGCGGTAGCTTTCTTTTCGGCTGCTGCTAGGCCGCACTGCTGGCCGCCAGAAATCACGGAGTCTGCGCTACGTCATGTGCACGTCATGTTTCACGTCACTTAGTCCTGTGTCGTCATAGGAGAATCCCAAGTTTGAATCAGAGCGGCGGGAAAAACTATTTCAACTTCGAATACAAATTTCTTAGAAATAAATGCATCTTTCGCTGCCGGCCAAGTGGCAACAAAGCCACGACATGCCGAACTATCGGATTTTACTATAAAAAAAATATTAATAGTGCTCTCCTCACTGTCCCTTTAACTTCCATTCCAGAGTTCTTGACTAAGGCACCCACCATATATAATCGTGTAAGGGCCGCACTTTGTGTTCTGCAGTTCTGATGGTGTGCGGCCCTCACACGGGACTGGAATTATTCCGGGTGGATTGATTGCATGCTTACTAACCAAAGCACAATTGACCCTGTTTGAAATTCGCGCACTGTGTCGTCACGACCGTTTGGACCAACTGAAAAGCGTGACATTTCTGTCGACAACCCCTGCTTACAACGATGAGGCATTAAAGGCTTCCGCCTTAAAAGGGTCTTGAAGTTGGTCCCCTCGCACCCACCTGTTGGGCTGAACCAGTTGGGCAGGGGGGCAACAAAGTCGATGGTGCAAGCGGTGCCGCTCACCCAAGACCACGTGATGGAGCCAGCCACCACATCCTGAGCCAGGGCAGTGGACCAGTCTTCGGGGTAAGTGGAACGCCTGAGAGAGAGACGAAGAAGAAAACAACAGGAAAAGGAAAAAAAAATGCACAAACAATCATAGGATGTGATGTGACGACAAATCTGCACAAGCATTTGTGACGGAACAGCGCAAAACACCGGGACAAGAGACAAGCGCTGACAAGAGACAAGTCAGTGCTTGTCTCTTGTCCCGGTGTTTCGCGCTGTTCTGTCACACATGAATAACCAACATGCCCAAGCTGCTGTCCTGGCAGCACAAGCAGTATACTGCTCGTGCAGATTTTTTTTTTCCACTTCTACACTGATCACCTTCGCATTGCATCTTTGAACTGAATTTCACTGTTGCTTTTAATGTGATAGCCATAGAGTTGTCCCACAAGAACCCCGTCGAAGGTTGAGGTTATATACTTACATGCACAATGAGACCTCTCCAGACGTTGAATAGGCAGAAGAATGGTTTAGTGGAGAGTCTCTGCATTCCTGTAAAAAGAAAAAAAAATGCAAGGTTTTCCTTTTTTACCCACAGAATCTACTAAAGTAAAGCCTTATTAACTTGGACCTCAGGTGACGGGAAAAGAAAAGTCCGAATCATACATCCAAAGACCGAATTATCAAACGGTCCCCCAGAAAAGCCAAAAAAATGCAGGGGAGCCTTAAGCTCCATCTTAAGGGTATGATGCGATAGTGTTAATGGGTTATTTCCCATGTATGCACAATTGGTCATCCTCGACTTAACATTCATAGATCTCTGGGAGTTTTCATACCACTCCTGGTGCAGTGGAGCAACGGGTATACGATGCGCCACTCCCCTGCGATGGCAGGTGCTGCCACCTGTGGGGCTTCCCGAGCAACCTCTTTCGTGACCAATCATTAATTTAACCGCCACCTGCCACAGTGGGCAGTCTGCTCACTATCCGGTGGACACAGGTTATGATGACGCCACGAGGTCACATGACACAGATGGCTCACCTAAATTGCTTCTCCGGGGATTTCTCGCACTCACAACGCCGAAGACGCCAACAATGGCGACAAAGGATTTTCACCGAAACGGGAGCCTTAAAGAGACACTGAGGAGAAATTGAAGTTGGCTTGTATCCACAGAATACCTGCTCCTGATTACAAAAACGCCATTCATACTGACAACAAAGCTCTTGTAACGTAGAAAACAGCAAGAACCAAAAAACAGGTATCGCCGC
This sequence comes from Amblyomma mixtum, assembly GCF_055824585.1. Classification (NCBI taxonomy): domain Eukaryota; kingdom Metazoa; phylum Arthropoda; class Arachnida; order Ixodida; family Ixodidae; genus Amblyomma; species Amblyomma mixtum. The sequence goes on from NC_143015.1 coordinate 156,317,686, forward strand.
CACAGGCCAAACTCGCAAGTACAAGCGTGATGAGGTCATAGGACAAACCAGTGTTGCTAGAACCAATGGTTCTAGCAACTCTAGGACACGAGAAGCCACAAATCACTGAGGCGCAGCCAATACATGCGCAAATCTCCTTGACGTCGCCAGATGGCACCACGTGCCCGGCAGCTACGCGCGCGCCTGAAGCATCGGGACCAATCAGCGCCTGCTTGTCGGCGGCAGGCGAGCTGCCGGTGTTCCGCTAGCGGTAACAAGGTACACGGTATGCTAAAGGTGTCTATTTGCGAGAACTTCGCTGACGACTTCGAGAACAACATCCATCGTAACGCTGGCAAAACGCCAGTGCAAACGTAAGCGAAGCGACTGTAGCGACGGCCGCAATAGCCGATAGATGCCTTCAACGTGCGGCCGGCGGTAGCTTTCTTTTCGGCTGCTGCTGGGCCGCTATGCTGGCCGGCCAGAAATCACGGAGTCTGCGTACGTCATGTCACGTCATGTTTCTCGTCACTTAGTCCTGTGTCGTCACAGGAGAATCCCAAGCTTGAATCAGAGCGGCGGGAAAAACTTTTTCAACTTCGAATCCAAATTTCTCGGAAATAAATGCATCTTTCGCTGCCGGCCAAGTGGCAACAAAGCCATGAAATGCCGAACTATCGGATTTTGCTATAAAAAAAATATTAATAGTGCTCTCCTCACTGTCCCTTTAATGCTCTCACGTTAAAAAGCACTTGCATCAGAGTACATTTTAGTTAGCACTGCCTGATTCTGGTACAAAAACATCGCACCAGCTACAAGCTTTCACAGTTTCATCACATGCTCAACTGCGTGCGCACTGTCAGCAATGCAATGACAGAACCACTCGATAACGGTAAAGGCCCCTGCAGCCTCGTCACGTGGTATCACCGCATGAAAGGCAGCTCTACCACTCAAGAAGCAAACAACATGCAATAAGATCACGCACTTTCGGCGCACTTGAAAAATGCAGGCGTCATGCAGACAGAAGTGAGGCAAGTGCACGCTGTCACTGCAATGGCAAGAAGCTTTTCAGAAACCAATACATAAACAAAAAAAGTTAGGCAGCGGTTCAATTCTGCCGAACCTAGTTTCACATAGTGAAAGCTGGAAGCAGCTTGCCACAATGTTCGGAGATGCAGTTCACTATTTGTGCACTCCTCAGAGCGCTCTCCTTACTTCATAGTGTTTAAGTCAAGCGCACAGCTCTGGTTATATATACTCCATTCCTGACACAATGTGATTACCATGTGGCTTTTTTACTGCCTCTGTTTTGACCTTGCAAGGTCAAAATTCAATCTCGAAGTTCAAGATCAAAATTCAAGGTCTAAGGTGGTCCACCAAGTGGACCACACATGGTTACATATATGTGCATTGCAACACCAGCCATGACCTATCTCAAGGTCGTTTCAAGGTCATTTGGAGGCTCATGGCAAATTGCATCCCAGCTATAGTAGTGTAGCTTTCACTACAAAAGACCAGCGATATGCCCATCAGCATCTCGCACAGTATGCAGGTTGGACTCGGCTGCCTAGCTCGCCAGAAGACACTTTTCACAGTCACACAAATAAGAGCAGGATCTCTGCTCACACTCACATCAATCAAGGTTTCCCACCTGCTTCGTCGATGTCACAACGTCACCAGATAGAGAGCCAGACTGGGAGCTGTAACGGGACATCTTCTTCCTCTCTGGCGTTGGAGGCATCAAGTCATCGCCATGCTCTGAGGCCGCAGCTGTGACATGCAGAGGGGTTCCCAGCCGGAGACTGCCCAGGGAAGTCAGCGAGCTGACGCTGGCCGTCCGGCTCGGTGCATTCCAGAAGGGGGCCACAATCTCCTTCCACTCCCGGCCACTGGTCTCCTCGAGCGTGACGCCCGTGCGGAGGCAGAGCTGCCGGTCGTCACGAGTGATGCCCCACACCTGGAAGAAGAGTTGCGTAACGTCACTCCTTGCTTACATAACTAAGCTTCTTGCTTACATAACTTTCATACGTCCTAAACTTGATTACGCATGTGCTGCATATGATCCCCACTATACTAACCTAATCACCACGCTCGAAGCAGTCCAAAACCGCGCCGCCAGATTCATTTGCTCACACTACTCTCATTATTCTAGCGTTACAGCACTAAAATCTCAGCTTAATCTTCCAACACTGGCCTGTCGGTGTAAAATCGCCCGTCTTTCGCTGTATCATAAATTTTATCACACTTCCGATCATGAAACTGCCCCGATAACATGCGCTCATCGCTTTTCTCGTCATAGTCACCCTAACGCCGTCTACCCTGAACGGGCCCGCACCGAAACATATAAAAAGTCATTTTTTCTTCAAACAGCCAATGACTGGAATGACCTTCCATCATCAATCCTGTTCCATTCAAAACCGCCATTGAAGACCATTTGTGTTCATATTAACTCTTTTGTTTGCCCACCCCTCATGTAATGTCCCCTGTGGACCCTTGAGGAAACAATAAATAAATAAATAAAATATAAATAAACATGCTCCAGAAAAATTTTACAGCAATCACTGTTAACCCTGCAATGGCCAAACATTGAAACCATCGGACAAGAGTTGTATGAACTTCCAGGATGCCATTGCTAATGATCCCATCACTGCAGAAATGTAAGAAAGACTGGGAGACTTGTTAAGAAGAGAGACGATTATAGCATAATTAAATTTAGTTAATTTGCATGATTTTTTCCTGTCTGAGCACTAAAATACATGGTCTGTTCTGAAAGTAGTAGGACTGGTTTTTTCCTGGGCGAACGGGCAGACGAGAGGTGGTCTGCGCATGCAGGATCGTTGAAGGGGGATATTGGGAATGCTGGAGAAAATCGGCAGTCGGCTCTCGGCCGTTGAAGAGAGGAGGTCGCTTGTACTGTGAACCCCTGTCGAAACGTCTCGTCACGCAGAATCGTCGAGCGTTTACTGGATCAGCGATACGCGATCAAATTTTGAGTAAATCTTGGTAAAACGGGCAAAGAGACTCACAACATGATTAAGGAGGCCTACGGTGATGCTGCCATGGGTAGATCAGGTGTTTTTTGATAGGCACAAGCTTTTCCGAGAAGGTAAGGAAAGAGTGGAGGAAGACGACCGCTCCAGACGCCCTTCGACCAGCAAGACCAACGAAAATGTCTAGCGAGTGAAGCATATACTTAACAGTGATCGTAGAATGAGTATCAGAATGATTGCTGATGACTTGAGCATTCCTCAAACCCGAAAACTTATCCATAAGGAAAGCGCGCGTGAAGTTGGTGCCGGGAGTGTTGTCAGAGGAGTAAACGGCCAACCGGTAGGATCTTCTTCATCATGTGAATGAGGACCCCGATTTTTTGCCCAGCACAAGGCGGCAATGCTGCCTCAGCCCCCCTACAGCCTCGACTTGGCCCTGCCAGACTTTTTTCTATTCCCGAGAATAAAATCGACGCTCGAGGGGAAACATCACGGATCGGTAGAGGTGGTTTAACAGGCCGTGACGAGGGAGCTAAACAGCATTCCGGTCCAGGCGTTCCTGGAGGCGTACGAAAACTGTAAAACTCATTGGCAGCAGCGTGTAGGTGCGGAAGGGTGCTACCTTGAAAAATTGTAATCGTTTGTACTATTCTCTTGAATAAATTTTGTTTAAAAAAATGAGTCCTACTACTTTCAGAACAGACCATGTATGTGCGCCATCGCACATGCACACAAAGGAAATCAGCAGCAGAATTCAAAACTGCTCCGTCATTTACCAATGGGAGCATTACAACTCGCCTAAAATGTTGTATTATACAACCACAGAGTTTACACTGTTGGGGTTAGCTGGGAAAACAGGCAATTTTAGGGTGGTGTGCGTAAAATAATTATTCACCCATAAATTTCGCCAACATTTTCCTTTACTACACATTATGCTCTAGGTAAAAGGGGTCTCTTTTAACGACCGAAAGAAACAAAAAAAAAGGACATGTATTGCTCCCGAGGAAAGTCTTTGAATTTGAGACACTCGAACCAAATTAAGAAAATTAATAAATAAACTCCGTCATAAAACAAACGAGTACCGTATTTTCCGATGTACAAGACGCACCCTTGTATAAGACGCACCCGCCATATATGCAGGCTGTCATTGAAAAAATTGGTATATAAGACGCACCCGTGTATAAGACGCACCCCAATTTACCCAGTTAGGATAGTGAGGCTTAATTAAACATGCTTATGCGACCATCGCAAAATACACCGTCCGTGTGAGAAGTTCTTAAGCAACGCTAAGTGATCGAAAAAGGCAACACTCACGCCATACCAGCCCACGTTTTAGCACAAAAAAAAAGCGAAAGAACTCTCTTTATGTCCATAACAATTTATTTTTACATAAAACCTTCAAAGTCTTCATCTTCGGATGCGCTATCGAAAAGGCAACACGTCTGAAGCATTCTCTTCGCACTACGTACTTGCAAAAGGTGACTAAAAAAAAAAACATCGGCTTCTCTTGGCTTGTCTTGACAATGGCGAGAAGCGCGACTGTCGCCATCTTTTGGCATTTCACATTACCTTTGCTTGGGGCCTCCGAAACGGCCGCGTGTTTAAGATCCCGGAAGGGGTCAACCCCGCTGTTTCATGATAAAGTTCACCTAAAAAAGTTGCGCACGGCGGTCTCCGTATTGAAGTATTAACCATGTTACAACCGCATTATTGGTAGTAATATTTTTTCGGTGGAAAAAGCTTGAACATGAACCCGAGTCATTTCTGAACTCGCAAAAAAAAAAAAAAAAACGGAAAATTCGCATATAAGACGCACCCTTGTATAGGACGCACCAACAAGATTTTTTTAAAAAAAACCGCGTCTTATACACCGGAAAATACGGTAAACATTCTACAACATATGTTCATGCACTGCTGTCAGAAATGATTATTCAAAGTTACAGCACTTTTCAGGCTAACTTTAAAATCAGTAATAAAAAGCAACTGCCCATGTGAAGCTCTTTGGGCTCCTACACAGTGCAGTGTCAAGGTCAATCCCGGTCCGCATTTTGACCTGCTACATTGCTGGTGGCACAGAATCATTCAGAATGGGCCCAGTACCTTCAGAGACGTTTGGAAAACACCATAAAGAGAAAAGTTACAGATGGGCACCTGTCGATAGTTCAGTTTAGCTTATGGGGATTTAAAGTCCCAAAGCGACTCAACTCGGGCTATGAGGGACGCCGTAGTGAAAGGCTCCGGAAATTTCAACCACCTGGGGTTCTTTAAAGGGGCCCAGAAACACAATCTTAGTTAACTGTTTTGCATGTTGATTGCATACAGTGAGTTATAATGGTGCTATTAGCGTCGGTAATACCGCGTATATTCCGTTTTTTAATATTTTAAAGTCCTCCAAAAAAAAACAACTTCATGGCTGTGATGGTGTCGCCACACAGTGGCGGGTTTTTAGCAGCGGATATGACATCACCTGGCGCGAGCTTGATGACCGGACAAACAGTAAATATACTGCAAATTGCGTGAATAAATAGAGACACATTTTGTCACCTGTCTGCGTTTTATATTAGATCAACAAAAACAATTTGTTGGTTTTAGATAAAAGCCCTGCAAAGCAAGTAAAATAAAAATACACCACCAGAGGCGCTCTGGCATGGAAACAACGCTGCCAGTCTCACAGAGAGCAGACAACCATGGAGTACAAACTTCCGCGACGTGCTCTGGCTGGCTGTTTTTATTGGTTGCGCCAGGTGCCGTCATTGGGAGAGCGAAATAGGAGTGGGAAGCCCCGCCAAAATCGAGTTGAGGGCAGCGTTTTGTTTGCTTGTATTTTGAAATTTCTTCACTGAATAACTCCCGTTCCTGTGCATCGATTTCTGTAATTCTTTTTAAGTCAGCATCTGTGTGACATAAAGAACCCACCTTAAGTATAGCCGGTGTTACCCCAGGCAGTGTTTCGCAGCCCCTTTAACATGCACTGAAAACGCACAGTACACGGGCCTCCAGATTTTCGCCTCCATCAAAACTACACCGTCACGGCAGGGATTGAACCCGCATCTTTCGGGTCAGCAGTCGAACGCCATAACCACTGAGCCACTGCGGCGGCTTGTTTATAGTTCAGTCTGAACAGAACAACCATCTCTGTCCAAGTGAAAATTAAACAAATCATTTTGCACAGAGCTATCGCTTGCATCTACAAAGTCAAGCACAAATGCTGAAGAATGGTGAAAACACCATCGTTGCTGAGCATGCTCTGTGTGAGACGAGGACGTTATCTTGGACGCCATGCTTTCCCTGATCGCTGTGTGTTGACATGTTTCGTGAGAAGTTGACATATTTCATGAGTTTAAAAATTCTGCCTCATTCGGACAATGAAAAATGCCATCCAAAACAGAAGCACATTTATTCTGCACCATATTGAATGGCGTTATTTTTCCAGAAGCTGCCTAGACCGCGTAAAATGGGCTATTTCACGCCATTCTTCAACAAATTGAACGATTTTAACAGGTGCGGTAAGGAAAGAGTTAACCGACCACTGCTTTAAATATTGATTGGTTCACTCTCACATTGCCAACTGCTGGTCTGCTCATTAGCTAAATGGGTCGCTCAATGGGTACAGTAGTACGCTCAATGGGTAGAGAGGCTGCCCCGGTTTGACACCCTACGTTAAAGTCCTGGACCAGCATAAATTATTTATTCAACTAAAAAGTTTTCTGAAGAGGAAACAAGTTGTTTCTCTATGCACCTACACTGCTAAAATTATCCAAAGCGCAAAATTTCCCTTCATCAAAATTAACTGTAATGAGCTTTTATAATCAAAAGCAGTGACCTCATACTTTACAATTTCAAAACAACTCTGCATTAAAGAAAATATGTTTTATGTCATGATTTTGATTAAGTCAGCAAGAACAATCTGAAATCTCCTGGTTTTCCTGGTAATAAAAGCAGTGTAAGCTTTACAAGAGCACTGGTCTCAAAGTAATAAAATATATTGGATCTTCTATCACTAGTCTAAAAGGCCAGTGTTCTAAAGAAACTTCATAACCAGATAATTAGTTCACACAACATGATTAGGCAGGCTGCTCAAGTTGCCATTATTCAATTTCTTTTTTCTCTTTCCATCGTCACATACACGCTTGTTCCTGCTGCCTATGAAAGCATTACAGAGGCCTGCAATTTCTTTCAAGCAAACAATATCCTCACTTTAAAGCTGTCCGCATATGACTACACAACCCTTAGGTTGGCAAGTGAAACCCCAAGGGATTAACCACACAACACACTATGTGTTATAATAAAAGGGTGGGTCCTTAAGGGGGGATGTGGGGATCAGATCGCAAAAATTGTGAAAAAAGTCGATTTTTGAAAAGTACACTTTTTGGCATCTCCAACACTGTTTCTATGTTGCACTGAAATATTTCACCCAAAAATAAACTTTAAGCGCTCCAAATAAATATATTTGTTGGCATCTACACATAGACAGTGTGTGCTAGCTTAGAACTTTCAGGCATGTTTTCTCGAAAGTTTGTTTTGAGCTTAATACCTTGTTCATGGAAAGCATAGCACAGCAATCGGTGCATGGATTTTTACCCCATTTGTTTTGTTGTGATCACTGAAATGTGGTCTACGTCATGACAGTCTCAGATTTACCATTTAGGCTCGCATGTTTTTATTGCATGGTAATTAGAGCATGATACATTCTAAACATAAAAGAAGGTGCATACTGTGTCCTTTATAAAAAAGGGCAGAGAAATTTTTAAAAAAATTTAAGAGAGCCTTGATTTACACCACGCTTCTTAGTAAATATTAAAGGCATTTACAGACCTGCAGCTTGTTTTTTTGTCATGCTAGGCTTTCCACAAGCGAGCAACATGGGGACAACATATAAACAATGCTAAAAGGGAAACTACAACAGCTATCATTGTGAAACTTTATATCTGATTGTTTGATGCTGTTTTAAGCCAGTCAGCCAAATTCCATCCCCCCTTAAGTTGAAAAATGGAAAAGTTGCCTTCGATCCCCTCATCCCCCCTTAACTCTACTGAGACAGATGGGATGAGCAATGATGACACCAGACCTCACCTGGTCATTGGGGCCGACACTGATCATGGCCATGGTGCCAATCATCCTCACCCAGCCAGAGCCGGTGACGGACGCTCGACAGCCGAGATCTTCACTGCGTATGCCTTTCCGAAACCAAACCTGTGCGGGTGTTGAAAGAGCATGAATCAAAACAAACTTGCATTTGCAACAGGTTATGCAACATGAGTGGTTGACAAAGGCAACATTTGAGACATTAATCCATAAACCAGGGGTTCTTAAAGGTGCACTGAAGAGGAATCTGAACTCGTCTTTTTGCCGCGGGAACTCATTCTGCACGTTCCGAGCATTCTTAGAAACTGCGACTTATTGCCCTGTGTGGCCGATTTCCCTAATTAAATCGAATTAACGTCCGGCTCCCGCCTTCTTTTTGAGTTCTGCCTCGTACGGTGGGCGGAGTCGACCGACGCGGGGAGTGCCTTTCAGACAGCTCCGTGGAGGCTTTGCTTTCGCTTCATTTTGTTTTTTAGGTTTCCGTGAATAAATAGTTTCATTTGCAGATAATATAACCGCAAAATAAGCCCGCAGAAATAAAAATACGCGCGGACTATTTGCTTCTACGGACTACTACGTATTACTCCGCCGATGGCAGAGCGGCAAGCCGCCACGGGACTGGGTGAAAGGCACTCCACGCGTCGGTCTACTCCGCCCACCGTACGAGGCAGAATTAAAAAAAAAAAGGCGGGAGCCGGACGTTAATTCGATTTAATTGGGGAAATCGGCCACACCGGGCAATAAGTCGCAGTTTCTAAGAATGCTAGGAACGTGTAGATCGAGTTTCCGCGGCAAAAAGACGACTTCAGATTCCTCTTCAGTGCACCTTTAATCTTCTTAGCCTCTGGAAACCCCACTGGCTTTCAAAATGTAGGGAACCTTATCTAATTTGTATTCCATCACTTCTTCCGTAACACGCATGCAAAGAAGAAAACCACGCAGACACACAGGTCACTCGGAAGGATGACCAATTGTAATCAATAGTGACTGGCTGTACAGTAAAACAGTCTGCAATGACTAGTAGCAGCCTGATCAAACAAAAAATAATTTAGGTGCTTGGGCAACCCAAACGTACTCCAAGGAACACAAAGGTTCCACGGAATCAAGTTTGAGAATTTTAGTTTATTCTTAAAGCAAAAGCAATGCACAGTAGAAGCACACAACGTGAAATACAATCAGAAGCATACAATCAGCGTTCTACCTCATCCCTTTTCTTCCTGTAGCCTCATGCCGTTACGCTGTAGAACAACAAATGATGACACCAACTGATGATACCAACTGATGATACCACTTCAACTGATTTCTTAATTTTCCTCAACGCAAACTCTCCCATGTGACCAAATCTTTCCACAGACCGTACACAGTAAATAACCACCAATTTCAAGAGAAAAAGGTTCATGAATTAGATTTGCAGCCACAATACAAGCTTTAAAGCATGCGCGAGCAAATGACAAACTGAACTAATGAAATGCATGGCCACAGAACAACCGCATGCAAGTAATTTAAATTAATGCAAATTAAGAGATCCAGTCAATTTACTGGCCACGCAAAAGCATGAAAGCAGCAAAGCACTGGTGCGGTCACTAAGATGTGGTCAAACGGATGTTTGCATCAAGCTTGGCAACGAAGATATATATATCTGAAGGCACATCTATGAGAAAAGTGGAAGATATGCTACACTAACTTCAAAGTACCTCGCTCAAGGAAGTGCTAGCAACTGACCGTTCCGTTTCTACCAACAGCCCACACCATGTGCTGTCCGACAGCGACTTGCAGCAGTTTTTCCTCGGGATCAGGAGCGCTCACTTCAGTCCACTCAGTTCCTGGGAGAGATAAGTGTCATCATCATCACCTGGATTATGCCCACTGCAGAACAAACCCCCCCCTTAGTGATCTCTAAGGGCCCAAACTTTCTGCAGTGAAAAAATCCAAACTGCACGGATGCAGAATAAAGAACCTGAGAAATTCCGTGGGAAGCCTAATGCCCATGCCACACGGCCAGATTTAATGCCATTAAGTGCTTACCGCCTTAAGTTTTAATGGCATTCGTGAGGTGCCACACGCATACATTTAATGTCATTAGCCTTACTGCCATTCGCAGCCTACTGAGTTCACCACAACTCATTCGCCCGTGCAGTGCGTACTCTCGTTCCCATTCCACACACAGAAAAGCATGAATAACAACTTCCTAACCAGCAGCGAATGGTTAATTCGTAACTTTGTCAGATGAAGAATCTAAGAGTGAGCGCCATTTTAACCAGCCTTTTTGACAAGTACTCTCGACTTGTGTGCCGACATGCGAGTTTATGGCTACTTTTTCGACTTATAAAGCAGGAACAACCGTATTTCCTGGAAAATCATTTTTACATTATATTTGAATGACATTCCCGATATATTGTGCTCATTAGCACTGTTTACATTAAGATGAAACTTTTGACTGCCTTGCAAGCGTTATGATCATCCTCACTTTCGATAATGGCATTAAATGTGGACATGTAGCACCAACTCCGAAAATAATGGCATTAACAAACTTAAGGCCTTAAGCATTTACTGCCATTTCTTGCACGCGTGTGGCACGGGTATAAGACGCTTGAAAGAGACATGCAAGTTTATTTTCTGAACATACGCCTCGCATCCTGTAAACGATCGTCTTCTAAAATTGAAGGCGGATGTTGTAACCCAGCCTTCTCTTGGAATCCACTCCGTTGCCCTTAACAAGGACCAGCAGTTGTCATGCCTTATCTTGCCACCAACCCCATACCTGGACTTAAATGAGGGCTTTAAAGGGACACTGAGGAGAAATTGAAGTTGGCTTGTATCGACAGAATACCAGCTCCTGATTACAAAAACGCCACTCATACTGACAACAAAGCTCTTGTAACATAGAAAAGAGCAAGAACCAAAATACAGGTATCACCGCCACAGGCCAAACTCGCAAGTACAAGCGTGCTGACGTCATAGGACAAAGCAGTGTTGCTAGAACCAAAGGTTCTAACAACTCTAGGACCCGAGAAGGCTCAAATCCCTGAGGCGCAGCCAATGCATGCGCAAATCTCCTTGACGTTGCCAGATGGCGCCACGAGCCCGGCAGCTACGCGCGTGCCTGAAGCATCGGGACCAATCAGCGCCTGCTCACCGGCTCCCGGTGTTCCGCTAGCGGTAACAAGGTACACGGTATGCTAAAGTGTCTATTTGCGAGAACTTCGTTGAAGGCTTCGAGAACGAGATCCATCGTAACGCTGGCAAAACGCCAGTGCAAACGTAATCGAAGCGACTGTAGCGACGGCCACAATAGCCGATAGATGCCTTCAACGTGCCGCCGGCGGTAGCGTTCTTTTCGGCTGCTGCTAGGCCGCACTGCTGGCCGCCAGAAATCACGGAGTCTGCGTTACGTCATGTGCACGTCATGTTTCACGTCACTTAGTCCTGTGTCGTCATAGGAGAATCCCAAGTTTGAATCAGAGCGGCTGGAAAAACTTTTTCAACTTCGAATCCAAATTTCTTAGAAATAAACGCATCTTTCGCTGCCGGCCAAGTGGCAACAAAGCCATGACATGCCGGACTATAGGATTTTGCTATAAAAAAAATTTTAATAGTGCCCTCCTCACTGTCCCTTTAAGACCAATGAACCTATCATCCATAAACTTTACATTTCAGAGTGTACACATCTTCTCATAACGAGATATAACTACGCTTAGATGAGGGACACTAATGATCATGCTCACACAATCTAGACAAGTGGTAAAAAGGCAGTCAAACAGGCCACCAAGAAAGTCAAATGCATGCTGCAGCACTCACCAATGGAGTTGCTGCGCGACACACCGAGGCGAACGAGTGCGTTGCCGTTCCAGGCTACCGCCCAGGTAAGGCCAGTCCGACCAACCGACACCTGGCTGACCTCGGAGTTCTCGGGGACTGGCACGGGAGTCCACGACGTGCCCTCGGGACACAGTCTCGTGACGCCCTCACGGAAGAGCACCTGGGACACACAGCAAAAGCAGACGGTGTTCATCTATTTATCAGCACCTCAAAGGTACCACGAAAGAGATACTATTACGAGGGGGTACACAAAAGAAACCGGACTAAATTTCTTGGTCGGCAAAGCTTCTGTGGTGCCGCGTTTTGCCACTAGGAGCGCATAGAACGAACATTCCAGAGTCAGTATGCCGAGTGCCGTCGTCGAAGGAGGTCAGACTAGTTTAGGCAGAGTTTTAGAGTGACGACTGTTGTGTGTTAATGTCGTTTTTGCAATGGCTGATTTTCGTGAACAGCGTGCGCCGGTGAAATTCTGATTTTTGCTCGGAAAAAGTTGAATGGAAACTCTTGAAATATTAAGAAAGACGTACAAGGACGATGCTCTGGGGACAACTCAAGTGTTCCTGAATCGAATCCTGAATCAAAGCAACAATCATGCAAATGGACAACTTCAAATTCACGTCGCCTCAAGAAAGCTCGTCAGGTGAAACCAAACCTCAAAACAATGCTGATTTGTTTTTTCGACATGGGAGGAGTCGTCCATTGAGAATTTGTTCCGCAGGGTCAGACAGTTAGCCAGGCTTTCTACTTGGATGTTTTGAAAAGATTGGGCAACAGTGTGCGGTGGAAGCGGCCAGATTTGTGGCGGTCGGGTGACTGGTTTTTCCATCATGGCAATGCCCCTGCTCACACAGCCCTGTCTCTGCGACAATTTTGGACCAAAAACGACATGACCCCTATTCCTCAACCCTCATACTCTCCCGACCTTGCCCCGTGCTACTTTCTTTGTTTCCTAGAATGAAAAAATAAGTGAATGGAAAGCATTTCGCTGATGTTGCTGAGGTGAAGAAAAAAACGACGGAGGCACTGTCAAGCATCACAAAAGATGAATTTAAACAATGTTTTGAAAAATGGAATGAAAGATTCGACAAGCATATCATTGCAAGTGGGGAATACTTTGAAGGAGATTGAAGGTCTGTGCTTAAAACGTGAACAAATAAGTTCAAACAAAAATAAGTCCGGTTTCTTTTGGGTACCCCCTCGTATGTGAAGGGTGGGTTTCTGGGCAGATAATCCTCTAAATCGATGACTGAAACAATGATCTTCCAATCAGTGTGAAGATTTAGCTGCTACTTGAGGTCCCGTTCTGTTCTGCGCACAGTGGTGTACAGTGATGTAGAAATGAGATGTAAAAAACTTTCATGTGAACCATGGTCATATTTGGTACAGGACAAAGATGGCAGGTGACTACTGCCAGTAGAACAGGATGGAGTGCATTTAAAGAGTATTCTGTACACTCATGTCATGAACAGCAGCTTACCTGTGTCCCTCAAAAAAGAGCATACAATAGTATCTTGCCAACAGAACTGACAAAAGCGATCAAATCAGATTCAACAATTCAGGCAACTGAATTCAGCAATTCATTCAGCACTCACTCTGCCAAGAACAGTGATGACCCAGACGGCAATGTGTTCACAGTCCCCACCAGGAATCTCAATTCCACCTATGGAGACGTCCACCACAGGCTCAAGGACCGGATCTGAGTGAATACCTTCTATCTGCAAAAACAATAATAAACACATTCAAATGCATTTGCAAATTATTCTATAAATACTGATTTTATCTTGAGATGGTATTAAAGAGACTGCAGAATTATATTTACTGAAGTCTGGAAGAGTGCAAAAGCTTATAGTGGCCTATGGGGGTTTAAAGTCCCAAAGCGATTCAGGCTATGAGAGACGCCGTAGTGGAGGGCTCCGGAAATTTCGACCACCTGGGGTTCTTTAACGTGCACTGACATCGCACAGTACACGGGCCTCTAGAATTTAAAATTGGTAAATTGGTTTTTGAGGAAAGGAAATGGCACAGTATCTGTCTCACATATCTCAGTGGACACCTGAGCCGAGCCATAAGGGAAGAGAAGAAGGTGGGAGTGAAAGATGAAAGAGAGAAAGAGGTGCTATAGTGAGTAGTGGAGACCTCTGACCTCTCCGAATAATTTTGATCACCTGAGGATCTTTAACCTGCCCTGACATCCCATAGCACAGGGGTGCCTTTTGCGTTCCGCCTCCATCGAAATTAGACCGCCGCAGCCAGGATCGAACCCATATATTTTGGGTCAGCAGCCGAGCACCAGAGCACCATAACCACTGAGCCACTGTCGTGGCTTGGACAAGCAATCAGTATTCTACCCCTCGTCACCACAACACGCACATTTTTAAACAAAGTAGTTCAAGCAAGTATATACGGCAGTTCAAGGAAGCACCTGAGATGTTTTTAGGGGCTTTCTTGCTAATAGCGCACTTCAAATGCAAATGAAAGCTCCAAAGCCCAATCAGAACGTCTAATTTTGTGTTGTACAGCTTATTCTACTGAGTATGAACTCATGATCAAACTTTGACTTGGTGTGACTCTAATAGAGCTACTGTGACTGGTTCTGCCGTTTCAGCCCATTAGCGAAAACAATAAAACAACAATAACTATGAGGATCAAAGTCAAGAACAAGTGAAGGGAAGAACTCACTTCCGCCCAGCGGTCCGTGGCAACGTAGCGGCGATACCGAACCCATTTCCGCCGTCGAACCATCGAGTTCCACCGCTTCTCTGGTGTGTACGTGAAGGGGAAGTCCACACAGTAGGTCCAGCCCTGGACACAGGCAAAGCAGAGAGAAAGAATAGGCACAGTTTGTCAAGTGGAGATGAAGACTGCTGATTTAATCATTTGAATGAGGCAAGGGCAACCTGGCCAAAGAGCACCATGAAATCTTTCCCAGCCCAAATGGTTTATGGAACAATTCCCAGCTGGTTCCACCAGTTGGTTCCAACTGGAACCAGCTGGGAATTGTACCATAAACCAGTTGAGCTGGGAAAGATTTTCACCTGGGTGTCTTGTGGTGTGCATGATTAGGTAGGGTCGACGACCCTTTTTTTCTTCCCCAGCATTTCACTCCTTGGCTGCCGAGCACAAGGCCAGGGGAAAACTTGCCCCAATAGTAATATCTCAATGATTTCATCACAGCTGATCAAAATTTCAGGGTGATACGAATTCGTTAAACTCCACGGCCAGAGTGCACTGAGTAGAATGTGCAGAATTTCATACAGGCTTACTACAAAGTAAGAAATTTAAAGCACAATTAACTTAGTCTCCCTTTGTTTCTACGTTTATATATAACCTATATACATTCATCATCATCATCATTCCGACTACGCCCACTGCAGGGCAAAGGCCTCTCCCATGTCTCCAATTAACCCCGTCCTTTGCCAGTTGCGGCCACCGTATCCTTGCGAACTTAATCTCATCCGCCCACCTAACTTTCTGCAGCCCCCTGCTATGTTTGCCTTCTCTTGGAATCCACTCCGTTACCCTCAAGGACCAGCGGTTATCTTGCCTTCGCATTACACATACATGCATACATACATTAGCTTCAACCAAGACCAAGATTCAGAACACTCAAAAGAAATCCCAAACAGTACAGACCAGAACAAAACAAATAAAAAAAAGACATCAAGAGGAAGGCTGTTCCAGTCAGCTCTCATAAAATTAGAAGTTTATGGGGGTTTAATGTACCAAAGTGACTCAGGCTATGAGGGATGCCGTAGTGGAGGGCTCTGGAAATTTCAACCACCTGGGGTTCTTTAACATTGACATCGCACAGTACACGGGCCTCTAGAATTTCGCCTTCGTCAAAATTCAACCATCGTGGCCAGGATCGAACCCGCGTCTTTTGGGTCAGCAGCCGAGCGCCCAAACCACTGAGCCACCGCGGCGGGCGTTATAAAATTAAGAAGTAAGCACTTGATACAGTCTTTCAAAAAACTTTACCTTATATTTATCCTTTGGATCATTTACGCAATCTTTTTTGTTTTAAGGCAAAATAATTCAACTGCCCTTGTACCTAATTCATTTCTTTCTCTCCGAGTGTTCTTCCTCTAATGACACCACCGCGAAAGAAAACCACTAAGAAACACCCACAAACAGAGCTCAGCTCTCACGCACAAAGAAGTAAACATTCCCACACACCTCGTTTCCAAGGAAGTGGCCATCCATGTTGTCCTCGAGGTACCAGCGTCCTTCCCACTGCCAGCCAGAAGAAGGCAGGTGGATTTCGTCCTTGTACCGGGACACCAGCCCATCTTTACTGCTCCAGGAAGGCCGGTCTGTGGGCAGCAGCCGGGAACAGAACCCTTCTTTTGGGTTCCAGCGCTGCAGGCATTGAAGTCGGGAAGAGAAGCGAGGATGGTTTAATTATCAGTGGTACAGTGCATGTTTGTATCCCATTCATTTATTCCTCCTTTTGAACATAAACTGGATTGGATGTGGGGCTTACCCCTTTATTATTGTAATTGATGTAATTTATTGTAATTTATTGATGATTTTGTGCTTTCTGGATGTCCTGTTTTGTGAAAACTGTAACCTGACTGTGTGTTCGTTTTTATTTTTTTTTGTGTGTGTATATGTCAATGTTCTCAACAAAGTCTGCTCCTATGCCTTGTAACGGCTGCCTGGGCCTCGTCAAGCTGTATACCTACAGCTTTTAGTCCAGGCAGCCGCCAGAATTTTCTGGAAAATAAATGAAATTGAATTGAATTGAATTCAATTATGGGTAGATATTATACCAATGTCCTCGCCAACTTTTAGCTACAGCGGAGTCTGTCCCGCCGTGTCGTCACCACCACCTAACGCTTCAGCCTATTCCAATTTTCAAGTTTTGCCACCAATGATGACGATGATGACGATGACAACGTGTGCTGCCTCAGCCCTTCAAAGTGAACAATCATCATCATCATCAGCCTGACCCCTCCCACTATAGGGCAAAGGCCTCTCCCATGTCTCTCCAATTAACCCTGTCCCTCGCCAGCTGCCGCCACTGTATCCCCGCAAACTTCTTAATCTCATCCGCCCACCTAACTTTCTGCCGCCCCCTGCTACGCTTGCCTTCTCTTGGAATCCACTCCATTACCCTCAAGGACCAGCGGTTATCCTGCCTTCGCATTACATGCCCTGCCCAAACCCATTAATTCCTCTCGATTTCGACTAGGACGTCATTAACCCGCGTTTGTTCCCTCACCCACTCGGCCTGCTTCCGGTCTCTTAACAATTACACCTAAGAGTTTTCTTTCCATATCTCGCTGCGTTGTCCTTAACTTAAGCTGAACCCTCTTTGTTAGCCTCCACGTTTCTGCCCCGTAGGTGAGTACCGGTAGAATACAACTGTTGTATACTTGTGTTGTGTGTTGTATTGTAAAAATAAAAAAAAACCATGGCGGCCAACTCTAAAAAACCTACAGCTTATTTTTAAATTGTGTTGTACAAGAGCCCCTACTATCTTAAAGATTACAATTTCCCGATTTGTTTAGATGTAGTTGGTTACATTGAAGCGTACTTGTGTTGATGCATGTTTTTTCCCAAATTCTGTAAGATAAAGGATACAACTTAAAAAAAAAAAACAGCTGCTAACAATGGGCCACAGTCCACAGCGCCCTGTGTTTCTCCGCTCACCAACCACAACCATGAACTAAATCAACTTTTCAATGTTTGACTATATCAATTACGACAGAGGCATCGAAATTCTTGAGTTCATAATGTCACCTTGTGATTCGCTTCTTCTTTAGATAACAACAAAAAGTTCCAACAACGGATACTATTTTGCCACGGAGGAATTCTGTGTGGCGGTCCTGAATGTGCGCAGAGCTTCACTGCAAAGTTAAGTTGTATTGAACTGTAGAACCAGAAATCGTGTTTTCAGCCAGACCAATCAAAGTTATATTATGAATAGTAATGATCATAATAATAACAAATCTGGCCCTAGTGAACGCTTACAGCACCAACTTCAGGTCCAAGTACCACAGCACACAAACTAAAAAGGAATTAGCGGAAACTTCGCTACAACAGCGAGTGCTGTAAAACAAAAATAAGCATAAAACCTGAATAAAATAAGAGCACTGGCTACGTAGGAACTTTTAATAATGTAGGGAGGTAGGTAAACTTTAATGACTAAAATCAGGGGAATGCTTCTAGAGGCTTGCGGGTGGGGTCTTCATTCCAGGGCTCCACTGAGTTGAGCAGTCAGACGGACCTGTTTTATGACGGCTCTTTGGTCCTCGATATGATCGCTGGTCAGCATTGCCTCCCACCACTCAATTGAAGATACCAGTAGTTTGCAGCATAATTTTTAAAGGTGCACTGAAGAGGAATCTGAACTTGTCTTTTTGCCGCGGGAACTCGATCTACACGTACCGAGCTTTCTTAGAAACTGCGATTTACTGCCCTGTGTGGCCGATTTCCTCAATTAAATCGAATTAACGTCCGGCTCCCGCCTTTTTCTTTTAATTCTGCCTCGTACGGTGGGCGGAGTCGACCAACGCGTGGAGCGCCTTTCACCCAGTCCCGTGGCGGCTTGCCGCTCTGCCATCGGCGGAGTAATACGTAGTAGTCCGTAGTAGCAAATAGTCCGCGCGTATTTTTATTTCTTTGGGCTTATTTTGCGGCTATATTATCTGCGAATGAAACTATTTATTCATGGAAACCTAAAAAACAAAATAAAGCGAAAGCGAAGCCTCCACGGGACTGGGTGAAAGGCGCTCCACGCGTTGGTCGACTCCGCCCACCATACGAGGCAGAATTAAAAAAAAAAAGGCGGGAGCCGGACGTTAATTCGTTTTAATTGGGGAAATCGGCCTCACAGGGCAATAAGTCACTGTTTCTAAGAATGCTAGGAACGTGTGGATCGAGTTCCCGCGGCAAAAAGACATGTTCAGAATCCTCTTCAGTGCACCTTTAATGTTTCATTTTGCTTTCCTTTCTTTTGGTTGACTATCATTAGTGCCGTGAATGACAGCCCACGTCAACATACAGCCATAACGAATGATATAGGACCAAAATAAAGGAAAACAATACGACACGACAAAATATAGCCTCACGTCTCCATTTCACTCTCCTGATGCTAACTCAACCGCAGGCATTGTTCTGACCTGGTTCTCGTAGGTCACTTCAGCAACCCGGATGGGCACATCACTCTGGGGCAGGTACATGTACACCTGGTGTCCGCTGCCGATACCCCAGGCACAGGTGGGCAGCGCCGACACCCGCTTCAGGTCAACACCAGAGTAGGGCAGCTCCTGCCACCTGGTGCCCACGGTGGACAGAGTGTGCACCCTCCCGGTGCTGTCCACCGCCCACAGATTCGACGCCGGCATGGTGTCGGGCTTGCAGTCGCACGCTCAGCCAGTCAGGTCTTGTCCATGGCAAGACCAGAGCAGGGTTCTACAAAATTAGCACCAAAATGTTAAAGTGACAGTGAGGAGAGCTCTATCAATAATTTTTTTAAAGCAAAATCCTATAGTCCGGCATGTCATGGCTTTGTTGCCACTCGGCCTGCAGCGAAAGACGCATTTATTTCTAAGAAATTTGGATTAGAAGTTGAAAAAGTTTTTCCCGCCGCTCTGATTCAAACTTGGGATTCTCCTATGACGATACAGGACTAAGTGACGTGAAACATGACGTACACATGACGTAACGCAGACTCCGTGATTTCTGGCGGCCAGCAGTGCGGCCTAGCAGCAGCCGAAAAGAAAGCTGCCGCCAGCCGCACGTTGAAGGCATCTATCGGCTATTGCGGCCGTCGCTACCGTCGCTTCGTTTACGTTTGCACCGGCGTTTTGCCAGCGTTACGATGGATCCTGTTACCGTTAGCGGAATACCGGGAGCCCGCCTACCGCCGGTCTGCCGGTCAGCAGGCGCTGATTGGTCCCGATGCTGCAGGCGCGCGCGTAGCTGCCGTGTACGTGGCGCCATCCGGCGATGTCAAGAAGATTTGCGCATGCGTTGGTTGCGCCTCAGTGATTCGTAGCTTCTAGTGTCCTAGTGTTGCTAGAACCATTGGTTCTAGCAACACTGTTTTGGCCTATGATCTCATCACGCTTGTACTTGCGAGTTTGGCCTGTGGCGGCGATACCTGTATTTTGGTTCTTGCTCTTTTCTACGTTACAAGAGCTTTGTTGTCAGTATGAGTGGCGTTTTTGTAATCAGGAGCTGGTATTCTGTCGATACAAGCCAACTTCAATTTCTCCTCAGTGTCTCTTTAAACAATACTATCACAATATCAAGTAAAATACTATACCTGTTGTTCTCACATTCCCTCAGTACCGGCGAAGTTCCTCATGATTGGAAGAAAGCAAAAATAATACCTATTTACATATCAGGCGATCGGTCAAAATCAAACAACTATCGACCAATTTCGCTCACCAGCATGCCATCCAAACTCCTTGAGCACATAATAGCATCAAATTTAATCGCTCATCTTAAATCACTAAATTACTTTTACCCGCACCAACATGGCTTTCGAAAGCTACTATCATGCGAAACACAGCTCGCAGAATTCACTCCCGACATCCTTCAGTACATGGACAATCACCTACAAATTGATGCCATATTTCTCGACTTTTATTCGACTGTGTTCCGCATAATCATCTGCTAGCTAAACTTGCTTTACTTGGAATCCCGCAAACGTTACTTATCTGGCTCGAGCACTTTCTGAAAGGGCGCGTGCAATTTACATTCGCCAACTGTTGCAGCTCATCGCATACTGACGTCACATCAGGTGTCCCTCAGGTCGCAGGATTATCACCGTTGTTATTCTTAATCTACATAAATGATCTCCCATCTAACACAAGAACCAAACTTCAACTTTTCGCGGATGACTGCGTTGTTTATAACATCATCCATGCCCCTGAAGAAACCATTAAGCTACAAAATGATATAGACACAATTGCATCATGGCGTGAAAAATGGCACATGCCACTTAACCTAGACAAATGCCAACTCATGTCCTTTTCTCGTAAACAAACCTCTATTAACTGCACATACCATATTAATTCAACTCCCATTGCCCGAACTTCCTCTTACAAATACCTTGGCGTTCACCTGACATCATCCTTATCATGGGTCACTCATATTAATTCAATATGCTCCCATGCCTCACGCACTCTTGGTTATCTGCGACGGAACCTAACATCAGCACCACCTGAAATCAGACAACTAGCTTATCAGACATACGTACGCCCAAAGCTTGAATAAGCTTCATCCATCTGGCACCCTTCACAAGCATACCTTACAAATGAATTAGAAGCCGTTCAAAATCGAGCTGTGCGGTTTATCATGTCACAGTACTCGCGTGATAGTAGTGTCACTGCACTAAAACGAGCCCTTTCCCTCCCAAGTCTCTCATGCCTATGCCTCCTTCATTCCTTTTTCTACCGCCCTATTAAAGGGGCCCAGAAACACAATTTTAGTCAACTGTTTTGCCTGTTGATTGCATACAGTGAGTTATAATGGTGCTATTAGCGTCGGTAATACCGCATATATTCCGTTTTTTAATATTTTAATGTCCTCCCAAAAACAACTTCATGGCTCTGATGGTGTCGCCACACAGTGGTGGGTTTTTAGCAGCGGATATGACATCACCTGGCGCGAGCTTGATGATCGGACAAACAGTAAATATACTGCAAATTGTGTGAATAAATAGAGACACATTTTGTCACCTGTCTGCGTTTTATATTAGATCAACAAAAACAGCTTGTTTGTCTTAGATAAAAGCCCTGCAAAGCAAGTAAAATAAAAATACACCACCAGGGGCGCTCTGGCATGGAAACGACGCTGCTAGCCTCAGCAAGAAGGAGTTACAGAGAGCAGGCAACCATGCAGTACAAACTTCTGCGACGTGCTCTGGCTGGCTGTTTTGATTGGTTGCCCCACGTGCCGTCATTGGGAGAGCGAAATAGGAGTGGGAAGCCCCGCCAAAATCTAGTTGAGGGCAGCGTTTTGTTTGCTTGTATTTTGAAATTTCTTCACTGAATAACTCCCGTTCCTGTGCATCGATTCCTGTAATTCTTTTTAAGTCAGCATCTGTGTGACATAAACAACCCAACTGAAGTATAGCCGGTATACCCCCAAGCAGTGTTTCGCAGCCCCTTTAACAGGCATCCTTTGCTACAGCCGCCATCAAGAATATCCCCTCGCCTAAACCACAGTCATCCCATAGCTCCCATGAAAGGCCGCACGTCAGCTATGAATGATTCATTCTTTCCAGATGCCCGATGGAATGCCTTGCCTGATAATATTGCTTCTTGCACAGATCGAGCAATTTTCCGCACTGAATTAGCGAGTCACCTGTGTCTTACGTGATGTATTCGGCTTTATCAAAATCTGATCCTGTGTTACTGTCTCCTTTCATGGTTTTTTTTTGCTTTGTTTCGTTTCTTTGCTTTTTTTGTTTTTGTTGAGCTGGTATCATATGTTGTTACACACTGTTCTTGACCCCGCCTTATGTAATGCCCACGGGCCCTTAAGGCTTCAATACATGAAATGAAATGAAAAATGCCCATAAGTGAACAAAAGGTTGTTTATGAAAACAAGGTACAGCCGCAGTCAAAAGTTTATGGGACGCAGTGCTAGCGAACAAGCTTAATTTCATTGAGACCTTTGCACACAGCCCAAAATACACTTCATTAGAGTTAGTTCTTGGGCTAGTTGGTATTCTTGATTTAAGCTCATAGTTTTTCAGTGCAACGGCACACGGCCAAAGAAACTGAAAAACTATGAGCTTAAACCAAAGTACACACTATACGCAGCTTAATTATGAGCACACAGTTTAAACATGGCACCATTAAATATCAAGCTATGTACCCTGGATGGTAAGAAATTAAATTAATTTGCAAAGTGCCGCTCCATCAACTCATGACGGTGGATGCAAATTACGGAAACAGTTGGTCAGCCAACTTGAACAACAAAAATAACGTAAAAAAATAATACAAAGAGTAATGAGGACAGGACAGGCACTGCAGTTCTGTCTTTGTTTGTTCTTAATACCATTTCTAGTGCTGTTTTCATCATTCAAATATGGCTGATTACAAAGGTAGTTAACACGTCTAGTAAACAATATATGGAGCCCTCCACTACGGCGTCTCTCCTAGCCTTAGTCGCTATGGGACGTTAAACCCCATAAACCAAGCAACCAATATAGAAGTTGCACGCAATTCTATTATAATATTAATCGTGTTTCTTGACAAGGGTCACGTAGTTTTCAAATTTTTGTATTTTCATTTCATAAAAATTTTTGTATCATTAGGTTCTCAAGTGTAATAGTTTCAGTGTATACCGCGTGTTCCGTATTTATCTGTCCCTGTTACGAAAAATTCCGCTGCGCAACCTACTGAACTATACGGGCTCAAAACGCCGACTACAAGGTACCTTATGATGGTCTTCGTCTTTCGATAAGTAATTTAACACCTAAAATTGCCGGCATTTTCGGGAATCGGCGAAAAACTGCATTTAGCTGCGGCAGAACTTTCCGTCCAAGCGAGCAAAGAAGCCACTTTGACAGGTTGCGCCATCTGGCGAGCGGTGAGGCAACCGATGTCACGGCTTGGGGCTGGAATGCGCACCTCGCGCGGTTTCTTGGGATGTGCGTGTCGTCTGCTCCTTGAAATTAACACCGCTCGCCAGATGGCGCAGTCTGTCAGACTGGCTTCTTTGCTCACCTGGACGAAAAGTTCTGCCGAAGCCGAATGCAGTTTTTCACCGATTCCTGAAAATGTAGGCAAGTTTAGATGTTAAATTACATATCGAAAGACGAAGACTATCATAAGCTACCTTGTAGTCGGCGTTTCAGCGCATACAGTCCAGTAGTTTGTGCAGGATAATTTTTTCTAACACGGACAGATAAATACGGAACAGGCGGTACAATAAGAATGGGCATGTTAGACAACCATATCAGGTTATTTAATGGGCTCCCATATCTTGTCACATGGGCATCATCACATTTCGCCTCTGCTTAGAGGCACCCACTCTGGCAAGGTGCCAAACTCTCTATTCCCTGGTCAAGAGCAGAATAACATTTTTATTGAGCCATTGTCATGGGTTTAATTTTGTTTCAAAAGATTGTTCTTCTCGATCACATCTAAGTATGTGCTGGCTGCGGCATTGAAATTGTCATTCACTGGAAATTTCTCGCCAGTGAGCCAGATTTTTATGCATGAAAGGCAACAAAGGTCAAAGGCAGAGAATATGGTAGATGACAAATCAATATTTTGGCCGATTCCTTAAGCTTTTATGTAAAGTCAGTCACCACTGCACAACTCATTTTTCTTAGAATTTCCAAAGTGACCACTGAAACTCACTTCAAGCACATCTCACACAAATGCAGCATGGCACCTACCAAAACCAATCAACAAAACGTATGTTTAAAAACAATATGATGAAATATCAACGGGCTCAAGGGGCACAAAATGTAAATTAGCAGCATAAATCTTCACAGCTGATATGCAAC
This sequence comes from Amblyomma mixtum, assembly GCF_055824585.1. Lineage (NCBI taxonomy): Eukaryota > Metazoa > Arthropoda > Arachnida > Ixodida > Ixodidae > Amblyomma > Amblyomma mixtum. The sequence goes on from NC_143015.1 coordinate 156,342,040, forward strand.
CGACAAAGAGGAAAATGATTTTTTTATTCACGTCACAGCAATTCACAGCACTTCAAATGTAGGCTTCAATATTTGTCAGCATTTCATAAGACAAAAATTAACAGCACAAGCCCTGCAATTGACAACTGAATCACAACGAAAAAAAAAAAAAACGAAGGCACCCAGCTACCTAGTTGATCCCATCCATTGAAACATTATTTTGTTCTAATTCATCCAGTTGGCATAAACTATGATTTCAACAACTGTAATCGATTAACAAAGCGTCAGTAGACACATTTGCAAATTTTGCAAACGTCAGGACGGAGATTCTAAGTTTCAAGTTGTTGCAATGATGTACAGAAAAAAAGAACAGTGTGTTCTCTCAGGGGAAGAGACAGTTCGTCACAGAAGCGTATATGCATAGCAGTTAGTGTGCTACACATACTGCCGGAAGAACATCAAAAGTGGCACAGAAAACAAAGACGACAACATGAAAAGAAATACCATAAATCATGGTAAGCAAATACAATGGTAGAACAAAACCGCCGAGGTGCATTAAGGCGATATATAGAACCTTGTACAGCTCATAAAATGAAGCACAAGTGGACACTGACAATGAGCTGAAAAACGAACAAACACGACACATAGATCATGAACGTGAAGCTCACGCCCAAGATTCGACAGTCCTTGAAATCAGCAAGTTCATTCAAATCCCACATTAAGCCATTACGTTATTACATGATCACAGACCACTCTAGGTAAAAATTTTTATCACCCCACTTCTTGCAAACATAATTAATAAACGCTCGCAAAGTGTTCCAACTTCAAACAAGTTCATGTCTCGATCAGTTCTAGCTGTATGAGCGCAGTTCTTTCTAATTACATTAGGCAAGAATGCAGCAAGTAAAATTTCTAAACAATACACGGCGTGACAACGAGCCGGGGTAACCGCACTTTTTCTCTTAAAATACTGCATCCAGGTTAACAGGAAAGCTCGGACAGCAGCGGTGTGCGTCGGGAGGCCAAGGTTTATCCAAGTTTGCGATATCCGAGCGACACAGCAGCATGCACAAAGTGTATGAAAACAACGCACCACTCCGGCAACACGTAAAGCACACTGTACACGCCCGCCCCTTAACATGCAGGACTCTTGAAAGCAAGACGGACGACTCTTTGCAGAAAAACCAACGCCTGCCGAGCAACGCGAGAGCACACACTTTTATCAGTCAAGGGTGACAGGTGATCCCGCATTACACTATCCTCAGGAAATCTTACCAAAACGCTCCTGTCAGCGCTGCATCGCCAAGACGCGCACTTATGCTGCGTCAGCTAAGACGTTGTTGCCTCAGCTAAGAGCAATGATCTAACAGAAACCATGCTGATCAAAGCAGAGAACGCGGCAAGCCGTCGATAAAAGCGCGCAAGAAAATGACCACAGCGCCAAGAGCCTTCTCCTACATGATCCTACATGCGGCATGCGAGCTTGAGATAAGTTGGCGATCAGCGAAAGGACGGTACTCGACGAAACGGAACCGCAGAGGCATTGTTAACTTCGCCTTGGAAGAAAACTGCACGTGATTGAAACGCAGCAACAACACTATCGAGTGCGCACCCGCGGAAACGAGATCGCAATGCGAAACCCAGCTGAGAACTTCGGAAAGAGTCGGAGCTTGGAAGGAGCGCCCTGAATTGAGGAAAAAGTAATCGTGAAAGCACGTGCAGCCGGGAAAAGCGAAACTTACCCAGAAATGTTGCTCTGAGGTACTTTCAGGCGCGACGGACAGCTGTTTTCACGCCAATACTAAAACAAAACAAAACTGATGAATGTTGATATTGGTGGCGATGGGACTTTTGGGAAATCTACGAACCTTTGACAAGCATGCGAGCAAGAAAATCTCGCTCGCCATATCTTTCGAAGTAGCTTCCTTGCATCATCATGCACTAACAGAGTAAAATGGATATCTGTTAAAATGTCTGCCGCCTGATAAAAGCAACCGAGACATTTTCGATTTCGATTCAGTGCGCATAGGGTCGTGCGCATGTAGGTGCTGAGCCTGCGAATGCGGGTTCGCCGCCAGCGTTCCGATGGATGCGAAACGCAAAAGGCTCTTTAAAGAACCCCATGCTTGTCACCATGTCACCATACTGGTCAAAATAATTTCAGACTCCCTCGGCGCCTCTTTCTCTCTCTTCTTTTATTACCTCCTTCATCCCTTTCCTGACGGCGCGCTTGAGGTGTCCACTGAGAACTGAGGCAGTGCTGCGTCTTTCCTCTACTCAGTGCCAGTTTTCGGTCAGTAGGGCGCCCCGATTGCCTCGATGCAGCAGAATTCATTGTGGGGACATCCACTGTTCGATCGGGAGACGCCATTTTGGATCATAAGGGTTACGCTGATTGCGCCGACCTCTACGATGGAGAGAAAGCTTCTTCATTGCGCAACAAGAACGGAGAAATGAAAACAATGTGATGTTTATCTTTCGTCGATTCCCGAACTTTTTATTCAAACGCCAGCTCTGCTTTTGACATTAATCGTGAATGGCGGGGTGCTCCCAGCGGTGGGCATTTTGCGGCCAAGGTTGTTCTTCCCGGGTGACCAATCATTAACTTAACTGCCACCTGCCACGATGGGCAGGCCTCACTATCCGGTGAGCAGGTTTTGATGACGCCTCAAGGTCACGTGGCTAGGTGGCCCACCTGCCTCCTAGGTTGTTCTTTGGGCACCAGCTGCCAGAGTCATGTTCAGGCGTGCACAGGCCTCATCTGCCCATGGCCCATATGTCATGGGCAGACGACGAGATGTGGAGGAAGACGTTTAAGGTGGCGGTTCCACTGCCGCCATCTTGCGAGTAGTTCATATTCTGCCACCAGGCTACGACACTGATCCATCACTGAGAAAGTGTCTACCCGTCTTGCCCCCAGCGACCCGAGACTGGTTTTGGTTGAGATGTTGAGATACGTGTCCGGTCCTTTCTTGACCAGTGCACCCGTGCTGCGTGAAGGCTTTTCTTTTGTTGCTGCGCCTGCCTTCAGAGGATTACAAACGAACCATGGAAAGCCCGGCTGCTAGTCCCCGTCGTGCGTGGGGGGAGGTGTTGGCTGGGGTGGTTCCGCATGCTTCTTTCTCTGCCTGTCCCTCGCCAAAGCCAAAAAGAGTGGGGCTTCCTTTATTCGGTCTATGGTTCCGGAAGGGTGAAGGGAAAAAGTTGGAGAGCCGGGGCAAAGAGGGTACCGTCTTTGTCCAAACGGCGTCAGAGGTGAGGTGATCCTTGTTCGGGATAAGGATGCCAGCACGGGAACAGAGGACCGTTTCCTTCTCTCTCTTGTTTAGCCTTGGCTAAATAGCCGCAGAAAGCTGTACCGTCGATGTTACTTCTGGAGGGCCTCCTTTGAGGGAACGTGCCGTTTCGTTCTTGAGTTTTACGCGACTACAGACTTTCCAGTTTTCAATGTCGTGACATATATTAGTGGGACCAAAGAAAAAGAAAAAAATAATGCTGCCCAGCCCGCATCGCAAAAGGCACAACGTCGACACAGTGGAAACTTGGGAGAGTTAGTGATAATTGTCGACATAATTGCACAGAGCAAATTAGTAAGTAAGCGAAAAGAGGAAGCGGACGCCAAAAATAAGGAAGGTGTGAAATAAAGAAAATTAATTATGTTTATGTCCCATGTATATATTTCTAGCGTTCTTTTTTTTCAATGAACCTTATAGTTGAAATCGGTGCCTTTCTTGTGTCCTTCCTTCTGCCCTCGTCTTTTGCGCGTTCAATCGCTTCGTCACTGTTGATGCATAGTAATATTAGTAGTAGTCGGAACACTCCTGGTCTAGAGTGTAACCTGCTAACTATAGCGCTGAAAAAAATATATTTTTTTATCAAATGATATTGCATCTATGATAAGAAAACTATAACAAAGACAGCTATACAATTTAGTCAACGCTCAGCGTATGCCTGTCCAACCTTATAAACTATGGTTGGTAAAGAAAAAGGCAGAGAGAAGTGGGCAATTGTCAATTTCTGTTTACCCTTGAGATGAATCGACATTGCGCAAGAGACGTGAAATTGCTATTGAGAGGGTTAGCACCGCAGGGTGTCGGAATGTGTTTACCTCAGAAGCAAATATTCGTCGTACATGCGGCGGCACCTTGCAACCAATTCCGATCAACTTCGACGGAATTTTGCCAAGGCTCACAAAAATGCAGAATACAGATGCATACCATTCACTAGGCGGACTCGAGACTTTTTTATAGACATTGTACGAAGAAGAACGGGGGGGGGGCGAGGTGTGCAGGAATGCTGCCGAAAAAAAGGGGTCGGCTACAAAGCGATAGTTCTGTAGGCACTTAGGGCGACCCCCTCCCCTCTCTCCTTTGGACCCTCAACTGCGTGCTCTTATTCATTTTAGACGTACGTCTTTCTTGTATCCAGTTTGCATCATTAGGTTGCTTATTCCCTCCAGAATTTTCCATCGCGTGCTGAAATGTATATCTTTCTAACCTTGCGTCGATTTGCCTCGATTTGGTTGGATCAAAGATTGAAAAAGTGCGCCCGCGTATGTGTGTGTGTATGCGTGCGTGTCCACGCGCGCGTACCTGGAAACTGTAGGAACAGCTGCTATTTTCACACCGTCTATTGTCAGGAAACTATAACCTCGTTTACATGAACCCGACTTCGGCGGGTCGAGCCAGGAGATCGAGTTGAGCAAGGTCAGCCCAACTTGACTGCATGTTTACATGAACTCGATTTTAGCGAGTCGCGACCGGTTCAACAGCAGCGGCACCAAGCGCCGAACGGCGCAGCGGGAAAGGGCAGTGGCAGCCGGGAAGATTGCGGCATGCACGGCTGCCTCGCAGGCGCTACGGCGCAAGCGAATAACAGGTTCGCATTTATCACCCCTCCTTCCACTAACCCGACTCAGACCGGTTTACGTGCTATCTGCTGTTGGGGTCGAGTGAGTCAACCCACCCCCTGCAGCGGAGTTGACTGGACTCGCTCCCTCGACTCCCGGACCCGACTCGTTTACATGAACCCAGTAACCGGTTTTCAGCTCAAATCCTCCACTCAACCCGTCATGTAAACACCGCTTATAACGTGCTTGTAATCATTTTCCGAGAATTCCTTTTCCTGCGGCGCTAGTCTACCCCGCCTGCAGGAGAGGCGCGCAGCAAGGGGAGGGGGCGGTCCTTTGTGCCAGTTCCCGAAAAGGGGACTTCTCAGCACTATAGTCGGTTACAACAAAAGAACGAAGCGGCACACGCAACTCAGACGGAGCTCTCAGCCAATCACGTCGATTTGTGTGGCTGTGCATGCAGCCAAGTCTGCGAAAGAGAACGAAGGAGTCGGCGCTTTGTCCCCGTGTCGCCGACGGTGGATGTCCTTTGTTCGGGATAAGGCTAAAAGAATAATAACGCAAAAAGAAAGGAAAAGATTTTGCTGCCCCGGCATCCGCCATCGTCTTTAGGAGCACCTGAGAGCAGGAGCAGGGGAAAAGACAGGGAGAAAGGCGAAGGTACTAGTAGGTGTGGTGCCCCCGTTTATTGTCTCAGCTACACTGGCCACTAAAGGGGGAGGGGGGGGGGAGAGAGGGCTGGGCTGCTCACCTTTCGCATAGATCCGCGCGAGAGCGTCTTTTTCGCAAAAGCGCTGAATGTTACAGGTGGGGTCATATTCGGCAACAGACGGTCGTGGCAGCTTCAGTCTCCACTGCTGTCGCGGCGCACCTGTGGAGACCGAACAGAAAACTGTTCGGTCGACGCGCTTGGCTGGGCGGTCTCCTTTGATGGGCATGTGCTGTTTCGTTCTTGAGTTGTACCCGACTTATATACCACATGGATTCATTTCAGCGGTGGAACATGGCGCCCTCTGAACCACGGCATTCGTTTGAAAGAAGTGCGAGTCTAGTTCAGGAAAACTGCACCTGCTCCATGGTTAGTGCTGAAATAGTGCAGCTGCAGCCGCCATGGAAGCAGATGATGGTTTGCGGGTTGTGATAAACGGCGGAGACTCAAGTAACTTTCACTCGTCGACAAGCTAGAACGCTGCTCGAGTTCTCCAAAGAAACGGATCGAGGCTGGTTCATGGCAACATGTTATTGTGATGTGCGGTTTGCACATTTCTTCATGAGGTACGAGAGGTTGGCTGCCGCTGATGTAGGCTGTAAACAGCTGGCTACAATTCATTGGCATCGTAAAGGCTAGCGACGGCCAGGCCTGCACTCGACCATCCGTTTTGGAAGCAGACAGTGCCAAACTGCGCTCAAAGTGCCGGAACTAGCGGTACACACCCGCCGCTGCCGCAGAACTTTGCCGAACTGGTGCATTGAGTGCAGGCGAATCGAGCGCTCTCCAACTCCCCTCCACAGCGCTAGCCGGAACAACGAACAACCGGCAGCACGAGGCGAAAGCCTGTCTCTTCCCTTTCCTGTCGCTTTAGCAATGCCAAAGTTGTCCTCGAAAAATAATACGACGCCCAGAATGCGTTTCGTAGCGTCAGGTGAAAAAAATTGGCAGTGGCTTAGCTCTGCTATGCCTGGGTATACGTAGCGTAAAGTGATCCGGTGTTTCGGCCGCACGTTTCGCCTTGGCTGCTCGACAGCAAACTGCCAGGCGACAACCTCGGGATCGGAAGAATTTACATTTTCCAGTCTTCTGCGCCGTTTGGCAGCGGCTCGACTCTCCTTAGCTTACCAGAGCTTACATGTTGAGCGCGACCGTCATTTCTCCGCGCACCCTCCTCGCGCATGCGCAGTAGCGCGCGGCGCAACTGTCGTAAACACGAGGTCACGCGTCGGAGAGGAGCGCACGCCGGCGGCGCCGGCAGCGAGGTGGCGACGCATCTGCGGACCTGCGCCTCTCGTGATGTCACGCGGTTCTCGCGCATGCGCATAACAGGCGGCGCACACTCGCGCAAAACTCGGCTCTGACCCGTGCAGTGTGGCTTTACTAGCTTTACGCTACAAAACAATCCAGCAAAGCAATATGACGGAAATCTGCTTGGAAGTTCGACACACACTACATAGGGCAAAATCGAGGGAAACGTGCGAACATCGTAGAGGTATCGTTCCCTCTCGTGAACACCTCCTGATTGGAAATGTTTAGCAGCGCCACACTCGTTATTTTTTTGAACTGTGATTATTTAGTACACGTGCATGTGTGTAGATGGCGCTACTTACTAAATTTATCTACATTTATCGCATGTCGCTGCGTTATTGCTATTATTGTTTGTATTCTGTGGACTTTGTTCTTGGCAATTGTTACAAGTTGATTAAAGGAATGAGAGACCGACATTTTAAGAGTATATTTGCCAGAAAAAAAGAAGCCGCGGTACGTTTCAAGAGCTTGTGTCCTTCATGAGGAGAACAAAAAAGGTAGCTAAAATCAACTAGACATTGCGCATTCCCCAAAAGCCGTAGAGTAAAGGCGATGCTTAGCCGCGTAGAGCGAAGTATTAAGTTTCTTCACGCAAAATCTCAAAACTGCCACGCGCTGGTTACCTGAACAGTTTTGCATTCCGTTTTTAACTATTTCGAAAAAACGCTAACTTTGATCATGAATAACTTTTAAACTAAACAAGGCAGACGGATGAAATTTTCAGAATAGAAGGGCAATTAGACGACCTCAAACTGTGCAAAAAAACGCCGCAGTGCAATGCATATCCCAAAAGTTATTGCAGATTACATTGTTCTGTTTTCTATGCTTTTCAAACATGCGTGGCTAATAAACTAATCTATACACGTACTTCTAAATGCTTAAATATGTTGATTAGCATCCGATCTCAAAGTATCTTGAAAGATATTTCTCTAGGTGCAAGAGGTTTTTCACAATTTTGCATTTCCTGAGACAAGTTGAGCTCAACTGCCAGTTTTCATCTTTGCGTTTTCTTTTACAGTTGAAATAAATTTGCAGCTACCGTTAAACAAAATGCATCTTTCGAAAGCAGAGAAAAGTAGCTTTTCGGAGATATCTGAACCATATTTATGAAGCGAACGAGCGAGGTACAGTCGACGTACAAATATCACCAAAAATGGTTCCCGCTCACCGTCAGAGTGGGACCGCCACCTTAAACCACTCTCTGTATTAGGCGAGAATATGTCTAGCTTCCATAGCGTTTCAAGGAACTTATGCGATGGATAGTACATTCATGACGTCGTCCATGTCGTGACGTAAATGATATGCCTGCGTCCATTTGCAACGACTCGAAGTGCATTCTTTTTTCCATGAATCATCCAAGGTGGCCTGTTTTCAGGCAGTATTTTAACGCTGATTATAGTTCTGTTGTCATGAGTAAACAAGTAGAAAAAGCCAGGATTCTTCAGCCTTTCATTTCTCTTTTTATTATTTGATCTCCATATCGCAACATAGGGGGACGTGCTCACAAATGAATATGTACAAGCGTGAATATATTAATACTTCCAAAACGAAAAGTTCATTTCCGGTATCCTTGTGCACGGCCGCCTTCTGTTCCTGCAGTGAAAAGACAAAGAGAAAAAAATTTTGAGATCACTACGGCGACCCGCATTGGAGCAATGCGAAAGCAATACGTCCACATACTATATCAACGCCCGTGACTGCTCTGATGTCCATGCAATATATCGATTTCCATGGCTATTTTGACGTCGGAGCTTATTTCTTTCGCATTTTTTTTTGCGTTTAGCGAATTAGCTAATTACACCTCATCAACCAAATTTTTCCCATGGCAACATTTTATCACACACTCTCAGTCCAATCACAATTCGTGCGGACAAATTTCCGAACCCTTTTTGCTGATGCGACAGAGCCATGTAATGTTCTCGCATTTATAATTAAATAGATATGAGGCGTAAAAATTTAAAAGAAACACAGTTTTAGGGGAAAATTGCAGGTCAAAGGTTAATGACATATTTTTACTCAAAACTAAGCTGAAAAAAATTGGACTTGGGGAAAGGTACGCGATCCCAGAGGAGATAGAGAGTTCTTAGCGTCGTCCATTAACCACAAGGTCAGGTGTTCTTCCTTCGCAGCTGAAAGTCCAACTTCCTGTAATCGTCTTCTCCTTGAGTCCTGCGTTCCGGGGACTTGCCCAGCCGAAGCCTGCTAAGGTTTGTTGAAGATAATTGGTTCCACGACCTTACTTTAATTTTCTGTCAGCCTATTATTATGCCATCCTGGATTTGGCCGCCTTGGTGTAGTACTTGACCACAACCTTCTATGAACAAACCAATTAACCCCCGGCCCCCAGTCCCCAGCGGCTGCGGAGCAACTGAACAAGGCGACAGTCAGACCTATGACCCAGCGGAGGACGCTAAGAATCTCTGGATCCGGAGAGGCCGCCATAGATGTTAATGGAAATAAAAATGATAGGCGTAACGTTAAGAGGCCGGAAGCGGGCAGAGTGGGCGAGGCAACAAACGCGGGTTAATGGCATCCTAGTCGAAATCAAGAGGAAGAAATGGGCTTGGGCAGGGCATGTAATGCGAAGGCAGGATAACCGCTGGTCCTTCAGGGTAAAGGGATGTGGATTCCAAGAGAAGGCAAGCGTAGCAGGGGGGCGGCAGAAAGTTAGGTGGGCGGGTGTGATTAAGAAGTTTGAGGGGATACGGTGGCCGCAGCTGGCAAAGGACAGAGTTAATTAGAGAGACATGGGAGAGGCCTTAGCCCTGAAGTGGGCATAGTCAGGCTGATTATTATTATTATTATTATTATTATTATTATTATTATTATTATTATTATTATTATTATTATTATTATTATTATGGCACATATAGTATTAAAATAAAAAAGGACAGAGTAGAAAAAGGAAGCAAACAAAATCGACAGTGGTAGAAGCATAAGTGGTTCAGTAAGGTTAGCGAGTTTAGAGTTTGGCTCAAATTGGGGAAGGCCTCGATCTATTCTGCAATAAACGCACGTTGGCCCAAGATATAATGATGATGACGATGCTGCAGTAGAGGAGATGATGAGGACAAAGGCTAAAGCAGTGACGCACGTGTACCGAGCAGTATCGGCTCCAACAAATACCCGCGCCGATATTCCTCAGTTATCGCTGAACAGAAACACAGCAACACTCATCGTCGACACGTGGGGCTCACCGTCTTTGGTCCACCTGCTCCATGACCCTGACTTGTATCGTCTCGATGTCGTCGAGGTTGTCGCACAGCACCCGCGCCAGCGTTACCTTGCGTAGCTCACGCAACTGGTCTGCGAAATACATGCGGGCCCCGCAAAAAAGTTGACCGTTTTCACTCACACAATCTCAATTTGGTTTCAACCTTCAGTGACAAAGCTTCAGGTACTACAGACAAGGGGAACAGGGGAAGGCACGACACTAGCATTACCCGGTAAGGGAGTCCTAATTTAATTGCCGTAATTTCCGGCACACAATCTGCCTGCTATACATGTTTAAAAGTTTAAACTTAGCGTCTTGCGGGCTCTATTTAGGTGCGGACGACACAGTATTTTTTCTTTTCAATGTCGCCTAATATGGCACAAAACCTCCGATGCTCATTTTATTGGGAGGTTTCGTGATAATTGTGCAGTGCGTGCGCATAAATTTGTATGTACTGAATGGCACGCCTTGCTCCCTACGGACTTTTTAATGGGTGCGGACAATTTAGTGAACTAAATTTTTCTAGCAAAAATTCATCCCATCTGGCAGAATACCGGAAATTACTGTAATTCTTGGCAGAAAAGTATCCAAATGCAGTTTTTCCATCCAAACTGCACTCTAAACATGAATACGTCTATATGGGAGTAAAAGGGCGTAAACTGACCTCTAGTGCGCTCTCTTTTATAAATGAGAGTGTGCTAGCGGGCAGATTACTCCTTTTTTACTCCTTTATGTTAAGAGTGCAGGCAGTGTGCTAGAGGACAGCTTATTCTCCTTTTTATTCCTCTCTGTCTAGAGCGTGCAGCTCATGACAAAATGCTGCCCTCCTTCCGTAGTGGACATATGTGCCTCCATACCACGTGCACAGCATGCATGCTCACCGGCCGTGAATGACGAGGCCAGCCCGCCGTTCTCGTACCAGAAGCGGTCTCCCCGGCGAAGCCGCACGAACTGCTCAGCCACCAGGCAGGCGAGGGTGGGGCCCACCACGCCACCCAGCACGGGCTTCTCGGCGATGCCCGCCGGGAACAGGTCCACGTCGTCCAACGACCTGCTCGTTCAGTTTCCCGAATTAGCGAACGCGTCGATGACCTAATCCATCCTTACCCGCCGCGGTGGCTCAGTGGTAAGGCGCTCGTCTACCCTGGTTCGAACCCGACCGCGGCGGCCGCGTTTCGATGGAGGCGAAGCGCAAGAGGCGCCCGTGTGCTGTGCTGTTAAAGATCCCCAGGCGGTCGAAATTATTACGGAGCCCTCCACTACGGCACCTCTTTCTCTCTTCTTCCACTCCTTCCTTCCTCCTTTCCCTTACGGCGCGGTTCAGGTGTCGGCCGAGATATGTGAGACAGATACTGCGTCATTTCCTTTCCTCAAAAACCAATTTACCTAATCCATCCTTTGGCAACTAGTTTAATACACCTAATCAACCTACCGCAGCTGACGATCCGCTGCATAACCAGTGAATCTCTCAAACAGCCCTCAGCGAACTCAATTTTACACATTCAACTGGTTGATTTTCACATGATAACTTACTCAGTCAAGTCATGCAGTCGTACCGTCCTTCTATAAATGAATCAAATATTTCCACAACAGCAAGAAAAAAAGGAAAATTGAGGATAACTAGCTTGTCCACGACGGGACGGGCGATCCAGAAAAAAGAGTGCTGCAGGCATCCCTTCGGCCTACTCTTTCTATTCAATGGCTTTCAGTGCAACTAAGAACTCCCTGTGGAGGGGCATGAAGACATAATCATATTTATTTTTGCCGCCACGGTGGCTGAGTGGTTATGGCGGTCGGCTGCTGACCCGAAATACGCGCGTTCGATCCCGGCCGCGACGGTCTCATTTCTTTGGAGGCGAATTTCCGGAGGCCCGTATACTGTGCGATGTCAGTGCACGTTAAAGAATCTCAGGTAGTCAAAATTTCCGGACCCCTTCACTACGATGTCCCTCATAGCCTGAGTCGCTTTGGGACGTTGAACCCCCATAAACTAAACTAAACTAGACTAGACTATACTAGAATAGACTAAACTAAACATATTTATTTTTATTTATTCACATTATCCCTCACGGTCAGCCCACCGGGGTGGCTCAGTGGTTACGGCGCTCGGCTGCTGACCCGAAAGACGAGGGTTCGATCACGGCCGCGGCTGCATTTCGTTGGAGGCGATATTCCAGAGGCTCGTGTACTGTGCGATGTCAGTGCACGTTAAAGAACCCCAGGTGGTCGTAATTTCCGGAGCCCTTCACTATAGCGTCCCTCATAGCCTGAGTCGCTTTGGGACGTTGAACCCCAATAAACCAAACCAAACCAAACCTCACGGTCAGTGATATTTCAGACGGAGAGTGGTAAATATATAAAAACGGAGAGAAAAATACAGTTGGTTACATAAATGTTAAATAGCGCTTGAATATACAGCGTTAGCTAGCTATAATGTTAGCTATAATTCAACAAAGTAGATCGAGCCTCTTTCCCAGGCATTCAGAGTACGAGTATGCTGCGACTTTACATTGATCTAGACTTCTGTACTTACGTGTACAGCTTGCCGAGCGCCTGCGCTGCCGCGGGCCCCATGAACTGCTCCAGGTCCCGGAAGTCCCGGACTTCCTGCAATCCGCATTGGCGCCGCCAGGCGACGTAAGGGAGCAGCCCATGGTCGCGCCCCCTCTGCACGTTGAGCGCCATCAGGTCCAGTCCGAAGTCCTGACCCTGCGGCTGGAACAGTCGGTTGGTGACCTCGGGACTCAGCTGCTCGTCCATTCCCGGGGCGGCCTGGTTGACGAGACCCAGGACGAGGCGATCCACTGCGCCCGGTCGGAAGAGGTGCGTCGGGTTGAAGAACTCCGAGTGCAGGGGAGTGTCTGGGGGCGCAGGCGAGCGTAAGGCAGGAAGAGATTAGACGGTGGAGATTCTCATACAGCGGAGTCGACGTAGTAGCGCAGACTTGTAACGGAGGAGCCGAATGCCTGCTGCGTAAAGTCTTTGTCAAAAGTAACCAGGCTTCATGGTTTGCTTCTAGCTTGTATAGTGGAGCCCCTGTGGCTTTCCTAAAGATCAAAACGTGTTGAAAGGTAAGAAGACGCCCAGTCCTTACCTTTAACGACCATTTAAGCTTCAGGGAAGCTGTAAGGGCTCCACTGTACGAACTAGAAGCAAACCATGTAGCCTGGTTACTTTTGACAAAGACTGTAGGTGCAGTGGAAGGTGCGCACTCCAAATGGCTTCTGGTAGCACAGTGTACTCTAAACACAGTACGCCTATATGGGAGTAAAAAGGGAGCAAGCTGTCTTCTACGTCATTCCCTTCGCTAGAGAGAAGTTAACCCCCTTTTTACTCCTTTCTGTTTGGATTGTAGGCATACGTTCATCCAGTATATGCCTACACTCGCATGCCTATCCGCTACATGCTAAGCCTTTTATGATGTACGGGTGCGCACGTGCTCCTTTAGCAGCACCCGACTGGGCGCGGCAAGCTGGAAAAGAGCACGTTACAGGGGCGTCAATCTGTGACGCGTGCTCGTAGGCGTGACTAGCACTCTTTCTGGTCGCGCGGTTTTGCTTTCGGCTGTGGCACGGCCCAAAAATTGCTTGCACTGCAGCGGCGACGAGAATGATATTTTGGAACATCTAAAAAATGATACGGATATTACTTACGGTGGGCTGCAACCCTCTCAGTAAACGAGCATAGCAGTAGTAAGTAAAAAGCTTACTATTCAATATTAGTTAACCAGCCTACGAGTTACCTCGGCTTAGCTGTATTCTGGCGCACTACACCGCAAGCAATGATACGTCGAAAAAAGTACTCTTCTGACACCCAATACCTATTTTTAAAAATTGCGGATAGTCTTAGGTGAAACACCATGTATATCTCTGCGTACTACACACGTGGCGTTGTGAGCTCTTTTCAGAGTGTAGTGGAAAGCGCAATGTCGTTTAACGCTTCCTTTTGGCAAACAAACAACGCGTCGAACCAGAAGAACAGGAGTAAAGAAAAATGCAGGCTTTGAAGATCGAAATCTAGAAGGCAGAGAGCACTTGAGACAGGAAGGAGGTGCAGTAAATAGTTGAATTTACAAGAAATGCACTGTAACACGCAGACACCAAGGTAACCTATACTCCGTTTCATACATAGCAGGCAACGCTGCGGAGGTTGCGGAAGAAGTGCGTCCGCGAAACCATTTTACTCCGCCACGTATCATTCGTTCTTCTCGAAACTCCGGTCATTGTTTGGACGAATACGAAGAGCGGTATAAAAATATGTGGTAACATTAAAAATCACGGTCGAAGCTGTGAGGCGCTCAGCGTTCAGGCTCTCTGGCCATAATTTCACGGAGAGTGAACAACTTTTTGGGCGCGGATTCAGTACAAGCGATTTGCCCTACCAACCGCGTATCATACCGCCACGTGTACTTTTTGCTTTTCGAAATCTCTACGAGTCGCAGGACGAAAATGCGGCAAGAGGTAAAACGAAGTCCGGGAGGTGCCAGTCACGCACTTAAGATTTGTCGCTACGAAATATGTTTGTGTTAGCTTTGGTTGTATGGCAAACTACTTTTTGCGTGCGGACTTAGCCTGCGCGAATAGGCGTGCTAGCTTTGGCAGCGTTGCCTGCTATCTATGAAACGGAGTATAGCTGCGCTCTTTGCCAGCAAATATACAGTGTGCGGACTAGCCCTGTTTATTAACTATGCATGCCAAGGGCGGATGCGCGGACCCACCGTTGAGGAGCAGCCTGTGTCGCTTGTCGTATCGGTGGAAGGCATGCGGCACCAGGCTGTGGCCGAAGCGAAAGGCAGCGGCGGCAAAGACGTTGGACACGCCAGGGTTCTGGGTGGGGTCATAGCCCCGCCAGCGGGGCGCCGTGGCGGGCTTGAGGCCGAAGATCTGCACCACCGACTCGCCCAGCACGGCGGGCAGGAACTCCGACAGGGTCACGTGCTGCACCTCGGCAGCCACCACTCGTCGCGACTCCTGGAGGGAGGAATATTCGTTCACGAGCCAAAGAAATGCGGACAAACACAAACGCTTGTAGTTCACGCGCCTGCCACGGCAAGGCGTTTGGCGCTGAATACTCAAAATAACCTTGGAAATTTAGAATCTTCGGTGCATCCTATTGGTTATTTATGGCCTTAGGAAATAGTCAGTGCGAGAAGAAGCATTTTATTGGTCATATTTTGCAGCGAGAAGTAAGAGTGAGCCATGGACGTTACCACGTTTGTGCGGAATCTTTAGAGACTCTCTAGTTTTCTCAAAATCCCAAGTGTAAATATCCCTATTGAGTTAAGCGGTGTTCGCTATTGGCAGCCAACAGATGGCGCTAGTTTCTAATTTTCATCATCATCGTCATCAGAAAACTTGGGCTCGTTAGACTGAACGGTTAGCTTGAACATCTGAAATCAAAACATCATTTGACGCGTGCAACTTTCGGAGGGGTCCATCACTGTGGCCTTGGGTCTCACCTGAAAGAGTCGCTCGTCGTCCCAGCCGGGGTTGAGCGAGGACAACACGCGGGAGACGCGGTTGTGCTCTCGCATCCAGACAGTGTGCAGGGCTGTCAGGCCCGGTTGCTCATTCACACGGGAGTCCCCTACGGTGCCAGGAAGAAAGCCGTCCTTTTGCATTATTAGAACCCGCTGTTGAACTTTTAGAGGTGGAATATTTTATTTTAAATCAACGTTTGAGGATATGCGCCAAGAACTTTTGTAGTCATGACGTCACTGCTGACAAATCTGCTTCGCGTGGTGTTAGACGTCGCTGCAAAGAAAAACGTTATTCCAGCTCGGCTCTGCTGCAGCCGCCAACTCGCGCGATTTACAGTAGCACGCGTTATTCAATGTTCCTCTGTATTTCTGATTTACAAGAAAGTTTTTACATACAGGAACGTTTCGGAATTCTATCTTTTCGTGGCAATACCAAAGAAGTCCAATATTCTGCACACAGAGCGCAGCACGAACCTGCCATGAAGCACTTGGAGTTCCGTCCCCTCTCCTGGCATTCGAGGATCTCAGCTTCGGAGCCCGGGGGCAGCAGGGGCTTGGACCACTTCACGTCCAGCGTGCGAAGCAGGCCTGCAGACAACGATGAGTTACGTGTGAGCAGCAATAGATAGCAAGTGCCGAGCCGACAGCGAGCACAGTGAACAAGTTGTGCGATCCAGCGGGCCTCCATGTGTCATCATGTAGTCTGTGGTGTAGTTTGAAGGGTATACGGACCTGAGCTACAGACGGCACACCCAAAAAGCACAGGTAAACAGCCCAGTATTGCAAATAGATGGTTTCACTCTGGTCCTTTGTTGGACCGGACTTTACCAATACGTTTACAATACTGGACCGATTACCTGTGCTGCTTGGGCAGTGGACCACACATAGCACATTTTCCTCGGCTATCAGGTGAATACGGCGGTGCTTCATACTCAGTGATCAGATGTTCAGCACATGATCCTAGAGTGGTGACATCACTGAGTTTTTTGTTGATGGCGATGAATTTTTTTGGCGCTCTTTGGCATCCAAGGCCAAAGAGTGCCATGGCACAAGGTTTTTTCTCCTACTCAAGGTGGGATCGAAGACCCATTTCCCAAGTATTTCATCCTAAAGCATCAGGCAGGGGAAAGCTTGTACTCATTGCGTCACCGGTGGGTACCCGGCGGCACTGGGGATCGAACCCCGAACCTCCCGCATTGAATTGAATTGAATTTATTTTTCCAGAAGAACTGGAAGGATTTCCAGGCAAAAAGCTGCTTTCGCAGCTTGACTGGGCCCGGAAAACCGTTATATACAGTGGCTTATACATTTAAGGTGATTGAAATAAACATAAGCAAGATACAACAAAAGGAGAACAAAAGTACACACTATAGAATACAAACAATGAAATACACTTACAATGAAATATACATACATTAAAGCAGAATATACACATCAAGTTGTATGAAATGATCAAAAATTTTAGAGAAATGCACGAAATTGTCTGTGTAGATCATAGTGCACCTAGAGAATCAGAAATACATAATGAGTGCAAAAAAAATACATCACATATCAACAAAATACCGTCGCAATTTTTTGAATCTGAAATCTGTGGTATGTTTATATTTGTTGAGTACATGCGGAAGATTGTGTTGCAGTATGAGAGGCGGACGCTCAAAGAACCCGGCCGCCGCTGCGGTGGAAGTTTTTTATGCTAAGCATACTACTTTATAGCTACCACTTCAGCCCTTCACCGTGGTTATGCGCCTCCAAATCACGTGATACATGACGTCACACCACGTGACACGATGACGTCACGACAGTGGAGAAACGGGGGCCCACCTCGCGCCGTCGCTGTGGTTGTGCGCCTCCAAATTACACGACACGATGATGCTTCGCATTCTCCAGGCTTAACCAAGTTAAGCCTCAGCCATTTTTTTTTGTTATAGTAGACATACCGCTTTCCCTGTTTCTACAACACCGTAAGCCTCAAAAAGGCTGCTCCCTGATATAAATATCGGCGTAAAGGGAAATCCTCGATTTCTGGGTGAAAAGAACGACTGTTGAAATTCTAGGTTGTTTTTTTCCAGCAGGATCAGCACCAGTGATGGTTTTGAGTCGTTTCTTAGCTCTGTATCTCCGGCGACATTAACCGCAGTGTGAAACTTTGGTGTTGACAGGTATAGTTAAGAATGGTTGTTTGTAATAATTCATGTCTGAAGCAAAATTGAATGGTACTTTTTCGTTGTGCCGATGGAGTGAGCATTTATTCCGTTTAAGTATGAACCCCTTGCAGCCGCAAATGAGTATGTTCAGTAACCATCGATTATCTACCTGTTACCTAACGTTAAATCACGCTAGGTAATATTAGTTTATTACATTTCGTTGAAGAACCAGCAGGCCTTCAAATTCCGGCCATTAGCTTGTGCACTAACCATTACAATGAGGAACTGCTGTTCAGGTTGCAAACGATGGGCACCAACCTTTCCGGAACGACCTCAGCTGGTTGGTTTCTTCGGCGGTGGAACCGTAAACCGTGGATGCATCGATGAAAGCTGTGACCTGGTTGGTGTGGTCCCGCGCACCTGAGAAGCGCGACAGACCGGTGTCATAAGCGACTGATTCTACCTCGACGATAACCGCTGCTGCACAAACAGCGTAACTCGATAGGGCTTAATTTCTTTCATTTGACAGATAAAACCGTAGAGTAGGCAGCGTTGGTGTCTGCACTCTCGAAATGACCACGAGGAGGGGAACGTTAGTTGAAAAGGCGAAGTAAGCTTTAAGACTTTTAATTCCTCAATCGCTGGCATCGAGCAGTTAAGTTTAGTTTAGTTTATCGGGGTTTAACGTCCCAAAGCAACTCAGGCTATGAGCGACGCCGTAGTGAAGGGCTCCGGAATTATTTCGACCACCTGGGGTTCTTTAACATTCACTGACATCGCACAGTACACGGGTCTCTAGAATTTCGCCTCCACCGAAATTCTATTGCCGCGGCCGGGATCGAACCCGCGTGTTTCGGGTCAGCAGCCGGAGTGTCATAACCACTAAGCCACCGCGGCGGCGCATCGAACAGTTGACTGCCATTAAAAAACAAATGTGGGAAGCTTTTGACGATTGCAAAAATGTTAATAGCAAAAAAATGTAACCCTGTAGATGGGAGATCTGAGAATACGTTGACTGTTATAGTGAAACCTTAAAATATATGAAAAAATGGCCTTCATAAACTCTTTGCCGTTCAAAAATACTTTTGTCCAGTATTGTTGGGTATGAATATCTGAGGAGTAACACATGAGCGTGCCATCACCTGTCATTTGGCACATTAAAGAA
The DNA here is from genome assembly GCF_055824585.1 of Amblyomma mixtum. Taxonomy (NCBI): domain Eukaryota; kingdom Metazoa; phylum Arthropoda; class Arachnida; order Ixodida; family Ixodidae; genus Amblyomma; species Amblyomma mixtum. The sequence continues at coordinate 156,360,890 of NC_143015.1, forward strand.
AAAAAAGTTTCCAAGCGTGAGTCATCATACACGCATACGTAAGGCGCCAGCCAAAAGGCAGGATTTTAGCGCCCTTCATATAAGCGGTCGTTCTGGACGATGAACCTGTAGCATACAGATGCGACATGCCGCTAAATTTGTATCAGTGGTACGCGCACTTCCGCGAGAAAGACGTTCAGCCAGCTGATGCGTGTTCCTCAAGATTATGCGTGCATCTCCTGCCCACAGCTACATAGCCAGCATATGGCAGACTACAGTTGGGATGAACGTTTTCTGATTTGTTTCGCTTATAAAACTCACGGGAATCACTTCACGAACGCAGAAATCGCAACTACAGCCGTGTCAATCACAAGGGTCGTCTGCGATCACACTTACTGCGTAGTTAGTCAACAAACACGCGATAATCGGCAACACAATGCGTCGTTTCATGAGCGTACGCCGTTTGACATGATGCATCCCGGGCCACCGCATTGTGTGCTGTTCTTCCTATATGAAGCCTCTGATTCCTTGACCTCGCGTTCAGCAGACGAGCGCCATAGAAACTGAACGCGGTGGCGGGTAAATCCTAGTAAAACACAAGGGCAAAGATTCAGTGATGTGTCTGTAGTATTATAAAGTGCTTTGGAATGGCCTGGTACCAAAAGCTGATACGCTGTTTACGGCTGGCGGCAGCTCTACACATTACAAACATCCTAAAAGCAAGGCCGATGTTTGAGTGATCATCAGTGACCTAGAATAGTTCTTATCAGCACCGCATCTTCGCAGATGTCGTACCCAACCTGCAGCCTCGCTTGGCAGCGGGCGCCGAGCGGCTGAACTCCATGCAAGTGGTGTCGAACTTGCGGTAGAACCGGTCCCGCCACGAGACCGAGATGGCCATGCACTCCGGATGCACGTCTTCGGCCGACATCTGCGGCCGGCAGCATTTGGGCGGGAACCCCGTGCGTGACACAGACAGCGTGGTCAGGGACACGTCGTGGTCCACAAACTGGCCCCACTGCATCAGCATCAACGTGGCCCTCGGGTCTTCCAGGGGTCTACCCGTGCGGTCCAGGTTGGTCAGCGTCAGGCTGACCAGGCGGCCACTGGGCAGCGGCGAGCCACCCGTCGAGACACGGGGTCTTGATATCCCTGCGATGTTTCCACAGGAGAGGGCAAAAGTTTCACTACAGCGTCAGCTGCTACAACCATAGATTTCCTCAATACAGTTGAACCTCGTTATAACGAAGTTAAAGGGGACCGGCTTCGTTATAAGCGCAGCTTCGTTATAGCCTGTGCTGACGGAGCTTGCAAGGAAAATCGTAGTTCCTTCGTTATATCCATTATTTCGTTATAACGAGTTTTGACTGCATTACCTCGAAGGAAAGTGGAGCTGCAATAGCCCACCATTGAGAGGCAGAGGAATGCCGGGAAGATGAGGTTTCGTATTTGGCATGGCTATAGCTTCGCACGAAACGCGGATTCAGCCGTAACAATAAGGCTCTTCTCGAGGCAAACCTCGAAGAAATGCTGGGTAAGTTTCCATAACACACTAACATCGAACTTTCACTTGAGTTAAAATTACTGACGCGAAAAACGCTCCAGCAAAATAATTTAATCCGCGCATTAAGGAGCGCATCGCGGCGCAGCTACCCATTCCAAGACAGAATCCACGTCTTCGGCCGAACAAGCCAAACCGAATGCGAAGGCTCGTCTTCCCGGCATTCTCGTAGTGGACGAAGCGTTCTTTAAGAAATTCGCATAGACGGTGGCGCCACTTTTCCCACATGTGGTGTATCTTCCACATGTGGTGTGTGCGGGGATATAGAACATTATGTTATGTGCTATGCACTGTACAACGCGGAAGTGTCTGTGTTGTTCGCTTCCCTCAAGAAGACAGGAGCCCCTCGCTTTTCCCTTCAGGACATAGTCTACCCATGAGGAAAACAGTTATGCACAAAGGAGATTTCATGCCTTCTTTTAAATTTTATCCAGGACTCGGACCTGGACTCCAGATGGTGACATAAGGAGTTGACTATTGGGAACTATGGGTGGCTGTGAGAACAGCGATGTAGATCAGCCAGGCCTCAGGTATGTGCCTAATTAGTGGACCTTATTTAGCATTCAAGTGTCCTTATGGTTGAACAATTGCCGGCAGAATCCGAAGGCTAATCCCACCTGTAGTTTGCAGCAACCTCAACCTCTCAACTTTTCCCTGTAATCATCACCAGGGATTCGGGACAGAGTCCATGTAGGGCCATTAAGCCTAGCGGCCAATCACGTTCTGTTCTGCAGCCACTCGGTCATTCTTCTTTCATAACTCACAGATGATGCCAACGCGCTATTTTTGAATGTTCAAATTCATGCGCCACTTGGTGGCGGCCAAGGGAACTAGAAACACTTGTCCTGAGCTCTTGGTAATGATTGAGGGACTCTATCCTTACAAAATTCTTTTAGACAGTCTATAGACTGTCTATAGATTTCTGTCTGTAAAGTCTATAGACTCTCTATGAAAAAAATCCAAGAGAAAAGTCTATAGGCCATACAAATGCTATAAACAGTCTGTAGAGAATCGATAGATTTATGGACATACACTTTCAGTATACTTTTCTCTATAGGCAGTCTATAAACTATGAATAGACAAAAATAGGAAGTCGGTAGAGTCGTAAGAACTTTATAGACTTTCTGTAGACCATTTTTATAAGGGTACGGTTGCAGCTAGCCGAAATCGTGATAAGTTAAAGACGAGCTGACGGGGAAAACGTACCGTCGGCGTACCTGGCGGGCAGGAGCCTCACGAGCGCGGAGAAGGTGGAGCCCCACGACGGCCTGTCGAAGTTGTTGCAGCTGCCGTCCGGGGTGCGGTAGTGCAGTGCCTTCCGCGGACACACGGTCTCCTCGGTCAGGTCTTTGGGGCAGATGCGGCCCAGCGCGGTGTCGCCCACGTCCACGCACATGACGGCGCCGTGTACGTCGTCCGCTTTCAGCTTCAACCTGACGGGCGGACGAGAATCCGCGTTCAAAACCAACTGAGGCGCGAAAGCAGAAAGGTCTTTCAAAGAAGAAAGACGGACACACCTTCCACAAGATCATATCTCCGGGCTGCTGCACTGGAAAAATAAAAACGGTTTGAAGGAAAGAACTCTAAAGATCTCTCCAGTTGAGTATTTCAACTGTCGTTGAACTCAACTGGATTCGCTTGCTGTTGCACGAGCACTTTGCGTTCAGTTCAGTTAGCACACTAACCACGTGAAGTTTCATCTAGAGCGAAGTGAAAGTAAAGAAAAACAGCGTGTACATTTTTTTTTGTGGGTAGTAAATGATTGCCTTGTAGATATTCTTTTCTATAGCGGCAAATTTTGTGCATTGTTTTTTTTCTTTTGGGTAAAAATTTGCGTGCCGATTTTGGTTCGTGCGAAGACTATCCGATGTGGGTCGGTTCGCTGGTCATCGTCGTTTTTTTGTTTTCACCCTTCGCCTGCTCGATGCACGCGCTATGTCTACATGTGTTTAATGCGTCTCCAGTTTTGCTGCTTAGTTTGCTGCTTTGCGCATGCCGCAGTACACAGAGCCACGACAATCACTACAGGATTTTTTTTTTATTCGTTGGTCGCCATCTTGTCAGTTGGCCGTTCAACTGGGAACCCCGATCTCAGTCGAACTCAACTGCCGTTGAGATTTGAACGGTGCTAACTGCCGTTCAGTTCAACTGACGGTCAAGTGAACTGCCGTTGGAAACGCCAAAGTCGCCTATCGAAGGATTCGAGTTGTGATTTATCCCAATTCCGGAAGTCGCCCATAGTCTCACTTCCGGAGCTTATAGTAGCCCATCACATATGCCCTGTGCTTTTTGGCAGCAACACGAATATCCACGAATATCCACTGTTTGCTGTGAGCCTGTTCTGATCTTTACCAGCGTCGCGGAGAAGTTTCTTTAACGCCTACATCGTCGATGGAGATGATGCGGGTCGAATGTCGCCGGGTGCCAGCGGCGTTGACGACGCTCGGAAGACTCGTTGTAGGATAGACTGCGAAACCCAGGTGTTGGCCCTGTTCAAGGTTCAAAGGCCGTGAATCTGAGATGTGTCCGCATTCAAAGGGCGCATTTGTGGCGAATGGCTGTTCTGATCTGAGACCAGTCGGGGTCTAGAACTAACGATGACAGCAGCGGCTTTGTGATTAGGTTCGCCAGCATTATATATTACGAGGACACCGGTACCCTGTCATCTTCATCTCTTGGACTTCATTCATTCGACAAACTTGCCACAACAAGCCATACTATGTTTGTCAACAACAAAACCTTCTCTGAATCGTCCCCTAAAGTGAAGCAGTGACAACATTGTATAGAACTGATCATCGCCAATAGCATGAATACGTCCACTTTAGGAGAAAGGCCTCTCCCACATCTCTCCAATGAACCAGGCCCTGCGCCAGCTGCGGCCATCTTATTCCCGGGAACCGCCTAATTTATCCACCCAACCCGATACTCTGCTACCCACTGTTGCGCTTTCTCTCTCTCTCAGAATCCATTCTTTTACCCTCAACGAGCTTCGGTTATCTTGCCTTCGCATTGCACGCCTAGCCCACGTCCATTTCTTTTGAATTTAAACTAGGACATCATTAACCCACGTTGGCTCCTTGAACCATTCTTCTCTCCCTGGATCACGTACGTAACTATAGTGCGGCTGTTGTCAACATAGCACGACAGAACTATAGCTTCGCTTTGAAGACAGCAAATGCAGAGGAGTCCACCATGACCATGGTCTTATGCTGACTTTTTCAAGAATTACGGGGGCTAAGTCGGAAAGAAAAGTGAATACAGAATCAGGCAGACATGATTGTGATGTGACCTTTTTCAGAATCGATGCGGAGTACTTACACAGCAGTTCAATCCTCACGCGCGCACACGATTACAGATATTTCACTCACCATAAACGGAAACGTCTTTCACTGAATAACAAACGTAGCTCTGTCAAATTCTCTTGTAACTTGCTGGAACTTGCTGTCTTGTATAACATCGGTTACATGATCTATCTAGACAAATATAGACGTCGTAGTATGCACGACTTCGCGTGGTGTGGATACCTGCGAGCGATGTACTCTGTGGCGAACTGGGATGCGTAGGCGACCGTCTCGAAGTCCCGGGCTCCCGGACGTCGCCTCAGCCTGGGCCAGGTCACGTTCTCGTACTTGGACTTCTGGAAGCCTGTGAGCATGCAGTCGCGTTCCCGGATTGTCACTCGAATGATGCCTGCGCATTGTATCTTGAAAGCCCAGCTACGCTATAAAAACAAATAGGCCGATATGGTTTCAAGTAGAACTCTTGTATGGTCTAGTTAGTACATGAGAATTACCAAAGAAGACGGCGTGACAGACGAAGACAAAGGAGGCACACAAAACCATAGAGTTTCTTACTATTACCTAGAGGGAAAGCTGGCGACCCCTCTATGGGAGTTTGCATGGCGACCCCTCGATACCACTTCAGCCACCATGGGCGCTCAAAGCATCATGGGGCGGTGAGCTACTTGTTGCGGAACTGCAACTTTTGGCCAAAAAATAATAGAAAAATAAAGCTGTTCAATAACTACAAACCTCCTAACATTCAATATCTTGTCTAGTGATTGCTACAAACGAGCAGAAAAGCATTTAAGTGCAAAGTTTGCCCTAAATAAGAGACGACTCGCTCTCCTATTGGCCAAGTAATGAACACTATAAAAACTGATATTTCGTAATTAACAAGCGCATTTTTAAAAGTAAATATGTTTTTAAAAAAATGTTGTTGCTTAGATACCTTAAGAGGTTTTTTAATGGCATTTCGGAAGAGTAAAACCTTTTATTGGCGCCGTGTGTCGTCGCGTTTTCACTACTGTGGCTTTTGCACACTGCTTTCGCGCGAAAGTCGTCTGCGCACACACGGACAGCGTTTTTGGAATGAAACATCTTAGTAATGACACTCCGTGTTCCTGAAAAACTACGACTGTGCCGCAACAAGTAGCTCACCGCCCCATGATGCTTTGAGCGTCCATGGTGGCTGAAGTGCAGCGCCGCCAGCTTTCCCTCTAGGTAATAGTAAGAAACTCTATGCACAAAACGACAGGATAGGACTGACGAAGACGAAGGAGCCAGTCCTATCATTTCGTGTGCCTTTTGTTGTTGATGATGATGATGATGTGATGTCCTCAGGCTTAATGTCACATACCCCCGGCGGGGGATTGGCCAGGGTGCATAGTGTATACAAACGCACTCTTGTACAAGGAGTGGAGTATTTGGAAAATTTTGGAACCTAAAGCTAGAATTTGTACAAAATAAAAAATACGGAAAAGAAAAAAATAGTGAATTCTCATTCTAGCAGAGGAATCTACCAGATGAAATTATATAATCGTGAACATAATCGCACACTGGTTTCAGGCCATATCCCTTGGCGCTTGCCCTGCAGGAGCCTCCTTTGTCTTCGCTTGTTCCACCGTCTTCTTTTGTACGCCTATGTGGGAGCAAAGAAGGAAGTAACCTGTCCTCTCCTACTCCCTTACTCTGTCTCCCTTACTCTCTTTATACTCCTTTCTGTTCAGAGCGTAGAATATGCGTCCAATTCCCCTGGCACGTTACGACCACCTTTCTAAATGGAACAGCACAGAGGCACGGACAAAAGGAGTAGGCAAGCCAGGCGCTGCATTAAGGCGAAAGCCTTTAATGGCTCATACTGTCGTCCGTTAGCAGGCGGTGTCACACGCGTTTAACTCGGGAACTAAAAAATACAGAAGAAAACCAATGGTTGCTTCAGATAGAGGAGGAAAAAATGAACCTAGAAGCCATGTTTTATGACTGTAGATTAATTGGTTAATTAATTAGAGACAAAAATGTCGAAATTGCATCGGAATAGCGTGAACGTCGATATAGCCACGGGAACGGTGTGACGTCACATCCACCGGAAGTCGTCACGGCATAGTTAAAACTGTCCCAGAATGGTCGGAAAAACGTCGAATTTGTGTCAGACTAGATGAAAAAATGTGTAATTAAGCGTAATTAACACTTAAGATCCTCGAAAGATGCATAATTTGGGTATCGATATACTCACGGGAACGGTGTGACGTCACATCCTCCGGAAGTCATCACGGCATAGTGTCCTCGGCTTTCACCTCTCAACACTTTAGTTGCCAAAGTGTCCTCGCAATTTTTTTCTTTCACTCCGTCCTTAGTCTGAGCTGTTCCATTTAGAAACGCACCAACTATAGATCAGCTTTCTGTCCTTTTTTCGTTTCAACCACGTGACGTGCACGCCAATCAACATATCACACAAGGAGAGAGCAAACAAATGTGCATCTGTTTTCTCCCTCACCGTGCCTCTGCAGGTACTTGACGCTCTCCCTCACTCCCTGGTGGATCGCCGGCAGCAGAAGGGTGACATTAATGACTAGACCGCTGGTATTCGTTATCTGCTTAGCGGGGCGGACGTTGGCTGATTCGCACGGTTCGAAGTCGCTTCTTGGTGCGGGCCTGGGTATCTCCACGTTCCACAGCACGGATGGCGACGAGGACAGTGCCAACGCGCACACCGAGGCCAGCCACAGTTCCCTGACATGGAAGAAAGAGCGTAATAAGTTGAAGCGCGGTAATTCGAACTCGCTTAACTCGACATTCCGGTTCATACGAACTGATGCTTTGGCCCCGACATCATCAAGCGTGTTAAAAGGGCTCTTCTCAATTCGTACTCCCTGTAATCCAATTGGAGCTTCTCTTGTCGAGTTGTCTCTATGTGGAGTTACACCTTAGAACTTGGTAAAGAGGTAAAACGAATGAGGCCAACAAAGAAAGAAGGACACCTGAAAGCTTTAGCTCGAACGAGGGTAAAAAGGTAGAATGGTGGTTCTGTTTTCGTTTTTTGCTTAGCCATTTTCTCTTAGCCGCCGCGGTGGCTCAGTGGTTATGGCGTTCGGCTGCTAACCCGAGACGCGGGTTCGATACCGGCCGCGGCATTTCGATGGAGGCGAAATTCTAGAGGCCCGTGTGCTGTGCGATGCCAGTGCACGTTAAAGATCCCCAGGTGGTCGAAATTTCCGGAGCCCTTCACTACGGCGTTCCTAATATCCTGAGTCACTTTGGGACGTTAAACCTCCAAAAATTATAAAGCATAAACCATTCTCCCTTACGGAGATTGACAAGTGCCATGTTACAAAGTACAGATCGCGTCACCCTTGTGTAGTGCGTTCGAACGTAGGATTCCCCTGCCAACAAAGCCACACAGCTCCACAGATGCTATGTTATAAAGGAAACGTCTGTGCGGATGTAGACAAACCCAGTCAGGGGACAAGAGCACCGCAGCCAAAAAATCAGGCTGCTTTCTGATTTCAGCTTATATAATACGCCCCATGTGTACTGATCGAACGCTCTGTAGAGGCGACGCAGAGTGCATGGCTCTGTTTCCATATGCACAGAAACCGATCATATGTGAAGACAGCTGTTAGCCAAACTTCACATAGCGTACTAAAAACTGATACATGCAACCACAAATTCATTCAAATTCATCCACAACCGTCTTTAACTTAAGCTGAACCCTCTTTGTTAGCCTCCACGTTTCTGCCCCATAGGTCAGTACCGGTAAGATACAGCTGTTGCATACTTTTCTCTTCAGGGATATTCGTAAACTGCCATTCATGACCTGTGAAAAGCTGCCATATGCGCTCCACCCCATTCTTATTCTTCTAGTTATTTCCCTCTCATGATCTGGATCAGCGGCCACTACCTGCCCTAAGTACAAGTATTGCCTTACCCCTTCTAGCACCTCGCTACTAATTGCGAACTGCTATTCAGCATTACTTTGGTTTTCTGCATGTTCATTTTAAGACCTACCGTTGTGCTCTGCGGGGCAGTGCATGTAATGCGAGGGCAAGATAACCGCTGGTCCTCAAGGGTAACGGAGTGGATTCCAAGAGAAGGCAAGCGTAGTAGGGGGCGGCAGAAAGTTAGGTGGGCGGAAGAGATTAAGAAATTTGCGGGAATATGGTGGCCGCAAATGGCGAAGGACAGGGTTAATTGGAGAGACATGGGAGAGGCATTTTCCCTGCAGTGGGGGTAGTCATGCTGATGATGATGATGCAGCTCCCATGCAATATTCCGTGTTAAAAACGTAAAAAATCTTTATAAATGTAACAAAGCATTATATATAGTAACTGGTAAACGCTAAGAAATTTCTTGAGTTTGATTCTTTGCTACTTATTGCGAAAAACGAGACGAAAATTTACAAACCCGGAGACTTCATCGGGCATGAATAAGTAACTTGCCAATTAAGGGATGCCAAATATTTATTTTGTGGACTATGTTATTGCATGGCTATTTCCCTCGTCATTACAAAAAGCGTTTTCAATGCTTCGGTTCTCTGCTCGTCTGAGCAAGTAATACACTTTCCTTTTCCCTTCAAGTAAAACATGAAATTTGCATGTGCTTCACGCATAAAAGTGATGAACCCTGATCGCATTGCCTTTCAATTGATCTGGCTAGGAGTCCGTAGCCACAAACATATTCACTCAGGACGCGAAATGATGAGGCGTTCACAAGAACAAGCAAAGACGGAAAGTTGTGCGGAGAAAAAGGAATGCTACATTGTAATGTAAGCACTCCCCTCCAATTCCACCCCCCCCCCTCTTTTTTTCTTTTTTCTTGAGCTCGCAAAGTGTTTATCGAACTGGACGATTGCATCTGCTGTTTTTTTTTCTTTACGTTCCCACCGCGTGCAAGAGACCATCGCTTTCCTGCCCCCGACACCATACCACAATTTAATATCAGCGACAATTTAAGATTCCAATCTTGTCCATTGCCACACCTACACTACACTCAATGAATGCGGCAGGTAAGACACATTAACAGCGAGTTCGCTGTCTGAGAGTGCTAAATATTGTCAAATAGCAAGAACTACAAAATGGGAAAGCATTTACCCGCACGAAAAGCGGTGATTAGAGATGTAGGTCGTATATGAGGAAGAGTAGTAGATTGAGGATTCCGATGATCCCTCGATTGGTGGGTGAGCGTCTTTCAGGCGCGGATAGAAGCAATTACCAGTGACGCCTGCAATTTAAACTGCCCTGTCTCATGCAACGTGTCGCTAAATCTGTTTAGTGCTCACAAGTAATATATATGTACATACGCGATGCGGATCAAGTATTCTCGTCTGCTTCGACGCAGCATCGCCTCTATGAATCCCGTAGCAGACGACGCGGCGCGGGAGCCAACTGCGCATATTCCTCTGTCGGCTCGTGTCGTCTGCTACGCAAACCAAAGCCGCTCCTACTCCGACAACTTGATCGCACCTTCAACACAAGTCATTGCACTGTAACCCGTAACAAACAACGGGTGTATTCGTTTCTTCTTTTTCCCAACATAATCACATGTGCGGCCAAACCCACTGCCATCGTTTCCTCCAATCTACGCCCCAAGGCGGGGCCAGATTTGTTTTTGGCTTCCTCCTAGCGCGTTCAACGCACAGTTCAGTCACCCACCGACGACGGACGAGCAAGCCTGCTTTGCTCGCCCACATGTTTTGAAATCGCAACGTTCTCTCCACCCAGCTCACGATGTGCACGTTCTAAACCGTGTCGCCAGCAAGGTCGATCCCCGCTGGTGTTAACGAGCTTTCACAGACGCGCGCACTTATCGCGTTTATATTGCACTCACCTGAGTGCGACGTTACCTTGAGCCATGTTTCGCGCTCTCCCAAGGGCAGGCACCGTAGCAGCCACTCGAAGGTGGGCCTTACATCTTCCTGATGCGGCCGCGGCCGGTAGCGAAGGACGACTGCGCGCGAAGCGGCCGTCTCGAAGCGGCCGGACCCTTCCGAAACCCCGGCGAGCCGCCGACCGTCGTACTGCTAGCCCTTACTCTCTTCCCACTTGATTTCACGCTCTTGCCTAACCTCCTCTGGCTCTCCGCTTTGCTGTTTTGTTTTCTGTTGTGGCGTTTACGCTGCACGGACTAGTCCGTCAATCGCAATTGTCGGAGGCTACACCTCAAATTCTAGTCACTGCTGTGTGCCTACACTCCTTGGAGCTAAGCGATGCAAGCACCCTCTATGATCGCAAAAAAGAACACTCCACGAGCCGGTTTGTGCGTTTCATCAATTGTAACTTAAAAGCGCTAATCGACGACAACAAAAAATGTTTGAATCAACGCGTTGCCCGTGCTATTCGCTTTCATGTTGTCTTCGTAGAATTTGCCATGTAAACATAATTTCTTCGAGGGCTAAAAACAGCTAGAATACTAAAACATAAATCCAACCATCTTGGAAGCCCTGAGGCCGTTTAACAGTCTTTCTGAATTGCGATAGGTGACGCGACAATCTGTACATTTTTCTTTAGGCTCCAATTTTTGTGTTCTTTCTTGACGTATAGTTGCAAGGGGAAGTGTCGCACCTAACACGATAAACGAGCCCTGGGAGGGAGCGTGTGGACAGCGCGTCTGCTCAGCCTTTTGTTCCGTCCGAGGCCTTGTCCAATCAAGTTGTTTGGCCTTTCTTTTTCCCGTCACAAAAGGGCATGAGCGGGCGGGAATGTGGTTGACGACGGTGCAGAGAGCCATTCTATTGTTCTCTGTGTGATTTTATGCTTGGCCGCTTTTATAGAACGACCACAGAAGAGATACAGAGGGTGCGAGGGCATTCTCCGCTGCCGTGGTTCTGCGACCCACGTTTATAGCAGACGACAGGCGACGTTGCGGGAAGTGTCGTCTGCTCTCCCGCGGCTACTAGATCCGGTTTTTCGCCCGGTAGCGATGCTTGAGAGCAGTCGCATATCTGCTTCCTTCGGCTTGCTTAAATTAACGCCGCTGGTGCTGACTTTGTACAAGAAGCTGCGAAAGAAAAAAGAACACTTTCCGTATTTTCAGGATACAGAAAAGGTTGGTTGGTTTATGGGGTTTAACGTCCCAAAGCGACTGAGGCTATGAGAGACGCCGTAGTGGAGGGCTCCGGAAATTTCGACCACCTGGGGTTCTTTAACGTGCACTGACATCGCACAGTACACGGGCCTCGAATTTCTCCTCCAAAGAAATTCAACCGCCGCGGCCGGGATCGAACCCGCGCCTTTCGGGTCAGCAGCCGAGCACCATAGCCACTGAGCCACCGCGGTACAGAAAAGTGCGAGTGTGTGCGTGTGCGGCCGTAAGATGGTAAAGGAGTGTGCGGCTCAGTAGACGAGCGCCGTGAGCCACCGCGGAGGGTGGGCACCATTTTTTGCAAACTGAATAGACAGGTCCCATCACCAATGTTTTTCACACCGCCTCTTTTGCGGAGAGTGCCGTTAGTTTTAGCTCTAAAAGCGGACTCCGAGTGTCCCTCAACACCGGTTAGAAACGCAATACTTCAAAGCAACTATCCTCTCAAAGACGAAAGACGATGCATTTGTAACCCCAATTACCTTATTATTCAAGATATTTTCGATTTAAACGAAGAAAATTAAATGTGAGTGCTGGTCCTCTTATTTTACTCCCACAAAGCAATATATTTAAAATTTAGTCCAGCCATTTATTTGAGATTAATCTTTCAGCACTCGTTAGGCAAAGTGCGCCTGGAAGAATGCCGCCAGGCGAATCCTTCCGTAGGGGCAGTCACCCCTTCAAGCTGCTCTTCGAAGCAGCTTTTTCGGGGCTTCTCCTTTCCTTGTAGAATAGGAAAAATAAACTAATAAACTTACAATTATTATTATTATAAAAATAGGCGGCAAGTCTAAACATTTGTTTCAACAATGCCGCAAGCAATAGCGGGGAGCCGTTGAAGCCTACAAGGATCATCGTTCCGGCATGAACAGGGCCGAGGCGCAGAGAGATAGGTGGGATCTTGTATACCGAGCATCAAAAAAAAAAAAAAAAAACTTACGGAAGGCACTTAAGGCTATTTCTACGTGCTGTGACTGCTACAGAATTTCTGTCTCACCGCTGGCTACTATGGTTGGATACAACTAAAAAATGAAGTAAGCGGCTTTTCCCCGTCAAAGGATCCCCTTCCAGCCAGTGGCGTCGGCCAATTCTCATGAGCCTGCTAGCGTGACAATGCAGGGAGTGGCCGATGAAAGGGGAGAGCCCCACAGCCCCCTTCCTATATTCACCCGCTGCTCCCTGCATTGTCACTCTAGCAGGGTCAAGAGAATCGGCCGACACCATTGGCTGGAGAAGGGGGTCCTTTGACCGGGAAAAACCACTTACTTCTTCAGTTGTATCCGACTTTAGTTAACTGTATTTGTTTACTCTTAGTATTAGTTAGTAACTAGTACTAATGTCTCAAAGGCCTTTAGGGTAAAGGCCTTCCGCATGAAATCCATTGGGTGTACAGTCTTTGTCAAAAGTAACCAGGCTGCAAGGTTTGCTTGTAGCTCGTACAGTGGAGCCCTTACAGCTTCCCTGAAGCTAAAATGGCTGTTATAGGTAAGGACTGGGGGTCTTCTTACTTTCCAACATCTTTTGATCTTTAGGAAAGCCACAAGGGCTCCACTATACAAGCTACAAGCAAACCATGTGGCCTGGTTACTTTTGACAAAGACAGTACACATTCAGTCGTCTGTTGACTCCCTTGTGTTCACTATGGCACCTGTGCTGATGACGTCATCGGAGCTGTCGGACCGTTTCGTCTGGACAACAACGTCGTCTTTCGTCGCCGACGAGCCACAAATGTTTCAGAATAAACAAAACGAAGAAGCGAATTCACTGAATTTCACACTAGTGGCTGATTGTAAATCAGCCATGACAGAAGTCAGCAGTCACCGAAATCAAGGAGCATAGGGGATGTCTTTTTTTAAAGTACAATTTGTGCTTTTTCATCAATGCGAGATTAATTAAAGCCGCAGTAAAAACAACCATAATACGCGGTGGGATCTGAACCCACGACCTCCAAATTTTGCCCCCGGTGCTCTACCAACTGAGCTCCAGTGACGGCTGTCCGATCTTCTGCTTTCGGCGGTATACCAGGTGTCCCAGCTAAATGTAACCAAGCTCTTAAAAAACACGGGATGCCCTGGCCGTCTGAAACCAAATGAGGGTTGTTTAGAGTCGCGTGACCTAGTCTGCAGTATTTTTTCGTTCTTCAAGGTTGACTAATTAGTTAAGCTTAATTAACTAACTTTTTAATTATTGACTTGAGAAACAAAGTGTCAATGGAAAAGGTGTAGATCGCTTTGAGAAACAGCTTACTGAGACATTTGCAGCAAAGTAATATTTACGTAAAGTAGTTTTTTTACCAGCCTTTAACCATAACCCGCACAATAAAAAAAAGCTTCCACATGACAACTGTGACACTTCAACGCCCCAAGATGCGCTTTAAAGAATAAAATCCATTCCTTCTGAAGTCCTCTCCTCAATGAGACTTTGGGTGCACATTGGGGCAGAGAAGTGAGCGAGCAGCTGGTCACGTGACAACTTTCTTTTAATGCCAATAAATGAAGCTACGTAAATCTTAACTTGACAGAAACAGCACTACTAGCGGTTTTTCAAGGTGGTCTAAAACTTTTGCATTGACACTTTCTTCCTGAAGTTAATAATTAAAAACTTAACTAATTAAACTTAACTAATGAATTAACTTTGAAGAGCGAAAAAAATACTCAAGACTAGACCACGCGACTATGACCAACCCTGAGTTGGTTTCACCGAACTAGGACTCTTCGCCTTTTTTAAAAGTTTGGTTACATTTAGCTGGGACACCCGGTATATGGGTATACTGTAAGCGAACCTTGAGAGTGACCACCAGCGCCACCTTGTAACGCAACAATCAGCCAGGGATGGTTGCTGGCGTGACGCCAAATCATAGACAGTGCGTGCAGAGGGTGTCACCGGAATATGAATTGCAAAACGAGATTTGCATTGACGCAATGTACCAAGTGAATTCGTGCGAATCGAAGGTGGCGTTTGTTCCTCGTGGGATCAGGAAGTTTGAAACGGTATGTAAAACCCCCAGAGACAAAGACCGCGCGCCTCTCATTTCAGTGTCCTTCAGCACGTGCCCTTTTCTTCTGAAATGCAGGCTGCTCACCAAGTGAGCGGCTAACTGAGAGCCACTTGTTGTAACATGTATAGGGTACAGCCTGTTACGAAGTTGCAGATGTAACAAGGAAAGCATAATTTCTTGAAACTTATAATGTAATGAAGTGAACATGAACTATCGGAAACTTAATGTAACGTAGTCTGCTACAGATACAACTGAAAGCCACTTGTTGTAACACTCATTAGGTAGTGTAAAGGGTACGGCCTGTTACGAAGTTACAGATGCAACAAGGAAAGCATAATTTCTTGAAACTTAATGTAACGTAGTCTGCTACAGATACAATTGAAAGCCACTTGTTGTAACACTCATTAGTAGTGTATAAGGTACAGCCTTTTACGAAGTTACAGGTGTAACAAGGAAAGCATAATTCCTTGAAACTTAATGTAACGTAGTCTGCTTCAGATATACAAAGAAGTGGTTAAGACAGGAAAAATTAAGCGCTTATTAAAACTTGATATTACGAAGCTCAAGACTGCGGAATCACGTTATAACGTACCTGAAGGCATGGCAAAATTGTTGCTCATTATCACTATTTCCTATAGTGCCCGCGGATGGCCTCCGCAAATCCGTTACAGATGCAGCCCAATAGTTGTCGAAAAAGAGACATTTCAGCGCCTTCCTCAACTTTTGCGTAATGGAGTTCAGTACAGCGAAGTATTGTTATAAAGCACTTGAAGGAGCGCTCGAGTTGTTCGCTGTTATCAATGCTTTATTATTATCGCGGAAGACATTCCCTGCGAATTCATTACAAATAGAGCGAAACATCGAAGCGGCGGAACTTCAGCGCCTCCTCAACTTTGGTTTAGGTTTGGTTCATAATGGTTTAACGTCCCAAAGTGATTCAGGCTATGAGGGACGCCGTAGTGGAGGGCTACGGCAATTTCGACCACCTGGGGTTCTTTAACGTGCACTGACACCGCACAGTACACGGGCCTCTAGAATTTCGCCTCCATCGAAATTCGACCGCCGCGGCCGGGATCGAACCAGCGTCCTTCGGGACAGCAGCCGAGCGCCATAACCACTGTGCCACTGCGGAGCCTCAACTTTGGTTTAAACTTCCTATAACCTAACCTTACGCCCTTCGTTCCCCCCCCCCCCAAAAAAAAAAAAAAAAAAAATCTTAATATTCGAGTTACATAAGATTTCGCCCAAAAATTCCCATTAAATAGGATGTACTTTTATATTTTTCAGGAGGAAACAGGGGCGCAATAAAAGACACGGACATGGAAGTAGACAAGGACGAGCGCTTACTATCAACAGGCTTTATTCGACGTAGACCGTTAATATACCTTCGCTTTACCCAAGCGCCACTGTGCGAATCACAAGCACGTGGGTACCAGAGAACACCAAAATAAATCCAAAGGCAGGCGATTACAGAAATCTGTCTAAGAAAACCATTTCAGATCGGCGAAGTATCACAGATGAATCACTGGTGCAGTTATCTCCTTTTTTCTCCTTTTTTTCCCCTTTTTTTCTTCCACCAGTTCCCGTTCAATCTGATCGCAGCTTCTCAGCAATACTTTACAGTCCGATAAGCGGGGAAAACAGGCGACCTTATTCTTCTTAGTGCATTCTTGGCAATGGTCCGGGAGATGGGAGCCTGTCTTCTTTAAAGAGTTCTTGTGCTCCAGAAGGCGCTGGTTGAGGCAACTTCCAGTTTGCCCAACGTAAACCTTCCCGCAAGTGAGCGGGAACTCATATACAACTGCTTTTTTGCAGGTTACGTGGGGCTTACGGTGTTTTACGCCACACTCTTGCAGTTTTTCTTTTCTTCTTCTACTCCTACTCCGTAAAACTACTTCTACTCCGTACTTCTTGGCCACTTTCTTGACGTTGTGGGAAGTTCTGTGCACGTATGGTACCACCTCCGGCCCTGAACACTTCGTTGGGTTTTTGGATGTACTTTTATAGTCGCGAAGGTTGTTTTTTTTTATGGTTTTATGGGGTTTAACGTCCCAAAGCGACTAAGGCTATGAGAGACGCCGTAGTGGAGGGCTCCGGAAATTTCGACCGCCTGGGGTTCTTTAACGTGCACTGACATCGCACAGTACACGGGCCTCGAATTTCTCCTCCAAATAAATTCAACTGCCGCGGCCGGGATCGAACCCGCGTCTTTCGGGACAGCAGCCGAGCACCATAGCCACTGAGCCACCGCTGCGGCTAGTCGCGAAGGTGACGATAGCCCATGAAAATTAGCGGATATCCTTTGCTTACTTCAGAAGGGTGTTTTCAGTTGGTCTTTTATTGTTTAAAGCTCTGTTAACCATTGTTATTTGTGACATGGCTCAATTTGAGGATAAGTTCGCATAGTTTACGTTTTAAAAGCAATAGGGTAACTGAACGGATGTCTTACTGGCCGCATCGTATTAAATGCTATTCACGGCAACAGCGTCGCACTCCTTGGCTTTTATGCATTATGTTGTTGGCTGTGATGTTGAACGAATGCTTTCTCACTGTACAAACGAAGGCGGGAGGTCCGGCACGGGGAGGTGGTCATGTACGCGACAAAATAACTGATAAATGCAAAAAAAAAAAAAACTGGGCTGGGAAACAGGTTTCCGTGCAAATCCCACTGCTACATCGTTTATTAAAATATTGCGCAAAAAATGCAGCGTTTTATGTCTTATACACAGAAATGAGCGACCAAGCGTGGCAACCTAGTGGCTTTGGCGTTCGGCATGCTGATACCAAGGTCTCGGGATCGAATCCCTGCCACGGTGGCCGCATTTCGATGGAGGCAAAATTTAAAAATGTCGATGTGCTGTGTGACGTCAGAGCACGTTAAATAATCTCAGGTGGATGAAAGTAATCCAGTGCCCTCCAGGACTACGGCGTCTCTCATAGCCCATGGGTCGCTTTCGGCCGTTAATCCTCTCCGCATACCGCATAGAGGGAGAGATTGTAGTAAACTGGTTTTTGCTGCTAAGAAATTACCCGAGAAAGCCTGAGTTATAGCACTTTTTAGCTGAATAATCCAATCTGTATCCATATTCAAGCTAAAAAAATATCGCCCAATTTTCATTTACCATTTCATTTATTTACCCCCCTTTCGGGCATTACATAGGGGGGAATACAATTATAAATTGGTTATATATGCACATAAGCAAAATCGCGCTTATAAGGTAACCATATAAATATATAAAAGGAAACAATGTAGGAAGAAACATTATTTTTGCTCCCTCAATTCCGAAAAAAACAAGCAAAATCCGAAAACGAAGGACCGTACGCAAAGTACATCTGCGAACGAGTAACCATGCTCCCATGACGCGATGGCGTAGTGGGTTAATGCCCACATACGCAGAACTGATCATTCTCTTTACGTAAAATTCATAGATCCCTGGGAGTCCTTATACCACTCTCCTGGCGCAGTGGTGCAGCGGTTAAGCGATATACACCCCTGCCCATAGAGTTTCTTACTATTACCTAGAGGGAAAGCTGGCAAGCCGTCTATGGGAATTTGCATGGAGACCCCTCGAGACCACCTCAGCCACCATGGGCGCTCAAAGCATCATGGGGCGGTGAGCTACTTGTGGCGGAACTGTAACTTTTGGCCAAAAAATAATAAAAAAATAAAGCTGTTTGATAGCTACAAACGTCCTAACATTCAATATCTTGTCTAATGATTGCAACAAACGAGCAGAAAAGCATTTAAGTGAAAAGTTTGCCTAAAATAAGACATGACTAGCTTTCCTATTGGCCAAGTGATGAACACTAAAAAAACTAATATTTCGTAATTAACAGGCGCACTTTTAAAAGTAAATATGTTTTCAAAAAAAAAATGTTGTTGTTTAGATACTTTAAGAGGTTTTTTAATGGCATTTCGGAAGAGTAAAACCTTTTATTGGCGTCGTGTGTCGTCGCGTCTTCACTACTATGGCTTTTGCACACTGCGTTCGCGCGAAAGTCGTCTGCGCACACACGAACTACGTTTTCGGAATGAAACGCCTTAGTACTGCCACTCTGTGTTCCCGAAAAACTACGACTGTGCCGCAACAAGTAGCTCACCGCCCCATGATGCTTTGAGCGTCCATGGTGGCTGAAGTGCAGCGCCGCCAGCTTTCCCTCTAGGTAGTAGTAAGAAACTCTATGCCACTGCCCTGGGATGACAGGTGCTGCCACCTGGTGGGCTTTGTGCGACCCAGGTTGCTCGACCCCGGGCAACCTGGGCGACCAATCGTTAATTTAACTGCCACCTGCCATGTTGGGCAATTTTCTCACTATCCGGTGGGCAGGTTGGGATGACCCCGCAAGGTCACGTGACCTATAGTTAGCCCGCCTACCTCCTTGGTTGCCCTCTGGGGACCACATGCAAGAGTCATGCCCGTGATTTTTTGCTCACAACGCCGACAACGCCGACACCGGATTCCGGAGAACGTGGCATCCAACGCTATCGCTTCAAAACGGACTGGAAACGGTGCGGCGGGCCGAGGATAACCTGCATGACGCAAACTTTCCGCATGGTTGCCATCCTTATTGCTCCTGTTAGAACGAAAAGCAGCAATGGTATACCCTGATTACTTTGTCAGACACGTTACGTGAAGGTGTTTCAAAACTATACATAAATGTTTCGCAATGATGACTTCGCAGCAAATATCCCACGTTACGGCCGCCTCTGTACTCATCGCCCAGGAGCATCCAATCCCTACCTACTTAACAGTTGACGCACTGAGGGCACATTTCCGACACATCTCCCGGGTTCCCTCTCACCACCTCGCCAGTGTTCCTACTGCCAGGCCGCGCACATCGTTTACAGACATCGTTGACGCACAACGCGCCATTCTGCCGTCCCAGTTTGCACCCGCCTCTAGATCGTCCTCGCCACTTTGGAGCCTGCACAATCCCCGTGTGCTTCTTTCAATACCTGGCATCAGGAAGAAGATCGACTTATCGCCGATAGAACTCAAACAAGTCACTATTGAAAATTTTCATGAGCACCATGCAAACCGGGTGCACGTTTACACCGACGGCTCAGTGAACCCTATCAGTTATTTTGGCTCCGTGGTCATCCGCGCAAGAACTATAGAAATTAGAGTTAGGACAGCTCACCACACTTCTTCGACGGGTGCAGAACTCACCGCTCTTCGTGCCGCCATTGAACACATCAGTCAGCAGCCCCCTCAGCGGTGGTCTATTTTCACCGACTCCAAACCTGCCCTCCAAGGCTTACAAGCTGCTCTTCGCCGTGGAGCCCATGAACAACTGGTCGCAGAAATTCGACAGCTACATCACTCTGTCACCAACAAAGGACATGACATTATCTACCAATGGCTACTAGGGCACAGCGGCACAGCAGGCAATCACCGCGCGGATGAGGCCGCACGAACTGCTCACCACGATGGCGATTTTGTGTCCATCCCCCTTTCGAAATCAGAAGCAGCGAGCAGGCTTCGCGCACTTGCGCGGGAAGCTCCGGCTTCCATCAGGCCTACCACGACGTGAAGAAACTTTGCTGTGTCGCCTCTGGCTTGGTGTAGCTTTCACCAACCATTACTCTTTCTTAATCGGTATGGCTGATAGCCCTGCATGTGCCATCTGCGGGCATGATGAAACTATAACCCAAATTCTTTGTGACTGCCCTGCCTACAGCGCCGAATGGCAATCCCTCAGCCGTGCGCTGGAACGCCTAGGTCCACGTCCATAGACGGAAATGAAGATTCTCGGCCACTGGCCGCGGCGATCGTCGGCGGTGAAAGCCTCCAAGGCACTGCTAACCTTCTTGCGGAAGTTCTGGCTTGCACGATAGGTTGTAACTTCACCGAACGCTGACTTTTTAGAGTGTCTTCAATTTTCTGTTACTCTCCTTTCTCTCTCACTTTTTTTTATCCCCTCACCCCCCCCCCCCCCCCTCCGTGTAGGGTAACAAACCGATTATTATTCAGGTTAACCTCCCTGCCTTTCCTCTTCTACCTCCTCCTCCTCCTCCAAGACTGATCGCACTTGAGGGTGAAATTTCCTGACTTCGGCATACAGGGTGTTTCACCTAAGACTTTACGCAATTTTTAAAAATAGTATTTTTGATTTAGAACCGCAATATCCATATCTGTTTTTAGAATTTCGAAACTGTGGATACCCTCGGCACTGTGGCCCAACAAATTTTCGCTATTTTGACGGGTTACGTGCCCTGGAGAGGTTGCTTTGCCTGCAAGCTTCTCTAAAGCTCATGCATTTCGGTGCGATGTGGCCAAAATTTGTTGGGCCACAGCGCCAAGGGTAACCGCGTTTTCGAAGTTCTATACACTGATATGGATATCACTTATTGTGAGCTAGACGCCTCTCAATAATTAAGGAGCCTAACAGTAATAGTTAAAAGCGAACTATTCAATATTAGTTCCCCAGACTGCCGGTTAGCACGTCTTAGCTGCATTCAGATGTACTACACCGCTGACAATTCTATGCCGAAAAAAGCGATGGTCTAACTCAAAAAGTCTATTAAAAAACTATGTATAATGCGCGCGCCTCATCGAATGACGAGTATATTGTGGAGAAGTGAACAGTGATTCACGAAATGGCTGTATACTTACCTTTCTCTTAGGGAAGACAACCTATAGCTGGCTGTACTCTTAACCTAGAAAATTTCACTGCATTAAAAGGGGATATTCGATACACCCAGTCTTCTATAAGAGGGACTTCTTATAGAAGCCACAACCGAGGCGTGCCATTAGCGATTTATGGTATAGCGTTACCATATAGTATGACTGTACCACCAGCTGCTAACAGCGCATACATCGGTTGCTGGAATTAGTCTGTCTCAACTAGCCGTAATTAATACAGAGCTACTACGATGACTCTTTTCCTCATTTCACCGTAAACTTCACCACTTCCATCACGTTTCATGTGTCCACCCTGAGCGAGTTATTATTAGCACCTTCGTGATCTTCACAATGGCCGCAAAAACTGCGCTGAACGTCCGCGGGACGTTCCAAACGTCCGTAGGACGTCCCAATGAGTGTTAGTGCCCATTGAGTTCCTCGCATTTAAATTATGCTTTCAATACTAACAATAGAAGGGCCAAATTATTCAATAAGCAAAAAAAATATTACAAGGTACCATTATAGGAACGCCAGCCTGGCGAATTGGTATGCCTGATTCCAAGAGAAAGCAAACGTAGCAGGGGACGGCAGAAAGTTAGGTGGGCGGATGAGATTAAGAAGTTTGCGGGGATACAGTGGCGGCAACTGACAAAGGACATGCAGGGTTAATTGGAGAGACATGGGAGAGGCCTTTGCCCTGCAGTGGGTGTAGTCAGGCTGATGATAATGATGATGATGATGGGATCACAAACGTGGCTTCATCAGCGACGTGACAGCCAATCCTCGGTCCATCGAGACGTAGAGTCCCTGTGAGACGCTATACGCACGAACTTCTTGACAGGTACACCCCCCAAAAAAAGAAACAGAAATAAAAGAAAGGACAGCGTTAAGCCTACTTTAATAATTAAAGGCATGTAGACACCAAATTCTTGGTTTCGTGCTTTCTTCTTTACAATGTTGTGTAAGGCATTAGCATACATGAATTAATTACCATGTGATATAATGTCTACGACCGCTAAATACTTTTCATTTAAATGTATTCTTTCACATGTTCCGGTTTTAACAGCCAAGCGATGGCTGTGACGTCAAAGGTGAGTGTAAGTGACGTGAGGTACGAAATATAACGGGATTCAATAGCTACTTGGTCGTTTTAATTCACTACAACGCCTGCATCAGGCTGCATCAAGAGCCTAAATAACAACGAAGGAAGAATCAGCAATTACACTGTAGGGTTTTTCATGCCTCACGTGTCCGTTGTTAATCGTTGACGTCATAGCTATCGGTCACCTGTTGAAATCGAAAGAGATGAAATGATATATTCAATTGTAATTTAATTAACGGCCGCAGGTGATTCCCACGCGGTGATCCATGCATAGGAACGTCTTACGCATCATTACAAAAGAAAAACTGCAACCAAAATTTCGTGTCTGTAGACCTTTAATGTTCTAACGCCAGTGTGCAATGAATAAAAAAATGAAGAAGCATAATTCATTTTCAGAGTCAGAAATGAGGCTTTGTGACAGAGCGCTCCTAAGGTTGTGTCATCGGTCACCTTGCCGTGTGTACATGCACAGTGATTAAAACTGACTCAGTACTGACGGTATCTGAATTCGTTAGAACCATTGAATAGTGTAGTCACACATCGTTACCTATCACTGACGACGCGTAGTAATAGACAAGAATAATGAAAACAATATAATAATTCACTCCTTGTGGCACCAGTCTTATTCTTTAACGCATATTTTTAAGCACTTCTAAATGAATAAGCAAGGGACGCAAAC
The DNA here is from genome assembly GCF_055824585.1 of Amblyomma mixtum. Lineage (NCBI taxonomy): Eukaryota > Metazoa > Arthropoda > Arachnida > Ixodida > Ixodidae > Amblyomma > Amblyomma mixtum. The sequence continues at coordinate 156,384,193 of NC_143015.1, forward strand.
AAAGTAAGTGACCTCCGATGCCCATCAAAGTCCTCATGCCACTCCTGCTGCGGAGCAAGCATTTCTGGATTTCACTAGTTCCCCGCTTCTCCGTACAACCTTCTAACGGCGCTGCAATCGACAAAGCCGCCGCCTTTCCACAAGTTGTGGCAAGAGTGCGATTGCGGGGCGAGTGTGCGAGCTACCTTCTCTTTCCACACCACAAAACGTCTCGTGACGGTGGCTCTGGTGGCAAAAAGAAGCCAGCAGTAGCATCGTCCCTGTCGCCCTTGCATAGTGCGGGGGCCGTTTTACCGGTGAATGATACGTGCCGATTTGATCGACCAAGCTCGAAACATGAGCACCGTGCACATGCTGTCCACCCTCACCCGGATTTCTTCGGCGAGCACGCCGGTCGCCCGTGCTTCGATGTCGACCGCTTCGAGCGCCAAGAAACTAGCGGGGAAAGTTGCCATCGTGACAGCGTCAACGGAAGGGTGAGCTACTGCCAACACCGCCCACAACTGAACGGATATGTGATGAATGGCGCGGTCGTCGAGAGCTGTGCGGGAAGCGAGGATGCTCCAAAGGACGTTGGGGCTTGTTGTCGAGGCGTGCCGCCACCCGAAGCGAGAAGCATTCTTCGGGGCTTTCCATTTCGTTGATTGCGCGACGATCCGTGCGATTGCAGCTGTCACTGCTTCGCGCTCGTTCGAATGTCGGTGCAGTGGTGCAGCTCGTAGTTACGGACCGTGGTTTGAAAGTGCTCGGTCACATACTGTGTAGACAAGCGTCATTTACGAGTGTGCCTGCAAGTGACTCTAATCGCCTCCTGATATGAGTTTTATCAGCTGTACCCGACGTTACCGGCGTCGTTGCATGCTCTTTCGAGAGCATACTTGGCTAGGCTTTCGGTGGCGTTGGAAAGATAGCTACTATCTTTTAGTTAAGAAAGTTATTTTGCCCGCGGGGCAGCGTTCGCTGTTTGGACTCGCGATGTGATTTGTGAAAAGCAGATTTCCCAGTGTTGACGGCGGTAATTGTTTAGTTTCCAGTCTCACCGTTTTCACGGGGACTCGGAAAGGGTTGTTGACTTTTCACACATTAAGTAATTATGCTACTTTCGTCGGAGAAGACATAGAGCGAAGCGCGCGATAAAATTAAACACGGTTTCGTGGGTAGAAGGCCTACAATGGAAAGCAATTTGGTACCGGTGATTCACCGCGGTGTTTTGTAAGACACGTTCTAGGTTGAGTCAGTGGGCACACGTCGTTGAGAAGTCGGCCCGCAGTTGTACGTAGTGGAGAACGTGGTGTCAGCCATCCGAAAGAAAAAAAAAAACTTCTTTTTCATCATCTTCATTTTATATTCCATTAAAAGACGATCGGACGATACACAAGGGAAGCATAACACTGGCACAGTAGTTTGACTAATGAAATGAAGATGCAAGCCACGAAAATCAGTTGAAATTAAATGCGGACAGTTTACAAACATTAATACTGAAGCCTTGTGAGAACCAAAGCGTTTTGGTTCAAAAGGAATTTCGTCGGATAAGTTGTTCACCGAGAGCTGTAAAAAGCGGTGAGTCATGAAAAAAGTAAATGCTCGCTCGTAAGGTCTACTTTCCGCATACCTGAACGTGAATGAGTTGCATAAAGATACGAACAGGAAAGGCTTCAGCAAAATGCGGTTCCGCACATTCCTTTCTTCGATATAAGCAATGAAAGACGAGACTCGATTCATTGCACTGCACATGTCGTGGTCGTAAATAATTGATTGTGCACGTTGTTTCACGTTGTATTGAGTGGGGAATTCTAGGACATGTTTACTTTTTTTTTTCACTGCCTCAAGAGTACATCGGGATATGTTCTTCACGTTTTAGTTTTGCTCTGCAAATTGTCGCCTCACATTCATGGTTTTTCCTGTCACTAGTGTCGGGTCACTTTATACGGCTCAGGGTACTTTATGAACATTTCCTAAAAAAAAAAAATATTTGCTTTGGTTTTGAAATTACTGCGATAAACACCACAGCGAGGCTGCGCGTCGCCGTTTGAATCAATTTCATCCAGTCGTAGGAAAATTAAAAGGGACGCGCAAGAAACCTCCAACCAATTATTTTTCTCAATAAAAATTCATTGTTCGCCTTTTTCTGGATATGTTGACGCGTTTCCGGTAGCAAAAGACTCATGAGTAGCTTCGCTAATAGAACTGAAAAATATTCCTGCCACTCGTGACGTCTGTACCGAAAATGACTAGCTTGCCGCCGTTTTGACGTGAATGGCAGTGGAGTCTGGCCTCCGGGATCCGTGTATTGTGTCAACCATGCATGTTACTTCCGAAATTGGCCGGTGATCGCGACACCTACATTGATATTTTTTTTTTTGTCATTTGCATTCTATAAAAGCTCCGTTTTTCGTTAGAGCAGTCACTTTAATATTAGAACGTGGTATACCTTATCCTTCTAGGCCAACTTCTTTTTAGTCGTTGTAATGTGTTCCGGAAATGATAGAACCGGTCGCGAAATACATTGAACGCAAGTGGATTGTCATTCATCAAGAGCGACTGCCTTAATTGACAGACTGTGATTATTTCCCTTTACTTCTCTCTTTCCTCTTTAATTCCTCTCATTCCTTTCCCCTGTGCAGGGTAGCCAACTGGAATCCTTTCTGGTTAACATCCCTGCCTTTCCCTCTCTCTCTCTCTCTCTCTCAAGAACTACCTGCGCCTTTTAACCACTGCGCATTTGAAGGTAGAAGGGACGGAAGCTAGTTTTAAGGCGGAAGCCTTTAATGTCTCATCGTTGTAAGCAGCAGTTGTCGACAGAAAATGTCACGCTTTTCAATTGGTGGAAACGGTCGTGACGTCACAGTGCGCGAATTTCAAACGGGGCCAATTGCACTTTGGCTAGTAACCATGCAACCACTTGAAGGGATCGTATAGTGATGCTCCAATTAAGTGGGACTGAGCATAGTTAATTGCTTAAGTACCCAATTAGCCTAATTAGCTTTACTAGTCAGACAATATAAATGAATAAAACCGATTAAGAAATTGGTCGAGCTCAGGAATCGAACCCCGGTCTTCGGCGTGAGAGACGAGCATGCATCCACTTCGCCACGCCAGCTCGATGGTTTGGCATGAACAAAGGCGCGTCTAGTGAATACGGTGTCTTCACTCACTCTCATCCTCCTCCATTCCCTTCCCGCGAGGTTTAGGTGTCCACCGACAAATGAGAGACAGATACATTTCCTTTCCTCAAAAACCAATTTACTGACGAGCGAGGCGTAGAACCGAATGGGCGATGGCGTTCTATGGACTCCTTGGCAGCGTTGCAAGACGCTGTCGTGTTCCACTCCTAGGGGCATCAGTGACCACACTTTAGTTCAAAAAAGTGCCCCCCCCCCCCCCCCTGAATTTTGTGAGACACTTACTGCGTAATTTACTTTCCTCAAATACAATTTTCATTTTCTTCATTACGGCTCCTCTTTATCTATCTTCTTTCACTCCCACTTCCTCCCTTCCTCTACGGTGCGGTTCAGGTGTCCACCGAGATGACAGAGAATTACTGCGCCATTTCCTTTCCTCAAAAAGCGTTGCGTTCAAAGGGCAAGGCATCGCGCTGAACGGGTGGTGTTCCGTGGACTCCCTGGCAGCGCTACAACGCGCTGTCGCGTTCCACTCCTAAAGGCGAAGCTTAAGCGTAATTAATTAGCAGTTAATCAGTATTCAGGCATTAATCAGTAATTAACCATTAATTAGTGATTTGTCATCACTTAGTAATTAGTAGTCAATTATATGTGACGCCACCGGTGCCACAGAAACAGCGAAGGTGGTGCGGAAAACGCTTCCGCCTCTACCCACTTTAGACAGTCAAAGTGCCCCCTGAATTTTTGAATGATTTCAATGGATGCGCGAACTTGCAAGAATTCTGACGCATGCGATGAGAAAAGACCGTCCTGTCGCAATTTCCTTGGGACTTTTTTTCTTAAATCTCTCCCCGACCCTTTTTTTTTTTGTTTCAAGTGACGGGTTAGGCCGTGAGGAAAGCTGTATCCGACGGCTTGGCTTTAGTTGTGAAAGTTTAAGCGAAGCCGGACCACCGTACATTTAATTGTTGCGAATTCGCTTCATCTAGGGCCAGGTGGCGACACTGCGCATGCGTAAGAGGCACCGTCTGTTTTTTTTTTTTTGCTTTTACATGTCTGCACTATGAGGGCCAGGGATGAGACACAGTTTAAAACTTTTATTCAGAAGAGTGGGGAGTTGGGCGAGTGGCTATCATGACCACACACAATACAAGCAGCATGTAGGAGAGTAGCTCATGACGTGCTGTGTGTCACCCCGCTGCGGTGACTCAGTGGTTAGGTCACTCTTTTGCTTGTCCGAGGTCGCGGGTTCGATCCTGGCCGCTGCGGCTTCGTTTCAGTGGAGGTGAAGCGTAAAAGCGCCCCTGTGGTGGTCAGAATTAATCCAGAGCCCTCCTCTACAGCGTCCATCACAGCAGCCAAAGTCGCGTTGGGACCTTAAATTCCATATCGTACTCTCTTCTTGTAGTGTACTCGCCGCGGTGGCTCAGTGGTTACGGCGCTCGGCTGCTGACCCGAAAGACGCGGGTTCGATCCCGGCCGCGGCGGCCGAATTTCGATGAAGGCGATATTCAAGAGTCCTCTGTACTGTGCGATGCCAGTGCACGTTAAAAAACCCCAGGTGGTCGAAATTTCCGGAGCTCTCTACTACGGCGTCCCTCATAGCCTGAGTTGCTTTGGGACGTTAAACCCCAATAAACCAAACCATCTTCTTGACTGTGCGGTGCTGCGCAGGCTATATTGTGTACGTGAATTTGGATCCCACACTTTCACTGCCGCGGAATTTTTCAAGTTTTTCTCGATTGATTCCAAATTTTTTTCGGAAAAAATGTTCGCCAGAAACACAAGCGTCCTGCAGTACGTGCATCGAGGATAGCGTGCAGCTGGGGCGACCTGTCTTCACTTTTACCGCGTTTTCTTTTCCCCTTCTTTTTTTTTTTTCATTGCCTGGCAAATAAAGGAAAAGCGCGTCCAACTCGCCGAGGCTGCGACGGCAGCTTGTGTGTGTGCGCTGGGCAAATATAACGTCACGGATGAAAAGGCATTTCACCGGCTCCCCTTGTTTCCTCGACTGCCCCGTAAGCCACCACCAAGGCTGCGGGGCGCGTTTCGGCTTCGGATATTGCTGCAAGCACGCGCCCAGCCCCGCCCGCGAGTTTCGTAATCCCCGTAATCTCCCCTCTAGACCAGTAATTTCAGCGCACGTAGCATAACTTATGTCCTATAGCATGACCTCCGAGATCACCTGCTCGTGGCCTCCGAGATCACCTGTTGTGGCCTCCGAGATCACCTGCGGGCCGTGCCCACAGTGCTTCCCCCAATCCCCTGCGCAATTCGTAGCGCTGGCGTACATTCTACCCCTTTCCTCACCTGCTATCTTCGGTTATCTTCCGGTGTCCTCCAGTTTCGTTCCGATATGCGATTGGAGATTGGAACTTATCGGCCCTTCTTGCACCACTTTATGGCTTTGACATATGGAGTCGGTTGCGTAGCATTCTTGGCGTGTAGGTGAGGCCTTGTGCCAAGAACTCCTCCTCCTTACGCAAGCGTCTATGGGATTTGAAACAGAAGGAAGCGGGCGATTAAGATCGTTTGTCGGAATCGCCGCGACGACTTTCTGCATGACAGAAGCGAAAGAAAGAAAAAAAATGCTATAGCCGCTTTCTTGTGCAACGCGTTGAAATATCGCGACCTTGTAGCGAACGGGGGAGGTTTCTCCTTCAAGGCAACCAAGCCGAACGAATGGTCTGCAGTTTTTATCGGTGTATTTTTTTTTTTTTTTTTTGCTGGCGCATACGCGCTGAAATTTCTCTGTTGCCGTGTGCATGCAATGCATGCGTTGGCACAGCGGAGACCGTTCGTAGTTGGTGTCGTTGTTAGTCTCGAGGACTACTTAGTATGCAAGAGTAAAGACCGGCGTACATAGGCTGCCATTTTGTTGTCTATGCAGCGCTGCGAAAGGCGGCTTGCATGTTTAAAAAGGTTATGCCTCCTGCTGCGGCCTCCACTGCCAAAGATACTCGCTGAACAACAAAATGGCGGCCGCGACGTCACGTGACTAGAGGATGGCGCCATTTTGAGGGGACATAGGATAATTGGTGAGGCAGTAATTTATAAATTAGGTGAAGAGTGTGATCTGGATATGAAGTAGATGCTTCTAATTATGGGACGTCGTCAGAGGTAAAGAAAACATGTGCCGCACTTTTGCCTGTGGTGAGATCGGTCTCAGCGTTGACATGCGATGTTCTTTTGCCGAGCTTGATGTCGCGGGTTCGATTCACTGCCGTCGTGGTCCACATTTCCGTAAAGGCGTACTAAAAGAAAAAGAAGAGTGTATCTTATATATATCAAACAAGAAAAGAATGCTTCCGAGGGCTTTGAGATTTCGGTGCTTCGTAATGACCACGAGCCGGTCGAACTCAATCCTTTGCCGTATACCGCAGCTTTCATTAGGGCGAGCTACGTAATCTAGTGATGAAAAAAAAAGACAAAAGGAAATGACTACATTATTTCTTTCTAACGTTCCAAGATAGCTGCGCTGATGTTCCGAAACTAATATGGTTCATGAAACCCTTTGTCCTGTTCTCCCCCTCCTCAAAAAGGGAGAGTTCATTGACGATCGTGGCATTATAGGAAACCTTTTACGTCCAGTACACCTTCAGTGGACCTTTGTGTTTCGTCGATGACTGGGGGCTGAATTGTCCGCGAGGCCCTGAGGGGGGACATATCCGGATGTACAGACACAAAACACGAGTCTTCGTTTGATTTTATTTCTTTTTTGCGCATGTCTTGCTTATTTCGTGGACAGACTCCGCCGAGCTTTTTTTTTTCTTGCGGATATGGGAACGGCTCTAGCAGACGCCCCAGGCGTTCTTCTGTCGTCTGCACGCGCTGTTCGTATACCCGCTTATCGTGCATCATCTCGCCCACCGAAGAGTTGCAACGCACTTTTTATTTTGCCTCTCGATGGTATCGTTTGACTGCGTAGTTGTTGGGATCAACTTCGTCAACATTTTTCTGCTTGACGCTTTCGAGTATATCCCTCTCCACAGTCTTGCTAACCGTGGTGGAACAATTATGGTGACACCTCTAGACAGCCAGCAGACGAGTATACAGAGCGCACTTCCGCTACGTTTTTCGTGATCGATGTGGTCGCAAGTACGAAAATATTTTCTCTTTAAAAAAATTACCACGCTTTTTGTACCAGTGGATCATCTCTTTCAATTGTGTCTCCTTTCTTGTGCAAGCTTTATATGGTGGCACTGCTGAGGGTTCGCTCAAGCTCCTCACCACGCGCCATAGAGTTTCTTACTATTACCTAGAGGGAAAGCTGGCAGCCCGTCTATGGGAGTTTGCATGGCGACCCCTCGAGACCTCTTCAGCCACCATGGGCGCTCAAAGCATCATGGGGCGGTGAGCTACTTGTTGCGGAACTGCAACTTTTGGCCAAAAAATAATAGAAAAATAAAGCTGTTTGATAGCTACAAACGTCCTAACATTCAATATCTGGTCTAATGATTGCAACAAACGAGCAGAAAAGCATTTAAGTGCAAAGTTTGCCCAAAATAAGAGACGACTCGATCTCCTATTGGCCAAGTAAAGAACACTATAAAAACTAATATTTCGTAATTAACAGGCGCACTTTTAAAAGCAAATATGTTTTAAAAAAAAATGTTGTTGCTTAAACACTATAAGAGGTTTTTAATGGTATTTCAGAAAAGTGAAACCTTTTATTGGCGTCGTGTGTCGTCGCGTTTTCACTACTATGGGTTTTGCACACTGCGTTCGCGCGAAAGTCGTCTGCGCACACACGAACAGCGTTTTCGGAATGAAACATCTTAGTAGTGCCACTCCGTGTTCCCGAAAAATTGCGACTGTGCCGCAACAAGTAGCTCACCGCCCCATGATGCTTTGAGCGTCCATGGTGGCTGAAGTGCAGCGCCGCCAGCTTTCCCTCTAGGTAATAGTAAGAAACTCTATGCCACGCGCAGTCCCCATCGTCTGCGCAATCCCTATCGTCTGCGCAATCCCCAGTCGACTGTGACCACATGACAGTAGTAAATGTTCTGTCCCCCCCCCCCCCCCCCCCCCCCCCCCCCCCCCCCCCGTTCCGTTCGTTCTTTGCCGAACAAAAGTTGGCACTTCTCCTGCAATATAAAAAGAAAAAAAAAATGAGCCACTTCGCCGGTAGTCGTCTAGTACGCGTTCCCTTTTTCTTGTGTACCGGTTCCAGCTGCAAAAAAACAAAAAAGTCGTGTTTACACCGTTGCTGGTGTAAACACGACTTGCCGCGTGGCAGTCAGGGCGTGCTCTGTTCTTGTCCTTATTTAACTTAGGCCAGCCGCGTGCCAGAAGCGGAGAATAAGTATCGTCTCGCCCTTGAAAAACCAGCATTAGCTGCCTTGCTATATCTCCCGTCTGCCAGCGCCATCGCTATTATAGGGGCGGCCGTTTGAGTTCTTTGTCTTTTCGAACTCCCATCTACGCGTGCTCATAAACATGTCGTTCATGAACGAGGAAACGATGAGTAGCAAACGGAGGGAGGCCTGTGAGTCAGATTGACTGGAAGGTTTTTCTTTTTTGTTTTTGCCTCCTTTAGCGGTTAACATGTTCATGCATGGTCACGACCATTGCACGGTCGTTGTGCGCTGCGATTATACCTGCGCTTCTGGGAAAAACCGAAGACCCCTTGCGTTTTGCGGGTGACGGTCGCCAAGCGTGGAGAGCATAATAGGACGTCTGTGAAATGTTCTCGCAAATTTCTATCGACTGGCAGTAAAAAAAAAAACGAAAATTCGGGGGGCACTCTGGCTGTCTAAAGTGCTGCAAAGCGAAAGCCTTTCTGGCGCACTGTTTGGCATTGACTGCGAGACTGTGCTGTACTAGTGCTTTATTTGACTACACTGACTGCACATTACAACTACACACTTTGACTGCCGACTTTGGCTGCTTCTTTAGCACGACTCTCTCGCTCTGCTTCGATGAGTTTGGTTGTATCCATGACTCTGTTCGCAGTAATGAGATCAGTAATGTGGTCACCCACGGGCGCCTTGCGCCTCCTGTCGGAGCTGACGACAACTATTTTATTAGTTGTCGTCTGCTCCAAAAGGGGGCGTCAGGCATCCGTGGGTTACCTCATTACTTCGAATCCGCGCACTCTGACGTCATAACCATTTCGGCCAAAAGAAAAGCGTGACACCTCTGCTGACAACCTTCTGTCGACAATGATGAGGTATTAAAGGCTTTCGCCTTAAAATGCTAATGTTTTGTTTTGTGCCGCCGCGGTGGCTCAGTGGCTATGGTGCTCGGCTGCTGACCCAAAAGACGCGGGTTCGATCCCGGTCGCGGCGGCTAGAATTTCTTTGGAGGAGAAATTCTGGAGGCCCGTGCACTGTGCGATGTCAGTGCACGTTAAAGAACCCCAGGTGGTCGAAATTTCCGGAGCCCTTCACTACGGCGTCTCTCATAGCCTTAGTCGCTTTGGGACGTTAAACCCCACGAAACCAAAACCAAACTAATGTTTTGTGAGGAAATGAAAACGGGGTAGTTATACTGTCTCGCTTCTCGGTGGACATTTCAACCACGCCGTGAGGGAACGGAGGAAGGTGGGGATGAAAGAGGGAAGCGGTATGGCTGTCAGAGGAGGCGCATAGATTTCCTCTTTATATACCTTATTCAATGAGCAAAGTCGCATAATTAACGCATCCGGCCCCTCACTTAGCGTCGTAGTTCCCCCGGGGTATTGCGTTAGATTACCGTTCTCGCAAAATAGTAATAATTACTAATTCGCAGATCTTTACAAGTAGAGTAGAGTTATGCACCTTTTTTTTGCTTTACCTGAACATCAAATGACGGTAAGTCTACAGACGCGGTGACTTTGGCTTTACCTATAGCGTGGTGAAGGTTTCGCTTCAATAATAACACAAAATATTTCGGGTCAATCAAAGCCTACAAAAACTTGCGCGACGATTCCCGGCAACGCTAGAAACCGGCTAGAAACCGCTAGAAACACGCTTTCAGAATCTTACCAAATAGATGTCGTTTTCATACAAACGTTCTTGAGGAGGAGTTCTTTAGAAGTTCTTTAGGAGTTCTTGATGGGGGAGTTCTGAAGGAGGAGTTCTTAGAAGGGTGTGAGGGTTCGAGCTAGGATCCGAATACGACTAGACACGTACAGTACGGTCAATTCTTAAAGGGAACATCCGATCGCGTGGCCTCCTCCCTTCGAGAAACTCTGCTGCCTATATACGGCGCGAATGGACATCATGAAGCGCATGCGCGAAAGACTATAGCTTGCATGCTTACTGTGCATGCGTCTTGTGTCGTCAGTTCCCGCAAGTCCTCGGCGGTAGCACTCCGCGAAACGCGGTGGCCACGCGATCGGATGTTCCCTTTAACAGTGGGCCGTACTGTATATATTCATTCTGCTCCTGCATGGTTTACCGGAACGGCGGCTAATGTGACGTCGGTTGCAAGCCATCTGTTGCGCCGAGGAGTCAAGATAGCTGCGTTTGTTGACCTTGTAGATGGCCTCTTCCCTTCGACTTATCGCCAGTGTATCGCCCGTACTTATCTGCATGCAGACTCGCATTCTGCTTGCGTAATTAAAGGAATAGAAAGAAAAGTAGTGGGACTTCGAAGCGCCCTTCGTGTTCCAAGGGCCTCTGCGAACAGGTCGTGGCAGCGTGCGCAGTCTGTGGAGAACGCGAACACGCTCTGCGCGCGTCAGTCGAGGTCAATCAACGCTCGGCCTTGCGGGTCGAATGCTCCGAGGAGGAGGACCCTGCCTCGGCGGCGTCTTGGCGCGGTCTCAGGGTGACTGCTCAGTTGTGTCGATCTACGGGGCAGAAATTTAAAAAAAAGTGTTTCAGGGGTAGGAGGGGGAGAAAATGGGTATCGCGTGAAAATGGAGTATATTCTTTGTCCCTTGGAAAAAGGAAAGAACCCACGTTCCTCCATTTTGTTACCCTTTAGCCTTTTGGGTTTTGTAGTGAGTAGATATGGAACGTTAATCCGCGGCGTAATTAAGTCACCTGCGTGACTGAACTCGGTAAGCTAAGAGCATTTTGTACAGTCTCAATTATGACAAACGTATTCTTTCCAATCTACCTGGCATCTTCGAGAAAATGCTCCTGCATGTGAATTACATGTATATAGGTCTTTAAAGTTTTTGGCTGTCCATTTTTTTTTACCGAAACCAAGGAGCGTAAGGCAATGTCTCGACATTTTTATTGTTTTATATTTGTGTTCATCAACCAGAAATAATAGGGGAATATATATTTTTTTTTTCCTGGAAGATATTAGGAAGCAGAAGAAACCACCTGCATGCCGCCGGTGCGATCCCAGCCCAGCACCCCTGAATTTCCTGTCCGGTGCTGTCGGATTCGGAAATCGTGGGTTCGGATCTCAGCGATGACATGCATTTGTTCTTCTACTTTTTAATTAATAGCCTTTCAGCAACAAAATAATTGCACTATTTCCCATTGAATCAACAGCACAAAGAAAGAAAGAAAGATTGAAAAATTCCCTTGTGCTCCTTGGTTTCGGTGAGTGTTCGCCGAAACGTCAACCTGCCAGTGTGGCAGTGTGGGTGGGGACTTTAATGTAGATATAAAGACAAACAGGAATTTGTTACCACTTATGCAGGAGAACATCACGTGCCTCTCGCTCGTAACGCCTCCTACGGCTGTGACAACCTCGCAAAATACTTGCATAGACCTCGTCTTTGAGAACCAGGCATTGGTGCAGCAAGTTCTCCGACCACAAAGCTTCCGTCATGACAACTAAGAACTGTTAGTGCAGTGTTTTTTGAAGAAGGAAAATGTGTGAAAAATAACAAGTTGTCTGTAGTTGTACATACATGTCTTGGTAGAATTATTCGCCTCAATCTATCGAAAAGCTAAGAATTTTTTTTATTTTGAGTATTTTTAGTATTTTTAGTATTTCTTGCCCAAGACCAGCTCAGACTGGAACCACCTGCCCGCCAGCATCGTCTCCATCTCTGAACCAGAAGCTTTTAGATCTGCTCTTCTTCATCACCTATGTTAACCACTCTCCTTATTGTATTTTATTTGTATAAGTATACTTACCACTCCTATCTGTAACGCCTCAACGGCCCTGATAGTAACGAAATAAATTAATAAATAAATGAAGTTTGCGGGGATACAGCGGCGGCAACTGACAAAGGACAGGGTTGATTGCAGAGACATGGGAGAGGCCTTTGCCCTGCAGTGGGTGTAGTCAGGCTGATGATGATGATGATCGAAAAGCTGAAACAGCTGATGAGCTGCGCTCAAATTTCGCGTTGGGAAGTAACGTAATCGTCACCAATTTTTTCTACTGTAAATATAGCAGCGAAAAGTCAGCCTTGCGTCGTAACCGAATGAACGTTATATTATTGAATAACAGAATCACTTGACCAAATGTTTAGAGGAATCCCCCAAGGTGGAGTAGATTTCTAATAAGGGAGTAATTACTCATTACTCATTGAGAATCACTTGTTTTCCTCCTCCGTATCTGCAAAAGCGACCCTCACGTTACAGTCGCGGTCGCGCTACGTTCGAGTAAATCCGGTACATACGTGCGCGTGCCGAATTCCCAGCCGCCTTTCATCAGTGTCGGCCACCTCCGCGGCGCGTCACGCTGCAGGCTGTCTGTATCTGTTTGTGTCTTTTTGTTTGCGTAGCCCCAATGCGGGCGAGGTCTTCCGTGCCTTTGTTGTCGTCTTTCGCGGAGGCCACGTGCGGTGGCTCTAGAACAACACCCTCGGCACAAGGCCGCCTGCCGACGGGACCGGAGAAAGGTCGTTGTCTGCCGCAGATCCCATCCTCTCTCCATTTCCTCCCCTCCCTCTCTCTTTCTAGCTGTGTCGCGAAGGTTTCAGGGCCTTGCCTTCTGTCCCTTGTCTTCTCATCGCGCGAACTTACTTCCTCCGGCCTTTGAGTTCTAGCCCTGTTGCTGTTTGTGGGTTGTGTTCTTTTGTCTCGGTATCCTGCCTTGGAGTTATCGCTGCGACGCTCTTGCGTACTGCGGCCAGGTGTGGAAGGGGGGGGGGGGGGGGAGCTAATTTGAACGAGGTCGAAGATTACTTCCCAAGTGTTATATCCAACCTCGATGTTTAATTTATTTATTTTATTTATTTATTTATTTAATTTATTTTATTTATTTATTTATTTCAGTTACCCTCTGCCGCGCTGGCTCAGTGGTTACGGCGCTCGGCTGCTGACCCGAAAGACGCTTGTTCGATCCCGGCCGCGGCGGTCGAATTTCGATGAAGCCGAAGTTCTAGAGGCCCGTGTGCTGTGCGATGTCAGTGCACGTTAAAGAACACCAGGTGGTCGAAATTCCCGGAGCCCTTCACTACGGCGTCCCTCATAGCCTTAGTAGCTTCGGGACGTTAAACCCCAATAAACCAAACCAAATTCAGTTACCCCTCTTCGCCCGGTGGGCATTATAGAGGGGACTAGGGCTTGACAAAAAAAAAAAAAAGGATGGGAAGGGGAAGAAAAGGAGTACATGCTATTGTAAGGTATGGAGCCAAATGAGACTGACAATTATAGAAATCACAGTAAAATTATAATGGCATGCAAAACAGATTGCACACTTAAGTAGCAGAGTGGAAGGCTACAAGGCGGGACTCTGTGTGGACACGGAAACGATGACCTCCACAAAGGGTATGCTGTGTTTACAAAAGCAAGGACAACCAACCAGGCTCTCACAGCTAATGCATGCGAAAGAGCCGTCGGTTCGGTTCTGTTGCCGTCTCGGCTTATCTGTGGTGTGGAAAGGCCCCGTTTTGCAGGAAACTCCATTGCTTCGATTCGCCCTTCGGCTGTGGTGCGAGCGGCTATTCGCTACTTTATAATGCTGCCTTCGTGCTTTATTCACATTGCTTTCGCCCTTTTTTTGTGCGTGCGTTTGTCTCCTTGGAATTGCTCGATTAATCCTGCTTCACTTCGTCGCGTACCGTGCGCGGAATTTGTCAAGGGCCCCCGGGAGGGGACAACTTTGTCTCTCGTCTCGGGGACGTGGGCTCGATCCCCGTTGCGGCAGCTGCGCTATTTTAAGGCACCGAATTTAAAGTGAAGAAGTTACTTTAAGGAAGCTATTTGACGAGTTTTTGACGATCACCGGGCAGTCTGAAATTAAGTTAGTTGGGCGGTGCTTTCCATTACATATTGCATGGCTTAGATTGTCGTCGAACGTTGGCTGGTCTCCCTTAGTATTGTGTGTTCTTTCTTTCTTTCTTTCTTTCTTTCTTTCTTTCTTTCTTTCTTTCTTTCTTTCTTTCTTTCTTTCTTTCTTTCTTTCTTTCTTTCTTCCTTTCTTTCTTTCTTTCTTTCTTTCTTTCTTTCTTTCTTTCTTTCTCTCTTTCTTTCTTTCTTTCTTTCTCTCTCTTTCTTTCTTTCTCTCTCTCTTTCTTTCTTTCTTTCTTTTCTCTTTCTCTCTTTCTTTCTTTCTTTTCTCTTTCTCTCTTTCTTTCTTTCTTTTCTCTTTGTCTTTCTTTCTTCTTTCTGTCTTTTCTCTTTGTCTTTCTTTCTTCTTTCTGTCTTTATTCATGTTGAATGGGTCCCTTCCAGCAAAGGTGAATTCGTTTAACACATCCCCTTTCATTCACACGGGCACCTCTTCACAGTCCTTGCGTTTCGCCTTGACCAAAATGTCCTTAACGGGGTTGTTCCGTTTATGCCTCGGCGATAGCAATCTCTTATCTTGTTGGCTGTCCGTGACCTACTGCTGTTTTGTCTTGTGGCTGCATTCGGTGCGTTGAATTAATCAAGGCAACGTTACTACAGCATCGCTGGCGCCTGTACCTCGTGATAACCATCTAGTCGGTTATGTACAGGCGGCTACGCATTTAAGGCATTTTTTTGTTAGTTTCTACAAAGCTGGTCGTCGCGTCTAGGGGTGTTTATTTACTTTTATTTTTTCCTGCGCAGTGTTCTTTAGTGTCTGCTGCTGGTAACCGTCTGACGTGTTATCTAGGCGGTATGTAGAGTCTTTGTCAAAAGTAACCAGGCTGCATGGTTTACTTCTAGCTCGTATACAGTGGAGGCCTTACAGCTTCCTTCAAGCTGAAATAGTCGTTAAAGGTAAGGACTGGTGGTCTTCTTACTACCTTCCAACACCTTTTGATCTTTAAGAAAACCACAAGGGCTCCACTATACAAGCTAGAAGCAAACCATGCAGCCTGGTTACTTTTGACAAAGACGGTACATGGAGCGTTGACGTTTCAGTTTACCTGCAATGGCCTAGTATAACTTGTGTGGAGTTTATTCTTATCTTGTTTTTGTATCTATGCGCCGTTTTCAGCCGTCCTCCTTTTCCGTGTAGGCGTTACCTGGATCTTCTCCGTAGTCTCTTCTACCGGTGTAAAAATAGAGGCCCGGTACGGACTGTCGTCGTTTTTGTATATATATTTTGACCTTGGTGCAATAATCGGTAATTCGGTAATCGTCAGTCCGTCTTCGAGTTGGCTGAAACGCTCTGAAGAACTAGTTCTCTACGGCAAGGTTTAATTCAAGGCCGACTGGTTTGGAACGCGTCCTCGGCAGTTTGCCGGTGAGGGTTTTAATTTGGTCCTTTTTCGTATCCGCTACATAATCACTTGCATCTTGGCCAACTCTTTTTTTCTTCTTTGCTGCCAGTGCTGTCAGGAAGCCGGCCTTCACGGTGCTTTGATTGCGTATCGCTCCATATCTTTGCATAACGCAGACTATTGTCCGCTCTTACGGGTATCCCACGGACTGAATGGGCCTAAAGGCTTAGTTCAAGAGCACACTGAAGGCCAACTGAAGTTCCCTTGTTCCAATAGACTCCGGCATTCTAAAGACAAATATACCGCTCATACTGAAAACAGATCTTTTATTAGCTAGAAATGACCAATAAACGAAATGCAGGTACCGCCATCACCGGCCGAATTCGCAAGTACACTGCGTCCATTCACCTGCTGGACGATGACATATCTCAATGTTATTTGACCACAATGACGCTGATTGGTTGCTACGGATCGCTGACGTGACGTCACGTGATGAACGCAGTCTGTTTTCTAATCGGCTGCTCTGTTTGTCCTGCCAACAGTCTACCTTGAGAGGAGCCGTTTAGCATTTTTCTGCGTGTCGTCTGCACTGCATTCTTAATTTCCTGGAAGCGCATAGATGACTCCCCGGACACCCAAGAGAAGAGAAAAAAAAAAATTCTGCGCGCTAGTCGCGCGCAAATACCGGTTCTGCTAGATCCTGTCTTCGTGAGGCAGAATCTCGTCGCGTCATATCTGTGTTGCATTTATAGCGAAAGTCTTAACTCCGCCGTGTTGTGCGCGCAGGCGGCCATTTCGCTGCCGCCTTAGTTCTCGTGTGCTGCGTGCGCGAGACGCAGACAACGGGCGGGACTTGCCGGAGGCATTTGGCTTTGAATATACTCCTTCTATGACCATTCAGTTTTTCTATCTATTATTATTTTTTCTATATACGAGCTGTTTTTGTCATCACCTACTGTGCGGACTGTGAGCGCCGCCATGCGGGATTCATCAAAAAGCCGCGAGAGCGACACCTAGGTGTGTTATTTTTAATCGTATTTTTGCTACTCGTGCGTCAGCGCGCTCTTTATCGTCTGCTCGCTTCTGCAGCACGCCCAAACCTGTTCTCGGGTTTTGCTGGATGGAGCAGACTAGAAAAAATACGAAGCCTACGTTGCGCTGAGCGCAGCAGACGATGTAGCGCGACTTTCGGTGCAGCAGTTCGGGGTCTTCTATTTTGGTCTCCGCTTGACCGCTGCCAATCAATTCGCGTGGGCACAAGCCGCGCCATAGCGGTGGAAAAGTATGGTGGAGCGAAATTTCGAGTTCTGCGCAAGCTGGAGACCTGGAACTTCGTGGAGTTCTCTGGTCTACCAGTTCCAACGCTGGCCGCATCGTGCGATGCTTTTTAGACACGGAATGAACGGGCGTTTGCCTCGGCGATATCAAATGGTGGAGACCATTATTTCGTTTGTCCGTTCACAGGTGACGCGACAATCCGTAGGGACGAAAATTGCTGTCCGTAATCGTTGCTATTCGTGGAATGGTAAGTTTCGCGACATGCCAGTTTAATCCCTTAGTTGACCCCATTCCCAACCCCTCGGAGGAGCAGTGGGAGGCTATTCTGCTCAGCGATGATCCTGACCGTCAGCACTGGCTGGTGGGGAGGGCCAGCGCAGCAGCAGCAGCCAGTGGACTACCGGACTAGGCGGCCCACCCACATGTTCTGAGAATACTGAACAAATAAAGATGTTTTAGAGCGCAGCTCTTTGGCGTCCGTTCCTGGGTTTCGCGTCGTCGTCGGCGTTGTCGTCGGCTTCGTAACCAGCTCCGCCCCCCTTTCATCCCCCCAGCGCTAGCAGCGACCGACTGATACCGCTGGATGCCGCTAGAGAGTCAAGATAACGTGACTGCATAGAACACCGTCGCCGCCATGCAGAAAGAGGAGGAAAGGGTCCCCCCCCCCCGTTCTTGTGTGGCGGATAGGGTGCTCTTCAGTTGCCGACGCGCCGGTTATTTCACGTAGGCGTGAAAGAAGAAAGAGAGGCCGTAATGAAGAAAATGAAAATTGTATTTGAGGAAAGGAAATTACGCATTAACTGTGTCGCATATCTCAGTAGACACTAGTCGAAAATTGTATTTGACGAAAGAAAGTTGCGAAAACTGTTAGTGGAGTCTTTGTTAAAGGAATACGTGTGAAAAAAAAAAAAATTCTGTGATAGCGCATACATGTGTTGCTCGATTTCTTTGCCTCAATCTATCGAGAAGGTGAAACAGCTTATTTGCTGCGCTCAAATTTCGCATTAGGAAGTAACGTAATCGTCGGTAATTTTTTAATCAATCAATCGCGACTGCGATATTCAATGTTCCGAATCCACTTTCGACAGTGATACGGACTGTCTTAGATAATAATTCCTTTTCGTCTGCCTCTTTCCTTACTTGCAGGAGACATTGGTTTCGACTTCTAGGCTTACCTTTTCAGTAGTGTTACTGACCTGCATATTATTTTCCTCCTGATTCCTGAAATAAATGTAACTAATGCACTTCATCCTATGATCATCAGCTAAACGCTGATAATGGAAGTAATCTTTATTCTGATTGCTTACACGCTTATAATAGGCCACATGCCAAAACGCCAATAGGAAACAGCTTGAAAGCGCCGTTGGCTTTCACAGAATAGTAATAATAACAAAGGAAATGGCGCGGAATCAACAAGTACACGGGGACGCAATTTAGGCAAACGATGTCACACATTGCGCGGGAAATAATAATGAGAACACCAAGTCAGTGCACTCGCTGTAAAATTGATAAACCAGGGAACCGTGTTCACAAAATATGGCTTTAGTTCGTTTCGCGGGAGGTTATGCAGACTATTCTGGTTAGCTTGGCTGTGACACGTTAGGATAGGAAGCTCTGAAAACAAAAATACTCTACCTGGTGTTTCACCTAAGTATTTACACAGTCTGCAAAACGAGAAATTTGAGCCCTTAAACACGTGCAGTGCGCGTATTGCATGCGGGCAATTACGGTGTCGCAAACGCATGGACCATCCCCGGTAGAAACCGTCGGTGCAATTCCAGGCGAGTATGAACCCACCGCCTCGTGTGAATCTGTCAGCCGGAGCGCAACGTTGCTTGCATCCCCTCACGTTCGACGCGCAATGAACAACCGATGCAGTTGCAACCTCGTGACATGTTTACAGATTATGCAAGCGAATTCTTCGCAACCGCCTTCGCAACAGCGTATTCTTTCGGGATACTTTTCCGTGATTTTTTTTCCTCGTCTTGCGTAATTGCACTTGCGGGGCCGGCAACATTACCAAATGACAGTTTCTTCGGCTCCGTCGCCGCGAAGGCGTCGTGCGCTTGCTAATGGACTCTTTCGTTTATTTCTCGCCTCGCGTATATTAAGGCGAAAGCCTTTAATGGCTGACACTGTCGTCCGTTAGCAGAGGTTGTCACACGCGTTTAACTCGGGAATTAAAGAAGATGGAAGAAAACAAAAGGTTGCTTCAGATACAGGAGGAAAAAATGAACCTAGACACCAAGTTTGACGACTGCAGAATATATATTTAATTAATGATAGGCAAAAATGTCGAAATTCCGTCGAAATAGCGTGATCGTCGATATGGCTTAGTAGAAGAGCAGGACGTTGGGCCAGTTGATGGAGCGACATATTCAAGAAAACTTTGCGCAGATTAACACTAGACGGAGGGAGCGCTCGTGTGTGTGTGTGTATTTCTCCCTCCGTCTTGTGTTAATCTGCGCAAAGTTTTCTTGAATATGTCGAGATAGCCATGGGAACGGTGTGACGTGACATCCACCAGAAGTCGTCACGGCATAGTGAAAATTGTCACAGAATGGTCGGAAAAATATCGGATTTGTGTCAAATTAGATGGAAAAATGTGTAATTAAGCGTAATTAACACTTAAGATTCCAGAAAGATACATAATTTGGGTATCGATATAGCCACGGGAACGATGTGACGTCACATCCACCGGAAGTCGTCACGGCATAGTGTCCACGGCTTTCGCCTATCAGCACTTTAGTTGCCAAGAGTCCTCGCTATTTTTTTGCGCCTTCTTTTACTGCGCCTTTTTATTTAGTTTCTCGCTCCAGCTTTTTGTCTGCGCCGACGACTTGGCTCGGGCAGTATATGTTGCCGCCAGTAGCCGCCACGTTTGGTGAATGAACCAGATGCATAGTGAGAAGCTTCGTGTTTCCGCAAACCGTTTGTCGCCGCCTGCTAAGCTTGCATCGTCAAATATATTCGGGGTGTATCATCGTGGTGCCCGTGACGTCACAGCTTCCGCCATGTTAGATAAGCGGAAGCAAGAAATTTCTGTGAAACGCTTAGTGACACTTGCTCCGGCGTGCACTGTGAAAGCTATTCGTAAGTATGTTCGATTGGGCTGCACTTGCTGCACCAGTACAAGGAGTGCAGCGCGCGCCCGATGCACTTACGTATTCGTTTTGCAAGAGTGCACCCCCGGTTCAGCGCTAGTGCATTCTCCGAAGTGGCAGTGTACGTCTAGAACGCTCAAGATACCCTGGTGTGGTGTACAAGATACCATGTCAAGGCTGTGACGCTGCCTACATTGGCGAAACTGGAAATTTCGGACGAGGGCTCTAAGAGCGTCAGAATGACGTCGTGAACGGCTGCTCTGCATCTAATGCTTTGGCGGAACACAACGCATCAACAGGACACCCCACTGAGTGGGATGAAGCATCTATTTCATTGCCACAGAGATCAAGTTATCATCGCGCCTTCTTTTAGAATCATTCTATATACATAGCACAAAGCATGCTCTTAACAGAACACGTTGTAATCTGCCAGAAATCTATAATCGCTCACTAGAAAATTTTAACAATATATAAGCCACTGTCGTTCCACGCAGCGCTCTATGGGATCAAGGGGACCCGTACGGGCCCCGAAACGTCGCGTTTCCTTTTGAAGAATGTGTTGGCGAGTGTATGTTTGTTTCCACCGCCACTTTGAAGGTTGATGAATTGTCACGCCAGTTGCGGCATTCAGACGGACTGTCAGGGCTGTTTAAAATAGATCGAAAGTTAGATGCAGCGAAGGAACAAACGTTTGGTAGGAAGACAGCGCAAAAAACGACAACCACAGGGGAGGACAAGACACAAAAGAACGCTACTACCTACCAAGTGAGTTGATAGTAGCGTTGTTTTGTGTCTTGTCCTCCCCTGTGGTTGTCGTTTTTTGCGTGTCTTCCTACCAGGTATGAATAACCAACTAGCCCAGCACCATGTTTTATTGAAGAACAAACGTTGCAGTTGGCTGCCAACAGCTTTCTGCTATACTGAGCTCGTTGGCGGCGCCGTCATGTGCTTAGCTTCTGCCGTGCACGCGTTCAAGCCGGTTTTTATAGTCGGGGCTTTCGTAATTGGCAGGATGTAACTTTCCTCTCATTCGCCATTGCGCAGACGACACCCGGCGCACGCCTGACTCGTGTGTCCTTGCACGCGAGTGGCTTGCGACACTTGTATCGTAATTAACTTTTTATTTTTTGGATTCGGGTGTCTTTTTTTTTCTGTTGTTATTCAACTCGTCATCCTCCCGGGCTGTTCGCTTCGTCGGCTTCGTGCGAACAATATATGTCATTGCCTGAGTCCATCGTCTGCGGGACTACGCACTTCCCCGTACCGGTCGCTGCCGCCGTCTGCAGTTTAACATTCTGGGCAGCTGTCCAACATATTTGGCTGATGTTCTTCTCCAAGGGGCTCTTCTCGATCGGCATATGAGTCACGTGCGCTGAATCGCATTCCACGCAACGTCGCTTGCTTTATAATATGTGTTTTTGGTGCGTGTAGGGGGCGCGCGGGTGAAGCGAAATTGAAAATAGCGCTGTCAGATGATCCCTATAGGACGAGAGTATATAGGGCACACCGGACATGCTTGTTCCGTGCTGATGCTTTATATGAATTGAAAAAAAAAAATTTTTTTTACATGTCTTTCAAGTAGTTTCTTCCCCTTCTTTGTTAGCATATGGAGAGCCGTAGTATGGCGTAAAAGCGCCGAGGACATCAATTAAGGGATTGCTGGCTATGGACAAGCGCGTATAATTAGATCTGCTTCTTCCGCTGGAAATTCAGTGCCGATGTATGCATTTTCTACGCCTGTTTTAAAAGTCGTTTTTTGAAGTCTCTACCACGGCAGCGGAATACTACTTTAATTTACACACAGTTCTTTACACACAGTTCAAATTTTCACCTATACATGCCCTCCTAATGTCTATCGAGAAGCCACCTCAAATTTTTAGTTTTTATTTCTTGAGCTGCTCAAAAATCACGGAGTGGACTTCATAAATCGAGTACGAAACATTGCGGAGATATGTGGCTGATATTTGCGAATCCGGCCGCTTATGCCAAATATAGCAGTCAAAGTTTGTGAAATGAGGCTGGTTATGACGTACAGTCGGGGACGAAAGTCTCTGGACCGCTTGATCCGCAAGCGAAGCCGACTGCTGTACTACCAGCCTCCGGCTTGAATCCACACTTGTGAAGGTGAAAGAAGAGGATTTTGGCTTTCACCTTTCACAAGTGCGTTTTACAACCAGCGACTAATAAGCCAGCTATCGGCTTCGCTTGCGGATTACGAGGTCCCCGAGGACTTTTGTCCCCGACTGTACATATGATGGAAGCCAACAGTAATTTAAAGCAAGGAAAACATAGAGGAATATTCCTGTTTTTGAAACTTGCGCTGTAATAAAGAGAATTGGGGTTTGCTGCCCCAGCGGCTAGCGCCGACGAAGGAGACGAAGAAGATAGAAGACGAAGCTGACGAAGCTCGGGAGCGCGCTTGCGAACGCTGGCCTGCTGAACAGCACCGCTTGAACAAAGACCGGCCGTTCCCACTAATTGTGCGAGTCGTCTCATTACACCCTGCACCTCATTGCACCTCCACCAAGTGTAATGAGACGACTCGCACAATTAGTGGGAACGGCCGGTCTTTGTTCAAGCGGTGCTGTTCAGCAGGCCAGCGTTCGCAAGCGCGCTCCCGAGCTTCGTCAGCTTCGTCTTCTATCTTCTTCGTCTCCTTCGTCGGCGCTAGCCGCTGGGGCAGCAAACCCCAACTCTCTTTATTACAGCGCTGTTAATCAACATGAAATTGATAGTTCAATCGTTTTATGGCTGAAAGATAATTGATTTGAAAGTCGAAGCAAAAGCAATCATATGGCATGCCGCCGTTGTGATCCGAACTCGCGACCTTCTTCTACTTTCATGGTTAGGTTACATGCAACATAAGTACCCCCGAGATTAGAGATTGGACAGCCGCCGTGGTAGCTCAGTTGGTGGAGCACCGCACGCGAAATTGAGAGGTCGTGGGCTCGGGTCCCACCGGCGACCTGTGGGTTTTTTTTCTTCTTCTGTGCAATAGCTTAGCGTTCTGTTATAGACAGCATCTATTTGTTTTATTTTCCCACCGCCCCGCCGCGGTGGCTGTGGTTACGGCGGTCGGCTACTGACCCGAAAGACGCGGGTTCGATCCTGGCCGCGGCGGCTGAATTTCGATGGAGGCGAAATTGTAGAGGCCCGTGTACTGTGCGACGCCAGTGCACGTTAAAGAACCCCAGGTGGTCAAAATTTCCGGAGCCCTTCACTACGGCGTCCCTCATGGCCTGAGTTGCTTCGGGTCGTTAAACCCCAATAAACCAAACCAATTATTTTCCCACCATATCTGCATACATCGCGAGCCGACAAAGAGACGGCGAGGCACGGAGGAACACTTTTCTCTCTCTCTTCTGATTGGCTTAGGCGGTCTCTAGGTTAATTCTACAGCGCTGCGAGGAGCTGTTTGCTGATTAGGAAGCAAAAAACGTACCGCCTCATACAATATAAAGTAAAAGCGGCTCCATAAATGCCGTAATTCTTTTGTTTCTGTACTCTCAAGCATCTGTTTTTTTTTTCCTTTCGTTATTCACCTTCCCGCATGGAAGATGAGGGTGTTTTGGCTCAACGAAGGTGAATAAATTAAAGCTGTATTTCCGGTGTGCGTACAATGAAACTGTCTCCCTGTAATGACTAGGAAACCTCGCTGGTCCATGGCTCTTGTTTCTGCTCTTGAAACTTGCCGAAATGGACGACGTGATTGTACGCCCAGGGCCGGTGATAATCCTGTGTGTCGCGAGAGTTTGCGCGGAAGACTGGTATCTTCTCTATTTTCTCACATGTGCTATCGCTATTATCTCTCTAAACATGCTATCCCCAATGCAAAACGCAGGAACCAAGGATACAACCTTGTCCGGAGTCGCAAACAACGCGTTTTTTTTTTTGCATATTTCCTTTGAGCCGTCCCGAGAAATTGTGGTATTGTTGTGGACTTCTACGCTAATAGCTACTGTTATTTGCGGTTGATACTATGATAACGCAGGTTGTTTACCTCTGGGTTTGCTTGTGACAATGTTTTCCCCTTTGTTTTTTGGTGCCCGTGCAGAATTGGTTACGCCATCGCTGAACGCCTGGCGCAAGATGGCGCCAGGGTCGTCGTCAGCAGTCGAAAAGAGGACAAGGTGAACCAGGCGGCCTCGCGGTTGACCGCGCAGGGCTTGGACGTCATCGGGGCGCCGTGTCACGTGGGAAAGGCCGAAGACCGGGCCAACCTCATCAAGCTGGTGAGTGGCCTAGCTGTGTGCATCTTGTAGCAAAGGAAACTCTAGTAGGATACAACTTAAAAAAAAAACAACAGCAGTTGCTAACACTGGGCCTCGGTCCGTGGCGTCCTGTATTACTCCTCTGGCCAATCGCAACAGTGAACGAAACCAGCTTTTAATGTTTGGCTAGTCATACAATCCACATATCAAAACTGGTGAACAGCGCAAAAAGGCGGGACAACGACGAGACAGCGCTTGTCTTGTCGTTGTCCCGCCTTTTTGCGCTGTTCACCAGTTTGATTGCATACCAACTCGCCCAGATTTCAGCTTTACCACATATCAAAAGTCTAGAGCTCATAATTTTTTTTCTTTGTTTAGGTAACAAAAATAGTTTAAGCAGCGAACTACTTTTTCGTCGTGGAGGAATTCTGTGCGCGGAGGCTGAATGTGGGCGGAGCTTCACTGCAGACTTAAGTTGTATTCGACCACAGACGTACTGCTTCACTGTATGCTAGTTTTCAGCAGCTGTCAAAGAGGGCGCAGTGCGTAGTGCACTGGAAAGACTGCTCACGGGGCACTTCCTCGCCAGAGGCAAAAGAAGTGGTGGCGCTGCTATCGTCCACTCTTGAAACGCGTTCCAATGACATTCTGAACGTCTCTTCGATTTGTCTGCACTTGCTGCGGCAGTTCCGGGAAGTTCCCGCGGCGAGCCGTCTCAGTTAAGACAGTTCAAGAGCAGCTTATATTGGCACTGGTTGCTTCCAAACGAATGGTCGAGTGCAGGCGTGGTCGTCTGCTAGCCTCTCCGTCTCCACCAAATTACATCCGAACTACGTGACGAATTTTAAAGCAGCAAATCGCAGTGAAGTGTTGCTTTGAACAGCCCCGAGAAATCTTAGTTTTGCTGAAAAAAAAGAAGTCGTTGCATGTATACCTTGACACACATGTGTGGTGTAAATCATTTGACAGATGATCTGCGAATACATCTGGTGAAATGCGGTCCATGGGGCTCGACTTGATCACTTATGACATCACAAAGAGTAACCAAAAAGAGTTACCGCAAATAATTGTTTACTATTGTAAGTAGTCAGTCTAAACTGCCACATGCATGCACTGCATGAGGCATGGTGCTTGAAGAATGGACACCACTGAACGCTTCTTTGCCAACAGCCGTGCCGATAGTCGCTGAGGTTGTTTGCTTAAATCACAGCGCCTGTCGCCACTTTTTCCTCAAGGTTTAGCGTACAGTTGTGGACGTCCGCTAGGCGTGTCTTTTCCTCATACGCGGCTTTTTTTTTTTGCCTTGGTCGTTTTTTGCAATGGTGACAATGTGCAGACGGATTGGAGAGGAAAACACTTCACGCCTGGCTTTAGCGTGTAAGTACAGGGTGCTGGCGGTGCTTTTTCTTTCCTTCCGTGACCTGACCTGAAAAGTACCATAAAGTCCACGCTTAGGCCATCTTATTATCCCAAGATTATGGCTGTTATGGAATTATTGCACTAAGAGTTTTCCTGATCATAAGCGGCAGTCACACTTTTGTCGTGTGTATACTTTCCGCACAGTTGTTTGAAGTGCAGAAAGGTTTACAGGAGATTGGGTAGTGTAGGAGCATTAAAGTGTCCTGGATATATGTGGCCTTTAGCTTCAAGGTAATTATGTGCGTTTAAACTAGGTTGCAAAAGGTTTCTAAGGAAAAGTTTCTGTATGCCATTCTAGCAACGAAACAACAGCAGTCGTATATGCCTGATTCATATATTGACAACAGAGCTCCACTTTGACTTGTTTTTCTGTCTCTTTGTTGACCCTATGTCCACCATTATTCTTTTTTCCTCAAAGATCTGTATCATTTTCTGCACTTCTGTTGTTTCCTCTTGCATCTTTTAGGGATGCAAGCTTTACAGAATAGTCTTGCTGGTGTCTGTAATGAATGTGTAATTGTGGTCCGAGTCTATTTTGAAACGTTTGAAGTAGGAGTACTTGCAAAATTTGTGCCGTCATTTTTCTTTGTGTGCAGAAAAATATTGTACCATTTTTATTCACACTTCATTTACTGCATGAATGTAAACGAAGTGCGACACAGATACATTTAGTATATGAGAAAGTTTTGTTTGCTCGCCATAGTTTTGGGGCCGGCCAGCTGCAAAGCATGATGCTCGCACAACTTCTTTTTACCTTTAATGCATTCACGCCTACTGTAATTGTTGAAACATGTGTGCAGGTGGTTGAGAAGCTCGGTGGCATCGACATCCTTGTCTCCAATGCTGGCATGAACCCTGTGATGGCCCCTGTCTTAGATGTGAGTGGACCTTTTATAACAGAGTGTATCAGGTAGCGGAAGGTTTAGTATAACATAGCTTGTTTTCGTTTTTGGGCAGTCCTTGTACCTGTATCTTACCGTTGCTCACCTATGGTGGAGAAACGTGGAAGCTAACAAAGAGGGTTCAGCTTAAGTTAAGGACAACGCAGTAAGCCATGGAAAGAAAAATGATAGGTGTAACGTTAAGAGATCGGAAGCGGACAGTGTTGGGACTGGGGCATCCCACCGCTGCCACCACTGTTGGGACTGGGAGTCCGAGCCAGGAAACGGTCGAGGCGACGGTGAGTAAAGGACGTTTATGTACAGTATGTACAAGGGCGTTTACATGATAGAAGGGCCAAGAACACCACGGGCTAGCACAAAGAAGAAGGGCGGCCCCGTCGGCGAGCGTAGCTCCGGCGTGATGGCTCTTCTGCTGCCCGTCTGCTGCTCTGGCTCAGCGCGGCTCCGTTTTTAAAGCCACCGCTGACGGTTGCGGCAGCCAGCAGTTCAAATCCTCCAATCAGGTCACGGCACCGGCCACCGTTCAAATTAGACCAGTGGTCGAGAGGCGACGGCCGGTGACGCGTCAGAGGAGCCCGCACCGACGGAGAGGAGGGGAGGAGGAGGGGTCCGCGTCGGCTCCGGCGAGACGGCATGAGTCACGCTGCACGCCGCGACATGCCCGAGAGAGTCTGGGCCTGCTTTGAGCGACGGCGGGCGCGCAGCGCTTGTTTCCAGAGAGGCCAGCCAGCGAAATGTGGGCGCCGGCACTAGAACAGGGTGGGTGAGGGAACAAATACGCGTTAATGACGTCCTAGTCGAAATCAAGAGGAAGAAATGGGCTTGGGCAGGGCATGTAATGCAAAGGCAAGATAACCGCTGGTCCTTAAGGGTAGCGGAGTGGATTGCAAGAGAAGGCAAGCGTAGCAGAAGCGGCAGAAGGTTAGGTGGACGGATGAGATTAAGAAGTTTGTGGGAATACGGTGGCCGGAACTGGCGAACTGGTTAATTGGAAAGACAAGGGAGAGGCCTTTGCCCTGCAGTGGGCGTAGTCAGGCTGCAGATGATGATGATGTACCTGTTACTAACAGAAAACCCAACAAACATTGTTTTTAGAGCGCAGCTCTTTGGCGTCCGTTCCTGGGTTTCGCGTCGTCGTCGGCGTTGTCGTCGGCCTCGTAACCAGCTCCGCCCCCCTTTCATCCCCCCAGCGCTAGCAGCGACCGATTGATACCGCTGGATGCCGCTGACGCCGCTAGAGAGTCAAGATAACGTGACTGCATAGAATACCGTCGCCGCCATGCAGAAAGAGGAGGAAAGGGTCCCCCCCCCCCGTTCTTGTGTGGCGGATAGGGTGCTCTTCAGTTGCCGACGCGCCGGTTATTTCACGTAGGCCCCGGCACGTCGACGAATACGTGACCACCTTCCCACGGCTAGACCTGGTTCTTAGCGCTGCGGAAGCGAGGGTATCATATTGTTTGTGTTCAGCATCGGCGGCGTTGTCCCTGAAACCAACTCCGCAGCTGGGGTTGACTCACTATCGGCGTCAGCGGCATCAGTCAGTCGCTGCTATCTCTTCCCTCCTCCCTTTATCGTGTTGTCCGCTTGCTGCGCGCGCTTCTGCCCCCATCGTTTGCCGCTGGGTGTACACGCCGCCCCCCTCCCCCCTCTTCCTGCGAGTCTCCGGTTGTCAAAGCGCCGGCTCGAACTTAATTCCTTTCTTCGCTCCTCCTGCAATGCAACCCCTGTGCGGTGGCAATCAGAGAGCCAGATCGGTGGCGGCGGATCTGTATATGTGCACCGCCCGAGCCGAAATTGCGAATACGTGTGAAAAGTAAAAAAAAAAATTCTGTGATAGCGCATACATGTGTTGCTCGATTTCTTTGCCTCAATCTATCGAAAAGGTGAAACAGCTTATTTGCTGCGCTCAAATTTCGCATTAGGAAGTAACGTAATCGTCGGTAATTTTTTTTTAGTCAGTGTGCAGAACAGTGAGAAAAACATCTAGCCAAACTTTGTTCGTCCTGGGCTCAATATTACTGTTTGGAAAGGGCAATTTCAGATGAGAAATCCTTGTAGAAGAGAATGCTGTATGTTATAAATGAAGAATACCTAGCCACAACTTCCGCTTGACATGTCCCATGCCTCCTGACTGAGCTGTCCCAGCAGCTGTTCAGTCTGTGTTTTCACCGGATGCTTAGGCAGCTGCACATGTGGTGTAGTTGGCATCTTTTTTTCTTTGTAGTGAGCCTGACTTTTGGGCGCACAGTCATAATCTCTTTTGTGGCACCTTTTTTCTTTATTCGCCTAACAGTTCCATATAGCTTCATTTCAGTTTGAGCCGACGCTGTTGTTCTTCTGCCCGACCTTGATTGAATGCCATGCGTTTCTTTTTTGTTTTTGTCTCCCTGTCTCCTTGCACCTGGGCCCTTGCCAGACACCGGAGAGTGCTTGGGACAAGGTAAGCTTTACATCTGTCTTGTCTCATTTCAGTTTTTGTGATGACATGAAGGACTTTGCCGCTTCTTTCATTTCAGTTTGTTTCACGTTTAATGATAGTTATAGCACCAGTCCTGCCATGTTAGCTTGCAGTGGTGCTAGCTGGAAATGAAGGGGGGGAAGGGGAGCTGTTTTCTAGGTACTCTGTTACAGCATGCCTCGCTGTTTTTTCTCTCTCTCCCAGATTTTTGACATCAATGTTAAAAGTGCTTTCCTGCTCACTAAAGAAGTTGTGCCTCACCTAGAGAAGCGAGGGTAAGCTGCAGGGTTTCACTAAACAACACTATAATTCCTCTCATTCCCATTTGTCTGTGTTGGTCTCTAATGAATGTGCCTTTGCATTTTTTTTTCTGCATTGCAGGGGAGGGTCCATTGTCTATGTCTCATCCATAGGGGCCTATCAGTCTATCCCTGTAAGTATTCTCGTCATTTCACTGAAATGATTTTTTTTTATCGTCACTTTCAAGGCCCAGAAACATACTACTGCCATTCAGAAAACTAAATGGATGGTCAGCTTTGACTGCTTTATACAGTAAACGCTCGTTGATTCGTTCGAACTTCACGGGACCGGAAAAAAATGTTCGAATTATCCGAAGTTTGAATTATCGAATGACCGTCGAAAAGCTGACAAGACCGTTTGCATCATTCTAAATTCATTTGGTGAAAGACTGGGCTATGGTTTTGTTGCGAAAGCAACACTACGCGAGTCGCCGCGCCATTTCGCGGAGCTGACGAAAGGCCGTACTGCGCATGCGCCAGGAGCAGTGACGTCACACGGCACGCCACCGTCAGGTGCCGCCGCCGCGCTTGCCAGTTGCGCATGCGCAATAGCGGCGCATAGCTAGCGTGCCGGGGCCGGCGCCGCTGCCGCGCGCTCTCCATCGCCTCTCTCTCTCTCCTCGTTGCTTTCGCAATCCCCCAGGTTAAACCAGAGCTAAACCACTGCAAATTTCTTGAGACGGGAACAGCGGCAGTGTCAGCGCGCACACTGTCGGGAGGGTCGGGGGTGTCAAAGCAGAGCAGCTCTGAAACGAAAAGGACCTCCACGGCATCCTACACGGTGCGACGCGGTAGCTGTGGAGCCTCCTCACGAGCGGCTGCGTCACGTATTGAGGAAGTTTCAGCGCACAAAAAAAAACGGAACGGCAGGTAACGAGCGCGCAATCTCTGAAGAACCAGGCGGATGAAGACGAGAGAGATTGGTAGCGGCGCCAATCAGCGGGATTCGGTTTGGTCGCGGGCTGGCGCGAAGCTCGCGGAAAGCGAAACAGAAACTGCGCGGTCGGTCTATTCTCGGAGACGAGGCCGTCCGTTTATCGTCACGCCTGCCGCTTCGCGCGGGTAGGATGTGCGAACGACGCTGCAGATGAAATTCAGATTTGAGTAAGGCTCTATTCACGATCAATTGCTGTCCCAGGGGCACTTGGACGCGGCCTTCCTTCGGGAAGCCGTTCGAATTAATCGGTGCGAGACGCGTAGCGTCCGAATTAGCGAGCGTCCTACGCCATTACATGGGCGCTGGCCGGTACTGCGCCGGCTTGTTGTTCGAATTAGAGAGATTGAAGGGGGGGAGGGGGGGGGGTTTCGAAGCAACGATCTTTTTCTGTATTGACGCAGCGTTCAAAAAAAAAATAAGACGTGCTCTGTGTGCCGCTTCGTGAACATGATTAAAGCATACATTTTGCTGTACAGAAATTGATTTCATTGCCAAGCTGGACCGATAATCTGCGTACAAGAATCATTACACCTGCCCAATGTGTGCATCATTTATAAGTAGGATACAGCTTAAAAAACCAGCAGGTGCTAACACTGGGCCGCGGTCCGCGGCGTCCTGTATTACTCTGCTGGCCAATCGCAACAGTAAACGAAATCAGCCTTTTAATAATTGACTATATCAAACAATCCACATATTAAAATTCTAGAGCTCGTAATGTTTTTCTGGTGATAAGATTTTTGTTCAGCTATCAAGAAACGTTTAAGCAGCGGACTGCTTTTTCGTCTCAAAGGAATTCTGTGTGCGGAGGGTGAATGTGGGCGGAGCTTCACTGCAGCATTTAAAGACTGATTCATTACAAAAGTAGCTAAGAGTTATTGAAAGTGTAATTGAACATAGTTTGATTTGCATAATTTCTTCTAAACGTATATGACACTATAAAATTTTTGTTCGCTGTCGATGAAGATTTATTCAAAATAGAAGCTGTCATATATTTAAAAGAACCATGTTAAGTCTGAAGACAATCTCTGATAATTACTGTCCACTTTCCTGGCGACCTCTCCTTGCAGCTTCTGGGTGCATACTGTGTGTCCAAGACTGCTCTGCTGGGCCTCACACGAGCTGTGGCTGAGCAGGTGGCGCCACTTAACATCCGCGTCAACTGCATCGCTCCAGGCATCATCAAGACCAAGTTCAGCCAAGCGGTCAGTGGCAGTGCTGTGTTGGCACTACACTCTAGCAGTTGGAAAATATCGCAGGAATGTGCGGTTTTCTGCAGCCGCACTTGAAGCTAAAACTCCGGCAGTTATTCTACATGCAGACTTTTTCAAAGAACCATGAAGTCTCTTGTGCTGTTGAAAGTCAATGTATTAGAATTTCTGCACATTTTGAGCTCGTAATTGAATATATTTCATTGACCTCTCTTAGTTGCTAGAAATGTCTTCAAATAATGTCAGCAAAGCTTAGAAAACCAAAATGGATGTTTCGTTTCAACTAAATAGTATATACTGAAAAAAATATATGTGAGGAATCTTATTGGCTAAGCATTTATGTGTACACTGAATGGCATAACTGGCGACTGTAAGCAATGGCTGCATTTTTGAAATATCTGAAATGACTGCTAGCACGCTTGTCATTTCCTCTTTGACTGAACATGGAGTAATTTTGAACGAACAGGTCTGATACCTCATGTCACGTGCACCGGGTTACTCATGAAAATTGAACACAAATCGATCACGCGCTGTAAAAGTTTTTGTAGAATGCCGTGAACTTGTTAAAAACCCCCAGCAGTTGCCATTTGGAAGAAAAGCCCTTGATGCGCTGGATTGCTGCTGGTGACACGTAAATGCCCATGAGTGAGGTAATGTTTTTGAGCTGTCAGTGCCAGTTGCGTTGTCACTAATAGTGCTGCTGTGCATAAGTGCAAGAGCACAGAGTTGTCAAGTGTGGCGAACTAGTATGAACACTTGCGTGGTGTGCACATATTAGAAGCACGGGAGAATAGTACTTAGTATGCTGGCACTGCTTGACTACATCTCCATGCTCCTCCTTTCATTATAAGGGGCAAAACATGACGTTATGGTGTTTAGCTTTGAACTGAGAAAAGCCATTTTGCAGCCACTCATGTTTAAAGCAAAATTTGCTAGGCTGCTTGCCTACTAGTCCACAACAATTGGTCAACTGTCAGTCAACAGGTTTTGTGTTTATAGTTTTGGAGATTTAGTTTTCGCTATAGCTGAACAGTTGAGACTTGTACAAGGATTAATTTCCTGCGTGGTGGTTTATGGTGTTGGGTGAGTAGTTGAATGGTGGCATCACAAAGGGACAAAAACAAATGGCAGTAGTATGATAGAAGCGTATAATATATCTTTATATTTTGTTAACTAGATGTGTTCATGTCGTCTCATTGCATTGTCTTTGCTGAATCTATTATTTGTTGTTTTTGATCGCTTTTTGTTTCTTCGGATGCCTTACCATATTGTACAGTATGTTACGTTCACACTGTAATAAATATATTCGGACGGTAAACACGTCCCCTGTGTTAACTGAGATCATTTTAATTTTCCACAGTGCATATTTCATCCTGTGTAATAAACACACCTCCCTAATGAGAATGAAATTTTTCAACAAAAAATGCATTGATTGTGCAAGTATAAACATGGTAACACAAATAATGTATGATATTAGAATTTGAGAGAGTATGAGATTAACAGCATAGCTATAGTTGCTTCCATGTGCTACTGGATCTGCATGAGTTTATGCAGATTGCAATATAAGAAGTCCTAATGAGAGAGTCCTAATATACGGTGGAACAACAGTACTAGTTTAAATCACACTAACAAGCCTTAAAAATCTAAACTTGGTACAGGTATGAAAAATATGAGAGGGAACAAACTTCACGCAGAAAATTGCAAATTTCTTGGTTATTTCTCTACTAAATTGCACAACGACATTGGAATATTGTAGGCATAGAGTTTCTTACTATTACCTAGAGGGAAAGCTGGCGGCGCTGCACTTCAGCCACCATGGACGCCCAAAGCATCATGGGGCAGTGAGCTACTTGTTGCGGGGCAGTCGTAGTTTTTCGGGAACACGGAGTGGCACTAATGAGATTTTTCATTCCTGTTCGTGTTGTTCGTGTGTGCGCAGACGACTTTCGCGCGAATGCAGAGTGTACAAACCATAGTAGTGAAAACGCGACGACACACGACGCCAATAAAAGGTTTCACTTTTCCGAAATGCCATTAAAAAACCTCTTGTAGTATCTAAGCAACAACATCTTTTTTGAAAACATATTTACTTTTAAAAGTGCGCCTGTTAAGTACGAAATATTAGTTTTTATAGTGTTCATTACTAGGCCAATAGGAGAGCGAGTCGTCTCTTATTTTGGGCAAACTTTGCACTTAAATGCTTTTCTGCTCGTTTGTTGCAATCATTAGACAAGATTTTCAATGTTAGGATGTTTGTAGTTATCAAACAGCTTTATTTTTTCATTATTTTTTGGCCAAAAGTTGCAGTTCCGCAACAAGTAGCTCACCGCCCCATGATGCTTTGAGCGCCCATGGTGGCTGAAGTGGTCTCGAGGGGTCGCCATGCAAACTCCCATAGACGGGCCGCCAGCTTTCCCTCTAGGTAATAGTAAGAAACTCTATGATTGTAGGCGCAGACGAAAACTAGTTAAAGAGAGAGAAAAACTGCGCTCGTCACAAATAATAACGGAGTAATCAATAAATGAATGCTCCAACTGTGTTCCCCACTCATATTTTTCATACCTGTACATAAGATAGCTTGTATGCAGGAAACTTCCTTTAAGTGCACATGATTTCTGTTCCTCCTGTCTTAGTCTTTTAGTCTGTGCAATACCTAGCTTTTTGTAGCTTGTTGTGGCTTTTGTTTTAAAAATTCTTGTTTTTTTCTTCTTTACTTTTGGGCATTGCAGCTGTGGAAGGATCCGTCCATAGAAGAGGCCATCATTGCACAAGTTCCGCAGAAGAGGTAAGCGCACTGCATTTGGAGCACTTTTCCAACAAGCTCGTATTCTAACCTTTGCTGGCATTCAGGCTTGTTGGTACATCGTTTTGAATTTAGGTGTACGAAGATGTAGCAGTAGAGCAAAAAGTACAAACAAGAACACTAGGCTCTGCATCTCTTATGGTTTACCACTTCTACTTTTGTTTCACATCTGATGTTGTGCTAACGGGCCACTTGTTAAATGCTGATTATTTGTTAAGGCTGAAGTAAACACATGTCAGCCTCATGTTTGTGTATTCTTGCCTGTGTGGCATCTATTTATTGGCTGTACTTCTCTTGGCCCTAATTAAAGTCCTTGTTGGAATGAAGGGTACAAGTTAATGTCCCTTGTCTCAACCACAAGATGTAATCACACTCTACGGTTAGCTTTGGGTATGCATGTTTGTATGTTTCTGCATCAGCCACCTAGTCTCTAAACTTTGATCTCTAGAGGAGAAGCTTGGCAGGCCTGTGTGTGGGTTAACATCCTTATAGTTGGTTTACCTCTTTCTTTCTGTTGTATTATGCTGTTGTGCTGTATACCTTGGCAGACTTGTAAGAGCAATTTTTAGCCTGCTTAGCACTGGGAGTCTCCTATTGCTTTGAATATACGTTTATCATTATGGCTGTCATTATGTATGTCACGCGGTTCACATCCGTGTAGGAAACAGAACTCTTGTGTAGGGCATTGGACAACAGAACTGGGGAACTGGTGGTGGGGGGGTGGGAGGGGGGGGTTGTTCAAACACATATAGCATAAGCAGGAGAGCACTTTATCCATATAGATTTTACAGTTGAGGCGCATTGTACAAATACAAAAATGAACAGAAGACATGGAAACAGATAGCACTCCTTTTCAGCATTGTTGTACAGTTCATTGTACAATTCGCTGAGCCCCCCTTTTAGAAATATTGTTAAGGGCACATATGTTCATAAAGAGAGGCTGTAAAACACCATGTAACAGGTATCTATCTCATGTATCGTGCTTTACAGGCCATTGTGTGCAGTCACCATGGCGATTTCAGTGCATAATCTTTGATTCATGTACTCATGCATGATGGTTCATCTTTGTAAACAGGCTGAATTTCATTTGCAGGCTGGGAACTCCTGAAGATTGTGCTGGTGTGGTGTCATTCCTAGTGTCTGATGATGCCCGCTATGTGACTGGAGAGAATGTTCCTGTGGCCGGCGGTTTCTTCTGCAAGCTTTGAGGTTGCATTCAAGGCCTATATGTGGCACCTGTGTGTCTGGACACTGCAATAAGCATAGCACAAAACAAGTCTCTACATCCGTGTTACAAGTACACCTATGTGTATTTTAGGATATATACATATGTTATGCACACGGTGCTTAAGCCACCTCTAGGTTCCTGTTACAACTTTTGAGAACGTTGAAGATTGACTCAAAAGCTCTTGCCTCAATTTGAGGGCTGTGTTTCCAACGGTGCTGAGTGAAAAGTTTTTTATGAGGGAGACATCATTTTGTTAGATTGTCAAGAGCTGAACTGCTTTAGCAATTGGCTAGTTTTCGATTTTTGAAATTTTTTATTGAGCACAGGCATTGTGGGTAAGACAATCTAGGTGCTGGTCAGGGGACAGTTGAGCACAACGTTATTTCAAAGAGACAGGGAGGCGTACGGATGTGTAAGGCTGTTGGTTGGGTTGTTTTCATTCTGCACGGGATTAACCTTTCCGGTGTAAGCTTGCAGTAGAGGTGAGTTCAGGCGTAACTTCTTGCTGGTTTGTCTAAGTTGCTCGAACGAAGGTGCTTTTGATTCACCAGGAAGCTGGACACAATGAACAACGTGACTGTGAGCTGACCCCGGTGAATGTAGAGCTGTGACTTTTATAGGAGGCTGGAAGAAAACTGGAATCTTCATGGCATAAATAAGTTTCGAGGGGCCAAAAGGTTAATTCTAGTATATGTGATGCAAGCATACAACTTGAGCATTTATATACTGTGCGCTGTCATGTTACATTGTAGTTTTCTTAAGAACAGAAAATGGTAACTACAGAATAGCGAAACCATTGTATGCAATCATTGTATTGAGGAAGGCATAATTAGAGCTGATATTTCCACTGGAGATTAGAGGGCTATGAGAACACTTTTTTGACTGTTGTAGAATTTGTGATCTTGCAAGTGTGCCATTCAGCGGCGATTTTTGCTCTTGTTTGAACTTGAATGATGCTTATCATGTTCCTGTTAGCTGAGTGACAATAAAAAGTTGCTGTTTCCAAAAGGTTCTAAATGCGGTATTTCGTTTATTGCATTTTTCATAATGGCTCAGCTGTAAGACAACAGTATACTTTATGCTGCATAGCTAGTTGCTGTGCAGTGGAGCAGCAATTTCAGATTTGAAACCATTGATGTCTCAGCTCATAGCGTGGTGCTCTGTTGATCAAGCCTTGATCCTAATAGCTTTAGAATATCCTTGGTCGAGCAAATGAGGCTGGCAGAGCATGCGGCCCCCATGACGGGCTGTGACGAATACAGTGATGGCCTAGTGGTTTGAGCATCCGCCTTGCTTGCGGGAGGTGCGGAGTTTGATCCTCAGTACCATAATGTACCAACCAGGTATACTATGGGCGCATGCTTTCCTCTGGCCTGGTGTTCAGCTTCTTTTGGCGAATAGCTTGGGAAATGGGTCACTGACTCTACATTGAGTGTAGGCAAAAACACCTTGTGTCATAGTGCTATTAGAGTACAGAAATCTTTGACATCTTGCCGCTGATGGTCAAAGCAAGTAAAGTGCATAAAACGAATTTTGCATT
Source organism: Amblyomma mixtum (assembly GCF_055824585.1). Lineage (NCBI taxonomy): Eukaryota > Metazoa > Arthropoda > Arachnida > Ixodida > Ixodidae > Amblyomma > Amblyomma mixtum. Next base: position 156,421,180 of record NC_143015.1, read on the forward strand.
TTTATTTTTTTGTACCAATTGACACTGAAAAGTAAAAGACCACAACAAGGTTGACTAAAACCGACCTACAATCAGAATTTCTTTGAAGGCGAAAGCCTTACTAGCCCCATTAGACAAAATTCCGTCGGCGACTGTCATTGCGAAGGCCGAGAGATGGTCCGGAAAGAAAACAGCAGCAGCCAGAGTGGCGAGTGTGGCTACGGTATGCAGTGCAGATACCTGGAGCAGCCAGGCGCTCAACACCAAAAAAATCACTATCATTTTGAGCAGCAATGAAAACGCTAGTACTTTGAGGAAGATCACGGCTAAAGAGATTCGCGCAGAATGAATGTGCGCAGCAGGTGTCAATGCCTGGCATAATCTTCAATGGATCCATCAGCTGCATGCTACAGTTTTATGTATCTCTTCCGAAATGGAGGGGAGGGTGTTTGCCATTTCTAATGCCTTACGAAATTGATAATAGTTACAGCTCGTTAATTCGTACTGTGCGACTGGGACCGTCCATACGCCACTGGAGTCTATACAAAACATAGCTTGTTGATTTGAACTCTAATTGGTTCCGGCAGCTATAATTCCAACTACGCGCCTCCGGTCCTGGGCGTATACACGCGGCCAACCGAGCAACGACTCGTTATGGTCTTTAGTGTAAAGACGGTAAAAACGGTGTACAAGGCTGGAGAAGAGTGAATGGGGGAAGGGTTGAGTGCGGTGCTGGCAAGAGATTTGTACTTGACTGCTGCTTGCTTGTCTCGATGGCCTCAGTACCTTGCTCCGTTAGCTTTTGTTGAGCGAGGGATGATGGCACGTCCCTGCCGAGATACAACTTTCAGGCGCCGGGCAGCGTCACCGTAACTCGGAATCCGAAACTATAGGCTCGTGCCCTAAACCGCGATGTGCGCTCGCTCATTCTACCCAGCAGTCGCCCGAAGGTAAGCACACATGGTGTTACGATGTAGGGATTGAAAATGTGTGGTCCGCTGCTTGTATATAATATATAATATTGTATATTATTATAATGTATCGTATAAATATTGTTGCGGGAAAGAATATATTTACAAGTATTTACAAATAGAAAAGAACAGCTGCGAGCGGCACCGAGAACACAGTCCGAACTTCGTTGTCGTCTTCTACTCTTCCCACGCTCTTGGTCTTCGTTGTCGTCTACCCGCTTCAGGACCCCCGGCTGGTGAAACGACACATGTGCGAAAAGTGCGTGCGATTCGCTGCGGCGCGTCGTTGCGACCGTCGTCGCAACGACCGAACGCAGCTCGTCGCATGCGTCCAACCTGCTGGATGCCAACGACGAGCCGCATGCGACAAACGCAACGACGGGAAGCAGGAGCCAATGCGAGCGCAGAGAGCGGCAGCGTCATGATGACGTAGAGCGCGATGCTCAGGGCGCTCGGGGCCGAGCCATCCCGTCTGCCGGTGTCATAAAAACGAGCTAAAGTGTGTTCTTGACTTAAATAATAAACCCTGGGATGAGAAATGTGAAAGAATATGTCATTTTTGAGGATCGCTGACCAATACTGAGCTGCTGCTAAAGGTAACAACTGCGATACAAGCAAACTTCTTTCCACAACCGCTTCGCAGCTGCCGCTGGCCGGCTCGCCTGGCGCCCGCTCGCTTCGCTGCCGAAGGCGTCGCGGAAATTGACTATTTTACTACTTTATTGTGAGATCATGCTGTTGACAGTAGAGCGATGTGTGGAGTAGGCCTTTTATTATAGCTCAGGCGACTTCCGAAGCGCCGGCCGCTGCGGCTTCGATACGAAAGAGGCTATAGGCCTAGCTTGCGACGACCACGGCAGCCAGGCAGTAGCAGAGCTCGTCGCCCAGAGCGCCCGCGAGCGGTGCCGTTGCCGAAAGCTCGCAACATAAGCAGGCATGCTTTGTCGCTGCTCGAGCAGACTTTCTGATAACAAGGCAATCTTGTATTTTCTTGGGATATTTGTACACGATCACAAGCAGCGCTGAGGCACCGCTGCACGGCGGCGAAGTGTGACAGCGGTTGTGGGCGGAGCTTGGGTAGAGAGGCGCAGCGATGCTCACCGCTCCGTGTGTCCCTGCTTGCAGTGGGATGGCAGATCGCACGCGACGATCGGTGCGGCGCGTCGGGGAAGTTGTCGCACATGTGTTCCCTGCTTTAGGGCGGCGACGTAGGAGCGTCGTGATAAGGTTTAAGGCGACAGACGTGGACGATGTCGGTGGTGGCGCCAGAGGACGATGGCGAGGTTTCAAGGGGAGCAATTTCATAGTTCACGTCGGTAACACGGCGCACGACACGGTAAGGGCCACGGTAGTGCGAAAGGAGCTTCTCGGAGAGACCGACGCTGCGAGAGGGCGTCCAGAGAAGGACGAGTGATCCTGGGGTAAATTCGACGGCCTGGTGACGGCGGTCGTAGGCTGACTTTTGGGAAACTTGAGAGGCTTGGAGCCTACTACGTGCTATTTGGCGCGCCAGCGTGGCCTGGGAGATGGCGTCCCGAGCGTAAGCAGTGGTGGGGGCTGAAGAAGGCGACATGAGTGTGTCCAAAGGCAAGGTGGGATGCCTACCAAACAAAAGGTAGAAAGGAGAATAGCCTGTTCTGTCATGAAGGGAAGAGTTATATGCGAATGTCACATAAGGCAAGGCTGCGTCCCAATCTCGGTGGTCTGGAGATACGTACATCGCTAACATGTCGGTGAGCTTGCGGTTGAACCTTTCCGTAAGCCCATTGGTTTGTGGGTGGTAAGCTGTCGCGAGCTGGTGCTGCGTGTTACACGAACGAAGAATGTCGTGAACTACTCTGGATAGAAAATAACGACCGCGGTCGGTGAGCAGTTGACGAGGGGCGCCGTGGTGTAGGATGACGTCTTGCAGAAGAAAATCGGCGACATCGGTAGCGCAGCTGGACGGCAAAGCACGCGTGATGGCGTACCGAGTCGTATAATCAGTTGCGACAGCGATCCACTTGTTGCCGGAGAGGGACGTCGGAAAAGGGCCAAGAAGGTCGAGGCCAACACGGTGAAAAGGTTCCGGAGGTATGTCGATGGGTTGCAGAAGACCGGCAGGCAAAGTGGAGAGCCTTTTCCGACGTTGACACAGGTCGCAAGCGGCCACGTAACGCTTGACGGAACGATAGAGACCAGGCCAAAAGAAGCGATGGCGCACCCGAGCGTACGTGCGGGACACGCCAAGGTGACCGGCTGTCGGCAGATCGTGCAGTTCTTCAAGGATAGAAGAGCGTAGACGTTGGGGTATCGCGAGCAGGAGCGGAGGGCCATCGGAGCGTAGGTTTCGGCGATACAAAATGCCGTTCTGGAGCACGTAAAGGTTCAGAGATGGAGATCGGTTTGCAGAACGGATGCCATCAAAGATAGGTCGTAAAGATGAGTCGTGGCGCTGTTCGTTGGCAATATCGGCAAGATCAGAGATAGCTAAGAGGCAGGGCAGGGTCTCGGCGTCCTCTAGGTCAGGTGGTTCCACAGGGTATCGGGATAAACAGTCAGCGTCCTGGTGATGGCGCCCTGACTTGTACACGACGGAGTAGGAGTATTCTTGTAGGCGCAATGCCCAGACAAGGGCAAGACACTCGCGCTCAGTAATGGTGTAATTTTGCTCTGCGGCTGAAAGTAGGCGGCTGGCATAAGCGATTACTCGATCTTGACCCTGTTGACGTTGGGCTAGGACGGCGCCGATGCCATATCCGGAGGCGTCGGTGCGAACCTCTGTGGGAGACGACGGGTCAAAATGTGCTAAGATGGGCGGAGTGGTCAGCAAATGGACGAGGGATGAAAATGAGTTCTCTTGAGCAGGGCCCCAGGTAAAGGGGGTGTCGTTCTTCAGAAGATCGGTGAGGGGACGAGCGATGACGGCGAAATCTTTGATAAAACGGCGAAAATACGAGCACAAGCCGACAAAGCTGCGCACATCTCCCGCCACTGTCGAAATTATTGGTCCCGTCGCAGCACATACCGTCCTCTCAGCTCCCACCGCGACGACGAACAGCCCAGCCACTACACGCCCCCTCCAGCCCAGCACAGTGCTACAGTCGACGGCCAGATTCCCCGCTCCAGCCGCTCCCCGTCCCCCCTGCGTCGACAGTCACGTTCGCCCCAACGCCGTCGCTCCTCTCCTGGCCCCTCCGGACGCTCGCAAGCGGAAAACTAGACGCTGCAGTGTCTGGAGGTGATGCTGCAGTACAACCCCAGTCCCAAAATCCTCGATTAGCCCTTCGCGCACACCATAATTTGCTCGCCATTCATGTCGATGGAGTGCCTGTGAGAGCCCTGATCGATACAGGCGCGCACCTATCCGTCATGAGTTCAGCCCTATGACGCCGCCTCCGAAAAGTACTGACCCCTGCACCCAAAGCCGTTCTCCGCGTTGCCGACGGCGGAACGCCTCATGTTGTTGGACTATGCACAGCCCGTGTGACCATATCCGGCCGCCATACATCCGTTCTGTTCTCTGTTCTGGACCAGTGCCCTCATGAAGTCATTCTTGGCCATGACTTCCTGTCTGAGCATTCAGCCCTCATTGACTGCGCCACTAATGTTGTTCAGCTTGACCTTCCTCTTTCTGCTGAGTCGCCGTCCCCAGTTATATACCGTTTTTGTGCTGTCGACTTTGTCCGTCTACCGCCTCAAGCCGCAACTTACATTTCTTTCTCATCTGTTCCCCCTGTACCTGATGGTCACTACGTAGTCACTCCGGAACTTGACGTCGCCCTGACACGCAGCATTGCGCTTCCACACATTGTATTTACAATGTCGGCCAACCGAGCGTACCTTCCGGTCCTGAACTTTGGTTCATCCATCCAACCGCTCCCGGAAGGCATCTCACTCGCCACGCTGTGCCCTGCTGCCGAATGTGTGATATCAGTGGTGGACAGCTGCTTACCTTCCACTCAGCAATGCCGGTTGCCTGCGGCCCCATCAACAGCGAACCCAACGGACGACTACGCCGACATGATCGCTTCTGACCTTCCGCCGGTGCAAGCTCGCGATCTTAGGTGCCTCTTGTCATTTTTCCGCGACATCTTCGACTTTGATAGCCGTGTTTTGGCTCGGACCTCTGTGGTGACGCATCACATTAACACCGGTGATTCCGCTCCTCTCCACAGACGTCCGTACCGAGTGTCTAGCGCCGAACGCACCGTCATAAATCAAAAGGTGGACAAGATGCTCGCAAAAGACATCATCGAGCCCTCGTCAAGTCCTTGGGCTTCACCAGTCGTCCTGGTGAAAAAGAAGGACGGCAGCTGGCGCTTCTGCGTTGATTATCGGCACCTCAACCGCATCACAAAAAAAGACGTATATCCACTCCCAAGGATCGATGATGCCTTAGATTGCCTCCACGGCGCCAAATATTTCTCTTCAATTGATCTTCGATCGGGGTACTGGCAAATTGCCGTTGATGACAAGGACCGCGAGAAGACCGCCTTCGTGACGCCTGATGGCTTATACCAGTTTAAAGTCATGCCGTTCGGCCTCTGTAACGCCCCGGCTACCTTCGAACGAATGATGGACTCCCTTCTTCGTGGCTTTAAATGGTCCACCTGCCTCTGTTACCTAGACGATGTTGTGGTTTTCTCGCCTACTTTTGCCACGCACCTCGAGCGCCTCTCCAATATTCTGACAGTGTTTCGTAACGCCGGACTTCAGCTGAACTCATCGAAATGCAAGTTCGGTCGTCGCCAACTCACTATTCTCGGACACCTCGTTGACGCTTCTGGTGTACGCCCAGATCCCATCAAAATTCAAGCTGTGAAGGACTTTCCTCTTCCAAGGTCGTCGAAAGATGTGCGCAGCTTTGTCGGCTTGTGCTCGTATTTTCGCCGTTTTATCAAAGATTTCGCCGGCATCGCTCGTCCCCTCACCGATCTTCTGAAGAACGACACCCCCTTTACCTGGGGCCCTGCTCAAGAGAACTCATTTTCATCCCTCGTCCATTTGCTGACCACTCCGCCCATCTTAGCACATTTTGACCCGTCGTCTCCCACAGAGGTTCGCACCGACACCTCCGGATATGGCATCGGCGCCGTCCTAGCCCAACGTCAACAGGGTCAAGATCGAGTCATCGCTTATGCCAGCCGCCTACTTTCAGCCGCAGAGCAAAATTACACCATTACTGAGCGCGAGTGTCTTGCCCTTGTCTGGGCAGTAACTAAATTCAGACCCTACCTGTTCGGCCGTTCATTCGCTGTTGTCACTGATCACCACGCTCTCTGTTGGCTGTCTTCACTAAAAGATCCCACCGGTCGCCTTGCTCGCTGGGCATTGCGCCTCCAAGAATACTCATACTCCGTCGTGTACAAGTCAGGGCGCCATCACCAGGACGCTGACTGTTTATCCCGATACCCTGTGGAACCACCTGACCTAGAGGACGCTGAGACCCTGCCCTGCCTCTTAGCTATCTCTGATCTTGCCGATATTGCCAACGAACAGCGCGACGACTCATCTTTACGACCTATCTTTGATGGCATCCGTTCTGCAAACCGATCTCCGTCTCTGAACCTTTATGTGCTCCAGAATGGTAGTTTGTATCGCCGAAACCTACGATCCGATGGCCCTCCGCTCCTGCTCGTGATACCCCAACGTCTACGCTCTTCTGTCCTTGAAGAACCGCACGATCTGCCGACAGCCGGTCACCTTGGCGTGTCCCGCACGTACGCTCGGGTGCGGCATCGCTTCTTTTGGCCTGGTCTCTATCGTTCCGTCAAGCGTTACGTGGCCGCTTGTGACCTGTGTCAACGTCGGAAAAGGCCCTCCACTTTGCCTGCCGGTCTTCTGCAACCCATCGACATACCTCCGGAACCTTTTCACCGTGTTGGCCTCAACCTTCTTGGCCCTTTTCCGACTTCCCTCTCCGGCAACAAGTGGATCGCTGTCGCAACGGATTATACGACTCGGTACGCCATCACGCGTGTTTTGCCGTCCAGCTGCGCTACCGATGTCGCCGATTTTCTTCTGCAAGACGTCATCCTTCACCACGGCGCCCCTCGTCAACTGCTCACCGACCGCGGTCGTTATTTTCTATCCAGAGTAGTTCACGACATTCTTCGGTCGTGTGACACGCAGCACCAGCTCGCGACAGCTTACCACCCACAAACCAATGGGCTTACGGAAAGGTTCAACCGCACGCTCACCGACATGTTAGCCATGTACGTATCGCCAGACCACCGAGATTGGGACGCAGCCTTGCCTTATGTGACATTTGCATATAACTCTTCACTTCATGACAGAACAGGCTATTCTCCTTTCTACCTTTTGTTTGGTAGGCATCCCACCTTGCCTTTGGACACACTCATGCCGTCTTCTTCAGCCCCCACCACTGCTTACGCTCGGGACGCTATCTCCCAGGCCACGCTGGCGCGCCAAATAGCACGTAGTAGGCTCCAAGCCTCTCAAGTTTCCCAGAAGTCAGCCTACGACCGCCGTCACCAGGCCGTCGAATTTACCCCAGGATCACTCGTCCTTCTCTGGACGCCCTCTCGCAGCGTCGGTCTCTCCGAGAAGCTCCTTTCGCACTACCGTGGCCCTTACCGTGTCGTGCGCCGTGTTACCGACGTGAACTATGAAATTGCTCCCCTTGAAACCTCGCCATCGTCCTCTGGCGCCACCACCGACATCGTCCACGTCTGTCGCCTTAAACCTTACCACGACGCTCATACGTCGCCGCCCTAACGCCGAGACGGCGTTTCAGCAGCCGGGGATCCTGAAGCGGGTAGACGACGACGACGACCAAGAGCGTGGGAAGAGTAGAAGACGACAACGAAGTTCGGACTGTGTTCTCGGTGCCGCTCACAGCTGTTCTTCTCTATTTGTAAATATTTGTAAATATATTCTTTCCCGCAACACTATTTTCGTTATATTTGAATGACTTGCCGAAGGTCCTAAGTTCCTCTGATATTTTAATGTATGCAGATGACACTGCGATCATAGTTACAGCTGACAACCATGAGGATCTAGAAGGAAAAACAAACACTGAATTGGAAAAAATTTGAAGCTGGTTTTTTACCAACAAGCTAACAATTAATTCAAGAAAAACCAAATATATAGTGTTTAGCTCAAGAGGAAAAGCCATTCATAGCAACCAAATTAACATTTTTATTAATGACCACTCACTTGAACGAACACACTCATTTAAGTATCTTGGAGTCATTCTAGATGAACATCTACACTGGAAAAATCAGATTAACGCCGTCTCTTCGAAGTTGGCTTCAGGCTGTTACGCCTTACTACAGGCCCGCGATGGTTTAAACACACAAACACTGCGTACCCTTTATTTTGCACTTATTAATTGTCATTTAACATACTGTGTGGAACCATGGGGTTTGACATACAATACTTACCTTGATCCTAACCGGCGATTACAAAAGCGGGCTATCCGAATTATAACACAAAGCAAGTATACAGAGCCAAGTAAACCACTTTTCCAGTTATTAAATATCCTTTCTTTTGACATTTTGCGGTCTTTAAAAATAGCGGTGTGTGTAAACAACATAGTCAAATATAACCAACCTTTCAATGCCTCCCTGTTTCGCTCATCTTCTCGACTCACAATAAACCTTACATATAGTAACTTTAATCTACCCCCGAATTATAACATTTACAGCGAAAGATTGGTGCAGTTTTCAGGAGCCAAGGTTTGGAATGCTTTACCCCCAGAAATAAAACAGTCCCATGAAACAAATAGAGAATTGCGAACATACTTTATGAGCCTTATTTGACATATGTGACAGTTGTCTTCGGTTTGTGTCTGTTGTACCATGTTGTTCATGAAAGATTTTTTTTATTCTGCTGTAAAATGAGCATCATTTTATTTTTTTCCCTGTTGTGTGCTGTATTTGGATCTTTCGCCGTGATTTTGTGCTTTTTATTTTTCACAAGTGCTGTGTCATCGCTTTCATATATTTAATTTCTGAACCCCACACTAGCCTCTGGCCATGGGTTCAGTCAGTGTTTTGGTAATTTGTATGGCAAGACTAGAAATAAAATGAATGAATGAATGAATGAATGAATGAATGAATGAATGAATGAATGAATGAATGAATGAATGAATGAATGAATGAATGAATGAATGAATGAAAGCAGGTAGCGTGCAACAGAGATACAGGACGCACAGAAAGAGGACACTGACAAGCTCTGTTGTAACGTCGTAGTTAAAGAACGGGAAAGGGCCCTGTGCAATAGCAATGCATTGAAGAAGGATGGACGGTGGGATAAGTTGGATATTTTCATATACATCTACCGCTATATAGCGCAAAGCGCGAATATTATTTTCATATTAGTATTAATTGACGAAGACGACTATTTCCAATGCACAGCGTGAGAGTAGGTTGCAGTTCAGCACGAGGCGTATACATAGGGCAAAACGCTTGTCTGGAACACGTTCTTGGCGTGTTTCGGGCTGAACACGCGATATCTATAGATAACATTTGCTTAAAAATGGTTTGGATGCAATCATGTGCAGTTAAACGTATATGATTTCGTTGTCATTTTTCGACTTCCTGGTCGCAGCGGCTTTGGGAAGTGCGGAACAGACAGTTCGCTCGTTCCAGACATTTCTTTTGCCTTCTCTACGTTATCGGCTGCGGTGATAGCGTTTTTCTCTCGTGCAGTGGCCAGCTGAGATGATCTGATCGCAGAAGCAGCAATATTTATTTTGGAAGGGGGCTGAGGAGTTCCGGGTGAAGACCAGAAGGCAGCGATCATGGCGGCGGCAGGGCGACGTATAGTTAATTCAAAAGGCGATTCAGCAGGCAGGTCCCGCGCATTGACCACAACCGTCGTTCTCCTCTTCGGCGGTTGCCTGCACTGGGCCCGCGCTGGCCTACTGCATTGCCATTTATTTATGATTTGCTCAAGGTCACCCTGGAGGTCAGGCTTCCTTCGTGAGATAGTGTTTTCGCACAGCTGTCTGGTTCACAAGTGTCCTTCAGTCGCTAACATCTTATTGCACGACAGGTGTGTCGACAGGTAGCTCACGGTTATTTGCCATGGCTGGAAGAAGCCAGCACTGCCCTGAAAGGTGCTCTCAAAAAAGGTGCGGTATTCTTAGAATGTTAAAGGACGCCGCTTCACCAATATCCTCCAGCAACAACAACTCGGCTGCCATATGACATTCCGTATATCACTCGGCTGCTGACCCGAAAGATGCGGGTTCGATCCCGGCCCGTGTACTGTGCGATGTCAGTGCATGTTAAAAAACCCCAGCTGGTCGAAATATCCTTAGCCCTCCACTACGGCGTCCCTCATAGCCTGAGTTGCTTTGGGACGTTAAACCCGCGAAAAACCGCAAACCGTAGTCAGACTTTGAATCTCGGCGACTTCGCGCCTTTCCCTCTCCTAGCTCTGGTCGCTTTTGGCACGCGCAAAGGTCGGCGCGCCTCGCGCAGCAATTCCCCTTTGGGGGGAGCTTCCCCACTCGCCGCAGCGACACTGCTGACTGGCCGCGGCCATGGTAGCTGCGTGACGCATAAAAGAATGTGACCAACAACCATCTCTAAAACAGAATATGCACACTAATCCGGTGGTCCAGATCCTAGAAAAAAAAATTGCATCAATATCCAAGACTGGGAGTCGAACCCTTGGCTGCTCGAATAGATACGCTTCAAACACCACTGCTCAAGAAGTAAGCGGCTGCAACCCGTCACAGGACCCTTTGCATCCAATGGTCGGGGACAGCCCCTCCCTGCATCGTCACGCCGCCGAAGCAGCAAAATGTCGCAATGTCACTCCACTGACTTTTAAATATCCCATCTCGCCCCACTCTCCCATACAAAGTGGGTTTACGTATAGCACATGCGCAGGCACGAGCGTACCACTCTTCTAACGCCATACACATCCCGTCAGCCCGTTGTAGATCCCCAGCCGGTCAAAATTATTCCGGAGCACTCCATTACGGCCCCTCTTTCTTCTTTTCGCTCCCCCTGTGGGCTCTCGCAGTAACCACCGTCGCTGTATGGCTTTTTCAGTCATAGTATCGAGAAGGAGTCTCGTTGATTCTGTGCTAACGAATTTAAACACCATTCTTGCGAAGCGATATGCGTTTAACTCCACCCTCTCCTCGGGAATGCTGGCGCGGGGACACTAGCGTCTATTATTATTACAGGCAGTTTAAACAGAAAAATTCGTACACAGTTCATGCAGCGCAGATTTACTAAAGTTATCCGGCGAGACTTCGCTACAAGGCGGTATCTCGACCAGTGGCAGTGAAGTTTTATCCTTGCTTGCACGGTAAAGATCACCATAATAATAATGATTTAATTTAGCATTCTTGGCGGGCGGCCGAGGCATGCATGGTAGCAAAAGGCAATAGTACTGCCCATACGTACCACGAAAGTTTGCGCTAAGACCACGTTTGTCAGCAAATTGAATTGCCTAAGCGTGTCTCGCATTCACGGCACATAGTCTCGGACTGTATTTGCAGTATTTAAGCTTTATTTACAGCAGCGTTACATTCATCGATCACAGCACATTCAATGAGGTAGATTTCACTCGTCTACCACATCTGCCAACTTTAGAAACTTCCGCACGTGGCGCCAGCTATCGGCATCGAGTCCGTCCAGCTGCACCGGCCGGTTGCCGCCTTCGCTCGCCGAGCGGCAGATGACGCTGTTTCGCACGACTCCCGCGGCCCTCATGTAGCCGTCCATCTCGACGAGGCAATCCAATGCTTGATTCACGACGGCGGCGGCAGTAACCTCGTCCACGCCGGCAAACTCGGATACCTCTCTGATCACGCCTTGTCCGCTTGATACCTCTTCGAGCGCCCTTGCGCAGCTCTTGCTTTGTGTGACGCCCATCACGAAGTGCGACGCCCTCATGGCCAGGGCGCGGTTGCGTTTGATGACTCGCTGGATGCACAGGTAATCCGTCTCCTCATCCACCGGACTGTGGCTCAGCTGGAGCATGGTGTAGTTTTTGCAGAAGCGCGACTGCAGCTCGAAGAGGAACATTTCCAGGGCACCGAAGTTGCTTTCGCATACAAAGAAGCCGAAGTCGCACAACATTTTGCTTCCTGTTAGGACGAGGGCCAGTTGACTCGTCTCGTTTTCAGTGAGACGCATGTCGTGAAGTCGCAGAGTGCGGAGGCTACTGTTCTTGGACAAGGCTTTAACCAGGCTTCCATGACTCACTTGCGGAACGCCGCTCACCGGGAGCCTGAGTTCTAGAGTTCTGAGCTTTGTGGTTGTCTCTAAGAACTCTGCGAGGGTGGACAGGGCGTCGGCGTCCAACAGGCGAGCGTGGCTCACGCTCAGACTCAGCGACGTGATCTGAGTGCAATGAAGCAACAAGTGGAGGGATTTCTCGAAGAACTGCGTGCGCCGGAGGTTTCCGACGTCCCAAACCACGGTCTGTATCAAATTGGGGTATTTGGACAGGTCACCCGACCGCTCTTTGACTACGTAGTTATGTTCCAGGCGCATACGGTCTTCCATGCCTGTCTGCCGGATGATTCCGCAAAAGGCGCTCACGTCGTCGTCGTGTACGCGCGCCAACGTGACCATGCGGATAATCTTGTTGGAACGCACTGCCTCGCAGAACCAAGTGAACTCTTTGGCCGTGAACGTCGATATATCGACGGTGAGCTGTTCCAGGGACTTCTGGCGAGCGATACCTCTCAGGCATAGCGCCATGTCACGCGGCCCTTCGCTGTCACAATTCTTCCAGCCCTCCCTGGAGTCGAAGCGCCCTTGGAAGGCTTCAAACCAGGACGTGCCAATGAGCGTGAGTCGGCGAAGCGTTTGGTTTCCTCTGAAGAGCTTGCCGATGACGCCGAAGTTCCATCTCCCCAAGAAGAAGCCGGCGACGTCCAGATCTTGCAGCTTTGTGTTCATGCAGACGCCATCCACGATGGCTTTGAGGGAGGGTGGGTGACTGGTGCAGCTCTTGCGGACCGTCAGAGAAAGCAGCCCGCAGTGTGCGCTGCCGACGTAGTCGCGCAATATTTTGCTCGTCACGTTGGGATCACGGATGACCAGGCAGGCGCTAAGGCAAAGCGTTTTAAGGCTCTTATTCCTGCTGAGCGACCTGAAGAGCGCGGCCGCATGTGGCGCAGGCATGTGCACCTCTGTCAGTTCAAGAACGGAGAGCGTGGTCGTCATTCGGAGAAAGGTCAGGAGACTGTCCGACGGGCACCTCTGCAGTTTGTCATGCGTCCAGACCAGCTCTTGCAGGTGGTTTAGGGACCCGATGGCTTTTCCCAGGTAGTCCACGAGAGCCTGGCTTACACGGTAAACGGATCTGATCCTGAGTGACCTCAGAAACGGCCCTGCCTGGGTGATGGCCTCGGCGATAAGCTTTTCGTGACCTGCAAACGCTTCTCCCACTACGTCGACCGACACAACGCAGCGGTGGTTCTTGAGGAGGTCTTGGACGACGGACAGGGCTCTCAGTCGTTCCCCTTCAGTCACACGAGCATTGTCCGCGTTGCCGGCCAGGTTCTGACAGTCTTCTTGTTTTCGCGGTTGGTACCGGGACGCGTTCTGAATCGCGGTTACTACCCAGGGTGCTTGGTACCACGCCAAGGACAATCTTCCGGGCAGCACTTCGATAAGTTCGAGGCCTATTGGCCGCAGGTAGTCGTTGAGAGCTTCGAGCTTACTGAAGATGGCGCAGAGACGACCTGGTTCTGTGCTCGTGCAAGGCCCCGTGCGCACGTAGACGATGGCTTCAGCCGACGCAAGACGCTGCTGGCCGTGTTTGTGGCCATGGCGGCCGACCAAGTTCCCCATGTGAATGGACTTGGGGTCAGGAGCTGTGCAGGCCGCTGACTTTCCTTCGGTGGACGTCGCGTGAACCTGCAGGTGCACAAACGAAAGGTAAGGCGGATGAAGACTGCAGCGCGGGTCAGGAGATAAATGCGAGTGCATTATATCGCAGGTGAACTCAAGAAGAGAAAATTTACCCAGGCAGAACAGAGCCCCGATACTCGTGAATGTTAGATTGAAATTTAGGCAGGGGTGTCATATTTAGGCGAGGAGATGAGATCCGGATAGGGTGGCCGCAGCTATAGTCGGATACAACTCAAGAACGCAGCGGGGAGTTCCCTTTAACAGAGGCCCTCCAGCCATGGTGTCGACCGGTTCTCAGGACGGCCTGGTTCTCATAATCACCTCGCGTGAAATCACAAATGACTGCCGATTGGCGGCAATTAACCGTAACGGCATGACAATCGATCCGACGCCACTGGCTGGAAGGCGTCCTTGGAAGGGAATTCGCCGCGGTGTGTAACAGCTGAAGGAAAACGTTCTCCTAGAAATGCTTGCAACAAAACAGATCCTATCGCGACTGGTACAGTCTCTGCCACTTTGCCAAAACTAACCAGGCTGCATGGCTTGCTTCTCATTCGTATAGTAGAGCCCTTACAGCTTCCCTAAAGATCAAAGTGGTTTTGTAAGGTGAGGACAAGAGTTCTCCTTACCGTGCAGATATTTAGAGCTTGAGGGCTGGCATAACAGCTTCCATATACGACTGAGAAACAAACCGTTCAGGCTGCTCCTCTCGGCTAAGACTGTGCACGGCACTCTACAGTGACAATTTAAGCAGCCAGCATGACATCAACACGTGAGCTTCTTGCTCCGCTAAGTCTTATAGTAAAGTACATGCAAATACGCTTTCTCTAGTCTTCGTTTCGCGGAAAATTGGTTAACGATGTTCCTCTCATACAGTGTGAATCACAAAGAACAAAGAAGATTTGTAGCGGTGAGACTGTCATGAACATGACTGCGCACTGTAGTTTTGCTGCTCACAAGATTGACAGTCACGAGCGACAGATCTAAATGCAAAAGTTCTAAGGAATGTGCACAAATTTGACCTTGGTGTCACCTTGCAATACCACTTTAGCAACAGCCGTAAGTTAAACGTCGCCGCCGCGGTGGCTCAGTGGTTATGGTGCTCGGCTGCTGACCCGAAAGACGCGTGTTCGATCCCGGCCGCGGCGGTTCAATTTCTTTGGGGGAGAAATTCTAGTGGCCCGTGTACTGTGTGATGTCAGTGCACGTTAAAGAACCCCAGGTGGTCGAAATTTCCGGAGCCCTCCACTACGGCGTCTCTCATAGCCTTAGTCGCTTTGGGACGTTAAACCCTATGAACCAAACGAAACCTAAGTTAAACGTCAGATGTCCAACGATAGTAGACAGTGCACTACATGACTGCGATCTACAAAGTTGTGGAACCAAAACTGACTGCTCCCGACATAATGGCCACCTCCAAATTTGGCCCGGGTCATTTCCACAATTGGATCCGGAAGATTTTGGAATGTTCTCGCATTATAATAGGTTTAACCAAGCTAAATCCCTTAGTGTACCATGTCTACCACAGGTACACCATGTTGCCTGATATGGCGGTAAGCGGTAGTGGCTGTTAACGGCACGCGAGCACTTCACGAAGTCTCCATGAGGTTGGTAATCGCGGCGCGTTCAGGCGGACTTCGCTGGATTCTATCTTTGTCTAATAATATGGGCGAAGCCTACTTCGTGGGAAGCACCTAGGTCGGAGCATTTTCAAGGCGCTCGACAACTTCCCAAAGCGCACCTGAGCGATTAGAAACATGCATTCAATGGTAATTAGCAGAGACTTATTATTCCTAACTACATTCACTTGATTTTTATTCTTAAGGATGCTTCTGTTTAAGCTTGATTTATTGTAGGTGGGACACCCCGAATATATTAGACACTTCTAGTTGGGCGTACGCAGTAAGCGCAGAACGTTCCGTACCGCTGGGCCACTTGCGTACGTACGCATCGTTGCGTGCGTGCGCTACGGGCACGTTACGGCCTGCGTTGACATGATGGCGGCGCCCTGCTCGCCCGCTTCGGAATAAATGCATGTCACCACCGGATTCTTTAACGCGATAGCTCGCTCAAATAGTAGCGGTTCGCTTTTATTTCGCACACTCTTGCCCACGCGTAGAGGTATAAGTGATAACTAGCCCCGGTTTTTCAGATCCTTAGACAATTTTCAAGCTCTTAGGCCTAACGAAATGCCCTGTGTTTACTGCAGTTACTGTATATGCTACACCTTTGGTAGCATATACAGTAACTCTAGTGTTTACCTGGCAAGAACGACACCTGGCGAAGCAGTTGTCTAGCTTTTAGTCATTTGTTACATTTTGTTTTATTTGCATAGTTTTTTTTCTTGGAACGAAAAAGGCTCGCAGTGCACCCAGCCTAGTTATCAGTAATTGCGGATGAAAATTTCTTCAACAGAGTGTTGATTAGCCGTGACGTCTTGTCACTAGATGGCTCTACCGCTTACGCGTGCCCATGAGGGAAGCTACGGCACGGCCAGCTAAAAGTGTCGTGCTGACACTATTTACGGCGTACGCAATGCAGTAAGCGATGCGTGTGGAAGCTGACTGCGTACGCCCAACTAAAAGTGTCTAGTGTAAGCACGACACTAGTTGGCCGTGCCGTAGCGTGCCTCAGGGGCACGCGTATACGGTAGGGCCGTCTAGTGAAGACGCCAAAGCACATCAACGCTGTGTTGAAGAAATTTTCATCCGTAGTTACTGTTAACTAGGGTGGGTGCACTGCGAGCCTTTTTCGTTCAAAGAAGAAACTATGCAAATAGAACTAAATGTAACAAATGAATAAAAGCTAGACAACTGCTTCGCCAGGTGTCGCTCTTGCCAGGTAAACACAGGGCATCTAGTTAGGCCTAAGAGCTTGAAAATCGACAAATGATCTGAAAAACCGGGGCTAGTTATCACTTATACCTCTACGCATGGTCTAGAGTGTGCGAAATAAAAGCGAACCGGTAGCATTTGAGCGAGCTATCGCGTCAAAGAATCTAGCGGTGACATGCATTTATTGCGAAGCGGGCGAGCAGGGCGCCGCCATCTTGTCAACGCAACCCGTTACGTGCCCGTAGCGTACGCACGCAACGACACGTGCGTACGTACGCACGCAAGCGGCCCAGCGGTACGGAACGTTCTGCGCATGCGCACTCGCGACCCGCAACGTTCCTGCGTACGTAAGCCCGTTCCGTAGTATTCATGCACGCTATTGGACAGCAATGATGAACCAGAGCAGCGGAGACAGACGCTTACACTAATTACAATCAGCTTCCCGCTGCAACAGTGACTTATTATGAACCCCTTACCGTATAGTCTATCATCTATGATACGGTGCATTTTTCTTGTAAATAATCGTGATCGGTTAGAAGGGATTTCGTACTTATTTAGGGGTACAGAAAATGCAATGCGTGGAAGCCGTGCCGTAGTGAAGATTTCGCGCTGGGCGGTCTATGTTATTTTAGCCTGGGCCATGCTGAGAGAGCACTAGTTTTAAAAAGCACGTGTATAATCTAAAGCCTAAAGACCAAGTGTAAAGAGTAAAGACCTGCCTCCGTTGTGAAAACAATGGAAATGTGATGAATTACAAGGATTACAGGGCAAAGATTACGGGATACAAGATAAAGCTCGACGCGTTATCTTTCCATCACCGCTGGGACACGATAAGCACATATGGTAATTAAGACCAGAGTTCCAGGTTAGCAGCGAAATGAAAGGCACGGACGGAAAAGACGTACACTCTACAGCGAGCCACCTAGATTGCCGTTTGGGCGTTTTCTTTGTCTTTGCCACTTCCACATCCTTAACATAACCTTCGCGTGCGTTCTGTGCCGTCTGAATATACAACGCGGGAAGAAAGACAAAACGGAGAGACAAAACGCAATCAGTAGATGGAACCACTAACCTGGTAAACACGCCCGGTCGACAAGATCTCAGCAGGCCACGGCCGTCGAAGCGGTGTTTTTCCTGGATCACCAAACAGCGCACCACAATCAACCGAAGAGGAGATGGACGTTTGGACTACCTGCCACGTTCGCCCGCTTTATCAAGGCAGTGAGGTTGGCTGTGATTGGCTGTCCGGCAACTTGTGACTCACTCTCCAGGCATCCAAGATACAAAACGACAGCTGACCTAGAAACCCACCAGAAGAACCCTTCCTAGTTCCAGTGACTCATGCCAACTGGTCCTTCCAGAAGTCTTTATGCTTCCGGGCGGACAATAAGGACTCAGAAGGGCAGGAATAGGTGCGGGGGGGTGGGGGGGGGGGGGGGGGGGGGTTGGTGCTGGCTGTAGTGTGGGGGAGATAAGGGGAAGATTTTCGCGGGAGGTCAAAAGAAATACACTGAAAGAGTTAAGCTGCCCTGACCCCGATTCCCCTGACCCTGTTAGAGTGACCAAGCAGGAAGTGGTAGTTGGAACGGAATTGTCCCCTTGGTCTATGGTTGGGGTGACCCCTCTCTCCATTGTGACGCCGCTCCCTGCTTTGTCATCCTAGCAGGGAGAGGATATTCGGCTAACCCCATTGACAGGAAGAAGTTCCTTTGACAGGGTAAAGCCCTTCGTTCTCAAGGTGTATCCGACTATAACAACGCTTTACTCGGAATTTATGCCCGCTCACATTTCACACGTGTTTTAGTTATTTTCGGATTGGTAAAATATGTGCACGTGTACAAAAATTTCTGGAAGTTAGTGTTAGAAACTTGAATACCTTCGTCAGTCTTGAGGGAAGGTATATGTTGCCTCCGCTATTTCCGAATCGATCGACGGTTTCAGAGAACGCCTTTTACATTCGTTTCTTTCTGATATTTTCCCCCCTGAATTTTAACTTTTCCAACTATAAATGCGTGCAGCCAGATCAACCATGTGAAGATCTGTTTTGTTATTAATATGACTCTTAGCAAAATTTTACAATGTCGAGTAGACTCGAAATGAGTAACTAATCACTAGAACCCCCAAGCAAAGCCGTACCGCTGCAAAAAGAAAAACAACTGCGCAGTTTTCTCAGGAACTTCACAGTTTATCCTGGTTAAAAATCTACCTCCCCCCCACCCCCTCCTGCTTTCCAGAGAAGTCATAGCTATCCATGACGTCGGAAACGGCATACGGGTCGGAGGATCGGTCGGGAAAATAACCTTTAATATTATGTGTCCCTTTTCGCGAGCTCTTTCCGCCCAATTTCGATGAGCCGATGCTTGGAAACACGGACACCACTACCTAGGCTTCTGCCCTGTGTGCAAATATCTAGGCTATAGGCACCCTGCACCCGCCAGGCACCGCCACCGTAGGGGCTGCGTTCAGCTCCCCCGCGCGGCCAGTTCCTCGTCCCTGTCAGGAAGGCTCGCCCCGCGACTGCGAAGGGATGACGTCTGCTAGCGGCTGCCGCTGTTCGTGGAGCCGGGATTTCGACCTATTCATTCATGAGGCTGAAAAATTCTTTCGAGGAGCGAACGTCAGGAAAGGAACGAAGCTTTTTGAAGCTGACCATGTACACAACGTGAATGAGGTGGGGTCGTGCGAAGGAAGCGAAGTAGCAGCCCGGTGCATTGCGCAGACAAGCATCACTGCGCCACCGAAAACGATCAAATTAAAAATATTTCTATCTAATGCCTGTCATCACTGCACTCTCATTCATTTTTTTTTTATGTAGCTATCTTCCAGTATACAGCTTGTAGCCGCGAGCTGCAGTTGCAAGGCAAGCAAATGTAAACACGCTGCTGCCGTTGCCGTGTTTTTGGAGCGGTGTTAAACGCTCTCCAAAACGAGCCACCCGCAAGCCTGGGGTGTTCCCGCATTTAGAAAGGCTTACCCTGAACTTTCAAAGACGGCCAGGCGGCATAACATTGAAGGTAACTATAAAACTCCGGTTTCCGAGCGAACGGCGCAAACCTGACTTCATAACATTCTCGTTTGCCACACCTTCGGTTTTCGACGTGGAATACCCTGTTCAAACTACGCCTTGAAATGGTGCGCCCATTGCGTAATCTACCACTCATATTTTCTCTTTTTTCAGCAACTGCCAGGCCATTATCGCTACAACACGTGCGTCAGTATTTTGGTGATATGAGATGTCCAATGAACGAGCTTTTGCAAGCAGAAGAGAATGCAAGCTGCGGCGAAGCGCCGGCGCGCACTGAAACTCCTGCCGAAAACGTAAAACTTTTAAACTGGGATTCTGCAAAAATGGAGTATCCCGGCTATTTCATGCAGGATTTTTGCAGAAAGCTTGTGCTCAGAAAGCGGAATTTCCTTGCAAGGTTTGCTTAATTTCTACGCATTTAGTACAAGTGTCCTGACTCTTCGACATTAGTATATATGATTATTGTACTAAATTATCACCCAGTCCTTCAGACGTGGAGGCAAAGATTTATCAAGAGCATGTTGCCGTTGCCCCTGAAAACTTGCCTTTAGTGTCGAAAAAGACGCAGGACGACAAGGCGCAGTGGAAGCGAGAAAGGATTCTGCGCATAGCTGGAACTAAGGTAAACGATTCTGTGCAGCACAAAATTTGGGCTCCTTCCTAAGGTGTTACTGCGGGCGAGTTTCGGCGTGGCTTTTTAAGCCCACATATTGTTGAGAGCCAAGTCAATGACCGCAAATCGTGGGTGCACGAAGAGGGAAGGGTTCCCAGGGAGCTACTAGCATTCCTCCGAGTCTGCTGAATTTGCCATGAATCAAAGACCTGTCTAGAAGGTAATGCATGAGTCAAGTAAGCGTCTTCCGCACGAGTTTGACCATTGTTTGACCAGAAACCGCGCGCGCGTGTTGCCCGTCGCGAAGGGTAGGCCGTCTCCCAATGTCAGGTTGGAAATCCATAAAACCTTGTCCGAGGCGAATTTATATATGTATTATTGCATCCTACAACACAGCAATGTGTCCTGCTGCTGTTATGTGTCATTTTGTGCTCGGGAAGGACATTCACAACCGCTTCGCGACAGCGCGCGCAACACAGCGGGAGCTGTCAGACTGCCCCCGCCTTCCTGACAGGGACGCGCGCGCCGCCGCCAGTGGCGCGCGCGTCGCGCTGGAGTTACAAATACCTCGGTTACAAATATACAAATACCTCGGGATATGGCTAAACGAAGGGCAGATATACACGGAAAAGCATGAACAGGCTCTTAGGGCAAAAGGACGAAGAGACGCCGGGATAATGAAACATAGGGCATTATGGGGGTACAACAAATATGAAGTACTAAGAGGTATTTGGAAAGGAATAATGGTGCCGGGACTTACTTTCGGCAATGCGGTTCTGTGCTTAAGGGCAGAAGTTCAGTCGAGATTAGACGTAAATCAGAGAGCTGTTGGAAGATTAGCACTAGGTGCCCACGGCAAAACCACAAACGAGGCAGTACAAGGGGATATGGGTTGGGCATCATTCGAGGCACGGGAAGCTAAGAGTAAAATACTATATGAGGAACGCCTGAGGAAATTGGACGATAACAGATGGGCAGCTAAGGTATTTAAATATTTATACAGAAAGAACGTTGACTCACAGTGGCGGAAAAGAACTAGAAAACTAACCAGTAAGTATGCCGGTCATGAGGACGGAGAAAGAAAGAGCATTAAACGACAGGTTAAAAACGCGGAAGTTAAAAATTGGATGAATTCAATGGAAAAGAAACATAGTGTAGAACTATATCGATTCTGGAAAAGGCAGATCAGGAAAGAATTTTTCTATGATAACTCAAGAGGCAGTGCCCTACTTTTTGAAGCTAGATCAGGGTGTCTTAGAACGCGCAGCTACAAAAAGAAATTTAACGAAGAAGATGACACATGTGCAGTGTGTGGTAGATCTGTGGAAACAATTGAACACCTCATAATCAAATGTGATGGTATCCATCCGGATGTCGATGCAGGCACAGTCACTCTTTCTGAGGCCCTAGGGTTTAAAGATAACAATGGTCATGTAAATAAATCTGCAGTGGAAGTCAGCAAAAAGCGATTGGAGGATTGGTGGCTGAAAAGCAGAGATGTGGCATAAGGTTAGAATAGTAGGAAACCGTAGGCAAAGTTGATGGAGAATCTTAATGAGAATTGCCAACACAGTAAACAAAAAAATAATAAATAAAGAAAAGCTGAGCATGGTGGCAATTGCCACCACCCCGTTTCAAAGGGGGCGCTCCTATCCATCCATCCATCCATCCATCCATCCATCCATCCATCCGTTAGATGCGCAGGGTGCCTATATCTCTGACTGTGGGAGTTTCTATGTATCAAAGAAAGAACGTAAGTTGAGTCAGGCCGTAATGGAGAGGACAGAGGGGCGCAATAAAAGACACGGACATAGAAGTAGACAGGGACGAGCGCTTCTATGTCTACTTCTATGTCCGTGTCTTTTATTGCGCCCCTGGGTCCTCCTGAAAAGTTATGAACCAACACGCCCAAATTCAAGAACTTCTGCGTAATGGAGAGCTCCCGATTTGTTCCACGCAGTTACCATTCCTTATCGTGTACCGCAATCTCAAGAATTGAAAGGTGTTATTACTCTAGAAGCCATCGAGGCGCAGTCATGCTGCTGGCAATTTTCCCCGTGCAGTTTTCTCAGAATTTTTTTAGAAAACTTACTATTTGAAGAACTATTCGTCCTGGTTAGGAAACGACCCTCTCCCCCTTTCCATAACCAGTAATGGTTATCCATGACGTCAGCGACGATGAATGCGGGGCAGGGTCGGAAGGGAAAAATAGCAAATATGTAGTAGGGGTGTGCGAATACCAAATTTTTCGAATACGAATCGAATACGAATACTTGGTTCCGAATATCGAATCGAATATCGAATAATCAAGGACAGAAGAATTTAACCCCTACAAAACGTTATTTGAGCACCCAAGAACATCACAGTTCAACTATCAGTGATGAAATGAACACAAAAGATGTCTGTGACTGCACAAAAAGTATCAAAGTCTCGAACATTACTCATAGAAGAGTGGAAATATCAAAGATGGCTAGTACACAGCATAAGTACAAAAGCGCGTTGCTGGGATGAACATAAAAGGTTGTCGTGAAGGAAAACCTGCTGCTCCACACGGTCAGGCAGAAGTAGCTAGTTCCCTTCTAGCTGAAGCGACTTCTCCAGCCACAAAAATGCGCTCTCACTTGGCACTGAACTGGCACGTATTGCGAGGTATTTCGTGCAGAGCTCTGACTATACCAGCTTCGCAGGCATAGCCACAAAGAAGCTCACCAGGGCAGTCAGCTACTGCATGGCCCAACGTTACGCATTGCTCTGATCGCCGCTATATTGTTATGTCTCTTTTGATAAGACTTGCGGACCGAAATGAACGCCGGTGCTCGCAATAGAATATTCGGCTGGGTACGAATATTCGCGTCGGATCGAATATTCGAAACAACACGAATACTTAGGTTTCGAATCGAATACGAATACTAGAAATATACTATTCGAATTATATTAGAAAATTTCGAATATTCGCACACCCCTAATATGTAGCCTTTCTGGCGAACCCCACTGGCCCAAGTTCTATGGGAAGATTCTTAGAAACACGGAGACCACTCCCTAGGCTTCTCCCCCTGTGGACAAATATCGAGGGCATATATGTGACTGTGGGGTTTCTTTGTGTCAAAGGAAAAATGTCGGCCATTAGTCACACCGCTGTCGAGGGCTGCGGATTTTTTCACCCAGGTAGGATTCTTTACCGTGTACTACCATCTCAATTCACTGCACCTTTTTATCCTGGGCTTTTTCGGAATCACCATCCCGGTTGACTGACATCATTGACGTCGTAGATAACAATTATACCGTGCCGAACTCCGGCCTCAGTTCGCTCAACAAGTGATTCAGGTGTTAGGGGCTCATTATTAGTTTTCAAAAATTGAATTGGCCATTATTATTTATGGCTGTCAGTGCGTTTTGCAGCCATTAATCACAACACAGAAAACGGAGACGTGTGATCAGTTCATACTTGTCATCCGGAGCTATACCTACAAATATATGTATGTAGTTCAAATCCGGGTTATTCAAGAAAATGTTGCATAATTCGAGTTTCTTTCGGGCCGTTTTAGCAGCAAACAGATATCACAATTAGCGCTCGCTTTTGTGCGGGAACCTAGAAGTGCTCTATCTGTTGCGCCCTAGTTTAATAAACTCTGTGGCAATGGCGCACTTCAGAGAAATCTGCATGCCAAGTGAGGTACTTTCGTTATTTTTATCAGTTATTCTGCCGCGTATATTACCACCTCCTTCGCAGCAAACCCGTGTCCGTGGAAGACAGACCTGCCTTTGTTCGGACAATGCAAAAAGTTTGGACAGAGAATTAGGACAAAAAGATGTAGAAGGGGGTGATTATCGTTCGCAGTATGGCCTATATTGGAAGGGGGTTTAGGAAGAAACGTCCCCCGAAAAAAAGTCTCTGGAAAAAAGGTCACTTGAGGAAGCACCGTGAAGGAAAAAATGACCCCAAGTGAATAAAAAAATTTCTTCCGGAACCCACTTGAAAGAGAATTGCCCTCTTTATTAGACTCTCCTTTGGATTTGATAATAGATGTAAGCATGAAGTAAGTTGTAGTACCAGACCGCGCCATGGTCATGCAGTCCAGGTCATACAAAGAAAAAGCACTTCTGAAGGTGACTTCGCAGAAGCGCCGAACGATCCAGAGACGCACTTGCTCTGGACCACTTCCGCTCCGCCGCCATCATTGTTCTTCATGGACGCCCCGTATCCATTCGTTGTTTAGTCGCTTCCGTGCCAACACATGTAATCGTTGTAGCTTGCAATGTTACAGCTTGCCAAGAAGACACGCGCAGTCAGAGCCTTGATATCACGGTGAAAATGATGTCGCATAAAATCAGTGAAATGCGACGACAGTAAAAGGACATGAGTTACTCGGTGAAAACCAATACCATTTAGCTTGTGTATCGAGATGTCCTTCTCATCATGTGTTTTGTTGCAAGCCTTCCAAGCGTTGAGCGATAAACCACTGCCACACTTGCGTTGCTCTGACCATGACGTTGCGTTTACCGGTCAGTGACTCGTTCCACCTGCAAACAATTTGTATCCGCCTCACGTCAGCCGTACATGCATGCGAGTCACATGCATGCACACATACGATGCGGCCGGATGCTCAAATTGCGGCAGCTTACGATATGTTTGGTGTCACGAGTTTGGGGACATTTTGTCCTACTTCTCAAATAGGGACGTTTTTTCCGGGGATGTATGTTCCGGGGACGTATCTTCCGGGTATATTTTTTTGGGGGGACATTTTTCCGGCTCCCATTGGAAGGAGGTAGCGTGCAAAAGATACGCAGGACACACAGAAAGAGGACACGGACAAGCTCTGTTGTAACGTCGTAGTTAAAGAACGGGAAAGGGCCCTGTGCAATAGCAATGCATTGAAGAAGAATGGATGGTTGGATAAGATGGATATTTACATATACATCAACCGCTATATAGCGCAAGGAGCAAATATTAGTTTCATATTAGTATTAATTGACGAAGACGACTATTTCCAATGCACAGCGTGAGAGTGTGTTAAAGTTTAGCACGAGGCGTGCAGAGGGCAAAATGCTTGTCTAGAACACGTTAACACTGGGTGTGTTTCGGGCTGAACACGCGATATCTATAGATAATATTTGGCTAAAAGTGGTTTGGATGCAATCATGTGCAGTTAAACGTATATGATTTCGTTGTCATTTTTCGACTTCTTGGTCGCAGCGGCTTTGGGAAGTGGGAACAGACAGTTCGCTCGTTCGAGACATTTGTTTTGCCCTCTGTACGTTTTCGGCTGCAGTGATAGCGTTTTGCTCTCTTGCAGTGGCCAGCTAAGATGATCTGATCGCAGTCGCAGCAATATTTATTTTGGAAGGGCGCTAAGGAGTTCCGGGTGAAGACCAGAAGGCAGCGGTCATGGCGGTGGCAGAGCGACGTATAGTCAATTCAAAAGGCGGATCATCAGGAAGGTCTCGCGAATTGATCACAACCGCCTTTCTCCTCTTCGGCGGTTGCCTGCACTGGACCCGTGCTGGCGTGCTGCAGTGCAATTTATTTATGATTTGCCCAAGGTCACCCTCTAGGCCAAGCTTCACACAAACCGGTGAGCCGGTTTGACTCGTGAGATAGTGTTTTCGCACTGAAAGAAGCTGGTTCACAAGTGTCCTTCAGTCGCCGACATCTTATTGAACGGCAGGTGTGTCGACAGGTAGCTCACGCTTATTTACTCTGGCTGGAAGAAGCCATTTGATTGATTGTAAAACATTTTATTCGCCTGAAAGAGCTTGGTAAGAGGTCAGCACTGCTCTGAAAGTGGCTTTCAGAAAAGGTGCGGTATTCTTAGATTGTTAGAGGACGCCGTTTCACCAATATTTTGGTGAACCAGCAACAGCAACTTGGCTGCCATATGACACTCCGTATAGCACTCGGCTGCTGACCCGAAAGACGCGGGTTCGATCCCGGCCGCGCCGGTCGAATGTCGCCGGAGGGGAAATTCTAAAGGCCCGTGTACTGTGCGATGTCAGTGCATGTTAAAAAACCCCAGCTGGTCGAAATATCCTTAGCCCTCCACTACGGCGTCCCTCATAGCTTGATTTGCTTTGGGACGTTAAACCCGCCAATAACCATAAACCATAGTGAGACTTTGAATCTCGGCGACTTCGCGCCTTTCCCTCTCCTAGCTCTGGTCGCTTTTGGCACGCTCAAAGGTCGGCGCGCCTCGCGCGGCAATTCCCCTTTGGGGGGGAGCTGCCCCACCCGCCGGAGCGACACCGCCGACTGGCCGCGGCCATGGTAGCTGCGTGACGCATAAAAGAATCTAACCAACAGCCATCCCTAAACAGAATATGTGCACTAATCCGGAGGTCCAGATCCTAGAAAAAAAAATTGCATCAACATCCAAGACTGGGAGTCGAACCCTTGGCGGCGCGAATAGATAATAGATGGCTAATAGATGGCTATGGCTCCAAAAAGTGTTTGTATTTCCTGTAAAAAAATTCGAAAATAAATTGAATTGAATAAGCTTCAAACACCACTGCTCAAGAAGTAAGCGGCTGCAACCCGTCACAGGAACCCTTTCCATCCAATGTCGGGGACAGCCCCTCCCTGCATCGTCACGCCGCCGAAGCAGCAAAATGTCGCATTGTCACGCCATTGACTTTTAAATATCCCATCTCGCCCCACTCTCCCATACAAAGTGGGTTTACATATAGCACATGCGCAGGCACGAGCGTACCACTCTTCTAACGCCATACACATCGCGTCAGCCCGTTGTGGATCCCCAGCCGGTCAGAATTATTCCGGAGCACTCCATTACGGCACCTCTTTCTTCTTTTCGCTCCCCCTGTGGGCTCTTGCAGTAACCACCGCCGCTGTCTGGCTTTGTCAGTTATAGTATCGAGAAGGAGTCCCGTTGATTCTGTGCTAACGAATTTAGACACCATTCTTGCGAAGCGATATGCGTTCAACTCCTACCCTCTCCTCGGGAATGCTGGTGCAGGGACACTAGCGTCTATTATTATTACAGGCAGTTTAAACAGAAAAATTCGTACGCAGTTCATGCAGCGCATATTTACTAAAGTTACACGGAGAGACTTCGCTACAAGGTGGCATCTCGACCAGTGGCAGTGAAGTTTTATCCTTGCTTGCACGGTAAAGATCACCATAATAGTAATGATTTCATTTAGCATTCTTAGCGGGCAGCCAAGGCATGCATGGTAGCAAAAGGCAATAGTACTGCCCATACGTACCACGAAAGTTTGCGCTAAGACCACGTTTGTCAGCAAATTGAATTGCCTAAGCGTGTCTCGCATTCACGGCACATGGTCTCGGACTGTATTTGCAGTATTTAAGCTTTATTTACAGCAGCGTTACATTCATCAATCACAGCACATTCAATGAGGACTATGAGGTAGATTTCACTCGTCTACCACATCTGCCAACTTTAGAAACTTCCGCACGTGGCGCCAGCTATCGGCATCGAGTCCGTCCAGCTGCACCGGCCGGTTGCCGCCTTCGCTCGCCAAGCGGCAGATGACGCTGTTTCGCACCACTCCCGTGGCCTTCATGTAGCCGTCCATCTCGACGAGGCAATCCAATGCTTGATTCACGACGGCGGCGGCAGTAACCTCGTCCACGCCGGCAAACTCGGAGACCTCTCTGATCACGCCTTGTCCGCTTGATACCTCTTCGAGCGCCCTTGCGCAGCTCTTGCTTTGTGTGACGCCCATCACGAAGTGCGAGGCCCTCATGGCCAGGGCGCGGTTGCGTCTGATGACTCGCTGGATGCACAGGTAATCCGTCTCCTCATCCACTGGACTGTGGCTCAGCTGGAGCATGGTGTAGTTTTTCCAGAAGCGCGACTGCAGCTCGAAGAGGAACATTTCCAGGGCACCGCGGTTGCTCTCGCATACAAAGAAGCCGAAGTCGCAAAACATTTTGCTTCCTGTTACGACGAGGGCCAGTTGACTCGTCTCGGTTGCAGTGAGACGCATGTCGTGAAGTCGCAGAGTGCGGAGGCTACTGTTCTTGGACAAGGCTTCAACCAGGCTTCCATGACTCACTTGCGGAACGCCGCTCACCGGAAGCTTGAGTTCTAGAGTTCTGAGCTTTGTGGTTGTCTCTAAGAACACTGCGATGGTTGATAGGGCGTCGGCGTCCAACAGGCGAGCGTGGCTCACGCTCAGACTCAGCGACGTGATCTGAGTGCAACGAAGCAACAAGTCGAGGGATTTCTCGAAGAACTGCGTGCGCCGGAGGTTTCCGACATCCCAAACCACGGTCTGTATCAAATTGGGGTATTCGGACAGGTCACCCGACCGCTCTTTGACGACGTAGTTATGTTCCAGGCGTATGCGGTATTCCAAGCCGGTCTGCCGGATGATTCCGCAAAAGGCGCTCACGTCGTCGTCGTGTACGCGGGCCAACGTGACCGTGCGGATAATCTTGTTGGCACGCACGGCCTCGCAGAACGAAGTGAACTCTTTGGCCGTGAACGTGGATACATCCACGGTGAGCTGTTCCAGGGACTCCTGGCGAGCGATACCTCTCAGGCATAGCGCCATGTCACGTGGCCCTTCGCTGTCACAATTCTTCCAGCCCTCCCTAGAGTCGAAGCGCCCTTGGAAGGCCTCAAACCAGGACGTGCCTATGAGTGTGAGTCGGCGAAGCGTTTGGTTTTCTGTTAAGAGCTTGGCGATGACGCCGAAGTTCCATCTGCCCAAGAAGAATCCCGCGACGTCCAGATCTTGCAGCTTTGTGTTCATGCAGACGCCGTCCACGATGGCTTTGAGGGAGGGTGGGTGACTGGTGCAGCTCTTGCGGACCGTCAGAGAAAGCAGCCCGCAGTGTGCGCTGCCGACGTAGTCGCACAATAATTTGCTCGTCACGTTGGGATCACGGATGACCAGGCAGGCACTAAGGCAAAGCGTCTTAAGGCTCTTATTCCTGCTGAGCGACCTGAAGAGCGCGGCCGCATGTGGCGCAGGCATGTGCACCTCTGTCAGTTCAAGAACGGAGAGCGTGGTCGTCATTCGGAGAAAGGTCAGGAGACTGCCCGACGGGCACTTCTGCAGTTTGTCATGCGTCCAGACCAGCTCTTGCAGGTGGTTTAGGGACCCGATGGCTTTTCCCAGGTAGTCCACGAGAGCCTGGCTTACACGGTAAACGGATCTGATCCTGAGTGACCTCAGAAACGGCCCTGCCTGGGTGATGGCCTCGGCGATAAGCTTTTCGTGACCTGCAAACGCTTCTCCCACTACGTCGACCGACACAACGCAGCGGTGGTTCTTGAGGATGTCTTGGACGACGGACAGGGCTCTCAGTCGTTCCCCTTCAGTCAGACGAGCATTGTCCCCGTTGCCGGCGAGGTTCTGACAGTCTTCCTGTTTTCGTGGTTGGTACCGGGACGCGTTCTGGATCGCAGTTACTACCCAGGGTTCTTGGTACCACGCCAGGGAGAGTCTTCCGGGCAGAACTTCGATTAGTTCGAGGCCTATTGGCCTCAGGTAGTCGTTGAGAGCTTCGAGCTTCCGGAAGATGGCGCAGAGACGACCTGGTTCTGTGCTCGTGCAAGGCCCCGTGCGCACGTAGACGATGGCTTCAGCCGACGCAAGACGCTGCTGGCCGCTTTTGTGGCCATGGCGGCCGACCAAGTTCCCCATGTGAATGGACTTGGGGTCAGGAGCTGTGCAGGCCGCTGACTTTCCTTCGGTGGACGTCGCGTGAACCTGCAGGTGCACAAACGAAAGGTAAGGCGGATGAAGACTGCAGCGCGGGTCAGGAGATAAATGCGAGTGCATTATATCGCAGGTGAACTCAAGAAGAGAAAATTTACCCAGGCAGAACAGAGCCCCGATACTCGTGAATGTTAGATAGAAATTTAGGCAGGGGCGTCATATTTAGGCGAGGAGATGAGATCCGGATAGGGTGGCCGCAGCTATAGTCGGATACAACTCATGAACGCAGCGGGGAATTCCCCCTAAAAGAGGCCCTCCAGCCATGGTGTCGACCGGTTCTCAGAACGGCCTGGTTCTCATAATCACCTCGCGTGAAATCACAAATGACTGCCGATATTGGCGGCAATTAACCGTAACGGCATGACAATCGATCCGACGCCACTGGCTGGAAGGCGTACTTGGAAGGGAATTCGCCGCGGTGTGTAACAGCTGAAGGAAAACGTTCTCCTAGAAATGCTTGCAGGAAAACAGATGCAATCGCGACTGGTACAGTCTCTGCCACTTTGCCAAAAGTAACCAGGCTGCATGGCTTGCTTCTCATTCGTATAGTAGAGCCCTTACAGCTTCCCTAAAGATCAAAGTGCTTTTGTAAGGTGAGGACAAGAGTTCTCCTTACCGTGCAGATATTTAGAGCTTGAGGGCTGGCATAACAGCTTCGATATACGACTGAGAAACAAACCGTTCAGCCTGGTTACCTTTGGCAAAGACTGTACATATGCACGGCACTCTACAGTGACAATTTAAGCAGCCAACATGATGTCAACACGTGAGCTTCTCGCTCCGCTAAGTATTATAGTAAAGTACATGCAAAAACGCTTTCGCTAGTCTTCGTTTCGCGGAAAATTGGTTAACGATGTTCCTCTCACACTGTGTGAATCAAAAAGAACAAAGAAAGATTTGCAGGGGTGAGACTGTTATGAACATGACTGCGCACTGTAGTTTTGCTGCTCACAAGATTGACAGTCATGAGCGACAGATCTAAATGCAAAAGTTCTATGGAATGTGCATAAATTTGACCTCGGTGTCACCTTGCAATGCCACTTTAGCAACAGCCGTAAGTTAAACGTCGCCGCCGCGGTGGCTCAGTGGTTATGGTGCTCGGCTGCTGACCCGAAAGACGCGGGTTCGATCCCGGTCGCGGCGGTTGAATTTCTTTGGGGGGGAAATTCTAGAGGCCCGTGTACTGTGCGATGTCAGTGCATGTTAAAGAACCCCAGGTGGTCGAAATTTCCGGAGCCCTCCACTACGGCGTCTCTCATAGCCTTAGTCGCTTTGGGACGTTAAACCCTATAAACCAAACGAAACCTAAGTTAAAGGTCAGATGTCCAACCATAATCGACTGTGCACTACACGACTGCGATCTACAAAGTTGTGCAACCAAAACTGACCGCGCCCGATATAATGGCCGCCAACAAATTTGGCCCGGGTCATTTCCAAAATGGGTTCCGGGAGATTTTGGAATGTTTTCGCATTATAATAGGTTTAACCAAGCTAAATCCCTTAGTGTACCGTGTCTACCACAGGTGCACCATGGTGCCTGATATGGCGATAAGCGGTAGTGGGTTGGTTTGGTTTTGTGGGGTTTAACGTCCCAAAGCGACTAAGGCTATGAGAGACGCCGTAGTGAAGGGCTCTGGAAATTTCAACCACATGGGGTTCTTTACCGTGCACAGACAGCGCACAGTACACGGGCCTCTAGAATTTCTCCTGCAAAGAAATTCTAGCCGCCGCGGCCGGGATCGAACCCGCGTCTTTCGTGTCAGCAGCCGAGCACCATAGCCACTGAGCCACCGCGGCGGCGATAAGCGGTAGTGGCTGTTAACGGCACGCGAGCACTTCACGAAGTCTCCAATGAGAGGTTGGTAATCGCGGCGCGTTCAGGCGGACTTCGCTGGCTTCTATCTTTGTCTAATAATATGGGCTAAGCCTACTCCGCGGGTAGCACCTAGGTCGGACCGTTTTCAAGGCGCTCGACAACTTCCCAGAGCGCACCTGAGCGATTAGAACCATGTCTTTAATGGTAATTAGCATCGACTTATTATTCCTAACTACATTCACTTGATTTTTATTCTTAAGGATGCTTCTGTTTAAACTTGATTTATTGTATGTGGGATACCCCGTATATATTAGACATTTTTAGTTGGGCGTACGCAGTAAGCGCAGAACGTTCCGTACCGCTGGGCCGCTTGCGTACGTATGCACGTATCGTGTCGTTGTGCGTGCGCTACGGGCTCCGTTGATAAGATGGCGGCGCCCTGCTCGCCCGCTTCGGAATAAATGCTTGCGGTGGTGCATAAATGCACCTCCGGATTCTTTGACGCGATAGCTCGCTCAAATAGTAGCGGTTCGCTTTTATTTCGCACACTCTCGCCCACGCGTAGAGGTATAAGTGATAACTAGCCCCGGTTTTTCAGATCATTAGACAATTTTCAAGCTCTTAGGCCTAACTAAATGCCCTGTGTTTACCTGGAAAGAACGACACCTGGCGAAGCAGTTCTCTAGCTTTTAGTCATTTGTTACATTTTGTTCAATGAGCATAGTTTTTCTTCTTGGAACGAAAAAGCTCGCAGTGCACCCAGCCTAGTTATCAGTAATTGCGGATGAAAATTTCTTCAACACAGGGTTGATTAGCCTTGACGTCTTGTCACTAGATGGCGCTACCGCTTATGCGTGCCCCTGAGGGACGCTACGGCACGACCATCTAAAAGTGACGTGCTTAAACTATTTACAGCGTACGCAACGCAGTAAGCGGTGCGTGCGGAAGATTACTGCGTACGCCCAACTAAAAGTGTCTAGTGTAAGCACGACACTAGTTGGCCGTGCCGTAGCGTCCCTCAGGGACACGCGTATACGGTAGCGCCGTCTAGTGACAAGACGCCAAAGCACATCATCGCTGTGTTGAAGAAATTTTCATCCGTAATTACTGTTGACTAGGGTGGGTGCACTGTGAGCCTTTTTCGTTCAAAGAATAAAAACTATGCAAATAGAACAAAATGCAACAAATGACTAAAAGCTAGACAACTGCTTCGCCAGGTGTCGTTCTTGCGAGGTAAACACAGGGCATCTAGTTAGGCCTAAGAGCTTGAAAATCGACAAATGATCTGAAGAACCGGCGCTAGTTATCACTTATATCTCTTCGCGCTGGCGAGAGTGTGCGAAATAAAAGCGAACCGGTAGCATTTGAGCGAGCTATCGCGTCAAAGAATCCAGCGGTGACATGCAGCTATTCCGAAGCGGGCGAGCAGGGCGCCGCCATCTTGTCAACGCAACCCGTAACGTACGCACGCAACGACACGTGCGTACGTACGCAAGCGGCTCAGCAGTACGGAACGTTGTGCGCATGCGCACTCGCAACCCGCAACGTTCCTGCGTACGTAAGCCCGTTCCGCACGGCCAACTAAAGGTGTCTATTAAGACTAGCCACCGTAATTCATGCACGCTATTGAACAGGAATAATGAACCAGAGCAGCGGAGACAGACGCTTACACTAATTAAATCAGCTTCCCGCTGCAACAGTTACTTGTTATGAACGCCTTACCGTATAGACTATAATCTATGATACGGTGCATTTTTCTTGTAAATAATCGTGATCGGTTAGAAGGGATTTCGTACTTATTTAAATCCCTCCTAGCCGGTCACTATTATTTACGATAAGGAAAATGCACCGTATCATACATGATAGTCTATGGGGTAAGGGGTTAACGATAAGTAACAGTTGCGGCGGGATGCAACCGGAAGTAGATTTTTAAAAAGTATTAGGTCATAAAATAGCTTTTTTGTTCTGTTACAACATGTGCAGTGCGATAATCCTTCAGAATACATTGTCAGAGAGGTATTACCTTGCGTATCACATATGGTACAGCACGCACTTGTGGGTAATTTAGTCGCTATATGGCCTTTCATATAGCGACAGAAAATCCCAGCAATCCAGTGATTTTACATGTTTTCCGCATTCATATAAATGATCGCCGTCCAATTAGTATCGCCTAATTAAAGCCCGTACAAGACGACGGTGAACAGGCAGTGCCGCGGGACGGACCAGCTGGAAGTTGATGAAGGCGACGCGCTCCAATGCACAGCGCGAGAGTGTAGTGCTGTTTAACACGAGGCGTGTTGGCTGCGGCGATAGTGGTCTCACTGAGCGGCCCTTAAAGCTGCGGGTTCCTCCCCCCAGTCATAGATATTGATTCAATTTCTTCTCTTTTTCATGGTGTGACCTCTAACTAAGCTGAAGGTCAAGTTTACACGGTCCGCGACTGTATTCCGAGGTCCCGTAGTGAAGATTTCGCTGCAAAAGTTATCGTCATCCCTCTCAGAAGCGCTGGGTGGTCTATGCTATTTTAGCCTGGGCCATGCTGAGAGAGCACTAGTTTTAAAAAGCACGTGTATAAATCTAAAGCCGAAAGACCACGTGTAAAGACTAAAGACCTGACTCCGTTGTGAAACATTGGAAGTGTGATGAATTACAAGGATTACAGGGCAAAGATTACGAGATACAAGGTAAAGCTCGACGCGTTATCTTTCCATCACCGCTTGGACACGATAAGCACATATGGTAATTAAGACCAGAGTTCCAGGTTAGCAGCGAAATGGACGGAAAAGACGTACACTCTACAGCGAGCCACCTAGATTGCCGATTGTGCGTGTTCTTTGTCTATGCCTTTAGCTGCGCTTCTAGGGCAAATTCATGTAAGGGGGCCACTTCCACATCCTTAACATAACCTTCGCGTACGTTCTGTGCCGTCTGAATAGACAACGCGGGAAAAAAGACAAACGAAGAGACAAAATGAAATCAGTAGATGGAACCACTAACCTGGTAAACACGTCCGGTCGACAAGATCTCAGCAGGCCACGGCCGTCGAAGCGGTGTTTTTCCTGGATCACCAAACAGCGCACCACACTCAACCGAAGAGGAGATAGACGTTTGGAATACGTGCCCCGTCCACCCGCGTTTATCAAGGCAGTGAGGTTGGCTGTGATTGGCTGTCCGCCATCGTGTGACTCACTCTCCAGGCATCCAAGATACAAAAGGACAGCTGACCTAGAAACCCACCAGAAGACCGCTTCCCAGTTCCAGTGACTCGGACCAACTAACCTTCCCAGAAGTCTTTATGCTTCGGGGCAGAGAATTCGGACACAGAAAGGCAGGAAAAGGTGTGTGTGTGTGTGGTTGGGGAGGGGGGAGGGGTTGGTGCATCTTGTGACTCACTCTACAGGCTTCCAAGATACAAAAGGACAGCTGACCTAGAAACCCACCAGAAGAACCCTTCCTAGTTCCAGTGACTCATGCCAACTGGACCTTCCAGAAGTCTTTATGCTTCCCGGCAGCGAATTCGGACACAGAAAGGCAGGAAAAGGTGTGTGTGTGTGTGGTTGGGGAGGGGGGGGGGGAGGAGTTGGTGCATCTTGTGACTCACTCCTCTCACGCCATCTTGTGACTCACTCTACAGGCTTCCAAGATACAAAAGGACGCTGACCTGGAAACCCACAATAAGGACTCAGAAAGGCAGGAATAGGTGCGGGGGGGGGGGGGGGGGGAGGGGTTGGTGCTGGCTGTAGTGTCCGGGAGATAAGGGAAAGATTTTCGCGGGAGGTCAAAAGAAATGCACTGAAAGAGTTAAGCTGCCCTGACCGATTCCCCCGACCCTGCTATAGTGACTAAGCAGGAAGTGGTAGATGGAATGGAATTGCCCCCTTCGTCTATGGTTGGGGATAGACCTCTCTTTCCATTGTGACGCCACTCCCTGCTTCGTCATCCTAGCAGGGTGATGATATTCGGCTAACGCCATTGACAGGAAGAAGTTCCTTTGAGAGGGAAAAGCCCTGGGTTCTCAAGGTGCATCCGACTACAACAACGCTTTACTCGGAATTTATGCCCGCTCACATTTCACACGTGTTTTAGTTATTTCCCGATTCGTAAAATATGTGCACGTGTACAAAAATTTCTGGAATTCAGTGTTAGGAACTTGAATATTTTTGTGTCCTGAAAGAAAGTGTATGTGGGCATCCGTTATTTCCGGATCGATCGAAGTTTTCAGAGCGCGCCTTTACATTCGTTTTTTTTCCCCCCTGAATTTTGCCTTTTCCAGCTATAAATGATGCGTTCAACCAGGCCAACCATGTGCACGATCTTTTTGTTATTATTTTGACGCTGGCGTCTCTCATAGCCTCAGTCGCTTTGGGACGTTAAACCCCATAAACCAAACCATTATTTTGACGCTGAGGAAAAAGTTTTCCGTTTTTAGCAAATTTTATAAAATTTTACAAGAAAAAAGTTCGCCATCAGACACCGAAAGCCTCATGTTGGCTGCAAGAAAGCAGTAGTCTACGAGTTCCCGCTTACATGCGGCAAGGCGTACATTGGGCAGACCTTGCGGTGTCTTATTGAGCGTCTGCTTGAACACAAGAATTCATTAAACAAGAGAGGACATCTTCCAGACCACTGCCAAGCCTGCTCGAAAGAGAAGCGTGTAGCCTGCAGGCCTCGACTATCGGACTGCAAAGTGCTATTGAAAAGCCGAGATAGGACAGAACGTGAGCTCGAAGTGATATTAGCATTAGTGACATGACAGTTGTTCTTGATCATAGAGCAATGTTGTTTCTTGATGCATATCTGTGAGAGGTGAATGTTTGTCATAAGAGCATGGATAAGGGCAAAGGCTATATAAACGTTCTTCCTTGAATAAATCCTGTTGAAAAATGCAGCGCTCGTCCTGTTCCCTTACTCGTCCGTGTTGCCATTTTGCGCTCTCATGTATTCCGCGAATACGCACCAACAAGCCCAGCTGCAAGTACTTCTTTTAGAAGTCGCCTGATCTTGAAGGTGGAGTAGAATTGAAATGAGTAAATAATCATGAGAACCACAGCCATACTGCTGCAAAAAAGAAAAACAACTGCGCAGTTTTCTCGGGTGGTGGTGGTGAAAACTTTTATTTTGTGAAAAAGAGTTTGGGAGCCACAGAGTGGCCCCGCTACATGGTCGGCGTCCCTAGTCCGGGACACCGCATGACGAGGCCCCGTCTCTCGCCCGTTTCACCAGAGCTCTTTGGGACTCAAGCGAGGAGCAGTTGAGGTGGGCAGTCTCCCATGCCTCTCTGGAAGGGGAAGGGGGGAGGTGGGGATTTTGAGTACATGCCCACACCATGTGGAAGATATCACAGGTCTCCCCACAGTGTGGGCATCGCCCATCCGTGTTAGGATCGTAATGTTTTATTATTGCAGGACAGAGTAGAGTACCTGTCTGCAGGCGCCTTAAAGTTCGCTCCTCCGTCTTACTCAGCCCTTTTGCAGGGGCCGGGAAAAGGCGGTGGTTTTCGCTATAATGTGTTAATATTTCCCTGAATCGCAGCAGCGGCTGGTTAGTCTCCGAGCCAGAAGAGCTGGGATGAGGAGCCCGGTGAGTAAGCGCTCGGGCAGCCGCGTCCGCGGCCTCATTACCTCGTAAGCCCTGGTGGCCAGGAGCCCAAATGATTCGTTTGGGTGTTGGATCAGTGGCAGTCCGTCGTAGAATACAAGCAGATAAGGGGGAGATCTCCCCTGCCAAGTAATGTTCACATGCTTTTCGGGAGTCCGTGATGATTATTCTCGAATTGGCGTGGGCGGCAGCAAGCGCTATCGCTACTTCCTCGGCCCCCATTGAATTCGGGGCTCGAAAGGAGAGTCCATCAACGTGCATTTCCTGGTGAACGACAGCGGCCGAGTAAAATCCCGTGGGCGATGGCCCTGCTACGTCTACATAATATACACCGGGTCGGGAGCCGTGTTGTCTCTCAAGAGCCCGAGCCCGCGCTTGTCGTCTGTTTTCATGCATGTCGGTGTCCATGTTACGGGGGAGCGGGGAGACCCAGAGCATATGGCGCCATAGTACTGGTGTACGCTCCGCCTCCTCTGGAGTGCAGTCGTGTTGGATGTGTAAGCGGTTTAGCAGGCGGCGCCCAGGAGCCGTCTTCGTGAGCCGCGTGTATTGGTTCACGAGGTGGGCCTCCCGCAGCTCCTGGTAGGAGTTTAGCACCCCCAATGCCTTGAGTTTGGCATTAGAGGTAGCCACCGGGAGATCCAGGGCTCACTTAGTTGCCTTGCGGATGATAGCGTCTATTCGCACCTCGTCTTGCTTAGTAGTGCGGAGATATGGCACGGCGTAGAGGATCCGGCTAGTCACGAAGGCATAGACGAGCCGAAGCGCGTCCCTGCCGCGCAGACCACCCCGCTTGTTGGAAACGCGGCCGATCATGCGCCCTACCTGTTCGCCTACTCTCTTCAGTTTCGCAATAGTGGAGTCCGGTCTGAGTCTCTGGTGAATGAAAAGGCCCAGAATACGGAGCTCCTCCACCTCTCTAATAGGACCTCCTGACAGAGAGATGTGTATTGCTGTCCTATCCTTTGGGTTCGCTCTGACATGCAGAAGCTCTGATTTCGCTGGAGCACATTGGAGCCCACAGTCATTAGCATACGCATCGACTATGGAAGCAGCCTGCTGAAGGCGGTCCTCCATGTCCCCAAGGCTCCCCTGAGTGGTCCAAATTGTAATATCATCTGTATATAACGCGTGTTGAATGCCTTTCACCCGGGCCAATTGGCTTGGGAGGCGCATCATAGCAATGTTGAACAGGAGTGGTGATAACACTGCTCCCTGAGGGGTACCCCGAGTTCCCATCATGTAAGGGCCGTATTCCTCGCCCTCAATCCGAAGAAAGGCCTGGCGATTAGACAAGAAATCTCTTACATACGCGTAAGTCCTAGCCCCACAATCGGTAGAACTCAAGTTGGCCAGGATGCTTCCGTGTTTCACATTGTCGAAAGCTCCTTTCAGATCAAGGGCGAGGATGGCTTTGTCATTGTGTCGCATAGTTGTGGGTCGTATTACATCCCTGTGCAGCTGGAGAAGGACATCCTGTGCAGACATGTGAGGGCGAAACCCGAACATGGTGACTGCAAAGAAGCCCTTACTCTCCAGGTATGGAGAGAGGCGATCCCGTACCATCGTCTCCATAAGCTTGCCCGCACATGAGGTCAGTGATATGGGCCTCAGGTTGTCCGTATTCACGGCCTTACCTGTTTTAGGGATAAACGTCACAAGTGACGTTTTCCACTCGGGAGGGAGTGGACGCCCGTCCCAGATCTGGTTGACGTATTCTAATAAATGAAGGTAGGCTGAGTCCGGTAGGTTCGCCAACAGGTTCACTGTTATGTGGTCCCGTCCCGGAGCCGTACCCCGGCGCATTTTTGTTAAGGCCGCCTTAAGGTCGTGCAACTCAAAAAGGGCATCGAGTGTTTCATTAGGCCTGCCAGAGTACATTTACTCTGGCCCTGGCGGGTCCTCCATACGACAGAGATATCTGTCGCACAGAGTGTCCGCAAGTTGCGCCGTCGTACCTTGGAACCCTTGCAGAGCCCGCCGGAGCTGCTTTTGCGTCTCCCCTCTCATTTGGGAGAGGTCGATTAGACTGCGAAAGAGACGCCACGTCCCCTTCGAGCTCATCTGATGAGCTGCGGCGTCGCAGCGTGCTATCCAATTTGAATCTGAGAGCTCGGCAGCATACGCTGCAGCCTGCTCTGTAAGTTTGGCTATGCGGTCGCGTAATTTGCGATTAGTTTTCTGCTTTTTCCACCGTTTAGTTAAGCTCCGGCGCGCTTCCCACAAATGCAGGAGGTGGGTGTCCACTGCGGGGATCTCTTCGGTGGTTTGTAGTGTTGTGACGTGTTGTTTCTGAATGTTGTATATGTGGTTAGCCCACTCCGCGTAGCCGCCGGAAAATAGTACGGGAGGGATAGTGTGATTCCGGAATTTGTGCCAATCGGTCAGCTTGGCCTGACCCCATTTTTTGCGCGCTGCCTTTGCCTCGAGTGTAATCCGGAGAAGGAGGTGATCGCTGCCTAGAGAATCTCCCAAGTTCTCCCATGCAGCCGCTGTAGCATTTTTAACGAGAGAAAGGTCTGGACACGTGTCGCGGGTTACCGAATTCCCCACTCGAGTGGGATACGCCGGGTCCGTGAGCAACGTGAGGCTGAGGGTGGAGATGAGCTCCGCCAGTTACGTCCTCTTGCCTGTTCGAAGTGGTAGCCCCAATGAAGGCTGGGAGCATTGAAGTCTCCAACGATCACTAGAGGCTCTTTGGCTGCCAATTTTATCGCGCGAAGGAAGATTTCATTGAAAGTTACGCGCGGCTTACGCGGAGGGCAGTATATGTTGAGGATATGTATTGACGGGTCGCGGCGTCTGAGAGGCAGTACTCGGACCATTGTATATTCTTGCTCGGTACTCAAGTCTAAGTCGACCTGAACCACGGTGTAAGCCTTATTCACCAGGATGCACGTAGAGGGGCCCCCCTGAAAGGTGCTGTAGCCTGATAATTTAGCGTCTATGCCGGGCTCCTGCAGGGCAATGAGAGCCGGCATGTCACCTAGGGACTGCAGGTAAAGCTGGAGGTGTGACCGCTTTTTCCAAGATCTGAAACCCCTGCAGTTCCATTGGATGATCTGGAATTTTTCAAAGTTTTTAGCATTCCTATTACATCTGCTAGCCATCTTGTTGTATTTATTTAAGGGCGATCGGATTAGCTCTGGCCGGGAGCCGGCGCAACCCCAGTGAGGGGCCGCACCGACCCACCAGCTGCCGAGCCTGAACCATGTTCCTCCGCTGCCTGACGGGAGGCTGTCTTACGTTTGAAGTGAGGGGATTCGCAGCTTGTGGCGTTCTTAATTCTCGGGAACTTCACGGTTCATCCTGTTTAAAAAATCCCCCCCCCCCCCCTCCTCCTGCTTTCTAGAAGCTATCCATGACGTCGGAAACGGAGTACGTGCGGGGTGATCGGTCGGGAAAATAACCTTTGAAACGATGTGCCCCTTTTGGCGAATTCTTTTCGCCCAAGTTCGACGAGGAGATGCTTGGAAGCACGGAGACCACTACCTATAGGCTTCTGCCCTGTGTGCAAATATCTAGGCTATATCTCTGACTCTGGGAGTTTCTATGTATCAAAGAAAGAATGTAAGTCGAGTTGCGCCGTAGTGGAGGGCTCCAAATTAGTTCCATGTAGCTTCTATTCCTTATCGTGCACTACAATCCCAAGAATTGAAAGGACTAATTACTCTAGAACCCATCGAAGCACAGCCATGCTGCTGGCAATTTTCTCTGTGCAGTTTTCTCAGAAATTTTTGGAGAAAACTTACTTTCTGGACAAACACTCGTAGTGGTTAGGAATTCGACCGGCACCCCTCTCCCCCTTTTCACAACCAGTCACAGTTATTCATAACGTCAGCTACAGTGTATGTGCAGCAGGGCCGGAAGAGAAAAATAGAAAATATGTAGCCTTTCTGGCGAACCCCGCTCCACCAAGTTCTATGGGCAGATTCTTAGAATCTGCCCATAGGTGGACAGGAAGCGCTTTGTCCTGTCCACCTTTCTTGTGAGTGTCGTGTTTTGCGCGAACGTTTGTACGAAGATCCTTATACCCGTGCCACACGGACAGATTTAATGCCATTAAGTGCTTACTGTCTTAAGTTTTAATGACATTCGTGCGGTGCCACACGCATAAATTTAATGGCATTAGCCTTACTGCCATTCGCTACCTACTGGGTTCGCCACAACTCATTCGCCCGTGCAATGTGTACTCTCGTTCCCATTCCACACGCAGAAAAGCATGCAGCTTTGTCAGTTACAACGGCCTAGCCCACTATAAAATGGTTAATTCTTAAATTTCAGCCAGATGAGGCACCTAAACCGCATTTTAGATGCGAAGAGCGCCATTTTAACCAGCCTTATTGACTGGTACTCTCGACTTATGTGCTGACATGCGAGTTTATGGCTACTTTTTCGACTTGTAAAGCAGGAACAGCCGTATTTTCTGGAAAATCGTTTTTACATTACATTTGAACATCATTCCCGATACATTCTGCTCATTAGGAATGTTTATATTAAGATGAAACTTTTGACAACCTTGCAAGCGTTATCGTCATCGTCACTTTCGATAATGGCATTAAAAGTGGACGTGTAGCACCAACTCCGAAAACAATGGCATTAACAAACTTAAGGCCTCAAGCATTTACTGCCATTTCTTGTGCGCGTGTGGCACGGGTATTAGAAACACGGAGACCACTCCCTATAATGGAGGCCATATATGTGACTGTGGGGTTTCTTTGTGTCAATGGAAGAATTTCGGTCATGAGTCACACCGTTGTCGAGGTCTCCGGATTAGTTTCACCCAGGTACGATTCTTTACCGTGAACCACAATCTTTCACGTTTCACTCATATTTTAAGTCTTTTTCCGATTAGTGAAATATCTGCGCGTGTAAAACAATTCTTGGAATTCCTTGCTATAAACTTGAACACCTTCGTCAGTCCTGTGATATACAGGGTGACTTTACATGGTTTTTCAAAACAGGTTTTTTCAGTTAGAAAAGCGCTTTTTCCGGCATAGCATTCTCAGTGGTGAAGTACATCGGAATACACCTAAGACGTTCTAACTAGCAGGCTGGTTAAATAATAATAATCGTTAACTTTTTAACTATTACTGTTAGGCTCCTTAATTACTGAGAGGCTTGTAGCTCAATGTAAGTAATAAGGGAGTAATTACTCATTGTCATCCACCCGAGCGCAGCCGTACGGCTACAAAGGAAATGTATACAGCTTTCTCAGAAACTTCGTAGTTAAAGAAAAATTCGTCCTGGTCCGGGGTTCGAACCCGGGACCACCGCTTCACCGGAGCAGTCGCTCTACCAACTGAGCTAACCGGTGCGGCAAGCTTATGGTAGGGCGAGAGCGAATTGATCAATAACTCGAAGTGGGAACAGTACCAATGTCAAACATTTGACGAACACTGTTCCCACTTCGAGTTCGAACCCCGGACCAGGACGAATTTTTCTTAAACTACGAAGGTTCTGAGAAAGCTGTATAGCTTTCCTTTGTAGCCGTACGGCTGCGCTCGGGCGGATGACAATGAGTAATTACTCCCTTATTACAAATCTACTCCACCTTGGGGGATTCCCCTAAATATTTCACCACTCACCGTAAGTAATATCCATGTCGGTTTTTATAATTTCGCAACGCTGTTACACTCGATGATGTGGAACAACAAATTTTGGCTATTTCGACGATTTAGTGCACTGGGGAGGTTACTTCGCCTGCAAGCTTCTCGAAAGCGCATGTATTTTGGCGCGATGTGGCCAAAATTTGTTGGGTCACAGCGCCGAGGGTAACTGCGTTTTCGGAAATCTAAAAACTGATATAGATATTACTTACGGCGGTCTACACGCATCTCAATAATTGAGGAGTCTAACAGCAATAGTTAAAAAGTTAACTATTCAATATTAGTTAACCAGCCTGCTAGTTAGCACGTCTTCGCTGTATTCTGATGTACTACGCCGTTGACAATGCTATGCCCAAGAAAGCGCTAAAAAGCTGTTTTCAAAAGTTGTGGTGAAACACCCTGTGTAGAGGCGTATACGTTCTCTCCTAATCGATCGAGGTTTTCAAAACACGCCATTTCCATTCGCATCTTTTGTCGTTTCATTTTGTGCGAAATTATGCCTTTTCCAGATATAGACTCCTTGGCAGCGTTGCAAGACGCTGTCGCGTTCCACTCTTAGGGGCGAAGCTTAACTTCTTAACCACACATCAGTGACCACACTTTAGGTCAAAAAAGTGCCCCCCTGAATTTTGACGGGTGTCCACCGAGATATGTAAGACAGTTACTGCGTAATTTCCTTTCCTCAAATACAATTTTCATTTTCTTCATTACGGCTCCTCTTTATCTATCTTCTTTCACTCCCACCTCCCTTCCTCTACGGTGCGGTTCAGATGTCCACCGAGATGACAGAGAATTACTGCGCCATTTCCTTTCCTCAAAAAGCGTTGCGTTCAAAGGGCAAGGCATCGCGCCGAACGGGTGGTGGCGTTCCGTGGACTCCCTGGCAGCGCTACAACGCGCTGTCGCGTTCCACTCCTAAAGGCGAAGCTTAAGCGTCATTAATTAGCAGTTAATTAGTATTCAGACATTAATCAGTAATTAACAATTGATTAGTGATTTGCCATCACTTAGTAATTAGTACTCAATTATATGTGACGCCACCAGTGCCACAGAAACAGCGAAGGTGGTGCGGAAAACGCTTCCGCCTCTACCCACTTTAGACAGTCAAAGTGCCCCCTGAATTTTTTTTGGCGCTGACAAAAAGATTACAAGTCGCCTGAGCTAGCGCCATCCGGTTGTGTGTCTCCGTGGTGCCTCCCGAGAGGTTCAATTGTTGTGCGCATTCAAGAGTCTTGTCCCTCCTGCATGGTTTGAAAATACTCCGGAAAACTACCCTTGATAATTCAGTCAGAAAGAAGCGATAGTGCCGGCAGGGTCTTGCGCGTGCTATACATTAACGATATATCTACATATACTTACAACGATGTACTTGCATTATACGATATAATTACATTAAGGATTTACCTCAGTGTATTTCTTCTAATATACGCAAGTTCGCAGATGACTGCGTCATTTACCACACAATCAATAACATATCTGACCGAACTGCTCTCCAGGACGATCTAATCAGTGTTTCATAATGGTGCAATAATTCATCGTGGGAGGGAACAGCGCGAACAAGACGACAGACGAAGCAAGAGGACACAAAGACGAGCGCTGACTCGAGACTGAATTTTTTATTGAAAAGAGAAAACATATGTACATCAAAATCACGTGAACAAACAGAGCAACGAGCATTGGTCTAGCGGAATCAAGATCACCAAACGCACAATATGCCACGTGGTGAATTCCGAACAAAGGCACCCCTGAGAACCGAAATGAACCAAATCACGAATTATCTAAAAACGATACTTCTTTGTCAACTAATGCCAAAGAAGGCTGGCTGATACACTCTGATTCTTTCTTCCTTATGAAATAAGCTTCCATAATCTCCCTGGTCAATTTATCCCGGTATCTAAACAAAATTTTAGTTTTTGTGACCAAAGGGCGGCACATTTTCTGTTTCTTTTTATCATTTTCCTTCCCACAATCGCGGC
The DNA here is from genome assembly GCF_055824585.1 of Amblyomma mixtum. NCBI lineage: Eukaryota > Metazoa > Arthropoda > Arachnida > Ixodida > Ixodidae > Amblyomma > Amblyomma mixtum. The sequence goes on from NC_143015.1 coordinate 156,466,142, forward strand.
AGTGATCTTTAAGATGAGAGTATCTGGTGTCTGATAGTGAGCTAAGATGTTCCCTCAAGCGAACGTTAATACAGCGGCCTGTCTGACCAATGTAGACTTTTTTGCACGAGAGTGGAAGTTCATAGACCACAGAGCATGCGCATTCCACCAACGGTGACCTGTGAGTAACACGGCATTTTAACGGACTAACTCCCATGCTATTGAATTCTAAATGCCAGCAAATGTAAATGCATATTCTTCTCCCGCTGGCCCAGTCCCTTTTCTTTCCCTTAATTCTTAACACACCCCTAGAACTAGTGCAGTCTTACATATAGCTAGGTGTAACCCTCTCTCACGATTTGTTTTGGAGCTGACATGTCACTAACATTATCTCCGCAGCTAAAGAAACCTGAGGTTTTCAGAAACGCAATCCGCGAAACGCCCTTGAACGTGTAAAATTACTAGCTTACAAATCACTTGTTAGGCCAAAACTCGAATACGCCTCACCCATTTCGAATCCGCACCAAGCATATCTCGCCGACGCATTAGCATCAGTTCAAAATCACGCTTTTAGATTTCTTCATGCATCCTACTCATATAATATCAGCCTTTCATCTCTCAAAGCAGAATCTCATTTATCACCGCTTTTCTGTCGACGTCGCATTGCCAGCCTTTCACTGTACCACAATTAAGTTCTTTTTTTCGTCCCTTAATCAAGCACCACACATCACAGCAGCTGCACGCATATCCTATCGAACCAGCCATCCACTTCAAGTTGCGCGCCCACGTACCCGGACCAGCACCTTCACTGCCCCATTTTTTTTTCAACCGCCACAGACTGGAACGACCTTCCGGACCAGAACCTTCACTGCCCCATTTTTTTTTCAACCGCCACAGACTGGAACGGCCTTCCGGACCAGCACCTTCACTGCCCCATTTTTTTTCAACCGCCACAGACTGGAACGACCTTCCGGACCAGAACCTTCACTGCCCCATTTTTTTTTTCAACCGCCACAGACCGGAACGACCTTCGGGACCAGAACCTTCACTGCCCCATTTTTTTTTTTCAACCGCCACAGACTGGAACGGCCTTCCGGACCAGCACCTTCACTGCCCCATTTTTTTTTCAACCGCCACAGACTGGAACGACCTTCCGGACCAGAACCTTCACTGCCCCATTTTTTTTTTCAACCGCCACAGACCGGAACGGCCTTCCGGACCAGAACCTTCACTGCCCCATTTTTTTTTCAACCGCCACAGACTGGAACGGCCTTCCCCACGAAATCGGTTCTACTCCCTGCCCATCTTCGTCTTGCAACTTATATCTGACCATTTTTTCAATAATTATTCATCATGATCCTTAGTGTTTGTATAAAAGCCCACCCCTTATTTGACGCTCCTACGAGGGACATTTGAAGGTGGACTGAAGAGGAATCTGAAGTCGTCTTTTTGCCGCCGGAACTCGATCTACACGTTCCTAGCATTCTTAGAAACTTCGATTTATTGCCCTGTGTGGCTGATTGTCCTAATTAAATCGAATTAACGTCCGGCTCCCGCCTTTTTTTTTAATTCTCCCTCGTACGGTGGGCGGATTCGACCAACTCGTGGAGTGCCTTTCAGCCAGTCCCGCGGCGGCTTGCCGCTCTGCCATCGGCGGAGTAATACATAGTAGTCCGTAGAAGCAAATAGTCCGCGCGTATTTTTATTTCTGCGGGCTTATTTTTCGGCTATATTATCTGCGAATGAAGCTATTTATTCACGGAAACCTAAAAAACAAAATAAAGCGAAAGCAAAGCCTCCACGGAGCTGGCTGCAAGGCACTCCACGCGTTGGTCGACTCCGCCCACCGTACGAGGGAGAATTAAAAAAAAAAATGCGGAAGCCGGACGTTAATTCGATTTAATTAGGAAAATCAGCCACACAGGGCAATAAATCGAAGTTTCTAAGAATGCTCAGAACGTGTAGATCGAGTTCCCGCGGCAAAAAGACGAGTTCAGATTCCTCTTCAGTGCACCTTTAAGGTAATAAAGTGAACCGAACTTAACTGTCTGTGGGACGTCAATTTTTTTTGTTTTATTAGCTTCGCACTTTGAGTTGTCGAAGTAAATCTCACGCTGAGAGGGAGCCAAAGCCGTGATACTCGTAAGACGCTACACTGGTAATCACGGCAACGAGGGGCAGTGACGGATGAAAAAGTGTGCTATTACAAATCGCATCGCATGTACAGTCTTTGTCAAAAGTAACCAGGCTGCATGGTTTGGTTCTCATTTGTATACTAGCGCCTTTACGGCTTTCCCTATGGTCGAAAAGTTCTTTGAAGGTGAGTACAGGGATTCTCCTTACCACACAGAGATTTAAATCTTGAGGGCTGGCATAATAGTTAAAATATACGACTGAGAAGCAAAGCCATGCAGCCTGGTTACTTTTGACAAAGACTGTACCTTGCAATGAGCTGATTTTGTGTTGCTATGCAGCATCGGATACCAAAGATTTTACGATTATATACCGAATTTTCCCTTCCAGTCAATGGCGTCGACCGATCCTCATGACCCTGCCAGACTGATAGCGTGACAATGCAGGGAGGAGACTATCCCCTTTCATCTGTACCACTCCCTGCATTGTCACTCTAGAAGGTTCATAAGAATCGGCCGACGCCACTGGCTGGAAGGGGGTCCTTTGGCGGCGAGGAGGAGGAGGATAAACTTTATTTTCGTCGACAAATGTATCTGACGGTGTGGGGTTACAGCCCCATCAAGTGGCCATGAGCCCGTGGCGTTCGGCGACTTCTAGGGCTGCTGTCACAACCCGGATCTGTGTGTCCGAGTCGGAACTGAGCAATGTGGCCTCCCACAGGTCTCGATTCGAGAACGGCAGAAAACTTGTGTGACAAATGGCAAATGTCTTTAAATACTGCTAAGTGTAAGGTCATGCATTTCCATAGACGCTTCAACTTAATACCACTTACCTATTTTATCTGCGGTTCTCGTTTACATGCTGCTAAAGCATACAAATATCGTTGATTAAACCTGTCTGACGATCTTACATGGTCAACCACATCACAGACAGCTGATCCCTTGGCTATCTTCAACGCTGAAAGAAGTTTGTCCCAGCACATGTAAAATTACCAGCCTACACCACATTAATGCGCCCAAAATTAGAATATGCAGCCGCCATGTGGAACCCACATGAGGACTACCTTTCTGAGAGCATAGAAACAACCAAACTCACGCCATTAGACTTGTTCATTCTGATTATTCATCCCACGCAAGTGTAACCGATCTGAAGAACCGATCCAGCTTGTCACTATTAAAGCATCGTCGAAAAATAGCCAGTTTCACCCTCTTACATAGTTTCTACTATGTATTTCCGTTAAGCATCTACGTCACAAAATCCTCCCTGTTTTCAGCTCGTCACAAAAACAGTCAGCAGGTGTTATACCGTTGCCCAAAAACACAAATATTTGCGCAGTCTTTCTTATTCCGAACAGCAAAAGATTGGTACGGCCTTCCCAATGCCGCTGTAATAATAGAGGACACGCTTGCATTCAAAGATAAGCTTAAATCTTTAGACACATTTTAAGTTTTCGTGTACCTTTCCCCTCTAACGTTGACCCATTGCACTTTGTTTTACTATGCGGTATTTACTGTTCTTTAATCCGTTATTGAATTCTTACCCACCGTTCAGCGCTTCTTCCTGTCTTTTATTCTTGTCTTGTTTTTTTCTTTTCTATTTGAAAGCGTTTGAGCGTTTTGATTTTCTGAGCTGTTTGCCTGTTTAATTTGTATTTTGAACCTTGATGTTGACATTGTACCGAATATGTTTGTTTTTTGTTGATATTTCTGTACAACCCACCCCTCCTGTAATGCTCCTTGTTTGAGGTCTTTGAGGTTATAAAATAAATAAAGAAAGAAAGAAAGAAATAAACCTGTACAACAGAGAATTGTGTGACATAAGGCAGAGGCTACAACTGTGAACGTACAAAGTAGAGGGGAGCCCGGAAACAGAAGTTCGGGAAAACGTGCAAAGGCTTTTGGGGAAGAAGCGACACCCCCCCGCCCTAGGACCGCCACTGGTTGAAATCCGGGATATCCATCAAAATGTTCCATATTTTGGGTTTCTTTCGGGCTATTTTAGCAGCAATCAGAATTCACAATTAGCGCTCGCTTTTGTGTGGAAACCTAGTAATGCTCTATCTATTTCTTCCACATCACTGCAGCGTAAAGAAGACGAGCACAAAGGAAGGAAACACATACGACACGGACAAACGCCTTCCTTTGTGCTCGTCTTCTTTACGCTGCAGTGATGTGGAAGCAAAGTAACCAACTTGCCCAGAAGCTCGTTTTACTAAAGCTCTATCTATTGCGCCCTATTTTCATGAACTCTGTTGACAACAGCAGTGCGCTCAAGAGAGACTTTATTCATTTATATCAGTTATTCTGCCGCATATGTTAAATTCAATTATTCTGCCGCATGTATTGGCAGCACACCCGTATTCATGGAAGGCCGGTCTTCCTTTGCTGGCAAATAATAATAAAAAATCTAGACGACGAATTAGGACAAAAAGACGAAGAGGCGGTGATTGTAGTTGGCTGTAGGATCTCAGAGGTACCAAAAGGATTGTCGCCAGAGGTCAAGAGAAATACGCTGATGGGGCATCGTGGTCTGGGGCCAGGGACATGGTGCACTAACAACGCTTTAGTCGGAATTTATTACGGCGAAAGTGTTTAATGGCTCATACTGTCGTCCGTTAACAAAGCGTGTCACACGCATTTAACTCGGGAACTAAAAAAGATAGAAGTAAACCAAGGTTGCCTCAGACACAGGAGGAAAAGATGAACCCAGAAGCCGAGTTTGATGACTGTAGGTTAATTAATTAATTAATTATAGGCAAAAATGTCGAAATTGCCTCGAAATTGCGCGGACGTCCATATAGACAAGGGAATGGTGTGACGTCACATTCATCGGAATTCGTCACGGCATAGTGAAAATTGTCATAGAATGGTGGAAAAAACGTCGAATTTGTGTCAAATTAGATGGAGAAATGTGTAATTAAGCGTTATTAGCACTTCAGATCCCAGACAGATGTACAGTTCGGGTATCGATATAGCCACGGGAACGGTGTGACGTCAAATCCACCAGAAGTCGTCACGGCATAGTGTCCTCGGCTTCCACCTCTCCACAATTTAGTTGCCAAAGCGTTTACGCAATTTATGCACACTCAGATTTTACACGTAGTTTAATCTTTTTCTGATTAGTGAAAAATATGCAGGTGTGTAACATTTTCTGCAATTCCTGGTTATAAACTTGGACACCTTCGGCAGTCCTGCAGTGTGATATACAGGGTGTTTCACCTAAGAATTTACACAAGTTTTAAGTATAGACATTTTTTGTTAGAAGAGCGCTTTTTGCAAAGTAGCATTGTCAGCGGTGTAGTACATCAGAATACGGCGCCCAACATTTCTCATGCTGAAAAATTGATGGTACACTTTGTAGTGACATTTTCTACGCTTTTATCTTGAGCAAAAGCGTGGCAAATGTCACTACAAAGTGTAATTTGGTTATTAGAACCAACTTTTATTCTTCAAACACGTTTTGTTCTTCAAACAGCCCATTTCATGACTTTCTAATTGCAATTAGTGCACTGCACGGGCTCGGGCCGGCCCAAAAGCCCGGGCCCGGCCCGGCCCGCGGGCCGGGCCGGGCCGGGACATGATCTGTTTTGCCGGGCCTGGGCCGGGCCTGAAGTTGCGGGCCCGGGCCGGGCTCGGGCTTAAAGCTGCGTACCCGAGTCAGGCTTGGGTCCGTACAGAAGCGGCTGGTGTCCGACTATTCATTCACTATTGCAGAGTGAAGTACACAACTGCGGCATTGTAGCAGCGACACGGATGAGCTGTGGGTTATAGTATGCGCGGAGAAAAAAACTAAGCTTTATTCATTGACTTATATATTTCCTTATTTCCATGCCATGGTGGCTTAGTGGTCAAGGCGCTTGATTACTGAGCCGGGGAACCAAGGTTTGCTCCTAGCCTCGGCGGCCGCATTTCTATTTGGGCGGCAAGCATGACAGCCATGTACTTTGCAGTATCAGTGCTCGTTGAAGAAACCCGGGTGGTCGAAATGATCCGGAGCCCTCTGCTTCGGTGTCTCTCACAGCCTGACTCCCCTTGGAACATAGCTTTTATTTTATAGCTATATTTTTCTCATGTCGAAAAATTTCCAAACTAAAGCGCGTTGGGTTTTCTTTTTGATCGGCTCACTGGAACGTCTCGTAAATGAAATAGCCACAAATAGCCACGAAATAGCCACAATGAAATAGCCACAAAGTTTGTAAAGCTCATTTCATAACCACATCTTTCCCTCCTCGCTTCTTCAGCCTGGTTGTCATGACAAGTGTTGATCTGTAAGTTATCACGTGGTTCGCGTTATCTTCTGCTCCACCAGTAAGAGTAAAATTCAACCGGTCTTAATTGGCCATTGATCGTTCGTCATCCCAAAACATGCCAGCACACTATTAGAAATGCAGTCGGGAAGAGCGTGCTAGTTTAGGATGCTTATAGTCTTCAAACACACACCGTGAAATACACAAGCCTTTTAGCTTTTCGTTTCTGCTGAAAGGCGACCAGTTCGGCTATGAGTTGAACCTGTGAGATCGCGTTCACTAAAAAAAAATGTCATCCCACTGCTTGCTAGGCAGCTTTAATGTTTATACTTCGTGGGCGCCAAAATATAACTGATTAAAATTATGTGGGAATGAAAAGTAGTCCATTACGCGCGCATGCAGCCCCTTTTATTTGGCTCTCGGAACTTCCGAGTTTATCTTTGCGCACCTACACGAGATCACTGTCCAAAAGATGGGCCTGGCGAGCACAACTCTTAATCACTTCGTTCTGGGTTAAAAAGAACCAACCTTCTGTAAGCCAAACTGTGGTTTCAGAACCTTTGTCGGCCAGTTTCTTATCCGTCTAGTAGCAGTCTACTTGCTCAGAGTGAGCAGTATACCTCAAGTGATACTGTGAGACGGGCCGGGCCGGGCCAGGGCTGGGCTTCACTCCGGGATTCACGGGCCGGGCCGGGCTCGCTAGAGCGATAATTTAGCGGGCCTGGGCCGGGCCCGGGCTTGAAGCCGCGGGCCTGGGCCGGGCTTCAGGTCTCGGGCCCGGGCCGGGCTTGGGCCTCAGATTTAGGCCCATGCAGTGCTCTAATTGCAATCGCATCACTACAGCGCCACGAACATATTCTTTCTACCAGAAGCATTGATAACTGGTACATTCCGCGCTTTCGAACTAATTATAAACATCAGTCATTAAAACATAATCTCCCTTCCGTTCTAAATACGTACATATTTCCTACTAAGCCTATGATAAACCAGCTGAGGCAGCAATTTCTTACCACATTATGACAAAGTTTTAAACACTGCCTTGAAGGTTTCTCACTTCAAAAATGTTGGTTTTGTTATGTCTAATGTAGTTGTTGTTTTTGAAATTCAAGATGTGTAAGCTGGTTTTTCTTTTTTTATTGTTTCCACTTATACATGCAGTATGTTTTCCTTTATGTGCCACATTAGAAAATGTCTGACTTCGTATTGAAATTGGTATAATTTTGAACTTTCAAATGTTGTCTCTCCTGCATCTAGAATGCACACTGAACATCTAATGTAATACGCTCATTGATGACTGACTGCGCTATTGCAATACTAAGTGCTTGCCTACCTACTTGATTTGTATTGCGTGTCCTCATGTATGAACATGTCAGCTTCGATTTTATATTTGTTTTTTCTCCCTTGGTGATTGTATCGCCACGCTGGCCTGCTTTGTTGTGGTCGCTTGGGCCCAGCCAAGCTGCCTCGAGCAGCTTTTTGCCCATGAGTTCCTACCATGTATATGGTGAAATAAACGAATTGAATTGAACTTGCTTTTGCTTTTTGAAGCCCTTCGCTATCGGATTACTGCCGAAGGGGGAGCGAATGCCATAACTATTTAGCCACCCCGACGGATGAGATCATCGCCACGTATACGTGCGAGGAGAACACTCTCTAGGCGAGGAGGCGGGCAAGTAGGATGGTAATAACCATAGCACCGGCCTTAGCCGCCTCCTCTCTGCTGTGCCCTCTCCCTCCTTGTTCCTTATTCCTTAGGAACAAGGAACAAGCTCCCTTTTCCTTATTTCCTCTCCTGCAGTCTTCGTTCCACCGGCCGCCACACGCTGCACGTGATTCCTTCTGTCTCTACTCAATTTTTCAATCCCGATTTTCCCCAATCCCTAACTGGTGCATTTGCGATGACACCACCTCTCGCCGCCCAACTCTCCTCTTCCTCTTGCACCTCATCCTTTCCTCTTTACCGCTTGCTATTCATGCGTTAATAAGTAAAATGAAAATAAGGTCACCGTGACTCTCAGATATGAGGGCTGAGAACCCAGAGGAGATTTACGTTCCTTTTTAAGGATCACTCCTAAAGGAACGCTTTATACTGTTTTCCCCACTGCCGGTACAATCCCCGTAGGATTTACCAATCTCGAAATGTTGGCGAGCAAAGCACGTGTTTCTTGGGCACTTATCGGTCAAACACACTGGAAAAGAACCTGCTAAGGCCTGGTGTCGACACTTTTAACAGTTTCTTGTACAAATGCTGTTATGGCACAACTAAAAAAATAGAAATGAAAGTTCCCGCCCCTGCTAGTACGTATGCTGTCGGGCTACATCACTGCGTACAGCCGTGTAGCAAAAAGAGAAACTGCCATGGAGAGGCTTCCCTCAGATGACCTGACTCATAGCGTCCTTGATTAATTCCATCCTATAGCGAGCACGCACGCACGCACGCACGCACACACACACACACACACACACACACACACACACACACAAATATAAAAGAAGAAGAATGCATGTCGGTAGCGTAAACACAGGATGACGAACGAAAAGCGCAGACCCCAACACAGACGCAAGCGGTGTCCGTTTAGGGAAGCGTGGGAGAAGCCACCCCTGAGGGAAATAAGGAACAGAAGAGGAGAGATTTACGCTTCCCTTCTCTTTACTGGGCGAGGGCGTCAGCCTCTGCCCGATGGGTTTCGGTTCCGAGCGCCGTGACGTAAGACGTCAAAAAGAACCACGGGAAAGACAGCGGGAGGCGGAACCCTTTCGTTCTCTCCCCAATCGGGTCGACCTCCCACCGCTCCCATCAGCTGGCCGCCCAAACACAGATCCAACACGATGCAAACCACCGAAGCGCTCGCGAGTGGCCTGCGCCCTCTATCGGAGCGCCCAGGAGGCTCAGTGCAGAAAAGACCAAGAAGACGGCGAAGGCGTCGTCCCAACCTGCGCGTCCGCATTTTCCCGCCTCCGCTGTTTCCACCTGGGTCGGAGTGACTCCATGGAGTACACGGCTTTGCAGAATAGCTCTCGGCATCGACCGAATTCACAAGTGAGCCGCACGCTTTAAGTATATGCGGTGGTTTTGACGCTGGAGAGTTTGCGTTGCGCCGAAGCAGACGAAAGAGGAGGCCATGTTTGTTTGGCTCTCCGTCGTCTGCGATTGCATCCGCGCGTCGCCATATTGACCGAATACAGCAGCGCCGCCCCTTGGTCGCCTGGGGACGGAGTTTTCAGCGGCGGTGCAGTGAACTACAGTGCATATTCGAGTTCACAGTAGCTGCGCTGCGCTCCGTCATCGATGCGCGCGGTAGAGCTAGCAGCGTCAATTAGGGATCGCTACACAAAGATTGGTTTAGACGGTGCCTAATTATTGTGCTTGGCGTTGAAGTGCGCATTGTGTAGTGAAGTATTTATCGGAGGTGCCCTTTGTGCCTCGCTGTGGAGGGCAGGGGATCTCTCCCTCGGCACTTGAGTGCGGTTTGTAAAGCTAGTACTGATAAATGGGTGACTATAAGCAAAAAAAAAAAAAAAATCCAGCTTCTTGCGACACTACTAGACAGTTTTTGTTGGGCAGCTGCTGTAGATTTTAATTCAATTCAGAATGTATATGCTTGGCTCTACAATATTTTTTCTATGCCTGACGTAAATCCTGCACACATAAAGCGGGACGAAGAAGCGAAGGAACGAAGCGAGTCCGACATCGGCGGGATGAATAAAAATTTAAACTAACGGATCGTGTACAGGCAATTTTTTTAATGTTGCTGTTCGCTTCCATCGGAGTGCGGTCTTGGCGTCCTATATTTGATGTCCGCTAGCTTGTGCTTAGCAGCTGAAAGCCGTAGGGATGAAAAAGATGGAAAGGAGGAAAAAAAAGAAATTTGGAGTCAAATTTATGAGCGCGAGGTGACAGCTTCCAGAAGTGTGTTGATCTGACGAGCTCGTGAGCCAGTCGCGCAGCAGTGCATAGCCTTTTATCTTGCGTTCAAAGCTCCTATTCTAGTACGAGAAATTTTGAAATGCAGTTAGACTGCGTGCACGTGTGTGGGCAAACCACCAATGTGCTCGGTAGCGAGTGTTCGTTGAAATCAAGCTCATGAGCACTGTAAACATGTGCGCCTGGAGAAACGAGGATGTGTAATCGCGAAAGTTCCCGTTCACGGGCAGTCCGCACAATCGCTCCGGGCTCTTTCCAGGACTTTCGAAGACCACTCTAACTTTCTTCCTCACGACTGCTGCCACCTAGTCCAGACGATAGCAGCTGAAAACACTTCAGCGGTGACAGAATATCAAATATCATGTCACTGACGCACGGAAACATGCTCATTTTCAGGCGCGCACGCACGCACGAGGGCACGCACGCACGCACGCGCACACACACACACACACACACACGTCACGTTGCCGCCGCGGTGGCTCAGTGGTTACGGTGCTCGGCTGCTGACCCGGAAGACGCGAGTTCGATCCCTGCCGCGGCGGTCGAATTTCGATGGAGGCGAAATTCTATAGAGGCCCGTGTACTGTGCGATACCAGAGCACGTTAAAGAACCTCAGGTGGTCGAAATTCCGGAGCCCTTCACTAGCGCTCGTGTTGTCCAAGTCTCTTCTCTGTCCGTGTTTTTTTGCGCTTGTACGTGTCTGCTATGAACCAACTAGCCCAAAGGTCTGTGCTCCTGCCCTTCACTACGGCGTCCCTCACAGCCTGAGTCGCTTTGGGACGTTATATAACCCCCACAAACAGAGCCAAGCCTTTCCTTCGTCACTTCCCTTACTGCGCGGTTAAGGTGTGCTCGGAGAGTGCGCCTTCGCCATTCTTTTCCAGAAAAAAAAAAGAAGAAAAAACTCGTGTAGAAAACGGGGCATTTCTGCATTAACCCGCATCGAAACGTTGGCACCGCGGCCGGAATTTGATTCAGCGTCCTCGCGCTCAGCAGCCCAGCGTCATAGCCACTGAGTCATCACGGATCGTTTTAACAAGGGAAACAATTAAGGCATTCTAGTTGGAAAAGTAATAGCTGTAGTTCTTGATGACAACAGCGGAACTTTGTTACAGACAACACACTCATTGTTTACTTTAATTCTGGAAGCGCTTGGTACATATATATTTTTGTGTTTTGAGTTAGCATGGTTGTATTCCTAGTCTAACCTGTTTGTAAACTTTGAAAAAATAAACTGTTTGTAAAAAAAATAAACTTGCTCTTTCACCAGTCACCACAGAGCGTAGGTGCACGCAACTGTATAGGCATGCAATTTCAGCGGCCCGACTTGTGACAAATTAAAAAAAAAAGAACAAAAGAATACGTCGCCTGTGGAGCTCAGCCAACACTTCCTTACAGCCTATATAGGATAAAGTAGTTAATTCAGCACGTGGGAGATGCCTTGTTAGGCACAGGCGAAGATCCGGTGGTCGGGCTGTCAGCCTTTTCCACATTAAATCAACACTGGGAGGAAGGAAATTTGAGAGGGGAAAGTGTGCTGATTGTTGGGCACCAAAAGTTCGCTAAGCCTGTTTTGTCGGGAGTCAGTTGCCTCGACCATCAGGTTACTGCCGTCGTCCTCAGCGGGGCAGCTGAAGGCAATGAACGGAGTTCGATACCATTCCGGTTCAGGGGAAAATGTAACAGGTGGTGCACAGCACCAAAACCTGCTGGCTACTTACGTTATTAAGGTGAAAGCCTTCAATGGCTCATACTATCGTCCGTTAACAAAGCGTGTCAAAGTGTTTAACTCAGGAACTAAGAAAGATAGAAGAAAACCAATGGTTGCATCAGATAGAGAAGAAAAAAATAAACCTAGAATCCAAGTTGGATGACTGTAGATTAATTAGCTAATTAATTATAGGCAAAATGCCGAAATTGCGTCGAAATAGCATGGACGTCGATATAACCACGGCAACGGTGTGACGTCACATCCACCGGGGAGGCGTGTTCGCCAAATGCAGCCGGTACAGCCAGCGATGGCAGCGCCGCACACTAGCAGGTAGCAGCCACCATTAAGGCTCGTTATAAATATTCATTCAGAACGACGGCTTGACATCGCCGCTATGGCGCAGTGGATTAGAGGCACGTGTTGCGTATGGAAGGTCGGCCGTTCGACTCCGCTCTCTGTACTGAAATTTTATTGTTTTTTTAAATTTCATTTCTAAATTTTTTTCCCTTTTAGGTCGCAAATCGTGATGCTTAGTGGCATATAACGCCGTTTAAGCATTATTTAGGGAATAATTATCCATTTTAGGTAAGACGTGACAATCTTCAGTCACCGTGATCAATTCACCGTGGTTTCAAGCCTTGTGGCTGTACAGGCTGCAGTTGGCGAATACGCCGGTGACGACTCCCGGTGGGAGTCGTCACGGCATAGCGAAAATTTTCACAGAATGGTCGGAAAAACGTCGGATTTGTGTCAAATGGGTAAATAAGCGTAATTAACACTTAAGATCACTTGGGTATCGATATAGCCACGGGAACGGTGGGACGTCACATCCACCGGAAGTCGTCACGGCATAGTGTCCTCGGCTTTCGCCTCTCAACACTTCTATTTCCAAAGTGTCCACGCAATTTTTTTTTCTTCCATTCGGGGATTTTAAATTTTTTAGGGAATTTGACGAATGAAACTGTGAGAAAAGGGAATTTTTACTCACTTTAACGGAATTTTAAGAACTGAAATTGTCTCACTTCCTCCAAATTGCAGGAGTTTTAAAGCTGCTATACAGAGATAGACAACCTGAAATAGGGATCATTTTTTTGGCCTAATTGAGAGAACTTTCGGTTCCGGCATGGTACTTTACTGGCCACGCACAGTCGGCAATGTCCAGGAACAGCAAAAATGAAAAACACATACGCATGTGCACGTGTTTTCTCGCTTCAGAAGACTAGATCCAGTAACCCCACTTTACACTTTAGCGAACTTACGCTCTCTTCAACGTCGCCGGAAACAAAAAAGACTCATTCTTTTCTATAAGATTATGAACAACATGGTACATATCGATAAGCAGCAATACATCAGCGAAACTACTTCGCGTATCACTCGGGATAAACATTGCAGACATGTAAAAGAACAAAAGTTTTCTAAGCACTGCTACCAGCATTCCTTCTTCCTGTCCACAGCGAGAGAACAGACTGCCAGAGAATGTGGCGCTCGCATCGGGTGTGGATGTGTTCTCTGCTGGAGTTCGTGATTTGTTGGTATAGTAACTGATATTATTTATTGTTTATTTATTTTGAACATACTGCAGGCAGAGTGCCCAAGCAGGAGTGGTATACATTTACATAAAATTCAAGAAAGCATGACCGCACACGTTACAAAACACATCAACGCATTGAGTAGACCAGCTGAAACGGTTATTACTGCACGTAAAATATAAGCACAAAAAAAAGAGATAAAAAAAACTGACACAATCAGAACCGACAGCCATGCGCTTTGCATTTATGTTGGGCATGGTCTTTTCACAATGTTTTCTGTTTCGTTGCAGTGACATTTTCGCGCATGTTTGTTAGTTGTGTGCAGGTCAGTTCCATTTTTTGAAATGTTAAAACTTGGCAGCGACATGATGGTGCTTGTGTTTTGTTTGTTGTGTTCCGCCTTCGTAATCTGTACTACCCTTGTGTCACATAAATAAATAAATAAATAAATAAATAAATAAATGATTTGAATGTGAATTACTAAGGTGCCTTCCTGTGTCTCTCCGCAGGCGACATGACTAGTGGCAGGCGGCATCATCGGGTGACCGCAAATCCAGGAAGACCTCTTTCCGTGGCCATGTTCCGACCCTTCAGGTGGCTCATGGGCGTAGCTAAGGACGGTCGTTCCACCCCGAGTCCCGTCCCCGCTCCGGAGACAGCCAGCGTCAGGCCTCCGGAGTGGCCCCTGGCGGAGGAACTGTGCAACAGTGGCTGCGCATTCTGCGAGAACCACAGATTTAAGAAGCTCAACGGCGACCCCAGCGACGGAGAGCGTGGCGACCTGGACGACGCGAACTCTGCCACTTCCGACTTCAATTGGTCTACTTCGGCTGCAGAGTGCGAAGTGTTCTCCAACATATCCGCCTGGAATGAGTGCCTCTGGCGCCTGGGGCTGGAGCTCAGGGAGGACGGCGTCGTGGGCAGACTGTCCGTGGTTTCTCTGGGAGGCAGCATGGCGGGCCGCTGCTCTCGTTGCAGTAACCTTCATGCCGTGGCTGCGGCTCGATGTCTCAGGGCTCTGCTCAAAGACCACTGCTGCATCCAGAAGCTCAGCGTTAGTGCGGCCCTCGTGGACGCCGGCTGTGAGGGCCTGTTGGAGGCGCTGTTCGGCAATGAGGGCATCGAGGACCTGACTTTCCCCAATCACTTTCCTGATACTCCCGAGCTCTGCGGCGCCTTCGTGAGGGCGGTGTCCTCGATGACGGCGCTCCGGGAACTCCGGTGCTCCGAACACAACTACCTTAACGCGAAGGACGGCTCGACGGTGAAGGAGTTTGGCGAGTTCATCCAGAGGACCACTATGCTGAGTACCCTCGAAGTGACCTTGCTGGAAACGAGGGAGGCAAAGGACTGCACTCTTTTTAAAAGTGAGTCAATCAATCAATCAATCGAATTATTGATTGGTTATTCAGTTCTATATTTATCTGATGGTTTGTCTTAATAAATCAAACAAAGTCGAAAAGCACGGCACAGCCGGTTCCAAAATACGACAAAAACATTCATCTATCGTCAGGTCGTTACGACAAATTTTATCTGCATAATTGGGAAGGTTTGGTTTGGTTTATGGGGTTTAACGTCCCAAAGCTACTGAGGCTATGAGGGACGCCGTAGTGAAGGGCTCCGGAAATTTAGACCACCTGGGGTTCTTTAGCGTGCACTGACATCGCACAGCACACGGGCCTCTAGAATTTCTCCTCCAAAGAAATTGTAGCCGCCGCGGCCGGGATCGAACCCGCGTCTTTTGGGTCAGCAGCCGAGCACCATAACCACTGAGCCACCGCGGCGGCTGCATAATTGGGAAGGTCTTTTGTCACGACAGGCGTGGTTCTGTCGTTACGACTGGAGACTGTACGATACTACAGAAAGTTTTGTTGTTACAACAAAAATTTCTGTCGTCAGGTATCACAATACTGCAGCAATATCTGTTGCGGCCACTGAAAATTTCCTGCTGTGTTTTTCGATAGGAGCCTATAACAAAACGAATGGACAGTAAATTTGCCTGATTTTTTTTTCTTTAACGATTCGGCAGCTCCTTATTAACTGCTGAAGAACCGAAAACTGAGCGAGTTGGTGCATATTGACAAGCGCTGACTAACACAAGCGCTGACTAACAACTGAGGTTTACTGGAAAAAAACATGTATTAAGGCCCTCCAAGAAAAAAAACAAACCAGGACGCATGCTACCTTGCAATCACTTCCAATCATAGGAATCAGATACTTAATCTTACAGTCGTGGAGAAGCACCGAGGCAGTGCTTACACACGTGTCACCATTCACGTGGATGCGATATGCCTCACACAGTTCCCTTGTTAGTTTATCTCTATGCAGAGATTACCCCCTGAATAATATCCCAGTTTCCCCCGATGAGAAAATATGCACTTCTCTTTTCTATGAGACAAAACTTGTTTGCAGGCATAGAGATAAACTAACAAGGGAACTGTGTGAGGCATATCGCATCCACGTGAATGGTGACACGTGTGTAAGCACTGCCTCGGTGCTTCTCCACGACTGTGAGATTAAGCATCTTGATTCCTATGATTAGAAGTGATTGCAGGGTAGCATGCGTCCTGGTTGTTTTTTGAAGGGCATTAATACATGTGTTTTTTTTTTTCAATTAACCTCAGTTGTTAGTCAGCGCTTGTCCTTCTTCTTCCTTCTCTCTTGTCCGTCGTCGCTGCGCTGTTTTTTACTTCTCCTTATTAAAAATCCTATTAAAAACGCCACTTTTAACACCCTCCCAGGAAGGCCACCTAATCGCGCTGCTGCCGAACCACTGCCGCGCAGGCTTGAAAAAGAACACGAGCATCAAGACGTTGACGCTCAACAATTTCGGGTTCCGTGCCGAGCAAGCCAAGCGCTTCGCGGCGGCCGAGGCCTTCCTGCTGGAGAGCAGTAAGCTCGACGCGCTCGTGGTGTCGCCGGGGTGCGGCACCAAGCTGGCCCTCCATCTGCTGTCGCGCACCCTGGCGCCGAGCATCAAGTTCCGGAAGCTCACCATGCGCTCATGGACCGTGAACGAGGAGAGCCTTCGTGCCGTCGCCGCCATCATCGCAGGAAACTCGACGATGCGTGGGTTCAAGTTCACGCGCACCCAGACATCGGGCGACGTGAGGTACCCCCCGGGGTCTGAGGTACGTGCAGTCAGCGGACGTGCAGTGGGGTACCTGCAGCTGGGGTACAGATTGGAATATGTATAGAGACCAAACTTTTGGGTGCGTGTTTTCTTCTTTGTAATGGGGCGTAAGGCATTATTATGCACGGATTACCACAGGGTATCCTCCTGCGACCTAACCTTACCTAACATAGCCGAACGGAACCTAACCTAACCTAACCTAACCTAACCTAACCTAACCTAACCTAACCTAACCTGTAATCGAATTTCTTTATCGTGCTGTTTCGGTTTCGGTTTCAGCAGCCGAATGATGGCTGTGACGTTAGAGAGAGGTGAAAGGTCACGTGAGGCATCAAAATCAACAATATAATTGGCTCTTCTACACACGTTGTCATTCCGGCTCTTGATGAAGGCTGGCTTGAGCACTGTGCGAAATTAAAACGACGAAGCAGTGATTATATCGCAATTTTTTTTATGCCTCACGTGACCTATAACCTCTCTTTGACGTCTCAGCCATCGTTCAGATGTTGAAATCGAAACCGCAACAGCGTGACAGAAAAATTCGATTATAAATTATATAGCGGTGATTCGTGCATAGTAGTGTCTTCTGCATCATTGTAGAGAAGAAAACATGCCACCAAAATTAGGTGCCTATACTCCTTTAAAGCTTCGCCGACGACAACTGCATTCTATTATTAGTCACAGCAAAAATTTGTTCTCTGGCTTTTTCAGGCTATGTTGATGTTTTTCCGGCACTATGCAATTGTCGCCAGGAAAATTGCAGGTAAAAAAGTGGTAGGGTTTTAACGTAGTTAAACCGAGTAGACGTTTGTAAGCATGTGTTCAGCATGGTTGCCTCTTGGTTTTACTTTGCTGGGTCGTTGGCACATATGGCGACGATATTAGACTCAGGTTAAGCTCTGATCGAGGTTAAGCTGATCTGATGTGTTCGAGACGGAGATGGAAGTTGACCTTGCTCTAGTGCCGTGTTTCTGCCACAACGTTGTTCATGCAAGCGCATGCAGCGCACATGTCTCTGTCACTACCGCCACATAGCTTAAAGCGCGAATATTACTAATGTTCGATAGTAGTATTAGTTGATGTAGACGGTGATGTGCAACGCACAGCGCGAGACTGTGTTGCAGTTTAACAGAGGCGTGGTAGGTTGCGGCGATAGCATAGCGCACTCGTGGAGTCGGCAGCGAAGCTGATCTGTTCTCGCCACCGCGGGTTCGGAATCCAGTCGCGGCAACACTTAATTCTGCACGGGCTGTTGCTATGATAGGTTTGCCCAAGGTCACCCTCAAGGTCACCCCCACCGGCGCGCCGGTTGCTAAGGAGAGGAGGAGGTTCCGCTGCTCCGCGGAGGAGAGGCCACAGTTGGCACGATTCCAGCGCACGGACGGACACCGCGAGTATGAGCCATAAGAGGCTTTCGCCTGAATGGAAATTTTGTAACACAGCAGGATAGGCCCTAGCTATCCGAGCTGCAAGCCAGAAAGTGTGTCGGAAGTCGCGCTCTTTCGCAAAGAATACTGGGAGTCCTTCGCCGCCAGCGCAGCTAAGAGTAACACTGGGGCGTAGCGGCATCGTATGCTAAGTTGTCTTCTGCGCATGCGCAAGCGCGCTGTGACGGCGGCCAACTAGAGAACACGCAGCGGAGAGCCGGCTTCAAAAAAATGTGGCATCACCGCCTCTCCTGAGTTCTTTCCGTCCTCCGTGTGGAGGACCAACACCGTTTGGCGCCTGAAAAAAGATTTGAAAATTGGCCCTCCTGTTTCCTGTTTCGCCCCTTCTTAGGACCCGGAGTGGGAGGACCCTAGAGGGAAGGCCACCATCCGCGCCCTGCTGACTGCCCTGCGTCGCAACACCACACTCGAACAGGTGTCGCTGGATTTGTCCGCTTTCACCGCCGCTTGCTGCAAGGAGATCGTGGAGGTGCTTGCCCGGCACCCGTCGCTCGAGCAGGTCATCATCGAACCCGAACGACACAACCAGGTTTATCGCTTGTGCCTCGAACTACAGCAGCACGGTTCCTTGTCCGCGCTGGTTTCAAAGCACCGTCCCAACATCGGCGGCACCGTTCTCCCCGCCAACTTGTTCGGCAGTGATCCGGTGTCGCGATTCAGGTATAGCCCGCACTGCTGGCAGGAAGGACCCTCGCATTTTCTGCAAGGCGTCTTCGTGCTGCCTTCGTTCAGCCTTGTGAAGATCTTACGCTTGAATATGTCCGAGGCTGTCTTTAAGTTCCAAGCAAGCGACAACCTCGCCCGTTACGTCAGCAGCACGACGACTCTGGCAGTCCTGAGCATCGGCATCTACCGGAGTGAACCAGTGGTCAGGTTTAACGCTCCAGTCCCCGCCGACTTGCACGGCGGGCTGCCGACGGGGCCGAAGTTGAACTTCATCAAAGAACTCGCGGCCAATGTAAGCCTGCAGAGGCTCATGTTGTCCGGCATGACCCTGGAAGACGCCGACTGCCTCACGCTTGCGCACGCCATACGAACCAGCCCGCGTATCTACGGGTTCAGCTTCGGCCGACCCCTCCGGTGTGGCCATCGCGTCACTGAGATGCTCGTGGAGGCTATGGCGCCCGGGTTCCCCAGCGAAAACCGGACGCTCATCGAGTTCGACGCTACCGTGTGCATCGAGGCGGTGCCTTCCTGGTGCGTCGTGAAGAACGCGGTTCATCGCAACTGGACGCTGGCAACACTGGCGGCGCGCTTTGTCCTGGGAGACGACGACGTGCGCTGCGCCGACGCCTTGCAGCGGATGACCGACGGCACGACCAAGACGGACAGGTAGGCCTTGTCACTCCCCATAGTTCCTTCTGCGAGCTAGCCAGACGAACCGGATGAACGTATGTTGAAGGGGCTTATTTTGTGGACACGATAGCGTTAAAGGCCCTGTTCTCCAGAAAATCCGCTGTCGGCGTTGTCGGCGTAGGCTTTGAGCATGGCTCTGGAAAGGTCGTCCGCAGAGAGCAACCTAGGAGGCAGGTGGGCAACCTAGGTTACTTGGGAACTTGCGGCGTCCTCATTATCTGCTCACTGGATAGCGGACAACCTGCCCACCGTGGGAGGTGGAAGTTAATTTAACGATTCGTCGCTCGGGAGGAGCAACTTGCATCGCACAATCCCCCACCGGTGGCAGCACCTGACATCGCAGGGCAGTGGCGCATCGCTTAACCGCAGCACCACTGCGCCAGGAGGAGAACGAGTACTCCCAGGGATCTGTGAACGTTAAGTACAGAATTACCTTCCGTATATATGGAAATTGACCCATTACGCTATTGCGTCATACTTTTAAGGCGGAGTTTAAGTGTCCCGTCCGATTTTTTGTTTCAAAGTGTTGCACTGTCGTCAGGACCCGTCATTACTGCCTACAGTTTCTTGGGTCTTTGTACTCAAATATGAGGTGTTTAAAAATTATCAGATCTTGTAAAAAAATACGCTAAAATCTTTATGCCCGAGGCGAGCGAAAAGACAATTAAGAAGTCCCTACTCGTTAGGTCGAACCCCTACGGTGCAGGTACAAATTCCCGAGGTCGGAAACCCCGCAGAAAGTTCCGACTGACATAGAAATCAGAAAGTGCGGATACTGAAGTTAATGGCTTGCAATATGGCAATCTACTCGTTCAGCCTACGAAGTAATGAGCAAAGGTACAGTCGTGTACAGCAGGTCCTGCAACACGTTGGAGGTAACTGTATACGCAGTTCAGGTTCACGCCTTATGAACAGTTTCGCTACACTATGGGCAAGGGATTTTTGGACTGTGAGGAGTGGGTATGGGAGTTTCGTTCCTAAACTGCCGCCAATTCTTCAAGAAGGCGTTGGCAGGTTCTTGAAAGAATGTCGTACGCCAATAAAAGGACGAAACAGGAGGTAAAAACACAGAACAGGAATGAGGAAACACCATCGGACGCCGTATGTCCGATGGTGTCAGGAAAGCGGGTCAAAAAGCCTGTACTGTCAAACATCAAACAGTGTTCACAAAATGCACCACTAATGTGGCATACGAGATCCCTTTGACGTGTGGCAAAGTATATGTGGGGCAAACGGGACAGTGTTTCAATGAGCGTGCTCGACAGCACAACGTGACCCTAAAAAGCAAGACGGGAAGCAACCTAGCTATACATTGCAGCTGGTGTAAAGATTGTTGTCCGAAATTTCACGAGACCAGGTTTCTAGCCAGGGTTCTAGCTAGGTTTCTAGCCAGGGCAAAAGAAAAAATCGAAAGAGAAGTCATTGAGGCTTTTTATATTCATCAAAGAAAAGACAACTGCGTTAGCACGCCTTCTGTTCTCCTCACCAGAAACGAACTAGCTGTTGTGGACGGTTTCGTTTAGATGCCCTTTGGAAAGTCCGCTTGCTTCCTTCAATCGGTTTTATGATTGTTAATATCTTAGCGTTGGTTCTTATCCTTATTCATAATCTTTCAACCTGTGCTATCATTCACACTAGCATGTGTTATCAACCCTGCTTTTTGTAATAGCGACCTCCCTATGACTTGTTGTGCTGTTATCACTCTTCCACCACCGCATTTGTTTTTTAGTTCACGCACCCTCATGCAGCTCAGCGGTAATAAAAGAGCGCCTGGTTTCCTTTCCTGTTATTAAAGTTGGAAGTTGCGCCTCTTTCCTGTTCTGTGTTTTTCCCTCCTGTTTCGTCCTTTTTTTGGCGTACGACATTCTTTCAAGACGATGTACCAACTAACCCGTCAAAAAGTTCTACTTGGCAGGTTCCTCCGACTGACCAGGGTCAAATATGGCGAAGGCCTTCCACCTGTTTGTGCAAATGCCAGCGGCAATACAATGCATTGTGATGAGCACCATATAACGGCCTGCTTTTCGGATTGGAGTCCAAAGACGTGCCTTATCTACCACGGGCTGTGCGTTTGCAGGAACCAGGCGCTGGTGGCCAAGGTATGCCAGTTGGGCTCTCTCGAGGAGGACCACATGGCATGCTCCGCCATCGAGAAGCGGCTCAAGGTTCTGGACAGCATGAACGGCTTCATGCGCATCGTGGGCGTGGTCAGAAAGCGGGTTGAGTGCCGTCCGCACCCGGAGGGCCAGAAGCAGCTGGTTGACCTGGACAAGTACGCCTGGCTCGCGCTGCGCCGACACCTGAGGCCCAGCTACGTACTGCAGCCCAGCACTGTGCCCACCTGTGGCGACGCCAATCCGCAGCGTGCTGCTGACGCTGGTGTTGATTCTCATGTGGTAGCTGCTGGGACTGCTCCTGCTGATGAAGCTACCTTTACTGATGCTGAAGCAGCAGTGCAATTTGCAGGAGAAGGTGTTAGTGCTGACGACGAGGAGCAAAGGCTCTGCACTCCGAAGAGGACCTCCAAAGGAATTTGGAGATTCAAGCGCCAGAACACATAAGGTTTTAGAGGGCTCTCAAGATGAACCTCTGAGTACCCGCTAAATGTTTCGCTCCTTTATCTGTGAAGGGCGTCTATTAAGTGACGTTTGTGTAGTGATACGAAGGTTATGACTTATGGTTCGTACACGATGTAAAGAGGGGGTCATAAGGTGGCGAACTAAAAACAGCTTCCAGCAGGCTTCTGTGTCGATGCGGTGGCGGCGATGAGCGAATACAATGACCAAAGAGGTTTTCGCCGTGCTCCTGGCCCACCAAAATGGCGGCCAATGCGACGTCGGTGTTAGTAGGTGTAAACAGTTCCTGCATGCCATCTGTGGCAAAAACTTGTCGTTACCACCAAAGCCAATGGCTTTGGTGGTAACGATGATTGCGTTGTTATATACACCACACCTTGTCCTGTCGCGATCAGGCAGACCTTGGAACTTTTTCGACAGATGGCGCCACGTTGCTTAGTGTCCCATAGGCACACATATACAGTTGCCAGAGTTGTGAACGACTACACTGAGCTCACAATAAAAACCAGTTTGTTTTCTGCATCGAATTATTATGGGTGTGTTTCTTGCAGAGGAAAACAACTTTAAGAATATCAATGTTTGCTTCTCACTCACAGTTGTTCAAAAAACGGTTGAATTCACGCTACACGGATTTGTTTCCTTTCACATTTCTCGCACATGTACTACAGCTCCAGAAAGGAACGTGTAGAACAGGAAGAACAGATAGAAAGGCACTGGACAGGAGACAAATGCCTGATGCAGCCTGAATTAAACAAAATACTGGTTATCGATATCCCGAAGGAAATCATGATGAGGTCATTGGCTTCGGCGAGACATGCAATGAGGAGCACTAAGGTTCGATGGTGTGCTAGCTAAGGTAACAGTCTGATCACCAGAGGCCGCTAAACATATTGCACTGGCGTTGGCAGATAGCGAGTTGAGGCGAAATGCCTTTAAAGGTGCACTGTGGAGGAATCTGAACTCTTCTTTTCGCTTCAAGAACTCGATCTACACGTTCCGAGCATTCTTAGAAACTCCGAATTATTGCCCTGTGTGGCCGATTTCTCTAATTTAAATTGGATTAACGTCCGGCTCCCGCCTTTTTTTTCTTTAATTCCCCGCAGATGGGGAGAGGAGTCGACCAACGCATGGAGTGCCTTTCAGGAAGTCTCGTGGCGGCGTTGCTTTCGCTTTTATTTTGCTTTTAAGTTTCCGCGAATAAATAGATCTAGTCAGAGACTACACAGGCGCAAAGTAGGGCCACGGAAATAAAACACGCGCGGACTCTTTCCTTTCGCCGATCACTACGTATCACTCCGCCGGTGGCAGAGCGGCAAGCCGCCACGGGACTGGGTGAAAGGTTGGTTGACTCCTCACACCGTCTGCGCAGAATTAAAAAAAAAGGCGGCAGCCGGGACGTTTAATCGGATGTAAATGAGGGAAATCGGCCGCACAGGGCAATAATTCGAAGTTTCTAAGAACGCTCGGAACGTGTAGACCGAGTTCCAGCGGTAAAAATACGGGTTCAGATTCCTCTTCAGTGCAGCTTTAAGAAATCTGGTGGTGTAGGATGTCATAGCCTGAATAATGCTCGGCCCACGGCCTAATCCGCCTTTTTCACGAGATGTGGCGCCCTCTGGCCTGGGGAGTGGTGAAAATACGTCTGCTACTGGTTGAAAACAAATGCACGTGGTAGACGCAGGCGCCATCTGGTTCCACGAGGAGCCATCTGCGCCTGCGAAGTGGAAAGTGTGTGCTTGACAGCTGCCGCCATCTGTCGCATGCGTCTGTCACTAACATGAAATGCGCGTGCGCAGTAGGAGCTGGCGGCTTTCTTTTCTATCAGTTTGTGCTTTATGGTTTATGGGGTTTAACGTCCCAAAGCGACTAAGGCTATGAGGGACGCCATAGTGGAGGGCTCCGGAAATTTCGACCACCTGGGGTTCTTTAACGTGCACTGACATCGCACAGTACACGGGCCTCTAGAATTTCGCCTCCATCGAAATTCGGCCGCGGAGCTCGAAGGAGAAGAGGCGCGCATGCGCCGAGCGGTCTTGTGAAAAAGGTAGTCTTTGTCCTTCACTAGACGTGGTCCGGATGAGCTACAGGTCGGTGTCGCGCTACAGGTTCGAGGAAGAACAGAAACGAATGCTTGCGTTTGAATACGGTAGGGCGGGACGCTTTTGGGGTATTTTGTAAACGTTGTATCGAAAGACAGTAAGGTGCCAAGCAGGTCACAATATGTTTTGTAAAGAAAAACCTTCTTAGTTTTTGCTTGCGTAGCGATTTCATTTTCTAGTGCTCTTGTGTGACCTGAATATGAACTACGAGCTCTCAACCTTTTCGCACTCGTCGGGGAGGCGGGTGGCAGAAAATAATAGCTGCGCCGCAGACCCTACCAGGCCCCACTCGTGTCTAGGCCAGACTAGATCGCGTGACTACAGGCGGCCGGTTTGGAGTACAGTGTGGACTGCATTAAGCGGGAACACTCGAGAAGCCTTGACCCACGAAAGCCCCACGCAGCAGTGGAGTGAAAAGGTAACAGCGAAATACAATTAGAAAGTCGCAACGGGAAGGCTGTCAATACAAATGGGAAATTAGCAACCAACACTGCCAACGGAGATTTGTCGCGTCACATAGCATGAGCGCCTGTGCCTTTTTTTTTTTTACCTTCAGGAAACCGGCCCTATTGAGAAATATTATCCTCATGTGCATGAGAATACAAACTATTCCAGTGAAAATTTAGTGGTTTCCATTATTTTAGATCATATTTTCAGCTTATATATTCAACCCCTAGCCTTCCTTGGGAATTTTTCGCCCAAGAACCTCACCTCCTACTCAAGGTAGCGTGTTAAAGACTTTTAAACGCCGACATGAGTATCAGTCGTTGATTAAACACTAGGGATGGGAATCATTTTATGAGCGGGCACAAATAACGATTACGTTGAATTTTAATGAGCCGCAGGTAGCTTTGGTCAAACAGCACCATATCACGAGGTATCTTTCTTTACACTTGGTGAGGTCGGGTCGGATGCGCACCTTCCAAGCATCTCACAGATGAGACGACCAACAGGCAAGGGGAAATGTGTAATGTGTCACCGGTGGATATACCCGGCGGCACAGGGATTCGAACGCCGCACCTCTCGCGTGCGAGGCGGATGCTCAAACCAATCAGCCACGGCTGGAAATGGCACAAAGCAACAAACAGACACACGCCCACACACAACATAAATGCGAAATTCTGAAAGCTCCAAATTTAATAAACAGCTTACCGTCTCACGCGCACAGAGTCCGTATGTTGTAAAAACGCCGGAATTCACTTATATTTTGGGCCCCTGGGTGACGCCCTGATCTGTTGTGAGAACCAGTGCATCATGCGTTCCTAACATTCCAGTTATTGTTTTTCGAAGAACTCAGAAACTGCTAAGACGTTTTCGAAAAGGACACGCCGCAAGATGAAGCTTTAGCTCATAGCCAACTCCGATTTCCTTCAAAAGCACACTGCGATCGCGAAAACAATGCAGTTGTGCTGTTACGTCATTGATTAATAAGCGGGGAAATTTCGCTGACGGTTTAATGAATGTTTTATTCAAGTTTACTTATTCTTTATTGCATTTTGCAACAAGTGTATATCAAAAATTATTTCGGGCGGAGTGAAATAATAAAAATGACAAACACAGTTTCTTTCAAGCATTCTAACGAATGTTGTCTACAAAGTTTCGATATACCTTTTCGTTACGGAGCTGCAAATTTGTCGCGACGAAGTCTGAATGCCTTAACGTTTTACTATTTTCAGATGAACAGCTGGACCCCCCCCCCCCCCCCCCCCCCCTCCAGCTATCTTGTGCTTTGTGTCGTGCGCGTGTGTTTGTACTGTGCTCTAGCAGACCTACACGCGCGTGCGACCTGTATATATTTATCATGTATATACGTAAATAGATTTATTGTCAGTGTACCCCTCCCCCTGTCCTTTCTACTATCCCCTCCCTCCCCTCTTTCATTTCACTCATACACACTGCCTGCCATCCTTTATTTCCGCTGCCCCAGCTCGGGTGCTTCCAGCACCGATGGAAGATGCCGGGGTAGCAAACATTCTTTTACCTTCCATATGAAATGTAATAATAAAGCCACTACTACTACTACTACTATTAGCCGCCGCGGTGGCTCAGTGGCTATGGTGCTCGGCCGCTGTCCCTAAAGACGCGGGTTCGATCCCGGCCGTGGCGGTTGAATTTCTTTGGAGGAGAAATTCGAGGCCCGTGTACTGTGCGATGTCAGTGCACGTTAAAGAACCCCAGGTGGTCGAAATTTCCGGAGCCCTCCACTACGGCGTCTCTCATAGCCTTAGTCGCTTTGGGACGTTAAACCCCATAAACCAAACCAAACCAAACCAACTACTACTACTATTTTCAAGATCTTCAGAAATGAAGCTAGTGAAGGCTAGGGTAATGGAATTTACGGTTTAAAACGCAGTAGTATGCCCAAGCAAAGTGGTGGAGCTGTTTCTTTTGTAGGATCATTCACTCTTTCGTCGCGCATTTAGATGAAGAAACCGGGGTTGGGTGCAAGGCAGAGCTTCGTGTTGAGATACTTAGTACTTACTGCCTAGTGTCTCCGTCTCCTAATCTCAATCTGACTAAAATTCTATGTCCTTGAGATGGCAGCAAGACACATGGTCACGTGTCTATAACGTTTGGTTATGCGTGTTTGTGTATTTGCGATATTCTCTGTGGAGCATTGAAAACACTGCGTTCAAACTTTGCCGCTCTCTTCTGACGCTACTCATAGGTCCCTGTCATTAATGCACGTCATTGTTGCTTGTTACCCAGCTTGCGCGGCACCACGAGCGATGCTTACAGAGCAAACACGAGGAAAAGGCTTGGAAAACTCGTATTTTTAACATTTCCCTCCGTCTCCCTTCTTTAGAGCCATGGCGGTTGCATTCTGATGGAGGCGAAATACTAAGGGCTCGTGTACTGTGCTATGTCAGTGCACCATAAAGAACCTCAGGTGGTCGAAATTATCCCCAGCCCCTCCTCTACGGCGTCCCTCATGCTATTGTTGTTAGTGGCTATTTGTTGTTAAGAAAAATAAAAATAAATGAGGAAGGAACAGATGTTGCTAGCCGCGGCATCTGCCATCGAAACCTGAGCTGCGTCTAGCGGGAATAGAAGGACAGGGAGAAGGAAAGAAAGGGGGGAGAAATATTAAGAAAGGATAGGGGTATGGCGGCAGTATGCACTCTATGTACAAATGCAGGATATCGAAATGACGTCCCTCATAGCCTGAGTCGCTTTAGGACGTTAAACCCTGTAAAACCAAGCCAAACCTCCCTTACACTTTATCCGCGTGAAATCACATCCAGCTAGCGCAAACTGTTTCCATGCGCCATGACCTTATCGATCACCGAATATTAATGTGGAAGCATTTAATGCCTCATCGTTGTAAGCAGCAGTTGTCGACAGAAATGTCACGCTTTTCAATTGCTCGAAATGGTAGTGACGTCACAGCGCGCGAATTTCGAACGGGGCCAATTGTACTTTGGCTAGTAACCATGTGTAAGGAGATAGCGCCACCCAGCGGCGTTCGTGAGGAGAAGACAAAGCACGAGGAGCGCGT
This sequence comes from Amblyomma mixtum, assembly GCF_055824585.1. Taxonomy (NCBI): domain Eukaryota; kingdom Metazoa; phylum Arthropoda; class Arachnida; order Ixodida; family Ixodidae; genus Amblyomma; species Amblyomma mixtum. The sequence goes on from NC_143015.1 coordinate 156,493,777, forward strand.
GCTGAGGGGTACGCCGGGACAGGTCGAACAGGATTACGTGGCAGAGAAGAGAAGAGCGCGGTGGGCGACGGACGTGGACGAGTTCTGCTGGCTCCCCGAGTTCCGGGCTTGGGCCTTAGCCGCAGACGTCCGGGCCACCAGACCTGGACTTCCATCGTCGAGAGCCTCAACCACCAGGCTCAGGCGCTACTCTTCTCCGTCCATCCGTCAGCTGCTCCACACAGGCCGCTTCGGGCGCCTACGTGACTTTTCCGGGATACCAGACCTGGAAACCGTGCCGGGCGCCCACGAACGCTGACACTGCGGTAGCGTTGCGTCGACGTTGGAACGCCAAGAGACTCCTTGACTGCCCGACTCCCAGCCAGTCCTCTCCGCTCGTTGCTCAAATAAGACAAGTAGTGTGAACTTTCCTCTTTGATTTTCTTTTCCCTGTATTGTCCGTAAGCACTTTGTTCTGTTCCACCGTGTGTTTTTTTTTTCCCGTGTGTTGTTGCGTTGTTCTCATGTTCCTTTCCTTTTTTTTCTCGCTCATATTGAAATTGGTTTCCTTTTTGATAAAATCCGCCTCGTTTATTGTTTGTACTTTTGTGTTTATTTGAAATAAGACCTGCAATCTCACAGAGTCCTCACACCATGCAACCGATTAAAGGGATTTTACTGTGATGCTACAAGTAAAACAAATAAATAAAACCGAGTAGGATTTTGGTCGAGTTGGGGAATCGAACCAGGATCTCCGGAGTGCGAGACGAGCACGCCAACCAGTCCGCCATGCCAGCTTTTTTAAGGCGAAAGCCTTTAATGTCTCATCGTTGTAAGCAGCAGTTGTCGACAGAGAATGTCACGCTTTTCAGTTGGTCGAAACGGTCGTGACGTCACAGTGCGCCAATTTCAAACGGGGCCAATTGTACTTTGGCTAGTAACCATGCAACCAATTGAAGGGACCATATAGTGATGCTACAAGTAAGCGGGACTGAGCTTAGTTAATTGCTTAATTACCCAATTAGCCTAATTACCTTCTCTACTCAAGCCATATAAATAAATAAAACCTAGAAAGAAATTGGTCGAGCTCAAGAATCGAACCCCGGTCTTCGGAGTGCGAGACGAGCATGCTATCCACTCCGCCATGCCTGCTCGATGGTTTGGAATGAACAAAGGCACGTCTAGTGAATACGGTGTCTTCGCTCACTGCCATAATCCTCCCTTCCCTTCCGGCGAGGTTTAGGTGTCCACCGAGATATGAGAGAGAAATACATTTCCTTTCCTCAAAAACCAATTTACCGACGAGCGAGGCGTAGAACCGAATGGGCGATGGCGTTCTATGGACTCCCTGGCAGCGTTGCAAGACGCTCACGCGTTCCACTCTTAGAGGCGAAGCTTAACATCTTAACCACACATCAGTGACAACACTTTAGGTCAAAAAAGTGCACCCCCCCCCCCTGAATTTTGACGGGTGTCCACCGAGCTATGTGAGACAGTTACTGCGTAATTTTCTTTCCTCAAATACAATTTTCATTTTCTTCATTACGGGCCATCTTCGTCTTTCTTCTTTCACTCCCACTTCCTCCGTTCCTCTGCGGTGCGGTTCAGGTGTCCACCGAGATGACAGAGATTTACTGCGCCATTTCCTTTCCTCAAAAACCGTTGCGTTGAAACGGCAAGGCATCGCGCCGAACGGGTGGTGGCGTTCCGTGGACTCCCTGGCAGCGCTACAACACGCTGTCGCGTTCCACTCCTAAAGGCGAAGCTTAAGCTTAATTAGCAGTTAATTAGTATTCAGGCATTAACCAGTAATTAACCATTAATTAGTGATTTGTCATCACTTAGTAATCAGTACTCAATTACATGTGACGCCACCAGTGCCACAGAAGCACTGAAAGTGGTGCGGAAAACGCTTTCGCCTCTACGCACTTTAGACAGTCAAAGTGCCCCCTGAATTTTTTTTTTCTTTATTACAGTCCGCCATGCCAGCTCGATGGTTTGGAATGAACAAAGGTGCGTCCAAGGAATACGGCGTCTTCGTTCACTCCCATCTTCCTCCCTTTCCGTAACGGCGAGCTTCAGGTGTACACCGAGATATGCGAGAGAGATACAGTTCCTTTCCTCAAAAATCAATTTACCGACGAGCAAGGCGTAGAACCGAATGGGCGATGGCGTTCTGTGGACTCCCTGGCAGCGTTGCAAGACGCTGTCGCGTTCCACACTCAGAGGCGAAGATTAACGTCTTAACCACACATCAGTGACACAAGCAGCAACACCGTGCTTAATTAAGGCTTCCGAGGTGATTACCATTACCGATGTGCCAACGTTAACACTAGTATAGAAGCCCAAGACCACCCACTCTGGCGTTCATGACGGGCCCGGCTAAAGAATTAGCAATCATTCATTGCACGTACAACACGTGATTACGAACGATTTCTACGTGTCTTAAGTCACTGCATTTGCTATAAAGCGACCGGGATGTCCAAATGCGAGAAACGTTTAAGGAATTACTGTGCAATGCCTGTGGTATCTCTCGCTTTTATTCAGGGTCATGACACAAGATCGTTCAAGTGGGACCAGTGGGGGGTACCATTGGTGCACAGATTGTGGGCCGCCTAACTGGCGTAGAATACTCGGAATAGCATCAAACGATTCAGCGCTTTAGGGAGCGTAAGATTAGTTGTCGAATCAAAGCATAGAGTATCATAGGCATTCGCACCAATGACCTTTGTTACCCCAAACCGTGACCTCGAAACTTCAAACGTCCATTACGGCCAAACTAATTGGCGTAGGGTATTCGAAGTGGTGTCAAACTCTGTCTTTTTGCTCTGCATACGTTGCAATCAAAGCGTAGATATAAGGGTATAAGGAAAAATTTGTACCGGGTGTAGCGAAGATGGCTAATTATGCAGTATTCGTTCGATACTGCGAACGCTCCATACTCATACGCTACCTCAGCGTTTTGCTCTTTTTTTGTTCCTCGCGTCATTTTTACAGCAAAAGTTTTACTGCAAGAGGAATACAAAGAATACCAAGAATACAAAATACAAAAAAAAACAAAAATAAGAAAAGAATACACAGAATACAAAGAAAAACATACCAAAACCAAGCGCCAAAAAATTACATGTCAAGAATTCACAAAACAAGAGTTTCAGGCAAAATTGGATTAGACTTGAAACGCAGTTTACAAGTCGTTTTAAAATTTCTGGCTACTTTTACCTCGATGGGCAATCCGTTCCATATTTTTGCTCCATTGAACTCTATCCGGCGTTCACCATATACATAGCTACATTTTGAAAGGTTAAATGTGCAGTTGGATGCTTGTCTTGTATTTACTTATTTATTTATTTTACCCTCTGGGCTTACAAAGGCATTGTAGAGGGGAGGGGCAGAAATACAAAGGACACTGTGCAATTTAGTTAAGAAAAGGAAACATAATAATAACAAGAGAAAATAAAGGCAACAACAACAACAACGAAAAAAACAAAAACGGCACGTATTCAAAGCACACGGGTAGGTCACAAATACGCAATAGTTTGGTTGAACAGAATGCAGCAGACTATTACGAGAAGTTAGGGCAGAAAGGATTAACGGAAGGGGAGAGCTAGTGTTTATTATGCTATTTATCAAGAGCGAGATTTCGCCAAGCTCATGCGCCAGGAAAGTCTGAATGGCACCCAATTAAAAAAAAAATTATGGCATGCTTCAGCCTCACAACCCAGCTCTACCTAGCAATGCCAACCAGAAGCCGGCCAGGTACAGCATCCTTTCACGTCGTCCAGCATCAGGTTCTGCCTGATCTCCCGCCAGCAGTCGTGGTTGAGGTCTTCTATCTGCGCGTGGCCATCCGGTGGAGGGTAGCACGTGACAGTTTCTTTCACAACGCCAGCGAGTCGCATGAACGAGTGAATGTCCTCGAAGGCCTTTAATCCATCTTTAACTGCGGCCCCTGCTTCGTCCTCGCAGATGGCCTCCACTTGGGCGAATTCCGACAGGAGTGCACGATGACGGGAGAGCCGTTCAAGAGCTCCTGCGATCATCCTGTGGATAAAGTGCATCGTTACATCATGTCACGGATTAACGGCATCCTGGTCGAAATCAAGCTCATGCGAAAGAATGACAATCCCCCTTGTAAGCTTGGTCAACACGGGCTATAACGAAGCTACGGCTATAACGAAGTGATCGCCGGGCCCCTACGAATTCGTTATAACGAGGTTCAACCAGTACAAAACTGCCTGCTCGCGTACGGCCACCTTTCGGCCACTCTGGCCTTATCTCGGAGGCGAGATAACCGCCGGTCGTTAAGGGTAACGGAGTGGATTACAAGAGAAGGCAAGCGTAACAGGGGGGGGGGGGGGGGGGGCAGAAAGTTAGGTTGGCGGATGAGATTAAGTTTGCGGGGATAGGGTGGCCGCAGCTGGCAAAGGATAGGGTTAATTGGAGATACATCGGAGAGGCCTTTGCCCTGCAATAGGTGTAGTCAGGCTGGTGATGATGATTGTCAACAAGGGTACACTGCTAGGCAGATGCCTCTATAAAGCCAGCGATCTTTGGCTAACGCTCTTCCCTGCAAACCGCAGCCACTATACTGAGCAAATTTTCTGATCAGATGGCCCCAACCGATTCTGCCGCCCCGGACCTTATACATCTTTGTTGCGAAAGCAACACTCCGACAGCCAAAGCGAACCTCACGTGGCCGCCGTAGCTACGCTGACCTTGTTTTAATTGGTCGAAATGGTCGTGACGTCACAGTCCGCGAATTTCAAACGGAGCCAATTGTACTTTGGCTAGTAACCATGCAACCAATTAAAGGGATCGTACAGTGATGCTCCAGGTAAGTGGGACTGAGTTTATTTTTTCTAATTGTCAAGGCATCCGCTGGATTACCCCAACAGGTCAACGGTTATCACTGCTGCTCAAGGTATGCAAATGTTATCGTTTGGGGGCACCCATCCCCTTACGCTCATCCTTCAATGGTCTTGTACCCCTGACCCCGCCGTGCGGAGCGAGAGCACCACTACGCCATGTTTCGTCAAGGTCAACGGGTGTTGCAGTTTGACCTTCAGCAGGAGATGTGGCTGTGACGTCATGCTACGTGACTCGTCGGGCCGCTGCTCCGGCCGCCGCCTGTACCGCCGCCGCGCTACTGCTCCAACCGCGCGCGCGCTCATTGCACAGCTACTGTGTGACGTCACAGTTGCTATGCACAGCTGCGCCCACCCCCCCCCCCCCCCCCCCACCGGCGCGCTGGTTACTAAGGAGGGGAGGAGGTTGCGCCGCTGCGCGGAGGAGAGGCCGCAGTTGTCACGATTACAGCGAACGGACCGACACCGCGAGTATGAGCCATAAAAGGCTTTCGCCTTAAAAGTTAACTGAAGTCGACTTCTGTCGCATTCATGTAACCGAGGCTTACGGCAGAGGCGCCTACAGTTCCGCCCTGTAACGTCGTTTACATGAATCCGACAGGAGTCGACTCGAGTCCACTCTTTGAGGGAAAGTGTAAAAACATCGAGGGAAAGAGTAGAGGATGAGTCGCGCCTTTTCTTCTCAAAACAGGCTATCTTGAAAAGTCTACTCAAGACGCTGTCGCGTTCATGTAAACGAGGCTTGTGAGAGGAAGTGTGAGGTCAGAGTGGCGGCAAATGAAAAACATTGAAATCACTGCGGCGACCCGCAATGAAGCAATGCGAAAGCAAAACGTCTACGTCCGCGGCTGTTCTGACGTCCGTGTGCTATATCGACGTTCAGGGCTAATGATGTCTAAGCGTATTTTTCGCGTTTTTTGCGTTCAATTAATTTGCTAATAACACCTCATCAACCAAACAAAGTTTTCCCACAGCAACATTTTATCAGACACCATCTGTAAATTGGTTTTTGAGGAAAGGAAATGGCGCAGTATCTGTCTCAAATATCTTGGTGGACACCCGAACCGCGCCACAAGGGAGGACAGGAAGGTGGGAGTGAAAGAAAGAGGTGCCGTAGTGGAGGTCTCCGGAATGATTTAGACCACTTAGAGATCTTTAATGTGCACTGACTTCGCACAGCACACGGGCGTCTTTTGCGTTCCGCCTCCATCGAAACGTGGCCACCGCGGTCGGGTTCGAACCCGAGTACCCAAGATCGGTAGACGAGCGCCTTATTTACTGAGCCACCGCGGTGTCACAGTCACGCTTTCACACATCTATCTTCAGAGAACGACGTATTCGTGCCGAAAAAATTTGCGGACATCATTTACTGACGCGACAGAGCCACATAATGCTTTCGAATTAAAAAAAGTTGGCATTGGCTTAGCTCTGCTATGCCAGGATATACGTAGCGTGAGCAGTGACGTCACGTGGCTCTGCGCCGGCGGCAGCAGCGGCAGCGGCGAGCGCGCGCGGCGAGGCGCGCCAGCGGTGCGCAGTGACGTCACTCGCTCCTCGCGCATGCGCAGTATGGTCGACGGAGGGAGCACGCGAAACGGCGAGACTGTGGCCAATGTAGCTCACGCTAAAAGCACTATCACGGTAAAGAAATCTGCTGTGCCACGTACCTGTTCACTTCAGCTCCACGCAGAAACTGAGAAGCTCGAGCGACGAAGCTTGCGTTCCGCCGAGCCGTGTCCCAAATGGGAAAGAACTCTGCGTCCGCAAACTCCGGAAACTTGACACTGACCAGGCTGTAGTTGGAAGCAATGCTTGCGGCCAGGCGCTTCACGAAGATACTGAACCGCCACGTTCCGCATTTCCAAGCAATGAGTCTCCTAATGTTCTTGTTGTCATTGATGGTATCAGCCAGCAGTTCTATCTCTTCTGGCTCCATACAGTTGGGCTGCACGAGCAGTTCTGTTATGCTCTGGTTCCTCCCCAGCGATTCGATGATGGGCGTCCAGGATTTGGTCGTGTTCTTTCTATATACGGCGAAAGACCCAGTATCCACATGAAGGGTCTTCAACGTGATGGTGGTTTCGATGTAGTGGACCAAAGCCCGAGACAGGTTCTCGTCGAGAGCGCCAGGGTTAATGTGCAGGGTCAACGATGTCACGTGACTGACAGAGCATAGCTGTCTCACAAAAATCCAAAGCGGAGTACCCCTGTCGTCATCTGAAGACAAGAATACGTGCCTAAATGCCGCGCACTTAAGAAGCCCACTGTTTTCCCTGTAGCCACGGGATACGGCCCCTTGGCCAAAGGTAACCCTATCTTCAACTCCATTGTCCCGCATTGCCAGGCAGACTTGTTCGAAATCGAGGTCGTCCGGAATGGTTCCGACAATGGTCATGCTATTGGGGCTGCGCTTTCCAGACAGAAGGCGGAAGAACGCCGACCAGTGTTGTGGTCCCATGATGTATAATGGAAGCGTCAGTTTTTCGAGGGTCTCATTCGCCACCAAGGCTTGGAACCACAAGTCCTGATACACTAGGCGTAAGTACCAGCATTGGCAGGGTGGAAAGATGTGGAGACGGCGAATTGTGGTATTATTTTGAACAATGCAGCCTATGTGGGCGATGAACTCCTCATCGATGGATACGGAGCGGAACTGCAATTTCAGGATTGTGTCATTTAAGGAAAGCGCTCCAAGGACCATTTTCATGGCGACTCCAGTGCACAAGGCGGCTCCACTTATCGTCAGCGTGAGCAAGCAAGACTCCTTCTTGAGGTACTCTGCGAAGTCAGTCGCGCATTCGATCGGAGCCAGTTGTATGATTGCAGAGTTGAGTGAAAGGTCTAGCAAAAAGCACTTGTTTTCTGTTATTGCCGTCAGAAGCATCCTGGCGTCCTCGGGCTTCTTGCATGTTAGGTACGGAATGCGCAGTGACTTCAAAGACCAGGACTTCCGCAGAACGGTAGACAGCATGTACAGAAATGAGCCTCCGCAGTCGTCATCGGTATTGCACTCGAGGTGTTCGAGGTTCAACAAGGACAGGACTGTCAGGTAGAAGGTATTTTCAGGACCAAGGTAATCGATAACCGAGCTGTGTAGTTTGATTTTCTTGATCCATTTGTTACCTCGGAGTGCATCACGAAAGAGCCTGTAGTACAAACTAGGCCTGCCGGCACTGATGTCAAGCTCTGTCAGGCAATGGTGGGTACTGAGTAGGAGAGAGAGAAACTCGACGATATCAGGAATGTCTTCTGCAACCGCAGGCGAGGGACCCTTGCAGTCATTGCAAGCAATTACGAGTTCTGTGCGTGTTCGGCGCAGTTCGTGGATTTCCAGCTTGACCTTCGAGAGGTAAAGGTTCAGCACAGGCAGGTGCTGGGCGATCTGGCATGGCTTGGTCTCAGTTGCCGTGCAAGGCAACAGAAAGTGCGCTGTGTCTCCGCTGATGAGAACCGCGGAACCCCCAAGGCTTCCTAAGCGAACGCTGCTGGTTTTACTCGAGTCTCCCGATCCAGTCGGCGGTCCGTGCGCTTGAAATCCTCCACTGCACTCCATTTCACCTGCGACAGCGAAAACTGGGTGGTACTGTTTGCGGGAAGAAGGTAGGCTAGCGTAATTTTCAGCCCTGTCGAGTTCCTCAAAATAATCCCGAATCTGCGCGCTCAGTTGAGTTAACTCTGAGGGGCAAGCTCAAATATTCCCACATTTGTTGCGCACCGCTGGTCCTACTCACCGGTAAGTACGAGGTGTCAGACGCTGGGCCTTGCAGACGTGGACGTCTCGGAACTCGCGAAGGAATGATGATGATGATGTGCTCAGGTTTCCTTTTGTACTCAGTCGACCTCCTTTTCTTTTCTTCCACTGTTGCACGCGACCGCAAAAACTGTGATGACTCGAGAAAATAAGTGTTTTTATTTTTGAAAAATACTGTCTGCTCAATTTTTTTTTCAGTGCCGCGCCTTGAGAATTGAAAAATTGGTCTTTATAAAGAGCACGCTTGGAATCTTTCTGGGGGCGCCAGCTCCTTTCGGTAGAATACATTTTAGAGTAGGGCTCGGAAGAAGAAAACTTCGCTAGGACATACAGAACTACGTCTGTAGGTCGTGTTCGAATATATATAAAACGTGGTGTCCTCTGGTTCATCTTTCGTTCATCATACTCGATCATGGATCGAGACTATCCTTACTACAAAACCGAAGTCAGAAATGTAACTTGAAATCGCGATAGGATATTAGTATCTGTTTATGGGTACAGCGTGCTATCTAAAATTAACCGAGCGTGTACAAAACCAGCGGACTGTGCTACGATGTGAACCAAACTAAGTGCTGTTGGGTGTCGCTTGGCTTAATTTTAAATACATTTTTTTAAAAATTGGAGGAAACACTTAAGCTCTGTCTTTAAGGGTTTAAGAAGCCACCGTTGGGACTTCTGGGACCAAGATTGCTCTTCCCGAGTATACTCTCGTCATCAGTCATTGAACTGCCCCGGGGGGCAGATTGTGATGACGTCACTAGGTCACGTCTTATTTGCTTCATGCAAGCCGGTCCAGGGCCCATTTGAACATAGCAAATAAGGCAGTCTAGTTCCCAGCCTAATCTTTTTCGAGGTCTATCCTCTCTTGGTTTTGAGAAACGGAAAAGCGCATAACTGGTTCTCCTTGTATCTGGACGCCCTCAAGCGCGCCACGAGTTCCGACTAAAAAGCTTGAGTCGCCAAGCTTTCAACCCACCGCGGTGGCTGAGTGGTTAAGGCGCTCGTCTACCGAGCCGGAGTACTCGGGTTCAAACCCGACTGCTATGGCCGCGTTTCGATGGAGGCGAAACGCAAGAGGTGCCCGTGTACTGTGCGATGTCAGTGCACGTTACAGATCCCCAGGTGGTCGAAATTAATCTGGACACCTCCACTACGGTTGTTGTTGTTGACTGAGAGAAGGATGAAAAGGAAATTGCACGGGCCTGCTACTGGCTCGAGCCAAGCCACCACCGCTGCCACGTGCAGATAGAGGAGAGTTAAAAGAGCAGAGGAAAGAGAAAAAGGAAAGGAAAGACGCGCGTCGCAGCAACAACTGCGTCTGCCGGAGCGGACGCTGCTCAAAAAACAAACGGCCGAAGCCGCGCTCGCCGAAGCGAGGACAGATACTCTCGGCATCTCTTCCTCTACACTCCTACTTTGTTCCCTTACCTTATGGCGCGGGCGAGGTTCAGGTGTCCACCGAGATATGCGAGACAAATAACTGTGCCATTTCCTTTCTTCAAAAACCAATTTACCAATATACCAAAGTTATAGTCGACGTTCGTCGCGCTTCTGGCATTCGTGTCCTTCCACTACGGCGTCTCTCAAATCCCGAATCGCTTTGGGACGTTAATCCCCGTAAACCAATTAAAACAACCAACTTCTTGCACGCGCTGGTTACGCGATACTGCTGACAAACTTCCACTTTAAATTCCAAACGTTATTTATACTAGGGAGGCCCGGTACTAATTTAAAATATGAGGTTTTTGAGATAAGAAACTTTTCGCAGCACAGTAATAGCAGCGCTAGTGGACGTCAGAAAACAGGTAAATCATATTAACTAGTAAAGTGGTTAACCAAAATCTGTTAACTTTTTTAACTATTACCGATGGACGACCGATTGCAATTAGGTTTATACTCGGCCACTAGTATTAGCCGTCAGTTTTTTAAATTTCTAGAGATTACCCGGCCGGGGTTCGAACCAGACCGCGACGGCCGCGTTTCGATGGAGGCGAAACGCAAAAGGCGCCCGTGTGCTGTGCGATGTCAGAGCACGTTATTGTTGTGACTGAGAGAAGGATGAAAAGGAAATTGCACGGGCCTGCCTACTGGCTCGAGCCAAGCCACCACCGCTGCCACGTGCAGATAGAGGAGAGTTAAGAGATCAGAGGAAAGAGGAAAAAAGAAAGAAAAGACGCGCGTCGCAGCAACAACTGCGTCCGCCGTAGCGGATCCACTGCTGAAAAAAGATAAGCGGCCGAAGCCGCGCTCGCCGAAGCGAGGACAGATACGCTAAAGATCCCCAGGTGGTGTAAAATAATTCCGGAGCCCTCCACTGCGGCGCCTCTTTCTTCCTTTCTTCTTTCACTCCCTCTTTTATCCCTTCGCTTACGGAATGATTTGGGTGTCCACCGAAATATGAGACACTGGGTCATTTTCTTTCCTCAAAACCAAGCGTTTTGGTGACTACGTTACCAACACTTCCACCTCGCCTGATCATCGCTTCATTCAGTACTGTATCGTGCTACGTATACCCACCAACCTCTATCTGAAATTAATAGAGACGTCAAGCTGGCAGCGTTGAACGAGTGGAAGCACTAAGTGTGAGTCATTTGATGGTGGCGTTAACGGTTAATGCGCGAAAATGGCAAGAAAAGCAATGTATAAAAACGGAAGTAATCAGCACCGAAAAACGACATGTCGATGAGAAATCAGTGGTAAGGTAAGACGTGTACTTAGGGCAGGTAGTGACCGCAGATCCGGATCATGGCAGGGAAATAACTAGAAGAATAAGAATGGGTTGGAGCGTATTTGGCAGGTTCTCTCAGATCATTAATGGCAGTTTACCAATACCCTCAAGAGAAAAGTACACAACAGCTGTATCTTACCGGTACTCACCTATGGGGCAGAAATCTTTGTGATAAAGTGTAACAGCGCAGTAACATCCGCTTTATTGAAGACGCTTCAATGCATTCTCGTAAAAAAAAGAAAATATATTTTTGCATCACCCCAACAAGAAACAATAATGAAGCGAAGATGAGTTTTGCTGCAGAAAATTAAATAAAATACAAATGAATGTTTTAAAGCCAGAGAGCGGTAATTCCTGAAGCGATGCTTCACCGTGCAGAGTTCCACTACCGTTGCTCACACAACAGGATTATATCGCCGGCATGAAAATGATAATTGCTAAAAACAAAACTCATCAACATGATATATGTTTACACTTGCTTGAGCTTCTATATTGTGAAAGCCCGCCTTATAGCCTGGTTGTAAACTAACTTGTTCTTTTCCCTATTGCAACGCCTTTAAAAAACGCCCTCAAAACCGCGTAAGATAAATAAATGAACAAATGCTTGACAATAGCTGTACAGTCTCTGCGAACAAAAGTCTTTTTGTGGCTGTCTAAGCCAGCAAAAACAAAGCATAAAAATAATTGACGTGTAATGCGAGTCAAATTTCTCGCTTAAGTTCACAAACGAGTCCACCAATGGCGGAACACGTGGAGTGAGTTAAGAAACTAAATAGCGACGAAATCTATGTCGCTCTTGCTCCGTTGCATTCCGTCCCTGAGTTGGTGCGGCAATGGTCACAAACTTGCGTTCGAAGACCTGCAATGTAAAAGGTTTTTGGGTCAAAGCTTTTTCATCGCCGACAGTGAGTGTAGAATATTTGCCATTTTATGCGAAGCATACTACTTCAGCTACCACTTCAGCCCTTCACCGTGGTTGTGCGCCTCCAAATCACGTGATACATGACGTCACACCACGTGACACGATGACGTCACAACAGTGGAGAAACGGGGGCCCACCTCGCGCCGTCGCTGTGGTTGTGCGCCTCCAAATCACGTGATACATGACGTCACACCACGTGACTTGATGACGTCACGACAGTGGAGAAACGGGGGCCCACCTCGCGCCATCGCTGTGGTTGTGCGCCTCCAAATTACGCGACACGATGATGCTTCGCATTCTCCAGGCTTAACCAAGTTAAGCCTCAGCCATTTTTTTTAAATGAAAGTACTTTTTAAAGGCATTCAAAGTACAGTCGGCAACAAAAGTTTACGGGACACATGAGCTGGGGAGAATTTAACCACTTATACTACTGGTATTTACAGAAGTGGAGTATGCATGCGTGTTCATTCATCATGACAACCATCAAGATCATCAGCCTAACTAGGCCAGCCTCAGACGCCCTTATAAAAATGGTCTATGGACAGTCTGTAGACATCTTGTAGCCTTATTACCTTCCAATAGATATTTCCTTCTTGTTTATTTATAATCTATAGAATGTAAAAGTCTACTGAAAGTGTATGGCCATAAATCTATAGATTGTCTACAGACTGTCTATAGCATTTGCATTGCCTTCAGACTGTTCTCTATAGTCAATAGACTCTGAAAGTCAGCTAAAAGTGTATGGCCACAAAACTGTAGATTGTCTATACACTGTCTATAGCACTTGTATTGCCTTCAGGCTGTTCTCTATAGTATATAGAATAAAAGTCTACTAAAACTGTATGGCCATAAATCTATAGATTGCGTGTAGACTGTCATAGCATTTGTATTGCCTTCAGACTGTTCTCTAGGATTTCTCTATAGAGGGTCTATAGACTTTACAGACAGAGACAGATGTTTATGGACAGTCTATAGACTGTCTAAAAATTTTTGAAAGAAAAATGCCTCTCCCGTAGACATTCCATTAACCTACTCTTGCGCCAGCAGCAGTCACCTTACCCCCACAAATTTCCTAGCCTCGTCTGCCAACAGTGATGCCAACTCAGGTCAACGTTTTCTCCCTAGATTGAACCTCCAAAAATCCCTAGATTGAAGAAAAATCCCTAGCCTATAATTGTTTAATTGTTAATGCGACCATTTCAGCTTTAACAATGTCTCAGCGCAGTTCACTGTTTCGTCCACTGGTTATACATTTTGTCAGACATAAATAAAAGCGTGTTAGCCACAATTGCACCATTTTTTGTCGATTTACCTTACATAGAGGGCCCACAAATGGCGCCAGCTTTTACAGAGACGTGTGATCACTGGAGAGAAAGATAGGGAGCAACGACGCTCACGAGCAGACGACTCCCGTTTCAGCGCACCGGCTTTTGAGCTGCTCCTTCAGCCGGCTTATCTTTACGCGCAAAGAACCTATGCAGCCCTTTGAAAAATAAATGCAGTTGATACCAAGTTGAAAGAGCTGGCATTTTCTGCTAAGCCCCATCAACACATGAAAGTATTTTACTCAGACACCATTAAGGGTTGTTTTAAGGATTGACGAAAATGTTTGAATTAATGAAAGACCCCTTCTCGCCTCATAGAGAACATTCAGAAGCGGTGAAATGGCGTATCTCACCGCACAGTTATTTATTGATCATAGTCGCAATCAAAGACGATCAAATAGTTTTGGAGCTACTAAGGATTGACGTCCCAAGAAACTGACATAACCAAAAATGTAATCTTGTTATAGTTACAGAGCAATTATACAGACGTAAGATTGGTAATTACAAAATCGGAAAGTGATTCCTTACAACTTTGAATGTGTTTTTTGGTGGAACAGCACGTTTAATTCAAGTGGTCTAGCATACGTGGAGAATGCGAACAATTGTGGCACTTTTTGGTATAAAGGTTAGCGGTGAGCGTAAACGTAGCGCGTTGATCCAGGCACTAAAGTCAAAATTCAACTTCGTCTTTCGTAGAGGAGCAGTCACTCGAAGCTCCAGAGATGGCACGTACGTTAAACAGTTTGAAATTCACATGGTTTCGTTTTTCCTCCCTGTGCAGCAGTCGATAATTTCGCGTTGCAGAACTGCTTTCGCCCTCTCTCGGCTCGGCAGAATAGTAAAAATAAAGGAGTAGTAATTAGCATTTTTCATAGTTTTTTCTGTTCCAAGCGCAAAATAATCAGATACACCTGCCATTAAGCCGCTTAGAGTAGCAATTCTACGGCCTCTCAAAATCCCTAGATTTCGCAAAAAAGACGCTAGATCCCTGAAGCAAAGAAAAAACCCCTAGATCTAGGGATAAATCCCTAGGGTTGGCATCACTGTCTGCCAACTCAACTTCTCCCTTTTAAGTTTGCTTTCTCTCAATACAATCCGCCTTTCTCGCGACATGTGGCGCCCCCTGAGAATCGGCTGAGAACAAACACACGAGGGCGACGGAAGCGTGTTCAGATGTGTGCTTGACAGGTACCGCCATCTGTCGCTTTCTCCTATCACTAATAGGAATGGCGCGTGCGCAGTTGAAGATGATTTGTTTTGAATCAGTGGAGCTCGTAGAGACGATGTGCGCATAGAGTTGCTAAATATTATCAAGAGGGAAAGGTGGCGCCACCGTCAATGCGAGTTTTTCAGAGAGTCATCGTCGCCTGCGAGAAAGCCGGGAAGATGATTTTGAGTGTTTTACTTAACTAGTGTTGAGCCTAAAACAAGAACTGCATCTAGAAATTGGTAGTTGCACCGCGATGCTCCACTCTGTGTGTAGATTAAATTATTTCAATACAGCGTTCTTCCCATCTTCATTAGATTTAACAAAAATAAAAGTTTGGTGTTAGACTGAAATGCGAAATCTGAGAGCACTTCTTAGAGCTTTGCCTCGAGGAGAGTCATTATTTTACGGCTAAATCTGCGTTGTATGGCCAACAATAGCCAAGCCAAGTAAGAAACCTAGTCTTCCCGGCATTCCTGCGCATTTCCATGGCGGATGAAGTGTAGCACGTCTAGCTTTCCTTCTAGTTGTATTATGAAACTTTATATGGAGGTTGCAAGCGCAGATTAGGCGTGTAAAAAAAATTTAGAGGACACTTAAACTACGCCTTAAACTTATGACGCGATAGCGTTGAGTTAATGCCCGTATATGCGAAATTGGTCATCCCCAACTTTACATTCATATGTCAGGTGTTGCCACATTGTGGGTCTTGTGCGACGCAAGTTGCTCTTCGCGAGCAACCTCCTGCGAGCAACAAATAATTTAACTTCCACCTGCCAGTGTGCATGTTTAGTTTTCTCACAACCTTGTGGGTAGGTTGTGATGACCCCACAAGGTCACGTGACCTAGGTTGCCCGCCTAGGTTGCTTCTCCGGGGGTGGCTGCCTGGGCAAACCTATTTATCGCTCACAACTCCGACAACGGCTACGTCGGAATTTTCTGCATAACGGGGTCTCTTACGCTATCGCGTCATTAGACACCTTTAGCATACCGTGTACCGTGTTGCCGGTACCGGAGTACCGGGAGCCCGCATGCAGCCAATGCGCATGCGCTGATCGCCTTGACGGCGCCAGATGGCGCCAGGTACCCGGCAGCCGCGTGCGCGCCTGCCGCATCGGGACCAATCAGAGCGTGTTCACTAGCGGTAGGCGCGCTCCCGGTACTTCGGTAACGATAACGGCAACACGGTACACGGCATGCTAAAAGTGTATATTGTCAGCGCTCATAATGGCACAAACACGTACAGAGTTCGAGACGCAGCGCAGCTCAGGCGAGCCTGTCGCAGTCCGCCTTCTTCGAAACGGTGGTGTAGTTGTACCCGAGAAAGTCTCGCAGGTTGGTGAGCGTGTTGACGCGGCTGTAAGGTCCGTAGATGCTGAGGAGGGGGCACGCGTCGGGGGAGACGTCGTACTCGATGTCGTAGGCGGCGACGCCGTAGGTCAGAACCACGTAGTACTGCTTGCCATCGCAGAACTGAAAACGGGGAACAGGGAACACTGAAAACTATTGCTTATTTAGATGTCGTAGGGGAATACCACGTGGTGATCCATGAATACTAGTTAAGGAATATGCAAGTAAAATTGGGTGTTTATACTCATTGCACAGATACAAAAGGTTCAAAGGCGTGATGTATGCTCCGTATAAAACAATTTCTATCTCCGCTTGTGAAAAAAAAAAAAGACTTCTCTGTACCCAAACAAAGAGAGCAAGGGTAGAATTTTTGCACTTCTTCATTCAGGGAAAGTCTGGCATCGCGGCAACACCTTGTGTTACACCATCGTTAACTCGCAAAACGCGACACACACGCACGCACGCACAGGCACACACAGTTTCGGCCACCTGGGGTTGTTCGATGTGCACCGATTACATCGCAATTTGCTTCATGCCTGACTTGACCTAAACTGACTATTTGACGTTTATTGGACACTTTTCTCGTTTCCGTTACTACTTTCATTCGTTGTTATTTTTATTTACCAGCTGAGATTGGTATTTCATTCTCGTGTGCTTGTAGAGTTAGTCTCGTGTGTTTAAAATTATACTACCTTGTTTTAACTAGCGTCTTGATTGTACCTTCTTTCTATTTCTTGAAGTTCCTCATATTGCAGCAAACACTGCCCCCTCCCCCATTTCTCCCTTATTTTTTAATACCCTCAGAGAGGCCCGTTAGAGGTATCCCGAATAAATAAATAAAGTGTTCAAGTACACCGGGGAACTTCAGATACTTCAAAGTAATGCATTTGAGGTACAGTATACCTTGAGCGCAACTGCTCGTTTGCTGTCGAAGACGAGGACACGCTGGGCGTTCATGTCGAATGTGAATCCGCCCAGGAGTGTTTGGTCGAAATGATAGTTGCGTGCCATTACGCTGTACTGATTTCCACCAGCACACACCTGCGAGATAATGAAACCGAGAAAGGAATGTACTACAAAAGACTCTGAATATTTCACCTTGGCGATACGTTGCCGGCAGACGGGTGCCAAAGGTGACGCGAAAGAAAAGGAGATTTGCGCGTCAGGACAAAAATGGCAGACGCTTTAGATGCCTTTTACGGCGATTGCTGCATGTTCTCAAATTAAAGGCCGCGTAGCTATGTATGGAGTCGAAAATGGTAAAGGTAACGTTAAAAGAAATTGGAGCGGACCCTTCAGCTCCGTCTTAAAGGTATGACATGAACGTTAACGGGTTTATGCCCGTATATTAGGAGTTGGCCATTCTCGACTTCACATTCATACATCCCTAACGGAGAGGATTCCAAGATAAGGCAAGCGTAGCAGGGGGCGGCAGAAAGTTAGTTGGGCGGATGAGATTAAGAAGTTTGCGGGCATACGGTGGCGGCAACTGACAAAGGACAGGGTTAACTGGAGAGACATGGGAGGAGCCTTTGCCCTGCAGTGGGCGTAGTCAGGCTGATGATGATGATGGGAGGTGCTGCCACCGGGTGAGGCTTGTGTGACCTACATTGCTCTTCCCGAGCAACCAACCTCTCGCGACCAATTGAACAGCCACCTGCCACGGTGGTCACTCGGTTCACAATGCGGTGGGCAAGTTGTGATGACGTCATAAGGTCACGTGACCTAGGTGGGTCATCTAGGTTGCTTCTGCGGGGAATTTTCGCTCAGAACGCCGACCACGACGCCGGATTTTCTGCCGAACCGGGGCCTCAACGGTACCGCGTTGAAATGCTTTACGTTTATTTTACGACGTTTGGTGCATGTTGATGGGAAACTAAAGACTGAGTAGCTAGGTATAAAGGAAACTGGTAGAGTTAAAGCTAGAAGAAAGGGAAAACAACGCGGTTTAACAAACAAGGGCGGGTTCATGGTACTTTACCTGAAATCTCAGTGTAAGCAATCTCATTAATAAGGGAGTAATTACTCATTTGCATCCACCCGAGCGCAGCCATACGGCTACAAAGGAAAGCTATACAGCTTTCTCAGAAACTTCGTAGTTAAAGAAAAATTCGTCCTGGTCCGGGGTTCGAACCCAGGACCACCGCTACACCGGAGCAGTCGCTCTACCAATTGAGCTAACCAGGACGGCAAGCTTATGGTAGGAATGAGTAATTACTCCCTAATTACAAATCTACTCCACCTTGGGGGATTCCCCTAATCATTTGACCAGCAATCTCATTGGTTGTGATAATTTTCAATAACGTTTGTCGCGGTTTCAAAGATTGGGTTAAAGGTCAGAGGCGAATGGCTTTCTTCTCGATTCATCACTCGGGTTCGCTTCTACAGCGCTGATAGCGAAGCAAAGAATCATGCATTGTTGGAACATTTTCGCCGCGGTGGAAATTCTCAGCCAGCACAATATCACCGCTGTACAAAAAAGAGCGCTTGAGCTGTTAGTTCCTCCTTATCTGGTATAATTGAATAATGGAATTGAGTGGGCGAGTTGGTTTTCCATCTTGACAGTGAAAGCGCTCAAAAGGACAAGGGCGACAGAAAAGGAAAGAGATACAAAGCGCTTTGTATGTCTTTGCTTTTCTGTCGCCCTCGTCCTTTTGAGCGCTTTCACTGTCAAGGTGAAAAAATCTGGTACCCTTCCGTGCCATTTTTTTTAACGATAGTCTTCCAGCCTTGTCTTTGTTCTGTCTTCCAAGTGTCGACCAAGCGATATTTCAGCAGCCCAGAGGTCAATGCGACCGTTATTCTATTCACGGTGACTTATGCTTTTTCCTATGCTTTTTTTTCCCTTATGCTTTTACCTTCTACGGCGAAACATCATACACATGCCGAAAACAAGAACAAATTATGGAATGCAGACATTCTTATACAAGTCAAGTGAAACATTAAACAAAGTTGACGAACTGTTAGATTTTAGTGCTTCATTGGGTACTTTCAAAAAAGAGCTTACCGCATTGCTACTAGCCCATGTTATTCCCTTTTCTTGATCACGGTCATTCAGTTCCTTTTCTGTTTGTTTCTATGCACGTATATCCATTCACAGAATGGATATGTAGCGGGCAGTTGTGCTATGTGAGCACTGTGGCTGTGTAATGTGTATTATATACAAGTATCAGATGTGTGTACTTATGAAAATTCTGTACTTTTGCCATTTATATGTATTTCCTTCGGATATCACTGCTGCCGAAACTGTTTACTGCAGGGCGCTGGGACCTTTCGTCAGGTACTTGGTACCTTTAGTCCTAGTCTCCACTCGCGATGAGGAGAAATAAAGTTCAAGTTCAAGTTCAAACATTCGAGTGTCGATAACCTGAACTCAATGGAGACTTAAAATTTGTCCGAGTGACAACAAATTCGAATTAAGGGAAGCCTTTTTGATTAGCTTCGATTTGGCATAATTTCGAGCAAACCTGAAGTTAGAATTAAAAGGTAACTGCCGCACTTTTTTGAGAATTTCGCGATATTCAAGGATTAAAATCTATATAGGCTGTAGGTAAAGCATGCCTAGCGTTTTTGCACTAGCATTTAAAATAGCGACGTAATCAACGATTCAATTTTGCACTTCTCCTCAATGCACCGGAGGAGTGCAGGGAAATTCAGCGTGACGTCACGAAGGTATGATTGCAAATTGCCGCTGTCGTCAGCCACACCCTACCCTGACACGTTAGACGCTGCCAAACAACTCTCGGCAGAGCTTTCCTTCGGTGGCGTTGGTTGTTTTCTTCAAAGCAGGCGTTTGTGCGTTGGAAATGTACCGATACCTTCGATAACGTCATCGTGCGCACCCCACTGGGCGTTGTGCGCTGCAGAAAAACTTGAAGGTGGTCCGGATTTTAATCGGCGATTACTATTTCAAGTGATATCCACAAAAGACTTCGCATGCTTTACCTGCAAGTTTCCCACATTCGACCATCTTAAGCTGGTTGATTTCTAAAACCTATGCAGTTTCCATTTAAGCAAACTTAAATTTATATTCAAGGGCAGCTCATCAAACGACCACTTCAACAGCTACTCCTTGGCGTGGAGAAGCCTATAGCCATCTGAGACGCCACGTACAGATGCCGGGACGACATCCTGCGATGCGCCGAAGTCGGTGCAGCCCTGGAAAAGGTTGTAGCTGGATGGCGATGAAGGGTTCGCGGGCTTGTACCAGCGTCCCTTCATGGTGACCCCCACGGCCATGGAGACGTGCACTCGTTCATCTTCCAAGTGTTGCAAGAGCGCCAGAGATTCGTTCTGAAGGAAGAAAAAAATTAAAGAGTAAAACGCTGAGGCAGCGTATGAGTATCGAGCGTTAGCAATATCGAACGAATACTGCGTCATTAGCCATCTTCGCTGTATCCGGTACGAATTTTCTCAGCAGTGTTTCCACGCCGTGACCATCCTTCCAAGATCAAACGCATCACATGGCACACTTCAAGTTTTGCCAAATCATTGATACCCAAAACCATTATTGATTGGAACCGGCTGCCTTCCACAATCGCAACTGAAACGAATGAGACTTCATTTCATGAACTTTTAAAAATCAAAGCGATGTGTAGTCTTCTTCTAGTTCCGTTCTGCTCACGGTAATGTGTTTGAGTTGTGTTTTTTGCGTTCTGTTCATTACGTTGTTTTTATCTTTGTTTTTCTTTGTTTTTGTTCATTTTGCATTTTGTTGTTCCGCCAAATTTTGATACCTGCTGACTACCAGTTATTGCTGTTTTCTTGTTTTTTTTTGCGCTGTTACTCATGTTAGATGTTCCTTCTTGTATATTCATGTTCGAATTTTTACCGCCCCCTATGTAATACCCTCGTGAAGAGGGCCTTTAGGGGTATCTTGAAATAAATAAATAAATAAATATCCGGTTATCTACTTTTTTAATACCAATGTATACAGCGCAAAAAGACAAATCGTATGGCACCACCTCGAATGTGCTACGTCAATTAGTTTGGCCGTAATGGACGTTTGAGGTTTCAAGAAATCGCGGTTTGGAGAACCAAAGGTCGTCGTTGCGAATCCATATGATAAGCTACGCTTTGATTTGACTAGTAATCTTATCCTGCTATAACGCGCTGAATCGTTTGATACCACTTCGAACATTCTACGGCAATTAAGTGGTTCAAAATCCGTGTACCAATGGTACCACCCACTGGTCCCAGTTGAATTGGTCCCACAGGATCGTTACCGCTGCGTTACAGGATTGAATTGAATTGATTTATTTTCGTTTAATACACGTACATAAGGAGATGGGAGAAAAAGCCGCTATAATAAATGGTCGACGAAAGCTGACAACGACAGCTGACAAGGTATTTATATTTCACGATATATTGAGGTTATTAGTATTAGAGCAATTCCATATCAATGTAGTTTCATTTGTAGATCGTTCTGTTTAGTTTTGTTTCTCAGCTAGTTCTCCAATCCGCCGCTCTAGGCGCGCGGCGCCACCGATGACCGTCTCCTCGAGCAGCGCGTTTCGCAACAGCTGCCGTAGTTGACCGTGCTACATTCATTCCTCCGCTGTGGCATACTCTCTCTGCTCCTTCTATGGTAACCACACTCCAAATGGTTCCTGTGGTAACCACCTCCCGGTTACGTAACCCAGTGCTCTCACCATATCATCCTTCCTCCACGGTAACCCTCTACTTCCGAGGTAACTGCACTCCGGTTGGTTACCATGGCAACCACCCATCGGTTGCAACTTTGCGCACTTTCGCCGTACCCTCCACCTTCCACATTAACCACCCTCTGGTCGGGGCTTTCCTCTGCTCTCCCGGTACCCTCCTCTTTGTACGGTAACCACCCTTCGAATGGTTCCCACGACGACGCGCCCGCTGGTTACGCCGACTACCACTTGGGGTGTCAACCCCAGGTGGTCGAAATTTCCGGAGCCCTTCACTACGGCGTCCCTCATAGCCTGAGTCACTTTGGGACGTTAAACCCCAAATAACCAAATAAATCAATCAATCAATCAATCAATCAATCAATCAATCAATCAATCAATCAGTCAGTCATTCAACCAATAGGTCGTCATTCAGTCCATCGAAGGCGAAATTCTAGAGGGCCGTGTACTGTGCGATGTCAGTGCGCGTTAAAGAACTCCAGGTGGTCGAAATTTCCGGAGCCCTTCACTACGGCGTCCCTCGCCTGAGTTGCTTCGGGACGTTAAACCCCAATAAACCAAACCATCAATCAAACGTTCTATGAGCGCACCAAACTTGACCTTGGGGGTTGTAGTGCGAATAGTAGAGGTTTCGCTGTAAAACTTCATATTAGTCTTTTAGCACTTCAAGCAGCTTCAGCGTAAGGTTTCTGCCTTTTTTGTCTGGGTACATCTGCACGTGCCGCCCTCTCACCATGGTGTGTCCGTATCCAGGCGTCAGGCCTGCCGGGAAGTGGTGCACAGACGAGGGCAGGATGAGGCAGTCGGGCCTCCCGGAGTCCGCGTAGGCAACGTGCGCTATCGATATGAACAGGGTCGGCATGAACGCTGTCCTGCAGAGAGGCGGCGCATATCGTGAAGCTGGCTGCTCTTTTACACAGCGTAAGCTGTCACAGCGAGACCCCGCTCAGACTGCGTGGTCCTCGTCGGCATAAAATGATGGTTTGGTTTACTGGGGTTTAACATTCCATAGCGACTCAGGCTATGGGGACGCCGTAGTGGAGGGCTCCGGAATAATTCCGACCACCTGGGGTTCTTTAAAGTGCAGTGAAGAACCCCAGGTGGTCGGAATTTCCGGAGCCCTTCACTACGGCGTCCCTAATATAGCCTGAGTTTCTTTGTGACGTTACACCCCAAAAAACCAAACCAAACCATCATTTTATGCCGACGATGTCGGTCACATATCAGTGTTACATGGCCGATTGTCGTCGGTCTTATGAGGCTGTGACCGATGTGTCGCAGTAGTTATTTAAATTTGACACATCAAGACGCGTTAACCGTTAATTAACGACATGACATATGAAAGGACCAATGGTTCGAAGATAATTCCGAGAAAACTTTTGTTCGATGGGATAGCAAGCCTGATCAGTAAAAAAATGTGTTCCCGGTCCTAAAATTCGCTCTTTGTTTGGAGGGAAGTGATGAGACCAGGCCGGATAATTCCCATTGGCTGGAGAGAAGCGACGTCACTGAACCGCAGGTGACGTAACTTCCGGTAAAGAATAAGTAGCTTCTAATGCTGCCGCACTGCCAATACATAATGTCATTAGGAATTCCTGCTAATTTCTTACGCTTTTTTAAAGTACACTATCTCGAGTAAATGTGTGGATGAATGAGTTTCCGGCAGGGAGAATGAATTTTTGTACTTAAAGAAATTCTCGTGTCAGTATCCCTCAAGAGAAAAGTATGCAACAGCCGCATCTTACGGGTACTAGCCTATGGGGCAGAAGAATGAAGGCTAACGTAAAGGGTTCAGCTTAAGGACAACGCACCGATCTATGAAAATAAAAATGGTAGGTGTAACGTCAAGAGATCGGAAGCGGGCGGTGTGGGTGAGGGAACAAACGCGGGTTAATGATATCCTAGTCGAAATCAAGAGGAATAAATGGGCTTGGGCAGGGCATGTAATGCGAAGGCAAAATAACCGCTGGTCTTTAAGGGTAACGGAGTGGATTCCGAGAGAAGGCAAGCGTATAGCAGGGGCGGCAGAAAGTTAGGTGGACGGATGAGATTAAGAAGTTTGCGGGGATTCGGTGGCGGCAACTGGCAAAGGACAGGGTTAACTGGTGAGACATGGGAGAGGCCTTTGCCATGAAGTGTGCGTAGTCAGGCTGATGATGATGGTGATAACACTGGGACCAGCCACAGATTGATCCTGGGTACTCACCTCAGCAGGTCCACGATGTGCGCGAAGTTTGCAACGCCGTCTACTGACATGCCAATGGCCGTGATGGACAACTGCGATCCGGGTAGCCCTGAATTCGCAACATGCTCGCTGATTCGCTGCGATAGAAAAGGAATGGCGGACAACTTAGGCCAAATGCGAGCTAGGTGAGCTACCGTTTTGGTTTTCACATCGGTTTCGGTTCCGGTTCGAGGCTCGCCTTTCAATGTCAAGCAGGACTCAGCCCAAGATAGGCGAAGTCAGTATGTGGGGGCCATAGTGTGAGCACGCTAAAACTGTAAGGGACGCTAGAGCTACGCCTTGAGGGTATGACGAGACAGTGTTTATTTATTGTTATAATGTTTTATTGCCCATATATGCGGGACTTATCGCCCTCTACTTAACAATCATAGTTCGTTGGGAGTTCTCCTGGCGCAGTGATGCAGTGGTTAAGCGATGCGCCACTGCCCCGCGAAGTCAACCTGATCATTTGATGGCCGTATCTCGAACTTCTAAACGGTTCCTTCCAGCACGTCAACATTCTTGGACGAAAATTTCGAGTATCTGAAAATTTTTAAGTACTCTTAAGGAAATATTGAAGGTAATGGTCCATTCTTCCCATGTGTAGGGAAATCTTTTAGTTTTTCTGTCGCTCGCATCGAACAGTTAAGACTGCAATAGAAAATAAATGGGCGAATGCTCTTATCGACAGAAAAAACGCTAATAGCAAAATAATACAAGCCGGCCGACGGTATATTTGCGGATATATTAATTGTTACATTGAAGTCTTCCAATATGTGAAAAAACTTCGTTCATAAACTTTTTCCCGTTCAAAAGTGCTTGTGTCCAGAATTGTGGGGTTAAGGGGCACAGACCCCGTCAAGCTGTTTTCTTCAGTTTTTTGTCTGTGCTCCAGACCTCTGTAAAGATGTCGAATAAAGATGAATGAATGAATGAATGAATGAATGAATGAATGAATGAATGAATGAATGAATGAATGAATGAATGAATGAATGAATGAATGAGAGTGTGTCAGTTGTATAGTAAATGGGTTAGTGTGCGGTGTCGTACCTGTGAGGTCACTCGCTAACCTAACCTAACCTAGACAAGTTTCTAGAGCGTGAGCTCTACTCCTTGGGGTACAACTTTGGATTCCGATGTGGATGAGACAATGACCTTCACTGTCTCACAAGGTTAAACCGAACTTCAACTGCGTGGTGGTATGGCCCAAGCTATGGCAGTACGACCACGTGATCATATGAATATGATCATTGGGTACCTGACCTTGACCTTTGACCTTGACTCATGAGCTTTACCTTTACCTTGACACCTGATTTCAGACAGTAGGCACCACATCGATAATGACCTTTAATGCCTCACAAGGTCAAACCGAACTTAACTGCGTGGTGGTACGGCCCATGCATAGCAGTATGACCACGTGATCATATGACTGTGACCATCTTTGACCTTGACCTGTGACCTTGACATTTGATTTAAGACAGTGGAGACCGTGCTTAACAAAGCTTTAGCTTGTATAACTAGGTTCAAGCCACGTTGAACCTCAGCAATTTCTTGGAACCGAGAGAGCATGGCATATGCAAAAGCGCTTAACCTCCTCTCCCCTCCTTTATTAACCGTACCTTACGTTTTCTCGAGGTTGCAGAGGAAGTCAGACGTCCATTAGCAAAGCGCTCTTATCGTGACGGCATATTTTTCGCAGGACAGCTGTGTGGACGTTAGGCTAGCAAGCAGCAAGGGGAGTACCATCACTCAGCTGTTCGAAGCGCATGCTCAAATTCCTCCTCGTAAATAACGCAAAATTTTTGGTTAAAAAAACCTCGAAAGAGACGACGGACAGGTAAATACTTCAGACACAGCGTTGAACCCGGAACTAAAGATTATTGCAATGTTTGAATAGGTTTTAGGCGCAGAAAACAGACACATAGGTAGGTAACAGGACGAAGCGCCAACACATGATACAATCAATGAAACGTGGAGATGACACACAAAAGGAAGGGCCCACTGTACTAGAAACATAGTCTAAGAGCACTTGCTGCTGGGCTAGTTGGTTTTCGTTCATATTTGAATAGGTTTTAGGCGCAAAAAACAGACAGACACATAGGTAGGTAAAAGGACGAAGCGCCAACACATGTGATACAATCAATGAAACGTGGAGATGACACACAAAATGAAGGGCCCACTGTACTAGAAACATAGTCTAAGAGCACTTGCTGCTGGGCTAGTTGGTTTTGGTTCATATTTGAATAGGTTTTAGGCGCAAAAAACAGACAGACACATAGGTAGGTAAAAGGACGAAGCGCCAACACATGTGATACAATCAATGAAACGTGGAGATGACACACAAAATGAAGGGCCCACTGTACTAGAAACATAGTCTAAGAGCACTTGCTGCTGGGCTAGTTGGTTTTCGTTCATATTTGAATAGGTTTTAGGCGCAAAAAAAAGAATGACACATAGGTAGGTAACAGGACGAAGCGCCACGAAGCGTGTTTTTTGCGCCTAAAACCTATTCAAATATGAACCAAAACCAACTAGCCCAGCAGCAAGTGCTCTTAGATTATTGCAATGAACGAGTAATATGCTGATTTTTTTAAAACTGTACAGTCAGGGACAAAAGTCTCCGGACCACGTGTTCCTCAAACGAAGCTTATAGTTCTACTATCAGACAACGCCTGGCGACCGCACTTGTGGAGATGAAAGAACAAAAATTTAACTTTTACCTCCACAAGTGTGGTCACCAGCCGCCGACTAACAGCAGAGCTATCGGCTTCGTTAGAGGAACACGTGGTCCGGAGACTTTTGTCCCCGACTGTACATGCCCGACTGGAGCAGCAAGTGTATGTCGACAGTAAGCACTTGATATGCACTGGTTGCTTCAGTCAACATACGTATATAACATCCGATAAGCTTGCTAGGTTTATAGCGTACTAATATAGATGCAATTAGTGGCCGTGAGAGGGCACCACAGACCTTGAGTACCATCAGCGCGTTCATCAACATCGGGCTCGACGTCATGTGCAGGTGCATGTCCAGCACACCGAAGTGAAGGACCTTGGTGTTCACCATCCGGTCGATGGCCTGATCGAAAGGTGGGGTGGTGTATTCGGTCATCAGGTCGGCGTTGCTGAGGTAGAGATGTTAGTGAAGCAGAATATATAGCAACATCAGCGTTATTATTATCATTTATCATGTATTCAGAGGTGCACAATCCATCATATAACAGGGATATAAAACAAAGCAAACAGTCATAAAACATCGCACAAAGGAGTTTTAGCACAGAAAAATAAGCTAAAAAAACGATAAATAGCAACGCGTAGAAAATGGTGACCCAGGACCATATAATGTTGGCAGTTGAACGAATAAGTTAGGAAAAGAAAAAACAACTTATTAAAGCCAGTAATCGAAAGCATAACCTCTTTTATATATTTATTTATTTATTTATTTATTTATTTATTTATTTATTTATTTATTTATTTGTGATACCCTCAGGGTACCGAGTACATTTCAGAGGGGAAGGGCAGTTGATAACAAGAAAAATAAACAAAGCACAATTCATACAAAACTATAGAACAACTGAGGCAGGATAAAAAGTAGTGAGCAAAATTAACACGGAACAGATTAATAAAATAGTTTAAGAACAATACTAGTACGTGGAGAAAACAACACTACAATAAAATACAAAAGCGATCATTATGTAATCAGAGTGGTAAGTATTCTTCTAAAGGATTAATTTTCAACAATTGAGTTAGGGAAAATTAGTTTCGGGAATATGGAACACTATGTGCAGAGATTTTCACCGGTGACCATCAATCACCAGTCCAAATATAACCCTGCAACCTCCGTCCATTAATACCTCTGCCAATGCCACTCTCACAATCTCCAATAGTGCTGGCATAAAGAACACCTTTATGCCAGCACTAACTACGAAGTTTCTGAGAAAGCTGTATAGCTTTTCTTTGTAGCCGTATGGCTGCGCTCGGGTGGATGCCAATGAGTAATTACTCCCTTATTACAAATCTACTCCACCTTGGGGGATTCCCCTAAACATTTGACCAACACAGTTCCCACTTCGAGTTATTGATCAATTCGCTCTCGTCCTACCATAAGCTTGCCGTCCTGGTTAGCTCAATTGGTAGAGCGACTGCTCCGGTGTAGCGGTGGTCCTGGGTTCGAACCCCGGACCAGGACGAATTTTTCTTTAACTACGAAGTTTCTGAGAAAGCTGTATAGCTTTTCTTTGTAGCCGTATGGCTGCGCTCGGGTGGATGCCAATGAGTAATTACTCCCTTATTATAAAGAACACCTTCGTGTAAATTATGAGACTCAAACACGAGCTCATAAAATGTCAGATTTCCTGAACAAGCATATCCTCATGTCAGTACATTCCAACCAAGTAAACCCACTCCGGTTCTTCAAAAAATTTACTAGCACGCACTGACAATTCACACCTAAGAATTACATGTCGCCACAACAAAGAGTTTCTATTGTTCGGCGCTTTCAGTTTTGTTTTATTAGAAGTGCAGGTACTTATTGCGTTCATTTTGTCTACCTATGCTCTAACGGAGCGGATTCTATGCTGAGCCCTCAAAGTAAGGAGTTTTTTTTTTCATTCATTCATTCATTCATTCATTCATTCATTCATTCATTCATTCATTCATTCGTTCATTCATTCATTCATTCATTCATTCATTCATTCATTCATTAATACTGTCAGCTTTTCTCAGGCTATTACAGGAGTGGAAAACTTAATAAATTCACATTCAAAACGAGGTACATTTCACAACTGCGATATCGACACAAAAAAACAAAGGAAAAATCAAACAGTAGCTAAGAATAACGCATGCAAGTGCTGAGGCAAAACTATTACATTGATGTACTACGGTCCAGGTAAGATTTTAGGCATTCTAGAAAGGCGTCGAGGGGGTTAATATTTACAATGGACTCTGGCAGCATGTTCCATTCTTTAATAACACGAGGAAAAAAACTGTACTTAAAACAATCGTTATAAGAACGCGGCACAGGAATATACATGGAATGGCGATGTCTTGATGTTTCATTAGGGTGTATTGTAAAATATGGTGATGTGTGGATATTCAAGTGGCCATGGATTAAAAGGTAAAGAAAGTTCAGCGTATCTACCTTAGTGCGGTATTCTAAACTTTTAAGGTTTGCTAATTTACATAATTCGGTCGGTGAATCAGTTCGGCGATATTTATTGAAAATAAAACGGGAAGCAAGTTTCTGAACTTTCTCAATTTTTAATTTGTTAGACGCTACCACTGAGGATGTGCCAGTTAATGGAATGCAAAGAGGGCTAGAGCTGTTCTAAGCACTTCTGTACCTATTAGCAAGTCTCCCAGGAACTTTAAATTCCAGTTGCTCGACTAAATTGTAAGTTCAGAACTCGAAACAGAGAGTTTGTTGCAGATGGCTCACGGCAGACTGCGGAGAACAATTCAGCGTTCGCCTCGGCCGCCCTGGCAATGGTGTGTGTGGTCACACTCCCGCCATGATTTGCATCGGCCGAGGGGCACAGAAATGGCATTTAATAAAGAACGTAAAAACAAACGGGAATGCAATCGATACTGACTACGGGAGGACAGGTGCTGTGAATGTAAAGATTTTTTTATTGATTCCTTTGTTCCTCTGCCAGAGAACTTTTCGCTGTTTCCTACTTGACTCAGGACACTAAGAGTTTCTTCAACCTGCCGCGCATGCGCAGTAACCTGCCTCGGTGAAATTCACCAATTGGGACCCTGCTGCTCCAACCCCAATGGCAAGATGGATGCCGAAGAATGGTTTAGAAATATGGTTGCCTGCGGCGTCGGGGGTATAGGGTCATGGGGCTATGACGCCTCTGACTATAACAGGTGATAGGATCATGGGCCTATGACGTATTCGACTATTGCAGGTGCTAGGGTCTTGGGCCTATGATGTCTTTGACTACAGCAGCTGGTAGGGTTATGGGCCTATTACGTCGCTGACCAGAGCAGGTGATAGGGTCATGGGGCTATGACGTCTTTGACTATACCAGCTGATAGGATGACGTCTTTGACTATAGCAGCTGATGGGGTAATGGGTATATGATATCACTGACTATAACAGCTGACAGGGCCATGGGATTATGGCGTATATGATTATTGCAGGTGATAGGGTCATGGGCCTATGACGTCTTTGACTATATCATCTTTAGGGCCATGGGCCTATGACGTTTTCGACTATAGTAGCTAATAGGGTCACGGGGCTATGACGTCTTTGACTATAGCAGCCAATAGGGTGATGGGTCTATGACGTCTTTGACTATAGCAGCTGATAGGGTGATGGGGCTATGACGTCTTTGACTATAGCAGCCGATAGGGTGATGGGTCTATGACGTCTGCTACTATAGCAGCTGATAGGGTGATGGAGCTATGACGTCTTTGACTATAGCAGCTGATAGGGTTATAGGCCTATGACGCCATTGACCATAACAGCTGATAGGGTCATGGGTCTATGACGTCACTGACTATAACAGCCGACTGTACAGCTGTACGGCCGACGCTGCAACGAAGGCGCCATGCACGCGCACTCACTCGATGGCGAAGGACACGCCGAACTCTGTCTGGGTGTTCGACCTCGCCCGGTCGGTGAAGTAGAGCAGGTCCCGAGACGGCGCCCTCGTCAGGAAGTTGAGGCCGCCCTTGTAGAGCGACTCGTAGAAGATGTACCCGCAGAGCCCGTCTCTGGGCAGGTTGGTGTTCTCCCTGTACGACGCCGAGCTCACCGTGCACACCAGGGGGTACACCAGCTTGGCCGGCCTGACTGGTCCACACGCGCCAGCCAGTGCCGTGACGTCAGCAAGGGAACTAAATGCTAGGAAGGCTTCACAGCAACGTTTATCA
Organism: Amblyomma mixtum; assembly: GCF_055824585.1. Classification (NCBI taxonomy): domain Eukaryota; kingdom Metazoa; phylum Arthropoda; class Arachnida; order Ixodida; family Ixodidae; genus Amblyomma; species Amblyomma mixtum. Next base: position 156,524,669 of record NC_143015.1, read on the forward strand.
CCTTCAGTGACATCACGACCTCGTCGTACACCCATGAATGCTGAGACCATGAGGTCTGGGACAGTGATCAACTTGGCTTATAGTCGGATAGGGTTATAGGCCTATGACGTCTTTGACTATAACAGCTGATAGGGTCGTGGGTCTATGACGACAGTGACTATAACAGCCGACTGTACAGCTGTACGGACGTACAGATATTTAGGTGGGCGGATGAGATTAAGAAGTTTGCGGGGATACAGTGGCGGCAACTCACAAAGGACAGGGTTAATTGGAGAGACATGGGAGAGGCCTTTGCCCTGCAATGGGTGTAGTCAGGCTGGTGATGATGATGATGATGATAGTCGGATACAACTTACAGGTGTATAGAGAGGAATCTAAACTCGTCATTTTACCGCGGGAACTCGATCCACACGTTCCGAGCAATAGTATAAACTTCGAATATTGCCCAGTGCGGCCGATTTCCGTAATTTAAATCGGGCTACACGTCCCGGCTCCAGCCCTTTTTTTTATACCGCCGCGGACGGTAGGAGGAGTCAACTAACGCGCGGAGTGCCTTTCAGGCAGTTGCGTGGCGGCTTCGCTTCGGCTTTTATTAAGGTGAAAGCCTTTAATGCTTCATTCTGTGGTGACCAAGACGTGTTAGCAAATGTGTCCGCGTTTCGGATGCATGCCTTATATGCGCATATGTCAATCAATAGCCTATCGATACTTAATCGGGTGCAATCGAAAGACACCCGAACATGATATAAAGTGATTTCATGATTATATCATTGTACTTAAGAAGTGGCATGTCGGACTGTGCACTGCGCCTGTACCTTAACTAACACTAATTAATCAGTGTACTAGTTAAGGTCACGTTAACTATCACTAACCATACAGTAACTAGTATCACAAAATGTGCAAGTCATGCTTATCTATCATAAACCATCCTTAATGATTAGCACCCCACTGCAGTGGCTCAGTGGTTATGGTGCTCGGCTGCTGACCTGAAAGACGCGGGTTCGATCTCGGCCGCGGCGGTTGAATTTCTATGGAGGCGAAATTCTGGAAGCCCGTGTACTGTGCGATGTCAGAGCACGTTAAAGAACCCCAGGCGGTCGAAATTTCCGGAGCCCTTCACTACGGCGTCTCTCATAGCCTGAGTCGCTTTGGGACGTTAAACACCATAAACCAAACGAAACCATTAATAATTAGACGTTTCTAGACGTTTCCTAGATATTGTGTCGAACATTCTGAGAGTTCCATCACTTGACAGGTGAGTAACAGGACGTGATGGATGCAATTAGAACAATGGTACAGACCAATTAGCCTAATTGACCTTTCTAGTCAGACCAGATAAATAAAACCGAGTAGGAAATTGGTCGAATTGGGGAATCGAACCAGGGTCTCAGGACTGGGAGACGAGCACACTAACCACTCCGCCATGCCAGCTCGATAGTTTGGAATGAACAAAGGTGCGTCTAGCAAATACGGAGTCTTCGTTCACTCCCATCTTCCTCCCTCAGGTGTGCACAGAGATATGCGAGGCAGATACATATTCTTTCCTCAAAAACCAATTTACCGTCGAGCAAGGCGTAGAGTCAAACGGGCGATGGCGTTCTGTGGACACCCTGGCAGCGTTGCGAGACGCTGTCGCGTTCCACTCTTAGAGGCCAAACGATATCTTAACCACACACCAGTGACACAAGCAGACACACTGCGCTTAAAGCTAGTGTCCCCCTGAATTTTAAGGCGGAAGCCGTTAATGCCTCATCGTTGTAAGCAGGAGCTGTCGACAGAAATGTCACGCTTTTCAATTGGTCGAAACGGTCGTGACGTCACAGTGCGCGAATTTCAAACGGGGCCAATTGTACTTTGCCTACTAACCATGCAACCAATTAAAGGAATCGTATAGTGATGCTCCAAGTAAGTTTGAGTTTAGTTAATTGCTTACTTAACCAATTAGCCTAATTAACTTTTCTAGTCAGACCAGATAAATAAATAAAACCAAGTAGGAAATTGGCCGAGCTTGGGAATCGTGCCCCGGTCTCCGGAGTGCGAGAGTCGAGCACGCTACCACTCCGCCATGCTAGCTCGATTGTTTGGAATGAACAAAGGTGCGTCTACTGAATACGGTGTCTTCGTTCACTCCCATCTTCCTCCCTTCTCGTTACGGCGAGGTTTAGGAGTCCACCGAGTTATGAGAGACAGATACATTTCCTTTCCTCAGAAACCAATTTACCGACGAGCAAGGCGTATTTGTCCGCGTTCCAGATTGGTCCAAATTGTCGTGATGTCACCGCGCGCGAATTTTGACGGGTGTCCACCGAAATATGTGAGGCAGTTACTGTGCAACTTCCTTTCCTCAAATACAATTTTCGTCTAGTGTCTACTGAGATATGCTACGTAATTTCCTTTCCTCAAATACAGTTTTCATTTTCTTCATTACGGCCCCTCTTTCTTCTTTCACTCACACTTCCTCCCTTCCTGTACGGTGCGGCTCAGGTGTCCACCGAGATGGCAGAGAATTACAGCCCCATTTCCTTTCCTCAAAAAGCGTTGCGTTCAAAGGGCAACGCATCGCGCCGAACGGGTGGTGGTGTTCCTTGGACTCCGTGGCAGCGCTACAACACGCTGTCGCGTTCCACTCCTAAAGGCGAAGCTTAAGTGTCATTAATTGGCAGTTAATTAATGCACCAACAGAATGTGAAGTGAACAATCGCGTAGCAGAATGCAGCACTGAGGATTTCGCCTTTCACCACTTTAGCCGCTAAAGTTCCTCGTAATTTTTTTTGTTTTTAAGGCGGAAGCCTTTAATGCCTCATCGTTGCAAGCAGGAGTTGTCGACAGAAATGTCACGCTTTTCAATTGGTCGAAACGGTCATGACGTCACAGTGCGCGAATTTCAAACAGGGCCAATTGTACTTTGGCTACTAACCATGCAACCAATGAAAGGGATCGTTATAGTGATGCTCCAAGTAAGGGGAATGAGTTTAATTTATTGCTTATTTACCCAAGTAGCCTAATCAACCTTTCTAGTCAGGCCAGATAAATAAATAAAACCGAATAGGAAATTGATCGAGTTCGGGAATCGAACCCCGGTCTCCGGAGTGCGAGACAAGCACGCTAGCACTCCGCCATGCCAGCTCGATGGTTTGGAATGAACAAAGGCGCGTCTAGTGAATGCGGTGTCTTTGTTCACTCCCATCTTCCTCCCTTCCCGTTGCGGCGAGGTTCAGGTGTCCACCGAGGTATGCGAGACAGATACATTTCCTTTCCTCAAAAACCAATTTACCGACGAGCAAGGAGTAGAACAGTACGGGCGATGGCGACTCCCTGGCAGCGTTGCAAGACGCTGTCGCGTTTCACTCTTAGAGGCGAAGCTTAACATCTTAACAACACATCAGTGATACAAGCAGCAACACCGCGCTTAAGGCTTTCGTCTCACCGCACTTTAGGTCAATTAAGTGCCCCCTGAATTTTTTCGGTTTCCGTGAATAAACAAATCCAGTCAGAGGCTACATAGCAACAAATTAGGCCCACGGAAATAAAAATACGCGTGGGCTGTTTGCTTTCGCCGATCGCTACGTATCACTCCGCCGATGGCAGAGCGGCAAGCCGCCACGGGACTGGCTGTAAGGTTGGTTGACTCCTCCTACCGTCGGCGGTGAGTTCAAAAAAAGGTGGGAGCCGTGACGTTGAATCCGATTTAAATTATGGAAATTGGCCGCACGGGAAAAAAATTTCAGGGGGCACTTTGACTGTCTAAAGTGCATAAAGGCGAAAGCGTTTTCCGCACCACTTTGCCTGTGTGGCACTGGTGACGTCATGACTGGATGACGTCACACATAATTGATGACGAAGCAATTACAAATTGCTAATAATGGCTAAGTATCGATTCATGACTAAATATAATTAACTGCTAATTAATGACGCTTAAGCTTCGCCTTTAGGAGTGGAACGCGACAGCGTGTTGTAGAGCTGTCAGGGAGTCCACGGAACGCCACCACCCGTTCGGCGCGATGCCTAGCCCTTTGAACGCAACGCTTTTTGAGGAAAGGAAATGGCGCAGCAATTCTATGTCATCTTGGTGGACACCTGAACCGCACCGTACAGGAAGGGAGGAAGTGGGAGTGAAAGAAAAAAGAGAAAGGGGGGGGGGGCCCTAAGAAACTGAAAATTGTGTTTGAGGAAAGGAAGTTACGCAAGTAACTGTCTCACATATCTCGGTGGGCACTCGTCAAAATGCGGACACATCTGCCGACACGGCTGCCGACACGGCTGCTAACGACAGTATGAGGCATTAAAGGCTTTCGCCTTAATAATTCGAAGTTTCGAAGAATGCTCGGATCGTGTAGATCGAGTTCCCGCTGTAGAAAGACGACTTCAGATTCCTCTTTAGCGCACCTTTAAATCTGCACTGAAGTTTCACCCATATTTAGGGCCGCCGCACAGAATTGTTCCATGACAAAAAAGTAGTGCGTTGTTAAAAATTTTCTTGTCACCTAAAGAAGAAGCCAGTTACCAGAAAAAAAATATAAGCTCTGAAATTTTGGTAAATGGCTCGTTTAATAAAGTCGAACATTAAACGTTGGTTTCGTTTACTGTTGGGATATGCTAGCGGAGTAATGCAAGACTCCGCGGAACGTGGTCCAGTGTTAGCAATTGCAGTTTTTTTTAAGTTGTATCCTACTAGAGTGCTCCTGGGTAAATGGATGCATTGTACCTTGGAGAGAGCACGTGTCCTGAGCACTGAGTCCTGTTCTTTGTTTTAAGGGCGATAAATTCTAGAATTCTCTTGTGTAATACACTGAAATATTCTATTTTCTATTCTAAGTTACATTCTTTAATTTGCCTAATTAATAGTGAGTCATGACACTCATATCGCGTAAAAAGACCTTGAGCGATGCAGGTGCGCGTAAAAATATATGTTTGGAGGAACGTGGCATGTTCATGCTCGTGATAACGTTAATGCGGTGCTGAAATGTCAAAGCATTTCTCGCCAGAAAACTAGAATTTTGCTTGATCCGGAACATTTCCACTTTTAGGCTTCGGTTAGGGTGCATGACGGTCGTATTGTGTGCAAGGTTTAAGGATACTTTCGTATTAACTCTAGAGTGCTCGATTTGGCTATACAGGACCATGTCTCATCACTGTTCTTGTTTAGCTACCATCAGCGCTGCGCTTCGAAGAGACGAAACTAATGCAACTTACTTGATGGGCCTCTGGTTGACGTAGATGTGGTTGTAGTGGTGGTGGTTGTAGTGGTGGTGGTAGTTGTGGTGGTTGTGGTAGTTGTGGTGGTTGTGGTGGTTGTGGTGGTTGTGGTGGTTGTGGTAGTTGTGGTTGTCGTGGTAGTAGTGGTTGTGGTGGTTGTGGTAGTTGTTGTGGTAGTTGTGGTGGTGGTTGTGGTGGTTGTGGTGGTTGTGGTAGTTGTGGTGGTTGTGGTTGTCGTGGTAGTAGTGGTTGTGGTGGTTGTGGTAGTTGTTGTGGTTGTCGTGGTAGTTGTTGTAGTTGTCGTGGTAGTTGTAGTGGTCGTGGTAGTTGTAGTGGTAGTAGTGGTTGTGGTAGTTGTCGTGGTTGTAGTGGGAGTTGTGGTGGTCGTTGTAATGGTAGTTGGCGGTAGTGTAGGCGTCACTGTGGTCACCGTCGTACTGCTTGTCGTTGTCGGGGTTTTGTCACCTGCGTATGAGTGCTGCCTGTTAAATGCAAGCCTCCGATTTTTTTTTCGCACGTATGCGCCTGGTGTGCTAACCGGCTTCATTAATAAATATAAAAGAGCCCTGGCAACGCGGTAAAATCAGGCTTATGGTATTCCCCTAACGTGAGTTGAATAAATGTTTAATTTTAAAATGATCATATTTGGAACATTAGTTTACTTCATCAACATGAGGTCGATTTGATTGGCACGAAACTGATAGTTTTGCTGCTTTGAGCGATTTTTTCTTTTTTTAATGGCTAACAGCCATCGAGAGGCTACTACCAAGAAGTTTTCTTTTAAAGCGCTCAGAACATTGAAGCTAGTTTGCTAGTTTAGTCACTGAAGCTTTCTTACAGCTTTGCTGAATTTCCTGAACAAGAAATCATGTAAGACATGTTGTCTTAAATTCTTAAGTTTAGTTTATTCATGCAAGGCCTGTAGTGCGTGGACTAATAATAAAGATTTCTATTCTACAGAAGAATTCCTGTAGATGTTGCAATGAAAGACTTTCAAGCAGCTTTAACGTATTCAAAGTGCGCTAACCACACACGGCGCCTGTTTAAATAGAGGTTTCGTTATTTTTATCTGCTTGTCAACGTTATTTCCAGTGCAGCCTTTTTCTTGGCCCTTCTTCTGAAATTTAAAAACAAATAAAAAGTTGTACTTTCTGTTTTGCATTGGAGGCAACATAATCAGGAAGTAAGGTCTGCCTTTAAATAAATCAGTGCTGAATAGCACGTTGTATTTCCGCTCACGCCATCCACTACATAAGGCGTGCATCAAGGTTCCTATATCACGTCATCGAAAAAAGGTTTAAAATATATCATTGTCATCGTGTTTGCTCCTTAACGTAGACTTATCCTGCAGCGACGTTACAGGAGTTACGTGGGCGACAAGAGATCGGTGTTCGCGGGAAGACTGCGCAATTTTCGAAACCAAGCTTTTTAAGATAGGATGATTCCTGTCCGATCCTAATGGCAGCATTGGCGAACGTCGTATAACTCGTGAAATCAATTGGTTACTTTAGTAATTAGCTCGAAATCTGCTAATTAACTTTACGAGCACTTCAACTGGTTTTGATTAGAGAACTGTAGCGGGCCATCAGGGCAGCCGGTATCAATTATTAGGCGTGGAGAAATTAATGGCCCTTGGCGCTCCTATTATGCTATATAAATTTCAGCTGTCCAGAAGCAACGAAGGGACGCGCGGCGGCCACGGAGCCCGTATAGCCACGCCCACCGGCTGACGTAGTGCGGAGCGGACCAATTACCCTCATTCTGTCCTTCATCTCCGGCTCGCGCGCCGGGATGCGACGCACCTCTCGAGCAGGCGGGACCGAAGTAGCCGTGGCTGCGCTCACTTTCCAGCAGCCACGCGACTTTCATGCACAGCTTTCTGTGACATGTTCAGCAACTAGAGCCACCTGTTGTCCGCCGGCAGCGAACAAAACGTGACTCAAAGGGTGACTCAAAGGTGACTGCAAAATCTGACCCATAAAATGCTTCCTGTGCTAGCACTAACGATTTCCGACGGCCTTATAAAATAGGATGTATCAAAAATTCTGAATTCCCGCGGTGATGTTGAGTGTTCAGCGCCACGCGGCACATGGTGGCAACCGTGAGAACTAGAAGCGTTTGTCCATATTTTCTGGGCTTGACCATGCGTCTGGACAGCCGTAATTCCCAGAGTCGTAGCGACAAGCGTTATTTCATTCCTCTACGTCTAATAATTAATATTGGCTACGGTAATGACCCTCAACGATACTTTACTTTCAACAAAGCGCCAAACTGCTAAATAAAAGCATAATCAGTAGATTTTAGTTATTTACTGTAGTTAGTTACTGTAGTTGTGAAGGCCGCCAACGCCGTCGCCCTCACCGCGAATAAATTATCATTTTTTTTCTCAAAAAGCCTACTTTTGAAAACTACTCAGTCTGTATGCCAGTGTGTATGCCTTGTACGCCAGTCACCGCTTTTTGATTCTGCCAGAAAGTTTAAAGAAACGGTGGTCGATTTGCGTAGCTAGGCCTATTGCGAACCAGTAGCGCTAGCACAGAGGTTTTCACTTCGTTTTCGGTTTCAGTTCTAACCTCGGCTTTAAAGATTCTCTGCATTTATAGTTGGCTGTAAAACGCCATTGCTCCGTGATGGCAGGTGCTGACACCTGTGGGACGTGCGAGACCCAGTTTCTTCTTCCCGAGCAACCTCTCGCGACCAGTCATTAATTGAATTGCCACCTGCCACGACGGACAGTTTGCTCACAATCCGGAGGGAAGGTTGTGAGGATGCCACAAGGTCACGTGACCTAGTTGGCCCAGGGTTGCCCACAACCAGGTGGGCACACAAAGAGATAGCGCAAATTGACTGACAGACAAGGGCTTTTCGGCTCAGTGGGAGCCTTAGTGCTGACGCACTGAATACTCGCAGTATATTAAGAGAGTTAGCTCTTACTCATCACATTTCGTGGGGTCTGCTACCATCCTGAGATCACAGTGCCATCTGTGGCAGCAACTACTCATCACGTTTGGAGATTTCGTGGGGTCTGCTACCACCCTGAGATCACAGCGCCATCTGTGGCAGCAGCTAGAAAACAGCACATCTCACATTGAGACTGGTAGCGCCATCTACAATAGCATTGCACAAACAACCACGTGGCGCATGCCAATGATGACGTCACGGTCCAATGACGCTCGTTACTTCGACGTCATCCAGTCGGACAGGCTAAACTTTCTACTGTGACAGTTACTATATACGAACCGATCATGACGAGAATTATCGCAAGGAGGACAGCGCAGATGATGAGGAACAGCAGCAGAATGCACAGCAGGAGCAGCATCCCCATCCGTCTGTCCTCCCTGGAAAGGCCCAAAGAAAGGAGATGTAAGACCAGCTGTCGGGCTAGTCGGTGCTGCACCATGTTAGTCAACAGCGCTAAGACGCTCGGACAGAACACAAAACACGACGACAAATGCGCTCACGTCGTCGTGCATGTCGTCGTACTTTGTGCTCAATCCGTGTGTCTAATCGCTGTTGACTAACATTAAGAAAAGAAGCGCAGTTGAGTTTTAAAACACACAAGTTCGGCTTGCCTGACAAGAGATTGAAAGCAAAAGACCAGAAAAAAATTCTAGAGGCCCGTGTACTGTGCGATGTCAGTGCAAGTTAAAGAACCCCAGGTTTTATTGGTCCCAAAAAATATACAAAACAACATAAATGTACAGACGAGGGTCCCAAAGTCAAAGAAAGAAGGTTGTCGAAATTTCCGGAGCCCTTCACTACGGCGTCCCTCATAGCCTGAGTCGCTTTGGGACGTTAAACCCCCATATAAATGGCCGCCGCGGTAGTGGCTATGGTGCCTGGCTGCTGACCTGAAAGACGCGGGTTCGATCCCGGCCGCGGCGGTCGAATTTCGATGGAGGCGAAATTCTAGAGGCCCGTGTTATGTGCGATGTCAGTGCCCGTTAGAGAGACCCAGGTGGTCGAAATTTCCGGAGCCATTCCCTACGGCGTCTCTCATAGGTTGAGTCGCTTTGGAACGTTAAACCCCATAAACCAACCAAATCCCCATAAAAACTAAACCTTCTTTGGCTTAACTATAAAGTGTATGTAACTATAAATGTGTATGCGCCGGTGTGTTTCTTCTGCGATCGTTATACTTTTATACTTTGCTCTGTTAAGAAGCATATCAGTAGTTCAGCTCACGTTTCCACGTCGACCAGTTCGTGTTCCGAGCGTGGCAGAACACTGGGGCCGGGAAAGGCGCCTTCGACAGGCAGTTGCTGTGCGGCGACGTCGCCGGAGCCCAGCTGCGGTGCTAGCGCCGAGCTCACGAGAGGCGTCGGCAGCGTGTAGCTGCTCGTGGAGCCCGGCGTCTCGCGGGCGCTGGTCGACAATTCTCCCTGCGAGTGCGCCGAAGAGCCAACGGGGACGTTAAATAGCGCGTCGCACTTCCGACCTCACCAGTTCAGCTTATCGGCCCAATATTGGAAATGTGTTGGCAAAGGCACGTCCTACAAAGGGCCAAGTGAGACCATTCATTTCTAAAAATGGGCCGAATAGCTGTGCTGCTTGGGCCTGGATGTCCTGTAGACATCTCGCTTGCCTTCACGAGCTCAAAACTGGTCTTTTCTACACTCTGAGCCAGAGAAGAGCAGGTGCAGCACAGGGTTTAGACCTTACCAAGCAGCTGCGTTCTTACAGCCGTAAGTCCCTCGAAATACCAAGTATTACTGATTGATGCGACAGCATTATATCGCTATGTCGCCTCGGTAAAAAGTGTCCGCAATACGTGTCCGCAAAACTTGTCCGCAAATTCTGTCCGCGAATAAGAGCCGCGGCGGGAAGCCTTAAATATCAACCGCCGACAGGGGGACCCGCATAGAGTTAATGGCGCTGGTGTGCTGCTCCCTTGCAGCTCGAATTTTCAGATTTCTGCATATGCTTTCCCAGCAAGTTCACTGAAGACAATGCTGCCACCCATCAGTAGCAAAACACTGCAGTGGACCTTCGCCCATTGCGGTGCTATCGATTCCGGCTTCGACTTATCTGTCCGTTTCAAGCCGTAAACGAGCAGACGACCCCCTAGCAGACGTAGCGGTGGCGGTGGTAGCGTCTCAGCGCCGTCTGCTCGGGAGTGGCACAGCAGCGCCTTTAACTTCATGGCAACGCCCCTATCGGCAGTTAACAGTACCAACTTCACGCCGCCTAGGCATCGCAGCTCTCACCTTTTCCGCTACTCCTATTCTAGTTCACTGCAGTGCTCAGTTAGTCCCGTTTCGCAGAGCTGTATGCAATCGCCTGCGAAACTCGCGAAGTTTCGGCCTTTCTGAAGAAAGACGAAGAATTGAGATTCGGCGTAGGCATAATGTACAAAGGTTTTGCTGCGCTCTTTTAAAACCCTTCTTAAGACCGCATTCCAGTACTTACAATCTGCACTAAACGGTATCAGGAACTGACACGCCCCGAACAAAGATCACAAAGAGCCTATATGCAGCTGATTAGAAAACGCATGTGGTGAGCAAAGCTCCTTACTATGGCAGATATAACTCGATATTTCGCAAGATGAGGAAATGTTCCAATCATCGTGGCTTCTCTTGTTTCTTTTTTTTTTACAAATTTGGCAAGCAATGAAAACCTTCAATGAGTTCTTACTTGGTTAGTATAAATAAAATACTTACGGTTCCATGCGAAATACCTGCACAGAAATATGCACGACATAAAAGGGGCTCCCTAAATACGAAAGGCGGCTGCTTTTTCTTATTTTTGTTGGGCACCAAATATTTTCTCTTCGCCTAAGTGCTTCTTCAATAAGCGCAGTACATCCAGTCCGCCCTAGAATACAATATAAGTAGCATCCAATCCAATCCAGTAATCCAATATGGCCGCGCATTTGGGCAGCGTTTATTTCGCGGAACCCGCAAAACGACCTCGCTCACCGCTGTCTTCTTAGTCTACCTTCCCTGGCATCCCTTTCGTCTGTACTACCGCTACTCCACCCCCCCCCCCTTCCCCACCCTCTTTCCCATCCTCTTCCAATGTGAAAAACTTAATGCGATTGCAATAGAGCTGGCTTCACACCAAAAACTCTTCCGCCAGATGTCGGGAAATTCCCCGATTGGTAGAGAGCTTTCAGATCACGTGACCGCGGCGGGCCAATAACAGTGCAGGACCGATTCCGAAACGGGGCCCAGGTCGGTTCACTTCCAAAATTTGGGACCCCCAGAAAATTCGGAAATAGAACCAAAGTGGGCCCACCCTTCAAATTTAGAGACATTTAATAAGCAAATAAAAAACAGCGCTCTGATTCCAAGGGACCATATAGTTTTGTTTGTGTTAAAGACACGCCGGTCGGTAACCTTACGTTAAAAGTAATTGCGTGTTCCAGTGGACGATCCGGAACACGTTTTATTGCTCTCAGAACCGAAAAGCTCCAATGGGTGAATTCGATTCAGATCCCTAGTCCTTGCTGGTTGAAACAGATTCTGTGCTTCTTCGCATATTCAGTTCTCGGTGCCGGTTCGCCGATGGAAACACGCCATATCATGCACATTACCGACTGAAGACAATGCACAAAATGAGTCTGCTTACTCGTCAGGGATGTGCTGGTCCCAGTGATATCGGAAGCTGCGGGAAACATCGGCAATTGTAGAAAGAGGTTAGGCACTAACAATGAGTTTGAAATCAAGAGTTGGACGAAAACTCGTCTGGTCGGGGTCAATTTATATAGGGTTATTCGTTTTCGGGTTTGATATTTTTTCAAATTCGGGGAATAAAAATCGGGCGTTATTTTTCGGCTGATAATAGGGGAGAAATCGGGTTTTTTTGTAGAAAATCTCCGAAATTCGGGTTTTATCGGGTTAAATGCGCAAACTAATAATTTATTCCATTTCCTCTAAACGGTGGTAGAACAACTGGGGCTATATTTTGGGCTGCTTTTAAGAAAGTATTGCAAAATTTGGCGTTTATTTAGTAATTAATTATCACTCGCAGTGAGAGGCAACGGTCAGTTTTGAGAAAAGAAACATTTTATTCACGAGGGCTGGTCATCGACGTTCTACACGTCCTTATTAACATACATAATCATCTGCATGCGCAACATCTCGGTTTCCATCCGAGACCTGTCTTGTCTCTGCAGGTACCTTAGCTGAGAGAACGTTCGCTCAACGTCACAGCTGCCATTAGCTAGGCACAACAATGACAACGCTGCATTTGCTAGCCTTGGGTAACGCACAGTTGCGTCGTTCCAATAGTCCATCACTTCGACATCTTCATTTGTGGGGCTTGCTTCCAGCAAGACTCCTCGCGAAGCGAGCCTACATCGTCCATCACGGAAATAAAGAGAGGTTGGTAGTCATCAAACGATTGACTCAGCAGCCGCTTCTGGAACGGATCGAGTACGGCTCCCAGTTTACACAATGTCAACTGGTTTTCTTCTTTGTCTGAGACTTGAGGCACAGCAATTCCGTGGGCATAATTGTTTCAGAAATCGGGAAAAATCGGGTTTTACCCGATATTTTAGAAACACGTTCGGGGTGCAAAAATCGGGTAAAATCGGGTTTTATCCGAAAACGAACAACCCTAATTATAAAACATGACATTGCAGACACCGATCCCAACACAGAAAATACACAAGACGACGTTTCGGCTCCCATACGGGAGCCTTGTTCAGAGTCTACACACACAAAAAAAAGACGTTTCGGCTCCCTTACGGGAGCCTTGTGCATGTGCTTGCGTAGACTGCGAACAAGGCTCCCGTATGGGAGCCTTGTTCGCAGTCTACGCAAGCACATGCACAAGGCTCCCGTAAGGGAGCCGAAAATGGGAGCCGAAACGTCTTGTTGTGTATTCTTTTCTACGTTGTGGTCGGCGTCTGCAATGTCACGTTTTATAACAATGACTTTGTACGTCATACTCAATTCGCAACAGGAGAAAACGAAAAATCATGCGACATTCTGACTTAGGAGGGTCTCTGGGAAACACACGGAAATGCGGGTTGCTGACCAGTGCACATAGTCACGAAGGTTTCTAATAGTTTAATCTATTAAATTCCCGAAAAGCTTGTTTCTAACTATCGTAACTGGCCAGCTGTTGTAGAAACTTCCCTTCAGTTTATACGGAGGGTATTATGACAGCAATAGTACCGGCAGTTGTGAGAGTATTAATGGTAGTAATAGCATGGGCAATTGTAGTGGCACTGACTGGCGCACTGCGCCTACGGGTGTGGCATCAAGAGCAGTGTTAGGAATCTTATCTGTTCATCGGGAGTAGTTACTGTACGTGTGAAATTAATTCTAAATGCTACTATCATAATATCACTTTAGACTGCACGCTGTATGTGCTGCATTGCATGAAGGGTAATTGTATGTGCAGTCGGCAGCAGAAGTTTATGGGATGCATGTGCTTGGGAACCAAGTAGGGTATCCTCCTTTTTGGGAACAAACGTAATGCAGCGCTCCCTCGCGACCCATTCGCTTAGTGTTGATGTCAGCAGATGGATCATGTATACATCTGATCATACTTTTTCAAGCATTCGAGGTGGCTAACTAGCGTGATGGCGCCGAGATAGGACCCGTATACACAGCTCTGAAAAACGTATACCCTTAGCTCAACAACGTGGCTAAGCGTATCCTTTTGCGTAGTTATGGTGGCATGATAAATGCAAGATAACCGATGGTCCTTAAAGGTGCACTGAAGAGGAATCTGAAATTGTCTTTTTGCCGCGGGAACTCAATCTACACGTTCCTAGCATTCTTAGAAACTGCGACTTATTGCCCTGTATGGCCGATTTCCCAAATTAAATCGAATTAACGTCCGGCTCCGGCTCTTTCTTTTTTAATTCTTCCTCGTACGGTGGGAGGAGTCGACCAACGCGTGGAGTGCCTTTCACCCAGTCCCGAGGCGGATTGCCGCTCTGCCATCGGCGGAGTAATACGTAGTAGTCCGTAGCAGCAAATAGTCCGCGCGTATTTTTATTTCTGCGGGCTTATTTTACGGTTATATTATCTGCGAATGAAACTATTTATGCATGGAAACCTGAAAAAGAAAATAAAGCGAAAGCAAAGCCTCCACGGAGCTGGCTGAAAGGAACTTCACGCGTTGGTCGACTCCGCCCATCGTACGAGGCAGAATTAAAAAAAAAAGGGCGGGAGCCGGACGTTAATTCGATTTAATTGGGGAAATCGGCCACACAGGGCAATAAGTCACTGTTTCTAAGAATGCTAGGAACGTGTAGATCGAGTTCCCGCGGGAAAAAGACAAGTTCAGAATCCTCTTCAGTGCACCTTTAAAGGGCAACTGCATAGGTTTTAGAAAGCGATGAGCTTAAAGTGGTCGATTGTGTGAAACTTCCAGGTAAAAAGCAGGCAAAGTCCTTTCGGGCTAGCATTTCAAATGGTGACGTAATCGCCGATTAGAATCGTGACGGCCTTCAAGCTTCTCCGCAGCGCGCAACGCCAAGTGGGGGGGGGGGGGGGGGGCGCATGATGACGTCATCGAAGGTATCGGTACATTTCCAACGCACAAACGCCTTCTTTCAAGGAAAAAAACCAACACCACGGAAGGCAAAGCCCGCTAAACGTTGTTTCGCAGCATCCAACAAGACACGAGTGTGTGGCTGACGGCAGCGGCAATTTCAAATCATACCTTCCGTGACGTCACACTAAAGTTCTCCGCATTCCTCCAGTGCTTTGAGGAGAAGCGTAAAATTCTATCGTTGATTACGTGACTACTTTAAGCGCTAGTGCAAGAAAACTTGGTATGCTTTACCTACAGCCCATATAGATTTGAGTCCTTGAATATCACAAAATTCTCAAAAAGTGCTGTAGTATCGGGTGTTAGGAAGTTAGGTGGGCAGGTGAGATTGCTAGTTTTACGGGGATAGGGTGGCCGAAGCTGGCACAGGACAGGGTTAATAGGAGAGGTATGGGAAAGGTATTTGTCCTGCAGAGGGCGTAGTCCGAGTGATGATGGGGTCGATGGTATTGCGGAAAAGCCGTTGCCTGTAATGCATACTCCGTACTGCCATGCTGCTAGATGCAAGGCCCACCGCCTTGGGTCGGAACCTGGCCGCGGTGGCTGCTATTATCTGTACCCATTAAAATGTATCGGTACACATTAAACGAATTCAGGTGGTTACTACGGAGCCTTTCACTGAGCGAGCTCCAGAGCCTTCAGTGTCGCTTTAAGATGCGTATGTGAATCAGTAAATGACTCAGCTTTGATCATTTCGTCTCGGATTTGCAGGAACTGGAATCAGAGTTTAACGAGACAAAAGCCGAAACGAGTAGGAGTTGTCGCTGTGGTCGTCAAGTCTTCAGCGCCACTCGATTCGCTCGAACGGCAATCGCTCGAGCGCATGAAAGTGCTGACCGAACTTTGTGCGTCATTCGAGAAGAACTCACCCATTTCGGCGAGATGGTCGACGCCCGAGGCGAAGTAACGGGTTGAGGTGCCGGCCCGATCTCGGAGGTCTTGTTCGACGTCGTAGGCGAGAGCGGCGAATCTGAGATACACGACGCAACGCAGAGTCCTTCTTCTCTTTCAGATCAGAGCGCGTGGCGCGTGTCACCACGTAGACCACGCTTCATCTTCTTTAGCTAATCCACTCTCAACTCAGTCTATAGCCGGAGGTTTGCAGATCAGAGAAGGACGTATCTAGAAATTCCAATTACTCGAATGGGACTCACTTTGTCGGTTCCGCTTCTTCTCTCCTTCGGTGCTAGCGCCAGATGCTTCGCATTGCATCAGGTTTGCGATTACCTCCACAATTACAAAACTGCTACCGGCAGATTCCCTTGCTAATGGCATCCAAAATTTCCGCATTGCGAAATCTGTCAGCAATTTTTTCTTGTATTCAGTTCTAGAATCTTTTCACCCTTTTGTTTTTTTAATTCATTTTTAATTTTTATTTTAATTTATAATTCCATTTTTATTTCCTCTGAATTTTTACCCAAAGTTAAATTATTA
This sequence comes from Amblyomma mixtum, assembly GCF_055824585.1. Classification (NCBI taxonomy): domain Eukaryota; kingdom Metazoa; phylum Arthropoda; class Arachnida; order Ixodida; family Ixodidae; genus Amblyomma; species Amblyomma mixtum. The sequence continues at coordinate 156,540,812 of NC_143015.1, forward strand.
GCTTCGCAGTCAAAGTTAAACCATTACTTTGGCCCCAGTTTACCTTCTTTTGGCTCTCCTCACTGAACCCTGGCCTAACCCGCGTCGTAGGTATGTGCCATGCCACCAAAGCAACAACACCCAGACAACATTGAAATATCCTGAGGACATACTGAGGATGTTTTTCTGAGGACATTCTTTATCCTCAGGACGTCCTCAAATGATCCTCAAAATGTACTGAGAAGGTCCTCGTGTCCGGCCTCAGGACATCCTCAGAACAGCCTCAGGAGGGTATTATATGATGTTTTGAGTACATTCTGAGGAGGTTATAGCTGGTCAAGCTGCATGAAAAAAAATGCGAAAAATTCATGTAAATCATTTATTTGCTGAGCTCTTCAGTTGCTTCACTGCTGTTTGCCGCCATCCCTGTGCGCTGTGCTGGTCTTTTTACGTCTCTTCTGAGCTGCTGTCTTCTGTGCTGCCTAAAGAAATATAAATGGAAAGTCAGCAGTTCATTATGTATAATTCAGTTCAAGCATTCAAGCACGGAAGCAAAAAGTTCTTAATGCTACTAGTACAGTAATGTGCTGCAAATATGACTTTTAATATTTGAACTACAAGTTACAACTTGCAGTGCAACACTGCCCTTCAGCATGAGCAACTGCCATAAAAGTTAATCACTGCAACATGTATCCCTGCTTCTACACCTAAACGACGGTACTGTTCTCCCGACATTTCGGAAAGGTCACTCGACTTTTTCGGAGTTTAGAGAGCTCGGAGAGAGTTCGGAGTTTAGAGTCGGAGAGCTTAGCTAAGCCGCTAAGCTCTCGCCGATGAAGGAAGCGCAGAAAAACACTGGCTGCGGAGCACTTTCAAAAGCGACGTGGCCGCGGCATGCGACGACCCAGATTCTACTGCCACGTTTGAAGTTTACGTCGAAAAGTCGGTGCCCTCGTCACCGTGTTCGTGATCCGCTTCAGAACCAACCTAGCCATCAACCTGAGAAAAATGGTCTTGACTGCAATCAGCGCTTGCATCTACAAAATCAATACTGCCCCATGTTCAATGCCTTCGCTTCTCAAAACGAGGCCTCGACACGTACTGTCTGGCAAAGAATGTTTGCTTACACACAGAATTCACACTCAAACTGGTTGCACTGTTTTGGCAATTGATCAGGATCAGCTTTGGCACACGCAGCGAGCACAGGCTAGCGTCAACGCTTCGTTTCCTTGACTATCGGCACACATCGTGAAAATATACAAAGGCATTACTCACTTTTTCTTTGCGTGTATCCATGATTTGCGCACCACAACGCGCACGTGCGAGTCACTTGCGTCTTGCGCGAGTGTTGTGGATGCAGACTTAGGCTTGGCTTGAATTCAAACTGGTCGCACACAATGATGATGATGACTTTGCGGTCGGTATGCGATTTTATGAGGTACGGAACGATTTATTCTATGAAAAACAATTTTTTTATTGCGAAAATGCAAACTATTTATCGAAATTTGTCTGCAAGCAACACACAGATGGGCCCCAGGCACACCAGAATTCAAGCCTGTGGCTCGGGCTCTTTCGCCAAAGGAAAAGCTAGCGGCATGGCTAGCGGCACTGTTTACGTCATGGAGGGCTGGAAACGATTAGCAGAAATGATAAGCACGATAACATCATCGGATAAAAGAACGGCATCCGTCACTGCGAGACACCAGAAGTCATCGATTTTAACAGGGCATCAACCACCAGCGATGCGGGTTGTGGCATAATGTTCAGTTCGACGTTGCATTACCCGCGCCCGTATCGGAGCGGCCCAAACTTTTTTGTCTGTGTCGTTTGCACTTCGTGCGCAGCAAGCATGCTCTTTGTTCAAGTAGAACGTATTTACATTAAAAAGCCTGCATGAATGCGCAGCATTCTGAATGCGGTTACTCTCGTTTTCGCGCGCAGAAATTTGAGGAGTAGACTTGCTGTCGTTAACCAAACAAACCTTTTCTACATGAGGTTGTCAAAGGGAGAGAAACTGTTCAGGCTCAAGGCTAGCGCCGCGCAGTAATGCATCTGGAAAACTAGGACAGCAGAGAGCTATATATTAGAATGCAAATTACATGCATTATTTTGCTAGTGATTTTCATGCATGCGTGTTCGCAGATATGTCCTCGAGAGGACATTTTGAGGACCACGAACCCACCCGTATGACCTGAGGACATCGTTCTGAGGACGTTTCCAGGACAATCCAACCTAGGACATTATGAGGACATATTGAGGATGTTTTAGAAGCCTTGAGGACATTTGGACCATTTGAGGACGTCCTCAGGATGTTTGGTGTTGTCTGGGCAACAACATTGTTATTAGCCTTACAAAAGATGACACACAGCCACACTGGATGATCGGCCAAGAATCGGGAGGCGAAGGGTGATATTCACCTCTACATAATAAAGGCAAAATAAAAATATGCGGAAGAGCAACAGCGGTGGATTCCAGCCCTTGAAATACAATTTTCAGTTTCTTCATTATATACGCCCCTCTTTCTTTTTCTTCTTTCACTCCCACTTCCTACGTTCCTGTACGGTGCGGTTCAGGTGTCCACCGAGATGACACAGAATTACTGCGCCATTTCCTTTCCTCAAAAAGCGTTGCGTTTAAAAGGAAGCCATTCCGCCGGACGGGTGGTGGCAGTTCCGTGGACTCCCTGGAAGCGCTACAACACGCTGTCCCATTCGACTCCTAAAGGCGAAGCTTAAGCGGCATTAATTAGCAGTTGATTAGTATTAGGCATTAATCAGCAATTAGCCATTAATTAGTAATTGGTTATTATTTAGCAATTAGTAATTATGTGTGACGTCATCCAGTGTTGACGTCACCAGTGCCACAGAGGCAGTCAAAGTGGTGCGAAAAACGCTTTCGCCTCTACGCACTTTACACAGTCAAAGTGGCCCCTGAGTTTTTTATAAAAAGGTGTGCTCTAGAGGAGAGCTTACTCCCTTTTATGCGTAGCATATTGCAATCACTCAGTTCAGCCCTTGGGCGCGGCCGGGCAGCCACCAAACCACGTGACGTGACGTCACGTGGTTTGGTGACGTCACGTCACCACGTGACGTGACGTCACCAAACTACTTTAAAGAAAGAAAAAAAAAGAACGCCTGTGCATGGTGGCGGTTGCCACCACCCCCTTTCAAAGGGGGCGCTCCTATCCATCCATCCATCCATCCATCCATCCATCCATCCATCCATCCATCCATCCATCCATCCATTGTGGGGACGCTTTCGTCCCCTGCGTTCGCTTTCCCTCAACGCGCTAGTTCCCTGTGGTTAGCTCCTCCGCAAAGCACTCCTCTCGGTTCGGTGACTTTCCACTAACAGGGGAGGGCGCTCGCGTCGCAGCGACACCAGCGCCACGGATGGCGTTTTGCTGCGCGCTCGCGGGGAGCTACGGGGGCTCTTCTCCCTCGGCACCGGGAAGCAAGCGGACGTTTCGCTCGCAGCTTCGCTCTTCGTCGACGGGCGCCCCTCGGTTGGAACTTACTCCCGCCGAGCCCGTCCCGCTCGACCTCGGAGTTCCCTTTGCCCTACCGTGGGCGGACGTTCGCTCGTAGCCGTGCTGGTGAGTCGGACATCCTAGATTCCTCAGTGTATTTTGTTGCTAGCTGGCGTTATTGTTGCTATAGCAATAAATGCCTTGTTTGTGTCAGCCAGTGTGTCGTTCCTTTGTTCCCGCAGAGCAAGGCCCGCCGTGGTCGGCGTGCGCTCAGTAGCGTACGCGACCACGGGGTGGGGTCCGCGCGGTTTTGAACTGAGTCAGCCGCGCTTAAACGGGGAATACGTGTTTATCTCCCCCATTTAAACCCCATATCTGGCAGCCCAACGTGGGGCCTGCTCTTGGAACATTGGACGACAGTCTGTTCGGTTCGAGGAACGCTCTTTGTCCGGACTTGACAAGTGCTAGGCCTAGAGTGAATTTTGATCGCTAGGACCTGCGGCATGCTTTCTTGAGTGCGAGGTGTATTGCGCTGCGGCATGTTTGAACTTTTCGACATGCGCAGCATGTTTTTTTGTGAAGTTTTATTCCTGGAGTTTCTTCAAGAACCACTTGGTCCGCATCGAGGGAGCGCGAGGCCTAGCGCCCGCGGAGTTGCCGAGCCCGAAGCGAGTGAGTACGGAAGCCGCGTGGGTGGTCCGAGTTTTCTGTATATATTTTCTCGCTGTCTCTTTTTCGACTCTGGGAGTCGCGGCTCTGGGAGCCGGGTGGCCTGGGGCCACGGGTGCCGTTACGAGCTCGCTGGTATTGCAGCTCGGCACCGGGCGTTCCGACACCGTCCGATACGGTGGGCGCCGATCACTCAGCAGCTGCTTCGTGCAGTGAGCGGGGAGGACCACCCCACAACGCTGATGTCTCCTCGCGGCTGCGCGCACGAAACCCGTTTCGGGTCTTTCTTTTGTTGGGGGTCATCGACCGCCACTATGGTAGTGAGGCCTAAGGCTATTCATAGCTGCCTGCGCCATGTCAAAAGTGACACGACCACCGGACCGTGGTGTTGAGAGGGGGCGCACTTTGCTGGCCGCCTGTTTTTTTTTAACCTCGCATGAACCGAGCATTCTCGTTCAACTCAAGAAAGGGCTTTGTTCACTCGAACTTTGCGTTTCACAGCCGCCCGACACGTTTTGCTAGCGAGTTGAGCATTGAGCCACCAGGCCTTTGTGTACGCCGTTTCCCCTCCCGTGACCTACGTTAAAGGCATGCGGAGTGTGTTTTGGCAATCTTTCAGATCCAGCGGAGCCACTGCGGCTTGCTGTCCTGTGCACATCGTCTCGCTGCCGCCTGCTGCGACGGAGCGGCCTGTATCCTGTTCGCCGCATCCATCCGGGGCAGCTGTGGCGAGACCAGACAGCAGCCACCTCTGGCTGCTGTTGCCCTGGCGACTACTGCGGAATCTTGGACTGCAGTGGTCAACCGGCCCTCCTCTTCGCGGGCCTGCGGGCACATAGTCCGCGGGCCATGCGAGTCGTCCCAGCGGAGACCTTCACGCCGCCTTCGGAATACCGCGGAAGACTGCGTGCACCCTGTCGGCGTGACCTCCGCTGCACGACCTGCCTCAAGTGCATGAAGACCAGGAGACTACTCCATAGCATGTAACTTGCAGGCGCGTGGGTCTATTTAAGGTTGGGGGGATGTGGGGACGCTTTCGTCCCCTGCGTTCGCTTTCCCTCAACGCGCTAGTTCCCTGTGGTTAGCTCCTCCGCAAAGCACTCCTCTCGGTTCGGTGACTTTCCACTAACAGGGGAGGGCGCTCGCGTCGCAGCGACACCAGCGCCACGGATGGCGTTTTGCTGCGCGCTCGCGGGGAGCTACGGGGGCTCTTCTCCCTCGGCACCGGGAAGCAAGCGGACGTTTCGCTCGCAGCTTCGCTCTTCGTCGACGGGCGCCCCTCGGTTGGAACTTACTCCCGCCGAGCCCGTCCCGCTCGACCTCGGAGTTCCCTTTGCCCTACCGTGGGCGGACGTTCGCTCGTAGCCGTGCTGGTGAGTCGGACATCCTAGATTCCTCAGTGTATTTTGTTGCTAGCTGGCGTTATTGTTGCTATAGCAATAAATGAACGGCTACCCAAGCTCATTCATCCGGCGCATTATCAGGAAACAAGAAAGGCAAAACAAAATCCGGTCTATTATTTCCTCAGAGGCATGCCAGAAGCGAAAACGTGTTTGCATCCCCTACGTGAGAGGCGTGAGCGAGACGCTCGGTCGCATTCTCGGAAAAGAAGGGGTGCTGACAACGCACAAACCGACCAGCACTATCGGTCGCCTTCTCCCCCGCCCAAAAAACCGGCAGCCCAGAGAAAAGGCCCAGGGCGTCGTGTACAAAATTCCGTGTTCCGTCTGCCCGGCGTCGTACATAGGGGAAACGAAGAACTTCGCGGAAAGGATGAACCAACACAAAGCGGACGTCCGTCACATGAATCGTCAACGCAGCGCCGTGGCCGAACACTGTGAAGGGTGTGACCACCCAATTGACTTCGACAGCACCATTGTATTGGAAACGGAAGCTAACCCACGCAGGAGGCTTCTACTCGAGTCGTGGCACATACAGCAAACACGAGAGAATGTTAATCGTTCCCTGGGGACTCTCCCCTCATCCTACGTCCATGGGCTGCGGCCATTGACCCGCAGGTCCTCCACACAGGGGCTTAAAAAGCCAAGCTGCGCTCGCCCGTAGTCACACCGTGAAGAAGGGGCCGAGCCGGTCCCGAAACGTCGTGTTTTTCCTGTATTTTACTTGGTTGGCGTCACTTACCTTCTCCTAACAATAAATGCCTTGTTTGTGTCAGCCAGTGTGTCGTTCCTTTGTTCCCGCAGAGCAAGGCCCGCCGTGGTCGGCGTGCGCTCAGTAGCGTACGCGACCACGGGGTGGGGTCCGCGCGGTTTTGAACTGAGTCAGCCGCGCTTAAACGGGGAATACGTGTTTATCTCCCCCATGTAACCCCACACCATCCATCCATACGTCACGGAGGAAAAGCTGCTGAGAAAATCGAGTGCCGCCAAGCAATACCTCGCGCAAAAAGACCGCGCAATATGCAACGCATTCTTGGCTTAACCAAGCTAAGCCTGGGCATCTTTTTTCTTCCTTCCTGTCTAGAGTGTGCACTCTAAACCCGAATACACCTATATGGGACTAATTAGGAAGTTAGCTGTCCTAAAGCGCACTCACTCTAATAAAGGGTGTGCACTAGAGCACAGCTTTACTCCCTTTTCACTCCTTTCTGTTCAGGCTGTAGGGCGCCCACTAAGCAGGCAGTCCTACATGACGAATTCTCTTTACTTAGCAAAAAAAAGGGGGGGGGGGGGGGGGGGCAAGCACACTTCGACAGAAAATTGCTTGCCTGAAAAGTCCACCCTTAAACCCATCTGTTAGAAATCGTAGACCCTACGTGAGTCCCGAGTGAACAAACGTGATTTGAGGTTCCTTGATATGCTCTTTATTTTGTCCCATAAGGTTTACAGCGCGACACTTAATGCACACAAGCACACCATTCAAAAGCTGCGTGTTGAACGCTGGAAAGACACGGTAAAAAACCAGTCGCGGCAGAAAGCGCTTTCAGTGTACGAGTACATATTCGCCCACCACAGCACTGCGGTTACATAAACTTACAATGTAAATAGGCCGGTATCTCTCTTTTCACCCGCTTTGCATGTGTAAATAGGATGATTGCTTTGCAGATGCGATGAGCGGAATACATGAAAAAGTGAAATTAGAGCAGAATGAATGACCGGACTGTTATCACTTAAAGCATCTAGCTGCCATCGAGTTTTATAGATGTTGTGAACAATCTCAATAGACCACACGCAATATCTTATGGGCCGTTTTAGACGTATGAGCCGTATCACTTAAAACAGCTGCTATCGATTTTTATAGATGCTCTGAACAATTTCAATACCTCTGCAAATTGCAAATTCTTATCACTTAATATAGCTACCATTTATAGATGCTGTGAACAACCCCAGTAGACCACACGCCAAATCGTATGGGCCCTTTTAAACATTTGGGTTGTATCACTTAATATAGCTACCATAAATTTATTTTTATAGATCCTCTAAACAGTCTCATTGACCACACAAAAATTCTTTCGGGCCGTTTTAATCTCGGTCGGCCAAGCACAATCATTTAGAGAGACATGGGGAAATCAGTGCAAAAAAGATAATTCCTACGTTCCCCATGTCCAACGCGTCTGTTCAGAATAAGAAATTTTCCTTCAGAAATCCGGTGCAGAGGTTATCCAGTTCAATGCAAAAGTGAGCCGATCATCATGTGAGCCTCGATTACAAATATAAATCATCTCCGAAGCCAGGAGCGTAGCTACACTGTAAAAAATTTCACACCTTTAAAGGGAACGAACTGACTAACACACCCTCGCACCCGACAAAATAGGAGTTTCTGTTACTCGTGCACCCGTCCTGCACCCGTCTGCAACCTAGCATTTCAGGGGCGGGTGCATATGGTCAAAATACCCGCCAGTGCAGGCAAGGGTGTTCCTTTAAAAAATGTAAAGCTGGCTTCACCTCAGTTAAGCATGCCGGACTAATTGGGGAAGGGAACTGTAAAAAACATAAAATATAGCTGTAGCTCGTGCGTTTTATGGGACAAAATGTGTTGGCGTGGTTACTGTGACAACAACACGTGCACGTGTGAAGCAGTAACATGCGTTTTCGGCATTTTATCCACGTTTCACTGATGCATCGACGCGATTGTTAAGGCAACATTCCACATGGCGATCCCAACTTAACTAATTATGAAGGCAGTACAAACGCTCTGACGGGGGCGATAGTATGCGCTTTTGAGGATTGCACTTTGAGCATGGTTTACATCTTTCGCACCCGAGAACATACATGCAGCGGCGAGAAAAATATTGGTTCACTCGCAGCTGAAAAAAAAAAAAAGTTATTGATTTTATTACGGCCGCCGCGCCGCTGCGGAAAGTGCTGACGCACTGTCAAGCCGCTGCTAAGAGCGGCGGCCGTTCACTTCGCCACGGTCAGCGGGCACACTCAGTTTCCATGCTCAGTTTGCTCGAAAACGCCGTTGAGAGCGTTGCAATTTGGTAGCGCACGAGCGTAGTCGCGTGGTATCTTTTCATATTTCGCGGGCTTTCTTTAGATGCCGGAAAAAAGGACCCCGTAGGAGATACGATGCTACAATAAACTGTATTCGTTGTTTATAAACCTGCTCTACAACCTAACGTAATGGTCTTGGCACTAAAGTGAATATATGAAAAATTGCATAATTCATCTTAGTTAATTAATTAAGCGCAATACAAAATATTCTGAGGAGCGCCACATGATGGCGAACAATGCATCGTTTGTTTCAGCTGGCTGCGGTGTACCGCTTTTTTTAAATCCTTGGTTCAAGTTACGTGAAACACCCTGCATATTTTTCAAACGGAGTACTATCAGCGCGAAATCATTCTACTTTACGCACGAAACTACGCGCAAAAAACAAGACCAAAATTAGCAATTTCTTGAAGTAACCTCTGTGTCAACTGGAAGAAAGGTAATGATGGAGACCTGAAGTTAATTAGGGTCCCAGAAGAGCTTGAGAAGCTCAAAGAGCAAAGGGAAGAAAACAAAAATTTTATTTTGCCCCGACGTACGTAGCTCTCCAAAACTGAGCGAGTAGCAGAAGGTACCTGTGCAAACCCATTATACAAAAAAGTTAAATGCTGCGGTATACAGCGTTTAATGTCTGAAAGCTAAACCTGAGCTATCGGAGACACCGTAGTGGAGGACTCCATACCATTTTCGGCAATCGTGGGTCCTTTAACCTGCACTGACATTCGCACAACACACGGACAATTTAGGCATTTAGTGCTTCCAGTTTCCGTTCTGGACAAACTAGCGAACATCGTCTACGCACAGCAGCGCACAGGACAGAGAACATGAGCTAGAACGTTTAGAACCTTAAGCGAACATTTCGATCCTCCCGCTGATCTCGTAACAGGCGCGCCGCGAGTGGAAGCTCGCTGTGCGGGCCCATGAGAGCGCCAAGGGAGCTGAAGGTCTACTGGACCGCAGAAAAATCTGTCGCGATCAGACCTTGCAGTCGGCATTCGGCCTTATGTGTTGCTCTCAATCACCGCTGCGTTTTGTTAATTAATTTAAGTTTATGAAGAGCAATGCCACAGGCCTTGGAGCATTATGCCTATCCATCATAACATAGCGCCCTCCCGCTCATCTTCTACCTCTCTGAGCCTCCTCACCACGAATGCCCTGGCACCGTCCCTGTGCGGCCCTTCGAAGGTGTCGCTTGACGGTGGGTGTGCCGTCCCAAAATATGCTACGCCGTGACTGCCATACATTTCATGCTCCCTCCACTTTCGACGACGATATAGGCTACACTTTTTTATATATATTTCGCCACCATCGAAATGCAGCCGCTGGAGTGAACGTAAAAAGAAAGAAACGGCAAGGGGGCCAATTCATGGTAACTTTTGAATACGAAGAAATATATCTAATTTAATCACTTCGCATTTTCCGTAACTGGTAACGGTTGGCAATCGTTGCGTATGCTGTTCCGATGATGCAAATACATTCTAGCTTCCGTACGCACTGTAAAAAACCCAATAAACTGAATTCAAAACTGAAAGTGAAACTGAAAGTGAAACTACATTTCCGCCGCTAGGCGGCCATTGGTACCGTCGGGCCTTTGTTGATTTTTTCCTGCCTGTTGCGTACGGTGTGGCGTCGGTCGTGGTGTGCGGATTTCAGCAGTTGACGTGAACTGCGCTTTCGACCGCGTTTTTCGAGGTACCGTGTTGAACTGAAGTGTTTTTTGTGCATATATAACTGGAGTAGTGCGTAGGTTCGTTCACTGCTGTCCAAGTACTCGTATCTCACGTATCGGAACAGAAGCAGCCTTTGGAGGCTCTGCCGAATGCGTTTCTTTGTTGTAGATTGGCAGAAAGGCCGGCGCTCGCTCACGGTTTAAAGGTTTGATATCAGAAATCACGGGCGAAGTTATAATGTGCGCTGTTTATGCACCAGAATGCATTTTGTAATGTAGAAACGACTGAAGTCGGCGTTAATGAAAAACTAGCGTTGCCGTTACTTGGAGACGCACTTCATCAGCTCGGCACGACTACACACCTGCCTCGAATGGTAAGCAATACTATGTCTTCATGCATGCTGGTTTGCATTATTCAAAGCATATTTTATGGAAGAGCGGCCTCAAGACTTGCCGCTTCTAGTACCAAAGTGCCAAGATCTGCAGACAGGCAGCTCTTTCCATGTATCCAGGAAGAGAAGCAGCACTGAACAGAGTTCGCCGAGAATGATTCTACTCAGAGCTGTTTTTGTTTTGACGAAACGAATGTTACAGAGTACTGCCTCATGCTACTTAAGAGCTCTAGTATGTGTGTTCTGTCCAATTTAAAGCCGTTTAACGCTATTTCGTCAAATTCCTTGTCCTACGTTTTATCTGCACGTGGTAATTTTTCTGCCCGTGCGTAAGGTCTATTCCGTATCTGTGCGTAAAATGCGTTGCGTCAGCGTGACGTCTGAGATAAGCTTTCAATTTTGTGTGCTGCAGGCGCTGACCACTGATCGTTTGTGCATCAGGCCATGTTTTTGTATAAATTTGTTGACGCTGCTATCTATTTTGGTTTTTAATTGTTTTTAGAACGGCATCCAGATTAAAGAATCCAGTGCTGTGCCAGCTAGGTATATTTAGCTTGCTTTTTCAAGTTTTTAAAAGCTTCATTGTTTGGCCGTAGTGACCTAATTTCTGAATTTTGGCGGCCTCTAATCGTGATGGTATTAAATGGATGTCTGCAGGGGTAACATCTACATCCACATGGGAGTCCACAGCCACAGCTTGCACCTTGTTGCCGCTGGGAAATATTCACGAGCAGTATGGAAGCAAAGGTGTGTTCTAGTTCTTGCTGCAAGCTTCTTTTTATGTTGTATGCTAGGTTCTTTTTTGGGCCATTTTCCCTTCTTTCCTTCATCAGGCTGCTTCATGAAACAGGGTACATAGCCTAACCATGCCCTCATTTATTTGTACATCCTTGCTAGTTCGTTGTCAGCATGGGGTTATTGCAAACCAGTTTGAGTGTCGTTAAACGTAGTTTTCTCGTCATCATCATCATCCTGATTACACCCACTGCAGGGCAAAGGCAGTCCTTTGCCAGCTGCGGCTACCATATCCCTGCGAACTTGGTACTAGCATTTGGTGATAAAAAGTGCGCTACCACATAATGTCTTAATCTCCTCCTCTCAAAAAGTATGTGTTCACAAGCAGGAGAAGTACACAGTCCTGTGTACTTCTGCTTGTGAACGCGTCCTTTCCGCGAGTGTCTCACAATTTGAAAAGAATAGGAGCTAGGCCTGGTGTGCGAGTAGTATTCTCTGCTCCAAGCAAATTGCAATATCTCCGCAAGAGTGTCAACCGTGAAGGGTTGCCACCTGCAGAATGCGAAAAGAACCGAGAATTCTCTTATGTACAAGTGCCCCAAAAATGTGGCGCACAGAAGTGAGCTATCCCGCGGAACGTGCTCTATCAGTCAAACAGGACATGCCTAAACGACTGTCTGAGCGAACACAAGAGCCCCTTAAAACCACCTCCTGAAAGCAATATGGTCAAATATTGGCTGTCGTGTGAAAACTGCACCTCTGCTTTCAGCCGTACAACCATACTGTACACGCATAAGGACCAGCACACGCGGGAGATTGTTGTTGATGCGTTTTATCCGTCAGGAGCAAGACAAATGCATCTGCAAACATTCTGTTGTGCTCAGATGCAAAGAACTATACTTCGTCTCACAAGATGTTTGCAGCACTACGGAAGGTAGAGCTCTCTCGTCCAATCAGGACTGCAGAAACGCGGAAAATAGTCCCTCGAATATTTGAGGAGCGTGTGACTATTAATCAAAACAATAAGCATTGCAACTAAAAACATGGTTTGGACAGGTATATTTAAATGGTAGGGAGTGTTTCAATCACTGGTGATATTACCAGACAAAGCCCGTACGGACACAGCTCTGCGGAGTCCTGCTGCGAGGTAGTGATGCGTTGCCACTTTCCAACATGGCGTCGGTCGAGTCTGTTGTGTCTCCTGTGTGCTCTACATCGACAGTGCGCTATTTCCCCAAGCAGGCGAAGCAGGTGGCTTCGCGACAACAGAGGAACTGATCAGAACAGGTTGCGACAAAAAAAAAAAGTGGGGCTAGTCCCTTTGGAACGGGCGTCCGCCTGTCCAAAAACAAACCAAAATAGAATAAAAAGACATCAAGTGCCACCTGCTAGAGGTAGAAAGAAGCCACCTGGACATCAGGTGGATTGAGCCACAGGCGCGTAGGAACACACTAATTTAGTGCGCGCCATCCTGATTGGACGAGAGAGCTCTACCTTTCGTAGTGCTGCAAACATCTTGTGAGACGGAGTATAGGCTACCTCAGCAGCTTAGACGGCAGGGTAACAGTTTCTTCTACATTTTTAAACATTTTTTTTTGTTTTTATTCGCCAGCATTTTTGCCTTTCGCAGTCAATCTTTAATGCAGTGCCACATGTTTTGCAAGCTGGCAAACTGTCGCGAAAAAAAATGCTGTTTATACTCTTTTTTCACCTGTTTATTGTGTGGCAGCAATTAAGATCGTCAGTCTTGAGTCAGCGCCTAGTCTGTCTTGTTCTTTCATACCATTATAGTCATGCTGTGCCCTTCATGCTGACAAACATGTACCGACTAGCTCAAGAAAGTAACCTTTTACATTGTTGAGCCATTTTACCCATGCATTCGCATGGTTTGAATGAATGACCATTCAGGTTGCTATTGCATATCTTTGGAACCGAACAAGCTTAAATTTTGCAAGCTTACCAAGCTCTTAGGATGCTTATGTTTGTTATTACCTGCATTAAGTCTCCTTTCCTGCTCACGTCTACAGAGGGCAAAATGCTAGACTCATTATATTGCGGGGACTATATTTGGTAGACTGGCAGGAACAATACCACCATCCAAGTGCGTAGGGGAGTGGGAGTTCTCAGTGTCACGGTTATACATCTGCACAATGTAAAGATTCAGATTGGTGTCCTCGTTGTAACTTGTAATTGTAATTTTTCTAGTGTTACAGAAGCCTCTTACAGCCCAGCCAATTTATTGACCTATATGGAAGCTGCTATATGCCTGGTGATAAGTAGGCTGTGTATTGTGTTGCTGTGCAATACTGAATAAGGTGATTCCACGCCACGTTATCCAGACTTTTGTACTCGACTGCACTTGATTTCCTACAGAAACAAAAAAATCATGGCTTATTTTATTACCATGACAAAGATTTTTAAAGCATGTTCTTGGCAGAAAAAAAGAAGTTTCGTGTCGTGGCCACAGTCTTATGTTTACAAGCAATACCAAAGCTAAGTCTTACAAAAAACTTGTTAAAAATAAACGCTTTATGCATGACTGAAACTTTTTCATATAAGTAAAGGACGTGCTTTTATATCCAATAAATTGGACTCATGTATAAAACATGAAAGAAGGTACAAAAATATTGGAAATTGATATTTTTTATTCAATTTATGTTCTCATAACAGTCATTTCAACTATTTTTCTGGGTTATCCAAAAGGCAAAGAATGTGATAAAAGTGTTTCAGAGATGAAAAAAATGCAAGACATGTCAGTCAGCTGAAAAAAAATATTTTTGAGGCATATTCAGCCGCCAGTGGCTCAGTGAGGTTGGCCTCATTTATTTTCTAATGGCTGTGACATTTCTAAAATTTTAATTGGAGCAATTTTCGTTTTAGGCGTGAAAATAATTTCGCAATTTGAGTCTACCTTCAACCCCAGCATTGCTGGCTGCTTGCTCGACACTGCGGTGCACGCTAGAGCCGGCATCAAGGAGACACAAAGCTTCGCTGCACGGTGCTCCATGTGGATGCTCCTCAAATTTTGGTTTTGACATGTCTGCTGGCATGTTCGCTCACATTTTGTCAGTTTGAACTCGAGCATGACTTAAGTCCAGCGTGCACCATTGAGAGAGATAAAAAAGGCTTGATGTGGTGAAAAATGCTTATTTTAATGGTAGCACTCTTGTAAACCGCCTAGTGAGTTAACCTTTGTTTTCTTGAATCATTTGTTGGAGCACCCAGATAGCTACGACACTCTTAATGGTTTTCTCCGCCCATGTAAACAGCTTATAGAGGATCAGTATTTAACCTTTCAATGGCCTCTGAATGCTTTCTGTTGCTGCAGGGGGCCTCACACTTCCACCAATGCCGTCACAAGCGCTCTTCCCATGTGATCAGGTGAAAAAGTCCATTCCACTGAAAAGTTTAAATAATTTTCATGGTAGTAGAGGTTTTAACTCTGATTGGTCACACCACAAACAGTGCTTCCCTGTGTCGAGGAACGAGAGCCGTTCTGCCATGTGGCCCCTTCCTTCATTTTTACTTTTTGTAAATCTATCCTTCAGCAGATTTCTTTATTGCCGAAGCTGGTGGCATCGAAGACCAGCACACCATTGTATTCGTGCAGCGGAGTGCTGGTTTTGTGTAATTTACAGCTGGTGGAAAAGTGTGCTGGAGTGAAAAGGAAGCACTGAGCAGTGTCGATGTTGAACGCAGGGACTCAACTTGTAAGATTGTTTTCTCGCTTAAAACAAAAAAAGAGCCCCAAATAAACTAAAAATAAATGCCATTAAATGATACTGTTTAAATTTCTATCTTTCATAATTTAGTTAAGATCACCTCATTATGTAGTAGACTACTGAATATGTCACAAAAAGCAAATTCTCTCAACTTTAGAATCCTTTCGCTGTCTTGCCTTACATGTTTTGCTCTCTGAAACATTTTTATCACCTTTGCCTTCTCGACAGCTTAGAAAATAGAATAACTACTCTGAGAACATGAAATTTGATAAAAGATTTCAAATTTTTATATTTTGTACTTATTACATGTTTTATTTAAAACAAAATAAGTTCAATTTACTGCATTGGATATGGAATACCTTTAATTTATATAACAGAAACTTCATAGTCCTGCGTAAGAACGTTTCTTTTTATAAATTTTTTTGCAAGGTTAGGTTTGGCTATCACTTTCAAACATGAAATGGCGGCCACGACGGGGAAAAATTACTCCGCCTAAAACAAGCTGGGATAATGTTTGCCTAGGTAATGCAATAAGCCATGAATTTTTTTAAAGAAATAGAAGATTCAGTGCTAAGCCTGGAACAGTTGGCATGGAATGACCCAATGGCATATAAATGCCAACTGTGCGCTGATTTGAAGAAGCCTTTATAATATTTTTGTAGCTCAATTAATATTGCAGTGTAGGTTGAATGCAATTTTTTCTGCTTGCATAATTGGAATGGTTCCATATCATGTCGTTTATTTCGCATCTTGTATGCAAACTTGTATTGCATTGCCAATATTTTTTGCTGCTAGCATTCACCCCATGTGAATACTGTTGCTCCTGAGCAGCATACTCAACTGATCCACTGGAATGGTATCACTGTGTGTACCTTTGGTAAATTTCTGGGAAAAATGTATTCATTCACCTGGCTGCTTCGTAGTTTCATGTTTCATATGTAATGACAGATGAAATGCGGATCTGTCCTAAGGATGAATGTGGCCATTTGTTAACACCATTTTACAGTAGTGATATTTGCAAGATGATCAATTCTATTTATCTACTTTGTACTTTTGTTCACTACATGGTGCATGTATGCCTCTAAGAAAGGAAACGCGAACCAGAAAGGAAACAGCTTGGAACCCCTTGTGGTCTTTTTCCAGATGTAGACTTCATCTCTTAATATGTGATAGTATATTAGTCTAGGCAAAGCAGCGTGCAGGGTAACAGGGCACTGACAGGAACACACAGGTACTGCGCTGACTAACAATTGAGGAATTTATCGCTTTGCTCACTATAAATACAGGAAATATGATCCAAAATACAAAAGAAGGAAAGTCATGGAATCATCATTTGGTCAAATCTGTTGGGCTTATTTATCCAGATAGTCAATTTCTTTTTTCGTTGGCGTTAGTGATGATGTGCTTCCATAGGTTGAACAATTCTTATGTGTCATGCACGTCTCTTATATCTCGGCATGAGCTGTTAATCATATTTCCTAAGAATTTTACATCATCGAAAGTGGGGGGTGCACTCACAGTTCGACACATGTCTTGCTAGTTTGCTACTGTATCCTGTCTCAGTATTGCCGACTTGTTCTATTAGACAAATGTTGACACGCTGACCTTATTTCCCAACATACGACGCTCCGCATGAGAGAGGGATCTCGTAAGCGAAGCCACAGTCGCATGTTGTGAATTTGTTTCGGTGCTTCATCTTGTGTTGGCCCGTTGCATACTACGTTCAGCTACTTTCTGCAAAAAAAGCAAATGAATCCATCGCAAAGAACTTCCGCAAGCTGCAAAAGAAGGTTAAGCGCCAAACAGTGAAGAACGAAACCTAAAAACTTGTGTCAAGCCAACAACTTGTCCAAATTAGTGCTGGCTATGACGAAAAGTGATGGCCTATGCCTGAATGTCTTCGCTATTGCAAAAACACGGAACAATAACTGGCCTTTCAGAGTAATTGTCGCTGAACAAGGATCAAGTAAGGAACCCTTGGGGCAGTATCTGCAAGAATTGCTCTCCTTGTTCACCGTGGGAGACCTCTTCCTGGTGAAGAAGCCAGAAGTGTCTGCATTCCTCTCGAACAGCTGTACAGAAGAGTTGTCATCTCATTCTGATCAAGGACTAAGACTGCACGCTGCTAAATGCTGCCTTGTTTGAGACGATAACAGAAGGCATTAATTCAGTGGGAGCAGTACAATTCCAGAACCTGTGCAGAATTAATGCGGATAGATTCCTCTAGTTGCTAACCATCTACTTCCGTTCTACCTATGTAAAGTTTAATGATGTGTGCATACAGTGGCAGGGAGTATGCACCAGTTCCAGCGTTGCACTAATTCTCATTGTGCAGCTAGCCTGTCAAGATAGCCAACTATTAAAAAGCTGTGCATGGCGCCAGTTTGATAATGACCTTCCGATTTGTGGATGACTTCTTAGTAACCCACAAGCTTCATTACCAAGGGTAACACAAAGTCATTGTTGACATCTTCAAGACCTCCTCCAAAGTTCTTGCTAACTTTGAGCTGACCAAAGAAATGCCACTGGAGGTACAGCTTCCCGATCTATGGCTGTACTTTGTAGAGACCCATATGTGCTTGCGTTACTTCCCAAGGTCGAAAAAAAGGCTGTTGCTACTGGCGCACTGAAAAATATCCTAAATAGCTCGTGTATTGACCGTCAGCAAGAATTCCTTGAGGCCCACCTGACATGGCTACCTGAAGCTGATTTCCCAGATGACCTCATCTGCAGCCTTGGCTTCAGGATAAAGAAATTTGCCTGTCTACCTGTAAAAGGCTTCAGAAAGAATGGAACGTAGCTGTCATAGCATATTACTATGGGGTTTAGCTCAGCAGCAGGCGCGACGGGTTGCACTCAGAAGGCACCCCAAACCAAGTCACTCCGAGCGCTAGCTGCAGCGTGCCTGTTGTCGTCAACTGCCCAGTGTCAAAACAACGTCCTCTTCGCCTTGCAACTTGCACTGTAGCACTACCCCCTCCGCCTCGCGGAAGGAAGCACAGCCCCTGGGCGCCCTAAGGTGGTGTGAATGGTAGGGCTTAAGACAGGTGACGTGCACGAGCTTTGTGGAGTGGGCCGAGGGAACAGTGCGGGAGTGCAGGGACGTGATTTCATAGGTCACATTGCTCAGTTGCCTGAAGAGAAGACGCGGTAAGGACCCGCGTAACGAGGCAGCAGCTTCTCACCCAGGCCCACATGGTACGCAGGGAGCCAGGGGAGTACGTGGAAGCCGGGAGGGTAGTGGGCAACACGGTGATTAAGGTCATAGGTGCATGGTATCAGCCACGCACTAAAGAAAGTGGTCAGGCAGGCTGGTGTGAACTTAGTATGCAACACGCCCAGCTAGGGTGCTTCAAAGACAGCCTGGTATAAAAGAAGGCTGTCAAATCCACAGCATGCGACAGTGACTTAGGCACCTTGTTTACTAAGTTCACACCAGCTCGCCTGACCACTTTCTCTTGCGCGTGGCTGATACCATGCACATATGCCGTCACAGCTAACTTCCGTTCTTTCTGAAGCCTCGTTGGGGTGGATCAGCAAATTTTTTTCATTATCTTCAAGCCAAGGCTGCAGACGAGGTCATCCGGGAAACCAGCTTCAGGTAACTATGTTAGTTGGGCCTCAACGCTTTCCTGCTGACAGTCAATAACAATCTGTTTGAGACATTTTTTAGTGTGCCAGTAGCAACAGTCTTTTTTTCGACTGTGGGACATAACACCAGTACATATGGGCCTCTGATGTGCAGCCATAGATCGAGAAGCTGTACCTCCAGCAAGGACTTCGGAGAAGGTCTTGAATATGTGAACAATGCCGTTGTGTTGCCCTTGTTTATGAAGCTTGTGGATTACTAGGAAGTCGTCCAAAAATCGGGAGGTCATTATCAAATTGGTGATAAGCAAAGCTTTTAATAGTTCGCTATCTTGACAGGCTAGCAGGACAATGAGAATTAGTGCAACGCAGGAACTGGTGCATAATCCTTGCCATTGTATGTGCAGATAATTAAACTAAAATAACAGACGGCTAGCAACTCGAGGAATCTATCAGCATTAATTCTGCATTGGTTCTGGAATCATGCTGCTCCCATTGAATCAATGCCTTCTCTTACCGTCTCAAACAAGGTGGAATGTGGCAGCGTGTAATGTTAGTCCTTGATGACAATGAGAAGACACTCCTTCTGGACGGCTGTTCAAGAGGAATGTGGACACTTCTGGCTTCTTTACCAGGAAAAGGTCTTCTATGGTGAGCTAGGAGAGCAATTCTTGCAGATACTGCCCTAAGGGTTGCTGCCACGATCCTTGTTCAGAGACAATTACTCTGAAAGGCCAGTTATCGTTCCGTGTTTTTGCCATAAAGAAGGCATTCAGGCATAGGCCCTCACTCTTCTTCACAACCAGCCCTAGTTTGGTCAAGTTGTTGGCTTGACCTTCTTTTGCAGCTTGTGGAAGTTCTTTTCAGTGGCTTCATTTGCTTTTTCATAGAAAGTAGCTGAATGTAGTACGCAATGCTCCTAGCAAAGGTGCTTCAAAAACAGCCCAGCGTAAGACGAAGCACAGAAACAAATTCACGACATGCGACAGTGGCTTAGTTTACAAGATCTATCCGCCACGCGGAGCGTCCTGTGTTGGGAAATAAGGTCAGCGTGTTAACATTTATCTAATGCAACATATCGGCAATACTGAGAAAGGATATCGTAGCAAGCTACCAAGACACATATCGGACTGTGAGTGTCTATCACACTTTCGACAATGTAAAATTCTGAGGAAATGCAAGAGATGTGTATGGTACATAAGAATTGTTCAACCTGTTTAAGCACATCATCACTAACTCTAAGGAAAAAGAAATTGACTACCTGGATAAACAATCACGACAGATTTGACAAAATGACGATTCCATGACTTTCCTTCTTTGTAATTTGGATGATGCTTTCTGTATTCATTGCAAACTAAACAATGAATTCCTCAGTTATCACTGCACCTGTCTTGTCTGTGTCGTGTTATCCTGCGTGGTTTTGCAAAGATTCATGCACCAACTGGCCCAGCTCCTTTTCTTGTAGTAGTTTAGTGGCCTTGTGCAAATCTTTCTTGATGGATTTTTGAGTTTACTGGCTGCAGACATGGGAGATATGTTAACTTAGCACTGTTGCCTGCCTTTCAAGATGTCACTTGCTTGATATAATAATGAATGCATGCTTTGCATTAGTTGCAGCTGACCACTCTCATGGAAGGGGTTGTGTTGCTGACTTTGATCAGATACTGTGCTTTCTGTTGTTACAGTGAATTTTGCACATTACTTGTTGTTCGGTTTATTTTAAAGCATTTTCAAGTGCGCTATTTTCGTCTTTGTTGTCATGGTGTTTTGTGCCTTTTATAGTCAGTTTACCCTCCAGACAGGCCAGTGGTTTGCACTAGCTTGTAGCAGTTCGTGCAGAATTAATTGCATAACCTGACCACCTTCGTTCCATTTCATAACATCTAGCTTTTTAGCTAAAACATTGTTTGTATAATGCCGTTTAGAGCAATTTTCTCTAAACCACAGTGGCCTCTTTGGAATGTTTCAAAAAATAACAGCTGGTGCTTGCTCGCCACATGGGCAGATTTTCTTCTTTCTGTTAGCGTTAGCATGCATAATAAAACACATTGTTAATGAGCAATATGTTGGAATTTATCAGCAACATTGAACAGTGTAAACTGGTATGAAATATTTTACTGTTTTTGTCTAAAATGCAGACTCGCACCATGTATGCTGTTCACCGAAGACAATCCTGAGGTGGCTGAGAACCTGTTCGTCGAGGGAGGATGGCTACTCAGCAGGCTTACCACTGCGGCTCACTCCACAACTGCGCCATAATGTTAGGAATATGGGTGTTCAGCATAAGTTGCCTTTAGTTTGCTTTTTGCTTATTCCTGGGAGTTAGCGTCACAGTTCAAGCCTTCTTCAGGCTGGTATATAAGGCTGCACAAGCATGAATTTTTCATTGTTTGCTCTGAAAAAATTGGGAGGTAGAGTAAGTGCTATGGAACCTTATTCTTGCAGCACCATAAACCCAATAAAAGCAGGTATGGTGCTGTTGTACCTTAAAATTTTTAGTTCTTTGGATGGCAGTAAGGAATTCATTGGAGAAGCTTCTTGTGCCTTGTTTTATGGATGTGTTTTGTTCATAATAAAAATTTTCCACATTTCTGCAGTTTTGTGATTTGTTTGTAAATAAACGTTTTAGGTGCAGACCGCCTGTTTACTGCTATGAAGAGCTCCACTAATACAGGTATATTGCATTACTTAGGCAGTATAATGGTAAATTTAAAGAACGCTTAAGAAAAGTAATAAAAGTGGGAACAAATTATGAACCCATTGCATGCTTTTTTCCTGAAGGGTGTAGGGGTGTAAGAAGCGTAAAACGCCTGTGGCTCGGTGGTAAAGTGTGTGATACACCTCAACACCTTTGGGTCAAGTTTTATCATTTTCGGGCTGGTTCTTTCCTGAAACACCCCACCTTTAAGATGTATTGAAGTCACAAAACTCCTTTCTGGGCCGGGTGCAAGGGTGCGAGTTATAGACACCTGGAAACTCTTTTAAAGGTGTTTTATTTTTTACAGTGTAGGGGCACACAATCCAACTACGAGGAATTGGTTTACATTACTTCCCACTTCTAAGTCAGGTTTGCATCACTGTTCTTCGATCGCCCTTGTAAGACAGTCACCTTCAGACTGTTGCAAACTGCATACTCTGTCTGAAAAATATCCACGATGACAGCAGATCAAACATCCCAATGAACACTGAAACGCCACTGGACGTCCGCAGGACGCCCCAAACGTCCGCAGGACGTTCAAGGGAGTTTTCAGTGCCCACTGGGATGTCTACTAAAGAATGATGAGTCGAGCGCTCACAACCCTGTGAACCCACTTTCAGGGCTTCAATTCCACTTCAATAAGCCAGCGAGCTCAAAAGCTTAGTGAAAAAGTTCGCGAAAATGCATACGCAACGTCTGTGGTGATATTAGGCACGACTAAAGCTAAATGAATTCGAGAAGAAGCAAGCTTTCTGTGGGACTTAAATATTTATCACGCGCAACAGTTGGTAGTGGACGTTTCACAAAGTTTGATACATTCGAAAATCACATAAGCTACATAACATGAGGTGAGGGACAACTCAGTGACTCGTTTTTTCGGTGGTGCTGTCATGATTTAACAGCTACTTGATTTGATCTCGTTGGCCCGCAATTCAAAAGCATAAGATACTCGCTTACGTGATCGACAAATCGACAGATATTAAGTAACGATTAACAAACGACACTGTCGCTTGCCAGTACACGAACAAAAAATGAGGAAAATTGCGATTTGTACGTAGTACGGAGAGGCGCAGTATTACAAAGAAAAAAATTCGTACGGTATAAGGAACTCTAAATCTTCCCAAGATCACTGTTCTGTTAAAATAAATCAGTCCAAGGTATTCTTTGGCTATGCCTTATTCACCAGTACACAGAGTGCTCCACTTTTTATGGATCCTCAGTAATAACGTTCCGAACTGCGTACCCCATTAACAGCACGTGGTCACAACAAATTGATAACCTAATGTATCCGTTAGAATATAGCGCTGCTGATGTTTTTAAAAATAAAAAAAAAATACGATTTGAATGCGGAACATATCGGACGTGTTTTTAACGACATTTATTGGTGACAGGACATCCTATACCCTAGCAAATGCGGAATAGGTATACATCGCACCTGTTAATATTATTACCGGTGTTTCACATTATCATACTGAGCCTTGCCGTAATACAGAGGTGTAGTGCGATCACCTGGGCGAAACAATAACACAGTATGCAAGAACAGAACTGATGATAAGCGAAAGGTGATAACAAAATAGTATTTACATGATGAAGTTTTGTGATAAATTATGCACGACGAGTACCCTGAACCATGGTAAAGCCTGCGAGAGGAAAATGGACGTTTCTTTTCCTCAGCACACATTAAAGTTTACAAGGTTATAACTTACTAAGCATACGTTTACGACTATGGTGGCATCAAGGCGGAGACGGCAGTACTGGTTACGGAGATGCATCTAAATTGTTTCAGTTATCTTATATATATTGGCAATGGTTTTGAGTATGGCGTACACCAACGCAAATGGTATCATGCGGCATTCGGCAAACTCGACAACTCGAGCGTTTGATGAATCGTTAGAAAGTTACTCGACATATTGAGGGTTCTTCACCTGCACTGATCGAGGGTACTAAATACGAAATCCGGAAAATGTTTTCGGTGTTGAAACAGGCAAGCAGACACGCTAAGCGTCTGTGGACGCGCTAAATGCTTCACGTACAACAAGAAATCTCTCGTAAAGCTCACAGGAGCCCCTTCATGAGTCGAAGGCCTGGATGTGTTGAAAAGTTCCTACAGATTTTGTTCGCATTGCTCAGGCGTAGTACATCTCCATTCAGCACCGTTCAAGTGCAAACCGACGTGCTTACTCTCAACAATATCCAGCGTTGCCAACAGAAGCATTCTAACACCCAGTTACCCAGTCACACACTGAAGGTCACGGAACTACTTGGTCCATGCGCCGGATGTGAAGAGCGCCTGGAGGACTCATCTGTCCCTGCATCCGTGGACAGAGCAGCAAATGCAGAAGGCTTCCCTCTTTCTTAAGGGAGCGTTTCCTTCACACAGAACGCTGCACAGTAAACGAGTAGGGCACCATGATAACTGTAGACTCAAGTGGCGCCATCTGTTCTGAGCGCTGCGAAGCAACGAGCACGTCATGATGGCGATGGGAGTGAGAGGGAAGAAAGAGGAAAGGCGGTGCTCCGGTTGGCTTCCCTACAGTACGGGAAGGGAAAGAAGGGTGTAAAGAGGAAGGAGGGAGGAGCAGGATGATATAATGAGTGACGCTATGAGTTCGAAGCAGAGATCGACAACATCGCGGTGTAACGCAGTCGTTCTCCTACAGGGCTTCCTTCTCCGGGACAGATTTCAATCTCCCCCCCCCCTCCTTTCACCCAAGGACGGCACCCATTCTAACGTTGTCACAGGCCATCGCCATTGAATCACGTGACCTCAAAGGACACGCTCAATACTATTCATAACGCCCTCCCCGGATAATCTCGCATCAGCGAGCAGGTCTTCGCGACAGTTTTATACCCCAACTGCGACACCAAAAGCGACGCCAGCATCAATGCCGTTTACCACTTGGAAAGTCCTGTAATAGCTACGGTTGATTGTTTTTTCTCTGCCAAATGGGGTTGTAACTGTTTCAGAAAGAGAGCAACAAAGTAGCCTGCGACTCGCTGTTTTCTGCTCAACAGCTGCACGGTTTTTCTGAAAAACCTGAATAAAGAACAGCTGCAGAACCCCGCTGATAGGTGGCGCCACAGAAGATCAGAGGACGTACTGGCCCCTCGTGTGCTAGCCTCCGAAAAAAATCGCTGCATGTTATGCCCGGGATTTGAAACGCGCTGTAGCGACTGGTATACGCTCAAAGAGCGCTGTGTGGTCAGTCAGCTTCCTCAGATGTGTTTGTACGCCTTGAGCGCCGACAGGAGGATGTAGAGGATCCACAGGAAGACCATGAAGAGGGCGCTGACGATCGCCTGGGCCCGAGGTCCCCCCAGTTCGGCCTTCCCGAAGAAGGGCAGCATCCTCCGCATCATGAGCAGCGCGATGCAGGTGATGGAGGTGGCGCAGTAGATGCCCACACTGAAGCCCAGGGACCCGGACGGCACACTGAATTCAGCCTCCTGCGTTGCAATGCGTCAAGGTGAGATTGTGCAATGCCAATTGAAAAAACAATGTTATATGCTGTATTAAAACATGAATGTTATATGTTGCGCTAGATCACTTCAACAATCATGTATTGGTGCTGTGGAAATCTCGTGTTAACAAAGTTTATTATTATTAACAATCATCATTAATATTGCGATGAAAAAGTAAAGGTTGTTCGTCGTTCCTCAAGGGGCTTAGTGCTGGGTGCAAGTCCGTCTTAAGACGCGTCCTCACTGCTTATACATTATAAACCTGAATTACGCCATAAGGGAGAATAAATGGAGTAAACAGTCCTTTAGCGAACTCCTTTTTAGGGTCAGGGTAGTCCCAGGGTACTACCCTGACCCTAAAAAGGAGTTCGCTAAAGGACTTCCCAGGGTACGCCACCGCGGTGGCTCAGTGGTTATGGTGCTCGGCTGCTGACCCGAAAGATGCGGGTTCGGTCCCGGCCGCGGAGGCTAGAATTTCTTTGGAGGAGAAATTCTAGAGGCCCGTGTATTGTGCGATGTCAGTGCACGTTAAAGAACCCCAGGTGTTCGAAATTTCCGGAGCCCTTCACTACGGCGTCTCTCATAGCCTGAGTCGCTTTGGGACGTTAAACCCCATAAACCACCCAAACCAACCAGTCCCAGGGTACATTTCGATCAATAAATATACGGAATGCTTACTATTGGCAAAATTAGCATACTCCCACCTCAAACTTTAGTAACTTCAAGCAGTTAAAGTCACGCAGGTAAGTGTCCCCCAGGGTGCATAACCTACGTTAAAAGGTGGATTTCAAGTACTTTTCAGCGCCTAATTTTAAGAACTCTGCAAAACCTCATTTTTATCACTATGTACTGCGGCCAGTGGTCCACCTATTCACTTTATAACGTACCGCCACTCTTTCTTTCTTTTTTGCTTATGGTTCGAACCCCGTTCACCAGCTCATTGACGATGCACAGAGGAGGCTGGACATTCACACTCACTGTGCTACCGTAGCAGTTTACGTGTCCGCTGATTCTCAAAGCGCGAACAGAAGGCACCATGATCTCACAGCGCAAGAAACGTTAGGCCGCCGGGTGTTCTGTACCCTGTACCCTTCAACGAACACGCACAAAAAAAGAACTATGACAAGCTGGAGGTGAATGCATTTACCGAAGCTTGTGGTAAAGCTCGCTTTGCATCAAATACTAGCTGGATCAGTATGAGCCTCATAATACACTGGACGCTGAATTTTGTTTCTTTTGAATGTTTTATGTTCGCTGCTAAATGATATCATCCTTGTTCGGTGACGTCATCATTGTAGTGTGATACATTTATTCCTTATCCAATGGGCCTTTCCTACTATCTTTAATGTGGCGTTATTTTCTTTTATGCATGTTCAGCAAGTCGTCTAGTAGACTATGTTGTTTGTATCCTGTATCCTCCTAAGATAATGTCCAATAGTAAGCCCCGAAAATCTAGACAAGCGCTTCTAGTTTGTGCTGCCAACACCATGCACTGCAAGGCGCTGAAAATAAAAAAATTACCACGAGAATTAGAATCTATGCTTCACCTTGGTTTACTATGTCTGTGAAACTTAGTCGGTGGAAGTGCTAGAGCCATTTTGCAAGTCAAATTCTGCAGCACTTAAGAGTACGGCATGAGTGAAAAGGAGTTGTGAAAAGATGTAAATGACGTTTCGGCTTCCGCACAATAAGCCTTATTTACTCAGCGAAAAAAGCTTAAGTGCGTCACAGTGCACTTCAGCTTCGTGTTCTGGGCTTTTATCGCTTAGTGAATAAGGCTTTCGTGTAGAAGCCGAAGCGTCATTTACATCTTTTCACAACTCCCTTTTGGTCGGCGTTGTTCCTTCATTTCACTTATGTATCCGCTACTCGACGAGACGATACTTCATCAAACCTTAGACTTCATGTAGGCCACAGTATCAACTTCTTCGCACACTGCGCTCTCTCTTAATTTACTTTTAATTACAAATTACATTATTCCCATTGAGTTACGCGTCGTTCGTTACTGACGATAGACAGATGGTAGTAGTTGGTGATGTCCAGGAAAGCAAAAGTAACGCGATAGAGGCCTGTTGTTGTTGTTGACCTCTGCAGACACGGCACATACTCACGCGGGGTAATCGGCCAGAGTTCGGTGATAAATGCCAAGCAAAATCGTATAGGCGATTGCGAGGAAAACAAAAGCATGAGGCGTATAAATGTAGGATAGTGAAATGATAGAGAAAAACGACAGAAAAAAATGATATAGGCCTAGTTTTGTCTCAGGATGGTTGAGACAGCAGCTTACTGCTTTTTGTGAACTAATGCAACATCCCTACAAGGACACATGAATTGTAAAGAGCTACACCTCGTTATAACGAATTGGTTTATAACGAAGTAATGGATATAACGAAGGAATGACGATTCCCCTGGAAGCTCGGTCAGCACGGGCTATAACGAAGCTACGGCTATAACGAAGTAATCTCCGGGCCCTTTCAACTTCTTTATAACAGGGCTAAAATGTATATCACCACCACCATCACCATCAGGAAAGCTGGGCATGTGGCTGTGTATGTACTATGTAAATTTCAGTCAAACTGAAACCACCACACATACTACGCACCTTGTACTGCCAGTAGGCTGCCGCCATCACCCAGGGCAGACCCAGGCCGAGAAAGACGTTGACGGAGTTGCTGCCGGTCACGTTGCCGATGGCGTTGTCGGCGTACTTCTCCGAGCGGGCGGCCCCCCGCGAGGCGAACAGGTCCGGCAGCGAGGTGCCCAGCGCGACGAACGTGATGGCCGTCACGGTGTCCTCCAGCCCCACAAGACACCCGAAGATGCCGGCCAGGTCGCCGATGATGGCCGTCAGCAGGCCGATGGCGCCCAGGGACACGAAGAACGTCAGCCAACCGCCCATGAAGCCCGTCGGGGGAACCAGGGAGAAGATGACCTGCGGGGCGGTTCACGTTAATGGCGATCACATCTACGGTCATAGTAATGGCACGGCCGCTCAATGGAGACGCACTTGGTGCGCTCTCCATTGAGTGGCCGTGGTAATGGGTTGATTTTGGTTGTGCAAGAGCCAGGTAGGGCCAAAGAACGCTGAAGAGTATGTCGAGATGAGTCTAAGACAATGTACAGTAATAAAACTAAAAGTTGCAAAGGACCACAGCTGTGGTTTAGCTGTTTGAGCATCCGCCTTGTATAGTTGTGCCGCCACCAGATTCCCACCAGTTTTCTAATAAGTGCAAGCTTTCCCCTGGCCTGGTACTCAGATTTTTGTGGTAAATGTTTGGAAAAACTGACTTCTGGTCCTAACTCGCGGAGATGAAGAAACACGTTAAACCTGTCCCAATCTGCCCTTTCGCCATTATGATCTGATCATCATCGCCATCATCAAAAGGTGAAAAGGACACTATGGTGCATTTAAAAGTTTCATGGCCTGTACTTATAAAAGAAGTGCGGATAATAGTCCGCAAAACTAATAACTCCCGAACGTTAAATGGCATCACTTGCAGCCACGACGTGCAGAAGTGCAACGTTCCACTTCAGCATGTAACAAGAACTTGCTTACAAGCGCCTCTTTGCTCGCTGTAATATGTTCGTCTTTTACAGGCAACAGCAGGCGGCACGCAAGTCATCTGAAGATGCGAACAGCGTCTGTCTTAAAATAAGAAGCTGTACTGGAGGCATTGTGATTATCATCGCCATTAAAGTGATCGCTCGGAGTAAGTAACGAAAGAAGGCGTCAGAATTCAGGCTTTAATGTGCCCATTTATTCAGTTAGATATGGAAATGGGTACTAGGATGTGTCTGCATGATAGTACTAAGAAAGCGTCGGGAGAGCTGTTTGTAATTATGTTAATGTTTGTTCAGCAGAAGACGCATTTATTTCTGAAAAAAAAAAGAAATTGTATTTTACAATGAATCATTTTTCCTCTCCACTTAACTCAAACTGATCACGTCAATGATTAAAAGGACTCCATGATCACTGACTCTTGTATGACAGTGCAGCCTAGCCTCAGAGATCAGTAGTTAATTAAAAGGGGGTGACGTCACCGTAGTTCACTCGTGGAAGAAGCCTGTGGCGGTGATACCTGTGCTTGATTTTTTTCCGTAAAAATGAAAAACACGTCGTAGAAAAACGACAGAATTGTGCCCAAAATACGACAGCATGCTTCGTCGTAAACAGGACCTTCTGTAGTAATGTAGTTTTTTGTAGTTATTTCGCTACAACAGCGGACAGCATAATCCTACCGAACATTCTGTTGCTTCAACAAAGGCATCTGTTGTCACCACAAGATCACATTTAGAAATACTACAGAAATCTATTGTGACCACAGAAAATTTCATTTTGGTTTTTACTATAGGCCTAGTTCACAAAAGCAACCCAGCTGTAATAAGAACACAGTACCTTGCCAGCACAGGCTAAGTGCGATTTGTACTCGCTGCTTTTTTAAACACCGGGAGGCTAAAAGTGCAACAAGATTGACGCCTTCTCACCTTCCATCCGAAAGTGATAAAGTGCATGACGTAGTCGACGGCCTCTGCGTTATCGATGTCTCCTCCGTTCACATTCATGGCATCCTTGATTTGGCCCACCCAGTCAGCCGAGTGCAGCCGGAATTTGTCCACGTTGGTGTTGGTCATCAGCATGAGCCGATTCACGATGTTGGTGAACTCTGCGACCGGAAAAGACGTGAACTACGTTTCACACGGGCTTCACTCATGCCTTAAAGACAACATTAGTGCCCCAAACAAGAAGCCATTTATACCTTTGGAAGCGCGAAACGCAACCCACTCACCATCCAGCAATGGAGCTGTAACTTGACTTGTAGGTTTACCTTCGAACATTGTAATCATTATCCGTTTCTTATACTTGCCCGCCATGCGTCAAGAATGTTACGTGGTGGCGCTGATATTTTACGAGACCTATTTGACACCAATTCTTCACACGCCGCCATAGTGATATGGTTGGAAATCCTGTGAATGTTTAGACTTCCGCTGGAGCAGTGAGTTATAACTCTGAGTTGGCGACCTCTATCTCCATGCTAAATCAGGAGCTCATGGCGCCATCTGGGAGATGTCCCAAGCAGCACCTGTAATCGGCCCAGTGTTGCAATGAATGGTTTCACTTTGGGCCATTGTCGGACCGGCCTTTGCACATACGTCTCCTATATTGGGCTGATTAATTGTGCTGCTTGGGGTCCAAGACAGCCACTATCCGGTCATCCTGACAGTGTCCCAATTACTTCTTGGACTGTCAGCTAATCAGTGTCAGGTACCACAGTTGCAATAGGACGTACAAGACATCACATGAAGTGTACTGTAAAGTTAACATGCCATTCAATACATAACAAAAAAAAAGAATCGCACCTTCGTCGCTGGTGATGGTGACTGTGGTCTTGGTGATGTGTCCCAGACCGGAGCCCGGCGAGGCGTCGAACAGCTCCACCTCGAAGTGCTCGTCCTTCTCGGCCTCGAAGTCATCCACGATCGGTATCTCGATGTTCTTGACTGTCTCGCCGTGCTCGAAGACCAGCTTGCCCTCTCCCCCGTGGAAGTCCTCGCCCTCCTTGGCCGTCTGGCTGCGCGTGCGCCAGTGGACGTAGGCGGTCCCATCGGCCCCCTTGGTGCGCACCACGGCCACCTGCGCGTTGCCCACGCTCTCCCGCACCAGCAGACCGCGCCGACGGAACTCGAAGATGCCGGGCTCTGCGCCAGAGAAGACGTAACGGGTTAGTCCACACAAGGCAGTGCAGAGGGCAGTACAGAAGGTAGTACAGAAGGCAATGCAAAAGGCAGTACAGAAGGCAATGCAAAAGGCAGTACAGAAGGCAGTGCAGAAGGCAGTACAGAAGGCAGTGCAGAAGGCAGTACAGAATGCAGTGCAGAAGGCAGTACAGAATGCAGTGCAGAAGGCAGTACGGAAGGCAGTACGGAAGGCAGTACGGAAGGCAGTACGGAAGGCAGTACGGAAGGCAGTACGGAAGGCAGTACGGAAGGCAGTACGGAAGGCAGTGCAGAAGGCAGTGCAGTAGACAGTGCAGAAGGTAGTGCAGAAGGTAGTGCAGAAGGTAGTGCAGAAGGTAGTGCAGAAGACAGAAAAAGGCAGTAAAGGTTTGAGTTAACTCATAGTGCAGCAACAGTGCACAAAATGACCATGACCACAAGTTTTCGTGTTTTAAGGCATCCGCCATCATTGCAGTACGATTGTTAAGATGGTGTGAAGAAATGATGCAAGCATAGGAAATCTGGACAAACGCTTCTAGTTTGCAGTGCTGCCACCATGCGTGGAGTGGCGCTGTACTCGCAAAATCACAGCAGGAATTTCGAATATTCAGTGCATTTGAATCGATTTTCTATGGCAGTCGGAAATGGTCTGAGCGTGAAAGGCATTTTATAGGTCATACTTTACAGCGAGGAAAAAGGGACAGCCACGATAATCACGACGTTCCCACAGAACCTTTTATGTACAAGTTTAAAATATTCCCACTAAATTACGTGGTGTTTGATAATGGCGGCCAAAGGAGGTGCTTGTTACTGACATCCAGCGATTAAAACATCGGCGGTTGAAAAGCAGATAGGTGACATAACGTTAGAAGAGCAAGACTGAACACGTATTTAAAGAAAATAGCGAATTTTAAAGCCAATTTACAACAGAGTTAAATAAAAAATAAGAAAAAAAAAAGCCGAGCATGGTGGCAACTTCCACCACCCCATATCAAAGGGGACGCTCCTTTCTCCCATCCATCCATTGAGGAGAGCTGGGCACAATGCACTCTATAAAGCGTACAGTCTGCAGGCCTGTGGCATTCGCAGGTAGGCGCGCAAAGCAATACTGTGCTTCTGGCAACGTGCTCACGGTCGTCGTCAATGATTGTGACCTCCATGACGGACTTCCGGCCCAGGGCCACTTCGGCTCCGTCCCCTCCGGCGGGCAGCGACAGCCGCAGGAAGAACGTCTCGTCCGGCTCCCACTGGTTGTCGTCCACGATCTGCACCGTGACGCGGCGCTGGGTCTCGCCGGGCTGGAAGAGCACCATCTGCCGGAGCTCCATGTAGTCCTCGCCCGCCAGGGCCGTGCCGTCGATGGTCTCGACCCTGAAGTCAAGCAGCGGTGGCGCATAGGAAGGCGTTTTCCAAGGGACGTAGCGACAACTGTCGAGATCAAGACTGAGAAAGAACTTAAGAAATCCGGACACCAATGCTGAGAAAATTGTTCAAGCTTGCTTTTCCCAGGAATAATTTTGTGATAAGGCAGCTGTTGCCTTATCTTGATGACCGTCGTTTTGCAATGGTGTGCACAACTATCGCTTTCCTCACTATCGTGATATCAGCCAAGTTGAGCCCGCATAGAGGCCAAAACCTCTTAACTCACTAACTGGACTTTACCATGTTCGCCGCCAACCGCGGGCACACTATCCGATCAACTTTCCTAACTATACTTCCCGCATCCAATTGTTTACCATTAAAGAACACCATGCTTAACTGTTCTGTACATAACTGTTGACTTCACCTTTTTCCTAACAACCAATAAGATGTGCTTATTAGGACACCAGCTCCCTTCAAGCTCTCTTAGTAGCACCTCGTGAGGTCTTTAAGCGAAGTCGTTGTTGCAAATGATTCGCAATTTTTTTTCAGTTCAAGCAAGTTCTAACAGCTGCGGATGGCAGTTAGAAGGAGTTGGGTGGGGGGTTGCTTACAGCTGACTGAGCACTGCCAAGACAACAGAGGAAGGGGGGGGGGGGGGGGATGAACTTCATTTCGGAGATGCCCGGGTCCCTCGGACCCACATTGGATCAAGCATGGCTGGAGATCGTCCTTTGCACTGTCTGCTTCGTATACGAATTGCATGCTACAGTTAAATTCTCCGGAGCCACGCAAAGCCATGAGGTTACTCTGGAACCACACCCAACACTGTATGCACAAAAGGCCGTTCTTCAGTTTTGTTCCCCTGGTGTTAAATTTAGCCTACGGACAGAACTGAGTGCCCGCACGCACCTGCAGGTGGCGGGACAGTCGAGCTTTCCCTTCCGTCGGATGAGCACGTCCACCTTGCCGGCCTTCTCCAGTACGGCGCACGAGCTGGCGTTGAACTCGATGGTGGCCACGTTCTTGTTCTCTGGCTCGGGCACGGGCTTCAGCAGCTTGCCCTGCTCCACTTCATCCGCAGCCTGGGAAGCCCCCGCCGCGTGTGTGCCCATATCAGACAGTGATTACACTCGCGCTCATTGTAATCTGCAACGCGGAAGCACTGACGCGAAGTCACTGAATAGATGGAGGTTGAAGGAAGTCTCTAAACTGGGTGGTAGCAGGAATATTTTATTTTTTTTTTTTTTGGGGGGGGGGGGAGGGAGGGGAGGAGAGGTCTTTTTTAATCTCAACAATTAAAGGGCCCAGAAACACAATCTTAGTTGACTGTTTTGCCTGTTGATCGCATACAGTGAGTTACAATGGTGCTATTAGCGTCGGTAATACCGCGTATATTCCGTTTTTTAATATTTTAATGTCCTCCCAAAAACAAATTCATGGCTCTGATGGTGTCCCCACACAGTGGTGGGTTTTAGCAGCGGATATGACATCACCTGGCGCGAGCTTGATGATTGAAGAAACAGTAAATAGGCTGCAAATTGTGGGAATAAATAGACACATTTTGTCACCTGTCTGCGTTTTATATTAGATCAACAAAAACAGCTTGTTCGTCTGAGATAAAAGCCCTGCAAAGCAAGTAAAATAAAAATACACCACCAGGGGCGCTCTGGCGTGGAAACGACGCTGCCAGTCTCAGCAAGAACGAGTTACAGAGAGCAGGCAACCATGGAGTGCAAACTTCCGTGACGTGCTCTGGCAGGCTGTTTTGATTGGTTGCGCCAGGTGCCGTCATTGGGAGAGCGAAATAGGAGTGGGAAGCCCCGCCAAAATCGAGTTGAGGGCAGCGTTTTGTTTGCTTGTATTTTGAAATTTCTTCTCTGAATAACTCCCGTTCCTGTGCATCGATTCCTGTAATTCTTTTTAAGTCAGCATCTGTGTGACATAAAGAATTCACCTGAAGTATAGCCGGTATCCCCCCAAGCAGTGTTTCGCAGCCCCTTTAAGCTCCAGAAATTCATCCTCCCTTGCGTTGCAAACGACTAAATTTCATTCTGCAGCGAAGTACACTTCTACAATCTTCTATTTACGTAGCTTCTCTCCTTTCCTGCCACCAGTCCCGTAAACCGTATATTTTTCTTTTTTTTTACCGTCATCTGCTGCAGACACGTTCAGCTACCTTGGTTATAAATGAATCCCGAGTCTTCAAAAATGCTCAAGCCGGGAAAATCGGGTCAAACGGTTCTAGTTCGCGCGATTACCACCGCGTGACCCGTGGCGCTGCTAAACACTCAAACTCTCCGCTGGAATTTCGTATGTTACGTACACCACATTGATTTTTATGGCCAATTGAAAAAATTGGTGGAAGCGCAGGAAGCATTCTATAAGTCAAATAGTACAGCGAGAAGGAAGAGTATAGGCCATGATAATCGCCATGTTTGAGCATAATCTCTTGGAATGCCCATGTTTTCCCAAAATTAATAGTTAAAATTATTCGCATGGAGTTACATGTTGCTCCATATGGCGCTAATTGCTAATGTCTAGAAAAGCTGGGCACGGATCCTGACGGCAACGACACCTGAATAGTCATTGCGACATCAACACCTGAATAGTCATTGCGACATCCTAAAGAAATATGTTTATGTCTTTCATTTTACCAGGTACTGCACATAAGTCATTATTCAGGGTGTCCGATTCGAATCGCATCCGAGAGAGGTTAAAGTAAAGGGCAATCTTAAGAAAATTCACAGCCACAACTTTTTCAATTGAGTTTTGGAAATGCGATAGCATTATAGCTGCTGATACCTTTACCGGAAGTTACGTCACCTCGTGTCTCGTAACGTCACTTCCCTTCATTCAATAGCAATGCTTCAGCACCGCGACGTCAGTTCCCTCCTTCCAATGGAAATGCTCCCATGGGGTGAAGTTCAGCCAGCCAATGGGTGAATTTTATGACCGACAACACATTTGGGCCCCCTGGGGATTACTAACCTAGCTGCGTCTGTGTCCCTCTACTTCTGCGGTTAGGTCCATACCAGAAGCGGATAAAAATGCTGAAAATTAGCACAGAGCTCCGATTGGGGCATACTGATCGGCGCCCGTGCCGTCGCAGCAGTTTCCGACGCATGTCTTCACAGCGCAGCGCACGCTCACCTTTGTGTCTGCTTCGTCCTGTGCGGCCAGCGCGAACATCTCACGGACCTCCTGGTCGAGTTTCTGCAGTTAGAGAAGTAAAAAAAAACATTCATGCCGCCTATCTCGTTCTGCTGACTTCTTGCTTTGTGGGAGCTGTAGCACGTTATTAAATAGGCGCTGAAAATGATTTCATAAACCGTCCATCTGGTTTCAGGAAGTGAATTTCAGGGCCTCTGAACCGATTTCTTTCATGCTGACGGCTTTGCGCATTATCTCTTCTTTCCCTAAAATATGTTTGTGTTTCTGCTAGGAAGCCTTAACTGTTATAGATCAAGTTTTCCTTTATTTTTTACAAAGAACTCATCTCCACGGCCTGGTTAGCTTCGGGGCCGGTATTCTATAACGATTTCTTACCAAACCAGTTGGATTTTTGAATTTCCCGCCCTTCGTCATTGGTTGAAGACAAGCCAAGCCCTGGTCATGAGCCAATAACGAGCAGCGAACGCAAGACGGGGCGTCGCTTCAGCCAATGGAAAAGGGCTAGAAATTAAAGAAAAAACTGGAACCGGTTCCGGAAGGACTCGTTACATTATACCGACTCAGACATCGCGAATCGGAATGACTTCATTCTTTCAGGTTTCGCCGCCGCGGTGGCTCAGCGGTTATGATGCTCGGCTGCTGACCCAAAAGACGCGGGTTCGATCCCGGCCGCGGCGGCTAGAATTTCTTCGGAGGAGAAATTCTAGAGGCCCGTGTACTGTGCGATGTCAGTGCACGTTAAAAAACCCCAGGTGGTCGAAATTTACGGAGCCCTCCACTACGGCGTCTCTCATAGCCTTAGTCGCTTTGGGACGTTAAACCTCACAAACCAAACCAAACCTTTCAGGTTTCTTTTTTCCTTTTTTATTATTTACCGTGTATCTCTGCGCTGCTCGTTTACCTTTAACTGGTTTTAGCCCTACATGCTTCCTACAACGGCCTGGGAAGTTCTATTCTTATGTTCTCTTTGATTATAACGCGACATAGAGTCTGTACCTTTCGGTGAACAAAGAGCGCACGTCAAGAACTATCAGACAATGAAGCCACTTCAAAGACAGATTTTAAAGGTGTAGGAATCGGGAAATTGCAATGGGAAGTTTCTTAATGAGAAGGGGGCGCCACTTACGTGCTGCAGCTTCTCGTTGATGCTGGGCCTGGTGCGGCGCCCTCCCGTCAGGTCCCGGATGGCGCCCACGCGGTACCACATGCGCGTGTGGTGCTGCTGCTCGGCCAGCTTGGCCGCTGCCAGGCACGCGGCGTCCTCGTCCGTCAGACCGGGGTGTTTGCGTATCTCCTGCGGAAGCCAGGAAGCCGAAAAGCGATTACTTCATGAAGAAAGGAATGACGCCGTAACTGTCTCACTTCTCGGCGAGCACCTCAAGCGCACCGTGAGGGGTGGAACCGATGAAGGAGGAAGAGAAAGAAGGAAGTGAGGAGGAGGAGCTGCAGGGGAGAACTCTGGGTTAATTTCTACCGTCCGGGTTTCATTAACGTGTGGGTGCTTGCGCA